>NC_065571.1:201200-1451200 GCF_937616625.2 Mercurialis annua
GCTCAATCAAAAAGAAATGAATTGTAAGATATACATCAAAACAATTAGTAATAGATGATTGTTGAGCCTAAACAGACATTAACATCAAGAGGAAAAAGAGAGAAAAACCTTCTGGTACGGTCCAATTTTGAGCAATTTGAACAAAGTAACAAGAGGATAAATCGTAGAGTCTATGTTCGAAGGAGATCCTAGCTTCCATGTTGACTTATCTATCTCAGTAAATATTGAACTGTGAATATAAAAGCTGCCAAATTCACAAACAACAACACAACTTATTACTAATCAATAGCAATTACATAGCATCAGAAATAATTGAAGCAATAAACAGAATGTTACCTGATATACAACATTATCTCTTGCATAATGTGAAGAGTAGGAGGTGCAGCTACACACCTTCCGAGAACTTTAACCTTTCTCGAACTCACAAGAGGAACAACACATTTTCCCCATTCCATCGGAAGCCGGCCAATCTAAAACAATGCAAATCACCAATTAGAACATACATAGCTAAAAAACTCAAAACACAATCAAATCATTTAAACTTCAACCCTTTTACCTCTCCAGAGCGTTTAGTAGCAAAACGAACAATCCATCGGGAATTGTTTCTGAAATTAGTATTAGGAAACACAAAATTGACAATTTCATTATCAACTAATTTCCTCCCTTTACTAGTGGATAAGCCGGTAACCATAGCTCTACCAACCAAGTACCAATCTTTCTCTTCCGGGAAATCACCATCTTCCACTTTAACACCATTAACAATCCTTGTATCGCTAACAGGCGCTTTCGCCTTAACATCATTGGTCTTATCCTCTATTAGTACTAAATCAGGCTCCTCTTTAACCTTAGTGTTGGTACTCTTAGTCTTACTAGGGTTTAAGGGTCTATCTTCGGAGTATGCCAAATATTCCGGGAATGTCATGTCATGAATACTTTTTGAAAACACACGCTTTGGTTGATCACTCTCTGAACTCACTTCTTTAATTTGCTCGACATTTTTCAATACCTCATTCGCGGATACGGATAATTCCTTAGGCTCCTCCTTCCTTGGAACATCTAATTCTCTAGGGTTTTCCTCCATTATAGCATCCTCTGATTCTTTAGGTTCCGCTTTCACTTTAATCTCCGCCTCCAGCGCCTTGTTTCGATCAACTGTCTGATTATCAAGAGATTCTTCCATTTGGACAGCCTTAGAATCTGCAGAATCCAAATCTTTTTTATCCTCAAACCCCAAGTCAGGCTCCTGTTTCACTCGAAACAAGGGCTTTAAAGCAGATTCTTCTGGAGCTTGAAACGGTTCTTGTTTTACATCTATTGAAACCCGGAAGCCTTTACCCATACCAGCACGCTTCACGGTGACCGCTGGATCATTGTCGTTGCCGGAATCAAGAATCTCCGACTTGATTTTACTGATATTCTCTTCTTCTGTGGCTGCAATCTCCATTTTTTTCAACAAGAGAGTGATTGTAAAAGCAAAGTGAGAGAAAAAAATATTTTCTGAGTTGAAGAGAAGAATTGGAGACGATTGAAACTGCTAATTTGGGCTCGGCTTTTGTATGGAGAAATGATTTTGGCGCGCAAAAGATTTTTGGCGCTGTAAAAGTTGGCGGTACTTTTTGTATTCTTTTTTCTTTACTGTGCTTTTGGGCGCGAAAATAGAACCAATGAAAGGGTAAGGTAGTAAATGGAAGGCTATATTTTAGGCTGTGAAAATGAATTGCGTTTTTTTTAGGATGCCGTTTTGGGAAGTTTACAGAAATAGACCATTTTAGCCTTTTGGGATTTACTTGGGTTTATATTTACTTAATAATTTATTATTAATGTTAAATTAATTTATATTTAAAATGAAACGGGAAATCGGATTTTTTTTTATTTATTAGCTTTTTTTATTAATATCAATATGTATCATAAGAAACAGCTAGTAGTAACTAATATCAAAATATAACAAATTGTAGCTAAATTCTAGAAAAACTACGAAATTATCAAAAAGAAATCTTGATTCTTAAAAATATGTTTTAAATTCAAAATGCTCATCTTTATTTAAAAAGTAAAAAAATCACTTTTATTTATTTTTACCTATAAAAAACACATCAAAGTAAAAAGATAAAATGTGAAAGAAAAACATATTTTTAGTATGTCCGATGAATTTGAAGTCTTTTTTATAACTTTTGTAATCTTTTTGACAATTTCTTTTTAAAAAAATCACCAACTTCACACTGGCTTGTTGTATGCAATTCAGAATCTCCTTAGAAGACAGTGGAATGTGTGTATTCGTCATACATACAGAGAAGGTAACCGGTGTGCAGACCGGATGACAAATCAAGGTTTTCTTCATGATCTAGGGGTTTATCTCTATGAAGGTTTGCATGAAGCTGTTTCAGTTCTTATTTAAGAAGACCTGATAGGCGTTGCTATTTCCAGAATGTGCAGGGATATCTGATTCTCCTTTGGCATTGGCCATTCCTTTTTCACAAAACTTCACACCAAAAATAAATAAAAATTTAAGCTACAAATAGATTGTGTATTGATTTGAGAACTAAGCAAAAAGACCAACTGAACCAAACCAAACAAAACTGAACTTTTAGTTTAGAGTAAAAAATTCAAATCGCACCGAACCGAAAAGTCCAGTTTGGTATGATTCGGTTAGATTAAAACCGAATTTGTTTACTTTTTTTTTTAATTTTAACACACTCCTCCTTCAAAAATAATTGGACTGAGATAAAATAAATTAATATAAATTGCTCCCTAGCAGTATGATAAGGTTTCATTAAAATATATAAATTGCTCCGTTCAATACTTTCATGGGCGGAGATTTTTGCATTCCGCCAATAATAATTGCACTTCACTTATATTCATTTTATTTTCTTATTACTTTATTATCCTCTATAATATGATTATTTATTACCTTTAGTATTTAAGTCGACACGTTAAAAAAATGCCCTATGTCATCAAATTTGAAAAGACTAGATAACAAAAATTTATAAATATATAAATCTATTGATTAAAAAAATTAAAATTAAAAATTAAAAAATATAAGAATTTTTATCATTTTCGACGTGACAAATTTAAATCACTTAACTACGACCGGCCTACACGCTCATAAATTATGTCCATAAAAGGACCTATTATATATAAAAAAAAAATATAGCAATTTACTGAATAATAAATTTTAAAGAGGGATCAAATAAATAAAAAATAAAAAGTACAAGGATTCCAAAATAGGTTAAACCATTATAAATAAGTGAAGTGCAAAAATCTCCAGCCTTTTTTCACTTGGTACGCATACCCATAACAAGAAAAAATCACCTGCATCATCACACACATAACAAAAATGTGCACCTTATCAAAACAAGGCAACATCTTCACTCTAACACTCACCGGCGACGATGATCACCGCCTGAATCCAACTCTCATCGCCGCCGTAAGCTCCGCTCTCCAAACAATCAAATCACAAGCCAAGCACGGCTCAGTCCTCATCACTACATCACACGGCAAGTTCTTCTCCAACGGTTTCGATCTCGCCTGGGCCAAAAAAACCGCCGCCGAAACCGGCAGATCCGCCATGGACGGTCTCCGCGAGATGGTGGCGTCTTTCAAACCAGTGACTGCACAGATGATCTCTCTACCTATGCCGACCATCGCCGTCGTACAAGGACACGCCGCCGCCGCCGGATTTTTGTTCGCGCTGAGTCATGATTACGTGTACATGAGGAGTGACAGAGGCGTGTTGTATATGAGTGAGGTTGACATAGGGCTGCCGTTGCCGGATTATTTCTCGGCGGCGTTTAGAGATAAGGTTTATGACGTGGCTGCTCGGAGAGATGTGCTGTTGCGAGGGGTGAAGGTTAAGGGAGATGCGGCGGTGAAGATGGGGATTGTGGATGCGGCGTATGATAGTGAGGAGAAGTTAACTGAGGCTACTGTGCGCTTGGCGCAGGAGCTGGGGAATAAGAAATGGGATGGTTACTGTTATCAGGAAATAAGGAAGAGTTTGTATCCGGATTTGTGTGGCGTGCTTGGATTGGTTGAAGGGAAACTTGTTGCTAAACTTTAGCTTATACTTCAAGAAATTTAAATGTTATATCTGATTTTCGTCTTTCAAAGTTCTCAAACTGGAAATTTTAATAAATTAATAAGTTGTTCTGTGTCATTGGTGAGTTGAGACTTTAAATTAGGATTTTAATCGAGTTGCATTATTCGCAGATTATTTGAAATCGACTAATAAATTTGAATTCGAGCTTTAGATTCTAATTCGGATACTAGATGAAGTGACTTGTGAGAATATTATTGAATTATGTAGATCATTTTAGTTGATTAAACTCCATTAGCTCGGATGTCATGCAAACTCCAGTAGCTTGGATGTCATTTGGATTAAGATAACTTTGGGTTCGAGTAGCTCGAATATCACTTGAACTAGACTAATTTAAGGTAGAGTTACTTTATAAGTTTTTAGAAAAGTAGTCATTTTTTTATCCATAAATATAAAAAAATATTGTTAAGTTAAATATAAAATATTAAAATATTCTTAAGAGTTTATTATATCCAGATTAATTGAATTATTATTTAAATGTAGTGGCTAACACACATAAAGTAGAAGTCAACATAACTCAACTATAATTTATATCACTACTTTCAGATGGCTAATAATCACCCATGACCTCTAATTTTAGAGATACCTTACGACAAAACCTCTGATAAAAAAAACGATCAGTAAATCCTTTAATTTTTATGACGGCGCTCGCTAAATCTCTTTCGGAGAAAAATACTCTTATCGCCGTCTTTTTTGGTCAACTGACATTAAAAAAAAACTGACGACGCCACGTGTCAGTTGACTCGTCATCAAAAAACAAAAAAAATTCAAAATACCTAAAACACCCTAAATTACCCACAACCCAAACCAGCCAACCCAATCTAATCTAAACCACTCGATTAACCCAACAACCGACCGCCACCCAACCACCGCCGCCACCCAACTACCGCCGGAAATTTTTCGGTCATCCCAATGTCAAGAACAAATCTGTTTCTTGAGGAACAGATCTGTTCCTCAAGAACCGTTCATGAGGAACAGATATGTTCCTGAAGAAACAGATTTGTTCCCACGGATTTGTTCCTCAGGAACGCCCATGGATGAAGAACAGCCATGGGCGCTGTTCCTTGTTGAAGAACAGCACCCATGGCTGTTCTTCAACGAGGAACAGCCGTGGACGTTGTTCCTTGTTGAAGAACAGGTCCAGGCCTGTTCTTCGTTGAAGAACAACTCAGTCGGCCGGGAAAAAAAAATGTCGGCCATGGTGGCGGCGGATGGTGGTGGCCGGAGAACAGTGGGGTGGTGGGTGGCGGTTAGGGTGAAGGGGTTTGGTTAGATTTTATTGGGTTAGATTTTATTGAATTAGATTTGATTGGATTGTTTTTTATTAGGCAAGGTGTTTTAGGGGTATTTTGGGTGTTTGAAAATTTTAAGATATTTCGCTGACGTGGCGCCGTTAGATTTGTTTTCTTTTTTTAAGTCAGTTGACCAAAAAAGACGGCGCCAGGGGTATTTTCGTCCAAAAGGGGTTTAGCGAGCGCCGCCACAAAAATCAAGGGGTTTATTGATATTTTTTTATGAGAAAGATTGTCGTAAGATACCCCTAAAATCAAGAGTCATAGGTGATTATTAGCGCTTTCAGATAGAGGAAGATTAGTAGGGATAGGAGGGTCAGCCAAGCAAGCCAACCCTACTGAATTCCATAAATTATGTCGGCCATATGTCATGATAGCCCTACGGCACTCACTAGACGAGGGAGAATGTGGCATTATTAGCCAACCGACCCTTTTAGGTATGAACAAAGGGTTAACGCACCCCATGAACTTGTGACACGGGGTCATCTAACCCAATTTATACTTTTTTGAGCAACTAACCCCAAAACTCTTCATTTTTGGGTCAAATAACCCCATAATTTATATTTTTATTTTAAAAAACAGATTTAGGATAATTATATCGCAACAATTAGGGAAGTATCTAATTACTTTTTTGCATCCCTCACCTCCGATTTGTATTTTACGCGTTTTAAAAATATAATTATGGGTTACTTGACCCGAAAATGAAGAGTTTTGGGGTTAGTTGCTCAAAAAAGTATAAATTGGGTTAGATGACCCCGTGACACAAGTTTAGGGGGCGCGTTGACCCTTTGTTCTTTTAGGTATTAACAGCGGGTCAAAGTACCATATATATTTCAACTGCTCTCTGCTCTCTGCTCTCTTGCCCACATCTTTCCGGTGTGGGATTTCTGTTATCCCATCCCTTTATCGCCTTCTATATTAAAGCTAGCTTTATCTTGGATATCCGAGCAAATCTACCCCTTAAGTAGGATCAAATAAAAGTGATGAATCTCAGTGACTACATCTAGAAGAGGACTAAGCCATCATGTCATAATAGATTAGGGAAGAAGAAATTTAATATCACTGTTATCATATTATACAGCAGCAGTTGATGTTACATTTTGCATCCGAATGTAGTTGATATTCACATTCGCGTCCAAAATCTATGGTACAGAGAAATTAATAATTGTTAGCATAAAAAAATCAGTCGTTCCTCCAGCATAGTAAGTCACTCTCTTCAACGCAAAGGTCGAAAGCAAAACCAGTTCCACCTTACTGGGTAAAATCTCATAATTATGGAGGATGAGGATGGAAGTCGCATCGTTTGAGTAATTACCTGATCAAAGAAGAAACAGCCCTCCAAAATGTTCACTTAACATTCAACTTTCATAAATATCTAATGCCTAGGAATTAGGTTTAGGGTTTAATTTGTTTTACCTAGAAAATTGATATTTGTAAGCCAAAGTTTTGGCTCCTGTCTCCTTCAAGAATTTATGTAACACATAGCTTGTGCTTGTAGAAAGTAAGAGTCTTTGTACTTTCTGCCACTACCAACGTGAATCCCGTTCCGTATCCAGTCCTCCCTTTGTATCCAAGCATCCCGACCAAAATCAAGAATTCCAAGAATCTAGCACCAGAGAACACATTTTATGAAATATCATGCCAAACCGTAAATTAGCAGTAACTGTCGTCTGAATTGCCCTATTGAAACATTTGAACATTCTAACATACAAAATAATCATCCTCCAACTTGAATAATATGGACTTAATCACTCAAAAAACCATCACCTTTAAACTTTTTTTCAATTACACCCTGACGTTGGAAAATTCTCTCAGAACCCTCCCACCTTTAGATTCTTTTTCAATTGTACTCCAAAGTATTAAATTGACCTCTTTTTACATGAAAAAAATTTTAAAATAATTTTTTATTTTTAATCTATATTCTTTTTATTTTTGAGTAATTTTTTAATCTATATTCTAATTAAACACTAATATTATTAATAATATAAAAAATCATTCTTTCTAAAATTATATCCAATAACTTTTTAAAATTAAAACCATAAAAATTACCAATTTAGGGTGCAATTGAAAAAAAATATAAAGGTGGGGGGATTTTGAGAGGATTTTCCTACGTCAGGGTGCAATTGGAATGGAATTTAAAGGCGGGAGGGTTTTGAGAGAATTTTCCAACGTCAGGGTGCAATTGAAAAACAATTTAAAGGTGGAGGGCTTTTGAGTGATTAAGCCAATAATATGTAAACACTAAACAATTAAGTCTCTTGAAAAGTAATAGACTATAGCGACTAAAATGAATTACATTTGTTATGCTCCATTATTGCCTATCAAACATGCACTTAAACAGACATCAAGAAAAAATAAAATGGTAAAACATGTATGGCTCAAAAAAATACCGAATCAAAATTGCAGGCTGAATGGATTTGCCTAAGGTACATAACCTAAAAAGTGCAACTGATTACATGCACAAATGTTCGTCAAAAGCTCCAACTTCTTTCTTGGTTTTCTATCAGGCATATCTAAATTATTATAGCATTTCTCTTCCTTGAATTTCTATCAGATATAGCTAAATCATCACAGCAAACATGCACAGGAGCCAGTCACAAAAAAATAATAATACAATTGTAGTGAGCGCTTAACTTACAGCTCCACCTTTCCAGGTCACAAAAGTTGGAGTAGTTCTCGACGGCAGAACCTATTTAACATATAAGGAGTCAACATAACATCAGCCTCTGCCATCCGCAACTTGAGAAAAATCAAATAAAAGAAATAGCACGCAAGATATGGAAAGTGAAAACCATCACAGTTGTCAAAAACTGATCGTGTACAAGACCAATGCATTTTCCTTTTATGCAAGTAGACTAACAGCTACCTCTATAGAAGATAATTCATCAAACCCATAAGAATCCCCCACGTTATTTTGGCCCATAGTTCAACTCGAGGATGTAGCTAACAGTATAATTGACCATTTACATAATTTTGGGACATGGAGTTGGAAGTTCTACTGTATGAGATAAGTTGAAGGTTCCAGAACATGACATTGACTAGGAATTTAAACCTGCAGAGGTTACAGAGGCTCAAAGGAAATAACTGTACATTGTGATTTTATTAATAATACGGAAAATAGAAGTTAACTACCATGTGGAGGGATAAAAGAAGGGAGATCCAACAACGAAAAGAAACCAACAATAGACCATTTCAAACAATACTATTTTCAAAGAATTCTCTGCAAACTTTACTTTTCTTTAATATTCGTAGCTTTGTTTACAAAGCTTAATTTCTTATATTCAGTTGATTTTAGTTAATGCAATTTCAGTTTCTTTCAAATAATTTACGAGCTTTGCAATCATTTTAATTTCAGTCAGCATAATCTTGAAGTGCTCTGTTGAGGAAATTTAAAATCCATTATCGTCTAATAGAAGTCAGGTTTATATTTTAAAACTAAGCCCTTTGACGCACTCATTTTACGCACGTTGCAATTGGTAGTTACCTGACAACAGGTGGATTAACTAAATACCGCAAATAAAGTAAGAATCCTCGGACTTGAAACTTTTCTGATATTAAAGGATCTTAGAAATTATAGTTAAACTACTGTAGTACTATGTCTATATACATGGAATCAAGCATTCATGTTAATATGAACACAATTTTGGACCAAAAATATCCCAAACACCACAGCGTCGACAAGATACATGCTACTCCCAAAATTTCCCAATTTTTGCACTCATATTTTAGCAGTTTCATGTTTTCTATAACAGCACAATTTCATTGCATAAATTGTCAGTGTCGTCGTTTGACTTGACCAGATAAGTAGAATTTTAAAGAAGTTCCAAGAAAATAAAGTGAGAGAGAGATATTACTAAATGGGTGATGCTTACGATAAAATGACCAAGGCAATCTATCTAAAGATGCCACCCTTTATTAGCCCTCCATGTTGCCATGTTAGGATGCTCAAAGTTATTATTGTCTGCATTATCAGACACTAGATGAACGGAATGAAATTTTAGCATTTCTAATTTAATTTCAACCTAGCCAGGACCAAACTGTATATGGAAAGTTATCATAAAAATGTAAAATATAGAAGTAAAAAAGCTAACCTCGACAGTGTCAATTGCTTCATTAGTAGGAATTGCAAGTAAGACTCTGCAGTAATAAAGGAGAACAGATTTAAGAAGAAAGAATTCAAAGGTTCATGAATCAATCCAATGCATAAGCATTTCAATGTCATTCTTAGCATTATTTTAAGCATCTCTGAGAATCAATTTTAACTGTCCTTCTTTCAGATGGTATTGTTATTATTATTTATGATTATGACTAAACAAAAGGGATAAATATATCATTAAAGATCCCACTCAGACCAAAGAATTTTTGCATATTGGTGAACTGTCTAAATCTCAAATGCTATTAGCACACAACCAAAACCTGCACGAGTTCAATGGCTTGATTGATTCAGGAAATTATACAACAAAAGATGCTGACATAGAGGGTAGGTATCCTTGGCATGTTCATTTACTATTGAAATTGGAATGTGAATGAAAATGGATGTCTAGATATCCAAGAAGCTTAATTCAAGTTTATTTTTAAATTAAGGCAGAAGTTACAAAAAAACCCTCGACTTTTTCTCAAAAGACAAATCAGCCCTTTTACTTTTTTTGGGCACAATTAAGCCCTCGTATTTTTAAAATTGAACAATTAAACCCTCGTTGTTTTAAAATCGAACAAATAAACCCTTTTAGTTTATTTTTGGGACACTTACCCCCTCAAATTTTCGGTAAATATTTTAAACATTAAAATTATTTTTGAACTTTTATCCTATATGATTATGGAAGACATGTCAGCCATGGCTAAAGGGGTTATTTGTTCTATTTGAAAACAAAAAGGGCTTAATTATCCCAAAAAAAAAGGGCTGATCTATACTTTTGTGAAAACTACGAGGTTTTTTTTGTACCTTTTGCCTTAAATTAACTAAAAGAATGGCAATCAACATAAAGTCAAAGTCACTCGAATTCAAATATATAAATGTTCCTTGTGATCCAAACAAGAAAATGATTGCATTCCGTTCCCAATTTACAGTGAACCCAACTTGACCTTTTCTTTCAGTAGTTGATTTAATCAGATAATTTTCAGTTATCAAGAAAAAAGAATGAGTGTCAAATATACACGCTCTACTTCTTAAAGCTGAGTATAACTTACCTCTCTTCTGCTACAGAAATGAGACCATGTGTCAAAGCCACTCCACCAATCTAAAAAACAACGCCATATCAATCTTATCACTGCACAAAAATTTAAGAACATATAATTTCATGAATTGCGATCTTGAAATGAAAACTCACCAATTGTATGCTGCAAAATAGTTTCCTCTTCAAGTCTATACGCCCTATTGATACACAACCAAAACCATGCAAGTGTCAAACAGTTCTATTAGGATAGCAAAAGTATGAAAGTTTTACCAGTTGAGAGGATGCTATTGGTGATAGCTTCTGCAAGACCAATCTTCTCTTCTTTCTTAGGCTTAGAAGCAAAAACTGGATAGTTATCCCACATTGGCAATCCATTAAAACCAGGATATAAACCATCTGACATGTCTGGTTTTCGAGGGTATTCCACATGCCATGCATCTTCTAGCATATCCTCACAGTCATGGAACCTAATGCAGTATCAAAGGAAGTAGTTGTTTGTGTTTTATTGGTACAGTACAGAAATCTGGTGTAAAGCAAGAAACTTGATAAGCATGACTACCATGAACGTGGAGGTGGAGGATAAACATCTGGAACAAACAGCATTGGGTAGAACAAACCCATAGGAGGTACCTGTTCGAACAAACTGTCAAGATGGTGCTCAGCTAAATTTCCTTTAAGAAAAAAATAATCTAGAAACTTCCATCATCAAAGACATACATTAAGAGCATTTAGCCTGGTTTTATGAGATCCAGCTGGCATACCATCCTCATAAGACTGAACTAGAGCAATAGCATCGACCTCTCCCTCCTGTGCATAAAAGTGAACTATAGAGGAAAGGAGATAAAAGTTCAAAAACAATTCTACAATCGCAAGTCACTTTAGAGGGGTCAATTTCCAATTTCCAGTAGAATCTTAAATGTCTTGCAATGTTCCATTAGCAGCTAGTTCAACCAAAGATGTCAAAGGGTTTAGTCCTGCCAAGGAATATTTGGCAGCCCATAGCATAGTAGTTAGAATTGTAAGAAGAATCAGAAAATTATTATTAGCCAAAATACATCCTAAAATGAAGATATTCACTAAAAGTTATATGATTCATGGTGATAAACTACTAAAAGACTCACTGAATAAATACTTTAGTAGGAGTATTAACACCAAAATTCAAGAATCATGATTTTATATGGCTGTCAGCAACAAGGGGAAAAAAGACAATCCTAATAACTAAAATAATAAATAAAATGTATAGAAGGAAAAAACATGCCTTCAATATCATGATGAGTTAAACAAGTTGCATAGTTCCAAGTAAAAGTGAAAACTATAACAGGATTATCATATATGGACTAAGAACATTAATCTTTAAGACAAATAGGCACAAATGTCCTCAAAAGTTCAGCAACTAAGAGAAATGATTAAAATCAATGACGATTTCTCATCCTAAAGGCGATTCTGAGTTTAAATGAGTTATAATTGCCATTCTGTATTGCAAACTGAAATCAACTCAGAAAAAGAGATTGAAGAAAAAGGGGAAATAATTTCACCTTGATCTCACAATAAGACTCCCTCAGCCTGTTAAGCATCAGCATGTCTATAGGCTTTGTCAAAATGTCAGTTCGAAATTGGGGCCATGTCTGATGATGCCTCTGAGTCCAGAGCAGACATCTAGATATGTCCTAGAAAAAAAAAAGTTATATAACTAGTCACAACACCAACACAGAACAGAAGTTCAAGTAAAATTTGACAACATATAAGATTATTGGAAGAAAGAGTACCCAGACAAACAGAATACTAAATGCACAAACTACCCAAATGCCAAGCCTATCGATCATATGATCAAATAATCCTTCTTTTTAAAGGATCGTGGGGCAAAGGAATTCTGAAAAGGCTTCATACACCTAGGCTAATCAGCAATGGCATTCATAGTGCTTTCACCTTTTTTCAGGAAAAATTCTGCAGCATCACATTTGGTAGTGACACTAACATCTGTTTAGTTATTCAAAGTCCTATCATAAGGCAAAGAGACTACTTATGTTCTATTTATGATGACCAACTAACGTGTGACATGATTTTTTTCTCTAAATTTTGCAAAGCAATTTTTACTTCGTCGTAGAATGATAGCAATTACACCATCAAAATAGCCACCATATTCACTACCCAGAATTGCACTGCTATAAGGATAATTTTGCTATTGCTGGATTTTGCACATCTAACAAATGTATCATGTAACAAATCATGTTGAACATGCAGGTTAGCTTAATGGAGAACTGAATAAAAGTTGATAAGATGAACATATCATAGTAAACTGTCCCAGAGGTTTAATCCTGCCTGAGTTATACAAATTTCCACCTTGTGATGGGTAAATAAGAATGAAATACACAAAATGGCTTCTTTTTTCCTGCTGCAACACAGTATAGAACAATTTGGCTGATGATAATAAATGCACATAATATTGTGTACAAACACGAACACAAATGTTTGATTGTTTAGGACAGCATTAAAGCATCGATAGAAAAAGTTACAGCAACTTTTTTGCATACTTAAGCTTATATACTGGTTCAATGTCTAGTTATAAATTCAAAATGAAATCAAAGTTTAAACCTCTCCGCCGAAGGGCAAAGTCTTTTCTGTATTAGGTACAGCAACTCCATCCTGTACACCAAAGATAAAATTTATTAATTGTGAATTTATAATAGTAGTCAGAACCTTAAAAATATGTATTTTAAGCATTGTCAGCGTGCTCATGTTTGTACTATCACAATAAATAACTACAGAAAATAAGAGCCTTCGAGAGACAAGGACATGCAGAGGCCACAAGTAAGAAAAGTAACAAAGGGAACAGCAAAAGCCTATGCTTTCAGAAGTACATTTTTCGTCATACATATTACACTTTTTTTTTTGTAGAACTGTTTGTTTCAGTTAATAACAAGGGTTGCATATTGTTTTCCTTTACGATCACTAAAATATTACCCTTAACCTAAACATTACGCGCCTTCAAACTGCGAACACCATAAGGGCAAAGCTATATCTAGATCGTTATAAAAGTTAATTTTTAATAAAAATGCAACTACCTCAATGCAGATGACAGATGTCACTTGAGCACCAATATTTACGACACATGCTGTTGATAACCCATTTCCAAAAATTGCTGCAATACCTTCCTGAGACACATTTCATAAAATGATCAACATAACACCTGATGCATGAGCCAAAATATAAGCAGATCTATGAAGAAAATCACCTATAGCAGGAGATAAATGGGAAAAATCATTATTACACCAGTCTCACTTCACATATAAAAATGTACCGTGAATAATGTTAGAAAAAGTAGGTTAATGAAGCTATATTTCGTGCAAGTATTACAAGGACCCTCAACAAAAACATAGAACAAGAAAAAAACCATACTTTAAAAATCAAACACTAGTTCTTTTTTTTTTCTTTTTTTTGCATGCATTAGCATATTGAATAAAGAGCTTAACAGTTGAAAAGAAAATTGATGACTTAAATGGTACACAAAAGGAGGGAACTTTTCAAAAGTGTAAAGAGACAGCTTAACAAAAATCATCAGGAAGATGTTTATAACCTGGTGTACTACTACCGAGCTAAAGCACAAATCTTGTAGCACAACAGATATCATTTCTTTTATTTCTGCATAATACAAGTAACAAAACAAATAAGTACATTACATGGATATGCCATAAACAATGTCAAGTCACGTACAGCCAGTAACTCAATAAACTTAAATATGTAAAGATCTAATTGATCTGCATGCACAAATCTAGTAAATTGTCTTTACCACGATTATCAAATGTTTCAGGCAAAACAAGGATCGCAGCAAACTTATTTCTTCCAGAATGAGGAAGCTGCAGTTTCTCTATCAAAATCCAATCCCAAATAGCATGCAGGTCCTCAAGCACCTTAGCAGTAAGAAAATAATATTAAAAATCAGAAAATAGTTTCTCCTCATCTCATGCTTTATCGAAGCTTCAGGACACATGACAGTTCCTAGAAAGATATCAGTACGAAACTTCTCAAAGCGAAAAAATACATGATCTACCTACAGACAAACTGATGGTACATTACTTTCCCTGGTGGAGTGGTACACATAAATGAGGCCGATGCGGGTCAACGACTGGGCAGTATATGCATATTAACCAAAGGGAAGCTACTAAACACAAGGAACAAACCTGCTGCAAGGAATAATGCTGTGAAATGTTTAAATGACCCCTTCGAATAGGACGATGTAAGCAATATGGCTCTGCAGGGGAAATTCTTAGTGCTTCCCCACCACAAATGAATTTTCGGTATTTACTTGTGCTAGCCTCCTTAGCATCTGCATTTCCATGCTTCTCTGCAGACTCGCCGATCTGACCTTCATTTGTTGGTCTTTCTGTACAAACAATTCAACAGTGCAGTTCACATTGATAGAAGTCCATAACTCGTAAACTCAAAACAGTACTATCAAATTTAAAACTTCAATCGTCAAACATGATTAATCAAGTATGAGTCAAAGCGTCAAACAGATAAGAAAGCTTAATTTGAAAAATATCAAATAAAAGTCTGTAGTCATAGTAATAACCATCCATAATCTTTGTTTTCATTACCCGATGCCAAAGAAAAATCAGTTTCCTTCTCATACACATTAGTCCATGTTAAAGGCACATCCTTCCTTCCACTCTGCGAATTAAATCCATCAACACGTCCAGTCTGCAAATTACACATGTATTTTTCCACATATGAAACTGAAAAAAAAACATCACTATGTTTTGTTTTCTAACGCAAAGCTAATAGCATGAAAGAAACATCACAATACCTTGCGCGGGAAAGAACTATTAGCAACCTCTTCGTCTAGAAACGGTATCTTCAAATACGAAGCAATCTTCAACACAAGTAACAAACAAACAAACAAAAATTCAAACTAAATTCACAACACAACCAAATACCTACTCTACAATATAAAAAATAAGCACAAATAAAACCAAAAATGGATTACGACTAACAATATCATACGCTTTCTCGCGCTCCATGTGTTGTGCTGTCGTGACCTGAGAATTCAGCATCTAAAACCAACAAAAGTAAACACAACCAACCGCAGTAAAACAAAAACTAAAAAAAGAAGCTAAAACATTAAAAAAAAATGGTAAACCTGATCTTTAACATTTAATTTAGGAGTTTGATTGGTGTAACGAGCGATACAGTGAGGAATATCATAAGGAGTATCCTGTGGTGCAAGTCCAATTCTAACGTTTGCAGAACCTAATCATCGTAAATTGTAATTCACCGACAGATAACATAATTTTAATATACATACATAGCTAATTTTGGCAGTACCTGGATTTATGACAACTAAATTAGAGCCTCTCTCGGCGATGAGTTGTGACGGCACTACCGTTTTCAAGTAATCCTACCGGTAAAACGTAGTAAAAATTGAGTGGTTCTTAAAAAAGAAGTGAGCAATTGATGGTAAATAGTTACTATACCATGGCGATAAGTGTGCGATTGTTGCTCTGAGCTCTTTGATTCTCCTGCTTCAACTTCTCACTTTTTCTGTTTACCAGTTCCGCGACAAGACTATTTTATATGCTCATTCAAACGACACCGTCCGGTTGTGAGTTCTATCAATCGAGTGTTTTTTATTGTTTAATTCATTTTTTAGTCAGTTTTATATTGTTAAGATTTTTATAATTCTAATAATTTGGTTTCGATTAAAAAAAAAACTAAGACAATTCAAACCAAACCAAACTAGGCCTGTTTGGTCAATTTTCTTGGTTTTGTTTTATTATTTCAATTTGGTTTGCATTAATGTTTCATTAAAAAAAAAATTACGTTCCAAGCCAAACTCAAATCAAAAACTAACTTTTTTTAATAATATCAAACTAAACTGAAATAAATTTATCGATACAGTTTGGTTATTCATCTTAGTTCGATTTTCGCACACTCCTAATTATGCTGCTTCACAACTCTCTTTTTCATCTTGTACCAACCAGGCTTCACTGTTTTGAGGGGCATAAACAATGGACAACTGGAGGGAGATAAAAAATATAAAGGATTGACCTGCTACAAAGCTCAATACAGTCGGAACATCAAAAAGTGCTGAAAATGACAAAAATTCTTGCTCTATTGGATTTAACGTAAAAATGAGCAAGTCCGGCAGTGAGATGGCAATGTCTCACCCCATTAATAATCACTATCAATCTAACAACCCAAAAAAGAAACTACAACATTGAGAGCTCAAGAAATGAACATCCACAGACAAGCAATGTGCAGCGAGTTGACACCCGATAAACTTCAGCAGTTTAGTTCGCCTTTGCTTTCAGAGCCTTCTTCTTGATTTGCCTCCTCGGAATCAAGTTTTTCATCCCTATGAAGAAAAGTAATGCACCAAAAAGTGCAACACTCTGCCACAACGAACCAACAAAATTACATTGTGTAAAGAATGAATGGAGAGTGAGAAGGGGATGCATAGAAACCCTCAAATGCATTAATTTGAAACGAACCTGCAAAAATTGATGTAGGAGAGTTGAAAACTCGGGCTCGTCTTTGTCGTAATTGTAGAAGTCATAGAGAAGCGGAGATGAAACCGCCAGGTGGACAAGCTAAGATAAAGACACAGCAAATTATTATTAACAGTAATTGCTTAGTGAAATTTCCGAGCATTCCAATGGCAAATCATATAAAAGGCTAAAGTGAAAGGACCCTAACCAGGAGATATGCACCAAATGGGGTCCCGAAAACAAAGAGAAAACCTCCGAGACCTTTTAAGGAAAGAATGACTGCTACAAGATGTCTAGGCTGTAAAATTGCATACAAATCAGAAAACCAACATACAACAATTCATGATAGATCAGACTGAAATAAGCAACACAAAATATGCAAAATAAGCAAGGAACAAGGTCTCTCACATCAATATCAGGCATTCCTATCCCCAATGTTGAAGAAAGATGTTTCTTGACTATTGCAAGCTTAGGGATCAACTCCTTTGCAGCAGGGCCACCATCTTCACCAAATTCATTGAACCTAAATAGATATGATGATATGAACATTATAAATATAAAATTCTCCATCCATTTTTGACTCTACAGTCTGTGCAAATATAGGCATATAAAAGAAATATTCTGGATTGATGTGCAAGAAACATAAATATTCCACATCCACCTACAAAAGCTTTAATTGAAAATAAGTAGAAAATTTAAGCGAACATAAGCGCCATCAGAGTTCAAGCACAGCATTTATGCGATAAATCGCATTGTAAACCAGGTTGTGCATCGTAGGACCCAACAAAAGAACTAAAAACTAAAAACTAAAAACTATAAATAAAATATCAATTCATGTAGTTAGACTGCAACACATTGCTTATAAAGATGTGTGTTTGTATTTGTCTTAAATCAATTGATATTAATTAGATCATCAGAAAATTGAGTCAATTGTCTCCAAACTTAACAAACATTTTACTTTCAAAAGGATAGGCAAACAGTATTAAACCAACAAAAATGACATCTGATGCCTAAGTAGTAACATATAAAGTAACTACAAATCACCCAAACAATTTTTTGTAGAAAAATTAACATAAATGCCAGATGAAAATAAGTCTTAAGAATCTAAAAAGGAAACAGGCTACACGGATCGAAACAAGTGAAATCTATAGCGAGTACTTAAAAAAAACACAGTAGATCTAAAGAATAAAAATGAGAAATTACATTTGCCAAGCGGAGAGAATGAAGAGGGAAGCGAAGAGGACTCTGCCGAGAAAGGAGAAGAAACCCATTATGCTGCTTTTCTAGAAATCCTGCTAAGGCTCGAGAGCTAGTAATGAAGAAGAAGTTGTAAGGGAGGTTGGTCGTTGGGTATTTAAGGGCCAATTCTAGGGGCTCATATCCATTTCAGGCTAATAATCCGCCACGGCCCCTGACTTTTGGGTACCTTACAACGAACCCCCTAATGTTTAAAAACGATCAGCAATCCCCTAATGTTTAAAAACGATCAGCAACCCCCTGATCTTTGTGGCGGTGCTCGCAAAACCCCCTAAACCCCAAAAATGACCAGAATACTGCCGGCGCCGTCTTTTTCAGTTATTCATTCTTTAAAAAAAAATTGACGGCGTCGTGTCAGCAAATACCTTAAAATTTTCAAAGAGACAAAATACTTCTAATTTTAATTTAGAAAAAAATAATAAAACCAAACCAACTCAATCTAATTTAAGCCACTTGATTAACCCAACAACCGATACAACCACTACCGCCACCCAACAACCACCACCCACCCAACCAACGCCGCCACCATCTTTTCCGATTTAATCAAATCCATGGAGGATTTGTTCTTGAGGAACAAAACCAGTTGTTCTTGAACAAATCCACGCAGAAGATGACCGGAAAATTTTTCGATCATCATAAAATCGAAGAAGATGATTGAAAAATTTTTCGTCGGTGGTTGGGTTGGTGATGGATGGGTTTACAAAATGGTTTGGGTTAAATTGAGTTGGGTTGGATTATTTTTTTAATTAATTTTAGGGGTATTTTAGGTATTTTAATTTTTTAGGGTTTCTTGATGACGTGTCAGCTGATGTGGCGCCGTCAGATTTTTTTTAAGAATGTCAGTTGATCAAAAAAGACGGCGCCAGAGGTATTTTCGTTCTCTAGTGGTTTAGCGAGCGCCGCCACAAAGATCATGGGATTACTGATTGTTTTTAAACATTAAGAGGTTTGTTATAAGGTACCTCAAAAATCAGGGACCGTAGCGAATAATTAGCCCCCACTTTCACTATGCACACACATAACAATGTTCCAATTATATTTGCGATTCCATAGAAAAAAAAAAACAAAAAAAAACATTTTTTAATTGAACAACGTAAAATTTTAAGTTTCTACCTGTCGTTTCTGACATTTAGCATTTTTATCACTACATTCTTAGTTTGAGAATCGATCTCACAGCTAGTTAACTCCTGTTCAAATTTTGATTAATACCGTTACCTGACGTGACGCTTAAATAAAAAAAACTCACCCCACTTCTTTCGACACATTATCAAAATACCCTAAACATACAAAATACCCAAAATGCTCCTAAAAACAGAAATACCCTAAAAAAATTAAACTCAAACTATTTACCTAATTGTTATCACCGTTAACCCCAACCACCCCTAAGCCATGCTGCTACTGACACAACCGTCAGCCACTTCTACCCCAACTCCTAGCAACTTCCACCCCAACCATCTCTTCAAATGAACCACTTATTCGTCTCGCTTAATTAAGACAAACCCATATGGGTCATCTCAAGCAAGACGAACAACGAGATGTTTGTCTTGCCAGAGACGAATCAGGCGAACAGATGATTCATCTAAGTAGACGACTAGAGGTTGAAAGGTGGATGGGGCTGGGAATTGGGGTGTAAGTAGCCGGCGGTGGGGACAGCGACCGCTGAGGTTATGGGTAGGGGCATTTAGGTGAATAGTTTTTAGTTTTAGGGTTTTAAGGGCATTTTAGGTATTTTAATTTTTTAAATTATTTTAATGATGTGTTAAATGATATGTCATGTATTTTGTTTTGTTTTTTTAATTTTTAAGTGTCACGTCATCAAAATTGAAAGCATCAACCAAAAATTGGTCGAAAGAGTTTATTGGGCGTGAGATCGAAACTCGGAAGGTTTATATGCCCAAAAAAAATAAAGACGTCAGTGATAACAGGGCCAAAGGTTAGGGATGACGAGTGAAAATAAGCTAAATTACTCTATTAACTAAAATAATATTTATTTCTTGAAATATTTACAAACCTATCCAATTTTTTAAAACAATCATGATAATATTGAGACAACAATATAATTTAAAACATATCAAAGAACTATATTTGTAAAAATAATATATTTAAAAAATCCATCAAAATTTACTCCCAGAATTTAAACGCCAAAATTCGATGGTAAATTTGGTGAATTTTTAAAATATTATATTATTATTTTTCAAGTAGTAAAATTCAATTATTTATAATAGGCCTATGACCAAAAAAAATTCAAAATTTTACGATTTATTGCAATTTAATCCAAACCTTTTAATTTTTATAATAATAACCAAATTGCATTTTTTTTGTTGTAATGATATCCAAACTTGAATTTTTTCTATTGCAAGTTTGACCACTAATTTGATTATTATTATAATAAAAAAAATACAATTTGACTATTATTATAAAAATTAAAATTTTGGTTTGAATTTTAACAAGTTGCAAGGGTTTGACTTTATTTAGAAATTAGGCTTTTATAATAAACATTAACAATTTTTTTTTGATAACAAAGAGAGGCCAAGGCCAAGAGACTACAATCTGCACATTCTAGGATAAGAAACACGAACAATGTCTTCCATAATGAAATCAGAGATGTCGGGATGCATTCCTTCATGAATAAACATTAACATTTGATAAACTATCAACCAATCAATTAATTCAAAATCAATGACTAACAGTTAATAAATATTGTTGACCACCACCAACCGGCCAAAAATTTAGGTAAATTCCGATGACTAGCTTCTGTTCAATGAGCCGAACACCACCACCACCACCCACCCTAAAAAAAAATTCAATAAAATTATAAAATAATAATAAAAAACTGTTTAATTAATAAAATAGGAAGTTAAAAGTTTATGTTTTATTAATAAATTTTAGAATAATATGAGGCTTAATTGTTGTGTCTGTTCTGATTTATTTGATTTATGCAGAAAGCTATATGTGAAGAGAGACTCAGGCAAATAAAAAAACCATCTACTTTCAGAGCACCAAGACCAAACAAAGCTTCTTGTGAAGAGAAGATTAGACTCAGCTCTTGAAGCACCTGCGTGCCTTAGATCTGCTCTCATGCCTATTCATTTCATGATTTGCTTTTAGAAAAATTTTATTGGGTGCCTTAGATCTGCTCTCATGCCTATCCAATACAATACATAGTCCATCCATTTCACAAATAGCTTCTTTTAATTTCACAAAGAAGTATTCTTAGGACGCATTGTTTTCAGAATCAACAACAAATACGAGGGGGAAAAATCTTACCGTTCCCGAGGCGGGAAAGTTGAAATCCATCATATTTAATAAATGATGGATTGTTTAAAAGTTTTATTATTCCAAAAAATTCTTTATAAATTCATGAGTTTTATGTTCAATTCGAACGATAAATTTCATAAATCTAAAATTTTATATTTTTTAGATTTAAAATTTATGAATTTAGTCAAATTCATTGATTTTAAAATCTTTTAATTCAAACATTGCCTTAATGATTTATAAATAAAAAAACTATTGTTAAGAATTTAAAGTTTATATTTTAGGATTTATAATTAAAGTTCAGGATATGAAAGTTAAAGGAATTTATTTCAAGATACTCAAAATTTCTAAAACTAAAAATAAAAAGATTGAAATTCAATAAAAAAACTAATGTTATTAAATTTTATTTTTAATTAGGTTAAATGCCTACATCTTTTTTATTTTTGGGAAAAAATCGTTTATTTTTTAGTTAGTGTGAATTACACGGCTATATAAAGAAGATATAAACATATGCAAATTGCAATGGAAAAGGTTGATGAAGGAGATCTTATACATTAAGGAAGAATATGATACTACTTTATACGTTGTCCGTATGTTTTTCCTATGCGCACTACTTAAAAAATCTTTTAGACACTATCTCAATAAATCTAAGAATAAAAGTCTAGGTTTTGTTTGATTTGAATTTTGTTTTTTACTTGTTAGAAATAAAGTTAAAGTCTTTTTCTCTCCTTTATTTGTATTTCTTAGATCTATAAGAAATTTTAGTGTTTGTTTGAGCTTTAACTCTAAAGTATTGTAGATCTAAGAAATGAAAAGGATATGAATCTATCTCTATTGAGTTTTAAGAAAGATGAAGATAAACGATCGGAATAGTAGGCTTCAACGGTTCAAGCGGTTTGATTGACAAATCGGTGCAAGAAAATTTCGAAACACCCTTCCAACGATTTCGTTGTGTTAAGTTTTGGGATCTATGTTTAGAATTTTTTTGTATTTTGATTTCTTTTGCTTGTATCTTATTGTTGTCTATTATTTTGTAGTTTAATTTGTTGAAAGATCATATGTAAGTCTTTGTTATATGACTTTCACCCTTTGTAAGTTGAATCTTCATAATTAACTCTATCTTGGGAAAAAAAAAATCCATCGTTTAGTGTAAAAAATATCTTAAAAATTAATGAATAGTGAAAATCACTTATTCTTCAAAGGCAAAAGATTCACTTTAGTCCTTAAGCTCAGAGCGAAAGAATTAATAAGACCTTAAGGTTAGAGGTGTTTACCCCTAACGTTGTCCAAACTGGCTTAGAACACACCAAAAATTTAACACCGTCTGTTTTTCAGTTAAATGATGACATGTATGGAAAAAATTCAAAAACATCCTTAATGTTTAAAATATTTACCAAAGTTTATATTTATAACTTTTTTAACTATTATCACCCACTTTTTCATTAAATATCAATAATTAAATAATATTTTAAAATAAAATATTTATTAAACAATAGAAACTCAATTAAACACGTCGAAACCTAATTAAACAAATTGAAATCCAAATAAATCGATCGCCGAAAAATTTATTCAAAAATTAAATAAATAATAATTTATTTTTTACGAATATAAATTTATTTTGATCGGAGATACGACCACCAATCCATAGCCGAAAAACGTCTAAAATTAATTTTTTTTTTAAATTCCGGAGACCCACCACGCAGACCTACCGTGGTGGGTCTGCTCTAAAAAAGAGCACAACCACCGTGTGGTGGTTCTGCTCTAAAATAGAGCAGCCCACCACGGTGTCTGCTCTAAAAAAGAGCAGAACCACCGTGTGGTGGTTCTGCTCTAAAATAGAGCAGACCCACCAACGGTGGGTCTGCTCTTTTTTTAGAGCAGACCCACCGACGGTGGGTCTGACGAATCGTTCGGTTTTTGAAATTAAAAAATAAATAAAATATTATTTTTGTTTATTAATTTTTTTAGAGTTTTGTTCGGAATATTTCTTTCTAAAAAATACAAAGGTGGTATCCGGCGGATGAGTGTTAGATTTAATAGGTTTAAATTGAATTTTGATTGGTTTTATTGAATTTTGAAGCGTTTAATTATATTTCGAAGTGTTTAATTGGGTTTCGATTGTTTCAATAAATGTTTTGATTTTAAATATTATTTAATTATATATATTTAAATGAAAAAGAGGGTGAAAATAGTTAAAACAAATCATAAATATAAAATTGGTAAATAATTTAAACATTAAGGATGTTTTTGAAATTTTTCCCTAAGGGCCACATCATCAGTTAGACGGAACAAACTAACGGTAGTGCGATCTGAGCCAATTTGGAGAACGTCAGGGGGCAAAGTGAGCAATCTTCGACCTTAGGGTCTTATTAATTCTTTCGCTCTCACCTTAGGGGCTAAAGTAAGCCTTTTGCCTTCTCCAAAAGTTCTCACTTAGAATTCCACCTCTTAAATAAAAAAGTTGAAATTAGTTTTTTTTTAATGAATGCTGGATTGTATTAAAACTAAAATATTCGGAATATATTTCTATAAATCCATCGATTTTGTATTCAATCTAAACAATGAAATTTATAAATTTATTGATTTCATTCCATAAAGTCTCAAAAACCCTCGATCTAAATACTTTAAAATTATTGGCAAAATATATTTTTTCTAAAAAACCCAACTATTTTAAAATTTTCAATATACACATATATATTAAAAATTATTTTCACACCTTTGATATTTATTATGGGCCTAATCCCTCACAAATCCCTGACCTTTAAGCCCCTTTACAATCCTACCCCGACGTTGCAATTTTGTCAACTTTATCTACTTTTGAATTTTCTGTTTTCTATTATACCTCAATTTTTCAATTTTTGACAATTTTTTTTACTTTAAGGATGAAATCATCCAAATAACTAATCTAAGGATAAAACTACATTCTTCTCCATTCAAAAAAAAATACAAATTAATCCTTCAACTTTGAAAACTAACAAAAAAATTATAATCAGATTAAAATTAATTTAAATTTTTAATTAATTTTTTAAATAAATTATAAACCAAACGGGCGTTCCAACCCGCCGCCTCCGAAGAACTCCTCGTCTTCCAGCCATGGAAGACGAGCAGAGCTCGCTCATTTTCCAAGGGTGAAAGACGAGCAAACCTGTATTTCCACCCATGGAAGACAAAGCTTTGCTCATCTTCCGTGGCCGGAAGACGAGCAGAGCTCGCTTGTCTTCCATGGCTGGAAGACGCAGATCTGAGAAGTCCTGGAGGCATAATATTTTAACTAATGTTATTAAAACCGGTCCGGACCTGATTAACCGGGAACCGTTCTCTACCCGGTCCAGTTTGATACAAAAGTCAACTTTTTCAAAAATCGGTCAAAACCGGATTGAACCGGAAAAATCCGGTTCTTGACCAAAATCGGACCAACCCGGTTTTTGAAAAAAGTAGGCTAAAATGTACTCCCTCCGATTCATAATATTTGTCACATTTGAGAAATTGTTTTGGTCCATAATATTTGTCATGTTATAATATCAAGAGAGCATTAATTGCTATTTTTCCATGTTTGCCCCCCATTAATTTATTGAAAGAATACAATAAACAAATAAAAATGGTAGTCAGAAATATAAACAAGTTTCAATGTAGGGTTAATTTAAATTGTTTTCTTAGTTCTTGTGCTAAAACCAAATGCGAGAAATATTATAGACCGGAGAGAGTATCTTTTTTGTCCAAAAAATATTTTTGTGGTCCTTTTTACACAAGTCTACATCTCATAGTGTTTATTTTTCTCTCACTTACACATTTACTTTTTACATATATTTTTATTTTCTCTTTCATACACTTTTTCTCTCTCCTCCACACTTTTTTTATCTCTCATAATAACTTACATTTTCTCTTTCATATACTACAACACCTTTTTTTTTGGCTTAAGGTGTGAAAAACTTAATTTGATGATTTATGGTGCTATTGAAAGTCAAAAATACAAAATAGGGTAAAATTGACTGTTTTACAAGGTCGGGGTGCTATTGAAAGCCAAATATACAAAATAGGGCGTTATTGAAGAAATTACAAGGTGAGGGTACAATTGAAAAAAAATTGAAAGGTCAGTAGTTTTTCAGACCTTAAGCCTTTTTTTTCTCTAACACAAATTAATTATTCTATATATATTTAAAAAAATTATTATTATAATTTACACAATAAAATTTACTAAAATTAATTTTTGTCATATAGAATAATTATTTTATATACACTTAAACATTAATTATTTATAATTTTTATATAAAAATTTAAAAATATGGTATTATTTAAATATTTACCTATAATGTTATATATTTTATTAAAAAAATTATATTTATTAAAATTAAAAATCCGATCCAACCCGGTTGAACCATGAACCTCCGGCGAAGCCGGTTCCCGTTATGGTCCGATTTTAAAAACATTGATTTTAACGATTTTTTATTTAAAAAATTACTTGTTTATATATTAAATATATTTAGATTAAATTAACTAAAAATATATGGGGAGTTTGTGAGAAAGAGGGTTTTTTGTACTATTTATAACATTAGTGTAGATTTAGAATATATTTTAAAAATGAAGAATTAATATTGAATGTTATCCAAATGGAAAAAACGTCAATTTGATACTTTAGGGTACAATTAAAAATAAATAAAAAAATTCAAAAGTGGGTATAATTGTTATAATTTTTTTTAAAGAGATTAAAAAATATAAAATAATGGATAAATTCGTATATCATATTATTGAATTTTTAATTTATTTGCAACTGTTAAGTTAGTAAAATTTTAATTGTTACATTAGTGAAATTAGGAGATTAGATCGTTTAATTTTCATATTTTTTTTTATCAATAGATAGAGAAAAACAGTAAATGTAATGAACAACAAATTGGTTGAAATCCAATCAAAAGAAGCAACTATGACATTATGAGAGTTCTAATAAAATGCATCGTGTTCATCTTTGCCCAGTTGTGCGCTTCTCTGTTGAAATTCCGTGGAATATAAAGGACTTCTGAACGATTGAAGGATAAGCGAAGATGCCAAATATCATCACATATATCTTTCCATATAATGTTAGAGCAATGACCTGCATTAATAGTGTTGGATACCTGGAGGGCATCTCCCACAAAACGAACATCAGTCCACCCATTACTACGAGCCCAATTCATTGCTTCACGAAGTGCCAGCAATTCCAGAATTCCTGGATCCCAAATGTGTCTAAAAATGGCAGAAAATTTCGCAACAATTCTGAGATTAGCATTTTTGGCTATTACTCCAATCGCACCAAACTTTCGAGTTGAATCCACTGCTGCATCATAAGAGACAATGAAAGATCCTGGAGTGAGGTTAAGGTTGCTCTCATTTACTTCACGCATGATTTGAGTATCTGAATGGATCCTCGGTAACGAAGCTTGGCTGTCAGAAAATTCCTTCCAAGCTGTAAAGCTAAATGAAAGAATTTCTGTTATGGATGAAGTTTTAAGCTCAAAAATAAAGGCATTTCTTGCTTTCCAGAGGTACCAGATATAGTAGCAAAATAATTCAACAGAAGCAATGCCATCAAGAACTAGAAGACAAGAAATAATATGTAACCACATCCTAGCAAAAGTTTGATTTGTATCCCAATTTGATCTGAAGCTGAAAGGGGATGCAAACCAAAATTCTTTGGCTTTCGGACAATGCAACAAGATATGAAGTAGCATCTCCTCTTGATCACAAACCACACCCTAGAGGTTTAACCTTAACCTAAATTTAGGTTTGCTGCAGTTGGAAGACCATCATGAAGACATCGCCAAATAAAAATTATTATTTTATGATGGATTTTTAATTTCCAAAGAAACTGCCAATATTTTTTAGACATAGAAGGGATCAAAAACTCGTAGCTCCTAAATTGATTATGAAGGGCTATATAATATCCTGATTTAACTGTTTATAGCCCTGAAGAATTGAAAGACCACAGAAGCTTGGGGTTTTTGATATTTGGGTGCTTCATAGGCACCCAAATTTCCATTGTTGTGCCTCTTTTGGAATTAATTCCAAAAGAGTGTCTGGACCTACATGTTCCGCATTCTAGAAATGCGGAACATGTGGGGTTCCGCATTCCTAAAATGCAGAACATGTTGGTTCAGGCATTTTTTCGGAATTATTTCCGAAAGAGGTACTAGGCACCTAAATATCAAAAACCAGAAGTTTGTCGTCATAAGGCCAGTAAGACAAAAGGATTGATAGTAATTGATGGAGTCTGCCTTCTGAACCGGTGAGTGAACCTGCAAAACAGGGTAGAAGCTAACCGGACGGTGGTTGTCCGATTAACTCTCCGATGCTAAAGTCAGTCTAGAGCTTCGAGCAGCGTTTTGAGTATATGAATGTAATTGTGATTCTAGGCATACCTCGTGCTCCTTTTATAGTAGTCGAATATACCTAGTAGAGTTGTATTAGGCAGGTGAATCCTACTTTGTAGGGATTCGGCCGTATCGTAGAGATTCTCCTGATTTGTCGGGATCTACCTTAATCTGATAAGAATCCTATTTAGGAACGTCTTCCTAAATAGTCTTATCTTCCTAAAGTAGAGCTTATCCTTCCATATGTAGTGTTTGTGTCCGAATAGGACAATATTTCCATACTTAGTCGTTTACCCGAATCCCGGACCTGACGCGCTCTCGGCGGATCATGTGGGATTCGGTCTTTATTAGCGTGTTACCGAATCTTAGAGATTCGGCATCTCCTTCATATCTTTCGGTCTTCAGGGGGAGTCCGGTGTCGCCTGAGAGTGGATCTCCTGCAACTCGGCTCCATTATACTTACAGTAGGATTCGGTATCCATCATTAGCCCCCCCGCAAGTGAGCTGAAGTAGTTTGGCATTTATGCCTTAGTGGATTTTAGCTCTTTTGGAGCTGAGTTCTCTTATTCGGGCGATTCGTTTTGTATTCCGGGCGAGTCGTTTCATATGTTTGTGGGTGACGTTTCTTCTTTAGTAAGATTCTGTGTTGCCACGTGTCGACATTTAATGATTCAACGGTTAATGATTCAAAAGCGTTTTGTATTTAATCTCTTTGCATTTCTTCTTTCCCTCTTACTTACTTTTCGAATTTACTCTCATTTCTTGTAGCTATTTCCTTTTCGTTCTTCGTTTGATTATTTGATTCTTCGTGACTTGTTTTCTCCAGATTTTTCAGGTATGTTTTCTTTCGTCGTTTGGATGTTAATATGGCTTTCTTCTTTGTATGTATTCTCCATGATTTATATTCTGGAAATTCCTTTTCTGTACTTGGTGTTCTTCGATGTGTTCTTCAACGTTTTCTTCAATATATTTTTTGTTTGATCCTTATTCTGTGTTTATGTTTGTGATTTCCTGTTCTAGGATGCCTCTTAGTCGAGTGGAAGATGCATGCGCTGCTATGGCTTTTACCCGATCAAAGCTTCGTAGGGATGAAGTCTTAGATATCTATTTTAAGTATAGCTTTCCTTTTGATTATAGGGTAATATTACCCGGTGCCGATATGGCTGCGTCTGATTCTCCAGGATCTTCTTGTAGGGCGGTTCTCTTCGAAGAGCAATTTGCTGCTGGTCTTAGGTTTCCTTTAGATTCATTTTTAGTAGAAGTGTGTAGGGATTTAAAGGTCGCTCTGGGGCAACTTTACCCTGGTACGATTAAAGTAGTGCTCGCCTTTTCGGAGGTATGTAGGCTCAGGGGCTGTGCCCCTTCTCTCAAAGTGTTATATCATTTTGTAGACTTTAGGAAGTGTGATGGTTGCTTCGTTTTCGCCCTTGGCAGGGAAGGGCGATCTCGTATTTATCTTCCTTGCATAACCAGTCGCTGGCGAAGGCGTTTCTTTATTGTTTACCATAAATTTGCTTTTCTTCATTTTTCGGATGGTTTTTCTTCTCATCAAGTTCGGAGCTGTCCGTCTCCTTTAAGTTTATCCGAGTCAAAACTTGCTTTTGACATATCTTCCTGTAGTATTGTATCGCGTCCCATTCTAGATGTCTTGGTCAATAGTCATCTTCGGAGTCGATGGTTTCCTTTGGAGGATCCTCCTCGAGGCTTGGCAGATCTTTGCTACTCTTTTGTTCAAGGTATATTAATTTGCTTAAGTTCTTTTTAATGTTTCTTTTGTAGGATGTCTTCTTCTTCTGACGATTTTCTTTCCGGATTTCAAGTAGATTTGGACGTTCCGATGGGTGGTCCTGACGTTCCTATCGCCAACATTATTCCTGGCGACATTGTCGTGGATGGGGCTCCTGTTGATATCCCCCTAGCTCCCGCCGAGATAGCGTTGCCTGAGGTTATTGTTGTAGATGATGATGATGATGATGACTCGGCTGATCCAGTAGGTGACGAGGCGGTTCCGCCGCCACTTCCCCCTCTAGCATCATTTACCGTCTCGGGGGGAGTTGGGGGTGTGGCTTCAGAGGGGCCGGTTGTTGCTAATTCGGGAGAGATTTCTCTAGGTCGAGACCCGGATTCTCCGTCTAGGAAAAGACGTCGAGTTGGCGATGGTTCTCCATCGGGGGGGAGTTTTCCTGGAAACTCTTCTGCTCCAGATTTGGTTCAGTGAGTTGAAGGTCAGGATCCTGCTAGTTTGCTGAATCCTAGAGTGCTAGCGGAATATATTCGAACTCTGGCGATTCCTGATGATGTCACGTGGTTCTGTGGTAGGCCGGGTCAGGAGCTTTCCGATCTGGCTTGTTTTCATGGTTTCTCTGTGAGTGCTTTCTTTCTTGAGTACAATATGTTTTTTGTATTCAGTTGTTTTCTTATTTGTTTACTTCTGGTGTGTGTAGGCTCTTCAATCTGTTCTGGTATTGAACGACCGCCGACAGTGTGCCGAGGAGGAGGTCGAGCGTCTGTCTTCTCTTTTGGCTACTTCCGAGTCTGAAAGGGCGAAATTGAAGGCCTCTTTGGAAGAGCATGATTCCCTTCTGGCGCAGCTCAAGGCGCAGGATGCGGTTAATGATCGCCAAGTGAAAGTGATCGAGAAGAAGACCGATGACTTGACTCAAGAGATTGAGGAGCTCATTCGAATTAATTCCCTTGTTGGTGGGGAGAGGGACAGTCTAAGATCGGAGGTTGAAAGTCTTCACATCCGTCTGCTAGATACGAAGGCTTTTTACTCTGCTTTGATAAGCGAGTATCGCCTTGCGATTGGGAAGAAGCTTCTAGAGCAGAATCCTAATATTGATCTTTCTGGGGTTAACGGGTTGGATCCCCAGGCCATCGCCCGTGATCTCCTCGTCAAGATGTCTAAAGACCGCGTCTAGTAGTTTTTCTTTTGATTGTATTTGCTGATGTATTAATTTTGCTTTTGTAATTCACAATTTATGAATATATTTTCTTCGTGTTTCTTCGAAATGTGCTTTCGCCTTATTTTTATGTACTTGTCTTGCCTTGAGGGTTATTCTAAACCCTGTTCTTGGCGTTGCTTTTTATAGAGTTAATCTAAACTCTTTTTATTTTTGTTTTTGTTTCGAGTTAATCTAAACTCTTTTTTGGCGATTTGCCTTTTCTGAGTTAATTTAAACTCATTTTTAGCCTTTTGTGGCGATTTGCCCGGTTCGGCGATTTTGCTTTGAGTTAATTTAAACTCATTTTCTTGGCTCTTAGCCTTTCATGGCGATCTGCCTAGTTCGGCGATTTTGCCTTGAGTTAATTTAAACTCATTTTCTTGGCTTTTAGCTTTTCTTGAATTTGATCTTTAATTTATTTTTTCTTCTTTCGTCTTTGATTTAATCATTCGTGGCTGTTCTTGATTTTTATTTCTTTATTGGTTCGTCTGGCTAATCAGATGGTAGCGAAATTGAATTTTTATTGATAAAAAGATGGCATACAAAATATTAAAGATAGATTTGACGCCATCTGGTAAGACGGAAAGTCGTTACCGATGATGGGTCGTTTTTCATTCCTATTCTTCCTTCTTTTCGGTCTTGTTTTCTTGGAGATCCACCACTGACTCGTCATAGCACTTCTTGGCTATTCCTTGGTCTCCTCTCAGCGTCACTACTCCCTTTTCGGTTGGTACTTTCATTGCCAACGCTCTTATGCTGGTTACTGCTGCCGAATCATGGAGGAAAGGCCTTCCTAGGATGGCATTGTATGTCAGTTCCATGTCCACTATGTTAAATAGTGACATGATTTTCTTATTTATTCCTCTTTCTGGGCCGATTATCACTTCCAAGGTGACTGCTCCCAGTGGAGTGATGGATGGGCCACCGAGTCCTGATAGCGGAATTGGGACTCGGCATAGCCTTGACGCTGTTCCTCCCAGCATTTTGTATGCTGCATTTGTCATCAGGTTTACCGCACTTCCTTCGTCGATTAAGATTCGCTCCATGTTCCAATTTTCAATGATAGTAGTTACTACCAAAGCATCGTTGTGGGGTGCTTTGACGTGTTCATAGTCTTCTACATCGAAGATTACTGGCGGCATGTGAGTTTCTCGTATGTTCATTACTTCCTTCCTCTGCTTCCTCCTGATCGTGGAGCTGCTATGCCCTCCACCGTTAATCATGTGTATGGTTCCCAGAATTTTGGATGGGCGCTCGTCTTCCTTTTCTTTCGGCTTGTCTTCTCTGTTTCTTTTTTCTCCCTTGTCATTGCTCTTCTCTTTTCGGGCCACAAATTTCCTCAGCTCGCCTGTGTCGATCATTCTTTCGATCTCGACCTTCAAGTCTCTGCAGCTATCCGTTTCATGTCCGTAATCGTCGTGAAATTTGCAGTACTTTCTGGTGTCTCTTATCTCCGCTTTCATTTTTGGTGGCCATACCACGTTTTTGACGTTTTCTTTGATCCACATGAGGACATTAGTTCGGCTGGTGTTTAGTGGAGTGAAGTTATTCTCGTCGTCTCTGGGATCGTATCTCGATTCATATCTTGTCTGGGGGGCGAATCGTCTGCTCTCTTCGGGTCTTCCTCTCCTATCATCAGGTTTGGACTTGGTTTTTTCTCTGGATCTCTCTTTTGATTCTTTTCCTTTTGCTTCCTTTCCGCGAATCGCCCTTCGCCCTTCGTCTAACTCGAAGTATTTCTGGGCTATGCCCATTAGGTTCGAGAAAGTTGTGGGTTTATTGACTAGCAGCTTGTCCACCAGCTTTCCGAATCGCGTTCCTTCTCGCAATGCCTCTGTCGCCATGTCGACGTTCAGGTTGTCTATCTTCATAGCTTGCTTGTTGAATCGTTCGATGTAGCTCCGCAGGGTTTCTCCTTCTTCTTGGATGCAGGCTCTCAGGATACTGGTAGTGGTTTTAGCTGGGATGTTTGTGAGATATCTGTTAAGGAACTCTGTTGAAAGCGAAGCGAAGCTTTTGATCGAGCCCGGTTTTAGTTTGTTATACCATCTCTGGGCTGTGCCCGTGAGTGTGGTAGGGAAAACCCTGCAGAGGATGGCGTCCGATACGCTGAGTAGCCCCATGGTCGCTGTGAACCTAGAGGTATGGTCTCGGGGGTCTCCTTCCCCATTGAAAATTGGAAGGATCGGCAGCTTCATGCTGTGCGGGATGGTTTCCTCCATGATTTCGGGCGAGAGGGGTGATCCCTTCAACCTGAGGTCGTCTATGTCCAATTCTTCAGATTTTAGTTTTTTGAGCGCTTTGGCGATCTTCTCTTCTAAATCTTCTTCCACCACATATGTGGCTTTGCTTTTTTGGGGTGCCTCTGACGATTCGCCCTCTCCTTCTTGGTGTTTTTTCTTAGTTTGCTCTTTCCCTGCATCTCTTTCTTGTCGCTTACTCCTTGGCGGGGCGTCTTCTTTTTCCTTCTCCCTTCGTTCGTCTCTTTTTGAATTCAGGCCGCTCCGGGCATCTTCCTGGTTGTGCTCATTTCTGGGTGTCTCCGGTGATTCCTCATTAGATTTGTCTCTGTTCGGACTTTCCTCGTCGCTGGTTCTATTTTCTTGCTGGTTTCTTGCTTCGTTTCTTTCTCCGTTCCCTCTGGTTCGGGGTTCCTTGCTTTTATTGTTTTCTGCCCTTGTCTCTCGTCGGCCTGGGTTTGCATTTTCTGTTCTTTCTCTTCTTCTGGGAGCTGCAGGGCTGAAGTTTTCCCTTAGGATTTTCATAGTTTCCTCGTGCCTGTCGTTTGTTCTTTTGGCTTCGTTAGCCAATCTGTCAAGATTTGCCTGTACGGATTCTAGTATCTTTTTCAGCATTTCGTTGTGTGGATCTTGTGCTGCTGCATTTGGTGTTTGTTCTTCAGTGCTTAAATTGAAAGCAATTGGGTTGTTTCCCCTTATTGGATTAGTTTGGTACTGGGGTGTTGAGAAAGAGGGCCCTCCGGTGTTGCTTTTTTTCCCCGGAGTTGTGAAGCCCGTCTTCCGTCACGTTGATTATCTCCGGAGTGTTTTTTGGGTCCATTGGCTGTTTGTCTTTCAGGTTTACTCTTTCAGAAGTCATCTTCTTCAATGAGATTTGTATTTGAGTTCAGAAAAGCTCCTTCTTTTGAAGTTTAGTTAAGCTTTTCCCACAGACGGCGCCAATTGATGGAGTCTGCCTTCTGAACCGGTGAGTGAACCTGCAAAACAGGGTAGAAGCTAACCGGACGGTGGTTGTCCGATTAACTCTCCGATGCTAAAGTCAGTCTAGAGCTTTGAGCAGCGTTTTGAGTATATGAATGTAATTGTGATTCTAGGCATACCTCGTGCTCCTTTTATAGTAGTCGAATATACCTAGTAGAGTTGTATTAGGCAGGTGAATCCTACTTTGTAGGGATTCGGCCGTATCGTAGAGATTCTCCTGATTTGTCGGGATCTACCTTAATCTGATAAGAATCCTATTTAGGAACGTCTTCCTAAATAGTCTTATCTTCCTAAAGTAGAGTTTATCCTTCCATATGTAGTGTTTGTGTCCGAATAGGACAATATTTTCATACTTAGTCGTTTACCCGAATCCCGGACCTGACGCGCTCTCGGCGGATCATGTGGGATTCGGTCTTTATTAGCGTGTTACCGAATCTTAGAGATTCAGCATCTCCTTCATATCTTTCGGTCTTCAGGGGGAGTCCGGTGTCGCCTGAGAGTGGATCTCCTGCAACTCGGCTCCATTATACTTACAGTAGGATTCGGTATCCATCAGTAATTATTAAAAATGTAAGAATACTTTTCTTTTATATAAATTAATATCAAACACATCCATGCCATTTTGTATTTCTCTATTACTTGTTTAGATCTTTAAAGTCGGCATTTTGCATAGTCATGCTTTGAAAGGTGCTGACTCTTCTTTGGTCAAAAAACTTTCCCTTTTAAAAGAGTTTACCATTACTTTTCTTTGTAGATGTTAAATTTTAGAAATATTTTATTTTTAGGTTTCTAAACTATACTTATTTTATTTATCCGGTTCTTGAATTATTTTTTATTCTTATTTTATCCTTTAATTTAATGAAAAATTATTTTCAAGTTCCTGAACGATAACAATGTTTTTTTGTTATTTTTAAAGATGCAATTTGTTACCTAAATGGCGTCAAGACTTGAAAATAATTTTTTGCTAAATTAAAAGACCAGATAAGAATAAAAAATAGTTTAAGAACCGGATGAACAAAATAGATATAGCTTTAGGATTTGTAAATGAATTTTTTTAAAAATTTTATTGTATTCAATGCAGCTAATTGTTGACACATTCATACCCATGACTTCAAATTCTAATTATCAATTTCTCTAAACACGTCATTGACTCCTGGATCTACCTTCATATAATAGGTGAAAAATAATACTCCTCCCGTTCACAAAAAATAAGCTGGTTTTTTTTAATTGTTCCAAATTATAGGCTGATTTTTTTAGAAGTTAGTTGTTTCAATAATTACCTAAAATATCATTAGTTCATTTAATAATTGTACAGCTAAAATATTTTTTTCTTCAGGTTTTGATAATAACATTAATCAGTTTTTGATAGGAATGAGAGTTGGAAAATGTGCAGTAGACTTTTTTACACGCATTTTATTATTTTAGAAGCAAATTTATAGTATTTTTCATTAATTAGGAGAATGCTTTAATAACGACTCATATACACAGCCGTATCACTTCATTTTTTTCTATTTTGGAAATTGAGTTTGTGTTTATAATGAAATACCTATTTAATAAGGCTATTATAGGAAACTAGTGTAATTTTAAGTAAAATAATTAAATTTTTTAATCTATGTGTAAATAAAAAATCATCCTATCTTTTATAGACGGAGGGAGTAATATTTTTTTAAAAATATGTTACAATTTAAAAGCAAATAGGACTCGTCAAGAAATAATTATCTTATCTCAAATCATTGTACAATAAACTAATTGTTTGTAATATTAAAATATTAAATAAAAAATAAATAATATTTCAACATCACATTCATTAGCTTATGTAAAAATAGGATCAGGATTCTCTAAGTTAATTAAACATGACCTCATGACCTATCATATTTAATCAATTTATACCATTTATTATAGGCTTAATACATCATTTGACCCCTAAACTATACACTTTTATTCTCTGAGACTCTTAAACTAATTTGATATTCTATTGGACCTGTTAACTTTATTTTTGTTCTATTTAACCCGTCAACTGCAACTTTTTTGCCGATCTGACCTTTTTCCTCCAACGTGGCAAAAGCGCGTGTTTTCAAACGCTTTGAAACGCGTGAAGGATAATTAAAAAGCATAAATTGTTCTATTGAACACACGAACTACACTATTTTGTTCTATTTGACTCCTGAATTTATTTTATTTTCCTATTACACCTTCAAACTTTTAATTTGTACCCATTTAACCTTCTCCAAAATATAATTATTTAATTTTTATCCATTTAATCTTCTAGAAAAATAAAATAATATTGAAATTTAGTCAAATAATTACATAATATAACTTCTTGTACATGTAAATATTTGTTTACATTTCAATAATGATAAATGAAGTTTGTCTGTTTTTAACGATATTATAAAATATATAAATTTACTATACTGTGATAATATTAAAAAAAGACTAAATTTTTTAAAATATTATAATTTTTAGTGTGTTTCACGAATTTCCAATTTTAATACGCCAACTTTTAATTTTTTGCAATTTCAAACTTTCAAATCAATTCTGAATTTTTAAAATTTGTGTTAAAATTGGAAAACACGCTAAATTTCATGACTTTTAAAGCCTTAGATGATTTTTTTCAAATAATATGTAAAGTATATCACTTTTTATTTTAAATTAAAAAAATATATTTAGGCTTAATATATTTTTTGACCCATAAACCTTACCCTTTTATTCCCTATAACCTCTAAACTATTTTAGTGTTCCATTGAACCTTTTAACTTTTTTTTTATTCTATTTAACCTCATGTCAGAAAAACCATGTCAGCAATTTTATCCACGTCATTGCGCGTGGTTTGCACATTCCGTGTGAGGGGTTAAATAGAACAAAAAAAAGAGTTAAGAGGTCCAAAAGAAAACGAAATTAGTTTAAAGGTCGCAGAGAATAAAATGGTATAGTTTAGGGGTCAAATTATGTATTAAGCCTTTATTATAAATAGTGTATATTAACTTGATAGATTTTACACTTTTAAATTTACATCATTCATTTTTGTAATTAATGGTGTAAATCGATTGAACATGATACGTTATATCAATTTAGAAGATCCTAATATTTAAAAACAATGTAGCACTAATGTTTGCGTACAACAACCATAGGATTCAAAATCAACATAGAGCTGTAAGATCAAAACAAATCTAAAACCAATCAAATTCAAATCTAGGTTAAATTGGTATGAAATTGGCAACTTAAAACCATATTTAATGATTTCAAACTTAGAATATCAGTTCATTAAACTTTGGCTAGGACTAAAAGCAAATAAAAAACAAATTCGAAATGATTTTAATTTTATTAGCAATTTTTTTATTTAAAAAAAATCATATTTTTTTAATACCTCAAATTTCATTAAATAGAATCCGAAACAGTTATATTTATAAGTAATTCGGGAAATTTGAAAATTAAACTCGATGACTTAATATGAAACAGATTAATACACTAACACGTCTTATCTGAATCACAGATCTACTTACGAAAAGGAAAAACTAAATTATTAACTATTTCGTCAATTAAGTGCAATTTTCGACCAAACTTCTTCAACGTCCGTTAACTAATATTCGATATCAAAAAGTATAGACATAACCTCTGATCACCTCCACCCGACCAACCCTTTAAAAAAAGGACAACAAACTTTTAATAAAAAAGAATAACAAATCTTTCACACAGAAAGGACAAAACACAATAAAAAATAACAATAAAAAACTAATATAGCACATAAACGATTTCATCTTCATTGTTGCAAGGTTTTCAATCTATTTTTGGCTCGATTTTTGACGATAAATATTACCCCGTAAAAAAAAGGAATTGAATATTTATTAAATTTTATGAAATTAAAGCGAAATAAATGAGGATATAGCTACCGCTAGAATAATTATACAACACAACCGTTGCTCGATTTCATTCGTGCAACAAACCAATTGCGCGTTAGCCATGTGAAAAATTAAATGATAAAAAAATAAATAATAATTAAAAAATCCCCTATCGTAAATGTTTATTGACTTGATATAAAAATGACGTGGCGCGACAGTTATATGAGATAAACACTCTTACGGCTAACAGTAAAAGTAAACCATTGACGACCATGGTTGTCAAATCCAAACCGGACCAGCCGGTTCACCCGGAAAAACAGGAACCGGTCAGGTAACCGGTTCGGGTTGCACTAAAGACCTCTATATTTAGGGAATTGGTCAACCCGAGTTGAACCGTCCGGGTAACCCGTGATTTTCAACATCTAACCGGTAAACCCGGATCCATACCCGGCCGGTTCGACCATGTAACCAAAATATTCCACTTTTCCTCAATAAAAAAAAGGAGAATGCCAAGGCTGGATTCGAACCCATATCCATGAGACTAACATACAACATCTGACACCATCCAACTAATAGTTTTTTTATGTTTAATATTTATTTGTATTATATATGTTTAAAACAAGTTGGTTTTCTATTTTTCAATGTATTTTACTATATAAATTATTTATTTCTCATAAAAATATATTAATAATTATTTAATATATTATTATTTTTAACCCTCCGGTTGAACCCCGGTTCGATCCCGGTTGAACCTCTAACCCTTGACCTTATGTCTTCACCGGTTCAATGGCCGAGTCGGTTTTGACAATATTGTTGACGACAGATAAAGAAACAAGAAAAAACAAACCATAAGCAGGAGAGATTTTTAGGTAGACTCATTCTATCACGTCATCCGTAGACTAACCTATCATATTATGACACGTCATTAAAATAATGGCACTATCGTAATTTACTATTCAAAAGTGTAAATAAGTAATAAATAAAATTACGATAGTGCCATTATTTCAATAACGTGTCATAATATGATAGGTTTAGATTTAAAAAAAAAAAGATTTTCGTATATATTCGAATTCGATATTATTGTTAATATTCATAACGCAGATATAACACGGTCCTAAACGACAATTATTCAAAACAGTTTCATCTGTTTTATTTAAGCAGTCATTAGTCAAAAATATCGAAAAATATCAAACACTCCCGATTTCTATCTACCACGTCGTCAACAATAAATTATCTGATTAGTCCAACGACGTGTAGTTTCTTTACAGCTTACGCGTAGGCTTAGTGCACCGAGTAAAATCGTGCCGACAGGACTTTTTAGGCGCCTTAGCAGCACCAAGCATTTACATTTCTCTCTTTTACTATGACACCCTTATAAATGTCACAATATGCAATTTTGACTTCTATTGTTTGAGAACTAACAAATTATACCCATGGTCTCTATAGTTTTCAAAATCTTTAATGACAGTTGAATGTTTTTATAAATAAAGATAAATAAACTTTACTAAAAATGAATAGAATATATGATTTTTAAAATGCGTATACTATTGAAATATTAGAGGGATAAGAAAAAAGTATTTTGACAGATTTGAATCAGAACCTAAATTAACGAAAACATTAAGGGTGTTACAGTAAATTAAACCCTTGAAGTGTGAGGAAATTTAAAGCGCCGTCCCTCGTTATGCTCCTTTTATATCTGTCTTGTGTCTCGATTTTTACAAAACCCTCAAAACAAAAGTAAAAATCAAAAATTTGAATTTATTTTGAACTCTCCGTCCGTACTGTAATGGCGTTCGTATCTTTCGCTGGCAGAGTTCTCTTCGCGTCTGTGTTTATCCTCTCTGCTTTTCAAGAGTAAGTTCTTATCTTCATAGATCTGTTTATGCTCTTAATTTTTCTTCCAACTTAGATTAGTTTTTTTTTCTTGGATTTTGTATAGATTTAGCAGTAGAAGTTAATTTTGTTTGGTCAATGGCTTTGTTTTTTTATTTTTCAGTTTTGATCTGCTTGTTTTTTTCTTCTTTGAATGCCGATCTTAAGTTTTAAAGAATTTAGGGTTTTATTGAAGATTTATTTTTGTTAATAGATTTTGTGTGCTGAAATGAATTATGGTTTTTTGAAGTTCTAGTTAAAGATTCTCACTTTGTGATTTCTTAATTCTTTGGATCTAATATTTTTAGTCTTAATCATTGAAAAATACTATTTTAGTCCTTTTTTCAATATTTCAGATTCGCTTGTATAAATTGAAGTGGTAAATTGAAGTGGAAAAAGGTTCAAATATACCGTTCATATTTCTCATGTTTGAACTTTTTTGATGATAAAGATTCAAATTGGAACAATATAAAGCAATGTTAAAAGTGTTTCTGAATTTTTTTTCACTTCAATTTGAACAAACGGCTAAATTTGAAATTGAAAATTGAAAAATAGGCTAAAATTGAGGATTTTGAAAGTTGAAGCTATAAACGAAAAAATTCGAGATTAAGCTATATTTTTATCGTGTTTATGCTATCCTTCTTTTTCAACTGTATAAAAAATGTAGATTTGTAACTTTGAATGAACTGAATAAAAATGTTAAACATAATCACATGTTTCGAGTGAGACTGTCATTTTGTGGATACTTACATATATGCAATTTAAAACTTGTAAATTGCAGGCGATGTGGGACGTAAGATGTTGAAATGGTTGTTTTGTTACAATTATGAGCTTATTGTTGTTCTCTAGGATTTTTGTTTCGGATTATAAATTTTCCGTTGTTTTGCTTATCGGCAGGTTCAATGAATACGGAGTTGATGGTGGCCAAGCAGCAAAGCATCTTGCACCAAAATTCAGTTTGTTCTCAAGACATGTTTCATCTCAAACCGGGTTTCAAGTACCGCCAGTTGAAGTGAGTGGCGTTTTGCTTTCATTCGGTTCATGTTATGTGCTCCCTTTTTTTCTTTGATAGGTTATTAGCTTTGTTTTGTATAATTATAATTTAAATATTGAGTTTGTTATTTATAGATCAAGAATTTGGTCGCTGCTGCTATAGCGGTGAAGGGTCTTGGAGGCCTTCTTTTCATCTTCGGCAGCTCCTTCGGTGCTTATCTTCTGGTGAGTTAGTCAATTTCTGCTCTACTCTTGAATTGGCCATTGGGTACGCAATGCTCAAACCAAATTATGAGTTGCTTCTTTCTTGCAGCTTCTTCACCAGGCTATTGTTACTCCGCTATTGTTCGACTTCTACAACTATGAAGCTGACAAGGAGTTCAATCAGCTTTTCATAAAGTTCACCGAGGTTAGGAATCTCATTTCATAATGCTAGAGTTCGCCTTTAGCCTTCACTTAAATATTTGATCCTTATAAAAAAATGTTGAAGTCGTAGTGAATTAAATTGAGTTTCTTTTGCAGAACTTGGCACTGTTTGGCGCATTGCTTTTCTTCATTGGCATGAAGAACTCGATTCCAAGGAGACAACTCAAGAAAAAGGTTCATAAATCAAAGACAACATAGACAGGAAGTTTTGAAGTATAAATGATTAAACTTTTTGGCGTGCCAACGGTGTTTAGAATTTTGCCCAAATTCTAGTTTTAAACGTTTGTATCAGAATTTCCCTCTTATATAGGCTAGAATTTTAGAAACGAGGAAAATGAAAGAGTTTTAATTGTTTTGAGGTTGTGATACTGCTTTGTACCCTGCCTTTTATGGCCAAAATGAGGTTTAGTTGCGATCTTTCGATGTTTGATACGCTTGTAAGTTCGATGCCTTGCATTACTTTGATCACACGGTTTAATATGGAAAGATGGCTATTCACTCTCTCTAGATCCATAGAAAATCATCCTTTTCTTCTTCATCTCCATTAAGGATGGGAGAAGATGATTTTTCCGGTTAATCGAACTATCATATTCTCTCTGCCCACTGTACTATTAATCACATATCTACTTTTCTTGTTTCAATAAATTTTTTCTAAGGTTTTTGTTTGAATTTTATTTTAATTGAATAAATTTTTAAAGTCTTTTAACTCCTCTTTGATCCATTCGAGTTTTAGATTTATGTTTTTGTAGATCTAAAAATTGGGAGATCACTTATGGATTTTATTAAAGATGGAATTTGAAAAGTTTGAAATTTCAAGAATCAAGCGGTTTTAAGATCGTATTTTCAATTTGAATCATGTATGTTTTGGGTAATCTTTTGATGGCTGAAAAAGCCCTAATCGATGACTGTATTATCAGCTCTCATCATTATTTTAGAGTAGTTCTTTTAATTTGTTAAAAAACCATTCATCTAGGTAAGTTTTATTTTCATCAATGAAAGTTTTAATCTTTGGTTAAAAAAAAAAGGAACTGGTGATTTCTAGGTTTCAAAAGTTCTGATACCTGAGTTCCAGATTTCCTATCATAGATCCCCAAGGTTCTGAATTATCAAAAAAGTACATAGATCTGCAAGGAACTGGTGATTTTACATCAGAATATTGTAGTGAGTGAATCAGGCAATTTCTAGGACTAATTTAAATAGAATTGATCCAATAAACAAAACGTATGCCTATGCCTATGAGCCCAACAATTTTGGGCATAATTCGATCGTTTAGGCTTTCAAAATTGCATTTCTAGTTGAGAAAATTAGGGAATTACATAAATAAGTAAAATAATAGCAAATACCTGCCGCAATTTGTGGACTTAACTTTCATACCTAACCGCCTCAGCCAATTACTTTTATACCCTGATTTATTTGTTTTTATACCTAAATAATACTCCACATGTTTTCATTGTAACAAACTTCTTCTTCCTCCTCAAAACTTTCAGCTCATCTTTTCTTCTCTTTTTCAGATCTCAAAATCACGAATTCTCTCTGCAATATTCTGTCAGATTCACTCGATATACTGCTACATTATTCAAATTCATTCATTACGATCATCAATAACTGCGAATTCAGCAAAAAAACGGTAAAAATTTGTTCAATCGAATTATTTTACAGTTTTAGTATGTTTAATTAGGTTTCGGAGATTTTTCGAACATTTTATCTAGTGTAAACCGTAATAAAATTTATATTACAGTTACAAACTGTTTCATTCGTTTATTTTTTTTATCGTTTTTTATATTATCAGATTCATATAATTTCTGTTTTAGTTTATATGTTTTTACAACAGTTGATAACAGCTTCAATGATATATTTCATGAAAACTGATCTAAATTAAAAACGTATAGATCTGTTGCAAACGGTAAAAACTAAACAAAACAGTTTATTATTATATAAAATAAAGTATAGTACAGTTTCTAATAGTATCAAATGAATTATAACAGTTTCAATGTGTATAAACCTAATTTCTGAATAAAATTTTATTTTATATAAAATATTTTTAATTATTTTAAAGTTTAAAGCCGTTGCATATGTAATTTACATGTGTTTACAATAGTTGACATTAGTTTAAATGTTATTTTACATGAAAATATATCTATTGTAGGTTTAAATGTTGACATTAGTTTAAATGTTGATTGACATTAGTTTAAATGTTAGTTGATATTATTTAACATTAGTTTAAATGTAAGTTTACATGTGTTTACAATAGTTGACATTAGTTTTAATCAGTATAATTTTAATTTTCTAATCATTTTGATTTTTTTATGTTATCAGATTCATACATTTCTGTTTTATTTTATATGTGTTTACAATAGTTGATAACAGGTGCAATAATCTAAAAACTAAATAAAACAGTTTATAATTATATAAAATAAAGTATAGTACAGTTTCTAATAGTATCAAATAAATTATAACAGTTTCAATGTGTATAAACCTAATTTCTAAATAAAATTTAATTTTATATCAAATATTTTTCTATATTTTAAAGTTTAAAGCAGTTGCATATGTCATTTACATGTGTTTACAATAGTTGACATTAGTTTAAATCTTATTTTACATGAAAATATATCTATTGTAGGTTTAAACGTTGACATTAGTTTAAATGTTGATTGACATTAGTTTAAATGTTAGTTGATATATTGTTTAACATTAGTTTAAATGTAAGTTTACATGTGTTTACAATAGTTGACATTAGTTTTAATCAGTATAATTTTGATTTTCTAATTATTTTGATTTTTTTATATTATCAAATTAATACATTTTCTGTTTTATTTTATATGTGTTTACAATAGTTGATAACAGTTGCAATAATCTAAAAACTAAATAAAACAGTTTATAATTATATAAAATAAAGTATAGTACAGCTTCTAATAGTATCAAATGAATTATAACAGTTTCAATGTGTATAAACCTAATTTCTGAATAAAATTTAATTTTATATATAATATTTTTAATTATTTTAAAGTTTAAAGCAGTTGCATATGTACTTTACATGTGTTTACAATAATTGACATTAGTTTAAATGTTATTTTAGATGAAAATATATATATTGTTGGTTTAAATGTTGACATTAGTTTAAATGTTCATTGACATTACTTTAAATGTTTACAATGAGTTACAATTGTTTATAACAGTATCTAAATTATTTACTACTTTAATTTTTACTTCAGGAATGGAAGATTTACAGATTTTATTACAATATGATGGCTCATGGGAAGATGATTCATCTTATTCAAATTATAGAGTATCTGGAATCATATTACCAAAGAATTGTAACTTCACAAATCTTGTTGATATAATCTCTACTGAAATGAAGATTCAGCTTAAACAAAATAAATTAGTTATTAAGTACAAAATCAGTGATGATTGTCCTCCAAGAAGTATTGAAGATGATGCAGGTCTTACATTCTACAAAGAGCTTAAGAGAAAAGATAATGACATCACAAAATATAGAATATGTGTAACATTAGAGAAAAAGAGGAAAAGAGTCTATTCTAGTGAGACATCAAATGCAACTGTAAACCAAGATAACATGGATTTGGTTTTACAAAATAACATGTTGTCTATGGAAGGAGAATCTTCAGCATTAAGAGAGACATCAGAGAATAGCATGAATATGATTGAATATGCAAATCTTTTATCTGACATTGGAGAGACATATCTTGAGGAAGACTTCCAAGAATTTGTTCAAGGTTCAAGGGATATCGAAATTGGAAAAAAGTACAGGGATAAAAATTCATTGAAGAGTGAAATAAGCCTCTATGCACTATCAAAACATTTTCAATTCAAGGTACCTATAATTTATTTGATTACTTTTTATTAATATTGTTTCTTTAACAGTTTACAACAGTTTATAAACCAATATCCTTTTTAGTTTATAACCGTGTAGTACACTTTCAAATATAGTTTCGAAGTGTTTATATAACAGTTTCAAATGTTTTGTACTTCCTAAACTGTATTCAACCGTTTACAACACATGCATACAGTTTCAAAGTTTGTTTCATATACAGTTTCTAATGGTGTACAACATGGTTTATAATCAGATCATGCACAAGGCAATACAGGTTAAAATGCGTTGATGAAGAATGTCAATGGAATCTATACAATGTTCTTCACATCACCCCAAGGGATTGGATAAAATCCTTCCTGTCCTAAAATTATGTTAAACATTGTGTCATGATACATCCAATCCCCAATCTCCTTGCCCTCCAACAAAGATTTATACGTTCCTTGTACAAATGCGTCAAAGGCGATGCCAAGAGCTGTACATCCATTCCGTAATATAGAACATTTCTTCCGCAAATACCCAAAGAGAATATCAATATGCTATAAAAAACAAAATATTAAAACAGCAAAAAATGTATAACAAAGTTATAACAGTATATAACAGAATATGTTAGAGCATATAACAGTTTATAATAGTATATAACCATATAATACAGTTTCAAATTAATTTAAGAAACTTACATCAGACTCCAAATAACAACCACTGTCAGATAGCTTGTAAAAAAAATCTTTCTTTGAAATGCATTCACCACCAAGATACATAGGTGGAACCAACTTTCTTGATTTCAATTTATACAACTCATTGCTGTAAAAAAAAAAATTAAAAATATTAAAAACTGTTAAATAAAATTAAATTAAAAATGTAATAACAATAATAATAATAGATTACCATTTCTTTTTTCCCTTTACGACCTTAGTCGGCATACCAATGATGTCAATCTCTACCCAACTGTAAAACTCCAACTCCCAATCAAAATTATGCTTCTCTCCAACATTTTCAACGGTTAGTGGGCAATGATCTCTAAATATATTGCCCATATTCTTAATTTTTCAGGTGTATCAGAACATTTGAATGGAGATTTCAGCACACTTGAAGGATTAACCTTTCTCTTGCGTTGTTGCTTTGGAACACGCAAAATTAGAAAAACAAAATGTTAATAAAATAAATATTGACATATTTAAAGAAAAACTTACAGAACATACCTTTTTAAGTACAAATGATGTTGTGTCAACTATTTTTTTCAATTCAGCAGCAATTATAGCAGCATCAATGTACTTTCCATCAATATTGTCAAGAAAAGAAGATGTAGCGGGAAGAGGTTTTTCAAACGCATTATCACCCTTAGAATAGAACAACAAAAATAACACAGTTTATAAGAGCATATAACAGTATACATAACAATTTATAACAGTTTATATCAAAATAAAAAAATAAATATTGTACCTCTAGAACATTTTCTTTTTTTATAGCCACATCAATAGCACCCTCATTATCAGCACCAAGAGAATTTGTTTGATCATTTTCTTTTTCTAGAGCCACATCAACAATACTCTCATTTACAACACCAATAGCATCAATTTGATCATTTTCTTTTTTTAGAGCCACATCAACAGTACTCTCATTTACAACACCAATAGCATCAGTTTGATCATTAATCTTGCATAAACCAAAAAAAAAAAGTTTAAAACATTTTAATAAAACAACAATAAAATGTACAAAAAAGGATTATAAATTCTTACCATCTCAGCATCCATCTCATGAGTAATAGCATCAATTTATCTCTCATAAATACAAGAAAAATTAACATCACTAGCAACATGAGTAGTTTCATCATTCTCATTTTTAAAACAAAACAAGAACAAATAGTTTAACAAGGTTTCAAACAGTTTAAATTTAAGTATACAAAGTATTAGGAGAGTTTATAAATTTCTTACCTTATCAACACCAATCTCATCAATGATAGTTTCATTGTCTTTCTCATGAGTATTAGAGACATTAACATCAACCTCAACTTGATCATTCTCCTAAAAAATGACAAAAGAAGATAGATAAATTAAATTTAAAAAGTTTATATAAATGAATACAAGAGAATACAACAGTTTATAAAATTATTAAATATAAAATTTACCTTCTCATTTCTCATATCAGATAAACCATCATGAGAATTCTTCTCGATTTGTACATCATCTCGAATATCATCTTCCTTATAAAATTCAGTAACTTCAACATGCTCTTTTGTATTATTTTTCTTTACAAAAAATAAAAAAAAGAAAAACAAATCAGTAAAAAAATCAATATTCATAAAAAATTAAAACAAATATAAATAAAAGTATAAAATATACCCTTTTCACAAATATCGGATCATCATCAGATTCGGTCTTCTCATCATCCTCTGTTTGAAACTTTAATTTTTCAATTAAATCAACTCTTTTCTCAAGCGATGAAATATCTTTCTTTAAAACTTCAAATTTACTATCCACATACGACTTCAAATCGCGAACAATATCAGCTTTAATGTCCTTAAAAAACTTTGAACATAATGACTGCACTTGATTATAAACAGGAACATCACCACCCCCATCGACATTCTCCTCACCAATAACATTTTCGACAGCAACCAAGTCATTAAAACCTAAATCATTCTCATCAAGCTGAGGAACTAACCCACCAAAATCTAAACACAATACTTCCTCTTCTGTAGCTTGTATTTTATTCATGGAAACCTAAAATAACAAACAAGCAATTATAAAAGGAAAGTTTAAATCAAATTCATACAAAATGAGACAGTTTGCAACCCTTTGCACCTGTTGTTGCAACCCATTGCAACTGTTGTTGCAACTGTTTGTTGCAACTAGTAATTAAAAGCTTTAAAAAGTGTACAAAGACCACATATATTTAAAATAAAATGAATATGATATCAGAATAATTACCTTCATCATGCTATCTTTGAAAAGTTTGTAGTCCACATCCTTTAAGTCCGACACGTCATTTGGTTTCCAACGTAACATACGCGGAGACGCTTCAGATTTGGTTAACTTGACAAGAAAGTCGGGTACACGAACCAAGCACTCATAAAACCATATTTGGATAATATACGGAAATCTGCATAATCTATAAAAATAACCGTTGTTTTGGTAATCCTCCGAATTCACACCAACTAGCTTATGTTTTAAGGCACCTACTGTTTTTTCAAAGATATATCTACCCCAAGGAAAATCATCAAATCTCTCACAGTCAATCAAATGTAGAAGCTTCATCTCAACTCTAGTTTCAGGATGAGTAGATAATAGAAGACACTGAATCAAATATATCTTAGCAAACTTCACAGCGTCCTCATTATCATTTTTCCAACAACGAGACATAAACTTTTTCTCAATAACACTTCTACAAACCTTAGATTCATCTTTGAAATATTTATCACAAAAACTATTAGAATGGCTGAATTCAGCATAATCAGATTCATCCCCAAAACAACGAAATCCAGTAAGAATAACAAACTCATACATACTAAATCTCATTTTCCTACTACAAATATCAAACCACAACTCTTTATCATCTGCAAAATAAACCTACCTTAACATCAAAGAATGTATCAACTGATGTTGCATAAGAGCGGAATTAAAATAAAAAAAAATACCAAAGCGACTATCCTTAAACTTGACAAACTGATCCTTCGATATAATTCTCCTAATATTTGCACAAACAGAAAATGAATATGGAACATTGACTTTTCCAAAAAAGTGCTTACTTGGATCAACCACAAAGTCAAAATTCTGAAAATTAAAAACAAAACATAATTAGAAAACAATATACATTATAATAAAAAACAATACATAAATAACAATACATAAATAACAATTATATCATTTAAGGTTGATAAAACAGTTTCAATTACAAATTAAAACAGTTTCAATTACGGTTGACAACAGTATAATAACAATTGTAAGTATTCAAAAAACACAAACTCCTAACAATTAACATTAAAAAGAATTTAATAACAAAAATCAAATTTCAAATATATTAAAATATCCTGTTTCTAGGACAATTTCAAATAGTTGCTAAATCAGATTAATACAGTTGCAAACAGTTTCATATAGTTGCAAACATATTCATATAATTTCAAACAGTTTTAAAATCACCTAATTATAATTTAAAACCATAATATCAACATAGAAAAATAACAAATATCATAATAAAAACAATTAGTTACCTTATTATTACTTGAAGGAACAACTTTATGAGCAAATAAGCGTCTTCAATTTGGTCTTCTATGTCGAACATTTTTTTCTGTATCTGAATAAGGTTCATTATCAGATTCTTCAGAAACAACCTTAACCTTCTTCTTACCAGTAACATTCTTAACCTTCTTCACTGAAGCAGAAGCAGATTGAACATTAATTTTCTGTTTTTTCTTTACAGGAGACTTAACACCAGCTTTTTTAGAAGGAGATTTCAGAGTTCGTTTTTGTTTTTCCTTGCTAACAGGCTTAACAACAGGAGTTTGAGGCTTCTTCGCTTGAGCCGCAATCTCATTTAAGCTCTTATCAATATCATCATCAGACCTTGTATTAACCATTTTTCAAAATCTAATAATAAAAACAGAATAGAAAACAAGAAAACTCCAATTAGAAAAATCAGAAAACACCTAGAATTAAGAACAAAATACATAAAACAAAATAAAATCAAAATCAAAAAGAAGAATACATGAAACCGAAATAGAATACACAACATGCAAACAAAAATAGAAAAATCAGAAAATACCTAGAATTAATTTCACTTGCAATGGATGATTGAAATAACGAGCACTTTATAGGAAAGATTGCAGAAAACCGCCGAGGAATAGATAGGAAAGAAGAAACCGTCGGAGAGTGGGAGAGAAGAAACCGTTGGAGCGTGGGAGAAAAGAAACCGTCGGAGAGAGAAAAAAATCAGAAAAGGAAAGAGAGAAAAAAGAAGGAAAGAGAGAAAGTGTGCCAAATATTTCAAATTGGAGTATTTTCACAAATAAAAAAAAGCCTTAATTGAGGTAGGCACAAAAACAATACAGAATAGGGGTAAAAACATAAAGATTCAAAATTGAGGTATTTCAAACAAATAAGTATATAAAGGGAGTATTTTGTGCAAATTCCTCTTAAATTTATACTTCCTTCGTAGCTTCGTAAAGTTACATATTTCATTATGAGATAACCAATTTTAAAAGTTTGATTCTATTTTTATAGGAGTTTTATATTATTTTTTTTATCTTTTTTTAAATCACGTTAAAAGAATTTATATGAAAAATTTTACTATCATCAATAAGGTTAAAATTTAAAAAAAACATACTAATAATTAATGCTTTTTAGTGATTATTTTATATAAAATAAAATGAGACATTTAAAATAGGACAAAAAAATATTTTCGATTACAACCTAGACTACGTGTAACAATACAAGTTTTGACATTCACTCTCTTACATTGCAATTTGAATAATGATACGACCACGTTCATCTTTTTAGATAAATTATACTCCTTTCCACCCACAAACATAAATAAAATTGAGTCTGCATAAATATTATGAAATAAAAGTTAAAATAACTATTTTTGAGAACTTCCAATAATACCCTTGATTTAATTGTTTAGATATTTTAAATTGTTTTAATTTATATTATGGAAAAACTAATTATTTTTTGGAATTGATATTAAATTATAAAAAATTAAGTTTGTTATTAATGTTTGTATCATATAAAGTGATAATTATTGATAATTTAAATTTTTTAGTAAAAGTGGTTAAAATTAATAAAGGATAATATTAATATTTTAAATTGACTATTGAATATAACAACTCTATCTATATTTTAGGACGCTAAAAAAAACCTTTGCCTATCTTTATAAGACAGAGGAAGAAATTTTTTATGGTAAACGTAAAAAAATAAACTATTATTAATTCATTAATTCTCTAATAAATCAAAGAATAATAATATAACCTATGTTTGTTTGGGCATCAAGAATCTCCCTTTTTTACAAAACCAAACTGTAATACCCCAAATAATTAAGTCGTGTCACGTGTTGGAAAATTCCGATAAATTAAGTTAAAATGAATTTAATTTAATTATATCGGGAAATAGGAATAATTTTATTAAGTCAATTAGCGGAATTTAAGGATTTGACTTCGAAAATTAATATAAAATAAATTATAAATCCCGTAACGAAAATTATTTCGCTAAGGTCCGCGAAATATTTTATAGTATATGTGGTAAAAGTTTCGGGTCAATCGGAGACCTTTTAAAATTTGGACGCGGATACATTTTGGACTAAATTGCAACTTTTGAGAAGTTTCAAGGGCCAAAGTGTAAATTAGCCAATTAAGCCTCGGGAATAGTAGTTAAAAGACTATTGACGGAAATAATAATTTTGGGATAGTATTATTTATTTGGATGTAAATAATACGTACGGAATTGAGTTAAAAGGATAATTTAACCGTCAGGTTAAATTAGAAAGTTTAAAAGAGAAATGGTTTAGGTTAAAGAAATGAAGGACTAAAGTGGCTAATTAGCCAATCTATATAAAGAAAAGAAAGGGATCAGATGGAAGGGGAAGAAGCGTACAGAAGAAAGGAGAAAGAACGTTCGATCGATTTCGATCCGCCGCGGTTTCGCCATTTCTCGTCCAAATCGCACGTTCTTTATATCGATTCGTTCAGAATTCAATTCTCTATCATCGTTAAGCTTCAAATCGAGGTAAGCTTGACGTTTTTATTATGGGAATTAGTAAATAAAGGTTATTTCGTTTTAAACGAATTAAACGAATCATAATTGTGTTTCTATTGTCGTTTTGATCAATTTGGAGTTGAGTTTGTATTAAAATGAGAAAGGATCATGACGGAATCGAGTTTAAGCACGTCAGAATGGTTTGAACACGATTATAAAACTTACACTGGCGCGTAACAAAGTTACGCGGGCGCGTATGTATCTTACGCGGGCGCGTAACTATCTTACGCGGGCGCATATGTACCTTACGCGGGCGCGCATGTAGTTAACCTAAGTTTATAACTTAAGATTTCGATACTAAGTTTACGTTTATAAATTAAACGTACAGGTAATTTGGATAAGTAACGGACGTACCGACGAACTACCAGACCGACGAGCTGGAATAGCTCTAAGATTGAACAACACATGGAACCTACGTGATAGATTGATAACATTGCGGTAGATTGGATAGCAGTCAGTGTGAGTACATTTTAATTACTTGCTAATATTCATAAAGTCGCGTATTTTTCTATACGGACGACTATATGAATATTTATATGTTTAAAAGTATATGTACGTATGTTTTGAAATATTTTTATTATGTTATTTTTAATAACATAATTATATGAAATGAATATGAATGCTTAAAGAACCGGGAAAGGGTTAAACAATATAATTCGAACCAAATATGCACGAGAAAAATATAGTACATTCCTACATGTACTATTATTCATATATTTATAAAGAAACATAGTACGTTCCCATACGTACTTTTAATTATAATGAATACCCATACGTGCGTGTGTTATAGATGTATGTTTGTAGATTGTAATGTGCATGTCATGGTCCATAAAGGATCAATATAACAGGACAAAAAGAATATAGAAATACTTAATAAACATAAAATGAGAATTGTACTATGGTACAACTAAATATAAGAACTAAGATACAAGGTTGATCTCGGTAGAGGAATCCCGAGACCTGTATCTTATCCATTCTCGATAATAGTCCTCGGAACTCATATGAAGATAAAATCAAGCATAATATATCGAGAAACAATATGAGATAAGAGCAATAATTAAGATAGGATATCAGATACATCGGTTGGCGTGGCTATCGATGTCAGATGATTAAAAACACATCGGTTGACTTTGCTATCGATGTCAGTTATGTGAAACACATCGGTTGGTTTTGCTATCGATGTCAGATATGTAAAACACATCGGTTGGCTTTGCTATTGATGTCAGAAAGGTGATTACATCGGTTGGCTTTGCTATCGATGTTAGAAAGATGAAGTTAGAGAAACTTAATGAGAAGAATAAAGACAATCAAAATTATAACAGTAAACAAAACATGTTAAGTATGTACGTAATAAAAACGTACATGAGATATAAGAATGAGGCAAGAATATTAAGTACGTCTACAACATAAACGTTTAGTTTATGACACGTACATGGCCTCTGATAGTATGAATGTATATATGAAGTATGTTTAGAAGTAGATCATATGGGGTATAATCCAAAGGATATTTTCTACATAAAGAGATTTTCAAACGTTTTTACCCCTTTATGCAATATTACTTGTAATTATGTGTATTCACTCAGTTTTATACTGACCCCGTTGCTACTCCAATTTTTACATGTTGAGTTAGGTACGATGTGGAGAACGAAGCTTCCGAAGTTTTTAATCTCGGAAGTAGTACGAGTCATGAGACTAGGTTCTCATTCTAGCAAGTCCGCAGTAGTTTAGAATAGTCAAACTTATTTATGAAGCCCTTTAACTCTGATGTGTATTTCAAACAGGGTTCGTGTATATTTTGATATTATTATGATATGCGAGATATAATTTGATTTGGAAAAAATTAGTATGTATTTTCAGGCTTGCTACGGGTTTTGGAGCTACCACTCCCATTCTCTAGCGCCGGTTGCGACTCATAATTTTGGGTCGTGACAATGTTGGTATCAGAGCAACGGTTTAGTATTCCTAGGCCATTGTTCTTTTGTGATTGGAGTTTAGGGAAGAGTCAGTCAGTACCTAGGCACTACTGCGGATTATAGGGATTTCCAGTCATGTCTTTTGAACGTTATCATCGATTTCATCGGTTTTTCAAACGTTTTATAAAAACGTCCTCACTTATGTGTGCTAATAGGAGTCGAGTTAGATGTGTGCGCGAGCACAATATATATTTGTGTTTACTCGAATAAGCAGTACGCTTTTGAGTACCTATAGTTTGTGAAGAGTTATATACTCTCGAGACTCATATGATAAGAATATCATCAATAATGATGATGAGATTGAAATGATCAGCTGTTATATGATTGATAAGATGAGTTGTGTATTGTTTTGCAAAACGCGATCACTCAAGAGAGTAATATGCTCACAGGTACGTAAACCTGTAATTAGTAATACGATATATGAAACGTAAATAAAATTAATATTGGATTTTGGTTGCTTCGTCATTATAATACAAGTTTTGACAATACAAGTTTTGACATTCACTCTCTCATATTGCAATTTGAATAATGATACAACCACGTTCATCTTTTTAGATAAATTATACTCCTTTCCACCCACAAACATAAATAAAATTGAGTCTGCATAAATATTATGAAATAAAAGTTAAAATAACTATTTTTGAGAACTTCCAATAATACCCTTGATTTAATTGTTTAGATATTTTAAATTGTTTTAATTTATATTATGGAAAAACTAATTATTTTTTGGGATTGATATTAAATTATAAAAAATTAAGTTTGTTATTAATGTTTGTATCATATAAAGTGATAATTATTGATAATTTTTAGTAAAAGTGGTTAAAATTAATAAAGGATAATATTAATATTTTAAATTGACTATTGAATATAACAACTCTATCTATATTTTAGGACGCTAAAAAAAACCTTTGCCTATCTTTATAGGACGGAGGAAGAAATTTTTTATGGTAAACGTAAAAAAATAAATTATTATTAATCCATTAATTCTCTAATAAATCAAAGAATAATAATATAACCTATGTTTGTTTGGGCATCAAGAATCTCCCTTTTTTACAAAACCAAACGATTTACTAAACAGGAAAAAAAGAAGTAATTTCCTACTGTACATTATTTTGTATTTTATTTTTATTTTTATATTAATTTTAAACATATTTACAGGTCGTGTCTTTTTTTATTATTTTTAATTTCAAAAATATTTTTTTTCACTTTTTAATGATTCGTGATCTTTTTTATAGATTTTGTTTTCATGTGTTTTTTGTTTGTTTATTTATCGTATTTTTAGTGTAGCTATGTTGTTTTTATATTGTATTTATGATATTTTTTAGTGTAACTATAGTGTTTTATAGTGTATTCATGGTGTATATATAGTGTTTTTTATAATATTTTTATAGTGTGTACTATAAAAATACTATAAATACACACTGTAAATACACCATAGATATACTAGAAAAACATCCAAAGAATATAGATACACCAGAAAAATATTATAAATATTACAATATGAATACACCAGAATTACACTATAATATAAATACACCATAAATCAATTCATTGTTTATAAAATCAATAGTATCAAAATTACAAAAAAAAAAATCTATGAACAAGAGAGAGACAAAATAATTATGTGAATAATAAAATGATTTTATAAACAAAAAAAAATAAATCTACAATAATCTATTTATAAAAAAATTAAATTATCACAAAAAATTTAAATTATTACAAAAAAAATTAAAAACAATATCAAAAAAATTTCATCGGAAGAAACGCGGTGAGGAGGAAATCAATGGAAAAATTGCGGCGATGAGAAATCCGTCGAAAAAATGCGACAGCGAGAAAATTACGACGAGAAATCCACCGGAAGACACGCGACGACAAGATGAAAAAAAAAACGATTTGCGGCAGAAATAGACGAACAAAAAAAATTGAAAGAAGTAGACGAATGGAAGAAAATAAGAAAGGAAGAAAAAAATTTGAGAGAAAGAGAAATAAAGAGAGGGAAAGAGAATGCGGATGTGCGTGTATAAAATAACTTAAAATGAGTTTAAACTTTTTATATATAGCAGGATATTTTTGAAATATGTTTTTAAAAAGGATACTGACAGAAATTATGTAAAAATGAATGAAGAAGATGTAAATAAGTTTGAAAGTTTTAAAAGTAATTTCAAAAAAATCAACCAAAAAAAAAATTATGCTTTTGTAAATCCATTAAATTCAACTTCAGATTAATTACAACCCAACATAATTTTAATGAGAGATTCTATTTAAAAACAAAAATGCGATACAATAAAATTAATATTGGATTTTGGTTGCTTCGTCATTATAATTTTTTTAATTGGGCACCATGGAAAATTCCCTTTTATATTTTGATGAAAAAAATTCCATTTAATTAATTGTGGAGGAGATACATCTTTTTATTTTCCTTTAGTTTTAAGTTTTTTTAGCATCTTTATTTGACTCAATGAAGACATGAAGATACCCTGCGTTTGTAGTGGGCAAACATATCGAATTATTAGATACATTTTCAAAGGAGATATGATGTATTTTACTTTTTTTTTTTTTTTAACAGAGATAGAACTACACTATTACAAACAAACTATAGATATACACTACTATTTACAAAAACGCAATATGATGTATTTTACACTTCCCAAACTTTTTGCTTAGCAATACTTCACAATATACAAATAATTAAAAACAAACAATAATAAGAAATAGTCCCTTGATTTATGCGTGTGTATGTGTGTAACAAAATCAAAATTACTCAAATGGGAAACTTTACATTTCTTCAAAAACCTCCCTACCATAAAAAAATAGAATTGGAGAAAAAAGCTACTTTCCATTATAATTTAGTGTAGAATGTAAGAATAAAATAAAATAAAAGCACCATTTGTTATATTTAACATTTGAAAAATCTGAATACAGAGCCCTTTGACACCCTCATGCACAAACATAATAAAATATAGCAGGTAGATTTTTATTTAGACTGGCCCACTCCATCTCTCGTGTCCCTATCACATCACACTATATAATAAAATTAATATATTAGCTAGGTTGGTATATATTGCATACATTGAATTTATGCTATCCAAATCTTAAACCAAAGTTTAAAATGATATTATATTTAGGATACAGACCCCCCTACCTGAAATCTTTTTAGCATTCTCCATAGCAATTGAAAATTATGCCCCAAGTTGCCACTAAAATATAGAAGTGAGGCCCATCCTTAATTTTCTTGACCAAGTTTTAATTGATCCTTGAATGTAAAAAAATATTATATTATTCGTAAGGAATATCATGATTTATGCCCGTTTCCATGAGACACCACTCATTGATAATGTTTTTCCAAGTGAAAATAGTATACTTTGAAATCTTAATTTATAAAATAATTACTACTTTAGCTACAAACTTTATAATAATGTCCATATGCTCACCAAGGTAGCATGACACAAACCTTAACCTAACAATGAGTCACCACCTAATGCCACTTCCCAGCGAAATTGTACGCCACTCATACCACTTCCTTCCAAACCGAACTTTTGGTTCTTTGAACCGTAGAAACCCATAAAAATCAAAATTATTAGACCATAAAAGGGTATTTATTCATGATTTGAAATGTGATCCATTGGCTAATTTTTTAATTTATTTGCTAATTATAATTTTAAATATGTAAACTTATTCTAATAGTTAAACCAATTGAACCGGAAATTAAACGGCAGTTAAACTGAGTTTATCGATGAATTGAACCGTATAACAGTGGCTATTCCAGTTGGGTTTTAAAAGAACCACTGCCTAGAATAAGTCAACATTCGCAAGAGAGGATCTAACGTCAAGTCGCACAAACCAAGATGATGCAAATAAGCCAATTTTCTAGGCGTGTAAAACTGAGCATATTCAATTAAATTAATACCTAGCTTAATTAGATTAAGCAATCATTAATCACCATCTCTCTTCTATGCAAATATTCTAATCATACTACTACTATTTATAGGCTGACATGGACCCACTACACCACTTGGGGTGTAAATGTAATATTTGAATGAAAATGTGGTGTACGTACGTACTAAGTTTAGTTCATGCAGAATGTGCAATGCACGTGATCATTCATTTCCAACAGATAGAATTGATAATTTCCGACAAGCGCCATTTAAACGACGCTGTACAAAATTAAAGGGATCAGGATTTAACTTGTACAGATTCGAGTACGTCTAGATGATTTGTTTTGCAATTAATGAATATTTTTTGTTTAAAAAATTTAACATTCAGGGCACAAATATTCATTTTTACTAACATATGTTTCTCTGTTTCCGAGCATCATGTTTCTCTGTATCCGTTTCCGTGCTATATAATTTTCAATTATCGGGGCGAGAAATAATAATAATGAAAGAAGCTAATTCTGTATATATCATTGAGATTGTGAAGGTAGTATATGTAATAATGTAGACATTTGTACGGTACAAGGTTGATGGGAATTTAGCTGAACTGTAATAATGTTATCACATCACCTTGTTTGCCTGAAGAACAACTCTTCGAAGCTCATTTGCAATTCCTTGAAGCATAACCGGCTTCTGAATCACACCATTCATTCCAATCTGCAAACACCTTTCCCACATGTCATCATCTGTGCTTGCTGTTAGGGCCACGATCAACGGCCAATTCCGGCTTCGGAACTTTCGTATTCTCGATGCAACCTCAAATCCATCCAACTCAGGCATTTGAAGATCGACAAGAACAATTTGGAAAGACGCGGACGGACCAACAGCACTAAGGCATTCAAATCCAGATGAAACTGTAATAACACAGCAACCTAATTTCTCGAGCAGTTTTCGTGTTACAGCTCTATTGACATCATCTGCATCAGCTAATAAAACTTGCAAGCCTCTAAATAAAGTGTTGGAATGGGGGTGATCATATGATTCTCCAGATTCAGTTGTAGCTATGGAAATTGACGGACGGAGTACAAACCGAAGGACTAGCCCCATGCTTTGAGGAATGCCTTGAGCATTCGGTACTACCCAGATCTTCCCGTGCATCAACTGCCAATCACATGAACAACAATACTAAGGAACCTAATGCAAAGACTAGTTTTATAGCACTTTAATAGCTCTGTGTCAATCGAAACTGAAAATTCGCAATTCAAGAAAGATGCCATACAAGAAACTCCTAGGGGTTGCTATACGAAGAAATTAAAATTGAGAACAGAATTTGTAATCCACATCAACTAGGAGAAAATGCATCGACGGCAAGTTCCCTAAACTCAGCTATTTAAATCAAACACATGAAAAGTGCAGATTTCTAATAATCGGGTAGAGACGGACAAGCAATTTTGAAACAATGTGATGACAATGAGAGAAGACTAGTCTGCTTATTTAGAGATAAAGCTGCTTCTAAATGTTACTAGTTGATACCAATAAGCATCATTATATCTCCACCAAAATCTTAAAATAAGCAATAAAATATCAGCATACCAGTCAATGCAGCATGGATAGCTTAGATTCTTACCTGAACCAGCTTTTTGCAAACGCTGAAGCTCAAGCTCTCCTCAATTCCGTCACTGGTATACCTCCTACCTCCAAGATGCACATCTGAACTTGAACCTTCGGATTCAGAAACATCATCCTGCACAATAATTTCAAATCTGATATATACATCTCCATCAGGTGTGTTACTTCTCCAGGCTGCCCATTTATGATCGCTCCTTTCCTGGCTTCCATTCTCCGAGAGAATCCGAAGCAACACAGACCCTCTTCTGTTATTGCCATCGAGCAGGTTACCAACCATATGCAAAATCACTTGAAAAACCCTCCTCTCATCTCCCATGACATTATCAGGCAAGCACTTGTCGACTTCAATTGAAAAACCCAACCCCCTATAAACGCATAAGCACTTGGCGAGACAAGCTGCTTCTTTGATTGTGGCACGTAATCGGAATGATCTCATTTCCAAGGGAAACCTTCCGCTATCTTTTGTTGAAATTTCCATTACGTCGTTTATTAATGTTGATAGCACATTGCTAGTCTTCATCATTGCATCGACGAGGATCCTTTGTTCAGTATTTAGATTCCCGTCCTGCATAATCGAAATTAAACCCAAAATAGAATGCATCGGTCTCTTCATACCATCGCTCATTACCTTCTGAAACGCTGTTCTCGCCTGGCTTGCCATCATTGCGTTCATTTTCGCCTGTTGCAAGGCTCGGTTTTGCTCCTCCAATTTCTCCCTCATGAATTGGGACTCTTCAAGAACTGCAGCATGGGAAAGAGCCACAGCCACCTGATCAGCCACCACCTTTACTATCTCTAATTCCTGGTTAGTCCAAGATCTCGGCTCTTCCCCGGGAAGAACGAGTACCAATATTGCATAACAGGCCTGTATTATCTCAGGAGTTCCTCCTTTGAAATTGCAAACTCGAAGCATTGGCATCCGAATTGCGGCCATAGGTCTTTGCTCATCGGAGTCTCTGCTACTCCCAGCAGCGAGGGCTGAACCGGGGCTAAGTATGTTCACTCCGTCGCTCCCTTTAATCCTAACAACATCAGGATCAGTAATCGGTATTGAATATATATCCGTGTTGGAATAACTTCCCCCGTTCAATTCATGAGTTAAATTCATCTCCGTCCTGATCTCATTAGGCATCCACACAGCACAATTCTGCAATCCCAAAGTCTTAGATAACTCAACAAGGGTAGTGTAAAGAATTGTATGCCTATCAAGCGATTTCCGAATCTCCTGAGTAAGCATTCGAACATGCAATCCAGCTTCCTTCTGCTTCATTATAATCCCAACTTCGCGACCAAGATCCCATGCCTTTTTCTTCAACATGAATTCTCTAACCTTCACTTTAAGAAGCAAAGGAATGAGCGTGAAGAGTGTGATGGCGGTGGCGCACGAAACGAGAGCGGTTAGAATCTTGAAGACAGTGAGAGCAAGCATGAGTTGAAAGGGATGAGGGCCATAGGTCCAACCATTTAGCAAATGGGTCAATCCACAAAGAACAATGAAAGCGATGAACTCGAAGAGGACCCATTTGAAGGGGACATTGGAGCAGCTAACAAAGTATAAGAGTTCGATAGGGATGGAGAAATAGGCGACTGCAATCAAAAAATCACTCACTCTCTGGCAATCTAAAATGCTCTCTATGCTCCATAAGCTGCCCTCATCGTCACAGTTACATCGCGATAGGCCATTGTCATTTGCAGATGCTGAAATGAGGAGTAAGGAAAGCAGGAGCAGCCCAGAAAGTAAAGGTTTTAACATTCCGGCCGAAATGGGCTGCCACCTCTATTTCAATCCATTAGTTTGAAATGTTTTGAGAGAGCAAATGTGTTGATCTAAGGAGTAAACATGAAGATGTTCCAGTTTAGCAGCTGTAATGAGAACATAAGACAGAGAGCTCAACCCCGGGAACAAGTTGTTAAAAGATGAATTACCACTCACTCATTTGGGGATCTAATCTAACACAGAAGCACTCAAGACTTTTTGTTTTCAGAGGTTATAAAGTGAAAACAAATTGAAAGAGTAACATAGAAGACGACATTTGGTTGAATCAAACTTAAAAAAGAAAAAGGCAGGAATTATCCAGAGAGACAAAGGCATACCTGAATGACAGAGAGCAAAGTCCAGATCGTGTTGAGTGGATGATCAAGAATATGACATTTGCATGAGAGAAAAACAAATTGATTTTGTGTTGGGAGCTTCACAGAAAAGAAAATGTATATGGAGGTAAGACATAGAAACAGAATCCTGGATTTTTTTAAAAAGAACAGATGGGAAGAAAGGGATTGAGAAGAAGAAGGGGGAGGTTGTGTAGTGTCTCTAAAATTTGAAACATAGAAAAGGAAGAGGGAATGGGAATGGAAATGGTGAAACTGCTTCGGCTGATTTTATTGTCCGCGCCGTTGTTTTGGTGAAACAGAGAGTGGGACCTGAAGAGGAAATATGAAGAGAACTTGGACGCTCTTTTGCATCTCACATCCCCCTATTTCTCTCTCCTCTTTTACGTTTCTTTTTTTCCTTTCTCCTCGCCAATTATTCTTTACCTTCACGCTCTAACTATTTTTTTTTTTTTAAATAAAATGATGATTTTATAAATCACAATTAAAATGCAACAAATTTATAACCGAATCCATTAAAAAATTCTACAAAAATAATTTAAACATATCATTTTCACTAAACAGAAATTGAAAATGAAAAGAAATATAAAATTAGACCGCCTTATATATAAGTGCTTGAATTAGCCAAATCATCAAAACAACTTGAGTGTTTCTATCTCTTCCGAATAAAAAACCAAATCAATGTCCACAAAACTCAATAAATAACATTAGGTAAAAACATCCAATAGTTGAAGAAAGAAAAAGATCAACTAAAGGCAGAATCTATAAGATGTCGCATTTACCAAAATAACACATTCAATTTTTCAGACAAAAGAACAATTAATAACAATATGAGTACTACTTTCATCAACATTGCTAACCAAATACACAATAAGATATTGGAATTCAAAATACCTCTTACAACCAAAGAAGCATTTGAAAATAAATACAATCTCTAACCAAAAGACAACTGAAAAACTGAACCCTCAGACGAAGATTCCGCTTCCAAATAAACAGGATAAGAATTTAAAATAGTTGTTGTCTATGTAGGCTGTTTTTAAAAACAAAACGAGATGTCTCTGGAATGAAATTATGTCCTTTCCGATGACAAAAAAAATGATCAGACCTGCTGGAAATAAGCACCACCCGACATCAAATTTTGAAGTATGAGAAACTGCTTTTGCTCTCTTATTCTAAGTCGTCTTCTCCAACTGAAATCAAATGCTGAGTTTTGCTGATTGGAAGAGGTTGTTGTGCCTTGGATCAAAACTGGAAACGCCGAGCTTAGCTGCTACAGATCTTTAACTGAAGTTGACTAATTCCTAGACAGGGAAAAGTCTGAAAAACCAAATAATAACAGAAGACTCACCCAACCACACATCACTCCAAAAATTAACTGAATTAACATTTTCCAATACTAACCGAAACCCTATTATTGAATAAACTCCAAATCTCAAAATTCTTAATGCAAGAATTAAAAATGCCTTCCAAAGATGAGATAAGTGACTAAAATTACAAGAATTCAAATCATGCCAAGAATTGATAGAGCAACTCTTTAACACCACAAAAAATAAAAGAAAATAATTAGCCGATCTTAACTTTCAAAGACATTTGTGAAAAACGCTTTGATTTGTGGATCTTATTTTCATTAAATATTTTCAGTTTCGTGCATTTATGGCAGTGGAAAAAAGAAGAATTACGGAAAAAAAAGATCAACAACACCAACCACAACCTTCTACATTGAAATTTTTTAATAGCTATCTTAATAATTTAGTTTGATCTAGCTTTGATTTACTAGGATATTAAATTATATGTTTTTTTTATTTAAATTTCAGGTATTTTAATTTTTATACCGTTGTTGTGTGTCTTTTTAACTGTTGAATTAATTAAAGCAAATCTATTTTATGTTTATATATATAATATAAATATGTTTATATATTTTTAAATGTATTAAATAACTATATTTGTTAAAAATAAAATGGAATATTTATTAAATAATAAAATATATTCTATTTATAAAATGTTGAACTAATCTATACAATTATTTAAATGTTACGTGTTTATTTTTCGACTAAATTGGACATGCTACTATATTGTAACAAAAAATAACTGTTTAATAATAAATTTATAATAAAATAAAGGGGTATTGGCAAAATAAATCTTAACGTTTCACTTTTTTTTGCGATTTAAGTCTAACGTTTAAAATTTTACGAAACAAATCCTAACCTTTTCAATTTATTGTAGTCTAAACCGTTTTCCGGTGATTATTTTTTTATGTGGCAGCCATATTATTGGTATATTAAATCCTAATGTTTTAAAATTTTGCAAATAAAATTCCAACGTTTCGTATTTTTGCAACTTGTAACCTAAAAAGGATGACAAAATGCATGGCTGAAATTAGAATTTAGGCTACAATTTGCAAAAATTGAAAAGGTTAGTATTTGTTTTGTAAAATTTTAAATATTAGACTTAAATCGCTAAAAAAATAAAATGTTGAGAATTGTTTCACCAATACTCTTAAAATAAAAAACTAAAAATAGAATAGAAATACTCTATTTTTTTTAATAGTACTCTGTTTTAATGCATATTATTATTAAAATTACTTTTTAGATAAAATAAAAAATAAAATACCCTATAATAAAATCGAATATAAAGTATTGTTGAAGAGAATTTTTATTCTGAAATGATAAAACGAGAGAATGTTGAAAATGTCTTTAAAATCAAACTTTGGTGAACTAAAGCCGAGAGAAGATTTTAGAGAGATAAAAGAAGAGAGAGGGAAAAACATCCTAACGAGTGCTATTTGGCTGCCTTTCAAAGTTCTAGCAAATTTTCTAAAAGTTCAACGCACCTGGTTAGGTGCATGCACAATGCATGTCTTTTACAAATCTTTCATTAAAATAAACGATAATTACTAATCCTTTTGTTTTACATTGATTAGTTTGTTTTACGTATTTTACGCGTGATTTTTAGTGCGACTCGTTAAATAATTATAATAATATTAATTACGAATAGTTTATCTCATTTATGAAAAATATAAATAAATAAATATAAATAATAATTAAATTAATTAGTTTATTTTAATTAAAATTGTAGATGTTTTAATATAGTACTCTAACTATATTCATTTAATTAATAATTTATTAGAAGTAATTTATTTTAATAAAAATTCTATATGATTAGATAATAATTATTAAATATTTAAAGTATTTTATTTTAGTTAGTACTCTAAATAATTGTCCTGAAATAGTATTATAATAAGTAGTTTATTTTAATTAGTACTTTAACTCTAATTATTATCTCAATAATTTTCAATTAGTAAATATATTTTATAAAGTAAAAAAGACATTAACGTAAATGTGTTTATCTCTCCCCCCTCATCCGTGCTTTTATAAATAGTATAGATATATAATTTAACATATTTATAAATATTAAAAAATCAATTTAATAGGATGATATGAATTTATTTATAAAAGATATTATATTTATATTTTTTTTGATAGAGGTAATGTTATAAAAATCATAAACTATACATGTATTTTTTATTTAATCACGAACTTTTAAAACGTCTCAATTGTATGCATAAAGTGTTTTTTTTTTCTCAATTTGATACACAAGGTTATAATATGTGTGACTGCCAAAAATGACGTTCACTTCAGCAAAATCACACAATGAATAAGTGACACGTTAGCATATGCATCTAATTTTGAGAGAAAAAAATAAAACTTCATGCATACAATTGAGACGTCTTAAAGTTCGTGATTAAACTGAAAAACATATATAATTTATGAATTTAATTAATATTATCACTTTTAAATATAATATTACTTTTTATTTCTTTAATAAATTTTATTTTAATTAATGAAAAATTATATGACAACTAACCGTTTAATAATAAACAATTGTATATAATTAAAAAAAATGATGGTTATTAATTTAGGACGGATGAAAAATTAACTACCACTTAAAACTCGTTATTTTATTCCGTCGCGTTCTAAACATCGCTTGCTCTTTTTATTGAAATATTATATTAATAAAGAAAGGGACATTGCGCTTCCACTCTAAATTGATAAATTATATTTTTTTGGACATCAAAATAATACATTTATAATTATATTTTTTATGTTAAAAAATTATAATTAAAATGATGTATATGTTCTTAATCTCTATAAGTATAGTACCTGTATTTGAAAGTAAATTTCTATCTTTAAATATAAAATTATTATATATTAACTTTATTAAAAATAAAAAATTAAAAAAAAGCAATATTGTTTAAATATTTTTATTTTTAAACCAACAAAACATAAAAATAAATTACCATCATAGGATGATTTGAACTCTTATTGGTATGAAAACTAGTCATAATACATTCTCCACTCTAAATTAATAAATAATATTTGTTATCTCAAATTGCAAGCGATCACTGAAATAATTGTCATAGACATATAACACACACACATATATTTATATATGTATTATTTAAAATAAAAATTACTAAAAGATAAAAATTATATTAAGGATAAGTAAGACATTTTTTAACAAATTATATTTTTTTATAATTTATCATATTTTATATAATTAGATTATAATTTTTGTCTTATCTGAATAAAATATGTGATTCCTCACTATCTTTAACTGCTTATTTATCAATTTGGGCGTTGGAGTAAGTGGTTTCAATAATTGTTAACTATTTTATTTTATTGGTTGGAAATTTCAAATAGATTCCATTACGAAAACACATTATATTAGTAACAAAAAAACTAACAACAACTACATTAAAATAAAGAAAGAAACATATACATATACCCGAACGTGTACTTGGTGTATGAACCAAATCTAAGCTTAGATTCATGATGTCAATGGAAGATAACAAGAGACATTTAAAAATACATTATTGAATACACAAAACGTAATTAAGCATTTCATAATTATAATCTTCTGCAAGACAAACTTATCGGTAGCATGAACATATTAATATTAAGGTCTAATTACTTAAACGCCCTCCACTTTTCAATTTTTTTTCAATTGCATCCTGACGTTGAAAATTTCTCTCAAAATCTTCCCACCTTTAAATTTCTTTCCAATTGCACCCTGATGTTGAAAAATCCTCTCACAATCCTCCCATCTTTAGATTTTTTTCAATTATACCCCAAATTGGAAATTTTTATGGTTTTGATTTTAAAAAGTTATTGGATATAAATTTAGGAAGAATGCTTTTTTACATCATTAATAATATTAGCATTTTAATTAGAATATAGATTAAAAATAAAAAATTATTTTAAATTTTTTTCCATTTGAAAAGAGGTCAATTTAATACTTTATGGTACAATTGAAAAAGAATTTAAAGGTGGAGGGTTTTTAGATGATTTTCCTACGTCGGGGTGTAATTGAAAATAAATTTAAAGACGGGGGCTTTTGAGTGATTAAGCGTAATATTAAATGCATAATTGATTACTACTCCTTAAACAAAAACCAATGCATAATTGATTACTACTCCTTAAACAAAAACCAGATTGGGTGGTTATGGAGGAGCACAAGTGTTTAGTGTGAAGTAGAGGTGAGGTGTGTGAAACTGCAACGTATACATCCTTAAACATCCCTACAAGCGCCATAACTATTCAAATTCACGCGTCTGCTTCTATTAAGAGCTGTGTGAAATGAATGTTTTTTTTAATGTTTTTTTTATATTTTTTAAAACAAAATATATTTTATTAAATAAGTTATTAATTATTTTAAGTAATTACAATGAATATAAATATAAATAACATAAATTTATATTAATATATTTTAAATATAAATGAATAATAATGAATGCTTTAAAATGTGAGAGTAAAATTTATAATGCTCCGGCCGAAATTTCTCCGGAAGAACAATTTGAACATCACGTGGTGATTAAACTCTCTCACGCGCTAAAAATGGCGGTATAGATTTTTTGGGTGTGCGTCAAAGATGGTTGATTTTCATAGATAGTCCCTCAATTATCGTCTCTACCCACTATAATTTTTAAATTTTAGTTAACAATATATATACTCTCTCAACTTTTATTCTATATTATTTTCATATGTTATTTCAACTTCATTTTTATAGAAATTTGATATGTCACAACCGATTATAATTCTCTCTCTCTCTCTCTTTCTCTCTCTCTCTCTCTATATATATATATATATATATATATGAACTAACAAAAAAATATTGAATTCCTATTTTACAGCTGCCAAAATAAAAAATTATGTTAAAATTATAAAATATATCAAAAGATTATGATTTATTTAATAATAATTTTTATTTAATTTGATCAATCACAAATGGATAATATATTCATATCTAAAAACAATTATATACATAGAGGAAAATATAGAAAAAGAATTGGAAAATGCATGAAATAAAATCCAAAATTATGCAAAATCCGTGTATTCTTCTCAAAGAATTTGGTGGTCTTCAAGGAATGGAGAATAAGAAAGATAAAGAATGCATGTAATTCATCAGCTTCATGTGAGTTACGGGACCAGAAAATGGCTTTTCTTTTCCACGTCACACACCTAATTATTTAAAGTTAAAAAGGAGTTTTCATTTCAATCCCCAAGTAAGACAAATTTTAATGTCTGAGCGCAAACTAACCAATTGAAATTGACTTGTTTGTAGTTTTTGGATACTTCTTTTTTAGGAATTTTTTCATTACAGCCATATATAAGAGAGTTCCATATGAAATTTAATTTGGTGAAAGAGATAAGAGTTTGTTGTTAAGATGAAAGAGAAAAAGTAAGTATAGTTTCCTAACTAAAAGGATACACAAGTTCCCCAATTTATCTTGTCTTTCAAGTTTTTTCTTTCTTTCTTATATTTATCTATCCGAAATCAAAAGGAAAATATGTAAAAATTTGGTTAACTAGTCTAATTAATTTTTATTCAAATGGCCTAACTCAACATATCTAAATGATTAATATAAATACTTAAATAATTTTCACATTTTCGATATAAAACATTACATTCACTATTTTTTAAATTTGCGAAATTCTTATCGCGACTGAATTTAGGTTAAATTTGGACCATATTTCAGGTGTTGTAATTCATCAAGATTTTTTTTTTCTTTCAAGGTCCAGTTAACACTAAATATTAATAGAGTCGACTCCATTTATAACAATTCGAATTCGACTGGCTCAATTTAATTTTCAGATCTAATACTATAGCAGTCCATAATCAACTGATTTAAATTAATTTTCAACCAAAACGCATTGATTTAAAATATTAATCCAAAGTAATTTAATAGTGGAATGGCAGGCATTATAAATTACTCAATAATCTCATATTTTCAATAAGAAACGTTACGAAGTCTTTTCATTGAATTTGCGGAGGAACAAAGAGAGGACAACAAGTCATTTTCATTTTTACTTTGATTCTGGTTGAGAGAACAAGAAGAAGTTAATTGCCATACGCTATCAGCAAGAAGGACCAACTATATAGACATTTATAATAAAGTATTAATTACATGTCAACAGAAAATTATTTAGTACATTGCATCAGAACATTATATATTATATATACCAACATATTAGTTTTGACTTAAGAATTATCTTCAAATTCCCTCTCAATATTCTCATGACCTATTCTAATTGGACTAAAATTGGTCTAACCAACATGAATGAATCATGGAAATTATAGTTGAATTTAATTAGATTTATGATGATACAGCCAGATATAATTATAATATAAATCATATACTCCCTCCGATCAAATAGAGTTGTTCACTTTGAAAAAAAAATTGTCCTAAAACTGTTGTCCATTTTCAAAAAATAACTAACTTTTACACTCATTTTTCATATATTAATCATATTTAAAATCCATTAATGAGTAAATTGAAAGTGGACCCTATATAAATAAGGATATGACAAAAAAAATAAAAAAAAAATTTACAAAACTCATAAACAATAATTGTTTTTTTTAAACTGTGTGATAAATGTAAAGTGGACAACTCTATTGGAACAAAGGGAGTAGAAAACGGTATAAATTCATCGTATTTACTTTAACAGATAATATTATTAATATTTATCAATATTACAAACATTTTATTTATATTGTTATCGCATTTAATATTATAAGAATATCACATAAAAATTAATGTAGCATTATAATTATTTTATTTTAGTTCAATATTAGAGAAACGATTAGTATAGTTAAAAGAGTAAAGGGTCGTTTTGATCCTTGCATTATGAGCTGATTTCATATAAAATAAATTTGATATATTCTAATAATTTAGTACGCAACTCTCTAAAATAAGACTAATTATATCAAATTATGTACTTTTATATCATATAAAAAGCAACCGTAAACTTAAATTTATTTAATATTACATGTCAATTTTAATTTAAGTATAACCATACAAAATATTTAACCTTTTTGATTTTTTTTATTTATATCTCAATCTTTCAAACACGTCAATTTTGGCATAATTTTAATAAGTATAATGCAATTGTAGTCAATCCCCTTTTTTAAAAAAATAAATCAAATTTTTTCAGTTTTTTTTATGACCAAACGTTTTTGAATTTGACAAATATCTTCATATTAAAAAAAGACATCCATAAATGGAAAAGCTCAAAAACGTTTAGCTTTTTGTGAATAAACTAATATAATTGATATATATTTACTGAAGTTAAGTTAAAAATACATCTTTTAAAAGGTTGGAATATAGCAAAAAATAAACAAAAAATAAGGTATTTTAAAGTGATTGTGCTTTTAATATTTATTTATTTTAAATAAAATTTTACAACAATATGTTTGAGTTTAATATCTTTTTAAAAAATTCCATGCGTTCTCAAAATATATAAATGAATGAAATAACTCTTATTCTGGTAAATTATAAATTAAATTGCTAAAATATAAAACATGTAAAATTATATGAACTTGTTCCAAACGTTTCAAGTTCTAAGCATCAGAATGAAGCCTTTACTCAAAGTTAAAATGAAAATTGACGGTACCAATGGGGACGGCCTTATCATACACAAAATTAAGACATGTTGTGATAGAAATCAGTTGGTTTAATCCATCAAAAGGTCCTTGTAGTTTTATTTTTCTATCAGATGGTCTTTCTATAAAGTTTGTTGTTCAATAAATCTTATTGTTCGTTTTCTATTTAATGAGTTTTTTATGCACGGAAGTTATGATCGTGTGTTTAATTGTCGTTAAGTGATTAACAATTTTCATATTAAAATATTAAAGAAGATTTTTATACTTTTAAATTTTATTTATCTAATCTCTTTTTCAATTTTTTTTTATTCAATAGACTTCTACATTTTCAAATTTTTATTTATTTAATCTCTATTTAAGTTCAATAATGGTTCATTTTACCTACATGTTAAATTAGATTGAAATTTAAATTTGATTTCATATGCATTTGCAGCAAGTACAACAGATTTTTTTTATCCGTATGTCCAGAAATGGACCTAACAATTTAAATAAATTAATGTATGGACTAAACATAAATAAAAATATGCAAAAAATTAAATAAATAAAATTTAAAAAGTAGAGGAATCTAAAAATGAATTTGGCCAAATCAGATTTGGCAAAACAAAAGAGGGCACGTGGGGTTATTGTGCATGCCATGCACTATCCCATACATCTGTCTCTCTTGAAACTTTTTCCACCCATTGTTTTTGACTTGAGAGAGACATTGAATTTGATCTTAATTCATTAAAAATCATCATGTCACATTTGAAGCCATCGTAATGTACTTTTTATGGGAGGAAGTTTTCATTATTAGGTAACTTTATCCTTAATTCTTTGATATTAGCCAACTATCCAAATGAAATTAACAATGTTTAAGAAAGCTGGTAATTTTCACTAATGGTTCCTAAACTTTCTTTCCTCTCCAATCATCATTCAAAAACTTTAATTTGTACCCATATTATTCCTTAGATTGTTGGCATTTTCACCAACATACCACTTGTCTACTACCACTCGCTACCGCTAAACACCATCAACAATGAACAAGGCTTCCAAATTTTTGTGTAGACATTATATAGGGTATCGTGGATGATATTTTCTTTTATCCATCTTGCATTTTTTTTTCATTTTTTTGTTTAATTTATTGATTGCTTTTGGTTTTTGATTATCATTGTTTTTGAAATCAATAGGATTAATTAGATATAACAATATTTCAAATTTTCATCGTGATGGTGGAGACCCAAGCGGCAGCGGCACATTAGCACCACCACTAGTGGCAGTAGTAGTAGGGCTAACGATTATGTCATCAAATCATAAATGTGTCGTGTATTTATCAAAAATAATGAATTTTTCTATTCAAGCATGAGTTATTCAACTAATAGCGTTAAAATGTCAAATTCAAACACAAAATATTTATTTAATAGGTTAATACGTGTCGAACAGTCAAATATATATTTTTAAAAAAATTATAGAATAGAGCACATATTTAACACGTCTATTAATAACTAGTTTGACCTATCTAATAAATTTTAATTAAACTATAGCCAAACAATAAACCTCTAAAACAACATAAAATTAAACACAACAAACAACAATTAATAAATTATATGTGTTATATATATGACTGCATCTGATCACATATAATAATTTAATTAATTAATATAATTAATACTAACAAATTTAAACGTGTTTTGGACGAGTCAGACTTGTTTAACTTGTTTTTTTTTTTTTTAATAAAACTTAGACTTTATTAATAATCCAAAGCAGTTACATTTGTGAGGAATTCAGGAAAGCAGTTATACCACTCCTGATGACCTGACATGGAACGGGCATTTTGCGCTAACATGTGCGCTGCCTGATTCGCAGATCGTCTCACGAAAACAAAATTAACATTACTAAACTGCTTTGCTAAATCTAAACAATCACCAATAATAAAGTCTGGATCCACCAAGCTCGGGTTTCGCAGCTCTAGAACTACTTCCATCGCATCAGATTCAATGATGAGATTAGAATAACCCTTAAGCCAACTAAGGGCCTCTCTAATGCCAATAGACTCAGCCTGCCTCGGATTCAAACCACCGCACAAATGGGCCTCTCTAATGCCAATAGACTTGTTTAACTTGTTTAATCTCCTTAAACTGTATCGAAAACGAATTAATTTATTTAATTATGATCCGATTTCGTATAAATTTATTCTAAATTTGTTTAACTGCATATCGTGTCATGTAAATAAATCGTGTTATAAATTTTCAGGCCGTGGCGTCATTGTCGACAATGACAATTATGGTGGCTGAGACAATGCATTGCAGTAAAGGCATGAAAAAAATATTTATAGAGATTTTATTTATTCTATATGAAATTATTTTAATTAATTTATCTATAAATATTAAAAAAATAAGCTATTATTATCAATTATTATATTTTGAACATTTAATTTTATGTTGTTGTTGTTGGTTGGTTAATATTATTATTTAAATAAATAAATTATTATTATAAATATAAATATAAATATAAAATTACAATAGTAATTAACATTAACTATGCCAGTGAGGCCTAATATAAATGGCTAAGGCGTTTCAGTGTACTTTTAAGGTCTCGATTTCGAGTTTCAGTAGGGTCTGTAGTTTAAAGTATGAAAAATAAAAAATATTAACTACTAACTAAGAGTAATAAATTAATTCGCATATGGCGTTTATATGACATGCAGGCCCGGTCTTAGGCATAGGCCACTAAGACCTATGCCTAGGGCCACATATTCTAAGGGGCCCCGTATTTTTATAGGGTCCATTGAAAAATAATTATAATTTTACTAGATATTAAAAATACATATATTTATTGATTATTTTGATGATATATGTTCTAATATTTATTGTAAAAATTAATTAAACTCATTAATAATTAAAAATATTAACTCAAAGGTGCTCATGTTTATATGAGGTCTTTAAAATATATATAAATATATTTATATCGATTCTTTTAATAAATTGGTTTTGTAATTTTTCCATAATTGATTTAAACTCTTTAATACTATTACTAAAAAAAGTAACATAATTTACGTGTTTTAAAGCATTTAAAGTCAATTTTTATGTAATCTTTCAAATAAAAAAAATTACGCTAAATATGCCTTTTTTTATTTTATTTTTGCAAAAATACATATTTTAAAAATCTAAAAACTATATACCGAAAATCTATTAACGATCTACTAAAAATCTATCAATAATTTAATAAAAAAATATCTATATAAAAACAATTATATGAAAAGAGAGTATATTTTTGTGAAAAAAATAAAACGAGCGTATTTTTTTAAAAATAATTTGACAAAAATTGATATTTTCCAAGGAGACTTAAAAAATCGCCTAGGGCCGCATGCCGGCCTTGATGACACAATATGTTACTATGTGGACTATTCATGCCAATTGATGAGAAGACGATGACGTGTGATCTAAAAAGTTCATCCTTCAAATATGATTGTAGCCCTGCTACAGATTCAAATATATATTTAAATTGGGTGCTAAATCATCAAAATTTAGCAATGTTATTTAAAAAAAGCTAACGACATAGGCGATAAATATGTTAAATATAAGATCAATGATAATATAGGTACAAATTAAAGTTTTAGGACAATAATTGGAGAGAGAAAAGAGTTAGCAGATCGTAACTAGAAATTAACCCATAAATAAAACTACAAGGAAAAAAAACGCTTAATATATATATATATATATAAATTTTATTATTTTATATTTTGTGATTTATAATTTTTTTAATTGAATTTTTTAATTTTTAATTTTATTTTATTTAAGCCTTCAACTTCAATTGTTTGCTGATCTGACTTATTCTTATTCAGCATGGTAAAATACGTGTATAAAAATGTTTTAAAACGCGTGAATGATAACTAAAATGTATGAATTAACCCGTAAATTATTTATTTTATTTGATCCATGCACTTTTTTTCTATTGTTTAAAACATTACAAATTTTAATGCATTTTGCAAATTTAACATGAACTTCATATTTTGACGATTTTAAGATACCAACATTCAATTATTTGCAATTTCAAACCTTTCAAATTATTTATGAATCTTTCAAATTTGTGTTAAAATTGCAAAACACGCTAAAATTTATGATTTTATAAAAAATTAAGCATTAAATAAATTTTTAAATAATATATAAAATACATCTCTTTTTATTTAAGTGTAAGAAATGTATTTATATCTTTTTTAAAATTAATATATTGTATGAGAGGTTAAATGGATAAAAAAAGAGTAGTTTAGATATTTAAATGGCGTTTATATTACACGTGTGTTAATATGATTTAAGTTTTAACTTGTACCTATATTATCACTTATATTATTTTTTTATTACAGTAATATAACATCTTCAATTTAAATTATCTTTTGTTGTAATAAAAAATATGATAATCCTCTGGAAAAACCCTCCACCTTTTAGCCCGAATTCGTTTACATTCTCACGTTATAAAATAATCAATTTTATCCAAATTATGACATTTCGGTTACAATTGCACCCTCAAATATTAAAATTCACACCTTTTGATTTCAATTACACCATCAAACATTAAATTGACCTTTTTTCAATACTTTCAATTTTAACAAATATTCTAAATAGTTTTCAATATTATAATTAAAACAAAAACACCATCTTTCTTAAAAAAATTAAAAAAATAATTTTTTTATTAAATACAAATCAATTAAATATACCATTAAATAATTTTAAAAAATAAATAATTTTTTTAAATATCAAATTAATTTTTATTTGTTTAAATTAAAATAATTAAAACTCGTTCATCTTCCTCAAGACGAACCCATGTTGTGCTCGTCACGAGAAAGATGAACAGGTTTCAATTATTTTAATTTCTTTTATTTTTTAATTTTTTTTTTCAAAAAAAGCTCAGCGTACCCACTTTTTTGGTGTTATAGGAAAGACGACGTAATACAATTCCTTGTCAGTCGGAGGAACACCTACCTCAAAAACGATTTTCAAATATAAAAAAGGAAGTTTATTGTCTTTGTACAATTTTTATTTATTTCACCTCTCACAAATATTTGTTTTTAAATAGTTCATTTAATATTTATTTTGTACATACGTAGTCTTTTTAAGTATAAAATGATGTTGTTTTATGATAGTTAAAACAACGACGTCTTTTATAGTTCGTCGATAGAAGTACCATGCATATAATGTAAATTATTATATAACAGCTACATATTATTTTCAAATATACACATTACTAAAAGAAGTAACATATAATGTAAATTATTATATTATACAAAAAATTAATATGAGAAACAAATCATTACATATGGCAAAATAATAACACTATATAATAATTAGTTTTTTCATGCATTAACTATAAAGCTGATGAACTATTAGTGATAAAAATATTTAAATGTTTTAGGAATTTTATAACTAAAGAAGATGTATTTATATATTTAGGGTGATTTTAAAAAATTAAATAAAACAATAAAAACTAATCGACACTAAACAGGATATTAAACTTCCCGAGTCACTGAATTATTCCAATATTACAGAAAGGGTACTAAGATTTAAATCGTTAAAAAACAATAATTAAGTTATCGAATTTTTTCATGAGATGTCACTCGAGGCAAAAAACGCGAAACCTTTGCGTTTTGTCCTACGTGGCAATGCTATAATTCTAAAAAGATGTATAATTCGATAATATTTTTTAACAAAAGAGTATAACTCAGTACCCCTTTTGTAATTTGTGATAAATTTAATGACTTTCTTTTAAGACGGTGACCTCCCTGAAAAATAATTCAATAAATTAGTGACTGTTTTTTAACGATTTTTATCTTAATATTCTTTCTATAATTTTGAAATGACTCAGTAACCCATAAAGTTTAATATCCACACTAAACACTTAAAATTATGTTCAACCGTTAAAGCGTTTGAGTAGCCGACTGATCTGACTAAAAAGATTTTTTTTTTAGTTGAGTTAGCTCGAACTACATCTGTGGTTGAACTGATTCAACCAATTGAACTAGTTAAATCGAGAATTGATAATCTCATTGGTTTGGTTTTTAAAAGAGTGGGTCAAACAATGGGGGACACAGAGCATAATTGGGGGCTTCAAAATCCAATTTGAATCCATGTGCTTTGCTACTTAGCAAAAAAAAGTGCAATTGGGTCCGCTGCACATGCCTCTTCTTAACCATGTTTCCAAATCTATATATGGCTGCAACCCATATGTCTTGATCAGAAACCTTACCATCAAATTACTAATTTCGGTTGCTCCATTTTTCAGCTAATTTGAGTACTGTAAACTCTCTCTATATATATAAGCATTAATTCATTGGAGGCTAAAAAGGGGTTTTAGATCTACAATAGAAAAGCTCATTCTCTCCTGTTCATCATAAAGATGATAAATTATCATCTAAATCAATGTTATTAGATCCGGCCTAGTGTCTAAACCGTTGACAGTAGAGAATTAAGGGTTGGAAGTTTAATCGAGATTCAACCAGAATTAAACCCATACTATAAAAAGATATTTAAAAATAATGTGTTATGAAAATAATGGTAAAAATTATGAATAACAATAACCATCTATTTATATTGTTGGACTATAATTCTAATTCTAATTTGTATTAGAATTCTAATTAATGAAGTATTTGTAAGAAAGATAGCTTTGTTATCATTGACTAATTAAAAAATATAAATTTAATTATGATTAATAGTCTTAATGCTATATAGATAATTTATTTCCTATAAATATACTACTTTGTTCACTTTTTAAATACACGAAACACCGAACACACAATACACACATTCATGTGAATAAGATAAAAAGAAATAGGGGGAGGGGGGGGGGGGGGGTATGTGAGGAATATAAGTTAATTCTAATCCTTTCGGGTTACTTCTTATAAAGAGTTAAACGCTTAATGGTTTTTCTTCTAAGGATATATTTACTAGAGATGTCAAACCACGTAAATCTTTTATGCTATTTATATATTTCGCTATACTATTATTTGTTGATCAAATTCATAATTAAATATTTATCGAATTGTTTCGATTCCGCTGTGCATACCAATTCGGTCATCGACCGGTTACGACAATTGGTACTAAAAATTCAACAATTGATATCAATGTTAGTCATTTGGGCATGTTGTCCATTGTGGACTTATATCAAACACCTTATATGCATGTTGTTATACGTTGATTTGGTTAAGCTATATTGAGTTCCGATGATTTCAAAATGATTATTATGATTTACTAAGGACTTTTCGGATTTTAAACTTTAGTTTATACTTTGGTGAAATGTTTGGGTCAGGTTAGATTGGGTGGCTTGATATATGAGAAGAAGTCTGACAGTTTTGATGACTTGGCTGACTCACTACTTTAAGATTTTAACTTGGTCTATTGTTTTTAAATAAGTTATTTAAATGATTCCGAATTATATTTTAAAGTGGGAACTCAATTAGACTTAACTTGTTTTATGACTTTGATTGTTTTGGAATATACATGTGACTGTTCTATTCGAGATTTAAGTTGTTGTGTCTTGACTTGTGTTGTGCTAGTCCTATGTGCTGTCTAGAGTTAGGATGAATTTTAATTTTTATTTAAATTTTCTTAGACTCGTTAGCTGCTCGTGCGTCCGAGTCGAACCAGGTTTAAGTTGTCGTATTTTCACGTGAATTCGCAAGCAGTGAGTTTATATAGCTATTTACCGCTTTATTAAGTAAATTGTGTATTTTAATATATAAATATTTACAAATTGGTTTTAAGTCATTATGGATCTGCATTGGAACGAGATACTCGATAAACTTGTATCGAGACTGTGTGCACCGCTGAGTACTCTATGATCGGCAGACAAATGTATTGCTTACGCTGGAAATTGACGAGAATTTGTTCATGTCTACTCTGGGATTCAGTGTGATACGTCATACTTACGCTGCGATCATTTCAATACTATTTTTCATAATGTTGTGTAAAGTTCTATTGAAGTATTGCAAATATCCACTGCGCTATACGCATTTGGCACATTCTTTCCAAATATATAGCAGAATGTGTAACTCAACAATCTATATAAATATTTGTAAAAAGCATCTAACATGTTGCAGATCTTTTATATATATATATATATATATATATATATATATATATATATATATATATATACTCCCTCAAGTGCTTGATGATCGATTACAAATATTTAAAATCTATATTCTCTATACTATTAGACTATTAGACTATAACACTATAAATATAAAGGCCCTGAAATACCTTACATACATATCATTGGAAAGTGCATTAGCATAAATACGGTAGTAAGAAGAGGTAATATAAAAATATGTAAATTATAAAAACGAGTCAAAGTGGATTGTCCTACACTAGCACTTTTGCGTAATAACTCTACCAAAGGCGATCCTATTATAGGAATAGCGTCAGACACCCCTGTTGCAATTTTACTGCCCAATAAGCAATTTAGTCCCAAGATAAGGAATAAACAATTACGCTAAAAGATGCGGTCAATACACCATATATATATATATATATATATATATATAATATATATATATATAATATATATATATATAATATATATATATAATTAAATTCTAACTATACTCTTTTTATCACGTCATTGTTTGCCTCATATTAACTTGAATGTCAGAATGAACAGTCGAAAATTTCTTTCGGCGAACCTACCGCTTCTTATATAAGGTTATATTGAAGTATTCAAAGTGTCCACTGCGCTATACGCATTTGGCACATTCTTCCCAAATATATAGCAGAATGTATAACTCAACAATCAGTATAAAAATTTGTAAAAAGCATCTAACATGTTGCAGATCTTTTATATATATACATATATATTTTAAATTAAACTCTAACTATACTCTTTTTATCACGTCATTTTTTTCCTCATATTAACTTGAATGTCAGAATGAATAGTAGAAATTTCTTCCGGCGGACCTCCCGCTTCTTGTTTTTCCAGGTCATATACAATCATTAGGGTTTTTAACGGATTTGTTCCTACGAAATTTAAGAAATTCTAATTTTGTGTCTGTTTGAAAAAAAAAATATCAATTTTGTGTCTGTATCCACAAATTTTTCACCCAATCCGCATTCACATAAAGCGGATTGAAGGCAAGCAACAATCCGCATTTTTAGAATGCGGATTGTATGCTTAATTGTTTGGCTAAAGGATATATTTAGTCTCTAATCTAAACCAACTAATATATTCATTCCTTTTTAATTTTTTTTATATCAATATAAAATCTGGTTAGTAGTTTTCTCAATTCTTCATTTCTTTAACTTATACGATCTTTCTTTTAATGTTTCTTTTACCTTAACGATCAAATATTTGATTTAACTCAATTACTTATGTATTATTTAAGTGTAAAATTAATTTATAAGTGTTCTAGGAAGTAGGTCGTAATTATAAAAATTTAAACTTTAAATTTGGAAATTTAAATTTTAATAATCGGTTTTGAACGGAACAAATGAAGTTTAGAAGGTAAATGTATTAGAAATTAATATATCAATGTACACTCTAAATGTAGAGTTAAAAGTTTCGGATAAAACCTCGAAATTAAAATGTCAAAATTTGGAAGTTTCGACCTAATATAAAACTATTTAAGTAAAAATATATATATAAATAATATTTATAAATATATAATAAATAAATAAAAAAGAAAGAAAAAAAAAGAAAGGAGGCGGTAGAGTATTGATGGAGGAAGAAAATTTAGGGATTAAATGAACTTTTTTTTTAAATTAGAATTTCTTAAATTCTGTAGGAACAAATCCGTCAAAAGCCCCAATCATCATAGCACCTTGGTAGATTGGGGATTTATTAGTATTTAATTAAATTTTTATTAGGTTTTATAAATCAATGTTCTTTTTAATTAAATATCTATCCTAAAGTAATTAAAGATGCAAGAAAATTACGATCTAGAAAATGAGAGTAAAAGTTCATGTAAAAACAATTTATTTCTTGCAATAGACATATAAAAGCGGCTTAATTACTTAAAAATTACCCACCTTAATTTTTTTTTTCGTTTATATTCTGACTTAAAAAAAATTCATTTATACCCTGACGTATGTGTTTATGTTTCACCTCTACCCCAAATTTCAAAAAAAAAGATGATTTATTGAAAACAACTAAATATAAGGATTATTTTATACTTTTTTCTATTAAAAAAATACAAAGAAATACTTCATCTTTAAAAATGTTCAAAAGTAAAGATTATTTAAAACTTTTTTTTAAATGAAAAGAGGTTAATTTAATGTCTTGGGGTAGAGGTGAAACATAAACACATACGTTATGGTATACATGAATTTTTTCCTAAATGAGGGTATAAACGAAAAAAAAGTTTAAGATGGGTGGTTTTTAAATAATTAAGTCTATAAAAGCAGCACAATTAGAACAAGGCAAGTAGACCTAAATTAAGAAAAGAGATAAATGCCAAAACATAAGAAATCGACTGATTCTTGAAGACCTCCACACGTCTCAAACAAATATTAGTATCAGTTTAAACATTAAGTACTAATCCCGATCTCTCTTTCATAGACACAAAACAAGAAATAAAACGTGTCTTAATTGAGTTTTAAGGATGTTTCTACCTTTGCTAATTATTATCAAACATCATTTTGATACACATTTAGCTAAAAACGAAAACATTTTAAACAATGAAACTACAATCTCATCACATGACATTCTTCTTACCACTATGGCGTGTCGACTAGCTAAGCGGCCATGTTTGGTATGATTGCAATAATATTCTCATTTCATTTTTTCATAAACTATAATTATTTTTTTAATAATTAAAATAATAATGTCAAATCAAATAAAATAAACATTGAATTAACTTTTGGTAAAAACAATACATATTCGTTTTATTTTATTTTAAAAAAATAATCAAAATTATTTAATTATCTAAATAAATTGAATAAATAATTTTTTTATTAATTTATTCTATTAATAATGATTAATAAGTACACTTTGTAGTAGATAAATAAATTTATTTGTATTTAAGAAATATATATTAACTAGTATTTTACAGTAATTAATTTTTACACGATTAGACGTGATTCGAAACATCGGCAAAGATTTTGTATTATATTTGGTGATTAACTGATTATATTCAGCTACATATTAATTTTATTGTCATTTAGTGAATTTCTAAATGAACTTTTTTTATATTTCAAATCGAACTCTTTTTCTTCATTAAAAGGGATGAGTTCTCTTTCATAAAGTAGTCTAGAAAGAAATAATAAAAATTTGTAATATTTAATTGAGATATTAGCAAAGCAAGTACGATTATTATAAAAGAATAATTTTTTAAATAAATAAGTTTATTTTTGTTTTTGAAACCTCTTAATATATATAATTTTGGATATAATTTTTCTTTTTAATTATGACATATATGGAATATTCGAAAAAATGAGGTAGTTTGATTATATAATTATTAAAAAAGAAAAAGTTGAGAAAATTAAAATATAATAATTAAATAAATTAAAATTGGCCGTCATTAACATTTATTTGGATCTTAATTAATATATCCTTAACCAATGAAAACAGATTCCAAAAACTTAGGAAAATAATAGTCTCAAGTGCATCAAAATTGTCCAACCTTTGTTGTGAGAGGTTCGATGAGGAATAGTGGCAATGAGTGTGACAATGCTTCTATGATTCATTATTCTCCGGTCCCCGGCCAACGCTCCCTCCGCAACCACCCTAATTATAGTATTATCAAAAACCAAAGAGTTTTTTTGATAACTAAACTATAATTTTATAATAATAAAATATTTTGTTTGCTAAGCATTTTCATTTTCATCAAAGTACGTAGATGCTGCAGTTATGAATGTTTATCTGATAAATTTTTCTTTTGATCTAGAAAACTTACATCACATGAGAATTCTTTCTTAGATCATATTATAAAATCCGATATGAGTTTAATGTGATCGCCACATGGCACTCCATCTCAACTAAATGGTATGAAAATATTTGTAGAATAAAAACCTATATTTCTTAGTTATGAAATAAAAATTATATAATGAAAGAATTAAACAGGTAAAATTCAGGTACAACCAGTAAAAAATTAAGTTCTCAAAGTAATCACATAAAACCCTTTTGATGGTGATATAATTTTATCTTGTCTAAGGTTTAAAGTTTTATTAACATAATGAAAGCAATTGAGGTAGAGACACTAATACGATGAAGTATGAACCACGATGAAGAAGTTACTATTTACAAACTATCATTAGTTTAATTTATAAAGAGACTATCATATTTTTATATGCAATAAATTTTCTCACTGCTCAGTAGTTTTGTAGATGTTTTTGCTCTAATTTTTGCTTTTTAGAAATAAAATTTTAATTTATCTTATAATTGGATGGTTTATCTGATGATTAAAACGACTTTTATGTATGACTGCTTTTACAGAATTTGTTATTTGATTTTGAAATGGCTAAATCTATTTTAAAGTTTTTAAATGGCCAAACCCATTCTCAGTTCCCTCTACTCTTCACTTTTTTTCATCAGGTCCCTATACTTCAATTTGTCGTTTTTGAATCCCCATACTTTAATTTTTGTTATTTTTATACCCCTATACGCAGAAAATGTGGAGAGTGTGCTATACTCTCCGTTAAATAATACACTCCGTTAAATAATGACGTGTCAAAATAAAAAATAATAATGTAGCTAAAATTGAAGGACCAAATAACACTTTTTTTCTAAAATAAATTATTGTCGGGAAAAAAAATAATTTTGCCGGATTCCTCCATTAATGGAGGAAGCCTGCTGGTTTCCTCCTTTAATGGAGGAAACGCAGATCTACGTTTCCTCAATGGAGGTCGTCTCCTCCATTGAAGAAACGAGCTCTGTGCTCGTTTCCTCCAAATGGAGGAAGGTTTCCTCCAAATGGAGGAAACCAGGTTTCCTCCATAATGGAGGAAACTGATGTTTCCTCCATTAATGGAGGAGAGAAAGGCCACCACATTGCAGTGGTGGCCGGTCGGATTTTTTTTTCCGGTATAAAAAAATTCGATTTAAATTTATATTTAAATAGACTAAAATTTAATTTTCAAATAAATTGAGATTTAATTCATTAAATAAAATTTTAATGGATGCCGATCGGAGTGGGGAGAAAACGATGGTGGGACTAAAATTACGGATTAAATTTTATTTCAAAATAAAAATTAAATTCCGAAATAAATTAAAATAATAAACTAATTATAATTATTTGATTAATTTTAATTAGTTAATGCTACACTATTAATTATCTATAAATATATGAATTTATAATAATATAATAAATAATTTAAAATAAATAAAGTTTGATTTTAATTTGTAGAGTAAGTATAAGGATTTTAATGTAGTATAAACTAAATATAAGAATTTTAAGGTATTTTTTACTTCATTTGAAAGTTAAAAATGTTATATATTTTTTTCCACAGTCTCAATAACGGAGAGTGAGGTACACTCTCCAAATTCCATCCATAAAAGGATGTAATAACAAAGAAATTGAAATTCAAAGGATCTGTAAACGTCAAATTGAAGTATAGGGACCTGATGAAAAAAAGTGAAGAATAGAGGGACATGCCTTTCCATAGACCAGTCTGTAAGGGGACATGCCGGTTGGCGTTTTAAATGCCGTTCGATATGCCCATAGCGCATCACCCAGCTTCTGAGACCAGTCTTTACGAGAACCATTGACTGTCTTTTCAAGGATGCGCTTCAACTCTCTGTTGGACACCTCGACTTGTCCACTTGTCTGGGGGTGATATGGGGTTGCCACTCTATGATAAACGTTGTATTTCTTCATCAGTGCGGTAAAGTGCCGATTGCAGAAATGTGAACCCCCATCACTGATGATCGCCCGTGGTACCCCAAATCGATTTATCAACTTCTTCAAGAATGCTATGACCACCTTTCCATCATTAGTAGGTAAAGCAGCTGCTTCCACCCATTTCGACACATAGTCGACACACACCAGGATGTAGAGGTTGCCACAAGACATAGGGAACGGTCCCATGAAGTCGATACCCCAGACGTCAAAAATCTCCACCTCCTGAATGGAAGAGAGAGGCATCTCATCGCGCCTAGAAATATTGCCTGTCCGCTGGCATCTGTCACAGTGCTGCACAAAGTCTCTCACATCTCTATACAATGTAGGCCAGTAAAAGCCACTTTCTAGTACCCGTGCTGCTGTCCTTCCCGAAGCATAGTGACCCCCATAATCTGAAGAATGACACTGAGTCATAATAGCCAACATTTCTTCCTCTGCGACACACCTCCGGATCATTTCATCTGCACAAACTCGGAATAGATATGGCTCATCCCACAAATAGCGCTTAACATCAGAGAGGAATTTCTTGCGCTGGTGACTGCTCATGTCAGGAGGCATAATGTCCGCTGAGAGATAGTTGGCGAAGTCTGCATACCATGGATTCATCGTCTCCTTAATGAGCATAAGTGCCTCATCAGGAAACCGCTCATTTATGACTTCGCCTTCTATTACTGGCTCGGGAACCTCTAACCGCGACAAGTGGTCTGCTACCACATTTTCCGTGCCCTTCTTGTCTCTGATCTCCAGATCAAACTCTTGCAGGAGCAAGACCCACCGAATCAACCTAGGCTTTGCATCTTGCTTGGCAAAAAGGTATCGCAGCGCAGCATGATCAGTATAAATGATAACCTTTGAGCCAAGTAGATACTGCCTAAATTTATCTAGTGAAAACACTACCGCTAGCATTTCCTTCTCCGTGGTAGTGTAGTTCAGCTGAGCTCCTGTTAAAGTGCGACTCGCATAATAGATGACATGTAGCTTCTTGTCCTTCCTCTGCCCCAGAATGCTTCCCAACGCCTGATCGCTCGCGTCGCACATGATCTCAAAGGGCAGATCCCAATCCGGACTAGAGATGACTGGGGCAGTGACCAGTGCTTCCTTTAACCTGAGAAAAGAAGCTAAACAGGCATCAGTAAACAAAAAGGGCGCGTCCTTGACAAGTAAGGTAGTCAAAGGACGCGCTATGGAAGAAAAGTCCTTGATGAATCTGCGATAAAAACCTGCGTGCCCGAGAAAGGCACGGACTCCCTTCACTGTGACTGGAGGTGGTAGCTTCTCAATCACCTCTGTCTTTGCCCTGTCAACCTCAATACCTTCTCTAGATATCTTGTGCCCTAAAACAATGCCTTCTTCCACCATGAAGTGGCATTTTTCCCAATTCAGCACTAGATTTGTCTCCTCGCATCTCTGCAGGACCCGGTCTAAATTACGAAGACAACACTCGAAGGAGTCTCCAAAGACTGAAAAGTCGTCCATGAATACCTCCATGATGTCTTCGATCATATCATTAAAGATCGAAGTCATGCACCTCTGAAACGTAGCAGGCGCATTGCAAAGGCCGAACGGCATGCGGCGGTAGGCGAAAGTGCCATATGGACAAGTAAAGGTAGTCTTCTCTTGGTCCTCTGGGAAGATAATGATCTGATTGTACCCAGAGTAACCATCCAGAAAACAGTAAAACGCATGTCCTGCCACTCGCTCTAGCATCTGATCAATAAAAGGAAGCGGGAAGTGATCCTTCCTAGTTTCAGCATTCAGCTTCCTGTAGTCAATGCACACTCGCCATCCGGTAACTGTGCGAGTAGAGATCTGTTCTCCCTTGTCGTTCTCTATGACTGTCATCCCGCCTTTCTTAGGCACACACTGAATTGGGCTCACCCATGAACTATCAGAGATGGGATAGATGATGCCCGCATCAAGTAGCTTCACAATCTCCTTGTGAACCACCTCCTTCATGTTAGGGTTCAGCCGTCTCTGTCTCTGCGCAGATGCCTTAGACTCATCCTCTAAATGAATCCGATGCATCACTACTGAAGGGCTGATCCCTCTGATATCTGAGATCTGCCACCCAATAGCCAAGATACGTCCCTTGACTACCTCAATGACCCTCTGCTCTTGCTTCTTGGTGAGCTTGTTGCTGATGATAATAGGCAAAGTGCCATCAGCTCCCAAGAAAGCATATCGCAAGTGTGCAGGCAAGGTCTTGAGCTCCACTTTTGGTGGCTTCTCTGAGGAGGGAGGAGTGATGTGCTTGCTTTTCAACAGTGGTTCGAGGACTGGTTCCTCTAAGTACTCCTCCCTTTCATTCGGCATAGACTGCAGGATGGCATTGGTTTCTGCCAGTTGTTCTTCCACTAACTCATCCACCATGTCTACCCGCATGCATTCACCTCCAGAATTGGGATGGCGTGTGATCTTTCTCATGTCAAACTCAACTCTCTCATCCCCAATTCTCAGAGTCAGCTTTCCATCATGAACATCGATAAGAGCTCTGCCAGTGTTCATGAATGGTCGCCCCAATATCATCGGGCACTCCTTGTCCGCTGCGTAGTCAAGGACAACAAAATCCACAGGGAATATGAATTTGTTGACCTTCACTAGGACATCCTCCACAATCCCATGTGGCTTTTTCAGAGAGTGATCCGCTAGCTGCAACATCATCGGCGTAGCCTGTACCTGTTGATCACCAAACATACTACGAAAAAGGGATAAGGGCATCAAATTAATACTAGCACCTAAATCGCAAAGGCAATTAACAGACTGCATGTTACCGATAGTACAAGGGATAGTGAAACTTCCTGGATCCTTAAGCTTGGTCGGTAGACTGCTCAATATGATTGAGCTGCAGTTTTCTGTCATCGGTACTGGTCCCTCTGCATCCCAACTCCGCTTGTTGGTGATGATCTCCTTGAGAAACTTTGCATAGTGCGGCATCTCTCTCAATGCGTCTGCCAGACTGATGTTAATCTGTAGCTTCTTGAAAGTTTCAAGAAATTTGTGAAACTTCCAAGTGTCCTGCGGCTTCTTCACTCTGTGTGGGAATGGCACCTTTGGCACAAAAGGAGGTGGTGGAGGTGGTTTAGCAACTACCTTTTCAGGCTCGCCACCCTCACACTGTTCCTTTTCCGCCTCAACTGTAGCACGTCCTGCATATGGATCATCCAGTGCTTTCCCACTTCTCAACTCAATAGCCTTGAGATGCTCTCTGGGGTTTTCCTCAGTAGTGGATGGTAAACCCCCCTGACTTCTGCTTTGCAGTGCTTTAGCCATCTGCTGATTCTGCACCTCAAGGTTATGAATTGTAGCAGCATGATTTTTAAATGTTTGCTGCGTCTCGGCATCCTTCTTCATCATCATCTCCATCAATTTATCAAACTTGCTGTGGAGAGACTCGCCTTGCTCTCTTTGTTGGAAGCCAGGAGGATGCTGCGGTCGGTTATTCTGATGTTGGAAATTCCCTTGATTCTGGTAGTTGCCCTGATTGTGTTGTGGCCTCTGTCCGCCCTGAAAGCTCGGACCTGCCTGATTGTTGGCATTACCCCCATTGTCCTTCCATGAGAAATTCGGGTGATTCCTCCATCCTGGGTTGTAAGTTGAAGCGTATGGATCATTGCCCTGTCTTTGCCCTCCCACAAAATTAACTTGTTCATTGTTAGGCTGACCCCATACAGAACATTCATTCGACATATGACCATGCTCCCCACATACCTCGCAGTTACTCTGAATGGCAGCTACACTGCTAATATTAACTCCTGCAGCCTGCCGTGTAAGAAAATCCACTTGATTTTGCAATGCTGCAGTCTTCGATTTTAAAGCCTCCATTGCAGAATCAGCAGTAACTGACATAACTCCTCTCTGCGCAGGTGCCTTCGCTCTTTCAGATGGCCAAAAACAGCCATTTACTGCCATCTCATCTAACAGATCGAATGCTTCATCCGCCGTTTTTCTCATCAGAGACCCTCCTGCGCCTGCGTCAATCGTGCTTCTCCCCAGTTCAGTTGCTCCATTGTAAAAGGTTTGGATCAGATTCTCCCGAGTGATGTTATGATGCGGAACTTGCCTCTGCATCTCCTTATAGCGCTCCCACGCTTCATGAACTGATTCCCCATCAAGTTGCTGATAGAGCATAATATCCCTGGTCAGCTTTGCAGTCTTTGCCATGGAGAAATACTTGTGCAAGAACGCTTTCGCCAGATCGGACCAAGTATTAATGCCTGCGCTAGGTAGAGCGTGAAGCCATTGTTTTGCCTTATCCCTCAGAGAAAATGGGAACAGGCGAAGCCATACCTCGTCGTCAGTCATGTTGTTCATCTTGAATGTGCTACATACTTCCAAGAAGTTTGCAAGATGTGCGTTAGGATCTTCCCTAGGCAGCCCATAGAACTGGCAGTTATCCTTCAACAGCTGAATGACACTCGTCTTGATCTCATAATGGGTAGTCGGCACAGGATGTGCAAAATAGCCATGGGTGTTGTTTCCCACATTTGGCTGAAATATTTCCATCAGTGTTTTCACTCGAGGCCCTTCATTGTTCTGTCCCTGAGCATTCTGCGGATTCTGCTGATTTTGATTCTGCGGGATCACTCGATTATCACCCGCATTGTTGAATCCAGGAGGAGCATCGTTTTCGTTCTCCATGTTGAGATTCCTTTGAGTTGAGTGTGTTGCTTTTCTGACACTTCGCTCAAAGTTAGTGAGGTCTTGTTGAAACGGTTCTAACGGTAGTCCTTTGCGTCGTGTATTATGCATACACTAAGAGAAGGGTACCTGAAACAACAAAATCAACAAACCACACGCGTAAAACAAGAAAAATAAAGACTAAAACAAGCCAAGCAATCCCAACTTAGTTGTTAAAGAAAAACTTTCCCCGGCAACGGCGCCAAAAACTTGTTGGTAAAAATACGCAAGCGTGCGTATGCCAACTTGTAATACAGACTGTGAAGTCCGGATATCGTACCCACAAGGAAAGCTCTAAAGACAACCAGTTGAAAGACTCGATTTGAATAGCCGAAAAGACAAATATTGTTGTTGTAAAATTAAAAGACAGAACTTATCAATTATAATTTGAAGTAAGCAAAAACTGTAATTAAATTGGTGTTTAACAATGGTGAGAAAAGCAGGGATTATTAATCTTTGTTCTGCTGTTTATTTAATTTGGATTATGGATTATATTGTTCTGATATGGTTCGGACTAATCGGAAGCACCTAAAATTCTCTCTCGAGCAATTGCAGGCAAAAACATAAAACTAATGAATAATAGGTTAATTACTCACTCTCGCACAATGATTAACCTAATTACTGATTAATTGAATGATTATGAAGTGAATCCTAAGAACACGTATTTGTTAATTCACTCTCGCACAATTAACTCCTACGTTCTTAACTATGTTGGTCTATTCCAATTTTACTCTCTCGAGCTAAAATTAGAACAATTGGCAAAGGCTAAGTGATCAATTCAGGCTAGGCATTAAGTACAATAATTAAGAACATATCAAGAACAAAAACCCATAATTCCGATTTAACTAAACAGACATAATTTGATTAATAATCCCCAACGATGGGTTTAGCTACACATAATCATAAAAATACTAAAAATAATCATTAAAGAATTCATGCTAAGATTGAATAAAATACTGAATATGACATTGATAATAATCGTACCTTGTTCGACAATAAACTAGTGATAATTGGTAACAAAATAATGAAGAAACGATGAATTCAATAATCGACTGATAAGAAAACTCTAATCTAGGGTTTATGTTTTATTAAAAATTAAGCGAACCCCCGTGCAATGTTACAAACTAGTATTTATACGGCTCCCGAAGCTAAAATCTGATATTAGGTCGAAATTGGTGAATACCCACAAGTGCCCTCGTGTTTGTGCAGTTTTCGGAATTGATTCAGGGGCATTTTTGTCCGTTTGGCGAACTTCTGCACAAGGTGTGCGAACGGGTACTGGAGTGTGCGATCGCACACTCCCTGAGATAGCCAAAATCCCATTTTCTCTTGATTTCTTCTGTAACTCCTTGGATTTGCTCGCACACTGATCTGTCATGGTGTGTGCGAGCGGGTTGGTGTGCGTTCGGGTTAGGCAGTGTGCGAACGCACACCTCCTGACTTGGCCAAAACTTGATTTTTCTTCCAATCTTCAAATTAGCTCCTGTATCCTCCATTTATTAGCTCGCACACTGGTTTGTCATCAAGTGTGCGAGCGGGTTGCTCCTCACTTGGCCCCAGGACTTCTAGAAAACACCAAAAACGCTCCAAAAGTCGCCATATTTGCATTTTTCTCCTGAAACACTCAAAATGATAATAAGCCACTAATAACTTCAAAAACGACAACTAAAATGCAAATAATGACTCCGAAAATAACCTATAAATAGGAGTATTTCTACTCCCATCAAACATCCTCACACTTACCTTTTGCTTGTCCTCAAGCAAATACAAAATCATGCTACAGTGTCAAATGTCATCATTTGTCAGAATTAAAGAAATCAAATTGTGTTAATCCTCCCTAAACAATGAACCAATCAAAATATGTTTTTGAACCAAGCAACAACAATGTGAAAAACATCAAACAACCAAGACAATTTCTACACATGATTTACCCGCACCGAGATTACTTTGATGAATTCCTTCAAACACGGTTTCAAAATCACATTGGTCAAACTGACAGTCCACGCAAGACAAAAACAATGGTCAAGAAACTTCAAGCAATTGAGCAACATCACACATTTGTATAGTAAAATCACCAAGTACTTCTCACTAGGTATTCTCTCGCACACAAGTGTTTACGGGTAATCACTGAAACTCTCATGCCAAAACATGCAATTCTACCATAAGTTTGCCAATAGTCCACAATTCCACTACCAATTAAATCAAATAAAAAGAATCAAAATGGACTTTTCATGGGTTGTAATGGGGTTTGGGTTAAGGTATGGTACGGGTAAACAATTATGGGTAATGTGACTTGACAAACTAAACAAATAGCACAAGGAACAAACATTTAAAGTTTCAAGCTCAAACAAATTTTTAATCTCTTTTTCTTTACTTTTCATGCCTTAAGTTCACAATTAAATTTTTTTTTTTTTTTTTTCTTTTCTCTCTTTTAAGCTCGATTTTTCTACTTTTTTTTCATTTTTTTTTTTTTTTTTTTTTTTTTTTTTTGAATACTTCACAAGGCATACTAATCATATAGCACAAGAGATAATCGTTAAACAACACGAACTTAGGATGTTTACCATCCTCACACTAGTTCCTTTAATACTTATTCAATTTATCAAGTCAGAGGGTAGAAAGAGGTAAATGAGAATAGGTAAATGTGTTAATGTAGGTGTATCAAGAATAAGGCTAAGGCTCAACTTGGGTTATCTAGGGGAAATTGGGTAAGCTATTTAAAGTGGTCTAAAGAAATGGGTAATCCTAGGTGCCATTTATCATTTTCAATTTATTCAACCAATCATGCAATTTTACTACGGACACATGGCAAATTCTAGAGAATTAACATGCATTGACTCACACCACAACAAATGAGACATAAATAGTATGCTTGATACGGCTCAAAACCTCTCACAAATATGGGGTCAAAACTAGGTGATTTGTTACAAATACAAACTTGTTCAAATTGCTCAAAATTTTTGTTTTTCAGAAAATTGTTCCTGTCAAGATTTTCATGTCAAAATTTGCAATGATTAAAAGAAAGTCGAGCTTTTCAGAACACAAAATTTCATCCCAGTCCGGTTAAGTCATGTTAGCCAAAGGCTTTGTTATTTAAAAGTTTTTCACATTCCATTGTTTACAACAAAAACACAATTAACCAACCCATTGCAAAGGGAGAAAAACAACACAATTATTTCAAAAATTCTGACATGACATTACTGCAGCAATAATAACAAGGACAAAACGCAAAGTAAGCCTGAACATGTCTGTACTATCAGAATAACAAACATACACCCCACGGGTTCACCATATCAATACATAAACATAACAAAAACAAGGGAAATCCTAAAACAAACTACTGACATAAAAGAAATAAACACACAAACATAACAAAAACTAAGAGTTTTCTCCCCTCCCTCACACTAAAACATGCATTGTCCCCAATGCATCAAAAATAAATAAAGCATGAAAAACGGAAAATAGAGTGAAAGGGATAAAAAGAAAAACTCTAGATGTCCTCCGGTGGCGGTGGTGAGTAGACTGGCGATGGATAGTCGCCCTCTGGGTGTGTGGCACGCATGTGGGCCCTCTGCATGCGGAAATGATCCCTCTGCTCACTGTGCATCCTCTGCACTCTCTCCTCTACCTGTGACTGTCGCTGTTCCATCTGCTGCCGCCACTCAGAGTCAGACTGTGGCTGGGCAGGTGCGCCTCTGGTACGTGGAATGCCAGCTTCCCGCGCTGCAAGCTCCTCCTCTCTCGCCTCAGTATGTCGTGAGGTGCCCGGAAAATCAAATGCCTGCCTGTGTGCCAGACCCAGCCGTCGTACAGTGGCGGTACCTCTCTCGGGCACCGCCTGAAGGTTTCCGCTCTTATCCAGTAAAGCGGTGGCCTTCAAATGCTTCTGGCTAAACCAGACTGGTGCGTGGTGATCCATCGCCTCGCATTCTTCATCTGTGTAAGCCTCCACACTAATGGCTATGGCCCTGACAATGTTTCCCATACCCGACACCTTTCTTTGCCCGTCCTGTTGTTCATCCCTAACAGCATGTCAAAGATGCGGAAACCCATGTCAATAACTGGTGACTCAGGGTGCATCAGACTGTTCAGAACAAACAAATCACCCCTGTTAACTTTATTGGACTCCAAACGCCCACATACAGTTTCAGCATACCATTTCTGCATCAAATACAAGGATGGATCTATGATTGCCTTCGTCTTCGCCGTCCTTGTATTGAATTTCTGGTGTCCACTGAGGTCTTTCCATATGGCATCTTCATTAAACTGAGGCGGTATGCGCTGTAACCCTTTTCGCTGAGTCTCAAACAGTCGCCTGATTTCTCCAGTAGTGATCGAGTATTCCTGTCCCTTGAGACGAAAAGACATAGATCCGACACCTGGCTCAGGCTGACAAACCGTAGTGAAAAATTCTTTCACAATAGCAGGCACAAAATCATGGCTCATGTCTCCCAGCGTATCCAAACCCCAGCGGTCTAAGTGGTTCCTAATCTCACTATCCAATCCTAATGATTCCAACACTTCGTAATCAAACTCCCTAGGTAGAATAACCTGGCGCTTATCGATACACTGAAACAATTCACCCTCCTCTTCCGACCAGATGTCGAACGGACAACCATAATTCTCTTTCAAATTCACCCGTTCATCCTCGTCACTCGACGAATCCGCTGCCCTAGATGGACTACCTATCTGAACCCTAGGCATAGTTGTACTTGAATTGACGTAATGGAGTAACGATGAACAAAGAAGGGGACTTACTGCTTTGGATGAAATTATGCCCTAACCCGTGTTATTTGGAGCTGAGATGTGCTGGAGGTGGCGTCCAGGTGCGGTGGTGGTCAGCAGCGGTGGTGGTTCAGCAGCGGTGGTGAGATTTCGGCTGTGGTGACAGTGAGATGGGGAACGCCGGCGAGGTTAGTCCGAACGGTGGGGGTTGTGGTGGCGTTGGTAGCGCCGGCGATGATGATGCCGAACGGTGGTGGTGAGAATCAGCAATTAGGGTTTTGTTTTGAGGACTGAAAAAAAAAACATGAGAGCCCGTTTATTTGAAGTTCACAGCTGATGTGGCACCCCATATAATTGGCAGTGTGCGAACGGGTTCATCAGTGTGCGTTCGCACACTGCCATCATAGTGTGCGAACGGGTTGAGAGGTGTGCGTTCGCACACTATGGAATTCTGCAGTACTTCTGCAATTTTCACCGACACCTGCACAACACAAAACACAACTACCAGGATCAATCTGCACTAACAAATAAACATGAAATGACAATATAAACGACTCAATAAAAAATATAAAAGTCTGAACTAACAAAATTAAAATTAACTACGGCATAAGATTAAACTAATCATGCAAGAAATATAAATGATTTGGAATGTAATCCAAATACCGCTTGTTTAAGGTCACTAGCGTTGACCGTGTGATACTTACTCAGTTCGGAGCATCGAGAGTGTAGCACTCTCGTCCTTCATCCGTCAATGGACCTAAGTACGGTTTGCACCGCTGACCATTAACTTTGAAAATCTCTCCGCTTGCGTTTTCTAGCTCAATTGCACCATGCTCAGCTACGTGTCGCACTTTGAAAGGTCCGCTCCATCTCGACTTCAGTTTACCAGGAAATAGACGCAGCCGAGAATTATACAGTAGCACATGACTGCCTTCTGTAAACTTCTTTGGCACAATATGAGCATCGTGCCATTTCTTGGTCTTTTCCTTGTATAACTTCGCATTCTCATATGCTGACAAGCGAAACTCATCAAGCTCATTTAGCTGCAGAAGGCGCTTTTGCTTCGAAAGCCTGGAGTCAAAATTAAGCTCCTTAATAGCCCAGTATGCGCGATGCTCAAGCTCCAGAGGCAAATGACATGCCTTTCCATAGACCAGTCTGTAAGGGGACATGCCGGTTGGCGTTTTAAATGCCGTTCGATATGCCCATAGCGCATCACCCAGCTTCTGAGACCAGTCTTTACGAGAACCATTGACTGTCTTTTCAAGGATGCGCTTCAACTCTCTGTTGGACACCTCGACTTGTCCACTTGTCTGGGGGTGATATGGGGTTGCCACTCTATGATAAACGTTGTATTTCTTCATCAGTGCGGTAAAGTGCCGATTGCAGAAATGTGAACCCCCATCACTGATGATCGCCCGTGGTACCCCAAATCGATTTATCAACTTCTTCAAGAATGCTATGACCACCTTTCCATCATTAGTAGGTAAAGCAGCAGCTTCCACCCATTTCGACACATAGTCGACACACACCAGGATGTAGAGGTTGCCACAAGACATAGGGAACGGTCCCATGAAGTCGATACCCCAGACGTCAAAAATCTCCACCTCCTGAATGGAAGAGAGAGGCATCTCATCGCGCCTAGAAATATTGCCTGTCCGCTGGCATCTGTCACAGTGCTGCACAAAGTCTCTCACATCTCTATACAATGTAGGCCAGTAAAAGCCACTTTCTAGTACCCGTGCTGCTGTCCTTCCCGAAGCATAGTGACCCCCATAATCTGAAGAATGACACTGAGTCATAATAGCCAACATTTCTTCCTCTGCGACACACCTCCGGATCATTTCATCTGCACAAACTCGGAATAGATATGGCTCATCCCACAAATAGCGCTTAACATCAGAGAGGAATTTCTTGCGCTGGTGACTGCTCATGTCAGGAGGCATAATGTCCGCTGAGAGATAGTTGGCGAAGTCTGCATACCATGGATTCATCGTCTCCTTAATGAGCATAAGTGCCTCATCAGGAAACCGCTCATTTATGACTTCGCCTTCTATTACTGGCTCGGGAACCTCTAACCGCGACAAGTGGTCTGCTACCACATTTTCCGTGCCCTTCTTGTCTCTGATCTCCAGATCAAACTCTTGCAGGAGCAAGACCCACCGAATCAACCTAGGCTTTGCATCTTGCTTGGCAAAAAGGTATCGCAGCGCAGCATGATCAGTATAAATGATAACCTTTGAGCCAAGTAGATACTGCCTAAATTTATCTAGTGAAAACACTACCGCTAGCATTTCCTTCTCCGTGGTAGTGTAGTTCAGCTGAGCTCCTGTTAAAGTGCGACTCGCATAATAGATGACATGTAGCTTCTTGTCCTTCCTCTGCCCCAGAATGCTTCCCAACGCCTGATCGCTCGCGTCGCACATGATCTCAAAGGGCAGATCCCAATCCGGACTAGAGATGACTGGGGCAGTGACCAGTGCTTCCTTTAACCTGAGAAAAGAAGCTAAACAGGCATCAGTAAACAAAAAGGGCGCGTCCTTGACAAGTAAGGTAGTCAAAGGACGCGCTATGGAAGAAAAGTCCTTGATGAATCTGCGATAAAAACCTGCGTGCCCGAGAAAGGCACGGACTCCCTTCACTGTGACTGGAGGTGGTAGCTTCTCAATCACCTCTGTCTTTGCCCTGTCAACCTCAATACCTTCTCTAGATATCTTGTGCCCTAAAACAATGCCTTCTTCCACCATGAAGTGGCATTTTTCCCAATTCAGCACTAGATTTGTCTCCTCGCATCTCTGCAGGACCCGGTCTAAATTACGAAGACAACACTCGAAGGAGTCTCCAAAGACTGAAAAGTCGTCCATGAATACCTCCATGATGTCTTCGATCATATCATTAAAGATCGAAGTCATGCACCTCTGAAACGTAGCAGGCGCATTGCAAAGGCCGAACGGCATGCGGCGGTAGGCGAAAGTGCCATATGGACAAGTAAAGGTAGTCTTCTCTTGGTCCTCTGGGAAGATAATGATCTGATTGTACCCAGAGTAACCATCCAGAAAACAGTAAAACGCATGTCCTGCCACTCGCTCTAGCATCTGATCAATAAAAGGAAGCGGGAAGTGATCCTTCCTAGTTTCAGCATTCAGCTTCCTGTAGTCAATGCACACTCGCCATCCGGTAACTGTGCGAGTAGAGATCTGTTCTCCCTTGTCGTTCTCTATGACTGTCATCCCGCCTTTCTTAGGCACACACTGAATTGGGCTCACCCATGAACTATCAGAGATGGGATAGATGATGCCCGCATCAAGTAGCTTCACAATCTCCTTGTGAACCACCTCCTTCATGTTAGGGTTCAGCCGTCTCTGTCTCTGCGCAGATGCCTTAGACTCATCCTCTAAATGAATCCGATGCATCACTACTGAAGGGCTGATCCCTCTGATATCTGAGATCTGCCACCCAATAGCCAAGATACGTCCCTTGACTACCTCAATGACCCTCTGCTCTTGCTTCTTGGTGAGCTTGTTGCTGATGATAATAGGCAAAGTGCCATCAGCTCCCAAGAAAGCATATCGCAAGTGTGCAGGCAAGGTCTTGAGCTCCACTTTTGGTGGCTTCTCTGAGGAGGGAGGAGTGATGTGCTTGCTTTTCAACAGTGGTTCGAGGACTGGTTCCTCTAAGTACTCCTCCCTTTCATTCGGCATAGACTGCAGGATGGCATTGGTTTCTGCCAGTTGTTCTTCCACTAACTCATCCACCATGTCTACCCGCATGCATTCACCTCCAGAATTGGGATGGCGTGTGATCTTTCTCATGTCAAACTCAACTCTCTCATCCCCAATTCTCAGAGTCAGCTTTCCATCATGAACATCGATAAGAGCTCTGCCAGTGTTCATGAATGGTCGCCCCAATATCATCGGGCACTCCTTGTCCGCTGCGTAGTCAAGGACAACAAAATCCACAGGGAATATGAATTTGTTGACCTTCACTAGGACATCCTCCACAATCCCATGTGGCTTTTTCAGAGAGTGATCCGCTAGCTGCAACATCATCGGCGTAGCCTGTACCTGTTGATCACCAAACATACTACGAAAAAGGGATAAGGGCATCAAATTAATACTAGCACCTAAATCGCAAAGGCAATTAACAGACTGCATGTTACCGATAGTACAAGGGATAGTGAAACTTCCTGGATCCTTAAGCTTGGTCGGTAGACTGCTCAATATGATTGAGCTGCAGTTTTCTGTCATCGGTACTGGTCCCTCTGCATCCCAACTCCGCTTGTTGGTGATGATCTCCTTGAGAAACTTTGCATAGTGCGGCATCTCTCTCAATGCGTCTGCCAGACTGATGTTAATCTGTAGCTTCTTGAAAGTTTCAAGAAATTTGTGAAACTTCCAAGTGTCCTGCGGCTTCTTCACTCTGTGTGGGAATGGCACCTTTGGCACAAAAGGAGGTGGTGGAGGTGGTTTAGCAACTACCTTTTCAGGCTCGCCACCCTCACACTGTTCCTTTTCCGCCTCAACTGTAGCACGTCCTGCATATGGATCATCCAGTGCTTTCCCACTTCTCAACTCAATAGCCTTGAGATGCTCTCTGGGGTTTTCCTCAGTAGTGGATGGTAAACCCCCCTGACTTCTGCTTTGCAGTGCTTTAGCCATCTGCTGATTCTGCACCTCAAGGTTATGAATTGTAGCAGCATGATTTTTAAATGTTTGCTGCGTCTCGGCATCCTTCTTCATCATCATCTCCATCAATTTATCAAACTTGCTGTGGAGAGACTCGCCTTGCTCTCTTTGTTGGAAGCCAGGAGGATGCTGCGGTCGGTTATTCTGATGTTGGAAATTCCCTTGATTCTGGTAGTTGCCCTGATTGTGTTGTGGCCTCTGTCCGCCCTGAAAGCTCGGACCTGCCTGATTGTTGGCATTACCCCCATTGTCCTTCCATGAGAAATTCGGGTGATTCCTCCATCCTGGGTTGTAAGTTGAAGCGTATGGATCATTGCCCTGTCTTTGCCCTCCCACAAAATTAACTTGTTCATTGTTAGGCTGACCCCATACAGAACATTCATTCGACATATGACCATGCTCCCCACATACCTCGCAGTTACTCTGAATGGCAGCTACACTGCTAATATTAACTCCTGCAGCCTGCCGTGTAAGAAAATCCACTTGATTTTGCAATGCTGCAGTCTTCGATTTTAAAGCCTCCATTGCAGAATCAGCAGTAACTGACATAACTCCTCTCTGCGCAGGTGCCTTCGCTCTTTCAGATGGCCAAAAACAGCCATTTACTGCCATCTCATCTAACAGATCGAATGCTTCATCCGCCGTTTTTCTCATCAGAGACCCTCCTGCGCCTGCGTCAATCGTGCTTCTCCCCAGTTCAGTTGCTCCATTGTAAAAGGTTTGGATCAGATTCTCCCGAGTGATGTTATGATGCGGAACTTGCCTCTGCATCTCCTTATAGCGCTCCCACGCTTCATGAACTGATTCCCCATCAAGTTGCTGATAGAGCATAATATCCCTGGTCAGCTTTGCAGTCTTTGCCATGGAGAAATACTTGTGCAAGAACGCTTTCGCCAGATCGGACCAAGTATTAATGCCTGCGCTAGGTAGAGCGTGAAGCCATTGTTTTGCCTTATCCCTCAGAGAAAATGGGAACAGGCGAAGCCATACCTCGTCGTCAGTCATGTTGTTCATCTTGAATGTGCTACATACTTCCAAGAAGTTTGCAAGATGTGCGTTAGGATCTTCCCTAGGCAGCCCATAGAACTGGCAGTTATCCTTCAACAGCTGAATGACACTCGTCTTGATCTCATAATGGGTAGTCGGCACAGGATGTGCAAAATAGCCATGGGTGTTGTTTCCCACATTTGGCTGAAATATTTCCATCAGTGTTTTCACTCGAGGCCCTTCATTGTTCTGTCCCTGAGCATTCTGCGGATTCTGCTGATTTTGATTCTGCGGGATCACTCGATTATCACCCGCATTGTTGAATCCAGGAGGAGCATCGTTTTCGTTCTCCATGTTGAGATTCCTTTGAGTTGAGTGTGTTGCTTTTCTGACACTTCGCTCAAAGTTAGTGAGGTCTTGTTGAAACGGTTCTAACGGTAGTCCTTTGCGTCGTGTATTATGCATACACTAAGAGAAGGGTACCTGAAACAACAAAATCAACAAACCACACGCGTAAAACAAGAAAAATAAAGACTAAAACAAGCCAAGCAATCCCAACTTAGTTGTTAAAGAAAAACTTTCCCCGGCAACGGCGCCAAAAACTTGTTGGTAAAAATACGCAAGCGTGCGTATGCCAACTTGTAATACAGACTGTGAAGTCCGGATATCGTACCCACAAGGAAAGCTCTAAAGACAACCAGTTGAAAGACTCGATTTGAATAGCCGAAAAGACAAATATTGTTGTTGTAAAATTAAAAGACAGAACTTATCAATTATAATTTGAAGTAAGCAAAAACTGTAATTAAATTGGTGTTTAACAATGGTGAGAAAAGCAGGGATTATTAATCTTTGTTCTGCTGTTTATTTAATTTGGATTATGGATTATATTGTTCTGATATGGTTCGGACTAATCGGAAGCACCTAAAATTCTCTCTCGAGCAATTGCAGGCAAAAACATAAAACTAATGAATAATAGGTTAATTACTCACTCTCGCACAATGATTAACCTAATTACTGATTAATTGAATGATTATGAAGTGAATCCTAAGAACACGTATTTGTTAATTCACTCTCGCACAATTAACTCCTACGTTCTTAACTATGTTGGTCTATTCCAATTTTACTCTCTCGAGCTAAAATTAGAACAATTGGCAAAGGCTAAGTGATCAATTCAGGCTAGGCATTAAGTACAATAATTAAGAACATATCAAGAACAAAAACCCATAATTCCGATTTAACTAAACAGACATAATTTGATTAATAATCCCCAACGATGGGTTTAGCTACACATAATCATAAAAATACTAAAAATAATCATTAAAGAATTCATGCTAAGATTGAATAAAATACTGAATATGACATTGATAATAATCGTACCTTGTTCGACAATAAACTAGTGATAATTGGTAACAAAATAATGAAGAAACGATGAATTCAATAATCGACTGATAAGAAAACTCTAATCTAGGGTTTATGTTTTATTAAAAATTAAGCGAACCCCCGTGCAATGTTACAAACTAGTATTTATACGGCTCCCGAAGCTAAAATCTGATATTAGGTCGAAATTGGTGAATACCCACAAGTGCCCTCGTGTTTGTGCAGTTTTCGGAATTGATTCAGGGGCATTTTTGTCCGTTTGGCGAACTTCTGCACAAGGTGTGCGAACGGGTACTGGAGTGTGCGATCGCACACTCCCTGAGATAGCCAAAATCCCATTTTCTCTTGATTTCTTCTGTAACTCCTTGGATTTGCTCGCACACTGATCTGTCATGGTGTGTGCGAGCGGGTTGGTGTGCGTTCGGGTTAGGCAGTGTGCGAACGCACACCTCCTGACTTGGCCAAAACTTGATTTTTCTTCCAATCTTCAAATTAGCTCCTGTATCCTCCATTTATTAGCTCGCACACTGGTTTGTCATCAAGTGTGCGAGCGGGTTGCTCCTCACTTGGCCCCAGGACTTCTAGAAAACACCAAAAACGCTCCAAAAGTCGCCATATTTGCATTTTTCTCCTGAAACACTCAAAATGATAATAAGCCACTAATAACTTCAAAAACGACAACTAAAATGCAAATAATGACTCCGAAAATAACCTATAAATAGGAGTATTTCTACTCCCATCAGTTATTAAAATGATGGCAATTATATAAGATTACTATTCAATTATGTAAATAATTAATAAACGAATTTATAAGATTGTCATCATTTTAAAGACGTGTCATTATAATAGGCTTAGTTCACGGATGACGCGGTAGACTGAATTTACCTAAGAATTTCTCCATAATTAGAGATTTTTTCTTTACATTTCTCACACTTTATTTATTGACGTTTAATTTTTGAACAAAAAAAATGTTATATTTCATTAGGCTTTTGGTGGGGCCGTATAACCAATGTGTTGGTTTACATAGGGATAATTAGAAGAATACCTAAATAGTGAAAATATATTGTTAACTAAAAAATCTCAACTTGATTTCTCTATCCTAACATGTCAGGTATTTATTTTTTTACTTTCCTACTTATTTTTATACTCTATTTGTATTTTACATCTTCTTCTTCTTCTTCTTCTTCTTCTTCTTCTTCTTCTTCTTCTTCTTCTTCTTCTTCTTCTTCTTCTTCTTCTTCTTCTTCTTCTTCTTCTTCTTCGTCGTCGTTTTCTTCTTCTTCTTCTTCTTCTTTTTCTTCTTCTTCAACTCGTTCGAAAAAATAACTATCAATTAGCAATTCAATTCAAAATCTTCAGCTTATAGCAATTAAACAAATTGATTTCTCTAATTCTATCATTATTTTTTAAAAATTTATTGTAAGTTTCAAATTTAGTTTTCCATCCGCTCGAATTTTTAATTCGTAATCAAATCGCTTCAAATTTCACTTCGAATTCAAATCCAACGATCATAACTTTCTCCAAAAACAAAGAAAACTGTAAATTATTAATTTATTTGTTCTCATTAAAAATTTATTAAAAACGGTTTCAAACAGTTTCAAATGCAGTTTCAATTGCAGTTTTAAAAACACAGTTTTATTATCATTTAAAAAACGTTTATAAAATGGTTTCAAACAATTTACAAGCGTTTCAAACAGTTTCAAAAGAACAACTTCAAACAGTTTACTAAGGTTTCAAACAGTTTACAAGCGTTTCAAACAGTTTACAAGCGTTTCAAATAGTTTTTTTAAAACTTCAAACAGTTTACAAAAGTTTCAAACAGTTTACAAGCGTTTCAAACAGTTTCATAAAACACAATTTGCAACCATTATCTAAATACAGTTTCAAACAGTTTACAAAGGTTTCAAACAGTTAAAATATATATTTTCAAACAACTTACAAAATTTTCAAAAAATGGTTTATAAAAGTTTCAAACAGTTTACAATGGTTTTAACCAGTTTCACACGGATTTAAAAACAGTTTCAAACATTTCATAAAAAAATTAAATTAGTTATAAAAACAGTTTAAAACAATTTACAAAATTTTCAACAGCTTATAAAGGTTTCAAACAAATAATTTAAAACGATTTCTTAAAAACAGTTTCAAACGGTTTACAATAGTTTCAAACGTATGAACAAAAAATTAATACATAAAAAAATAGAAAGAGGAAGAAAAAGATCCAGAATAAGAGGATATGACGGTAGCGATGACGTAATATTCCGTTGCTTCAAATTCTCTGAGACGAACACGATTGATTTTTTCATCTTTGATTTCTTATTTGTTTCAGATCTCTGATTGTTTGTGTTATAGATCGAGTATATTAAATAAATTATAGAAAATTTAAATAGAATCAATGGAAGAAAATGAAAAAAAAAGTTGCAGAAGAAATGAAGAAGAAAAAGACGAAGATGAAGAAGGAGGGTGGAGAGGAAAGAGAAAAGAACAAGAGAGAAAAAGAAAAAAAAAATGAGGTGTGCATGTGTGTATAGAAAGGAGAATAAAAATACAAATAAATTAAATTTAGTTGGGAATACAACTAAAAACAATAGAAAAATAAGGTAAAATAAATAAACGTTTAAAATTGAGATATTTATTGCCAATAAATTAAAAAAGAGAGTCTTTTGTGCAATTTTTTCGTTTACATATGATTGACGACAGATCAGGCAGCCCACTCACTTTCATTACAGACCCAATCCAATATCCTAAACACTGCAGCAAGATGCTTATTAGATAGAGATGAGTTAGCCCTGATTATGTTATTTATTTATTTATTGATAATTGGAGGGAGGTAAAGCGCTTGTGAGAGAAATCGATCCCACGACCTAACATATTGCTGCCAAGCGTTTATATCGTTTGAGCAATAGCTCATTGGTCCCTGATTCTGTACTTCATCTACGGAAAATAATAAGACACAAAGCTAATTAGAAAATGTTAAAAATTAAAAAATGATAAATAAAATACATATTTTTTTATCTTTAATTGGTTGGATTTATATATCTTTCATGAATCCGCTTTAGTAAAAAAATTATGTTCTATATACTTGTTAATTCGTCAAAAATAAATACTTTATTTTATTCAGCTGTAAACAAAAAATATTGTAGTCTGAATTTATGATTTAGATATCATAATCAAAATATTTTTGTTTGTATTTAAACTCGTCAGATAGCGTTAGATAATTCTAAATTCTCTTATTTGAAAAATTTAAGTTATGTTAATATTTTAAGCAAAATGATACTTAAAAAATAATAAATATGATATTAATTAAACAGGTGACCGATTATGTAGAGTTACATTTGAAGGTAAAAAGCATAAGAGATTTGAAACTATAACATACAAGAGACATAAATATTGATTCTTGTGAATGTATATGATCTACTATAGCACACAGAAACATGTCAGTTAGAAATATATTTTAAAATAATGGAAAGCTTTCAATTACTTTGTAGTATGTCATAACAAAAATTGAAATAGTTACTAATTGTTGGTTTCATATCCAAATTGAGATGTGAACATATGTTTTTAATTTTAATAAGCAATAAGGGTAGTAATATACATACTGCTATTGATTGATATTGGTGCAAACCTAGAGTAAAATAGACTTCTAATTTCATCCATAAACCATATACCACTACTGCAACATATATAATATAACAACATAAATATCTTACAGCAGAAAAACAAATTGAACTTTATTGCATTACCAAAGGAGTTCAATGTATACAGATTTTATATTTACGAGCTCATAAAGGGAATTTTAATTATGCCTTAGACATCACATTAATTCAATTTAACATTGTAAGATGATAAATTTATATTTATATTTATATGTTTCTCCAACTGGCTCCATTAACCACTCCCTGAACTTTTTCACAGGGAGAGTCGTCTTGTTTTCAAATTTTTATTCAGAGCTATGCGAAGTCACATTGTTACTATTCCCCCAAACTTTTATCCAGAGATACCAATTATTGTTAGCAAAACAAGCACAATGCATGTATATAAAAAAATTAGATCAAAGGTTCATTTTGTCACTCCAATCCAACTTATTAAAAAGTTCATTTTTTTTTAATTTTGAATAAGAACTCTCATAATTTATTAATTTTGAGTCAGTTTACACCATAATATGACGTGCTTATGACATTCGTTATAATGATCGAAGGTGTAAATTGGTCCAAAATAATATATTCCTAATGGTATAAAAAATTAAAATCTTTTTGATTTTTTGAAAATATATACGAACTTTTTAAATATTGTAAATCTATCGTTGTAAATCTATCTAGTTTATCAAAATTAATTTAGTTATGCCTACGATAACAATTGAATATATTAAATTTTTTAAAAATTGTAAAGAGAAAAATTTACATGATTCGGATACATCAATCTTGAAAAATATCAAATCGATTATAAAAATTTGGATAAATTTTCAATAAATTAAAAACATTGGGATGAATTTACAACTTTTAAAGGGTTTGGATATATATTTAAAAAGTAAAAAATATTTAGCTTTTTAATACTATTAGACCAATAATTTATTAGTGCATTTGTCCAAAATTACAACCTCTTTTAATTTTTCGTACAAAGTTGAAGAGACAAAATAAACCTTTATTGAGAAACATATTGAAAGCCAACATTATCATTTCAATGAGATTTATAAAACATGCATATATATATATATATATATATATATATATATATACCGTGGCTAATTACAGAACACAGATAACATCTGCATGAAATGCTTCATATTTAACAATGTCTAATGAAAAATACATCCCATAGAATGTTTATTAATAGTTGTTGATCCCCTCGCTAGAACGGGTTTATAAATTATAATTATACTTAAAACATATTGTGCTTTTGGCTCCTCTTCTTGTCCAATTTAAGCAGCAATCAGGAAATGCACGTCTTTGTTGCAGGCAAAATGGAAAGCATGAACGACAATAAGAATTTGAATAGGTGTGGCAGAAGCTTTTTTTATGTTAATATATAAGAATTCTCAGCATGGATTGAAAATGGCACTTAAAGAGAAAATAAGAAATACAACATATATAGAGCACTCTAAATAATTTGTTCAGTTCTAAGTAAAAGAACACACCACACTTACAATAATACATAAACTCACCTCAGATATAGCTTCCTTCACAACTATGAACAAAATATTTTCAGTCACCATGATTCAGTCTTGCACTTAGATTAATTAATGGGCATATATAATATAAATCTGTACTACCGATGATCATGACCAAGTCTAAGCTCCAAATCCACATCATCATCTTCTTTTGAAATTTCCATGTTATTAGTTTGATCATCTTCTACATGATTAGACCCAATTTGCAAGCTCAAATTTGCACCCCAGAGTTCTTCACCATGATTTCTTGAAACAGGAAAATGATCACTTCCATGGTAACTATAACCTCTCGGCAGCTGGTTAGGGCTAGACGGTCCGGATTGCGGAAAATATAAAGGATTATAATTCCTTTGAGACTCCATAACCTGATAATAACTCGCAGGCTCATTTGAGATTGAGCCCGCATAATAATTAGGGTTTATATATTCCTCATTAATTTTGGTCGACTGCTTCGTGGATTTGACTCGATCTCGTCGATGTATGTTCATGTGGCCGCCTAAGGCTTGCGCGTTGGTGAATCCTCTCTTGCAGAAGGTGCACTCATAAGAACGTTTCTTAGGATTTATAGTAATGGCGGCGGCGTCTTCTTCGCTTGAAGAATCTGAGGAGGTTGCTTGAGTTTTGGATGCCATATATATTATCAGAAACTCTATAATATATTGCAATGAATTAGTAAACAAAAGAGATGAAGAGTAGAGCTGAATTTGAAGAGATGAGGAGACAAATTAGAAGCTACATAGAGTAGAAGACATTGGCATTCACTCATTCATTATAATTATAAATTTATAATAACTTCATTCTTATTTCTACTTTTTCAGACTCACCGTTTTGGCGTTTGCTATAAGACTCTTCTACCTTGGTCGGCTCCAGCTATGATTGTATTACTCTATTTTTATGCACATTAGGGTTTTTTTTTTATAAATTCATATATCATTCTCCTACCAAATTTGATAGGAATATCTCTAAATTTTTTTTGATAATTGGTTCTTCAATTATAAGAGTCCTGGCAATTTTACAAAATTATATGAAAAATCTTTTATATGTTATTTGTATGATAAATTAATCCATATTCTTTAAAAACTTTTTATAAAATTATCTATAATAATAAAATTATTTTAATAATTATATAAATTTTCATAAAAATAAATAGATAATTCCTTAAATTTTAGGCTTAATGTCACATAAAATCTTGATCTTTTAGCCCCTTTTCAATTTCATCACAAAGTTATAAAATCGCTAATTGTACCCAAATCCACACTTTTAGGTTTCAATTTTACCCAATTTTATAAACTGGACTCTTTTCTGTGCCAATTTTTTTTAAAAAAACCCTTATAAATGATTTTTTTGAACTCCTTTTCATTTAAAAAATTCAGAAGAAATGACTTATTTGAACTTTTTTCCAATAAAAAAGAAGTCAATTTAGTATTTGTGGGTGCAATTAAAAGTGAATGGTGTGAATTTGGGTACAATTGACGATTTTATAATGTCGGGGTGAAATTAAAAGGTGGCTAAAAGGTCGAGATTTTTTGGAACATTAGGCTTAAATTTTATGATTTTTTTCAATGATGGACTAATTTATTTTATTTTCATTAGTTAGATCCTTTATCTTTTTTATTTACTGCCCGGATTGGATATAATTATCAAATTTTGTAAAATTGACGGATTTGGAATGATTTCTAAATAATTATATGAATTTGATCATAGTTATAGCTAGATAGATAAAATTAAATCTCTCTCTTAATTATGCGTTTGTTGCGATCCAAATTTGCTTCCTTTTGCCTTGTGGTTTCAGATATAGAGTACTAATTTACATCTCACTATAGTGTGAAACCTGGCTGCATATTAATTACATCAAAAATGCCTTTCTTAAGTATGAGTATAACATTATAAGTATAATAATGGAAAATGTAATGTGAATGCAAAAATCTTGCAATGAAGATGAGATGGTGATGGAGATTCTAAGCTGCAAAATTTGGGAATTTAAAACAACCATTACACTCTTTTTGGGGGTAATATGTTTCCTTTAAGACATGAAGCCTGCGATTTTCAGTTGCTGAAAATAGTTACATTTCTTGCTTTACCAAAAATCCCAGATTGACATTTTGATAACCATACATAATATATATTACTATCATAGTATAAGACTATTTCTGAATAAGAAAAAGATATAAATATGATGTGAATACTGACTACTGATCAGTAATTAATTTACTATCTTAGCATGTGACATATAGCTTATTTCATTATTAAAAGGAAAAATTATTTGAGGTCCAAGCTCACGTAGCTAGGTCACTGAAGCATTTCTAATGTATGTCCTATCCACAGCCCATATTCTCTACATGAATGACTTACTGGCTAATGGTAAATAATTGATATTATCGTTTCCTATTTACAGTTTAAAAATTAAATGTAAAATGCTATAAATTAGTTATTATATTATGTTTTTAGTGATTCCGACATGTATCTAATAAATCCGCCAATTTATTTCTACATATATAGAAGCCGGTTTGTATTCCAATTGCGTTCATCTCCACACTAGCCGCATAAATAGGAGTCACCTCACACTCTTTTACCATATCACCTTTTTTGTTCTTTTAAATTTGCAATTTTTAAGTGATATATTTTAACTGCCATGTAAGTATTGTATGGTAATTAATTTTTAACATCTGAAATTCAATAATCAAATTGCAAATAGAAAAAATATTATGATAACTAATTTAAATCCAACAGTTCATGAATTGTGTAATAATTTTAATAGTTTTATAAAAAATTAAAGAAAATATTTATTATACCTATATATATATATTAGTACTATTTTTTTTTTAAATATTGCTAAAATGACATCAATGCCATGCTATATAGTAATGTCTCATTCATTGAATACTAAAAGATCTAGCTAGCTCCAACTAGTTAACTTAACGCTAGAATAATCTATAATCTAATTGCTTAACGAGAAGTAACTAAGAAGGAGCAGTTCAAAAGGAATAAATTGATGTAAGTTAGTGTTTAATTTTTATTGCAAAATCTGTAACATAGCATCTGGCTTTTAGTGTATATTTCAGCTGCTAATTCTCTTCAAACATTCACTAAGACGGCCAAATAACGCGTTTACAGTGAGACATTGCATTGACCCAGGCCAGCTTCAAATGCCTTCCTTTTTATGTAGTAATTAATTAATCTACTTTTATGATTAATGCTTTTTAATTGTAATTAAAAGGACAAACAATGTTGGACAAATGGAAGAAGGGCGTCAATGACAACAACGTCACTGCTGTAAATCTCCTTAATTAGAGACGAACCATTAGTTATTAATTAGCTAATCTATTGTATTAATCTCTGATTGGAATTCAACTTCGCAACTCTTGATGATATCCTTTAAATTTCAAAAGATAAAGTCAAAAATATAGTAACACTACAATTCTATAAATCTCAATTCACTTGGTTTGAATAGTATTTTAGAACAGTACACAAAAAATTCTATTGAACTTTTTATTTATTTTGGATGTACTATATAAAACTATTAGATTTGATTTATATAATTTGAAATAATAGATATATATTAAATTTTCATTAACTAAATATAAAATAATTATCTTGTTTTTAGTCATTTATTCGGAGGAATTTTTTTTTATCGTTTGTAGGATAATTAATTAGCCCCACAATGTCGATATAAAAATATATAAGATGTATATTATTCTAATAATTTTGAATTGCTAGAAAGGCTTTTAATTTAAGTATGTAAATACTCGTCCAATCCAATAACTTGCAAATGATACAGTTTGGGCCAGACATTTTAAAGGCCGAATTCATGACTAGCATTGAGAAAAATAGATATTTACCTAAATTACAAAAATAATTTGATATTCTACATCAGCAATGAAATCTTACGAAAAATACATCACGAATTTTCTAATTTTAAATTTTTACTCTCCGCTTTTTTTTAATTAAAAAATTACTCCTACTATATAAACTCAATGTTTAAAGAAATCATTACTTTTCACGCACAACTAGAAACCTTACTTTTCTCTCTCTATTTTTCTCTCTCTAAATTCTTCTCTCAGCTCGTAATCAAGCACGCTTCTTTGAAAAATTCTTCTTCGAAATTTCAGATTCCTAAATACAAATCTCTTCAACAGATCGATCACCGGAATTATTCTTCTCTTCTGCAAATCACATATAGAATTCAAGCAAAACAGCTCGATCTTCATAAAAACAGTGATTCTTAAAGGTAATTATCTGATCTTGTTAATAAAATTTACAGTTGTAACTGTTTTTTAAAATTTACAGTTGTAACAGCTCGATCTTCATAAAAACAGTGATTCTTAAACTCTAATTATCTGTTCTTGATAATATGATTATAATATTATTATTATCATATGATTATATTATAAAAATATTTTAGTTTAAATTGATCACATGATAATGTGATAATGTTATAATAACATGATAATAATATGTTATATTTTAACTGATAATCAAATGATAATATGTCTAAATTATTATAATCAGTTAATAAGTTTGCCTGATTATCATGTGATAATGATAATAATATGATAATGTGATAATCAAATAACAATGTGTCCGAAATGTGATATGATAATGTGAATGTGTCTGAACTGTGATAACCAGTTGATAACCAGTTGATAACATGTGATAATTATGTCATAACCAGTTGATAACATCTTATGACGATAATCAAATAATAACGTGATTAATGTGTCTGCTAATCAAATGATAATGTGTCTGCTAATCACATGATAATTTAACTTATCTGATAATCACATGATAATCACATGATAATCACATGATAATCACATGATAATCAAATAATAATCACATGATAATCACATGATAATGATAATTTTATGATATACATGTTTAATCAAATGATAATCACATGATAATGATAATAATATGATAATCAAATAATAATGTGTCTGTTTATTATCTTATGATAATCACATGATAATGATAATAATGTGATAATAATGTGATAATGATAATGATATGACAATGTGATAATCACATGATAATGATAATGTGTCCGAAATGTGATATGATAATGTGAATGTGTCTGAATTGTGATAACCAGTTGATAACAGTAATTATGTCATAATCAGGTGATAATTCAAATTATCTGATAATCACATGATACTTTGTCTGATAATCACATGATAATCAAATAATAATGTGTCTGTTTATTATCTGATGATAATCACATGATAATGATAATAATATGATAATAATGTGATAATGATAATGATATGACAATGTGATAATAATTGTGATAATCACATGATACTTTGTCTGTGTATTATCTGATAATCACATGATAATTCAAATTATCATATTATTAGCTGAATATCTGCTAATAATATCATTATACAGCATTGTTATCATCTATTTTTCATTAATTTATCATCTATTTATCATTTTTCAGGATGGAAATTATTCAAGTGCTAATGCAACATGATGGACAATGGACAGAAGATGGAAAATATATAAACTTCAAAATAACAGGAATTTTATTGGAAATAGACTGCACATTTGAAAGTTTTATTGAATTGGTATATCAACATTTGCAAATTCAAGAGACTGACACTCAATTAGATATTCAATATCTAGTCAGTGATGATTATCCTCCAATCAAAATAAAAGATGAAGGAAGCCTCAGATTCTATATACAGTTAAAAAGGAGTGAAATGAACTTCACAAAATATCCAATCTGCATTATATTAAATAAGCCTATCAGATTTCTGGAATCATCATCATCAGCAGCTGCAAACGATTCAATTCTAGTTCAAGAAGACGATATGACATATCTGGATGAACAGTTCTTTAAAGAAAAAGAAATGTCTTGTTCAAATTTGGATATGATTGAATATGCAAACCTTCTTTGTGACCTTCAAGAGGATCTTCCGGAAACAGATTTTAATGAAGATTATATTGCAATAAATCAAACTAATCATAAATTAGAAGAAGGAGGCATATTCACTGATAAAGAATCAGTAATATCAGAGATGAGCCTCTATGGAATATCAGATCATTTTCAATACAAGGTACATTTCAATATTCTGTTTGTCCTTTTTATGTTATTATTATTTAAGTAATTATATTCTGAATTGTGATAATCAGTTGATAAGTTTGTGATACCTAAATGACAAGTTTGTGATACAGTTAACATTAGCATAACAGTATCAAAAACTGATTATTACTAATTACAGGTACAAAAATCATGCAAAAGACAGTACCGATTGAGATGTGTAGATGAATCTTGTGAATGGAAATTTTATGCGTCAAGGGTTGGAAACACAAAAATGTTTCAAGTACGAAAGTACAACAATGTTCATACATGTTCTTTGGAGATGAGAATGGGAGACCAGAAATATGTCAGCTCAAAAACAATAGCTAAAATCATCAAATCACAATTGTTGGATATAAAAACAATTTACACACCAAATGATATAATAAGAGACATGAGAAAGGATTACAGCATCAAATTAGATTATTGGAAAGCATGGAAATGTAGACAAATTGCACTAGAGCTTTTAAGAGGGAAACCAAAAGATTCATATGGTGTACTACCAAGATATCTTCACATGATAATGCAAACAAATCCAGGATCATTTGTAAGTTATAAAACAGATGTGGATGATACATTTCTCTATGCTTTCATGTCACTGGAGGCATCTATAAGTGGATGGAATCACTGTATTCCTATTATGATTGTGGATGCTACCTTTTTGAAAGGACCATATGGAGGTACTCTGTTTTCAGCATCAACTCTTGATGCAGCAGGTATGTTTTCAGCATTAAAGTTTTTATTAGCATACTGTTATCATTATGGCATTATCATGTGATAATCTGATAATCAAAACAAACTTTGATTTTACAGGAAAAATATTCCCTCTTGCATTTTCAATAACAGATTCAGAAAATGATGAATCATGGAATTGGTTTTTTACACACATCAAAAATGTTTTTGGTGTAAGGGAAGAAATGTGTATAATTTCAGACAGACATCAGAGCATTAAAAATGCAATAGAGAGTGTTTTTGCTGGAGAAGTTCAACATGATATTTGCATATATCATTTACTAAAAAACATGAAAAGCAAATTCAGAAGGAATCAGAAGACAATTAAAGATCTGTTCAAAGCAGCAGCAAGAGCTTATACAAAGGAAGAATTTAATACTCATATGACAGAGCTTAACAATATAAATCCAGCAGTTATATCTTATCTCAAGGAAGCAGGATTCAAAAGGTGGGCAGTTTCACATTCTGTGAAAAAAAGATACAACATAATGACTTCAAATACGGCTGAGTCATTTAATGCAGCAGTAAATAGGGCAAGAGAATTACCAGTTACCATGCTTATGGAATACTTGAGAAGCTTGGTACAAAGATGGAGCTACAAAAACAGAAATCTTGCTAGAGGAACTTTCACAAAATTGACTACCAAATATGATTCTCTGCTAAGGGAAAATTATATTAATTCCCTCAAAATCGAGGTAAGCATTCATTTAAACATAATAGTATTCTGTTTATTATTAGCATTGTCATCTGTTTATCAGGTTCACTTTAGTATTATCATCTGTTTATCAAGTTCAGTTTAATATTATCATCTGTTTATCAGGTTCACTTTAGTATTATCATCTGTTTATCAAGTTCAGTTTAATATTATCATCTGTTTATCAGGTTCACTTTAGTATTATCATCTGTTTATCAAGTTCAGTTTAATATTATCATCTGTTTATCAGGTTCAGCCATCTGATGATGACATATTTACTGTTACTGAAAATGGTAAACCCTCCACTGTTAACATCAAGGAAAAATCTTGCACATGCAACAGATATCAAGAAGAAATGATTCCATGTAAACATGCTGCTGCTGTATTCAATTACAAACATCAAGACCCAACTGAATATTGCTCAAAGTATTTCACAAATGAAGAAATGCTTGCTACATATGCAGAAACTGTATACCCGATTCCTAAAGAAGAAACATGGGAAGTCACTGCAGAGGTTGAAGATGTCATTATCTTACCTTCTATAGGAAGAATTAAACCTGGAAGACCAAAAAAAAGAAGAATAAAAGGTCCAGATGAACAAAAAAATCAAAATAAGTGCAGCCGATGTGAAAAATATGGACATAATCGTAAGACTTGTAGAAATATTCCAAAAAAAGGCTAGAACTGTTCATTGAAAATTTAATTGTACTATTTTTCATTCAATAAAAAATTTTAATCATTCTTATATAATGTATTAATGATATAGAATAATTATCATAATATAGGTATGATAGGTATGATAATATTATCATATGAATATCACAACATAATCATATAATTATCAACAGCATTAGACAACTTATCATTATTATAAAATTATCATTAGTTATCATGTGAGTATCATAAAATTTATCATTAAAGTGTAATCACATTATCATATTATTATCATTATCATCTGATTATCACCTGATTGATTATGACATAATTATCACCTGATTATCAAAAAACTGAAATTGTTATCATTAATCACATTATCATAAATTTATCACATTACCATTTTATCATAAAGTTATCACCTGATTATGACATAATTATCACCTGTTATAATTAGTCACATTATCATAAACTTATCATTTATCATTTTATCATCTGAATATCACCTGATTATGACATAATTATCACCTGTTTATTATTAGTCACATTATCATAAAGTTATCATTTGTTATTTTATCATCTGAGTATCACCTGATTATGACATAATTATTAATTATTACCTGAGTAGCAAAAAACTAAAATTGTAATCATTAACATTGTAAAAAACTTACACAACCATTTTTGTTCCAGAATCACATTTACACAATCACACAACTTTAGTATAAGTTTTAAAAACTAAAAACAACAGTTCATTCAGAAATATAACCACATTTAGTCTTGATCTTCCACCTTCCATAGATGTACAAATTAGTTGCATATCTTTCATGAAGTCTAAAGACATCAATATTTCTCGGAATTGCCTTCCCTTCTATCAAGTATTCAGCAAAAGCCACAATGTACAAACCACAATCTCTGCATTGTTTAAAAAAATTGTCACTGTCTCAACATTTTAATTATTTATCTAAAATCTGTAATTGAAAAAAATAAAAAGAAATATGAAAGAAAAAGAAAGAAACTTACGCTTTTTCTTGAACAGGAAGTCTGTCAACATAAGCTACAGCAAATGGATCAATTTTACTCTTGTCCATATAATAAACAGAGTGGAAGTTGATATCACTCCGATCATAAAATCCAACAATGTCCAATATCAGCGGAAGCAATGTTGCATATGCAGTCATAACAGTAGCAGTATGATTATCATAAAGCTCACTCCTACGAGAGTTGTACACAAAAAAGGTCCTATACTCAAAACTGAGTTTAGCAAGAATCCAATGGTCCTGAGATTCACCATCAACTTTAAGGTGAACTGGAAACAGTATATTCTTCACATCAGACCAACACCTCTTATAAGCACCATCTTCTCCAACAATGAAATTATATAATTCAGCAAACATTGGTAAATCAGTCACACTACGTGTCTCCTGATAGAGTAAATACCCATTCTGAACATACTGATCGAAAAAATTACCACATACACTGTAATCATTGTTCAGAAACAAACACTTCTTCCTCAAATATGAAAACAGACAATCAATATGCTGGAAAAAAAAACAAAAAAAAGTTAAAAACTTAGTAGGAGTATCATATAAAAACTCATTATCATAAGATAATCATACAGATAAAACTGTTATCATAATATTATCATTATATTATTATCATAATATTATGATAATATTGTTATCATACAGATAAAAACACCATTATCATAATATTATCATGTTATTATCTTAATAATATCCTATGTTATCATCATATTATCATTCCAATAAAATATCATATGCTTATATAAACTATAATAATATAAATAAATATAACTTACACTTGAATCCAAATAGGCTCCTGGTGTATGAAGCTTGTAAAAGAAATCTTTAGTAACAATACCCTCTCCACCAAGCCTTATCACTGGTCTTAACGTTTTGTAATTTGGATAATAAATTTCATTCCTACAAATTTCAAAACAAAATGTTAATAACAAATAAATAAATATCGACAGTATATTAAAAAAAATCAGATAACACAAAACTTACATTTCATGTTTCTTCTTGTATGTGCCAACACAAATCCAGTCATTAAATTCAGAAAGCCATTCTTGATTACACATATCAGACACACTTTCAACAATTAAAGGATTACGATTTACAAACGTATTACCAACTGCTTGAACTTTTCCAGGATTGTCTAAATTGCGAATTTTCATCAGCAGAGGAAACTGTTTTGCCATCATACTTGAACTATTCTCCAACTTTACATCCTTGTTCAACTCTTCATTCAGTTTCCTTTTTACAAGCTATTAAAATACAAAAAATAAATTATAAAAAACACTGATTAAATAAATAACATTATAATTAAAAAAAAACATTACTTTCAATCTCCTTCTCGGAGCAGCAACTTTCTCAGCTTGAATAGTTGTTTCATCAGTGACTATCTCTTCTTTCAAAGCTGTTGTTTTAGGTAATTCAACCTTATTAACTAGAACAGCTGGTTCAATTATTTTTTCCTGCATAAATAAACACATTTTAAATAAATGCATATGCAAAAATAAAAAATAAACAAAAACAAAATTTAATAAATACCTCAATACGAACCCAGCACGACAAAGATGCAACAAGTGAAGATACTTGTTGCTCACAAGCAGCATGATCAGCAATTTCAGTATCACCAGATTCATCTGTTTCCTTTTCTAAAATTATATTTGCAGAAGGAACATTTAAATCTGATTGTACAGAAGGAGGTGTTATAAACTCATCGCTGCATACTTCACTAAGCATCGCAACTTCAGAATCAATTAGCTCATTTATTTTGCTTGACTGATCAACTTCTTCCACAGCAGCATTACAAAAATTCTGCTTCACCAGGAAAATAAAAAAGAAATGATGTTATCATAAAAGTATCATACAGTATCATACAATTATCATGGCGCAATAATTACAAACATTATTACATTAAAAGAAATGATATTATCATAAAGGTATCATAAAAGTATCATACAGTTATCATGGCACACTAATTACAGACACATTACATTGTCAAATACATGTTATCATATACGTATCATTATTATATTAGATATGAAATTATCAAAACATAATCACATATAACAAATTATAATTATAATATTTCTAAATTTAAATAAGACATTATTAGTCAGAATAATAAAATGCCATTACATCACATATAAAAAGAAATACATTATCATTAGAATATCTTATATATCAGTATCATCAAATTATCCAAATTGTAAAGATACCTCCAACTCAGATTCTTTTTCATTTAAAACCAATTTTTCATTCTCTTGAGCAACCACAATATCAACATGATCAACTTTCTTAGCTTGTTCTTCCAGCTCAGCCTGCTCAATATCATCAATTTTTTGAATCCTATCACCCTCTCCATCTGAATCCATTTTATCAACCAACTCAGCTTCCTCAACTTGTTCAATTTTCTCAGCCAACTCAGCATGCTTAACTTCATCAATGTTTTCAGTAGACTCATTAGGATTACTATCAAAAAGAGCATCCACGTCAAAATTCCTCTCCGAGTCATCAACAACAGTGTCAGCTTCAGCAACAACACCACCATCCATCTCACCACAAATTCCTTCCTCAATTTCAGGATTATCATGCAATAAGCCTTCCAACTCTACATTAACCTCAGTAACAATCTATAAAAAAAAAGAGATTAATAAAAAAACAAACAATAAATTATCTAGCTGTTAACAAATGAAAAAATATACCTTTTCACCATCAACACATTCACCAACAGGTTCATCATTTTTACTATTATCAAGATCATTCGGCTGAACATTCTGCTGGACATCAGCACTCCGCCTCAAAACCTCATAAGACACGCTATCATCATTCGCAGTTTCTTCCGAAGAGCCAATGTTTTTCTCATTATCAGTCTAAAAAACAAATATTAAGAAATTAATATTTAGAATAATAAATATATGTGAAATAAAAATATCAAATACCTCATAGTCAACATCTTCACTATCAACAGAATTATGTATCTTCTTTTCTACAGTTTCAGCCTATATTTAACAAAAATTAAAACATTTTAAAAATTATCATACATTTATCATAAGAATATTATCATACAGTTATCATAAATATTATCAATATCATTATGATAACATTATCATAAAATTATCATAGAATAATGTTAATATTATCATAATGTTATCATACAATTATAACAAACCACATACCTTTCCAGAATTGACTTTGAAAATATTACTTAATTGATTTACTTCAAAATTATCAACAGAAGCACAAATGCGCTTTCGAACGTCACTCTCCAAATCAGAATAATCAACATCATTGTCAAAAATCTGAGCTTTCAATTCCTTGACAAAGTTAACGCAAGCAGACCTTGCCACTTCCATAATTCTAACTTCAGCTATACAAGCATCATTTCTTTCTTGCGCAGCAACGTGACCTTGATAATAGAGTCCATTAACAATAAGACTACCAGACTCATCGTCAGTTGCTACAATATTTGAAAGGACTGTGACCTATAAGAATTAATTAATAATTAGATCACGAAAAATACACAAATTAATCGAGCAAAAATTAAATAAGCATCATTATACCTTTTCAGTTTCATCATCAAAAACTTTAAAATCAAAGTTCTGCATTTTTTTTATATCCTTCGGTATCCAACGCATTAACCGAGGATAGGCAGCAGCATCGTTCAAAGTACACAGGTACTGAGGCACAGAAACTAATGTTTCATAAAACCAGAATTGGATGGCATACGGAAATCCATAAAGTCGATAGAAGGTAGATTGACTTGATGACTTCAGTTTACTTGAGAGCTTGTTCTTAGTAGACTGAACAAATAATTCAAACGAATATTTCCCCCATGGAAAATCATCATAATCAGAACTATCCAGCAAGTGAATGAAACGATCTTCAATCAAAGTAGTCCCAAGATTACCCAAAATAAAACATTGCACCATGTAAAGCTTCGCAAACTTTACAGCCTCATCATCATTCTCCCAAACAGCATCAAGAAATTTTGCTTCAATAACCTGACGTGTAATCTTGCTCTCATCACTAAAAAATTTATTAAAAAAATCACCATCCTCAAAATAACCAGAAAATCTTGACTCGTCACTTCCACAAACAAGACCGCTAACGAGACCAAACTCATACAAACTGAAACGCAGAATCTGAGATCCGTAATTAAACCAAAGTTCAGAAAGATTGGCATGATGCACCTCCCTTAAAAGTATAGAATGTATGAGTCTAAGACTAAGTACATCCTTGTCCAGCCATAAAAAGGAACCAAACCTACTGTTCTTTAAAATAGATAACTGATCATCATTAAGCTTCAACTTTATATTTTTGATCACTGAATTGGAACTTGCATTTCCAACTTTCCCAACAAAACGTTCCTTTGGATCAATTAACAAATCAAACTTCTGCAGTAAACAAAGACAAAAAACAAAAACAAAATGGTATCATTTAAAACTCAGGCAGAAACTTCTCAGATATCACAATTTTATTATATTATCATCAAGTAATCATCATATAATATTGTATGATCAATGCAGTATCTTCACAGAGTTATCATGTTATCATCATGTTATAATTTCAATGATAGCAATCATTATAATCATATTATCTTACAATGACATTATATTATCATCATGTTATAATTTCAAATACAACAATACAACTATCTTAAAAATGTTATCATATAAACAAAATTATAATCATATTATCATCAGATAATCATCAAACAACAATACATTAACAAGAAGTTATCTTAACTTCCTTAAATCAGCAGCTCTTCATATTATAATATGATAATATGATAATATGATAATCTATCACATATTTATCAAACACATTATCATGTCATAATCATAGAGCTTATCTGACACATTATCATGTGATTATCATGTTACACATCTTCATATTATCAGTACATTATCATGTGATTGTCATAATATTATCATTTCATTATCATAACAAAAAAAACAAAAATACCTGCATAGAATCACTTTTATTCAAGTTATCACTACCAAGCCTTTTCCTCTTGATATCTCTTTGGTGCAAAACAACATCTCCTTTTCTTTTACAAGCAACATCCTTCTTCACAGACTTATATTTCACAATTGCTTTCTTCTCTTTTACACAGACAACAGCATTAGATTTAATAATTTCTTTACTTCTCGAACTCCTACGAAGAGGAGAAACACCAGCCTTTTCCATTGTTTTCTCAGGACTCTTAGAAGTCTTCTTTTTACTCAAAAAATCAGATAATGTTTCTTCAAAATCACTATCACTCATATTGTGCAATTAACTGAGAATCAAAAACAAACACAAAAACACTTGATAAGTTAATAAAGATAAAAAATATAAATATATAAATGCATGAATAGAAAACAAAGTAAAATCATAATAAAATCAATGCTAAATAACATAATCAGATGATAAACACATCTAATTAATAAAAAAACAATGCTGATTATACAATCAGATGATAAACACATCTCAATACTAAATGTAACAGTAAATTACTCAACAAAACGATATCGTCAACAGAGAAAAGAAAACAGAACACGTAAAAAATTCTCACCGGAGCACAATGAAGATGATGAAAGTAACGACAACGAGCAATGCGACACAGAGAATCGTAAGCGGAGAAGAACGAGAAGTTAGGGCAAAAAGAAGAGGCAAAACGAAGAATCAAAAAGTTTCAAAGATTCGACAGAATTGAGATAAACGAAAAACTGAGCGAAAAACAAATAAATGAGCAATAACTGCTCCTAGAGTATAAAAATAAAGATTTAAAAAAAACGGGAGTAAAAAAATAAATAAGCTAGGTAAATATATTAAGAAAAGACACGTGTGAGTAAAAACAAGAATAAATTTAAAACAGGAAGTATTTTACGTATCTTTTCATAAGGGAGGTAATCTTTACAAATATTTTTAAAATTAGGGTGTTTTCTCAAATTTTCTCACTAGCATTTTGGTAGGTATTTAGCCTTTCACACCTTATTGCATTTGCACTAATTTTGGAATAGAAATTGAGATTTAGTAGGCACTATAAAATATTCTACACAATTTTATTGCTTTACATAATTTGGTTAGAATTTTCATACTTTTCTTTGAATGTTAAAAGCAATTGATTGAACAAGAAAACTGTTTATTAATTGGTATATATTGAGCTAAGTACACTAATTGGACTATGATCCTTATCAATGGCGGATTCAAAGAGAGAATGTGGGTGACCAGTTAGGGTCTGCGAAACTAACCAAAGTCTATAATTGAAGTATCAGATCCAACAAATATAATTCAGCCCGGTTTAAATTTAATAAAAAGATATTCAATTTGATATCGATGATAAAATACATTCAGATTAATTGTTATACAACCGAAATAAAAAATCAACACGTAAATAAAACATTTTAAAATTTCATAGAATAAATTGATTTTTTAGTAATTAATTTTTTTAGTTTGTTCTATATGAACTGAATATACTCTTTTAATTTTGGTTATTAGCTGTTATTTATTCTGTAAAATTATTTTATTTTTTTAATATGGATTTGTTTTCTCTAGTTAAGCTTTATCCTATGCCTTCTCACTTCACACTTTGACTAAAACAAGCATTTGGTAGCTTTGTGTAATCTATTATATTGAAATTGTCTCTATCCTAATTTATGTCTTCTTTGAGCTTCCACTAGAGGGGTTTTTTTTGGCACAAGTATCGTCAGATGTTCGGATTTAGCCATCAAAATCCGACCATAAAGGCTAATAATCACCCATAACCCTTGACTTTAGAGATACCTTATAACAACCCCCCTGATCTAAAAAAACGATCAGTAAATCCCCTGATTTTTATAGCGGCGCTCGCTAAACCCCTTTTGGACGAAAATACCCCTGCCGTCATTTTTTTTAGTCAACTGACATTTTAAAAAAAAAATTGGCGGCACCACGTCAGCTGACACATCATCAAGAAACCCTAAAAAATTAAAACACCTAAAATACCCCTAAATTTAATTGAAAAAAATAAATAAAAACTCAACCCAGCTCTATCTAACCCAAACCACTCAATCAACCCATCCACAACCAACCCAACCACCGTCACCCGACCAACTCGCCACCTGACCACCGCCGGAAAATTTTCCGGTCATCTTCTCCGAGAAGACCGAAAAATTTTTCGGTCATGCTCAGATCTGTTTTTAGATTGAGTTGATTTGTTTTATTTTTGTTTTTTTCTAAATTAAATTTGTTTGAAATTTTTAAGGTGTTTTGCTGACGTGGCGCCGTCAGATTTTATTTTTTTATAGTTGGCTGAAAAATACGGCGCCAAGAGTATTTTCGTCATATTTGGGGTTTAGGGGGTTTAGGTGGCGCCGCCACAAAGATCAGGGAGTTTACTGATCGTTTTTTTTTTTAAATCAGAGAATTTGTTGTAAGGTACCCCTAAAATCAGGGGACATGGGTGATTATTAGCCGACCATAAACAAGTATTACTCCCTCTGTCCATTTTTAGTTGTCGCTTTAGGCAAATATTTTTGTACATTAATAGTTGTCACTTTAGGATTTTTATGTGACTTTTACACTAGTATTCCAAATTTGACCTTCTTATTAAATCACTTCATTAAATGGTAGTTCAATTTTCAAAACTAAAAATAGTGGGTTAATAACTCTATTTTCAAAACTAAATTTTTTAATAGTGGAGTTTATAAATAGGGTTATAGTAGTCTTTATGTTTATAATTTAAGACAAAAGAAGCACTTTCTTAATCTTAGCAATTTAGCGTAAAGCGACAACTAAAAATAGACGGAGGGAGTATAAATTAAAGAGTATGTAATTGGAAATTGTAATGCAGGGAGGGAGAGTGTGTGAAATAAAGAAGAAGAGAGAATGAGGTAAATGTAAGAGCAATTGACTAAATTCCATTTTAGGAAAGTGTTTGAAATGACAAAAACCTCACTTTCAGCCATCATGCCAATTTGACAACCAGACGTTGTCGGGAACATGCAAACTATCAGCACCTCTCATTCAAACGCCTCTTTTACTCCCTAAACTTTCTTTTCTTTTCTACAACCCTCCCTCAACTTTTATTCATATATATATCTCACTTATTCTTAACTCCGTTGTTTTTATCATGAATTTTCTTAACTTTGTTCATTTTTTTATGATATCACCTGAATTGATAGTCAATTTGCCAACGTGAAATTCTATTAAACTCATTAAAAAATTTATATTCTAATTATATCTCCTGATATGATTTTTGTTTTTAAATTTTAATGAGTTTCAATACACGTGTTGAATTTTGTTGGAATATGTCTAGAATTCTATTTTTTTTACTGTGGTAGAATCTAATTACGTTAGTAGTTAGTGGTTAGTAGTTAAACTTTCATTTTTAATTCGGCCTTAAACACTGGCCCTACTGAGACTCGAAACCGAGATCTCAGGAATGCACTGGAGCGCCTTAACCACTTGAGCTAGGTGCACTGGCCTAGAATTCTATTGAACAATTAGGAACATATAATCCAATTTGGATTAGTACTCCTAATACTACAAATAGATTATTTACTCACTATACATAGCCTACCTTATTCACCTTTTAGAGTACACCAAAACCGAACACACAATGTAGACATTGATGTGAATAAGGGAAAAAGGGGGTGTGTGGGGTGTGAGGAATAAAAATTAATTCTAACCCTTTCGTGTTACTTCTTGTAGAAAGTTAAACACTTTGTGGATTTTTCTTTTAAGGGCATATTTACTAGAGATGTTCTCTATTTGGTGATTCTCCACCAATTTTGTACTCCTTTTAATGATTAGTGGATGGGTCGATTCTTTCGCCCGTGGATGTACGTTTAATGTCGAACCACGTAAATCTCTTATGTTATTTATTAATTTGTTATATTATTGTTTGTTGATTAAATCCATAATTAAATACCTACCTAATGGTTTCGATTCCGCTCATGAACCGGTCAAGACAATTGGTACTAAAGATTCAACAATCACCATCAATGTTACAACAATTAGTATCAGATTCAATTTGGTTTTCAGATTTAATTTTGGATTATGATTACTATGGCAAAATTATTATTTGGAGGATTTCGCAAGGCACAATTACTTGACACAGAGAAGATTATTTAGAGATAAAGAAGACACTAGTTTAAAGTGCCGAAAATCGTTGATTCGGATTGAAGATAGACTTGGGTATGGAAATTCTTAAGGAGATTTTTGTGATGAAGATGAATATGCTACTTTAAACTACAAAGAAGAAAGGTATGACTTTTGAGGATTTTATAGAGTTTTTGTAAGATGAATAATTAAGATAATCTTTTTATACTCTCATGGAACTCTATAAGTAATTTGAATCTAATGATTGCTTTTAAGAGCTTTTTGAATGAAGAGTTTGTTTGGGTATAGTCAGATTTTGATAAAATCATGACATTGTAAAAGAGAGTTTGTTTTGAATAAATAGCAATCTTAGACACAAGATGGATTACAATATTTGTAATTTGAAACGACATCACTATTACATCATTCATAAGTCAATTTGTTTGGAGATAATTAAATAAGGACCGAGTGCTAGCAGTTCTTCAGGCAAAATGGGCTAGAGAACCGATATAGACTTAAATTGCAAGCATAATTATTTTTTGATCTGAAATTTATGCAGATTCAGGTTGTTCATATCACATGTGTCCCAATTTTGATTGGTTTTCTGACTACAACTGAGTTGATAATGGAGTGTAGTTATGGGCAACAATCAATACATGCAGAATTTTGGATATTGGTTCAGTCAATGGAAAGATGCATATTGAAACGGTTTGAACAATAATGAATGTTCAAATGCACATGTTTTGTATCTCAGTATATAAAACTACGAGTTTAATGGATTATTTTGCGATGAAGTGAGATTGGATGCTACACTTTTAATGTATGCTCATTGGGTTGGTCGACTTTTGAAGATTAAGGGATATGCTACGACCTCAACATTTGTTTTTTGATTAATCGTTATAGGCTATATTAAGGATATTTGTTTCTGATATCAATTTTAAGACCAACAAAATTCGAAACTTCGCGAAATTTTGGTTGATACACCCGAAGATAGTAAATCTTCAAGTCATTTTGGTTCCAGTAAGTTCAAGACGTTCTTGAAGTTTGTATGGTCCTCCTCAAAGAACCTCTTAATTTGAAATAAGTTCAGTTTGGACTTAAATGGAGAAAGTGGAGCACAGCTGTAATCATAATTTAATGGAGAATTCAAGTTAAGATGGAAATTGTTGAAATATGCTTAAAATTCTAATTTTAAATTGTATTAAGATTTTAATTTGTGAAGTATTTGGGAGATGGATAGCTTTGTTGTCATTGACCAATTAGGAAAATATAATTTAATTTGGATTAGTACTCCTGATGCTACAAATAGATTATCTACTCACTATATATAGTCTACCTTATTCACCTTTTAGAGTACACCAAAACCGAACACAAAATGTAGACATCGATGTGAATAAGGAAAAAAGGGGGCGTGTGGTGTGAGGAATAAAAGTTAATTCTAACCCTTTCGGGTTACTTCTTGTAAAGAGTTAAACATTTTGTGGGTGTTTTTTCTAAGGGCATATTTACTAGAGATGTTCTCTATTTGGTGATTCTCCAGCAATTTTGTACTCCTTTTAATGATTAGTGGATGCCTCGATTCTTTCGCCCGTGGATATACGCTGAATGCCGAACCATTTAAATTTCTTGTGTTATTTATTAATTTGCTATATTATTATTTGTTGATTAAATCCATAATAAAATAATCGAATGGTTTCGATTCCGCTGTACATATCAATCCGGTCACGAACTGGTCAAGACAATTGGTACTCAACATTAAACAATTAATATCAATGTCAGAGCAAATTTTTTTTATCAACATATTCAAATTGGACTTATCATTAAATGGGCTATCAAGTTATATGACACATTATTAAAAATTAACACCAATGGAGGTTGGTTCAAATGATAAGCGGTTTGGTATCGTTTAAGTAAGGTCTTGAGTTCGAGTCTTGTGAATGCAGAAAATCCCCACTGAAAGACTCACCCACCATGCCAGGTGCGCGATGCGGGTCGGATCCGGATTAGTCAGGGCCAAACTCTGAAAACCGGATGAACTAACTAAAAAAAAATAAAAATTTAAGAAGGTTAGAACAAACTGATGACAGTTACATTATTAAATAACATTAGCGAAATTTACCCCAATCAAACAAACAAAACAACTATACTCTTTTCTTTCTTTATGTATCATTTTATCTCATTTCATTTCATTCCAATAGTATTACCATGAGACATCATTTAATGTTACAATTTGACTCTCTCTCTAATTTTTTTCTTTTACACTTCATTTTCATTATTGTACTTGCTCTCCATTTGCTTCTATAATTATGAAACTTCATATCTTCCAAATCTCTATTTATTCTAAAGTAAGAATCCGAATATGTGTATGTATATGCATGTAATTCAAATATAACTGTTTTTGAAAGATAAAATTAAACTTATATTAAAAATAATGCAAGTTAGTAACTAATCAATTTATTATATTATTTTATAGGAAGGATCCATCCGTCTGTGCTGAATCTTAAATTTTAGGTTCAATGTCTTTAAATACCAATACGTTATAGGTGGGATCAATTCTAACTAATGCTTTTAAAATAACATCATTTAATCTGATTTTATATTGTTTTGTCAATTATATTCGATTTTAAAAGAATTTCAAATGTTGTCACATGTCAGTTATATCAATACCGGCTCATCATATAGTGTATTCACAAATATTGACATGTCGCTTAAAAATCGAATCAAACCATTTGTGATTCTTAACCTAAAAATAAAAATGCCAACTAATGTTTAGGTGATTAATGGTTGGGTTTGATTTTTAGGTGACATGCCAATATTTGTAATTAAAATGTGTTGACTCAATTGTGGCATGACTGACATGTGGTAAACTTTAAAAATATTTTTTAAAAATGGGCATAATTGACACAACAAATACAAAACGGTTTTATTAATGCGGTTTTAAAAGTATTGATAAGAATTGAATTTACTCGTAAAGTGTTGGTTTTCTATGAAAAGTATTGGTATTCTAAGACAATAAACCTGAGCTTTAAATAAGATTTTTCTTTTTCAATAATAAATACAATTACAATTTTAGCTAAATTACAACTACAATTTTATTTTGGCCTAATAGTAAAAAAAATCCAAATCTTTACGATTTGTTATAATTATATCCAAACCTTTTAATTTTTGCAATAATATCCAAATTGCATTCTTTTGTTGGAATAATATTCAAATTGCATTTTTTGTAGCACTAATAGTCAAATTGATGACTAAACTTTTTATTTTTAATTAAAATATTAGACTATTATTATGTTTTGATGTATAATAATATAGTAAAAGTCTCAAAAAAATAGCAAAAAACTCAAAAAAAAATCACATAAAAAATGCAATTTGGATATTATTGCAACAAAATAATGAAATTTGGATATCACTGCAAAATTTTAAAGATTTAAATATAATTGCAACAAGTCGTAAAAGTTTGAATTTCTTTTGCCATTAAGCCTTTTATTTTCTCTAACACATCCCGCAAATTGTACGTAAGTATGAAAAACTATTCAATCACATTATACCTATTGATTATATTTTCTATAATTATGATCAAATTGATAAAAATATTTCTAAAAGGTAATATTGCTGGTCTGGTCAATCAATATCATGAATCTTACTAATTATCTAACAGGCACATTAAAACATTAAAAGATGAAGAGTCTAATTAATAAAAATAAAATATAATTTAATATTATGATGAGTTAGTCATATTAAAAAATTATTAATTTTTCTATAATAGTATAATTATTCTAATGATCACAAACAATTTTTTATCAGATACATGTAACTTTATAAAATATTATGATTTTTTTTCATCAATTATGGATTAATTTAGGATTAATTACATATAAAATCACCACCTTTACATGAATTTTCAAAAATAACTCGACTTTTAAAACGTGTCAATTCAGGGCACCATCTTTCATTTCTTTTCAAAAATAACATCGGCAATTTTTAGTGGCATTTTTACTAACGTGGCAGGACACGTTGGCAGACCCATCGGTGTCCAGATCAGCGAAATTTTATCTAAAAATGTGCTCATGTTGTTTTTGAAAAGAAATGAAAGGTGATGCCCTGAATTGACACGTTTTAAAAGTCGAGTTATTTTTGAAAAATCGTGTAAATGTGGTGTTTTTATATGTAATTAACCCATTAATTTATCATATAAATAAGTTAAAATACTAAAAAGTATTTTACAATTTATTTTTTTATTTATTATTTAGATATGATTGTTACGACTCACAAAAAAACTATTTCTGTCAATTTACTCATACTTATAGATGAAATTATTTCGATTTTAATTAATCTAATGAGATTATCAAATATGACATTTGAAGCCTTCCGAATATGAAGACTTTGATATACAATATCAAATTATCATCCAAAAATATTCCATCTTTTTTAATTTTTTTGTTTATACCCCTACTTTTTAAATTTTTTAAAATTAGTCCTTTTTAAAATTTCAGTTTCAATTATGGTCATTTGTTTAAATTAAAGTGAAAAAAAATACAAATAAGTCTATAAAATTATTTCATATTGTTTAAATTTGCATTTTATTATAAAAGATTTTAAATTTGAGACAATATAAAAGATATATTTGAACCTTTTTCCTCTCCAATTTAAACAAATTTTTATAATTGAAACTGAAAATTAAAAAATGAGATAAAATTGAGAATTTTAAAAAGTGGGACCATAAATGAAAACAATTAAAAAGTACGCTAATTCTGGATGATTGAACTTTTTTTTCATATTTAGAGCACAATTATATGCATTCTTTGTTTTACTCCTACTTATTAATTGCATTAAGGATGTTGTTTGACATTAAGGATGTTGTAAAAAAATGAAGATTGAGAATAAGTACTTGAATGTTAGGCATCATGGCTTTGTACAGTTTGCAGTGATGAAGTTTGTGTTGGAACTTGGTTCCAATAATGATGTGCCATCATCATTGAAATAATGCATATACATGAAATTATATGAATGTTTGGAAAAAGAGTTGCCAAACATTATGGAAGTCAATTTTAATTCCTTCATCTTGTATGGCTATCTACCTTTAGGTTTCAGTTGGAAAGCCATGCAGTGCTTTTCTTCAACATTTATCACTTAATCAGTGCAACTTTTTCCTGTCTTACTAGTCAATTATATGTATGTATATTGGCCAGTTAAAATGGAAATATCCATAGAGTTTGTAAGATGCAAAACAATTAGTAATAATCCTAACTGCTCTATTTGTGATCATATTTCTTCTTCACTAAGATGATAGTTGCCTCTTCAGTTTGGATTTGTGTTCTTGCTAAGATGATAGTAAAATGTTCAATGGATGTATTTAGTTCAGTATACTGCTCACAAACGTCTTTGATATCTTAGGAAGAGTCACAATAAAAGAGTTTTTGAGCACCAAGAAACCAACATTATGCTGCGCTAGAACTGATTTTGTATATAAATGTTACCATTCATCTTTTTCTTACTCGAATATTGATTTCTTTAGAAATCCGCACTATATTTTACTCTCTTCAACTTTTCTTCATTTTTTAGAGTCGTAGTCTTAATTGTGTGTAAGCTTTTGAGTCTTGGAATTTTGTCACTTCTTATGGCATTTTAATTTACAATTATTCATAAAACAATTAATGCTACAACGTTTATATTTAAATGGTGAAAATAATTTTGTCTATCCACAACAAAGAAACAAACTAGAAATATAATCTTAAAAAATAAATTAACAAACCGATTTATTGATTTTATAAATTTTAATAATTAAATAAACAGTAAATAAAAACAAATGATATAATCAATAGAAATAAAATATATTTCTATCCTTTGATTTATTTTTATGTTAAATTAATACATCTATCTATACTATATATAAAAGCACGGATGGAGGGGGGGACAGACAAATTTACTGAATAATCCTTTTCAGTTTACTACTAAATAAAAAATTTATAGTCATTAACTAATTAGTTATTTAATTAATTACTATTGTAATTAAAATCCTAATTAGAATAGGTAGCTAAATTATCTCCAATTTAATTTTTAGTATGTAAAAAATAACTAAATTGTCTCCAAATTAATAGGAATATCTATCTTTTAGTTTGATTGAACTACAAAATTAAAATACTGTATTTGGTCAATATATTATTATTTAAATTTCTATCTTATATTTTTTAAAATATTATTAATAAAATTAAATTATTACTTTTACTATTAATTATAAATAAAATATGTTCATTGGGGAGTTACGTTACGAGCCACGTGCATAGCACGTAATGCGAAACTAGTTACTTAAAAAGGTTCATAAAGTTATGAAAATTATCTATGTAATTTAATAAAAATTTATATAGTTCTTTTTGTAATCTAGGAGGGGGAGTGGCTGTGAGAAAATTGAACTCATGACTTAACATTTTACTATCCGGCGCTTATAACACTTAAATTATAGCTCATTGATAGAATTTTATATAGTTATTATTAAAATAAAATTATTATTATAAAAAAGTTATAATTAATTTTCTCCAAATATTAATTGATGTGTCAAAGAATAATTTAAGATACCGAATTAATTTCATATATGGAGCAAAAAAGAGTATAAATAATTTTTCTATCTAATTTGTAAGTCTTATAATTTATAATTTTACTATTATAGGTGATTTTACTTATAAATTAGGGTATTATACGTGAATTTGGATTATTTATAAATAATTCAAAATATTCCAAAATAAGTTTAAATGAATCTCATACGCAAAATAATCTATTTTTATATGATATTAATTTATTTTACATTTTTAAATTTAAATATTTATTATTCTATTTGATTTAATTCCAAGTCTAAATAATTAAATACATTAATATCATAATATTTTTAATAATTATTCATTATTATATATTAAATTTTAATTTATTCGAGTCAAATTATATAATTTTGATTTGTTTAAAATTGGAATTAAACTTGATGATGTTTATCAATTTATAAAAAAATATTTTTATTTATTTATTTGGTGTTATCTTTTTTACAAGATCAATAAAATCTATTGTACAAAAAATAAAAAATAATAGAGAGAGAAAGTTAGAGAGAAGTGAAGACTATACGTGGAATTTAAATTTAAATTATTTTATTTTAATCATTAAATTTTAATTTTAATTTGGTGAGATTTTTTGGTGAAAAATACATATACAGCGATAGAATTTTATTTATTTTTACCTAAAAACTTATCATGCATATATAAATTAGCCTCAAAATATATTGTTGAAAGAAATAATTCATTTACAAGATATTAAATAAAAAAATAATTAAAAATAAATTATCATGTGGCATAATAAATAAAAACAGATTGACATGTATATTTTTACCCGCTGTATAAAATTAAAGTTCAGTAACCAAAATAATATTTAAAAACCCTAGCCGCCTTCTTTTCTCTTTCTTTCTTAATTGAGTTTGTTTGGAATCGTCGTTTCCTTTATCACAGATGATAAGCCTTTTTTTTAATTTTAGACAGCGTGATTTTTTATATTTATAATTTTGATTATTTTGTCAATTATTTTCTTAAAATGTAGTTTGGACATTTTTATTCGTCAATTTGACAAATTAAGGAAAATATATCCGAACCCCAAATTATACATATTTATTTCAATAAATTTTTGTTTATATAAATAATTATTTTATATAATTAATCTTTAATTTCAACTTTTTGGGATTTTGTATGGTTTAAAATGAGAATTATGTGTCCAAGAGTAGGTTTAAATTTGAAATTGGATATAATTGTTCTAATTTATAAAATTAATGAATTAAAATGTTTAATTACAATTTATGAATATTTGATAAAATGATAAAAAAAACTTGTAGATATAAAGAATCACTTTCCCTTTCCCTTAATTTTATATTCAAATGAATGTTTCAATCAACTAACATGTGGTTTGTCTTTCCCTTTTGGGAGTTTTAATTTGTTTTTCTTCTTTTTTGTAGGAGGCTTTTTCATCTTTTTATAAGAATTTATTTTATATTTCTATGGCAAAATCCACGTTTATTTCAAAAGAAGACATTATTAAATCTGATCAAAACTTGAGAATTGTCTAATGTATTGGTCGTATATTAAGTCAATGGAATAAAAAAATCGAAAACATTATATTCTTGTTTTTGTTAGTTGAAGATTACAAGTTCTATATTTTTTTTGATGAATAAATTGTATATTTTTAATTGATGAATATTAGAGTAACATGTATTATAAGATCAACAAATCAAGATGCTCTTGTTAAGATGTATATCTTGTTTTTCCTTGTCTAAGCGTTGTACCGAAATTGTTTATTTTAATGATATTATTATTATTTTAATGTCAAATAAAAAATTTAATGATTAAAATAAAACAAATTAATATTTTATCATCGAATTAAAACAAAGTCTGATAGTTTAAGCATCCTTAAAAGCAATTACACCTAGTTTAATATAGGCAAGTTTGACAAGTCTTAATCTAATACTATATAATTCATGGATTTTTATAAAAAAAAAAGGTTAAATACATGTCATGCTTAAGCATGCAATCTCACTTGCTATATATATTACTATATATGTCACCTAATTAATGTTCAATATGCTGGTAACTAGCCAGCAAGCTTGTATGGATTTTTTTCCGATTGGGGTTGCATATATGGCTTCTAGCTAGGCCTTGAACACCAAGATTTTTTATCTTAATTATGTTATTTTAATTATGTTCATCTACCTCTTACGTGGGGGTACTAAATCAGCATAATGAACTTGGTCTCTCTTTTTCTTAATAGTCATCAGAGTGATAACTTTTTATTTTCTCATTTTTTGTCATTAAACCAAGTGGTTATTTTTATGTTTTAAATTAAGTTACAGTTAACCTAACAAAAACTGCATGCCAATAACAATAACTATAAGTTTCACAATATTTAAAAAAACATTAAAAAAACAAAAATATATTTAAAGTGACATTCTCTCCTATGATGAATTTTATTTCTGTCTCAAAATCAATATTAGAGAAACATTAATTATTATAAGTGTAAAAGACAAAAACTTAGTATTAATTTGTTGAACCAGAAGCTTTTTCAGTTGGCAATATCTAAGAGACTGACAAGAGATCTAGCTAGGCAAACGCACTTGATGGATATAGAGTGCATATTTTATATATATAAATCTTGAGCAGATTAAATAAACTGATTGCAGAAAATTAATTACATTCCAAAAGTAGTAGAAATTAATACATTGTTTCTACATGGGATTATAGCATGAACACCTTTGGTACAATAAAATCTAAAAGATTTTGCCGTTTATAGTATTTGATCATGACCTGGTGCAGCAATCTAAATATAAGCTTCCAACTTAAGAAATGCAATTTAGCTTAAATAATTACTCTAATCTAAGAGTGACCTAATCGAAGTTCCAAATCCAGTTCATCTTTGGAATCACTAAGAAGGCCAATCTCCAAATCTAACCTTAAAATCTCAGCTTTCTTCAACAACTTATTGCACCCATCTTCTTGTGAAACCCCATCAAATTCTCCACCATCAAGACAAGATTTTCTGGTTTTTGATTTTGTTAAATCAGAGGTTTTGGGGCTTAAAGGTTCATAAAATGGGTTAGAAGCAAAAGATGGTGAAGATAAAGCAGAAAGAGGAGCCGAAGAAGAGTTATTAACATTAGGGTTAGGGTTCATGCTAAGGTTAAGAATGGAGCACTGACCATCTTTGGGAAGTGGTGGCGGTGACTGTCTTAACCTGGCTCTGTCTCTTCTATGAACATTCATGTGACCCCCAAGTGCTTGTGCAGATCTGAATTCTCTTTTGCAAAAACTACACGTGTATGATCTTGGTGGCCATGAAAATCCACCTACATAATCTTCTCCACAACTCTGGGAACTACTCTTGTAGTTCCATGAATATTTTATCTGCTTGCTCTTCTCCATGGTTATTTATTAAGACCAAGAATTACATATATATAAAAAAACTTGGCAGATAAATAAGAAAACAAACAGATAAAGAGATGAGATAGAGAGAGAGAAGTGTTGTGATGGTGATATAGAGTTGGGTTTTAGGGTTTTTATAGGAAGAGGGAGAGTAACTATTAAATGCTTTTATAATTTAAACTGAACCAACCCAATTAACCAAATGAATAATTGTAAAAATTCAAAACCAAAATTTTTCATAAATAAAAAATGAACTAATATGACTAACCAAAAACTGAAACCGCATTAAATGAAATTTTAAAAAATTAAAACTAATTTTTTTATACCGGACCAAATTAACTGAAATAGATCGATTCGATTAATTTAGTTTCGGATAATATTTGCTCACCCCCTTGTTTTGATGACATGTTTAAGGTTACAAAATAAAGGTTCATCAAATTCTGAAACAGAAGCTGAAAAGTAATCCCATTAGGCCATTACCAAAATACTGTAAATGTTTTAGTGACTACTTGCTATAAATAGGAAGTTGGGTCTTTTTGCCAAATCTAGCTGACTTTTGTTTAATGTATTGGCACTTCTCTTTAAATTGTTTCCCAATTGTACTTTATCATGTTTCTGTGACAATTATAAATAAGTTAAAACAAAATAATAAGACTTCAGTGATGATGAGTTGTGGTCACAGTTCAATCAGCTTGATGACTTGTCTGGGTATAGCTGGTTAATAATTTAGGATTCTCAGATTATAAGATAATATACTTGATTTTAATCAATCTGTCCTTGGCGCCATTGAATCAAGCTTACATATAGCTTAATTTTTCACTTCTAAAATTAACATTAATGTTTAGGAGTTTGTAAATATAGAACCAAACCAAATAACCGAACTAAATTAACAAATTCTGTTTTATTCTGATTGGTTTGATAACACAAAAACAATAAAATTCTAGTTTGATTTGGTTTTTCAACATAAAAATTCATAGCTTAAGTTTTAGTACAAACTAAAAATTGAAAAGGTAATCAATCTGGCTATTTCCGTTCGATTCGGTCTGAATTTTTATTATTTAAAAATCTAATTCAGTTTGAATTGAAAAAATGTACAAAAAAAAAATTTAGTTTGTTCGGATTGAATGGAATGAACACCTTTATTTAATTATAATATGTGTGCGGGCGGGGGTGTATGAATATCAGATAGGGGCTTATATATATATGTCATCAAAGCTTCACTATTTAGTTTTGTTTATAATGCAAATTAAGTTTGACATCATGATGGTGTTAACCAGGACTAGTGGGCAAAAAGTAGTTGATTCACTAGAGTAATGAATGCTGAACCTGTAAAATAGTTTACTATCCATGACAGATTTTATGAATCTCACATAGAATCAGTTTAACTGATTAATCTCCCTTGTCAAGGATCATTGTAGCGTACACACATGACAGAAAATATAACCTATTTTTATTTTTTTACCAAGATTATTTTAATTATTGTTATCAAATATGTTCGCATGTTTTTTTTCAATTTAAGCACGTTAGTTCTACCAAACGTGACACCACACATTCTAGCCTTTTATTTTTAGAATATTTTTTTTGTATTTTTGTAACATTTATATCCTAAAATATTATTAAAATAGAAACGAGACATCAATAAAAAGTAAAATCTTCTTTTAATAGTGATAATTAACGTTTCTTTAAATTCCTTTAATAGCTCATAAAAATTGCCACTGTGTTTGCTCTTTGCTAAGTTGCTATCATAGTTTTTTCATAAATTGGGTTAATTAAGCATGCACCTTCTTTGGTTTCGTGTAATTGATTCACGAACCCCTTTTATAACGCACTCTATTAAACCCAAATCTTCTTTAAAATTAATTAACGTACATGATTAGCAATCAGAAGTGCATACATTGTGCAAACACTTCTTGTAATTTGTTAGAAAGTGCACGTAGTAATTAGTAATTTATTTCAAGGAAACTTAAAACTAAAGAACTTTCCCTTTTATCATTAGAAAGGTAGAATTTTGGCACTTCTGAAAGAACAAAAATTGATCCCACAATCTTAAAAAAATTATGTCCAGCACACATGCCGTTAGAAATATAGCTCGTTGGTGAAAAAAATAGTCAAGAATCTTAAAAAAATTCAATTCCATCCAATATAGTCTATCAAATTTTGAGCTTTTTCAACTCCAAGGCGCAGGTAAGTTGGTAAGGCGTTCTCCTGACTTAAAAGAGGTTGCGGGTTCAAATCGTACTCATTTATGCAGTCATTTAAAACTTGGGGCCAGAGTTTTACCTCCCGCAAGGGACCTACCCAGTTCGAGTGGGGATTAGTCTGAATGTGAAAGGTTTAAAGGCACTGTTTCATATTTGAAATCCGTTCAGAACACCTCATGGTCATACCAAAAAATAAATTGAGCCTTTTCTTAATGAACATACTTTCTTTAAAATTGAAGTTAATTAACTCTAAATTGATTATTGGTTACCACATGAATCAACTTAGCATATGGTCCAGTATATCCAATACCAGGTATTATTATTATGGCAAGTAACAAAAGTCAAAAAGTATATCTGTTTATATAAATGAGAATTATGAGTGTTGATGAGATTAGATTGGCCTAATTTGTGATTAAAATGAAGAATTCAGGCTGTAATGAAATAGTTCGGGGCCCTTAATACCACTCATTCCAAAACACAAAAAATGTTTACTTATACTCATTAATGTTCTGTTCTCAAAAAAAAAAAAAAACTCATTAATGTTCCAGATGTTATTTCTAATTATGTTGAAACAGTCCACACTAATTAAGTTGCAATCCATGGCTACTCATACCGTACAAACTTCACCATACTCATATCATCAATATACTTATTATGTGGTCCTTTGTTAATCTTTTTCCAATTCAATTTACACTACTATATGGACGGCATTAATTTAGTACAATTTTAAAACCGTTACAATTAACATAAAAGGCGGTGAAAATATAATACTTACCAATTATTAATTTTTAAAATCATCTTCATATTATAAAATGACATTATGGACAAAATAATTCACGCGACAAGTATTACGGGCTGAGAGGAGTAGCATGTTCAAAAATTTCTGTTATTAATTAAAAAAGGCATTAATTAGCTTAATTATTCACCAGTTGATAGGGGTGACCAAATAATAAATTCGATTAAAAACCACCCGATTTAATTAAAAAAAACTAATCAAATTACTTTTGTTATTTAACCAAACTGGCTAAATTAGTCAAAAGTGAATTACTGAAATTTTAGAAATGATAAAATTGGATCGACAGAATTAGACGGTTAATTGATCAGTTTATTTATAGTTAAACCAATAGAAAAACATAGAGAATAATTATTAGAAAAAGATAAAAAAAATATTTAACAATTCTTAACTGTAATTAAATGGAATATTTTATTAACCAAATTAACTGAAATATATTAGTGAATCCCGTTTAACTGAAATTGTGCTCGCCCCTAATCCACAATTGGTCAATAAAATCATTTATGTACGTAGTAGTGTAATTATATTCAAAATAAGGTGGGAATATATATGTTTGGATGAAGTGAGCAACTAAAGAAGAAGAATAGTATAGGTATAGCTAATAGCTGAAACACACCATACTTAATTCAGTGCATTGCAAGCAATTGAGAATAAAAAGAGGTTTCAAACACACTGGTTTTCTCAGTGTTGAGTTGCCATTTATAAGTGAAAAAGAAAGCAAGTTTTAATGTAGACAAAAGATACTGCCATGTTTAGATTTAGATTTTATGAAACACTACTCTACTGATCTACTGTTACTCCATGCAATGCTGTAAATAGTTTTAAGGTTCTATACCCCAAATTGCAGGGTTTACCTCTAGTGTTACACGTTGCCGTCTCTTCTACTCATACTTTCAGATTACATTTTCTTTAATCCAAATACAAAAAAGTGCAATTGAGTGCCATGTTTATCTGTACAAAACAGACCAGAAAATATGGAGTGGTATGTAATTGTATCTTGACGGGACTGAAACTCAGTTTTATCTATTCTAAGCTGGCGAGACGAATCCTACTGAATAATTTGTAACCCATCAACTAAAAAAAGTTTAGATTTGATCATTTTGTTGCGAATAGGAAGAAGAAAATATGAACATTTGACTTCTGTCTCGTCAGTCGTCACCAGCTTTAAACATTGGATTAAAGTAAATGAACCATGCAAAGTGCCTTAATATCTGAGCTTAACATGAATAGGTGATTATCATTTTGAACTAAGCAGAAAAATAAAGAAAGAAAGTAAGGGTTGTCATAAATGAAGTGATTAATGGGGCTCTGAAATTCAAACTTCAGGACAAACATTTAATGTTTCTCATAACTATGAAGCTCACAAGTTTAGATTACTATGCCTTTTTATGGGGCAGATTAAAGTGAATCCGGATGGAACTCACTTGAACTTAACTCTTTCAAATGAGCACTACAAAAGAAAGTCCATGGCCTATCGTTAAATTAGCCCATTATCTTGCTAAAGTTTATTGTGGTTTTCTTGGAAAAATTACTAGCAGACAGAGCTAAAACTGTTAAGAAAATGAACAGCCATTTATCATATACAAACTGTGAACTCAGACAAGATCATGATCTATGTCAATGGAACAACACATGTATGATAAGGGTACACAGATGTTGCAATTCACAGTCATTTGATAGGGGAAATACAGAGTAATGCTACTTTACAATAAGTACACATACTAGTCAGAAGCAGTACTATTATATGGTCCAGAACTTAAATGCTTAAGAAACTCCAATTCCATCTCTAACTCAACTTTCTTCTGCCTCTCAATCTCTAATTCCATCTTTAGCTTTTCTATCACAACAACAAGCTCTTCTTCTCTACACACTTCTCCTCCCAACAATCTTATCAGATTGCTCACCTTTTCTCGCTGCTCCTCTAAACTCTTCTTTAACGTCATTAATCCACTTACCATTCTATCCTTATCAATTGCTCTCTCTTCATCTCCAAATCCCGCAGGTGAACTCACACCCGACTCACCCGACTCGCTTGGCTCATCAGTTTTCATTTCTTGAATAAAGCTTTCACCTCCAAAACGAACCTGTTTCACTAGTGATTCATCTTCTGTAGGAAATACCGGGTCAAGCTCAAAATCTTTTTCATTAAAGTTCCACCCACTAATTCTCCTCATCTTCACAATTTCTTCACCTATTTGATTCTCATCACACTTGTTTTCTTTAAGTCTGTCTTCAACACTAGGCAATCCGTTCAGAACATTCTTGACAAGAAAATCCAAACCCTTGCAATTCTTGAAAAAAGAATGCTTCAAAAGCTTGTCGGCAGATGGTCTTTTGGATGGATCCTGATCAAGACAAGAAGCCACCATATCTTTAAAAGCTTTAGAGAATTTCTTCTTCTTTTCATAATCAGAAAACTTAAACCTCTTTGTAATCTTCATGATTAAAGATTTTGAAAGAGGAAGATGAGAAAATGGAGGACAGCCATGAGCTAATTCCAATGCAGTAATTCCAAAAGACCAAATATCAGCTTTGAAACTATACCCAGTATGAGAATGTATAACTTCAGGTGCCATCCAGTAGGGTGTTCCTGCAACATCCGTAAGCATCAATCTTGATGAACAAGAAGACGAAGACCAGCCCTGTTGCATGGTAATCGACTCGTAAATCGAGGCTGATACTCCGAAATCAGCAAGCTTAATATTCCCATTTGAGTCCATAAGAATGTTGCCTGCTTTGATATCTCTATGCAGGTGACCTTGATTGTGAAGATACGACAATGCGTTCAGTGTTTCTTTAAGAATAACAGCAATGCATGGCTCTGATAAACCGTCAGGAAAAGAAGATGAGATTATGGATTGGAGAGAACCAGCTGACATGAAAGGCATAACTACCCAAAGACGGCGGCCGACGGTGAAAGAACAATGGGATTTGAGGATATTTGGGTGTGAAAGAAGAGACAGAGTCTTGGTTTCCCATCTAAGATTGTCGAACTCTGCTCTAGACTGATCAAGATCGATGGATTTGATAGCAACTATAGTTGAATTAAGAGGAACACATATTGCTTTGTAAACTACAGCACTCACACCAACACCAATCTCGTTTAAGATTTTGTATGAGTGGGAGTCTAGTGGGAATTGAAGCTTTTCTTGTTCTTGAGCCATAGAATGCTGGAATTGTTGCGTTTTTGGAATGAGTTTTCAGTTATGGGAGTTTTTGTTTATAGTGAAGAAGATATAGGAAAGGAAGAGAGTTAGGTTTATTCAGGTGGTTTTCTTGTGAGACTTGAAAGAGGGGAAAAAACAGTTATAAAAGTGGCATCTTTCAGCAAAAGAAGAGACGATGCATGTGAATTTTCAATTGCTTTTTTTCTTCTTTAAATGAACAGAGACAATGACACACAGAGAGAGAATTAAACCCATTTGTGCTATAGTTGATCTAAAAAAGTTCTAATTTGGCACAACCAAATAGTACTAAAGGACCATAGATCCTATGTACAAGAAGGTGAGGGCCAATGCTAGAGATAAGAGGGATATAAGAAACGGAATACATCCCTCGTCTTTCCTCAGAAGCATCCCTTCGATGACCGGAAAATTCACCACAACGATGTAAAACGAAAGGAAAACTTGTCCAAACATGCTGCTCCAATTTCCTGATATTAACATTCTAGCAACTCCTATGATTAGAGAAATCATGTTCAAAACTACCAATGTAGTTATAGGAGCAAGTAACCTTGTTGAAGTTTGGAAATTAAATTTTCCCTTTTGGTATAATGAGATTTTTCCTTCATCTGGAACTTTATTTGTTGGAATAAAACTGGCCTTTCTTATTCCAACCCATTTCAAGATTGCATCTAAACTGCCATATGTATATGCTGTCACAGCTTTTATCATCCAAATATGTTGCTCATTCCACCAGGTTTTGACTGTACCTCCTGAGGATAGGACCTCTTCTAAATGTTTCAACAAAGACGCTACGAATATGAAGGAAAATATCATAAACCACGAACTCGAAACCTGATTCACCACAAACATTAGTATTAGCCAGAAAGATTTTTAATCTAAACTTTAGGTTAGTCTAGTGGGTTTCGAGGGTTTTATTTCTAAAAAAAAAGTTGTGTTACAGATACCTTAGGATAGATGGGGATGTCATTGAAGAGACAGAGTTGAGGCAGAGTAGCCAAGCACCACAAGGGAAAGGAATATAGTGGCTGGAGAGCAAGGCAACCATAGCACATTGTCTGAAGCAAAGACATTCTTGATATCCCATAAATGAAAGGGCAAAACCGAGAGATGGTGACCTCCATCAACCCAGATTGCCATCTTGTGTTTTGGATTAAGGTGTCATTCAAATTTGTTGTAGCAGTGCCCGCGAATGCTGCCCTTGAAGGATTACATAAAACTGAATTCCATCCTCTACAATGCAATATCATCCCAGTAAAGAAATCTTCTACTACAGATTCATATAAGAATCCTATCTGCTTTCAAGCCAAAAACGAAATCTATGACACTATTTATAAGCATAATGGATAGTTTAAGTGATAAAATAAGAGGCAGGATTAAGGCAAATAATGCTTGCCTGTTGACCCCAAAGAGTGTCCTGCTCATATGTACATTTGGCCAAAAACTGTGCCTCTTGCAAGAGTTTACTTGATGAGCCTGTGTTGTCAAGAATCTTCTGTTGGCTGCTATTATGAACTGACATTATAAAGTCATTTGAGTGACCAAATATTCGTTTTAGCTGCTCTACACCTGAACCAAATCAGAATTGCATTAGATAAATAAATAACTACATAATATTGGTTCTTGAATTTACTTTGCACTCACCTTTCTCTGAAATATTACCATACAGTGCATTTCTCTTCATATAAAAGCCAGTTCCAGATAAAATTGGACCCTGAAGTCCATCCACACCTGGCCACCTTATCTAACCAAACACCAACACAAGAATCAACAGAAGTTGTGACAAAGCATTACCCGAAATTCAGTAGAAGGAAATTTCATCTACTTACAACAAATAATGTTCTCAACTGTGAATCATAGATGTCACTCTTACTAATGTTATGGAACTTTTGAGGAAATTGGACAAAAGCAAGTGAAGGGGAAATCTGTGGATCAAGATGGAAACACATTGCTTGTCTAGCAGATGTTGGATCATTACAGTACATGTCACAATCCAATACTAACATGTAAGGTGAGTTTGTCATGATTCCCGACACCCTTAGCTGCAATAATCAATCAGTAATAGTTAACATGTTTGATTAAATTGCAGAACCACTTATGTTATAGTTTTGAAAGAAACGGAGTAGAGACAGAGAGATACAAGAACATTAAGTGCTCCAGCTTTGAAATGGTGCGTATGATTAGGCCTTTTCTCACGAGAAACATAGACAAGAAGAGGTACTTGTACTTGATTGATATCTAATTCATTATTAGATTCCTCATTTATCACCTACAGAATTTAAATATTAAAATATAAAGTTATGAGCATTAGTAGATTCTTTTTTTTTATACTCCTATATAATTAGCATGAGTAGATTCTACCATGATATATATGTACAAAACTGAACTAGGTGGTATACCTGGATTACCGGAGGATGATCATCATTGTCAATGTTGCTTCCTTCCTCCTTCTCATAGTCATTCTCTTCTGCTTGCTTAACTCTATCTTTAAACTGCTCATATTTTCTCTGCGTGGTAGAGTTCAAATTCTTAGGTGAAACTAATACTGAACTCTTCATGTGAAATTATCAATAAATATCCACATCAGTTATAATTAAAACAAGTTAAATCAATCACTTAAGTGTTTCTTCTCCACCAAACCTTAATCTTCTCCTTTTCCTCTGCATACTCCACGTTGTAACTATTCAGAAGATCATCTTCAGAGGCTGCAAAATAAACCTTGGGACACCGATTCTTAATCCGAAACCTTAAACAAAAAGGAAGCCAGTACCTAGCAAAACCATAAGCCTCTCTCATACACTTTAATGTCAAAGAAGATCCTCCATCGTCAGAAAGATACACAGCAAGCTTATCCGGCGGATAATCCATCGCCAGAGCAGATAGAACCGTGTTCATAACCTCAAACGGCGGCTCCTTCTTGGGGTCAGCAGTGCATATCAGCACATCAATAGACGGAAGCTCTTTGTTCTCCGGTAACCTCTCCGGATAAACAGTTCGAGAAACGGGTCTCCATAGAAAAGCTTGGCCGCAAAGCCAAATAAAAGAAAGTAGAAGCTCGGAGGTAAAGAGTAAAGTATGAAGCAGAGTAGGGTTTGGAAACAGAAAATAAGAGAGTCGGTAATAAATGAAGAATATCAAAGCAGTGAAGTGAAAAAAAGCATATGAGCGGTTGAAGATAGGTGAGGAGATTTTACAAGTGCTGCAAATATGCAGAGGAGAAGAAGATTCCATTTTGTTTAGCTATTGTTCATCACTGTTTACTACACTCTACACCTTTCACTCGACTTCTTAAGCTTAGTGGTGCAAAATCGATAAATGGATCATTTATTTTTTATTATTTTCACATAATCTCATAAAGTTTTCTTCTTTTCTTCGAGAAAAAAAAAACAATAAAGGGTTAACGCGCCTCTCAACTTGCAACACGGGATCATCTTATTCAATTTATACTTTTTTGAACAACCAACCCTAAAACTCTTCATTTTTGGATCAAATAACTCATAATTTATATTTTTATTTCAATAAATAAATTTAGAATAATTACATCGCAACAATTAAGAAAGTATTTAATTATTATTTTTACATCCCTCACCTACGATTTGTATTTTACACATTTTAAAATACAATTATGGGTTATTTGACCCAAAAATAAAGAATTTTGGAATTAATTGTTTAAACAAATATAATATGGATTAGATGATTCTGTATCACAAGTTCAAGGGCTGCGTTGACCCTTTGTTCAAAAAAGAACATAAAATACAAAACATGAGGAGTAAAAATAGCAAAGACTGAAAATAAAATATTTAAATTTTATAAATAATAGATGTTTGCTAATTAAAAATTTATAAGTAAATACAAAAACTTCTTTTAATTGTGTTTGATGGAATAGTGAGGCTGAGGCCTATAAGCCTGTAAAATGGGACAAGAGAAAGGCCAGTTGTGTTGTTAATCCGGCCCAAAGTAAGTTTGCATCATCTTCTTGCTTACACATATCAGACTATCACAACCATAAACCCTAACAAAATAAACTTCAGATAAATAAAATAATGGACCCTACAAAGTGTATCAACCAATTAAAAGAAGGCATCCAAAATGAGTCAGCCCTTCCATATCTTCCCACCGACCCAACGCTGTTCCCTACAACACCATAACAATCCCCTCTTTATTCTCTTTCCTTGCATATTTTTTCCTTAAAACATTTCCTTTTTTTCCACATTAATATAAATCCCTAATCTTATAATTTTCCTAATCTTATATTTTCCGGGAGAAATGAAATAAAATGTCCTTATTACATCATATTTTAAAATATTAATTTTTTTAATTAAAAGACAAAGCTGGATTTAATTAAATAAAGGATGTGAATAAATGATATTATTACGTTATTTTTGGGCTTACTCTTCTTTGTTAGCATATTTCTGTAATTTGCTGCTCTTTTGTTTCTTTCTCTCGAATTTCTCTCTCTAGAATCTCAAAGTTTGCCCGTAACCCATTTAACTCAGGTTTGCTTCTCCATTCGATCTGATTCTTTTTTTAGGGTTTGCTTTTTGATCGGGGTTTTGGGGATTTTTTTTTATTTTCGACTTCGATCTTTTTACTTTCTGTTTTCTATATCAGATGGTCTATTGATTGTAATTGCCTTTATACATAAACATGGCTTTGTCTGATTGTTATTTTGTTTCTTTCAATTCATATGATGATTGATTCTCTTGGAGCCTAGAGTTGAGGTTAGGGTTTATTGATGATTCGATTTTTGGATGATTCATTTTTTTCTATTTTATAACTTTGCTTGCTGAGATTCTTTAATTGCTCAAAAAATTGTTGGGGTTTTGAATTGAAGAGTTCACATGAATTTTATTAGTTTTTAGTAGATAGAAATGGGAATATTCCATTCTGAAATAATTATTTCTAGTGGGTTTTCATATGAATATATCAGGGCGCAGTATATGTGCATTGAAGGACTGTTAATGTTATTGAATAAATTAAGTAAATAGGTGATTTGTTTTATTTCACAATCCACATATTGTTTTCTGTATTTCAAGAGCTAATTGTCGAATTAATTTTCTTCTTTTTGAAAGCTATATGGTGCCCCTGGACTATCCAATTCAAGAGCTAATTGTTGAATTCATATTTTTTGTTTTTAAAAGCTATGTAGTGTTCCTTGACTATCCAAATTGGAATTGAGGGATGCATTTGTTTGTTCTCTTACTAGGAGATTCTTGTTATGCAGTGAGTGGAGTTGAAAGATTGCGGGGAAGGAGTTTTGGAGTGGGAAATGGCTGGGATTGCGAGTGAGGAAGCTGGAGTTGGAAAGTCTGTCGAGGGGTATTCAAACGGGCAGCGTTGTCAATCAGGTGAAGCATTGGCAGAGTGGCGGTCTTCTGATCAGGTCGAAAATGGAACCCCATCAACCTCACCCCCTTATTGGGATACTGATGACGATGATGACAATGATGGAGGTATGATTTGGTTCTTATTTTTTTTCTGGAGGGGAACATTAATTTGTTACCTCTAAACATTATAAGGAGCCTTGGGTTCCTGTTCAAATGTTAAGATGGAAAGCTAGAAGTGCCTAACAAAGTGGAGATGCTTTCGCATGTCTTTTACTTTACTTCTTTGGGTTTTCGAGCTAAACATTTTTTTCTTTTTTTTAGTGCTTCTTCTTTTTCTTTCCCTACATGTACCAAGTGACTTAATTAATCTTGGGAAGCCATATTTTTTTTGTTGTAGGGCCAAAACCTTCTGAATTGTATGGAAAATATACATGGAAGATAGAGAAATTTTCAGCTGCCAAAAGAGAACTTCGCAGTAATGCATTTGAGGTTGGCGGCTACAAATGGTATGGGGTTTTGCAAGGGATTAGCTTTTATGCATATGTTTTGCTTTGCCTTGAGGATTATTTCTTTAATAATACAGCTCTGTTCCTTTTTTGTCTATTTATTATATATTGTGGTTACTTGCATGAATTATATGTTGCACAAATGGACACGAAACTGTCGGCATGGACTACCTTGGAACATTTATTTTGCACTTTTGCATTTGATGTGATTGTGAACAAATGTATCATTATGGTTGATCATTTTAATCTATCAATTTATTTTCGTACACCTGGCTCACCTGAAGTCACTTGTATACTAGAAGATGTACTGCCAATTTTATTTTAAAGCCTTTTGCTTTGGGTGACAGGTACATACTAATCTACCCCCAGGGTTGTGATGTTTGCAATCATCTCTCTTTGTTTCTTTGTGTTGCCAACCACGACAAACTTCTTCCAGGTTTGCTTCTTTGAAAATTTAATTTGCTTTGCAGATTATTATCCTTTAGTTCCCTGTGTTGGTAATTATGTGATGTTCCTTTTTGTTATGAACCAATAATAATTTCCTTTTATCTTTGTACCAGGTTGGAGTCATTTTGCACAGTTTACGATAGCTGTGGTGAATAAAGATCCAAAAAAATCGAAATACTCAGGTTGGTTCATTTGTTTTTTATTGCTTCTTCACTTAAGCGAATTCTTGATATTTTATTGACTGGTTGCAATTGTTTTAGATACATTACATCGGTTCTGGAAGAAAGAGCATGACTGGGGATGGAAAAAATTTATGGAATTATCAAAAGTGTCCGATGGGTTCATAGATTCATCTGACACACTAATTATAAAGGCTCAAGTGCAAGTCATCAGGTATCTGATAATTAATTTTTATATTGTTTTCAATGTTTTTGTTAAATATTTTGCAACAATGAGTATTTTATAAGAATTATACAACTTGTGAGTTTTTGACAGTATTGTCATTTGAAGTTAATGTTTACAAATCCCATTTGAAACTGTGTTATTTAAGTGTTGATTTTAATAACATTATTTCATGGATTTGTTTTGTTTCCAAATTTGATTATAACTTGAATTTTGTCATTCTAATTTTTATTTTCTTTTAGGGAGAAAGCAGATCGACCATTTCGCTGCCTTGATTGTCAGTACAGGAGAGAACTTGTTAGGGTATATCTGACGAATGTAGAACAGATTTGTCGACGTTTTGTGGAAGAGAGACGAGGAAAGCTTGGGAGGTTAATTGAAGACAAAAATAGATGGTCAAGGTGTTATATCGTTTTGAGTTTTTTAATTACAATATTAGTTTCTAGAACAAAATAGTCTATATGCTTGGTTACACCGTCTATGTTTGAATTTTTATGGTCATCTTATGCCATGTTCTTCTGTTCTGTGTGACCAAGGAAATCTGGCTGTGCTTGGGGATATGTTAGCTTGGTATAATTTGATATAGCAAGAAAAGTGTTGAAGCCTTCACTGATAAATTTGTATGATTGTATCTTGTAGATTATTTGTCATAATTTTTAATTTGTTATACTTCCGTAGCTCATAACAACAGTTCATGGATTTAACTGATCGGAAAGCAATTTGACAAAAATACATGCTGGTTTTGATAGTCATGCTGTGATACACTCTTGTTTTCTGTGACCATGGTGATTTCACTGTGCTTGGGAACATGCTATCTTGGGATGAGTAGCTCTAGGAACAAAATTATTTGCAGCTTTCCTTGATGACTCAACCATTTTTTTCTTTTTTTTTCATTATTTTATACTTTATAGAGCATCTCATGAATTTTTCAGTTCATGTAACATATTAATCTAATGGACTAATCCATTTTATTGCAGCTTTTGTGCCTTTTGGTTGGGTATGGATCAAAATTCTCGGAGGCGCATGTCTAGGGAAAAAGCAGATGTTATTTTGAAAGTAGTTGTAAAGCATTTCTTCATAGAGAAGGAAGTTACATCTACTTTGGTAATGGATTCCTTATATAGTGGACTAAAGGCTCTTGAAGGCCAAACTAAGAGCAAGAAGGGAAGAATAAAATTCGATGCTGAGGAAATGCCAGCTCCAATTGTCCGCTTTGAGAAAGATACATTTGTACTGGTAGATGATGTGCTGCTGCTACTTGAGAGGGCTGCCATGGAACCATTGCCTCCCAAAGATGAAAAGGGCCCTCAGAATCGTACAAAGGTGGGTTGAGATTCCAAATACTAGTGTGTCAAACTTTGTCATAAATTCTGGTGTTATGTACAGCAAATGATGATTGTTGGTTTGAAGTTATCTGACATTTATCCTTGTTGGAGTTGGTCGTAACAATTGCAACTTTCCAAGTTGTTGCACCTTGAATTGAAAATGATTTCGTAGCTATTTACAGGTAGGTTTGTGCTGTGATGTTGAGAAAGCATCTATGTATTAATCTCATTTGGTTCTACATCAGCAGGTTTATGCTTCAATGCCATATGCTAGCCTGGTATATGGGCCTTTCATTTGTTTCTGGATATTATGATAGAAATAATAATAGAAAACCAAAACAAAACATTTTGCATTCTATTTCATTTGCTGCGGTTTGATTGGTTATAATAATGGAAGTGGCATGATGAGGACATCGGGAACTGGTGGTTTTTGGCCTCTTCTGTGTGACATCCCGCTTAACTAAGTTGATATACTCTTAGATATTTTTGGAAGGCAAACCATCACAGAGAACCTAAAATCACTCCCCTATTGATTCCAGGATTTTTTTGTTCATCAAAGATTTATTAATTTTTTTGCACCTAACCGTTGTTACGATGAAACAATTGTGGAGAATTTGATCTATTCCCCTATCGATTCCAGAATATTTGTTCATCAAAGATTTATTAAATTTTTTGCACATTACCGCTGTTATGATGAAACAATTGTGGATAATATGATCTACAATGATGTATGATTTCTGCTTCTATGCATAAGTTTGGGCACTGATTTGTGTTTAGCTTGAAACAGTCTAGTTTGCGAAAGGACCATATACATATTTATAGATTATTAATTTTGCATAGAAGTTTTGATTACAACAAAATTTATTGCGCCTTGCAGCATTACTATCTTTTGGATTTTTAATAGTCTGAATTTTGTGATTATTGCATCTGATGTCTCAATAACTATTACCCTTATGTACAGGATGGAAATTCTGGTGAGGATTTCAACAAGGACTCTATTGAGCGTGATGAAAGACGCCTTACAGAATTGGGCCGTAGGACAGTGGAAATATATGTGCTTGCTCACATATTCACGTAATGTCTTATAATAAATTTCTAAAACTGTTACATTCTACCATGCTGGTGGCCTAGTTGCTTTTTTGGTCTTGAATTGTTACTGGTGTGACACTTCTGATTATTTGGAGTCTTATTCTATCTTTTTAAGACCTGATTGTTCTTCCGAAATTGGACTATGTATGGTAGCTAATGTTATGACATTGTTAAGTGTTTTATTTTGTTTGTCTTTGCATAGAACTGAAATAGAGTACTTGCAATATATAGGATTATGTCGGGAGTGTGTGAAGGTAATAGTTTATGAAGTTTGAATATTAAATCTTAGTTACTCCCTGCGTCCCATTTTGTTTGTCACTTTTTACACCTTTGATGTCCCAAAAAGAATGTCACTTTATATTGTTAACACATATTTTCCTTTTTTACCCTAAATATGAACTTGCTAGATAGATTAATTTCTAAAATTAATGGTGTATTTGACAATATTATATTATTAAACCAAAATAAGGGGTATAAAAGAAAATTTGTCTTTCACATTTATTGTATTCTTAACATGTGTGAAAATGCAAAATGACAAACGGAACGGGACAGGAGAGTATAAATTAGGGGTATTATAAGTTGATGACGGGTGGTAGTTGTTGAAGCCGTGAAAGCATCTCATATTAGGACTACTGATTTCTGTTTTCTATACGGATGCCTCTTGGGGATGAATATTTAAACAGTTCCTTTGCTGCACCTAGTAATGTTTTTGGGATATGCATTTTATGTGTTAGCTGGAAGTATATGCTTTTCTTATGGTGAACATGGCATATCAGTGGTCCTTTCATCTAAAGTTCTTAAAGTAGCTTGTATTGTGAAATTTATTATCCTGTTACCCTAGTTTGATAGAACAGATATTATGAAATGTATAAAATCAAACTCTATATCTTTTTCTAGTGTATATGTTATGATGGATTTATGATAGTTGATAGTTGTGGGTCTAATGGGTTCTGTTAATTAACTCCAGCTATGATTATATGATGATGCGTTTATTCACTCTAAGATGAGTAAATCTTGATTGATCCTCATCTCCCTTATATGGTTTGCTTTTGTCTCTTTTGTTTGTAGCAAGAAAATTGAAACTGCCTACCAGGACGCTGTATCTCTAAAGAGGCAAGAAGAGCTGATCCGCGAAGAGGCAGCATGGCTGGCTGAAAGTGAGCAGAAGGCTAAACGTGGAATGACTGACAAAGAAAAGAAATCAAAGAAAAAACAGGTATGAAATTGTACTTTCTTTTTTGTGTTTGGATTGTTTTAAAAAAGACGAGCCAAATATTTCTCTCTTATTTGTGTTATTCCAACTGTGTCCTCAATGACGGTATATGAACTTTTCATAGGAAGGACACACCATTATATTTAGGCTTAATGGTGCCAAAAAGCAAAACTTTTCGGCGTTTTGGAAATTTATTCACCTTTCAAAAGTTGTGAATCTATCCTTATTTAGCCAATTCATTTTTCAAAATTGATTTAATTGCAATGGCAATTGAACATGTATTTGTTAAAAAAAACAATTGAGAAGAAAAACTGTTGATTGAGATGCCACGTGGTTCGGGCAAATTATAATTTCATATTTAATGCTGACTTGGCATTGCCACGTTGACACAGTTAAATCGAATTTAGAAAATTGGATAATTTTCCAGCGAATTGTTCAAACTAGGATAGATTTACAACTACTGTTTCTTCTCATTTCCTTTATATCCATGGCGAAAGTAAATTGTAAATGCCTCATTTCACTTTGTTCTCTTTCTTTTCTTTTCTTTTCTTTTCTTTTCTTTCTTCCTCATTTAAATACCCAAATGAGGAAAATTTTATTGTTTTATTATTTTTTTCTTTCTTTCTTGAACTTTGGTTTGTATACCAATCATGTCAAATGGCAAGTTTATTAGGTTTTTGAGAACAGTTAAGAGTTTGCATTCAAATCACCAAAATTTATTAAACCGAATCTCTGTTGACATTTTCACTGATGCTTTTGGTCAACCGGTAGGCTAAACAGAGACGTAATAACCGCAAGGGGAAGGACAAAGGAAGAGAGCAAAGGTCTGCTGTAGCGGCATCAGACAAGCACCAAGAGGAAGATTCAAGTAATGAGAAGGAGTCTATTGTGGTAGAGGAGGTGCAGCCTGCAGTAGAAAAGCCAGATTTTCTGGAAGATGTGTCTGATGTATCCGACTCAGTGGATGGTGGTAATGAAGTATTGCATCCAGATTCAGAAGACAGAGACGTGAGTCCTGTGAATTGGGATACTGATACTTCAGAAGTTCATCATCCACCAGATTCCAGTAGCAGCGAAGTTAGTGGATTGTCATCTATACCAAATGAAACCATAGAAAAAAGAAGCACATCAGCAATGGATGATAGTTCCTCAACATGCTCTACAGATTCAGTCCCATCTGTTGCCACCAATGGCTCCTACAGGGGAAACTCGTATTCAAACTACCAATATGTCAAATCTCCCAGCAGGTATATTGCTTAACAGTAGTTCTCCTCTTTCTTTTCACTACTATGGTAGATATTGTTAATGAATTATTTATTATCTATAGAGGGAAGCATGCACGAGGTAAGGTGGCAAGTGATGGGAGTTGGACTGTGGAAATGGATAGTCAGCTTTCTGGGTCTGCAGATAATGCAGATCTTAATGATGTTACTGGAAGTAGTAAGCCTTTGGAATGTGAGTCTGAAGCTACTGTTCACGCCTCACAAGATAGAATTATTTGGCCTGACCAACCTATAACTAAGAAGGTGAAGTCTCCATATCTTTTTGACTGGAGTATACATTTTTTTGTCTGTTTAAGTTTTCCACATTTGCTTCCAAATTGCGGTCTTCAGTGATTTTAGTTACTTGTATTTAGTTATTCTGTTTTGACTCAATTTTGATGAGCATCCCTCTCTTTGAGATAGGTTGTGGATGAAGTTTTGCCACAAAAGAAACCGAGCACCAAAGACTTGGTTGATGTGGAAAGATCATCTAAAGAAAGGGCTGCAACTTTTCCGTCGTCTTCTAGAAGCCCTCCTAGAAGTCCTTCAAAAGATCTCCAGTCCTCTATTCAAGCGAAGTTGGAAAACAAGAACTCGGCTACTATAGATCTTGTTCAAATTAAGAAACCGTCTCTAAATTGCGGACAGCAGCCTGATAAAGCAGCCTCTACAACTACAACTACATCCTCGCATAATACAGTCTTGTCCAAACCAGAGAGCCTAAATGCCTCAACTTTGAAGATGTCGGAGAAGCCAGTTGTACAGCAGCTTCCTCTGATGTCAAGGCCCTCGAGTGCCCCTTTAACACCTGGTCCCAAATCAACTGCTCCTGTTGTTTCCATGGTTCAAACATCCCCATTACTTGCTCGTTCAGTAAGTGCAACTGGTCGGCTGGGTCCGGATCCTTCACCTGCAAATCATAGTTATGCTCCTCTATCATATAGAAATGCCATGGTGGGCAACCATGTTGAGACGAGTTCAGCTGGTTTCACTCATGCCAACTCTTCTAGTTTGGGAGTCAACATTCCGTCAACACATACATCGACACATACACAGCCAGCTGCTTTGGTATCTGGGTCAATGTTTTTACCCCCGAGCTCCGATATGGTAGAGCTGAACTCAGTCCAATCTGGCTTTCATTTTGGCATGGTTGCTCGTGATCCCGCTGGATCCCAGCGGGTGGAGAGTCTTCAAGGAGGAGTAACGGATGAGTTCCCGCATCTCGATATCATCAACGACTTACTTGATGATGAACATGGTATCGGGATGGCGGCCGGGGCAAGCAGGGTTTTCCAGCCTCTTGGAAACGGACCGCACTACTTAAATCGGCAATGCTCTTTTCCAGGTGATGCTATTTCTACTGACATGCTCTCCTCAACAAGCAGCTCTTGCAGATTTGAACGTGCAAGGAGCTACCACGACGGCGGGTTTCAGCGGAGTTACAGTGCGCTGGGGTCTAATCTCGATGCAGTGAGGGAATATGTTCCCCAGAGTAGTCCAATGCTGTACGCGAATGGGCATGTTGACGGTTTAGGGCAACACCAATGGCAGATGACGGCATCTGATCTTTCTCGGGTAGGTATGAGGAATGTAGAAGGTGACGGTTCTCCGTATTTCAATCCGGATTATTCGAATTTGGCATGCGGTGGCAATGGATATGCAGTATATAGACCTTCAAATGGACAGTGAAGGAGCTGAGAAATGCAAAGTGGTGAGCATCATTATGTCCGTTGTAATAATGTATTACCTTGGGGAAATTGTTGGGTTATAAAATTGGAGTGAGGCTGTAATCTTTTTCATAAGCTAACATTTTGTAGAGTGTTTCTGCCTTTGCCTAAATGCATTTTTAGTTTGCTGTTATAATGCCTCCATGTATTTTCTTTCTGGGGCTTGTTCAATTATTGAAAAAAGATGGCCTATTTCAGAAATTGTACACATTACTGAAAGCTCACTTCACAGATCTTCACTGTCCTGATTCTTCTCTGGCACGACCGGTCAATACTGAATTTGTCTAATTTTTCCAAATTAATTTCATAACTGAAATGGAATAATATAAGTATATCATAAATTCTGGAATAATTTATAAAAATAACACTATACATAATCGAGATAATTCAAAATATTCAGATTGAGCATCAAATCTAATAAAATTGATTGATTTTTTCCATTAAATTAAAATTTTAAAATGGTAATCTGCTTGTATTGGAATACTGCACATCCCATCCATTATGATATTCACAAACCCCATCTCCTGGCTTATATGCTGCAATGGTTATGGGTAGTAGTATATATTAGCATAAACGTAAGCACAAAAAGTAAGCTGTACTGGTATTAATATGTCCGATTCCCATGTAGTAGCTAACGAAATAAAAGAAAAGTACTACTTAATCCTCATATATATATATATATACTAGTACTAATTAATGAATGACTTAACAGCTGATTTCACTTCCTTAGCTTGATATTTGAATTTCAAACCATATAATATAAACATGTCAGCATTGACAAATTTCATATTTCAAGGTCTATGAAAACACGGTCCAGGAAATTTCCTCCCACAGACCGGACATCCCATGGTAAACCTAGTAGAATCAATCAAACACTTTGTTTCAATTTTCATCAAACTAGACCTTAATTATATAATCAACTCATCCATTAATTAATTGCATATGGCCAAAACCTTATCAGAGCACTCATTTTTCTTGCTTGTGACCCATTCAATTTCCTGAAATCTTTAATTTATAGACAAAAACCCTTGCTAATAGTCTTGTTCAAAAAAAGAGAAAAATAAAACCCTAGTAGTCAACAGTCAATACATGTCTACAATAGAATAAAATAAAAACCTTGTACTATAAATACCCCTTTGCCCCATGCAAATTGTTCATACTTTTAATTCTCTTAGCATTGGTTAATTTTCAAGAAATTCATTAATGATGACAATGCTTCTACATTTTTGTTTAGCAGCATTCTTGATATTGTTTTGTTTAAATGTTCAACAATGTGAAGCTAGTAGAATATTATATGATGAAGAAGATATAAGCAAAGAGCTCGGTCTGCAATCTCTCCAAAAGGGTAGTGTACCTGGCGGTGCCTCGGGATGCACTCACATCCCCGGGACTGGAGGACCCCCCTGTCCTACTGCCATTAATTCCATGAATTTTGCCGGTAATTTTCATGCTCGAGCTGCTGCTTATCCTCCGCTTATGGTTGATTTTGGTGTTGCTACCGCTACTACTACTACTAGTCAGAAATGAAGTTGATCGATTTGGGGTTTCTGATGATAATATAGGAAAATTGCAGCTCCTAAATTAAACATTTATACAATTTATACTATTGTATTTTTTTGTTCTTTCATTTTTTGTAATCCTAATGGAACTTGTACATTAATTTGATTTGTAATATAGAGCATATATGTTCTTTCTTTCCCTTTTCCCTTAATTTTTTTCTCTGGTTTTCGTCAATTAATTGTTTAAGTTAACATAATATAGATTACGTATTCAAATTGGAATGGGAAGGGAATGAAGAAGATGGCTTCAAATTCTGCATGCTCTATATTTTTAAAGCAGCTTTGTTTTGACTAGTACAAACTACAAAGTAATTAAAAGGCCTGATGCCTTGAAAAATCATGACCTTTTTGCCATTTTACCATATTTTGTGTCTTTGTATTTCAATTTTACCCTAAAATATTAAATTAACGTCCTTTTCATTTGGAAAAACGTTCTTCATTTCTAGCATATATTAATTTATATGTGTTTAAAATTTATTTATATTTAGTTAAATTAATTAAAAATTTAAATTAGTTTTAATCTGATTATAGTTTTTAATTAGTTTTTAAAAATAAAGGACTTATTATACTTTTTTGAATGGAAATGAATTCACTTTTATCTTTAAACTTAGTTAATTGAATAATTTCACCATTTAAGTAAAAACGTTGACAAAAATTGAGAAATTGGGATATAATTGAAACGATAAAATATAAAGTAGGTAAAATTGACTAGTTTTCAACGTCAGGATAGAATTGAAAAGGGGCTAAAAGGTCGAGCTTTTTTAGGCCTAATTAAAAGCAGGTTCAATGATGTCAAAAAGAGAAAGAAATCAATATTTTACGAATTTATCAAAAACTTTTAAATTTTATAAATCTATTTTAATTTAATATTTTTGTTATAATTCTACTTGCTATTTTCCAATCAATTTAATTGTGTTAATTTTTCACTTCAATATTATATTTATTTACCTATTCTATTTATTTTAACTCTAAATTTGTTTTTTCTTACTTCAACCACCGCAAGCTAAGAAGCACATAGACTTCGACGAACTTGCGTGTCCCGTTTCGGAAATATTTTGGAAAATGAAAACTCTCAAAAATTCTCGAAAATTTATAAGGAAACATCTCGGACCGTTTCCGTAAATAAAAAAATTATATAGTTAGAAAAAAAAATCTAAAAAAATTCTCAACTAATAATCTTTTTGAATCAATTACCCACAATTTTTATTGTTTATTTTATCTACAATAAAGTCTATCTTCTTATTTTTATTGGATTTAATTATGTTTGATTTATTTTATTAATTGACATAAATGTATAAATAAAATTTAATATATATAATATTTTATAATTTCTAATATTATAAATATATTCTTATATTTTTTATTATTTACACGTTTCCCCCACATTTCGTGTCCTTCATTTTAAAATAATTATGTTTCCCGATGTATGTTTCGTATAGTTTCCGTTTTCCATTTCCGTGCTACCTAGACCACAAGTTAGAGAATTTCAAATTATATTCTAAATTGTTTCTGATACTTTTTTTAGGAACTAAATTGTGCAATTTTTCTAACAAGTATAGAAATTAAACTGGAAACTGAGACAATTAAGTTGATTAAAAAATTTGGATAAATTGCAATAGAATTATGAAATTGAGATAGATTTGTAAACTTTAAATTTTTAAATAAACTTATAAAATGTTATTTTTTTTTTATTTTTTTGGCACCGTTAAACTTTAAAGTATTAATTCTGAGGAAAAATTGTACTATAAAATAGTATACGTGGTGGTGCTAATGTTTTAAGGTTGCTTGCACTAATAGGAATCTGGTATTTAGTGGAAAGTGACTAAGCTATGTATGTGTATATGACTGGAAAAATTATACCAATACAGTTTGAAAAGTAGATTCATAGATCCTTTAAAACAATTTGGGAAAATTAAAATAATTAATTTTAAAAAAATAAAAACGTTTTTCTAACCCTAAACAGAATGGCAAGCAAATATGAATATAGTGCATGAAAAGTCAAATATATCAAAGGGAGAGAGTGCTTTAATTTTCCATTTATCACGTGTAATATCAAAGGGCTACGATTAATAATGTAAACCAAAACTAATTAACTCAAATAAAATGGCTAAACTTACATAATCACAAACTCAACTCCATAGTCAAACACTAAGGTTGACATCTAAATCTTGCGCCTCAAGTACCCAACATTTAGTCTCAATTTACTGATACAAATATACTCAATGTATTGCGTTCATTATAAATGGTATTCAATAATATAGTTTAAGCAGTGGAATATATGTTATTTTTTATATATATAATTGGAGAGAAAAGTTTTTGAGAGACAAAGTAAGTCATGATTTCTTGGCAGCATTAAACATTAATTTGGCCAATCTATCATTTCATTATGATACTTATTTTTTTTTTATTCATTTTAAATTTCAAACTTGCATATTCTTTGCTTCAATCAGCAAAAGAAATATAATATAAAGCAAATTATTATGACACCACTCACATTTGACATAATTCACAGTTTAATCCCTCTTATTTAAAAATTGAATTATATAGCCCCTCACTTTCGGTTTGTCAACGATTTAGTCCTTCCATCCATTTTGGATGTTAGTCAACGAAGTCAACGAAACTATATGGTCCTCCACTTTTATTTTTCTCAACGATTTCACCCTTCACTTTTGTTTTTGTTAATGATTTCGTCCCTCAGGTTTGATAACTAATTTACCCATAAGTCCTTTGACTTCGTTGACTAACACTAAAAATGGATGGAGGGACTAAAAGTTGACGGAAGCAAAAGTGAGGGGTCACATAGTTTAGTTTTCAAACAGGAGGGACTAAAATGTCAATTATGTCAAATGTGAGGGGTTTTATAGTAATTTGCTCTATAATGTATTGAATTTTGTTGTTGTTTCTGTTTTTTAGATCTTGAGTTAAATTTTACAATTCTAAACAATTATTTTTGCTTATTAATGAATTAGTATAAAAACTCAACCGAGACAATTAAATTGATTGGAAATTTTTTTAGATAAAATTACAACAAAATTATCAAATTGGCAATACATAATCAAATTTAAAAGTCTCGGATAGACTTGTAGAAAGAAAAAATATTTGAATTTTTGACACTGAGCTTTATTTTTTATTAGAGCATGAGCATCAACTAAAACTTGTAAACACGTTACTTTAATTTCCTTGTTGTATGTACATACTAAGACGTGTAAAAGGGGTAACTATTGATTTTTTAGTATAGACATTGTGACCAAGAAAAATATTGACTGACTAGGCTGAAATGAATCATATTATTATTCTATTTTCTTTACTGTTGACTTGGCTAAGGTTTGAAGTTTGATAAAATATTGGTCTAGCTTTTTATACTTTTAAATTTAGATTTATATCATAGGCTAAATATACATATTATACCATCACGTTTGGTTCAGTTTTGAATTTGTAGCCTAATAAACTTTTTTTCCGCTAAAGGTACTTAACGTTATAAAAAAAATTCACATCAGACCTTCCGAATCTAAAATGTCACATGTCGGTTAGTCAGTGGCCAATGTGAACCATCAAACTTAATACGCCACCGCTGAGTTGACCAGACACTAACGGACATGTTACATTTTATGTTTGGAGGATCCGATGTTAATTTTTTTATACCGTTAAATACCTCTATCGAGATTTTTTTTAATTAAAGTCCAAATTCAAAATCGAAGCAAACAAGAGGGTCGAATCTGTACATTTGCATATTAGAAAAAAAAAATTAAAATTAATTCAATATAATAGTTTTCTAATAATTATTTTTGTTTTTATTGAATTCAAGTCGAGCTAGAGCTAGTAGCTCAAATATTGTTCGAGTCTGAGCTCGAGCTTAAGAATTTAAGCTTATTTAAATTCGAGTTCGAACTTGATGGCCCGGCTCCCTGTTTACACCCCTAATGAATTTTTTTTTTTTAAAAAAAGAAAAAGTTTCCTGATTCATAACCTTTGTTTTCTTTTCCTAGTAGTCCAAGAAGTAGAAAATGTAATGTAGGAGAAATACAACTCAAAGGTTCTTCAATCACCTTAAATAAGCACACCAACATATATATAACACGAATTGATAATTAAGTTGTATTAACTTAACCGATTGAATTAACTCGACTGACAGTGTTAGTGTCATCAATGAACACCCGAACCCTGTCGCAGCGGAAATATCCAGAAACCGGGGAACCTTCCTTCACAGTTTGTGCCTGAACTTTTGGGTTTTCACTCATGATCTTGACAGTTGCTGCCTCCCCATTAATACCAACCAGTTCCGGCCATAGATCCTTACCTGCAATTCGATTTTCATATACGTACACCTTATAACAAGACTATAGTTATAGTCAAATTGCCAACTACTAATTAGTAATAATTAATGGTTATTGAACCGAAACTCACCTTAACAAGTTGACATCTTTCCTTGTTCACTTCAGTCCTTAATTTTTTTTCTTTCCCATGATAAATGGTGAGATTGTAAATAAGTATAAAGGCCTTTTTATAGCAGAAAATGATAATATTAATTTGAAGGTAGTCGGCCATGATTAATTAGAAACAAGGCATTACAGATGATGATGATGATGATGATAATTAGTACAGAGCTCGTGTATTGTAACTATGTTCAGCAATATCTTTTTTATAATGCTTGGCAACAATACAAGACGAGGACATTATTAATTGTAATCATTTATTTGTAACCGAGTGCAAATAGGTTTACTTGCATGCATGTGGAACAAGAAATGAAGACTAGTTTATGAAAACAATCCAAACAAATGTGAGAACTTTAACATTTTAGTTTATTCATCAACAGGTGCTAAATATCGACGAGCCTAAACCATATAGTGAACAAACGATTAACTAGCAAAGAAAAGAAAACACCTTTCACCTTAGAACACCGGATTTCTATTTCTATATTTTATCAGTCAGCTTGTTGGCCGGCCTGCTAAACTGATGAATGTAAAATTCGACTTTGTATGCTACTTGCGAGCAATCCTTGTTCTGCCACGCCCCCTGCCTGATGGCACATTCTTTGAAGTGCCTGTGAGTTTCTTTGGAGGTTCTTCCTCACTCTTCTCATCGTTGCTACCTTCATTAAAACTCTCAGTTCCGTCCGTGCCCTCTTCTTCCTCTTCCTGTAGTGATTTTCCTGAAGATTCCTTCTTCGCCAGCTGATCTCGAAGCTCTCTGAGTTTTCGTTTCTTGGAATTCAAGACAGCGAGAAACTACAAACAGAGAATGGTCAAAGTTTGTCTTAAAATATGAATAAGGATGTAAGAAACTACAAACAGACTACATGGAATGGTTAATTTCGTCCTAAAATGTGAATAAATATGCAAGATAACGATCAACTCTATTTTCTCAAGGATATGAAACTCTGGATTCAACAACACTTTCCAAAAAACACAGTTCGCATGATACCTTAATCAAGAATGAGTGCATTTATGCAGGACAGTCAAAGATGTAACAGGGTAACTAACAAATGACTCTAAAGTGTGGAATTTAGCTTCTTCTCACAGTAGTATTATCTAGAAAAGCATGCAAGATATTTCATCAATTCGTCAACAAATTAAAATGACAAAAGATTGTGAAGAAAAGGCAAAAAAGGTCTCAAACATTGTTCCGTATCTCAAATTTCAAACCGAAAGCTAAAGTCAGGAATAAGCAATAAATAAAGCCTGATAGTCGTCTGCATTTACCCAAATCTGCATTTAAAATTCTTTCAGAAGACATCATTTTACCAAACTTTTGCGATGTACTCCATTAGTAACATCAAGTAAAGAATGAAACTGAGATGGTTGATACCTTTGAATATGTGGAAGATTCGAAATCCGTTTTGTCAGTACAAAATCTATCACTTTGAGCCAAACACTTGTCAGCTTCGTCCTTTAAGCGGTCAAAGGATTGAGTCTTTGTAACAACTTCTTCCTAGAGATTATTAGGATAATGACATTGTAATTTGTATCAACATGCATACACATATTAAGGCATTCAAGTATAATAAGCATGGGGATTGAATGAAGATTACAGACACTTAGCCTAATATTAGCATCCATGAGAAAGTCCATGATTTCAACATTAGTCTTCTTGTTATCAGCTGATGGCTGGCATTTCCACCTCCATTCCAATTTTGTTCCTTCCTTTTCAAAAGTCCATGATAACTGCAAAACTAAATATTTAATGAAATGTTACTAAGAAAACAAAATTGAAGTAATTAAAGTAAGTAAAAGAAGGACGAACACGTTTATGGCCATCACCGGCATCGGCAAAGCGGTAGAGAGAGGAAGGGTGTTGAAACCCTAAGTAGTGTTCGGCTAAATGAATATACTCAGAAACCGGCTGATCCCACTGCGCCGCTCTCTCTTTGACTTGCTCTTCCGTTGCTGTTCTCCATTTTGTTAAAATCAATTGAAAAGAGAATAATATCAAAATGGGTGAGTGAAGAGGTAGCATACCATGGCAGAGCCAAGCGTTAAGGCCATCGGTGACGGAGAGGTGGAAATGAGAGGCGAACCATGTTCCTTTTACGAATATTGGTTCCGTACTGCTTATTTCCAGCTTAAGACACGTGTGCCTCGCCCCTGCTTCATCTCTTCTTCCTCTTGTTTCCTCCATTACTATTTTCTTCTTCCACAGTTTTGAATTTGCCGGGACTCCGCCAGTTTTTGCAGACCCAACGATGTCGTATCTCGTAAGTCAAACATTAGCTTACGTGTCAACATCCTATGACCTAGTGTCTATTGCCACGCTACTAAAGAGATGATGTGTTCCATGCCATGTCACAGCAATAATTAAAATTTATTATTGCTGCTGCTATTATTAGGTGAACAGACGTGAGATTTGTAGAGACTCACTGTCCCTGAACCAAATCAACGAAAAAAGTAAAATGTTTTCGATTAGATTCTGTGATTTCTACTCTCTCACTCTCCGTCTCCTGCTCTGTTCAGTAGCTGTAATCTTAGCGCAAAATGAAGACCCAATTACTCGAACCATGGAGGCCTTTTCTGGATACCCAATTCATCAACTATCATCCTTTCCTACTTCACTTTCAGTGGATCCCCTCAGTCTTCACAAACAAGTACTCTAATTTTATTCTTTTTCCTTTAATAAATTTCTATTATTCATTGCTCTTCTTCTGTAATGTTACTGTCAGATTGATGAGCTTGCTACTTTCTCCGATGCACCTGCCCCTTCAGTTACTCGAATTTTGTACTCTCCCAAAGACGTATTAGCTCGCAGGTATTTCTTTTGATAATGATGTTTAACATGATTTATATGCTCAAAGGAATCCTTGTGTGTTTGATAGTGTTAAAACAACATTTGATTCTATGTATTCTATGTTTAAATCTTCTCTTCTTTATGTTATGCAACATTTTGAAATTTAACAATGTTTCAAGATGCTAATTATCCGACTGCAGGTACATCAAAAACTTGATGGGCCTCTCTGGATTATCTGTTAGAGAGGACGCTGTTGGTAACATATTTGGTCGATGGTCAGTCTTTCTTTTTCCATTCTTTTGCTTCTTACCATTTATCATTTGAGGTTTCGATATGTTCTATATGATCCTTTGTGAACTCACTAGAAAGCGAGAAGCTTTGGATAAATTTTTTATTCTTCTTTTTTAAATCAAGCTCAATTCTTTGTAATCTAGGTCTCTAAATGCAAGTAATGGACTTCTGCTCTTGATTTTATTTTGTCAGGGATGGCTCCGACCCACAGCTGGCTGCAGTTGCAACTGGTTCTCACATTGATGCTATTCCATATTCTGGGAAATATGATGGCGTTGTTGGTGTTTTAGGTGCAATTGAAGCTATAAATGTACTAAAAAGGTTTGTTTTATCTGGCTAATATAATATCGAGATGTCATCTTTTTCATCATTTTCCCCATGAGATCCAAAAATGTTAGACCATCATAACCTGCTGTTTAAGCAGCTCTCTAAGAATGTTGGTTCAGCAAAATTCTAGCTCTGGAAATCCAATGCATATATATGCTACATCATGATGTTGTGGCTGTAATCAATGTGATAGAAGATTTCTATCTTTTAGTGTTAAATATATACTGTTTAAATAGGTTCAACTATAGAACATCTGCAATTTCTTTCTTTAAAAAACAACTTTGAAATGATCAAAAAGCCATGTTAAGGGTTGACCACAGAACAGTTACTAATTTCACGTTGCTTGGCATACAAGATAGAAACGTTAATAATCCTGAAAGAACACAGGCCATCTACGATTGTTCAAATTTCGATATGGACACATTTTTATTTAATTACTTACATATTTTGGAACTATTTTTTAATGTAATGGTTCTTGAATACTTATGTGATATTGTCTAAAAATGGTTACTTGAAATAGTTGTGTTGTCTGCTAAGATTTTCTAATAAGTGAATGTTACTGTTTCAACAAACGTCGCTAATTTCTTGATGTAAATGGTCAGTCCAAATAAATCATTGTTAATCCTATTTCTGGATAATACTGTGCTGATTCAGATAATCACAGGTCTGGATTTAAGCCTAGAAGGTCGTTAGACATCATCTTGTTCACATCCGAAGAGCCAACTCGTTTTGGGATCAGCTGTTTGGGAAGGTAAGGACCATCCCATGAGTGCATTTTTTTTGTTTCTGTTTCGTAGGGTTTATCTTTTCAAATGTAAAAACTTTTGAAGTAGGTTTTCATTTGGGTCTCTTTATGATATTCCTCATGCATTGTGCTCAACATGCAGCCGATTATTGTCAGGGAGTGAAGCACTAGCAGAATCTCTGAAGTCAACATTTGATAATCAGAATATATCCTTTCTAGAAGCTGCTAGGTCTGCGGGGTATGTAAAAGACCAGGATGAGCTGTCTACTGTATTCCTAAAGAAGGGAAGTTATTCTGCTTTTGTGGAGTTGCATATAGAACAGGGACCTATTCTAGAAGCAGAAGGTTGGCTTCTTTTCACTGATAAAATTATAACTTTTTACCCTTAAACTTTCTGTCTCTGTTTGTCAATTTTCTATCTTATTTTCAGGTATATCAATCGGCGTAGTAACTGCAATTGCAGCCCCTGCAAGCATAAAAGCAGATTTTGAAGGAAATGGCGGTCATGCAGGTGCTGTCTTGATGCCACAAAGGTGATTGTTAGCCTGAAGCAAATGCTTTCAATCTTTCTTTACCTTTATAAGCTTGTGGGAGTATTTCACTTCTACTAAATACATTAGGGGTAATTCTTCTCTTGTAAAAGAAAAACCTTTGTGTGTTTTTGAGTGTCTGGCCATGTATGCATTTTTAAGTTTTCAGGCTTGCTTCATGGTATTTTCTCAAACTTTTCTGATTGAGATTTTCTGCATTTTTTCACTCGCGACGCGAGGATGCTGTTTCACATTTTAACTTACATTCTTTGTGTGGATTGGCTTTTTTTTCTTTATCTTTGGGATGATACACAAAGTCCTCGGTTTCTTTTAAAAAAGGCTTAATCACCAAAAAAATCCCCGACCTTTTAACCCCTTTTCACTTGCACCCTGACGTTGCAATTTTGTCTATATCACCCTAATTCGCACCTTTCGTTTCCAATTACACCCTAAAAAACTAAATTGACCTTTTTTCACTAGAAAAAATGTCAATTTGATCCTTCATTTTAAATTTATTTTCTGAAAAGTATTTAATATACTAAAAGTGAAGGATCAAATTGACATTTTATACAAAAAGTGAAGGATCAAATTGGCTTTTTTCTAGTGAAAAAGGGTCAATTCAGTTTTTAGGGTGTAATTGGAAACGAAAGGTGAGAATGAGGGTGATATAGACAAAATTGCAACGTCAGGGTGCAAGTAAAAAGGGGATAAAATGTCGGGGTTTTTTTGGTGATTAAACCTTTAAAAAATTATTTTGTCAATGCACGTCATCGGTAACCTTTTGTGGATAATGTGGTAACGGAAAAGCAAGTCATTTTATGATTCTTAATGTTTCAATTTCATCTGGACTTTACAGTGTTTTTTCTTCTTGTTTACTCAAGATAAGCTTTTTAACTCTTACATGCAACATTTGGATCAGAAATGATGCTGGATTAGCAGCTGCAGAGTTGGCACTATCTGTTGAGAAGCATGTGCTAGAATCTGGCTCAATTGATACTGTTGGGACAGTAGGTATGTCATGTTTTCTTCGCACCCCACCGCATAATTATGGTTTAATTACTGTCCCTCTTTACCTTCAATTTTCATAGATCTGTAATAAAATTAGTGCTTGATGTTTTAAAGGTATTCTTGAGTTGCATCCTGGAGCAATCAACAGTATCCCAAGCAAATCACACCTAGAAATTGGTAAATTCTTACTATGACTTGGGTTTTCTAACTGACATTCAGTTTGTGAACAATTAAGTTCATGTAAAGGATGCTTATGTTCAACAAATTGTCTGTCTTAGTTACCTGAATAGCATGTTCTTCATTCTTGTTTAATATTTTGGCTTGGTAGACACTCGAGATATTGACGAAAATCGAAGAAATAATGTAATTGAGAAGATTCAGCAATCTGCTATTACAATTGCCAAAAAGCGCGGGGTCAAGCTATCTGAATTCAAGATTGTAAATCAGGACCCTCCAGCTCTCTCTGATAAGTTTATCATCGAGGCCATGGAAGCTGCATCGAAAGAGTTAAACTTGACGCATAAGTTAATGATTAGCAGGGCTTACCACGATTCATTGTTTATGGCTAGGTATGTAATGTTATTGAGTGGCTACAGCTGAATTTTTAGTTTTTCATGGCGGGCTGAATTTCAAACAACTTTGTTGCTGTCATTATGTTTTTCCAGCAAACCAGGACACCAAATTTATTGTTTTTCCTTTGGTTGACTATAAACATCAACTGATCAGGCAACATTTCATCATTGCAGGATATCTCCAATGGGCATGTTATTTATTCCATGTTACAAAGGTTTGAGTTACTTTAAACTAATAGCTCAGTGCCTTTCTTTCTCAGTTAATTAGTATTCGGCATTGGTTTATTGTTATCTAGTGTAGTAGTATTAACATAACATTTAAGTTATTAGACATTTATCTATTTCAGAGGAACCGTGCCACTGAAGCTGATTACTTCTGTTTGAGTTTCACTTATCACCAATTTAATGCTATTGCAGCAAATTGGCGGTAAGTGAAGAAAATCTATAAGAAGCAGAAGAAAAAAAAAATGGAACCTGATCTTTATGGTTGATAGTACTACTAAGTAAATAAGCTAAAGTTTACACATTTGTTGTTTTTGCAGGATTTAGCCATAAGCCCGAAGAATTTGCGTCCATGAAGGACATGGTAAATGGGGTGAAAGTATTAGCACTGACCCTTGCCAAGTTATCTTTGAACTGAGGTATTCCTTGCATCTCTTCTACTGCATTTTTTTTCTGAAAATGCAAAGCAAGAATTATGATCATTAATTGGAGGAATCCATGCAACAAATGACATAACGAATAATTAGCTTTTGTAATGGCGGCCTTGAGTCGCTTGTGGAGATGTTGAATCTGTTGCGCATTGTGTATCACACTTCATCCTATCAATTTAGTATCAATGTAAATTTCTCTTAAAACAAATAACAAGAAAGCATGTGGCTTTTTTACTGTTATGAATTGCCAGTCAATCACATTCGCATTTGTCTCATTCTGACCGAAATAAAAATAGCCGCATTACATAGCCATAGGCATGTAGCTATCATCAATTCATCATCATCAATATATTTAAGATATAAGTTAGCACTTAGAAGATAAGATAGGTGAATTTGATGCGAAAATTTCGTGCCGGACTGTACGCTTGTGTTTATACTTGTACCAGTTTTAATGGCAACAGTGGTGATTTGAATAGCATCACATAGCAGACATGTAATTGGTGTTAAGAGGAAGGGAATTGAATTACAATTATGAGATGCATTGTTTCAGTTTTGCATAATACCTTTTTTTCTTTTAGTTGATTGGCTCCAACTAAATGTTCGAATTTGAGAATTGCAGTCCTGAATGCAAATTCAGTATCGAGTTGAGCCAAATACATGCATTTTTTATTTTCTGAGTATCAAAGAGATGGATTTGTAAGGTAGATATATAGATGTAGGAGTGTGTAAAAACCGAACAAAACCCATAAATTCAGTTTTGAATATGTGATAAATTTAGTTAAGTTATAGTACAAATCAAACTAATATGTAACTAAAAAACTAACCGAATTGAATCAGTTGAAAAAAAACTGACATTCTTATAAATTTAGTTTAGTTTGGGTTTAAAAGAGTACAAATTCTGGTTTGGTTCAAACTGAATGCACGCCCACGCCCACGCCCCTATATTAAGGGGTCGACTAGTTCAAAGGAGGATTTGAAGATGATTGTGGCAACAGATTACAAGTAGCAAGAATTGAATGCTAAAAAGGAGACGCATTACCAATCGATCAAATGTGGTCCAAAATTGAGATGGTTGACTGATTATCCAGCAACACTTTATAAATACAAACTATATACTAGTACACATTACATCAAACCTCTAGTGTGACATGAACAATGATTTTATAGCATGGAATTTTTCTACATTTATTTATTTCATTTTTATTTAATCCCCAAAAAAATACTGATGGACCGACGTGGACAATCATGGCCGCCGGTATGTACTTGGTACGTAGGACCCATCTTGATGATCAACCATTCACTTCATATTGAAGATTAATGGTGTGATTGGTGGGGAAGAGGGTAGTAGTAGCAATAGTACATAATGTAGGGTTCAATTCGTGATTATAATTAGATCGAATGCCTTTTTAGATATTTAAATGTGAAAGGCTCCCCTTCCTTTTACTCTACTCCCATTCTATCTTCTTCACAGCTCACTCCCATTTCTGTATCATAATCTGCTTTTATCCTTTCAATTTTACCCTTAATTTCTTTATTAACATCAATCTTAACCTCTTAATTAGTATTTTATAAGTTGTTTGATTTAATAGTTAATCAATAATCTGTAAATAATATTTGGATATATTTTAAGTCACTTCTAATGAAATGTGTTATATAGTAAAAAATGTAACCCAACAAAAGAAAAAAAAACGTTTAGTGATCTGAGAAGGGAGCATACAAATCGATTAAATAAAATAAATGATTATATGAGGAATATGAATATAATCGATGACCGATGGTTAAGGTCTTATCTTGAATTTCTTTGTTTATTGAAGATTAATCGATGTCCGTGGATGAAACGGCGAAAGTAGGGGTGGAATTAGGGGCGAAGCCACCCAATGCTAAAGGTGATCAATTGACCACCTTTAGTTTTCTAAAAACAAACAAGTTTTTGTAAGTGTGAATCTTTTTTATATATTTAGTTTTTGTTTATCTAATGTATTGTTCATTTTTATTATCGATACAAATGTATTGTCCTCCTTGTAGAGGTTTATGACTCCCCCTTTGGAGGGGGAAGTTGGGGCCAGAGCTCCTCCTATTCCACCACTAGAGCTCTTCTCGTGTTAATAAACATCACTTAACATTTAACAATAATAAAGAGTTAATATATTACTTATTTAATTTATATTCAAAACTACATATTAGCCAGGTTAATAAACTTTTGAAGCTGACTTTTTATTTATTAATTTGAACTAAATTTTTTTAGAGAAATTTGAAAATCAATTTTAAACAAACTTGAGTCAAGAACGGGTTCGGCATTTGATGCTAGTAAAATAGCTATAAAAAACATATATTAGTTAAAAATTATTTTCATATTTTGGATTCCGCCACTAGATGATTGTTATTTTTTCTTTTCTTTAAATGTGCGAGTATATAAATATATAATCAAAAAGTGCTATCTGTGGGGTTTATAATAAAAAATTGGAAAGGACATTGATCAAAGTTACTCTAGTTGCATGGACATGGACTTAAGAGAAGGTTTATTGAACCCTAATGAGACAACCATCCACCTAATTTAGTTGGTATATAGATAAACAATGTCATAATATAAAAAGAAAAAGAAAAGAGGAAGGGCAATACTGGGAGTGGGGTGGGTAATAAATTAATTAGAGGGTGTTAGGGCTTTTTCAAAAGGGGGTTAAGCAAAGTAATGGGGTCTTAAACAATTATTTAGATGGTAACGTCCTCTCTCTTTTATTGCTGTTTGGTTAAGATATCTGATTTGACTAAACCCTATTGTTTATTTATTATGCCTAAACCCCAACTAATTAATATTTCCTAATTTCTTTACAAATATGATTCTAAATAAAGCTTAATTCAATTTCCCTCTGGCAAATTAACCTATTTTTCCATAGAAATGTCACTACATTCATTCTTTTATATTATTTACCATTTGTAGCCAAACAAAACAATTTTGTTTTCCTTTTTCATGTAGAAAATGTTAGCCTCTAGAGTTTTATAAATTTAGAGTGATATAGCTGGTTTCATTCTTTGGCCGTCGCATATTTAAGAGCATATAGAGGTGAAGCTGGAAATTATTTTAAAGAGTATAAAAAAAATTTCAAACCGTGATTTTTTTAGTATAAAATTAAATGATAAGATGATCAATATATCATTAAAAAATTAATATATGTGACTTGAACTAATTAAAATATTAAATTAATGTAAAAAATTCAAAATAAAACCAATCTTTCATTATTTATTGCACGAGTCTTTGCTACCGATAGCAATTATTTCACATTTAATTCTAACTTATGTATGAAATTATATATTTAGTTCATCTAGATAAATAAAAATAATTACAAGTGTGAAAAATTTACTAAATCGCCAACCCCAAACGGGTTAAAGAATTTGAAAGTCTCCATCTAGCGAAACTCCCGTCACTATTTGAAATAATTTTCCAACGAAACAAACTGGAGTCTTCTAACTTTACTTGTTTTGCAATAGCTCATCAACAATTTGGAATTGATCCGCATACACAAATTATTTTTCTCGTTCTTTTATCGATCTTCCAATCAGGGTTTGTTAGATATGGCCATTACTAACCACAATTATGACTCAGAAAGCAAGCTAATAGTTTTAACAACGAGGCTATAATATAATACTATCACAATACCTAAATTTTGTTTAATGGGTTGATAATTAAATTTGTAGGAATATGGTCACCATCTCAAATTGTATTTGGCACTTACCAAATTATCACTTGTTGGGGGAACAAAATGTGGCATTTTGTGGAAGGTGTTGCTCATAAATTATGAATTTCTAATTTATAATCATAAAGGAAGAAGATAAGATTCTCAAAGTTGGCAATTTTTTGTCCACAATGAAGCAGCCATTTCAGTATGCAAACCATATTTGTTACGCTATGGGATGTTTGGTTACGATTCTTATACCCACTTAACTTATTTCTTCCATTTACATAATTCAACAAGTGACTAATTAATAGACCATCAACTTTATCCAAATTTTAAAAATCTTTATATATTAATTATGTTACAAATTTGAGCATTAACTTTATTATGTCAACAAACTAGACCATCAACTTTTATTAAATTATGTTAACAAATTAGAGCATTGACTACTCCACAAATACCCTTTATAGAGCATCAACTTTATCCAAGATTTAATTAATAAAAAAATTAAAAGTCTATTTATATTAAATTTTGTTACAAAAGTAATTAATTCAAAATATTAATAAATTAAATACATTAATTTTTAGAAATATGATATATTGCAATAAAACTCATTTTATTTAAGTTTTTAATAAAATTAATTCAGCTATTAGTTGTAAAAAAAAAATTAGATAAAACTTTTCATGTCAAAAAATGTTTCAAGTTAGAGAAGCTACCAGTTTTTAATTATATTAATTTACTTAACACTTAATTAACTATTAGAAGCTAAACAACTCTTATTTAATCTCAAATTAGAATCCAAAATTCAATTTATACTTTTTTTGTTGATTACAATAACTATATAAATTTTGTATGCATTGTCTCAAAATTTTACTTCATTCGTAATATTTTAATAAGTTTAAAAATTTCATTTATTATTATGACGATGATACATTGATAATATTTCATGAATAACAATTTTAATATTTGGGTCCAATGATTTTATGTTTAAGTCAATTAATTTTAATCAGCAAATACAATATTAAAAGGTCTAATTGATAAAAATAAAATAATTTTTCCATTCTAAATTAATAGACAGTTTCTCATGGCTATTCAAAAATTTAGTGTATTTAGAGTTAATTTATAGAAAAAAAACTTTATTTATTTTTCTTTAATTAAGTTGTGGTTTTGTATTTTTAGTTATATTTGTTAATTTTTAATGTAGTTTGAACTAATGAGGATATATATGATAATTTAATAATTTAAACAATAATTGAATATTTATAATTTGAAACAAAAAGACTTAAAATAGTAATTATCAATCTGTGACAGTGGAAATATCTTTTGTCGTTAGACTAATTAAGAACCAAAAATAGATTACTTTGAAAATGATAATTGAAAAATAAAAAACTAATTGTAATAAAAAAAGAAAAGTATGTTGGATTTATATAGTGGTTTAGGCATAGCTAAATTAAGAGAGAGAAGAACAGCAGTGTGTGTGTGTGTAAAAATAGAGAGCAAAATTTGAAATCAAAAGTGAAGAGAGGGAAAATATTAGAAAATTTTGAAAAGAAAAATAAAACAAGAAACGACCGTCTAATAACGGCGTAAAACACCGACGAGAAGGCACGACAGGACTATAAAAGAAAGCCACAGAAAGCAACACAAGACAAATACAAAATCACCGGATCCGACCAAACTCAGTCGTAAGTTTATCTCTCTCTCTAGATCTTCTCTTTACATCTATCTATTCTCATCTTATCTACCTTCACCTTCTTCTTTTTTACTCTTCATTTTGATCCCTATTTCTTAATTTTTGATCTGTTTATGCATTTCATTAATATAATTGTTACATTAATTTTGGAATGCACTTTTTTTCTTTCGAAATGTGGATGGTTTGTATAGACTTTTATATGTTTGGAGTTTGTTTGGTTGTTAAGAAAATGCAGGATTGGGAACTCAAAGAATGCTTGTTTATCTTCTTGATGTCATTATGATTCATGTTCATGTTTTGTTTGTCATAATTTCTTATGTTCCCAGCTAAAAGAGTTATTAATTGAATTCAAAATTCTCCTATCATTCATTTGGCTTGTTATGAATGCAAATGATCTCTTTTTGTTTTGCTTTCTACTCAATAAAAGTAGTATGTTGATATCTTTCTTGCTATCGGCTATGCTATTCAATCACCAGAGGCCTTCAAATCAATAATTCAACTGCATTTTGCCGTGTAATCCTCCTAGAACAGCAATTCAAAGGTCTATTATATCTTCTTTTAGTGCTTCCTTGTTATTTCTCCGTCCTGTTTTAACTACTTTCTATTGTTTCTTCTATTGGTTTCATTATGTTTTCTTTCTTTGCCTCTCGGTCTCTGCTTGCAATTTTTTCATGTTTCTTCTCCTTTATTTTGTCCATTTCGCGTCAGTTAACTGCCTTTAAATGGATAGTCTGAAACAGCTTCTATATAATTTTATTTTTAATTTTTTTTAGATTTTGTCTATATCTCATTCAGTAAATTTTAAAGAGTTCAGATTAGCTGATGCAAAAGAAACATCAATTCTTGGACGTGAAGTGTTTCGTAGATCAGCCAACTGCCTTTCATTTCATACTCTGCTTTGGCAACTGCCAAATATGAATTGACCTTTCTGTAACAAGTTTAGAAGAGACCAGATTGTAGTATATGTGTAGAGTGTGAAATTTTTAGCATTAGAGCATCTGTGGACATTTGACATTCGGTTCAAAATAAAGAGCTCTGATGCAACACTATATTACTTTACAGTAACATAATTTCTTTGGATGCAAGCTGGAAGTCTGCATGCATCTAGACATGCCTAAATATTGTCATTCAAGAGGCTGCATGTCATGCACTGGAACACACTCTTTAAAATTGACTCTGACTAAAAATGTTTGAAGGAGAAATAATTAATACAAAGTAGCAACGGTTTTTCAGGCTGTGATGTGATGATTTGTTTTTCTTGCAGTGCAATGGGAGTAGAAGTGACCGATATATGCATGGACAAGCAGTCAAATGCTGTCTTAGTTTATTCACATAGTGTTCCCCATGATTCAAATCATGAACCTGTTCTGAATCATCATGATGTTCTAGAATCATATGAGCCTATAGATGGGGTTCCTGAGCTTCAGAGATCCGAGGAGAGTTCTGAAGCAAAGGAATGTGAGGTGAAGGAATGTACAACTGAAATATCGGTTGATTCTACTGAAGTTCCTCATGCTGAAAGAAGTAAGGAGGACCTGAATGCATTGAGCTCAAAATTAGTGGATGATTTGTTTGAGGGGAAGATTACATCAGGAGATGAGAAAACTACGGACATTATTAAGTCTCAACCGCGTGTTAAGCATGCATCAAAAGCTGCTCCAGCAGCTGTTCGAACAAAACACACTGTTCCTCAGCCATTTGCCCTAGCAACTGAAAAACGTGCTTCATCTGGAACTCGTCCCACCGGATCTGACGTTGGTGCCACTGCTGGTACAAATAAATCATCAAGCAAAGTCCTGAATCCAAACACTCTAAAGCAGAATCAGGTAAATGCTGCAGACAAGTGTGGGTATCTAGTAGTAATAGCAGTTCTAAATTAATAATAACTCATTTTAGCAGAATCAATAGCTTACAGCCCATGTTATTTTTCTCATGAGTAGACGTATCTTAGATTATATAGCAGAGTTATTGAGTTGTTGGTTAACTGTGGTGCATAGAAAAACTTCAGTTGTTGATCAACTGTGCTTGTTTAACTGCAGCTACTTGGAGTAGCAAGAAAGCCATTGCAACCGAAAAATAAGAAGCACTCTGATGAAGAAGATACTTGTTCAGTCACTTCCACGTATCCTCATATAACTCAGCAATATATATCTACTTAGTTTTTGCATGTCATTTTCCTGGTTAATTCTCTGCTTTGAAATGATTGCAACCTTGACTGTGTTCAGTACTGCAACCTCTGCTCGGATCAGTAAGTCCAGGACTATTGCTGCTTCAGCTCCAGTATTTAGATGCTCCAAACGTGCTGAGAAACGGAAGGAGGTAATGACTACACCACCCTGTTTCATGCATTTTAAGTTAGGTTATCTATTATTGAATCACAACTTTATAACATTGAAGAAATGTTTTTATCATGCTATAAACTCTTAGTTTAATTCAAAGTTAGAGGAGAAACATCAAGCACTGGAGGCCGAGAAAACCCAGAGTGAAGCTAGGACCAAGGTACAATTTACTTGAATAATCTCGTTATAAAGGTACTTAGGATTAAGGCTTAGTTGAGATGAGTTAATCTCCAAATATAGTTAGTTGTGATTGTTATTTTAGTTGATTCTGACATTTTTTTCTCAATGATCTTGAAATTGAAGGAAGAGAAGGATGCAGATATTAAGCAACTGAGGAAGAGTTTGATGTTTAAGGCCAGCCCGATGCCAAGTTTCTACCATGAGGGACCTCCACCAAAAACTGAACTGAAAAAGGTACTGTGTATGTGATTTTGGGAAACATAGAGTTCATCATGTTTGATGCAAGCCACTATAAACTTCAGAAACAATTATATATCGTCTTTTTGATCAATAACTTTCTATTAACACTTGTCTGAACCCCAGCTTCCACCAACTCGTGCAAAATCACCGAGGCTGGGTAGAAGGAAGAGCTGCAGCGATGAAGTTAATTCTTCTCAGGTCGATAAGGTAAAAGTAGCTGTTGATCAGGAAAATCGTCAGAGCTTTGACAGTCGCAAAGAAGATGCAATCGCCCCTGTGGTTCTGAATGGCCATTCTGTTCAAGATGAAAATGAGCAAGAAGAAGAGAGCAACAACTCGATTTCATCTGAGGTAAACGAACAGAATTCTGCAAGCATCGAGCTTTCGTGTTAAGTTTGCAATTGAGTTATTAATTTATAAGAGGCAAAAGGTTCCGAATCATTTCATTCGTTCTTTTTGTGACTTATGTGAAGAAATGTGAATCTTTTTTCTTTTTCTTTAACGTGCAAGAACTTGTTGCCATGTTTGTGTAATGTATGAAGTGTAAATTTTCTGTAAGTTATGAAATCTACATAAAATATCCTCATTTTTCTGTACTTCTTAACTTCGTTTATTTCATTTACAAATAGTTTAAAAACATAGTGATACATAAGCAAAGCCAAGGTGATGGTATAATATAAAGTCTGTCATTTTGTTCAGCGTAATTATAGTAAGTGTCATCATGAAAAGCTATTAAAGCAAAAGAAGAAAAAAAAGATACCCTAAGCGCCCACTGTGCTTCAATTGTTTTCATAATCTCTAACACCAAAAGATTACTTTCTAACACCTATTTTTTTCATGTTTATAGATATTTTTCTAATTTTCTCCCTTCTATATTTTGGTATTCGACAAAATGCTACCATATAATGTCTGAAGTGTTCAATTAAATCCCGCACCTTTACAACATGAAAATATTTGATCATATAGGCCAACGATGAACTTGTATCAAGGAATAATTGCTATTGTATTTTAAACCAATGTTTTCTCCGGTTCAAAGATGTTGGACCGTACTTTTAATTCACGGAAGAACCAAAATGTATTGACCTCTGGTCTGGTTGGGTTCTAAGAAAGCTGTTTGAAACTACGATTGCAGAACATATTGCAGTAAACCGCTAATTTTGTTTTATACGAATAAATTGTAAACATATATATGAAAATAGAAATGAAATAGTATCAAAATATAAGCTTTGATAATTTCCATGTAAGAGAGATTGCAAGTGGTCAGCTTTTTAGAGTACTAGGTAGGAAGGGAAATTGAAAGATAGTGAGATCCAACTCCAAGTTATACAGAGTCTGCATCACTTCATTAACTTTTCTTTATTTGAAATCTCTTAACTTTTTACTTCTCATTCCTCTTTATTAGTGTTGTGCCTCTGATCAAATCTTTGGCAGACAAACCTGTTTTTCTTTCTATTCAAGTTTGGAATCACACTGTTTATGCTAAATGCTTCTCTCCTCGTTGCAGCTCCTCCCATCTCCCAACTTCCCTTTTTTATCGGCTTTGAAAGTCCGCATCAAGTGACCGATAATGAAGTTAGAACGTAATTTACATAAAATCAATTAGTTTACGTGTAAATTAAGAGTAATTAAAAAAGGTTAAACTCATAAAAAAAATCTTATGTACAATGAGCTTCTATTTTACTCGATGTTTATTGCATTTTTATTTTAACGTCTCTTCGTGTAATAGTGATTTAATAAGAAACTTCTGATTTAGAAATTTCAAAAATGTTAGTTGAAGTCAGGCTAACATCATAAAAATAGGCAATTGTTAGGCAACAATTTAATAATAATTTCAAGCAAACAATCATCATGGCTTTTTATCATCCAAAATTAGTTTAATTAGATAAGTAGTATTAATTAAATTTGCCATAATTTGTTGTCATTGGATATATTGAGAAATGAGAATGAGAAAGACAAGGCAGGTAGGGAAGAGCTTTAAAAAATTTATTACATCCTATAAATAAAGGATCTTGCTTTGACCTAAATATTGCACCAAGACTTTGATTTTGGACCCATTGATTATGAATGATATAAATGGCCTTAATTTCGCCCACCAAACCACAAGGTTTACATCATTTTCAATCCCTTATTGCTCTTTATGCTTTATAAAATACATAAGGCTATGTTTGGTTCTGTGTAATATACTAAATCTTTCATTTTATAATGAGACATTGAAGATTAGTCAAATTAGGGAAATTTTCATAATCTACAAAGTTGTGGAATTTGGTTTTTGTTTTTTCTTTGCTTTTCATTTGTTAAAGGAAGATGTCAAATTGAGTGCAACAAGCAAAGTGAAAACTTGGCTAACGAAAAAGTAAAAGTAAAATAGTGTTTTTTTTTCTTTTACTCATTCCATTCACCATAAAAATAATAAATTTTGGTCTAAATAGACGAATATGATTATACAGAAACTCATATTCCAAATCTTCCATCGTAAAATAATAATTTCAATCAAATTATTTTCTAACTCGTTCAAATTAATATTTTTTCTAAACACTATATATGTGAAAAGCAAATTATTTATTGAAATTGGAGTTACAAGGACTCTTTAGGTTTTATATTTAAGATACGAAATAATTTTAAGAAAATTTGAAAGGATTTTATTTTCTAACTGACTTTACTCAACTCAGTTCGATTTAGTCGGGACAAAACTCTAAATATCGGACGGTACTAGTACCCGGAAAAAAAAGAAGACTCCCCATGTGAATATGTATATAAGGCACTTAAAGATACTGTTACTACTTACTCTACTTTATTAATTCATCATCCTCACGTATATAAGGGCCCAATGCATGGCCAAATCAAACTCAAACACTCTCCTCCTTTAATTGTTCTCTTTATCTCTCTTGTACTATATGCATACACAGAGTTGAGGGGAATGCTGTCTGGTTCGAGACCACCTTCTGAATGATCTCGGACCAGGCTTCATTCCCCTCAACCAACCCTTTTTCCAGCTATGCCTATGAATGAGCTCCTCAAGATCAACAAATCGTTAATATCTGCGATTCACTCCACTCCATATTATGCAATTAATTCCAATATTCAACCAGGTAAATATTAGTTTACTGCTGTTCATTAACTTTATATACATACGTAGGGAGCAGCTCGATGTTCAGCTCACTTCGTGTTTTTTTTTTATTCTAAACAAACCAAGCTTCAGCTTAGTTTTACATTCATTTATTTATACAAAACAAGCTTGAGTATAGTGATGTGTCGGCTTGTTTACGTTTACAAATAATGTGTATATGAGTTCGATTACGAGTTTTTAAACTGACTCGTACAAGAGCTCACTAAAGAATTCGTAACTTAGCTTGCATATAAGTTTGATTATTCGTTCGCAATTTGTCTGGTATTGTAATAGACGAATAGAATTGGCAATGTGGTTTATTTCTTTTTGTTGAAGTGAATATATATGAACCTTTCTTCAAAATTGCAACTAAAATGACATTGAATTTTGCACAATTAATATAGCTTGAAAGAGAAGAATTGTATAGTTATTATTTTCTCCATTTTTTTAGTTGTCTATCCAGAAAAAAATTTGCACATATTAAAATAATATCTTTTTTATCTTAAATTATAAAAAAAAATACTAATATAGTCCTATTAGTTAATAAATATTTTATAAAGTAAAGTATAGAGTCATAAATTTGGAATATAAAGATTAAAATCACCTTAAAGCTCTAAATGAACAATTATTTATAAATAAATAAAATTGATTAAATGGATAATTAAAGAAAACGGAGAAAGTACTATATTATGTAGTCTATATAAAACAGAATTTTAAGAGATCTGGTATCTCTTATAGCTTTTAGTGGCGTGGACATATGTATTTAGAACTTGTTTAATTGATTAATTATGATAATAAGTACCTTCTAGAGGAATTAGACTCAGATTCATTTTCTATACCATATTTTTTAACGAAAAATCAAAAAGAAAAAGTTTAGATACAAATATGAACCTTATTTATATATAAATTAATCGATCTTTTATTTTTACCAAAAACGTTGAGAAACAGAAATGGGTGCGTGGAAGTTAGTGTGAAAATCTGACTGGAAAGAGATATAAAGTTAAGTTTCATCTTTTTCGTAGTTGATTACTTTTACTAAATTGGCTTTGCTTGCAGATAGTTGCAAAGAATATTGAGATGGAGAAATTATCTGTTGAACCAAGTTATGAACCAATCCAGATTATTTACAATAACCACTTAATAAAAGACACATTAATTAATAATTAGTTAATATATTTAAATTAATTTATCCATAAATAATCACGACATATGTTATGTGTTGTATGGATGGTTCATAATCGTACGTGATGAAACTAGTTCACCTAATTATTTTTTATGTGATGATGATGGATCAAGTGAGGAGAATCATACTATTTATTCGTTTTTATGATAAGCTGTTATTTTTTCAATTATCTAACATACATTTTTTTATCGGTGGGTAAAATCTAATTACATTAATAGTTAGTGGTTCGTAGTTAGATTTTGCACGTAGTCTTAAACAAATGGCTTTATAAACACGAAACTAAGACTTCATAAATAACTGGTCAAATGTCCGATGGGAAACCGGTGAGTTTTAATCGGCTTGGTTAGGTTAAAATTGAGGTTGGTTTGATTTTGGTATATAATTTTTTTATTACCATTCGATTTCAGTCTCAATTTTGATTTTGAACATCCAATGTTAATTGAACCGGCCAAATATTTGAATTTTTTTCAATAAAAAATCTTGCATTTTTGTCGGTTTTAGCCGAACGGACTAATATTTTTCTGTTTGGTTTTGAATACCTTTTTCAAAAACGGCCAAGTTTGGTTTTTGTTAGAGTTTCATCTTTGAGCAATTCGATTTTGAACATACGACGGACCTATTAATTTAATTTTGGAGATTTTAGTTCATTTTAACTAAACCGACCGAATGCTCACCCTTGGTTCTTATTTACTATTGGACTCTAGTAGCAATTTATATCCCTCAACTGGTAAGTAATATGAAATACCATATAAAATAATTTTGTTGAATTGAATTTGGTGGTCATAGTCAATTTATCTCATTTCTACAATTTATTCCCGCAATTTGTAAGTCAAATGTTTCTTCAATTGGTAATTTGCCTCTCAATTTATAAATTAATTTGCTAAAATGAAATTAATTGACTATAATCATCATATTTATGACAAATTTTTCACAAAATTAATTTATCTATTAATTATTTATTATTTATAAATTGAGGGACAAATTACTATTTAAATTTTTATATTTGAAAACCCATCTTTTGTCCGATTTTGGAATTAGGAAATTAGGCAGTGCAGTAATTTGAGAAAAGGACATAATAGCCTAAGATCATCGTTTAATTACCTAATGTGTTGATTAATTTTTTTAAATGGTTTGGATATAATGTCAAATAATGGATAAACTTAATTAACTAGAAAAAATATGTAGATTATAGAATTTTGTAACAATAATATAAATTTAGATGTTGTAGTAAAATGGCATCATCTTGTTGGTATATGAATGATAAGAAATGACATCATTTGGCACCTTATAGTAGAAATTGTATTAGCAATTGTAATCTAATTCTCTTCAATTGGCAACAGAGAAAAGAAACAACAGACAAGTTGTATGACATAAAAGAGGTCCATTCTGAAAGAGTAAAAGGAAGATTTTGTTGGCACAATCACTTAATTTTGCTTAGCAAGCACAAAGTTGTCTGTGCCCCAAAACACCTTCCCTTAAATGTTTTTTTGTTATATAAATACTCATATTTTATGAAATTATTATTAAAATTTTTCTTAATTTTACATTTATAAAAATACTCTTTGACTATCAAAATTATAAAAAGACTATTTTTATTGGGAAAAAAAATCAACAAAATATCATTTAAGGCGACTTTTATTTTATAAATAAATGATTGCTTATATTGTCAATTGATAGATCATTTTATTATTTTTAACGTTTTATTTTATATGCCAATTTTTATACTTTTCCATCCCATTTAGGATGTTTCTTTATCATCTTTTTATGTTCTATTTAAAGAAAATGTAATACTTTTTAGCATATTATATTTTTTTTGTTCTTATTTTATCCCAATAGTTAAATATATTTTATAAAATATTTAAATATACATAATTTTAAAGCATAATTAGCAAGAATAAAACAAGAAAAACATTACTTATGTCTTCTTATATATGTGTAAAATAAAAAAACCCTAAATGGGACTGGAGTATTTGGTAACACTTTAAAAATTAAAATTTTATTTATCTTTAGTAAATATGTATAGTCATCTTCAAATAAATTAATTGATTCATATCTCAAAAATAATAAACCAATAAAAAATTGATTATCAATTTTTATTTATAATATATTTAGTTTATTATTAATTTTAGCTGTAATAATTAATGCAAATTAATAAAATAAGATAAAATATTTTTAGATTTATTAATTTTATTGTAATAAATAATTGTATGACATATTTAGAAATTTTTTTCAAAATTAAAATTCATTTATGAAGATAAAATACAAATAATGAACATATCACAATGGGTAAAATATGATCTTTTAAATTTGGCCAAATGTTGTAAAAAGGCCAAACCTTTTATAAAAGTTTCACAAAAGTCCTGACCTTTCAATTTTTTCGATTTTGGCCAAAAATAAATTATTTGGTTTCAGTTGTGGCCAACTCTCAATTTGATTTCAATTTGCCTATGTGGTGCCTATGTGACGCCTATGTGGCATGCCAAATATTGAAAGTTCAGGACTTTTGTGAAACCAAATAATCCATTTTTGGCCAAAATTGACAAAATTGAAAGGTCGGGACTTTTGTGAAACCAAATAATCAGTTTTTGGCCAAAATCGAAAAAATTGAAAGGTCAAGACTTTTGTGAAACTTTCGTGAAAGGTTTGACCTTTTCATAACATTTGGCCTTTAAATTTAAACTATTAAATACTAAGCAACAATTTAAAATAAATAATAAAATTAATCGAAAATAAAAAAATTCATGATATAAGTTCCGTCAAATTAACTCAACAATGAACTACATTCCTCTTGGACAAGGTACTTGGATAAAGCAGCCATATATATATGATCATATATATTTAAAAAGATTATGTAGGCATATATATTGAAATGATAAATTAAAAAAAATTGAGGTACAACTAATATATTTGACTTGAAGTGAACGTGGTTTAATGCAAATGGATGCAGGGTCCCGGCTGTCCACATTTTATCTCTCCTCCGACAAGGACAATATCTCACCATCTTCTTAACCAAACCAACTCAAAAAACTTATCCCATTTCCTATTTGGTTTTACTAGTCTTCAAACTTAAGAGCTGTTTTTTTTTCTTAACAATAAAAAAGGGAAAATAAATTAAGAGTTGAGAGTTTCTATTTTAAATAATATATAGTTTTATAATACCGAAAAACAGAGAAATTATTAGATACACTCACTCAGTCCACCACGTCATTGCGCTATTGGTTAGGGCGGACGTACGGATCCACCCGTCGCTCTACCATTGAGAAGTTAATTTGTTTGGATTAAGGGAGGCAGATGGAAAACAATGATTGGGAGATATTGTTTTAAAGTAATAAAAATAAAATTCCTGATTAAACCTTGTTTAAGAAAGAATTAGTGGCTTGTAATAAAAGTTTAAAATAGAAAGTTATCCAGAAACAGATAACGGAAACTGTTATCCGCATCCGTAGAGCTTGAATTTAGGTTAAAACTAAAAACCTCATCCACTTTACTTTCTATTTACCCTTATCTACATTTTGCTATGTTAACCGCAAGACACGTCATCTTACCGCAGACGTTGGTCAAGACCAATCAAAACAAAAGCGGCAGTTTCTCTCTCTACACTCTTCTTGTTTTCTCTCTCTAAAGAAAATCTCCATTTCTCTCTCCTCGATCTAACTTCTCACTGCACACAAATGGTCTGATTTTCCCGGAAAATCGTAATTTTCCCGGAAAGTTAGAGAGGGGAAAATGGATTACGATTCGTTGTTTGACGTAATGGAGTTTTTGAAAAAACCGTCAATAACGGAAACATTTGTCGACATTTTGCTATGTGCAGTGCCTATATGGGTAGCGATTACGATCGGGTTGGTAATCGGGTGGTCTTGGCGGCCCAGATGGACCAGTTTGCTTTATATCGGTTTGCGAAGTAAGTTTAGATTTCTATGGACGCCGCCCGGTTTTGGAGCTCGTCGCCTTTGGTTAGCTTTTACTGCTTTATCCGCTTTCTCCGTTTGCCGTACTATTTGGTCTAATTTCAAGGCCAAAAATCTCGAATCGCCTCCTCCAGCTCTTCATACCTCTCCGGCGGCTGAAGGAAGTGGCGCTGGTGTTGGTGTAGCTGATGATTCTGTGAGGTAAACTATTTTTTTGCTTTACTCTACATAAGTTTCGATCTGTTGACTTTTTCTTTTTTTGTATTTATCCGTTTAATGTGAGAATTTGCAATTCTTTTGTGATTATGATGTAATTTTATTGAATTGCAGCTCTGGTAGTGAACCTAATGACGGCGAGGATATTGTTACAGAGAATGATCTAGAGCACTTGTTGCATCTTCTGGAAGGAAAGGATGGGCAAATGGATTGGCAATTTATGATGGAAAGGTCTACCTCGAACATGGCGTACCAAGCTTCGCGCTACGAGCCTCAGGTTCATTTCAGAACCTTTCTCTTAAATGCCTGTGCAATAATGTGGCAATTTTCCCCTTGTTATTTTTGTAACTGTTTGTCATTATCTTCATAATTACATGTATCTTATGTTTGTTTATCAGAATTGTCCTACTGTGTTCCGTAGTAGAACTGTTTTTGAGGATGCTACTCCTGAACTGGTTAGAGACTTTTTCTGGGATGACGAGTTTCGACTGAAATGGGATCCCATGCTTGCATACTTTAAAATATTGGAGGAATTCCCGCATACAGGAACAATGATTGTTCATTGGATAAAAAAGGTTAGCTGGTCCGATGAATTTTTCTTGGATTATGGTGTCTTCATGCTGCATTTTGTTGTTCTATGTTTATAAATTTTTTAGTGACAAGAGGTCGCTCCTTCAATTTGCAGTTCCCATTTTTCTGCAGCGATCGAGAATATATTATTGGTCGTAGGATATGGGAGGCAGGGAAAACGTATTACTGTGTTACGAAGGTGTGTGTCGTTCTTGCTCTTGCTATTTATACGTTTATAAGAGTTTTACATAATAAGATTGATATCTATGAAATCGGGGCTTCATGTACCAAATCTCTTCATATGATACATAACATATTTTATTTTCCCACAATGTAATGTAGAATAAGTAACTTTTTTAATTCTTTTCTAGTTTTCCAAGTAAAACATCCTCTAGAATCATCATATTTGTCAAGGAAAAGATAAGATTTGGTTCTAGTTTAACTATTGATTGCAAAGATGGTATACAGAGGAGGAGGCTGAAATTATTGCGAACATATATTAATTTTTGTCTGCTCAAATCATTTCAGCCAATCTTTTATTTCATGATGCACTAAATTTCAGATTTCAAGAACTTCTATTTCTTTCTGTCTCACATCTGTGAATTTAAGAGTTTCCTTTTGTTTACCATTATCAAACTAAATTGATTTGTGAGCTATGACATCGCAGGGGATGCCATATCCAGGCTTGCACAAGCGCGACAAGCCAAGGCGAGTGGAGCTTTATTTCTCAAGTTGGGTTATCAGGGCCGGTAAGTAGCTTTGAGCATCATGTTGCAGAGTTTATATTTATGTGTTCCCGAGTTTCTTTAATCAATCTTTAAATGTTGATTCGTTTTGACCTATTTGCTTAATAAATGCAGTGGAATCTCGCAAAGGAGATGGACAGATGTCTGCGTGTGAGGTAACCCTTTTTCATTACGAGGACATGGGGATCCCCAAAGATGTGGCTAAGCTAGGAGTTCGTCATGGTATGTGGGGAACCGTCAAGAAATTGCATTCCGGCATGAGAGCGTACCAGAATGCAAGAAAAACGGAGGCTTCATTATCAAGAAGTGCACTTATGGCAAGAATTACGACAAAGATTTCTTTTGACGAAACAATGGATTCTTCCGAGCCAGCTACTATCGAAGAAGATAAACAAGTGGTCGACATCAAACGACACGACGATCATGGCATTGATTGGAAATGGATAGTCGTAGGCGGAACGGTAGCTCTGGTATGTGGAATTCACTCTGGTGCAATCGGGAAGGCCTTATTACTTGGAGCAGGGCAAAGAGTTGCACGCAGATGAGTTTTTTTCTTCCCTTTTTCGGAACCGGTTTATCGCTATTTGATCTTGAAGAAGTTATTGCAAATTTACTTTAGATTGAATCAAATTCTTGAGGTATCATCATTTGCCAACATGAAGACTGCTGATGCTAAATTGGCATTGTTGTTTTGTAAATTGTATCCTTTTAGCTCTAAAGTTTCTAGTTACCATGATTTATCTTAAGGTATCAAGGATAATATGTTGGTCGTAATTAAGATAAACAAAATTATTATTATAAAGCCTCCCAAAAACCAGAAAAGGTTGTAATATAATGCTGGAAAATTATTATTTTATCAAAAATTGAAAAGTCGTACCTCCTAACCTACTGAAACATGAGAAAAACATACAAATAAAAAAACTTATAGAGATATATTTATAAATATTAAAAATTACAATACATTATGTATATCAAATTTTATCTATAGCTATACTATATATAAAAGCACGGATGGAGGGGGACATGCACATTTACGTTAATATTCTTTTACTTTATAAAATATGATTATTAATTTAGATTGCTATTGAAATAATTATTAGAGTCTTAGAGTAGTAACTAAAATAAATAAAGCTTCCTTGGAGCATAGTTTGTAATTGCAGGATTTGTGTGTGTGTGTAATCGATATAAATGGTATGAATATGACCAGCCAACTGCTGAATGACTCAACAGTGTGTTGTGGAGTGTTTGTGTTGCTTTGTATGCCACCTTCAGTACTTAACAATCTGTCCAGTAATGCTAATTAATTATTATGTCGTCTTCATCTTCAACCTTCTTCTACAAATTACAATATAATAATCAGAAAGTTTTGTTCCATTTGAATGCGACGAGTTATGAGATTCAAAATCTGGTCTACTATTCTTGTAATTTTACAATATATACTTTTGAGTTTATGAATTCTGCATTTCTGACTTTATTTCGATGGATAGCGGACTAACTCACACTTCTTACGCCACCCTAACCTACAATTCCAATTCCTACACTGTTGTTGTGTGATATTTATTTTTCCATCAAACTCATTCGTTTCTGCATTTAAAATTGTAATTTATTATTTTACTTTTTTACAGTTGTGTAATATAATTTTTAGAGTTCTGTTCAACTTTTTAAAAAAAATTATGAAGACATTTCTGATTAATTGAAACTTTATAGACAGTTTCTTTTTCAAAGTTAAATTCTTTATATTAATAAATTATTGAATGTATAATTGTTTAATAATTGTTTAAATTATTAGATTAATAGTAAACTATTATTGAGATAAAAAAAATAGATTTATTACGTCAAATTTGAATTAAACAACTAGGTCATAGTTAGAGGTGGAGGGTTTGGACCCCATATGTTTGGAGAAATGGTGGTTCATCAATCATTCAACTTGTCAAGTGGTTCATCCTCACTTTTACAGTTTTCTAACTGATTAATTTATGGTATCACCTCCTTGTTGTAATTTTTTATATATGCTAATACTCTTATCAATCAAAATAAAATTAACTTAATTTATTCTAGCTGAAAAGTGGAAAAAAAAAATTGTCACAATAATGGAAAAAACTGATGGGGCCTAAAGAATCATAAAATTGAAGTTCCTAATGCGACAGAAGAAGAAGAATTTCTTTTAGTGACATGGAAAAATACTACAATACCTGTTATAATATCAAAATATTTTTCCAAAAAAACTATCCCTTACTAATATGTTGAATAAATATAATAATACAAATTAAAAGTCTTTTATAAAATGAAATGAGTTTTATATATTGACGTAACATATCCGCTGTATTGAATAATTTTTCTAATAATATCATTTTAATTTCATACTAAGTTGGCTAAAATATAGAAAAGGACACACAAATATGTTTTTAAGGAATTTTCTTTATACAAGCCTAATTCCTCACTATAAGAATTAATATGAATTTATGCGTCGGACAATAATCCGCTAGGTCGTGAGATTAAATCCTCTCACGAAGTCGAAAACTACTTAATCATATTAAGTGATGATTTGTTATTATTTTAAATAAATATTCTCTATTAATTAATTATTATATTTAATAATAATGAACATGAACGATTCATAATTCTTTTTGATGCGCTAAATTGCATCGATATAGATATTTTAAAGGTCCATTTATGACAAATTGATATTTTGATCGGTTGAAGAAAAAAAAACAAAGTTGATAACTTTGATGGGCACATGTGAAATCTAGTTGCTAGAAGTTGCTAAAAAATGGTACACGCCTTAAATGGATTCTTTTTGGGTTTCTTTTAAAAGAACACTCATTTTTAAATTTTTTTATAAAAATATCTATTTTTAATAATTTAGTAGGAGATTACTGGAAAGTCATTGGTAGATTAGAGATAAAAGGAGTATTTTTATAAAAGTTTTAAAAAATGGGATATAGAGGGTAATTTTGTTTTCATTAGAGATTCATGAATATGTATGAACAAAATAATTAAAAATATTTATTTCTTAAACTTAATATAATAATTTGCAGTTGCGAAACAGATAGAAGTGGCAATAAGAGCAGTGATAGAAATGAAGCATTTATTGGCATGGAAAGTGCCAACGTGGCAGAAGCAGGACCTCATAGGTGAGAATCTGAGCAAAAGCAGAGAGAGATTTGGTTTCAAGTAAATTGTAATTGCAACTGCTGCATTTTGGCACCATTCTTCTTTTGGCTCTACAATTCCATGTACATACTCCTCTGCAACTTGCTCAGAATTGAAGCACTCACTTCTAACCATAAGATTTGAAGCACATCAGGTTTGTTGAATCTTCACAATTCCTTATTCTATTATTGCTTTTTCTTTCTAAATCTTCTCTCTTATTGTTTTGGATATGATTCTCTGATATTCTGCTGGATTTATTCTCTCTAAGCCTGCTATGTTTTGTTTGTAAGCCATGCATTGCTCTTCAGCTTTTCTTGCTGCCAGGGGGTCAATCAACTTCTGCTCTTTGCTTTCTCATCATTTCTCTCTATATGTATGTCTGAATCTTTCTTCAAAAATTTGTGAATTCTTGAGCTGAAACTGATCATTGGGTGCATCCAGGGGCGTGCAATCGCTCACCTTATAATTTTGAGTCCCTTTTGAAAAACGTTGATATGAAATTGAAATATATGATTTTGTCACCTTAAATTATATAGTTTGCCCACCTTAAAATTTATTTGTTTTCAATTTTACTCATCTTATAAAGTTTCGATATTAATCTTAACCACCTTATAAAATATTTCTGAGTCCGTCACTAGGTGCATCAACATACACATACCATCCTACTATATTAGGGCGGAGCGAGGAATTCAAGAGAGGGTATTTGTAGTTGTTATTGGGGAGGCAATACAGTTTAATTGTAGGAACAGTTTAATTTGAGAAATAGAGATGTATAGATAGAACTAATTTTAAGTCATATTGGTCTCTCATAATTCCTTTTTAATGATTTATTTATTTATATTTCCAATATAAAATTGGAAACGAAATTAGCGAGCGATTATCGGAGGGGCGGGGTGGGAGGTATACATCACGTCGGACCAACTCTAGAACAATGGTAGAACCTAAGGGTAAGAAAAGAATGTCATTCAAGGTACATGCTTAGTTTCCTAGAATTTAAATGAAAAAATGAGGCTCATGGAGATACAAGTGAGTGATGTTTTCCTCTCTTAGAAGTTGGAATATTGTTTTATGTAATGTCGTGCGCATTCAATTTGGTGTATTTTTCCTTCATGATCGTCTACCTCAACCCGCTCTCACACTGCATAAGTGCATAGCAATTGAATACTTTTCGCTGCCTTAAAATCTGATCTTATAACTTATAAGCCATCATTAATAAATTTGATATCTTTGATGATGAGATATAAGGACTTGAAGCTTTAAGGCAATCTGATTATAAATGTGCCACAAAATCTTCTCCTTATATGCAACTGAATTTTGATGTGAATTGTTAACGGGAAACTAAAGTCTGTAACTTCGACTTATAACATATTCTAAGTTTATCAGTGTTAATTTTGGTAGAATGGTAATTTAACGCCTTGTAGTTGAAAACCTTTCCTCCATAATGTTGAATTCAATTATTTTGTGTAGACAGAGTTTTTCGTGTTTAGCACCATGGAGAAGTCTGACTTTGACCTGGACCTCATTGGCATTTCAGGATTGGCTACGGAAGAGTCCATTCACGGAAAGAAAGTGGATGACAAAAACGTAGAACCGTCAACTAATTTATGCCTTGCTGTGGGTTATTCCAATCAGTGCATTCAGAGAATCTTGAACAATGATCCAGGTGCAGGTGCAAATGCAGCTTCAGCAGCATACATGACATTAGTAGCCGCAGACCCGCTGTCTGAACTAGTTTGGTCTCCGCATAAAGGTTTGTGTATTAGATGTGCTGATGGAAGCTTCACAGAGAAAAATCCTTCTCTGTCGTGGGGTGTAGGACCTACCATTATGGCAAACGCATCAAATTCTGATAAACCCGTGTCAAATACTGACAAACCTACCAATAGCGAAATACGTATAGCATCTCTGGCAGCATGTAATCTGGCTTGTGAGGTTGCTGGAAGAAATATTACCACCATATTTCCTACAAGCATCATGCCTATCAGTGGAACAAGTCTTGAACTCAGGACAGGTAAATGATTTATTGGTTTGGCATATCACGAAATAGTGTACTGTCGAACCTGGACCTAATTCTTTTAGTACAGTATGTCCCAAATCTGTGTCCTGGATTACTAACACTTATCATCTGGCAGCTAGTGGTGATCAGCTGGAAGAAATGAAAAATGGAATGGACTTCCGTTTTCTACAGAACGAGAATAGAAGGAGCAAAAAAGGGAAAGGTAAATGTGATTTAGTTAACAACGATATGGTTGGCAATTTGGCACCAGAGTTAAAAGACAAATTCCAAGTCTATCACTTGCTTGATGTTGTCATTTAGTGCCATTGGAAATGATATACGGATTATTACACTCTGCTGTCGTTTCATAGTTGGAAACTATTTGTTCATATTGTTCTGAAAATGGAATTCGATATACATTAAAAAAGAACCAAATATTTTCTGAAGAGTTCATAATTTGCTACTAATGCAAGAGCATACAAGATTTCAGAAGCATTTCATGAAGCTGTTCACCTAAAATCATGTTTTGACATTTTTGTTGACATATTTGACAGATTCACATATCATGCTAACAGCTTCATCTTTTCATTTTCTTACACCATTTATGGAATGGCACTAATTTCTTCTATTGCCAGTTGAAACAGATGTACCTGAACTGAACATGGGACAAAATTATCCAACTTCCGAGGAGCCTATTGTCAGAGCTTCAGATATTAGTGATAGAAAGCATGCTTTAAGAATGGGAATTGTATTGGCCTCTGAAATAAATACTTTGGAAAAGTTTGAAGTTTATGATACTGAAATTATTTCTGGGAAGAGAAAGGTGGAATCAACTTCAATTAGAGAAAATGATAGCAAAAACAAGATGGTCATAAGGCCTCATGCCCTTTTGCCCTTGGACAAACTGGAGTCAACTGCTGAGAATGATGTAGCAACTCCATTTGGTGAAAATGTTTTACCGTCAGAATGTCCTGATAGAAGGATTGAAAATAATACTCGGCATGGAGATGAGTTACTTCCGGTGGACAAGACTCTTGCAGTTAATCCGGCTCCTGCTAACAGTAGATTCCGCAAGAAACAAAAAAAAGGCAAGTCCCGGGCCTTATCTGATGGAGATGCAAAGGAAAGGATGTCAAATGAGGAGGATGGTAGTCATGAGAGTGTTGAAAGCTGTAATAGTGGTAGACTATTTTCAACAGGGAAACGGCAATGGAATGATCAACAGTTGATTGTAAGCAGCAAAAGAGTCAAAGGACAAACTAATCAAGATAGCTCATTCATGAATTGGATCTCAAATATGATGAAGGGGGTCTTAAAGTCAAGTGAAGAAAAAGAACCTTCTATTTCTCATGGTCATGAGAATCCTGAACAGGATACTTTCGCAAGTAATAGAGAAGAAGACCCCACATGCAGACCTGTTGGGTTTCAATCCATTTTTCAGTCGCTTTATTGCCGTAAGACCAACACTCAACAAGCTGTCACCTTGAATGCTGATCATCAACAGGAAGGATTTATAGAAAGCGAGCTGGACAATAAAATGTGTGACCTGAATGCTACTCCAATAGCTTGTCGTATGGTGACTGGTAATGTTTACAAGCGGCTTCTGCCATCGACTGAGAGGTTCAATGATTCTGCTTCTGGTAACCAAGCTGGTACAGCTTTCCATTCAAGAGATATACTCATGAATTTTTCTGCCATTAGAGAAAGCAACAGGAGCATCTCAACTGAGAACCAAAATTCATGCAACGTGGAAACTGGTAGGGCTGAAGATGGAATAAGCTTCAATTCTTCCAAGGGGGAAAAAATGGATTCAAAACTGGCATCCGAAGAGAAACCGACCCATAATTTTGATTACAAAGGTGAACCACTAGAAAGCTTGTGGATATCTCGATTTACTCCAAAAACTTCTGGTCCTTCATTAAACAACAAAAGGACCGGTGAGCCTCTTAACTGTTGTGCTGATGGCATGAAGCTGAAACCTCTGTTACAGAATCCTCTTGGTTCTTCTAGTAAACTTGAAAATGTTGAGGCTAAGAAACACTCTACTGAAGCGTCGCCGCGTGTACAAAATTCTGGTACCGCTGATGAGGCTTCCTTCAGTTTTTATAAAGTGAAGAGACACAGTGATGAAATTTCGACATATAAACCGAATCCTATTCTGCCCTCCTCAGGAGTCAAATTTTCAGAGGCAATGGCTTCTGTTTTTGCAAGGAGATTGGATGCCCTCAAACACATTCCACCTTCATATAACACAGACCCTGCAGCTCATGAAACAATGACCTGTTTCTTTTGCGGCATAAGGGGTCACCATTTGCAAGAATGTCCTTATGTAACTGATACTGAACTTGAAGATCTCTTAGGCAATGTTAACTCATATGAGGGGATAAAAGAATTGCCTTGTGTGTGTATTAGATGTAATCAGCTGAGTCATTGGGCGGTTGCATGTCCTAATATTGCTGCCAATGCTCGTGCAGTTTGTTATAGGAATGAATCTGGAATTGAGAAAGAATGTGCTTCAAGTTCCAGAGTAAAGGGATTGAAAGAAAACCAAATGGCAGCTCCTTATGGTCTTATCAGTGGCTTGATTTCTGATATACCAAATGGAATCTCTGATGCAGTAAGAAGCCTTCGTTTGACAAGAACAAATATTCTCAAGTGAGTAAATCATGATAATTAGTCTTTCCTTGAATAGTTGCTTCCGTTACGAAATTGTTTCAATGAAAAGAGATTAGAAATAGAAATTACCAATTTTCATTTATGGCTGTGAATGTTGAAAGTGATTCCTTCCAATTATTATATGGAACACTTGAACAAAATGCTGATACTGTTCATACTAAACTGATATTGCAAATTAATTCCTGTCTATTGCTTATATTTTCCGTGTCGTGTGGTCATCAGATGGATGAAATCCGACGTGCCACTCTCACCTCTTGATGGTTATTTTGTGCGCTTGCGGCTTGGGAAGTGGGAAGAGGGACTAGGAGGAACCGGATACTATGTAGCTCGCATTACTGGTACTTTTTGTGCACTGTTATCAAAATTGCATGCTTCGTCACCAAACCAATTTATATCTCTAGAGCGATCACAAATTAATCGGAATTGATTCCTAATCTATTGAACTGATAGTGAATTGTTAGGAATCCTTGAATCACATGTTTCATCTGATTAATAAGAAAATATATTAGAAAAGAAATTCATCAAAAATAAAATATATTAGAAAAGAAGAAATAAATAAATAACCACCCAAATTTGCCGTTTCATATACTATAGATCAAAAGAGGAAAAAATATTAGTACTTTCATTAGCACTTAGACTAGTATTTTAGATCTTTTAGTTTTATTTTTAATTTAGTAATTTTTTTAAAGAATGTTACAAGGTACACATTAGTTAGTTTGTTAAGCATGTCTGTTGAAAGTAATTTAATTTATTCATTAAGACTTTATTTTTTGTATTCAACAATTATATAGTTCAAATTTTTAGGAATATATGAAATTTCATATATCATTTATGCGAGCATATTTTTGTCAACGATACTAAATATAAACGGAATCTTACGATTCGATTCTCGATTTCCGATTCAGTAATCAAGCATTTTGATTCTCGATTTAACAACTATGCTTTTGTGGACGATTCACATATCTATTGTCAACATACACTGATTGATTGCAGTTAATGAATGAAAAATTCTGATAGTAGAAGCTGATATTTCTTGTTTGTAAACTTTTTTTTATGAATGCACAGGAATTCAAATAGAGAGTTCATCAAAGAAGTGCAAAGCATCCATCTCCTTAAATGTCGGTGGAATCAGAAGCGTAGTCGAAAGTCGATATGTCTCCAACCATGACTTTCTTGAGGTAAAAATCTGACAAGTTGTTGTTTCAGATGTTCACTGTGAAACCTTCGTTTTGCATAAGTAATAAGCTTATATATATATATATAGATTGCTTGCAGTTGAAGTTTCAACTGTTCTCTCTTACTAAAAGCTGTGTGTGTATTTTTCAGGATGAGCTTAGGGCATGGTGGTCTGCTACTTTAACAAATGGCGGCACATTACCATCCGAAGAAGAGTTGAGACTGAAAGTTGAAGAAAAGAAAAAACTGGGATTTTAGGGCCAAAATAAAAAAATCAAAATTTGCTGTCAACAATGTTATTGTACAGGTCATTTCTCCCACTTATGTAAATAAATTTAATCTGTATCACTAAATTTTGATTTTTTTTTTCCTGGCAAATGTGAATAATGAAAGAATTACAAGATCTTCAGATTTTGGCTTTGATGGGTCTCTCATATCTATGTATGGAAATTCTTACATCGATTCAATCTTTACTTTAATTATTTATTAAATGATAGAAAAATGAAAAGAAAATATTGAGAAATAAAATTTTTAAAATTAGACTGGATAAGTCGATTAAAGAATTTAGGGGCCGTTTGGTTAAAGGTTAGGAATCGGAAAGGGAATGAGAAGGAATGGGAATGATTGTATTCATTTTTTATTTGGTTCAAAATTAGTGTGGGAATGGGTAAAATTTAATAAAAAAAATTATTTATTATTTATTAAAAACACTTTCTTTCTTTTTTAAAATATTTTTTATATAAAAAAAAAATTTAAAACAAATTTAAAACAAAATTAATTTTTTTTAAAAAATTAAATAAAAAAGATTTTTTTAAAAAAATATTTTTTTTAAAATTTTGTTTTTTAAGAAATTAAAAAATTATTTTAAAAAAATAAAAAATATTTTTTTTATTATTTCAAGTATATTTTTTAAAATAAATATTTAAAAATATTTTTTTTAATAATTATATATTGATTATTTATTATTAAAATATTTTGTTAAATTTTGATTTCCATGTGCACTTTGACAAAACAAATACAAACAATGGAAATTATTTCCATTTCTATTTTCATTCCCCTTTTTTTGGCAAAACAAACGGCCTCTTAGATTGGATTGTTATTTATACGAACAATTAAAAAAAATGAAAGGAGTAGAATTTATAATTTTATAAATCATCAATTGTGAAAAGTAAATAAATATTCTATTCTTCATATAATAGATAAGGTTGGACAATCATTCATTTGGTTTCCTATATTTGTCCACTTCAGCAGCCATATATGGGTTAAATCTTATCCTTTAAATATAGACTTTCTTTATTCAGCCAATTCTGATAAATATTAAAGCATTAATAATTAGAAGTTATTAATTTATGGTGTTTAATTAACCAATTCCTAGCTTCACACCATCTGAGTTTCTTGCAATTTGATAGCATAGACGTAAGAAATTGATATGCATTAGCAGCAGTTGCATTATAATTAATTTTAATGACCAAATAGAAAAGCAGTATAATGAGAACGGAAGAATCAAAGGACTTGCAAGTGTATGATTAGGGTCAACCATGTAACCGCAAAATTGCAATCTGCTAAAATCTTTAAAAATATAAATTGAGAACGTGAAACAATACTACAAATTTGCTTAGCAAATAGTAGAGTTTAATTGAGGCTTATTCACCAAAAAATATCAAACCTTTACAGTTTGAGTCAATTTTAAATCTTTAAAAACCGTCATATTTAGCCAAACCTTATATGTTGTGTTTTTTTTCCAGCTATTTTTGAATCGAACCGGATTATATGCCTACATGTTATATATGTCACTGCCAACTCAGCAAAACTAGCTGACATGGCACATTACAAATCACTAACTCAAACATAACCAAACCAAAGACTAAATCAAATAAAACCAAATCCAACTAAATCAAATCAATTTAAAAATTATTTTTTAAAACTCATAAATATTTTAAAAAATTAATATTAATTTATTTCATTTAATAAAATGATAGATATGTAAATAATTTAATTTTTTTATTAAATAGATAAAAAATCATAAAATTAAAATATTCAAAAATCACTAACAATTTAATTAATATATTTTTTTATTATAAGACGAACGAAACATATTTTTCCCTAATGTTTTCGTCAATTACCGCTAATTTTTTCAAAGAATCTACTTTGAAAAACAAAATTTCCGCCGCCAACTCAAACCGTTCCGGCGGTCGTCATCTACTCTGGCCATCGCTCCGAATTTTTTTTCAAAGTCTATTCTAGCCATGGAGAAGACGAGAAGACGAGCAGATCTCGTGTTCTCCATGGCTGGAGAAGACGAGCTTATCTCGTCTTCTCTAGCCATGGAGAAGATGAACAATTCATCTTCTCCATGGCTGGAGTCTATCCAGCCATGGAATCTGAAGAAGACTTCAGCCATGGCGATGGCCGGAGTGGATGATAGCCGGAGTGAATGGTGGCCGAATGGGCGTTGGCTAGAGTAAGAGTGGCGGTGGCATTAGCGGAAGTCGATGTCCGTTTGGATAAATATTATTTTCAAGATAAATTGAAATTTAATTAAACTAAATAGAATTTTAAATTATTTTTTGAGATAAATTATGATATCCATTTGAATATTTCGATTTTTATTTATTTAGTAAAAATTTAAAATAAAATTATTAAATAAGTACGAGTTTAAATAATGTCACGACCCAATTTATTGAGCCGAGACCGGCGCTAGGGAATGGGAGTGATAGCTCTGAAACTCGTAGCAAGCCTAAAACTACTAATAATTTTTTCGCATTTAAAAGTATATTATTATGTATGAAACATTTCAGAAAAAGCTCTTGTAGATAATATCATTATAAATAGCAAAATATTATATTAGAGTTTACAATACAAAATACCGTTTGAAATCAAACCGTCTATTTAATACTGACATCTACTGACTACTGCAGCTTTAGGAACTCATACTTGTTCAAGTCCAATGACTTTTGGCACAATGAAGATGGCTTGTCTGATCCGACTTCTAATACCTGCAAACATCAGAGTGAGGGGTCAGTATTTGGGAAAATACTGAGTGAGTTTGCAAGCTACTAATGGTATTATCAAAATATAGCGCCATACGCTTAATACGTTTGTAAATTCATGATATAAGTAAACAGCAAAGATTCTTAATTTCAAAGTGTGAGTCCAACTCACTAGATACGGGGACTACAGACTACACCGTATCCGAGTACTCTCTCGTATCGAATCTTAAAGAGGGAGTCCAACTCACTGGTGGGTCCAACCCACTAGATACGGGGTTTAAGTTACACCGTAACCGAGTTCACCCTCGTGTCGTATTCGTATTATATCATGCATCAATATATTAAATCTCAATCACAGAGTCAGTCACTCTAGACTGACTCACTAATGATCACGCAGCCTATTGACACCCAATAGGTAGTTGGTCTCTTTGGACCGCACATTAGACACTCATCTTCAAAACAACGAATACAACATCATCTATATAATCAAATTCATCAACCTATCATCTCATATAACAGTTCATATAAATATGATATATGGATAATAATACTAATAAGGTATGAAAATATATTTCATAATAATACGCAAAAGTAAATTTGCCACTCACAGTGACCGCTATCCAAAACTGCATAATCGTCACCCGAACACGTAGGTTCCGTGCGTCTTTTGGTCTCGTTGCTACTCCAGCTCGACGGCCTGATAGCTTGTCGATACATCCATTTCCTATTCACATCATACTTACGTTTAATTCATAAACGTAAATCTTGTACTAATACTATAAGTTATAAACTTAGGTTAACGTAATCGTATTCCTAATACAGCTCTTAACTTTGATCGCGTTCTAATACTTAATAGAGATACTTGTTATATCTCTTATTCATCGATTCCTAAACTTAGGTTTCTTATATCTCGAAACCCTAATCAAACACGTTATGTTCGATAATCAAATTTCTCGTTTTTGGGGTTCATATTCCCTTTTCAATGTCCGACACTTTTAAGAGTCGGAAACTATGTTAAAACGGGGCGAAAACGCTTAAATAGGTAGGTCTATGGGTTGTGCGAACGCACGAGAAATTGTGTGCGTTCGCACATCCTTGGTGTGCGTTCGCACACCATGTGTGCGATCGCACATATTTGTGTGCGTTGGCACACACAGTGCCTCGCACGATTCGGAATCTGTTTCCGATCGATTCCGACGTGCTCGAACTTGATTCTGACATGCCCCTATCTCATTTTAATACAATTTCAACTCCAAATCCATCAAAAACGATAATAGAAACGCGATTACAATTCGTTAAATTCGTTAAAACGAATTAACCCTTATTTACTAATTCTCGAAACAAAAAAATCAAGTTCACCTCGATTTGAAGCTTAACGATGATAGAGAATTTAATTCTGAACAAATTGATATAAAGAACGCTCGATTTGGACGAGAAACGACGAAACGGCAATGGATCGTAATCGTTCGCCATTTTCCTTCACTGGTGCCATCCTCCTTCTGCTCCTTTCCCTTTTTCTGGAATCATATGATTCCTTTATGTTATATCTATACTTCTATACTATATATAAAAGCACGGATGGGGGCGGGGAGACAGGCGAATTTACGAAATAACCCTTTTCAGTTTACTACTAAATAAATGTTTTATAGTCATTAACTAATGAATTATTTAATTAATCAATATTATAATTAAAGTCCTAATAAGAATAGATAGATAAATTATCTCCAATTTAATTTTTAGTATGTAAAAAATAACTAAATTGTCTCCAAATTAGTAGGAATTTATATGTACATTTATGATTTAGCAAATTATCCCTTTTTAATTTATACTTAACTAATTACTTAACTTATAATTTTATGGAAGTTTGGTTCCCTTTACACTTCAAAATCTTACCTATAAAATTTTCATTGCATACTTAAATTTTATTTTCTTTCTTAAGTAATATTTTAAATTTTCTTATTAATTTTTTATTAACTAATATATTTAACTAATAATGAAGTTAAGATGACATAAATATAGTTTATTACTATGAATATTTATTTTTTACATTAATATGTATACCCGTGAGTTTTCAGTTTACATAAATTACTTTTTTATTTTCATTATTTTCATTTTTCAATTGTTTTAGTTGAAATATAAAAACAAAAATTTAATTAAAATAATGTTACTAAATTAATTAAAGTTAAATTTTATGTTGGTTAGAAATAAAATAAAATGGTATAATTATAATAAATTTGATTAATACTTAAATTGATAAGTCACGCCACGAGCCACGTGCGTAGCACGTAATGCGAAACTAGTATATATATATATATATGTTGGATAATTGTCCATTTTGATCATTCTTTTCTTAACTTAAACCAATTCTCTTTTAAACTTTCTAATTTAACCCAATTGTTAAATTATCCTTTTAACTCAATTACTTACGTATTATTTATATTCAAATAAATAATACTAACACAAGATTATTACTTTCCGTTAATAATCTTTCAATTGCTATTTCCGAGACTTAATTGGCTAATTTATAATTTGGTCCTTGTACTTTTCAAAAATTGCAATGTAGCCCAAAACGTATCCGCGCCCAAATTTTAAAAGGTCTCCGATTGACCTGAAATTTTTACCACTATTATTATAAAACATTTCGCGGACCTTTGCGAAACAATTTTCCTTTTCGGGACTTAACTGGTTAAATTACCACTTTGATCCCTGAACTCTAGTTTGAGACTTTTCTCGATATTTTTCCTTTTAATTTAAATTCCAACTTTAGAATTGGAATATGATGTTAAATTCCGCATAATTACTTCCCCAATACCAACCTACTAAAGACTTATTTACTTTTAATTTCTTGGAAATCATTTCCGATATTGCCACCCTGGCGAATCAGAACTGGACACATGGTCCAAATAAATACTTAAATATTTTAGGGTATTACAAATAATTAATCCATTATTGATTTGAATAAGTTGGATTTGATTTTATTTGGGTTATTATGTGGTTAATTGTGTAGTTTGATTAAATTGAGTTAGTGGTTTGAGATGTTGCCATGTCAGCTAAATTGTTTAGTTGGAATTGACATGGCTGATATGCGAGCAACAAATGCGGTTTGATTTAAAAATGGCAAAAAAAAAAAATATATAAAATTTAGCTAAATCTGGTGGTTTTAATGCTATAACTGACCCAAGACGTAAAAGTTTAGTATTTTTTAAAGAATAAGCTTTTAATTAATTGACACCCAAGTGGAAAGAGACCTTGAATATGACAACTGGGGACCATATGGATTTAAAGAGAAAAGAGAATAGCACATATGCTGTCTTACACAATTATCTTCAAATAAATAAAATAGTGTATATATCTTTGATAATCAAAATCAAAATTTAACTTATGTATGATATACTTTTTAAATTTAAAGCTTATTTTAATAAAAAAAAATAAGTGAAAAATGATAAAATAAATATGGTAATTTAAAATAAAATAAAAAACTGGTGCTCTAGTCTAGATATAGAAAGCAAACTAACATAAAAAATAATTCATTCGAGTATTATTTTATAATATATAATTTTTATAATAAACAAATTTGAATTTATAAACAGTCTACTACAGATGCTTTTATTTCTAATAAGATTTATTTTAATAATATTTTACATGTTTATTAGAAAGTTATCTTCTATCTTAAAGTATGTTTTTCATTTGTTCTATTTTTTTCTAATTTTAAATAATACTTTTTACTTTTATCTGTCATTAATGATTAACTGAATTTACTAATAATAAATTTAAATCTTTAACCTGCCTGCTGAATTCTATCGGCAAAGTGTGGTAGGAGTAGGTAGGGCAGTTGCATATTAATTACCAGTGTTTATCTCATGCATTGGTTGTGCCATGTTATATTTAACAAGTCAATGAGCATTTACGATATAAAATCTTTTAGTTATTATTTAATTTTTTATTATCAATTTTTCCACATGACTAATGCATCATTAGTTTATTGCACAAATAATATGGAGCAACGGTTGCATTCAATAATCTTTCATTAATTACTATCAATGATTTGAAATTGAAAAATATATTTATTTTTCAAAACTATATGAACAAAAAGGACAATGAAAATTAATTTTTCAATATACTAAACAAGAAATACTTACAAAAATATTAGATTAGAAAATACAAAAAATAAACTAAAGGTAAATAAAAATTAAAACAATTTAATTTAATTTAATTTTTTGGTATTAATATTATAAAAAAAAATATCAAAAAGATATTTAAAATACACCTAATAAATACTTAAACACATCTACATATAACAGTTAACAAAAATAAATATACATAAAAAATACTGAAATATACCAAAAGAATGCTAAAAACACTTAAAGTTTCACTTAAAAATACTTAAAAAAACACTCATATGACATTGTTAATATTCCACTAGTTAACACTAACCATACCTTGTGTTAACCGCCATGAAGCGGAATTTTTTTTGGCCAAATTCCGACTATCTGTCGCTGCACTCCAACAGTATATCTTTGATGTTCTTTTGGATTTTTTGTTAAAATATAGAATTTTGTAAATAAAAAATCGAACAAGAAAAAATGGTCAAGTAGTAAAATATTAAGGATTTGAATAGCAATTTATTTCTTCAACTTGTAAGCAATGAACAATTAACACATATATTAACTTTGTAGGCAAATAAGTCATGAGTTTGGTGATTATGGTAAATTAACCTCATTTTCGCAAATTAGCTTGAGGGGACAAATTGGCAAAATGAGGTTAATTGATGGTAATTATCAAGTTCATGACCATTTTGCTCATAAAATTAATTTATATGTTAATTATCTATTATTTACAAGTTGAAGGGCAAATTGCTCCTAAAGACTAATATTAAATGTAATTTTAAAATTTTATAGTATTTTTATTAATAAATTTAATAAGACAGTGAATGTTGTACAATCATTTTAAAAAAGAACATACTAATAAAATAAATCATATTGGCATTATAATAAATATATTATTCATCATTATGCATAAACATTAATTTGACAAATGCTTGGATTTTGTCTGCAACGGTTGAAACCAAAAGAAGAATTCAATTCCTGCGGAGAAAAAAAAAATAGCAGCTGCACGTATTCCTCTGCAACTCTAACAAGATGAAGTCTGGTAAGTATTCATTTTCTGTAAACCTTTTGCTAATAATCGAAATAAATAAATCTGTTTACTTTTCAGCTGATAATCAAGTCATCCTGGCGAGAATCTTTGCTGCTTCTTTGGTCGGATTTGTCACCGTCGCAGCCGTGCAATATCGCCGGAAAAGAACTAAGCCCAAGATTAAAGACAGTCAGAGCATCATTCCACGGCTAGACAGAACAGGATCTGGCCGCGTTGGAAATCTTGAGAGATTCTCTCACTACGTTGGTGATAATAGTTGATTACATTTAGTCGTTGTTCTTTGAATGGGTTGATTTTAGTGTGACAATTGTAATTTGTGCAGCTAGGCAAGTGGGATTTTTAGATCCAAATGAATGCCCACAGCTATGCAAATTGGCGGGCGATTATTTGAGGAAAAGTGAAGATTGTGAGAGCAACATATTTGAATATTTCGGCAATCAAGCAGAAGCTGAGGCTCAATCTTTGTATGTGAAGCTGATTGAAGAATTTGAAAGATGTATTCTCACTTACTTTGCTTTTCACTGGACTCAAGTTCCTCCAATCATTACTCAGGTTTATTTATTTTATTTATATAATATATATAAACGCAAAATTACAAAAAACAAAACAAAAATACGACTTCCGCGCTTATATCAATTAATTTTCTTTAAAATAATTTTTTGCGATTTAATATAAGTAGACATGTAGTAAATAATGAAAATTAAAAGGATTGGATAAAATTGTTAAAAGTGGTCAATTTTATATATTAAATAATTTTGTCTTTTTTATGAGTAAGTTTCTTATTTTCTTTTATGAATAATTTTGTCTTATATATAGATGTGTTCGATCTAACAATACAATTATGTAAACATCAAAGATTTATTGTCTTGAAAATGGCTGCAGTTGATGAATGAAAAATCAGAAAAAAAGCCAAAGCTAAGAGACTTTGTAAGAGCAGCAACAAGGTGAAGTTGATTTCTTGATATTTTTCAGTTGCTTTCTTCTGTTCATTTTTCATTTAGTAATCAACACAAAATAATATATAATACTATAATTACTTATAAAAGTTATTTCTAATTTGTTTTACTTAAGAAAATTATAAAAATCAAATTTAAATTTAAATTACTACTATTTATAAGCAAACAATAATTAACAGTGAAACAATTTGTATAAATAAATATTAAATACTAATATTCATCTACAATAATGTGTGACTAAAAAATAATAAATATTATCAAGAGTTGATCTTATAGGCAGGCCAATGGGCAAACATCATTAATCTATATAATAAGTTTTGTATATATTGATGTGAACATATTTTTTTCTTTCTTTGAGAAGTAAAAGAAAATAAGATAGATGTGAATATATTATGTAAACAATATTTCATACATTATTATTACGGTATCACAAATTAATTAAAGTGAGTTTACATTTGTATGATTGGAATAGGCAACAAAGATTTGAAAGGGTGACCAGGAACTTACAGGTGACAAGGGTGTTCTCCACCCTGGTTAATGAGATGAAAGCCATCGGCAAAGGCGAATCATCAGATTTAATGGTGCCAATGGCCCTTAGTGAGAGGAGTCCGGTGCTGCTTCTTATGGGCGGTGGCATGGGAGCCGGCAAGAGCACCGTCATCAAAGATATCCTCAAAGAGTAACCGTTAAATCTAGATAATCTAAATCAAAATTTGAAATTAAGCCATAAGTAAATGGCCAAAAAGAAATCTGATTTTAATAATGAAATGTGGCAGGTCATTTTGGGCAGGATCAGCACCTTTAATAGTAGAGGCAGATGCATTCAAAGAATCTGATGTTATTTATAGAGCTCTAAATGCCATGGGTCATCACGATGACATGCTTCAAACTGCTGAACTTGTATAATTTAACCATCTCAATTCATACTATACTATAAACTATAAAGTATACGTTAAATTCATTAGTTCGCACAGTTAATCATACTCTTAATTTAGGTGCACCAATCATCAACTGATGCTGCATCGTCTCTTCTAGTAACTGCATTGAACGAGGGTCGCGATGTGATCATGGATGGTACCTTGTCGTGGGAGCCTTTCTTTGAACAGACGATTGCAATGGCCCGTAATGTACATAACTGTCGGTACCGAATGGGAGTAGGATACAGGGCGGCCGAGGACGGAACCGTTATTGAAAATTACTGGGAGAAAATAGACGAAGAGGAGCATGAAGATAATGGAAAAGTAAATTCAAGAAAACCATATAGAGTAGAGCTGGTTGGAGTTGTTTGTGATGCTTATCTTGCTGTGATTAGAGGCATCAGGTATACAATTTTAAAACTGCATTGGTTAATTGTTCACTTATTTAAATAATACATTCCTATCAGGAGAGCTATAATGACAAAAAGGGCCGTGAGGGTGAATTCACAGCTGAAGTCACACAAAAGATTTGCAAATGCATTTACAAGTTACTGCCAACTTGTTGATAATGCAAGACTCTATTGCACCAATTCTGTGAAAGGACCACCAAAAGTAAGTTTTTTCTTATATCACTACTATTAAATTTTCACTTTAGATGTTGAAGACTCAGAACTATTATATTTAAAAAAAATCAAATGAATGCTCGAATTAGTGATGCCGATAGTTTTAAGTTCTAATGTCAATCCAATCATAAATAATAAATTTTATAGTTTGTAGTCTAACCGGTTGAACTGCCTATCAACCGGGTCAAGCAATGATTTTGGTCCATTTCCGGTTATGCTAGATTTCTGATTATTAGGTTTAGTTGGACCGGATGGGGGGCGGTTTCAACCAGAAGTCCGCTTCGGTTTTTTTATCACTAATTCAAAATTTTCATAAATTTTATTATTTTTCCCCTGTATGTGTTTTTTTGTATAAATATTAGAAATGTTATTTGTTCTTTTTTGGGCATGCAGTTGATAGCAAGGAAAGATGGAGGCAACAATCTGCTAATTGACCCAGAAGAAATCAAATGCTTGACTAATGTGAGCAATTTAAATCCAGATGCTGAGTCAATTTACGAGCTTCACTCAGACCCGAGCCCAATACTAGAGTCGGGCTCTATTTGGCAAAAGATTGTATTTACTCCTTCAAGGCCCACCATTCAATCAGAGCTTAAGCTCGCCATTCAAATGATTGAAAATTCATATCCTAAGCTTGAATGATCCAAAATGAACCAAAAGACTATGTTGATTGTTGTTTTATTGGATTTCCACGAACAACAGCAATTGATCATTATTCTAAATATTATCAGTGACATTCTTCAACTTGATTGCAATTATATTAGAGGTGACCAGGGCCGGATTGAATCACAAATTGGTCCGGAACCAGTCAAATTCTAAACTAGATCCAAATTGGCCGGTTTCAAACCGATTCAATGTTTTCAAGATTTAAAACCGGCGGTTGCAATTTCGAATGGATGTTTAAAAAACTATATATTCTGAATTATCTATTACAAATATATTCGTAATAAATTGAATAATTGTTTTTAGTTTTGAATATAATTTAATCACGTATCTCATATTTATTGTCAACTTTAACTGTTAAAAATTAAAATTTAATTCTTAAAAGAACCGCGGCCATCTCTATATTTGGATAATAAAGTAGCCATAGAAAAATAAAAATTATGTCCTTATTAATAAAATTTTGTTCAATTACTATATTTATATCATAAAAATTATTTTATTTAAAAATTTATGAAATATATTCATTTATCAATAAAATGAAAAGAAAATAAGATGTAATGGACTAATTTAAAACAAAGTCCGTCTTTTGGAGTTATTTTGTCCAAACAATCGAATCCAAGTCACAAGGCAGCCCAAAAATTTGTCAAAAGGACCCAACGCTAATTAATTAGTTACACAGACCCATATATGCAAATAAAAATATTTAGCAAGCTAGGGCTTACAGGGTGCAGAATATGGGATATAAAAACACAGCTTTACTAACGTAACCCTCTTGTTCTCAGAAAAACCCTAGCGGCCATTTATCTGTTTACTGGAATCCAATCAGCAGCAAGCAAGCTAGGAACCATGGTAAGTCATATGTCACTCTCTTTTTCTATCGATTTATATTTGATAATGTAAATTTGTGAAAAAATGTGGGTTAATTGTAGGCGGATGTGGAGACAGACGTAACAGCAGGGCAGCCCAAGAAGAGAACGTTTAAGAAGTTCAGTTTCAGAGGAGTTGATTTGGATGCTCTTCTTGATATGTCCACTGATGAGCTTGTCAAGCTCCTCAGTGCCCGTGCCCGCAGAAGGTTTGTTTTTTTATTTGTTTTGCTTATTTTTTCAAAAACAACTATTCATTTGTTTGTTTTTGTAATTTATAGGTTCCAGAGGGGACTTAAGAGGAAGCCTATGGCTTTGATCAAGAAGCTTCGCAAGGCGGTAATTGTTCTCTTATTCATTTCTTTTTGGCTTTCATCAACACATTTAGGTTTAACTTAATTTTTGTTAGGTTTTTGTGTTTTATTGAGACGCCAGTGTTTGCTTCAATACTGTTTAGATGGTCTTGGTGCTTTATGTTTTTAATTTCATCTTATGGGTAAAACTCATTCATTTGAATTGTGATACAATGGGTTTCAGTAGAGTGGTATGCAACTGTTAGTGCTGAAAGTTTATCCGTTAATGAGTAAATAGCAATGCAATGTGTTTCACGAATACCAAAATGATTCTTTACTATCTACATGTTATTGTTTGTGTCCTGGGGTCTTGGTGGGATATCAGAACTGTCATGGATTTGCTGATTTGGGTTGTGTTACTGAACAAACTCTTGTTATAAGCTTCACTTTGTACATGAGTTTCTCAATTTCTATGTTGTAATAGTTATGTTGCCATGTGGTGTCAGGCAAGTGGAATTGTTTATTAAATTAGTTTTCTTATTAAAAGAAGGGAGACTCAGTTTTTCTTGTATAGTATCTGCTAGTGAAATTGTTATCTCATAATTAGATAATGGGAGACTGAACTCAGAAATTCATTTGTAGCGGTACTGTTCTAGAATTTGGTTCTCTTGATTATAAAGTAGTGTTTGCATCTTGTATCAATTATAATTAATAGTCTTGCTTTGATGTTTGGAGCAGAAAAGGGAGGCCCCACCTGGTGAGAAACCCGAACCAGTCCGAACCCATCTTCGTAACATGATCATTGTACCTGAAATGATCGGAAGCGTTATTGGTGTGTACAATGGGAAGACCTTCAATCAAGTTGAAATCAAGCCTGAAATGATTGGTCATTACCTGGCTGAGTTCTCAATCTCATACAAGCCTGTCAAGCACGGTAGACCTGGTATTGGTGCCACCCATTCATCTAGGTTCATTCCTCTCAAGTGAAAAGCTTGGCTTCAGCTCTATGATATGAAGACGACTATGTTGATGAATTTTTTGTTTATTTAATATGGCTCTTGGAAATTTTAGGTCTTTAAACTGTTATTCTAGAGATTTTGACTTCACTTGTGTTTTCAAGACCTGTTGTTTTTATATTTTATGGTAGCACAATATGTTGAATTTTTCTTATAGTTTCACATTTGAATTTATGTCAATGCTTGATGAATATGTTCAGGTTAGATTTGGATGATATCTTGGGTAAAATTTCAGAACTCCAAAACTTAATTCATCATGTTTTTTGACAAGTCTTCAGATCTATGTCTGTATAGAACTTTTCAGAATTTCAGACTGATAAGATTTGAAATTGATATCCACGGAAGTTTGTTTTGTTATCAACTATTTGTTGCGTTTAATTTTGCTGAACCAGATATCTTAGAAGCTTGAAGCCTTTTACAGATTTGACTTTTGAGTGTTCAATTTAATTTATTTCGGTTTCCTTGCATCTAAATAAATGCTTCTGCTTTTATTTAATTAAGGCAGTTTGATTTTTTAAATAGATAAAAAGCAGGAGCAGAATTGTTGAACATGCACTATTGCCGCAGAAAAGTTATCAGGAACAAGATTATCAAGTTTCCTACAGGCTATCAGAAAAACCTGTCAATCTTTTCACAAAGAACCAAATACACCAATTAATAAACAAATTGGTAGTACTAGTAGCCATACAAAACGATTAAGGTAAAAAAAACTGGATACACAGATTAATTTACAAGAAAAAGGATAACTAAGCAGTTCTAGTTCAATTCATCAACATAACTGCTGCAGTTTTGTGCCTTGGTACTTACTCATTAAGTTGATCAACATAACTGCCAGAATTTTTTGGTTGTAGTTTTGTGCCTTGTACTTGCTCATTAAGTCGATCAGCATAACTGCTATTGTAGTTCTCGTTCATGTTTACTGCATGAACTGATGCATTGCTAAGTTGGGACTGTTTAAGCGTATTCCTTTTGAACCTCGAATTGTTTCTGACACACTTGATAGAGTTTGGCAAGGAATCGAACTAGACTTGTTTTCTGTCAACATCATTCATAATTTTTTTCACCTTCCATATCCTGATCAAGTGGAGAAACAAAAGGGGAGTCAAATGGGATTTAACATATGGAACAACAAGCAAACTGAGTAGTGCTTATGCATGGCATTATGATTACGAACCTCAAGTTTTTCCTCAATTACTTGATCCTGGAAATGATAAGGAAAATTTGTATCGGGATTTTGTACAAAATTATCACCTCCAAAATCATCTTCGTAATCACTATCATTCTCAAATGCTTCAGGAAACTGTTCATAGCGCTGTTTAGAGGATAAATAGGAAACTATGTCAGTCCGGGGAATTCGATATATCAAACAGCAGATATGCCAGAACAAGTACACAGGCACCTCAGATTCTAATTCGGACTCGTGATTTTGGACATCAGAATGGTTACTCGTTTCCAGAAGAGCTCTATGACCTACGTCACCAGATTCATCATCAGCAGCAGAATTAGCATCATTTTCATTGAGATATACTTCATCTCCTTCCTGTAGGGGAAAAAAACATAAAAAGTCAAAAAAATTCAAATGCCAATTAATTTTTTAAAATGAGATCAATTATACAAAGACCTCAGTGTCGTCATCTGTTGGATAAGCAGCATCTAATCTATCATAGAACTCCTCATCCCCTTGATCTTTTATCCTCTCCATTTGTTCCTACAAATGTGATCGAACATAAACAAATAAAACTTGATTGAGGAAGTGCACGAATAGCTAAAGTTGGTGCAAAGCCTTACAATTTCATATCTTATTTTGTCTGCTTTCTTCTGCAGATTTGTGATGTGCTTCAGAATAGCCTGTTTGACAATGTAATTAGAAAAGTTAAATCATAGGAATTGCTGTTTATGAATATTAAGTCATGAATCATGGTATTTGTCTTCATGTTTGCATTAATCGACATTGTCATATGATAAAGTTAATCCACATTCATCACCTTTCATGACCTATCACTCTCTCATATGCATGAAGATGTTAAAACTCACCAAATATATACAGAAAATATGTGGTTTATGTGAAATTTGTGCAGTTAAGCTAGCAAGCCTGTTAATGTGTATGCTACACATATTTGCAAAGTTACCTCACTCCTTTGAATCTCTATTGACCGAGCCAAAGCTTTCCTCTTTGTCAATAGATTTCCTGGCCGCAATTTTGATGGCCGCTCATAATCCTTTCCTCGATAGACTACTATTGCATATCCTTTGGAGATTTTGTCTACTGAAACAAGGACACCCCCACTTTCAGCTTCAAGTGCTAACGCAATTTTCTTTACCTGCTCAATAAATTTGGCTTTCAAAATGATCTTGACTAGTTCACGATATTTCCAATGCAGGTGCATGTTTTCCACTGTACCATCAAAAACTCCACGTCTACCTGATGCATGAGAATACCCACTCATAAAATACTCTAAAGCCAAGCCATGATAAATTTACTCACAGCAAGCTTCATTATACCAAGAAGTAAAAAAGCTTTCATCCTCAAACCGAGCTTGCGAAACATAAATCTCTCCTCATCAGTTATGCTTTCTGGGTCAGCCTGTCTATCTGTTGGTTGTAAAGATTCTTCCACCTTGGATAAGGCTCGTTCAGCTCTAATCAGCCTTTTTTCAGCCTAATGGATAAAAATAACAAAAGTTCATTTATGCTACAAATTCTCATAATAGAAATTAACTATAGTACTTTAACAAGTAAAAATTGCTGCCTGAGATCCGAGGGTTAAAAAAACTCACGAAAGCAAGCTTCTTCTCAAGCTTTCTGACAAGATCTGCATGCCTTGCTATTTCCGCTTCTTGCATAACCCTTTCCCGATGATTTTCATCCAATCGTTTTCCCCATCTTGCATCAGCATCCACAGTTTCTTCAAGAGTGCCAGTAATTCCTGAATGCTCCATTGTCTCAGCACTTTGTACAATTAAGGCCGATGCTCTTACGCGTGCCTGCTCCTCATCGTCTTGTAAGGAAATTGCCAATCTCTCTCTTTCCATCAATGCTTCGGTGACTTCTGGCGACAAGAAGTCCTTTCCCCTGTAGAAGACCAAGAAGTCCTTGTTTCTCGATAGAAGCATACCCCCAGTCAATTTCTGCAGAAAATGAACAAGATCACCCAACCAACTATTTTTTAAGCATCCCTTATTGGAAAGTTAAAATTTTAAACTAAGGCACCAGCTAAGAGAAGTGTCAGTTTATTGGTTTCCGGCACCAATTTTTTTATTTATATAATGAACTTAACTATTCAACCAGTCATTCAAATGTTGTGCACCAGTTGGCACATATTCTATTACCTTGATATCTTCAGCCATTCTTTCGCTAGTAGTCAACTGGACGCCACGTTTAAGTGCAACCTTTGCAATTGAACTCTGTTCCCATAATTTGCTCATAGCTACTGCCAAGCCTTGAAGCTGCCTGCTTCTTCCTGGAAATAAATAGTAACACATAACAGTTCTAGCTACATTCCAAAATTGCACAAGCTACAGCGATGGAAAGCAGCATACCAAGGGCAAAATGTGGAGGAAGAATTCTGGCAAGCCTTCTCAAGGATGTTGCCTCCTTTTGTCCGAGAGTTGATCTCACACCATAAGGAAGTATCCTGAATGGAGGTTGGTAACCGGGAACTATGCCCGGAAGCATATCTGCATCCACAGGTAACGGATCCAATCCTGTCCAATCTGTGTATCTGGGACCTAAACCTTCCAAAAGCTTGTCTACTTCATCTTCATACTTGACTTCTGCCTCCATTTCTGTATCTTTCTTCTCCTTACCCTCAGAAATTGAATCTAAATTCAATTTAGGCATATCCAAGCCAGCGGAGGAGGACAAATTAGATGGACTCTTAATAATTTTACCCGTAGGTGTCGGTAAGCGATTATTAGATTTCTCAGTTCTCTTCAAAATCTTCAGTTGCACTGAAGGATCCTCGTAACTTACACCTCTATATAAAGATACAGAAGTGCCAGACCTCCAGATTACCAAACCACCAGTTTTTCTCTGATTACATTACAGGAATTAGAAGTAGAAGAAGGTTAGAGAAAAAGAAGAAATAGCAGTATTTACTAATGGATAAAAAACATGCATCTCTAATTCCCCAGTGAATAACATTCTTATTCATGGTTATACTCTAAGTAGAAGGCATGATATAAATCAATGAGCAATGCACCTTACCATGGTTACTTTACTGTTTCAACTACAGTAGGTAACATGGACACTTCATTCAATTAACATTTTCCGTTTCGGAAACTTAGCATTTTGGACATGAAACTTCATTTTTAGCATAGGAAAACTTAAAATAACATTGTTTCGCCGTGTCCATGTCTCATTTTTCCGTGTCCGTGCTACCTAAGGTGGAAGTTGTCGATGCCTATGCTTGAATATGAACTAGCTTTTCTAAATATATATATTTTCTTTTTATTTCAACATTGCCAGTATTAATGAAAAATTCCATTATTGAACTAAACCAAAGACTTAAATCGTCCATAACTGTAAGTTCTAACTTCTAATTCTCAGCTACACATGATAATTGGGATTCTCTTTTTCTTTTGATTAACATCCAATCTCCAATCAATAAAATTCATATAATAGAATAGCAAAAACAAAATATAGAATCATTCATTCACAAATAAACAATAATTAAAATACAGAACTAAAACATACCTCCAACATCTCATGCATCCTCTTCATATTAAGGGCAAGTGCCCCCTCAACTTTGACCCTAACAATCTCTGATGCCTTCCATTTCTCATGAATGGTATCCACAATTTCCCGAGTAACACCTGCACCCTTCACCCTCAACTTACTCTTAGTTTGAAAAGTCAAGTTGATCAACCTCCTCAGCTCTGGCTCAGGCAATGTCAACTCAGCCAATTGTGTCCTACTCTTACTCTTTGCACTCCATTTCTCCTCATTTCCAACCTCCTCTCTCTTAGCTTTCTCCCATGGAAACCTCACCTCCCCATTACTTCTAAACACATCTTCAACTCCTAAAGGCGACTCCTTCGAAAACCCGCCCCGCGAATTCGGCAAATTCCCCTCCTCAACATATAAAATATCCTCTACACTACCTTTCTCAATCACCCTCTCATTCTTATTACCATTAACATCACCGTCTACATACCCGTGTTTCTTTAATTTCTCCATAATTTTTTCCATTGTGTCACCTCCACTACCACTGGTATCACCATTTCTGTAATTTAACACAGCTTGAGGGGCTTTGGGGCGGTTTTGTTTACTGGGTTTATGCCATTTAGATAACCAATTGCCACTAGATAAGCTTATTTCTTGTTTATCAGTGGCTAAAAAGCTTGATTTTCTTTGTGGGTTCTTTGGATTAGAGTAGAAATTTTGTGTATTTAAAGGAATTGAAGAAGTGTATCTGTAGAATTGGAGAGGTGTTGCATTGAATTTAAAGAATGAAGTTTGAAAATAATCAAAATGTAATTGGCGACTGGGCAGCAGAGCCATTACAGCAAGATAAAGGTATGGTGCATAGACTCTGCGAAGAGGTTAAATTGCTTATTTGGTTCAATATAAGGACTCAATTGTAACGAAACTGTAAGATTTTTGGATGGTTATTTTGTGGGTTTAAGACTGAAATTTGAAGAAGCAGAGAATGTGATTGTAATCCATGGCGGGGGGCATATAATATATTTCGGTTTGTTTGGTAGCAAGGAAATAGATATTCTCTTTCTTTGAACTGATATTTATGTATTCTATTATAGGTTAGTAACTTCCTTGATAGGTTTAGAGGATTGCATTAATTATCTTGATATAAATTATTTCTGCAAAAGGATTATAAAATCTTCAACTTTTTTAATGAATGTCATTTCTTTAAAAATAAATAGGTCTAATTGTACTTAGAGGTGTAAATGAACCCAGCAGCTCGACTTTCATGTTCGTTTGCATTATAAACGAACCGAGCTCGATCTTGATAGGTTAATTTATTTAAACGAGTTGAATATGAACATAATGGTGTTTGACTCGTTTACGTTCACGAACAATGCTTTTAAATTTTTGCGGATGTGCTCGACTAAAAGTTCGTTAACGAGCTCGTATGGATGCTCGATAAAAGAGTCCACGAATTGGTTCGTACAGGGACTCGATGAACAATTTAAGAACTAGCTATTTGGATTTAAATTAAATATACTTTATTCTTTGAGGAGGCAAATTGCTAATTAAGGGGCAATGCAATTAGTTTACAAGTTGAGAGATAAATTTATAAAAATATAATTAATTGACTATAACTGTCAACTTTTAAGACTGATTTGCTCACAAAACTCATTTGTGTGCTAATTATATATTGTTTATAAGTTGAGGAGACAAATTTTTATATAAATCACCAATATTAAAATTAATTTATATGCTAACCATAAATTTGTTTATAAGTAGAATGGGCAGTTGCTATTTAATTCTGAAATTGATGGAGTATGTAACATAAGTTTTTCATATTTAACCAATAAAATAAACTAATACTACAAATTTTAGTCTAATGTATATAATACTATGCGGAGCAGTGAGAGATGAGAAATTTCGGCGAGCACAATCGTTATTCCTCCAAAATCCCCAAATATTAATGAAATTGCCCTTTTTGATTCAGAATCAGCTCCAAATTAGAATCTAACAATGTCCACCACTCCTAAATTCATCTCTCAATTCAAACAAACAACACAATCCCTAAACGCCACCGTTCAGCCCTGGTCACTCTTCTCCGACTCTTCTTCCCTCAACTTCCCCTCTTCACTCCCAGACGCCACCACTCGCATTACCCAGAACCTAACTCATTTCCGCTCTAATTACTCGCTAATCATCTTAATTTCCCTCTTCTTAAGCCTAATCTACCACCCACTTTCTCTAATCGCCTTCTTCATCATTCTAATCGGATGGGTCTTTCTCTACTTCGCTCGCGACGACGACCCGCTTACGTTTTTTGCATACCAGGTTAGTGATTTTGTGGTCTTAGCGTTGCTGTTTTCCGTCACGGTGGTTGTGTTGATTTGGAGCGGAGTCTGGTTTAATGTGGTGGCTGCTGTTGGGATTGGTTTTGGGTTGGTGATTTTGCACGCTCTGCTCAGAAGTACGGATGATCTTGTTGCTGATGATATTGAAACGTCCCCGTATGTTAACTTGCTCTCTGATGATGAATTTAGCCCTAGGGGAGCCTTGTAGTGCATCATTTTATTTATTTTTGTTTTAAATTGTATTATGTAGTTTTGGGTTAGTGAAATTTGAAAAAGAAACGGAAAAATATTTTAGCTTCTTTTTTTACTAGATCTTGCTATGACTTAAAGGTCTTGCATGTTATATGCATTTACCTAAGAATTTCTCCATTTCTTGATGAAATATGTTTATTGGCATTTACTGAGTTTGACATTATTATAACTCAAAATGTTGTGCATAGCAATCATATAGTATGAATTAAAGGATCAACTAATTCATACTTAGTCATTTTAATTTTGATTAATGAGAAAATAGACGAATTTGGGAGTTTATCCGTAGTTGGCCCTGCGGCGAGTTATAGAATCATATATCTTCTAAAACTCTAAAATTTAGAAACGCTTCTAAAATCCTAAAATTTGCTTGATTAACAAAGTATTAAAATTTGAATTTTCTACATGCAGCTTAATGCTAGCCAAAAACAGTATTGTTCTCTTCTCAGACTATATGATTTAAAATCAATATCACCATTGAAATAAACAGCCAATTTCATAAAGACTGAGCTTTTCGGCCATAAGATAAAACCATAACGAAATCTTTAGCTGAGGTACCAACGCTTGTTTGTATTATTTCAGATGACGGTGTCATCTTCAACCACCAGTCTACTATGTCATGCAGCAGCGCTGTTGAAACCACCGGCTTACCCCGTAGCGATATCTCTACCTGTGAGAATTTTACAGTTAAAACAATATTATTTGGTTGCTTATGATAATATCGAAATAGATTAAAAGTTAGAAGTAGAATACCTCAGCTTCACTGGTGAGCCCCAATTTCCGCACCAGATACTTTTTAATAGTCGAAACAGGTAAACTGCCATCTCTGTGATAAATTGAGATAATTTATCAGTAAAATTTCAGTTTATGTTATTTTTATCATCTGTTATGAATAAAGACCCACTCCAGGGCGACATATTTCCATTTTGGGGACACAAAAACATTAGCATTCCGTTTTTGTTATCAAATAATATTGAGATATTTATATATACATGTATATAAACCATTTCAGCTTTAGCCTAAAAAGACATCACATACAGTTGACATATTCAGAAATGACAAATAAAATGTCATGAGCTAGTACATAATACTTCAAATTCTCCATGTTATAGAATTATTGCCTCTATTTATTATCGACAGTTGTGTATCAGAAACACAAACACCTGATTGTGAAAATCGTTTTAGTAACATGGAAATTAAGTCATAATACACGCTAGATAAGTCATTACTACCACGTAAAATACAAATTTTAGCATAATATACCTGACATAACTTACATTTTAACCATATGGACAACGGCAGTTATGGACATTCCCAGTCATGTTACTATCATTGCAAACTTGAAAAAAAAATTACAAGCAAACCGGCTCAATGAAATGGAAGCAGACAGTAAGAATAATGAAACTCACTTGACTCTCAAGTAGCATGAAGTTATCTGCGGCAAAGGTGCATCTTCTACCCTGCTATTATTTGTGACTATGTCAGAAATTCAACTTTTGACATGATGATGGCAATTTGTGAACTTAAACCAATCATTAAAACTACAATAATATAATAGCAGATGAAACCGTATCTTACTGATCATTTGATGCAACTAATGAGAACCATAGTGGACTAAATTGTCTACCACAATAACAGCTTGCATCAATATCAGCATTTGCTGAAACGGTCAGCCCCTCAGGCTCAGCTGCTGTCTTTTGCTGTACGCCTTGCACCTTTGGAGCTTTAACTGAACTTGATGGTGACGGACTAGAGTCATTCTCATCACCATTTACCTTCCATCTGTAACCATCATCTTCATTATCTTCACCCTGCAATTTGTCACTATAATCTCCATTTTTGAATTCTTCATCAAGTTCATCCTCTGTGGGATCAGGCAGCTGCATTTTGACAAGAGTGTCTTGTGGATTTGACATATCAGGCTTTAAAGTATTCCATGTATCAGCTTTGCTTTCACATGGTTCAGGTTGATCATCTACATTGTCTTTCCGGGGCTGTTCGGATGATTAAGGAGATGAATTTTGTGCCTGAACAATGATTAGAAATTCAAAAAATCTATAGAATTTATATGTTCAGCCTTGTTTACCTTATCTTCATTCAGAATAGATTTGGTTAGAGTCTCCGGGGAGGTTGACCTCTCATGCAAATCATCAACTTTCTTAACAGATTCCTCTATGAGAATAGATTCTCGCAAAGCCGGATTCTTCCTGGCAATAGCTTTCAATCTCTTTCTCGGCAAAGCAGGGATTGATGATACTTTAGGTAAGCTCACCACCAATGAAGAAAGAGAGATCTCCTTCCGTTTCGCAGGTAACGGTATTAAAGGCACATCTTTCGGAACAGAGAGCACAACTGCCGGTGCCTTAGTCTTCTTTTTCTTGGAAGGGAAAAATTTGGTCTTTAGATCATCTAAACTGTGATCTGCCCTGTGGATTAGCATGTAAAATCTAAGTTTCTCCATCTAGTGACCCTTATGACAGCCTAAAATCGAAGTCTAATTATAAATAGAATGACAGTAAACAGAAGTTAGCGCAGTTAAATCATAACATTTAAGTACATCTAAATAAGGACTAACTATCAACTGATAATTCTGATTTGGTATAGCAAACAAACACCCTTCTTGAATTTCTTTGTTTTGAATTTGATGCAGCTCCAACAATACATGATGCATTAATACACAGTAACTATATGATACATATACTTATTAAAAAAAAAAACTAGTACTATATGGTACAGATATATGAAGTTTGAGATTAATGAGAAAATAAAAAGTAAGTACCTGAGCTTTTCAAGAGGAGCACACCCTAAATTGATATTACACGTGGGACAAGTACCAAATTCTTCATCATTTATCTTCTTGTATATGCATTTTCTGCAAACTGTTCCATAATTAAGAAACAGATCAAATTATAGTTAAACCATACAAGAATTGTATAGTAAAATTAAAAATTACGTAAACAGAGAATTTGAAAGAGAAGAGTTACAGGTGTGGAGACATTCAGAGATGGTAGTAGCGTCTCTAAAGAGTTTATGACAAAGAGGACACGTCATGCATGTCTCTAGCTTCTCTCTTTCCACCTTCACCACCTGCCTCGTCATCATCATCGTCTTCTCCACACTAATACATCACTATCTGTCCTATATATTCTCCGGTGCATGTAATAATCCAGGACGAGATTTTGCTGCCCTTTTTGAACAATAATCAGCGCCGCTAATTAATTTTGTGTTTGGTGAGCCACAATTAATGAAATAGGAGAAGAGAGGATTTTTGGACAATGGCAATGCTCTCGTTATGATCTAAGACGACGTTTTAATTCAAAACTCTCCAAACCACATTTTATTTCTCCTCGACACAACAAATAAGACGGGGGATTAGCCTGCCCGCCGTAATTTTGGGGTTCATTTTGTGGCTACACATGCCAAACTCAACAAATGTTCATACTTGAACAATCACATCAAAAGACTCAAATTTAAATTTAATGATAAAAATAATCTATAATTCTATTATTTTGGTTTCATATCACTTTGAATCATCAACACTAATCTCATATTAGATGTATAATGACTCAAAATTAATAAATTATATATTTTTTATTACAAAATTTAAATTTAAATATTTTTAAAAATTAGAGGGTGAACAGAAATTTTATTAATTTATAATTTGACCTCATCCATCTAGTTGTTATTTCAGAGTTGAATTATTTCAAATTTAATAGTGATATTTTTAATTTAAACATAAATATTAAAACTTAAAATGATTCAAACTGGATAGATTTTAAATTATATTAATTAATTAACTATGATAATTTTGTAAATATTTGTTTATGAAATTAAATATGATAAAATTGGAATTGTAAATCCCAAATAACATCTTGAGTAGAAAAGTGACTAAAAATTAATTATTCAAGTTACATTTTAATGTTTAAAATAAGTATGTCTTGATTATAAATTACAACCACATTGACTATTTCACAAATAATAATAGTAATAACTAATACTAATAATTAGTATACATCATCTGTCAGTTGTCCATTACGAACAGTGCACGCTCTAAGTGAAATATGGTACGATTACCATCCAACTAAACAGCTAAATTTTTTCTTTATATAAAAAAACTAAACTAAACAGGTCTCTCTACTGCGGGGCCATGGAGTAAGGTGACGGATCTTATATCATTGGCCACATGGACGCCACCTGGTTATTCGCATAAATAAGTCAAACACCAACCTCCTTCGGTTCAGTTAGTCTTGGCCACGGGCTGATTAGAATTGGAACCAACCCACTCAAAACCAGCTCAGACCCATCAAACTTGAAATCGGGCGGTTCCACATCAATTCTAATAAAATATAGTACTAGTATTAAAGGACCATTGTCTTTTTATGTTCAATACAAATTAATAAAAAAAACACCACCACCTGCTAACTGTTGTGAAGGCTGTGTGTGCATCAGTTCACTTGTTTGGATTACAAAAAAAATGAAAAGAAATATTAAGATTGCACACAATATAAACAGTCAGTCAGTATTCAAGTCCTGAAAGAAAAATCTCAAAAATTTGGATATATATTTTCTTTTTGAATTACATATATGTTTCTGTTTGTTTTCAAAACAACCATGGCTGTTACCAGAACATGGCAATGGTTACAGAAAAAACATCACCCTTGTGCCCAAACAAGAAGATGTCTGTCAGAATAAAAACAAGAAAAAATTATGAATCGGAACTAAGGGAAATAGGAAAAAAAATTCTCTGTTTGTATTGTTTTACAATTATCAGTATTGGTGTCTGATGCGATTAATCAGGCTTTCACCAACTATAAGAGCAGATCCAATAGAATCCTGAATTTTTTTATGTCAAAGCATGAGAGACATAACATCACAGTTATCGAAAGGCAGCCTGAAAGACACAAATGAATACCTTCACATCAAGAATCCAAGTATTCTTTCCCTCGGAGGAACAAGGAGGTAAAATTTACGATCCAACGAGGCCTTTGTAGCGAGCATAGGACATAACTAGTATGAATATAGCTGCACAAAGTAATCCTGCCAAAATAACCACCTAGACAAATAAAAGACTTAATTCAGCACAAGTACCAGATTAAAAAGGACAGCTGAAGTTGTGAATTGAAGGTATATGCATACCCATTTAAACATGTATCCGTGATTGTCATTCCATGTATATGGAATATTCATGCCAAATATTCCAGCCACCAAAGAATAGATGGATAAACAGACAGTTCCTGAGCTCAGAAAGAGCTCTAGCTGCAGAAAGAAATGATAGGAAAAAGATTCACATGTTGCAACATTGAGAAAGACAGAGTGCCAGTGTCTTGGTAAAAAGCAGAAAAGAGAAATTAAGGAAGCACCTGAATTAGCTGATTTCGATGATTGTCAAGCTGCAGAAAAATGATTGATAAACCTCATCTCATGTAGCCAAACAAAATTTTACTAATTAAAATATCAAGTATGCGTAAACTTGAACATACCTGAATATTAATGTAATCTTCTGTGTCATCAATATATTCACGCAACTGCAGTTTTTAAATTAACGAATACATTTATAAAAAATCAAAGCTAATGATCAAGTCATGTTGTCAATAGGAAAAAAGTAGCACACATACCGTTGTCAATTTGTTCAATGTGCCGTCAATTTGCATAAAGTAGGCCTGAAATATTATAATACCATGCATATTAGCCATCAGTTTCTCCCAACTTCAGATAAAAATAAATAAATTTTGAAGTTAACAATGCTATAACCTCTAATAACATCTCGAGCTCCTCGACATCATTCTCATCTCCACGAATTGTTGCAATACTTGCTCTACTTGCCCTTGAAATTTTTGAACCTATGGTAGGGGAGGCAGAAAACCAATTAGCACAACCTGATCCACTAACTGGAGATGCGCCCGCCAACTTTCTTGACAAGTAAAGATCAGCCATGTCATCATCATCATCCAAAAGCTGCTCGAGTTCATCTCTTACCTACAGAAGATCAAAGGATTATTTCCCGCCTACATCGCAAAAGCTTTAAGTGATTCAGTGAGCATCTTTTATTTTTAATAAACTAAGCAAGTCTGTCCATGACTGATAATCAATTTCACCAGTAAATAACCATCTCCAGATAGATTTTAGTTGTAACTTCCTAAAATATATAAAATCTGTAATATGCATCTTGCACTTGTGAAACAAACATATGAAACTTAAATCTAAGTGGAAAAAAGTTGACTTTTTGCATAAGACTGGAGAAAGCATATGTAAATCAATGCTATATTAGGTTCCATCATCATGCTATGAGCAATTGTAAACAAATAAATGGTTAGTCTCCATCGTGTCAAGAATATTCACTAGGAATCTTTTCCACAATATTAGGCCTAGAGAAAATAAAGAAAGCTCGTTTTTTCCTTAGCACGATATAAAAAGAAATAGGGGATTTATAGAAACTTTTTTTTGTAGTAGAAAATCAACTAAAGAATATAGATTTCAATATCAATTGACAGATGGAAAAAACTCCTACACATGTACCATTAAATGTAGATAAAACTATGTTTGATTAAAAAAAACGAACAATACATTCAATATTATGTTTTGCTGCAAGAAACCAAAAAAAGGTCAGATACATACTTTCTGAACCCGAGCAGTCAACCTTGTCATTGCACTCTTCAGTTTACGAACTCTATCCAAGTTCCGGCTGCTAATCTGATGAATTTAATTAAAAAAATCCAAAGGGTTAAAAGTAGTGTGGCAGCCAAAACAACATTTTCTCAGCTTCAAAAATGATGCAAATTAATGATATTTTAGTATCTTCTAGTATTTAATCACCCATAATTGGTGGCAACAATTTAATTTTGAAATGAATTAGGCGTGATAACATAGGAGAAGAGCATAAGGACATGAGAAAGAAGTAATTATCACAGGAAGTAGTACGCACTTTCGAGGTAAGCTCATCTAAAGCAGGATAGGCAGCGGTCTCTAATTCTGTTGTACGTGCAGCTAGAAAACTACAGATGGCTTCCAAAGCTACTTCCAGTGCCCGAAATTCAAATGGAGATTCTGTGTCACACGAACCCAATTACTCAAAAAGAAAAGCAGCAAACTCTTACATTGCATACAAAAATGAAATCAAACACGATGTAAAAAGAAATGAAACCAAAATTTACCATCCTCTTCACCAGCTTCATCATTTTGATGCTGGCCAGGGAGAATGAGATTTGAGGGAGGTAAGCGCCTTTGAAGCTCCTCAACAACAGGAATAACATTTTCATCAAGTGGATCACGAAGCAGAACCTAAATCATAACAAAACTTAAAGATTATATAATAAACAAATTCTCTAAAACAACTTTTGTTGAAGAGGTAAGAACTCAGAGGAAGTAAGCAGGCAATAAAGTATGCCCCAGGCTTAATTTTCATTTCCATTTAACTTGTTTGAAAAACGTCTAATCCAATTGAAAGTTGAAACTGGATTAGTCATATACCAAAACAAAAAGGAATTTAAAAATCATGGCAACTGTGATATAACTTGCAAGAATCTAATTCCAATGAGGTCTTGAAAATGAATTCTTCACAAATAGCAGAGATTTAACCAAAATAGAGTCTTTTAAAAAATGGAAGCGTGCAATTTAAATTCAAAAGTACAAAACAACTCAGCAATAGCTTAATTGAATTCAATTACCTCTTCAGAAGTAATAATCGCTTTGATATGCTGCCACAGAAAATAATAAAAATCAGAAGAATGCAAAAAATTGAAAAACAGAAAAGAAAAAAAAGTTAAAAAGAAAAAACCTCTAAATTCAAAACAATAGCGCCTTCGCGACCAAGAATAGCAGAAGGATAAGAAAGCAAGGGATCCAGAATCCTTAAATCACGAGCATGAATCTGGACGCGATGCATGATGGCGTGTTTATCGGCGTCGAGAATAGTACCCTGACCGGAAGCATCGAGAAGAATCCAACTCCTGGGCGACTGCGTCTTTTTCTTGACGGCGGCGGAGGAGGCAACAACCTGAGAGTCGGGCGGGACAACGTAACCGTCCCTCGCCATTTCTAACGATCATAATCCAAAATCACATCTGAAAAATGTATTATTATTATTATTATTATTCGCCTCTGATTCCTGGATTATAATATTATTATTATTATTGTCTGAACAAAACCCTAAGAGAAACGGCTTTGGGTGTGAATTGTAGAAATGAGACGAATGGGAAATGGAGAATCTGATACCAAAGCGGACTTTCTTATTTCGGAAAATGCTGTTATGTTATGTTATGTTATGTTATGGCTTTATTAATATGTTGAAAGGGAGGCCTGTTCTCATGTTGCATGCTTCAATCGCCCTATCACCTCTGTGCTACTTTTAGCTAACACGTTTGCATCAATACTTCTTCACGTGTCTTAGGTCCTCAATAAATTTATTCTTTTATTTATGTTGCATTTTAATTAACTTTCTTTTAAATCGATTTTTGTATTTTCTTTCAGAAAACATATTCATCACAGTTTTTCAAGTATAAAAGATACTCCCTCCGTCCCAATAGAGTTGTCCACTTTATCTTTATCACATAGTTTAAGAAAAGTAATTATTGTTTGTGAGTTTTATAAAATTTTACTTACTTTTCTTGTTATACCCCTATTAAATATAGGGTGCACTTTTAATTTACTTATTAGTGTATTTTGAATAGGGGTAATATAGGAAAATTAAGTGTAAAAATTAGTTACTTTTTGAAAGTGGACAAGAGTTTTGGGACAAAAAAAATTCTCAAAGTAGACAACTCTACTGGGACGGAGGTAGTATATTTTTATTAGGTAAAAGGTATAAAAAGACCCTCGTAGTTTTTACAAAAGTACAAATCTCTTTTACTTTTTTTAGGTATAATTAAGCCCTCTTTGTTTTCAAATAGAACAAATAACCCCTTTCATACAGCATCATTAGAAACACTCGTTAATAGTTGACATGTCTCTCATAATCATATAGGAAAAAAGTTTAATAAGAATTTTAATGTTTAAAATATTTACCGAAAACTTGAGGGGATAAGTGTCCCAAAAGTAAACTAAAAGGGTTTATTTTTTCGATTTTAAAACAATAAGGGTTTAATTATTCAATTTTAAAAACACGAGGGTTTAATTGTGCCCAAAATAAATAAAAGGGCTGATCTGTACTTTTGAAAAAAAATCGAGAGTTTTTTTGTACCTTCTGCCTTTTTATTACAAATAAATAAACTTCTTACATTCTAACATGTAAGGAAAAATTTAAAAAAATTGAACTATATAATTTTTTTAAGGTTATTTCCAATAATATGCAAATTTATTTTGGGTGTTACTCAAGTTTTAAGTTCAAATAAAGATGTACATTGATCGATTCGATTTGATAGTAGAAGCATTAAAATAGTTCAGCTCTTAAAGAAAATAAAAATCAATAAATTAAAGAGTAAAGTCCGGTTAAGCTCGCACAAAAATATTTTTTAAAATTTTAAAGATTAAAAGATTAAACAAAAAATTTACATATAAATTTTAAATTTAGGAATCATATCAAAGCAAAAATTGTAATGATATATAAAAAATTGAAATAAATTTTGTATACTCATTCTATTTAAACATTTACGTTCTGGAGATATGCAAGACAATAGAATTGTGGTTACTTGACTCCTAATTTTAAACATAACATAAATCAGCACATCTCTGTATTAAACATTGTCTAGAATGGAGTTAGTGCACCTTATCTACCTTACGTTTCTGCTTTGGCCGATAAAGTGGTTGTGCAGTTGCTAAATTTTCTAACTCTACTTCATCTGCCACTCAAAATAACTCCACTCCTGCATATTTTTCAATCATAATCAAGTGTTACAGATTTAATATATGGAATTCCTACGGGAATTAGGAAAACGGCTAAAGACTACCTCCCTAACTCGCCTATAAGTAGAGCGGCTATTTCGACAGTCCAAAAGAGCACGACAAATCCCCATATTCTCCAAAATCCGTGAAACAAGGAACCTCACACCAACTACATCAATGCCAAAATTTACGACGCATGTCATTTTGCAACGGTAATGCATTTGAAATACTCATCTGATTCACGATTCACCTTTAATGTTACAAAATCCGTACTGATTTAATCATCAGAATGCCTTCCAAGCACCAAAAGTCTGGACCTCTTTGATTTCTATTTGTTTAACTGGAGCTCACTTACTGATTGTCAGAAGATGGCCTATCGATTACCAGGAGATCATCAATTGGTTGCATTTGAGAGCGTGACTCATAACAAGAAGCAACTGCATGCGTATTAACATTCGCACTTGCTTATGCTATATCAACCAGACAACACATGTATTGGAAACAATATACACCAAAAAATGTATAGCTTTAACTCTTGAGTGATGAAATTCTGTACAACAATGCCTTTTTAAGCCTTCACTGCAAGGGTTTGTAAGTGATCTATGAACTCTTGCAAGCTCAACTCATCAGTAAGTATAACTTCTGATCCTTCCGTGTACGTCGAGTTCTGGGTAACTGATGGATTTAACTTGGCAAGAAGAAACCTAGCCTGACTGCTGTGCTGATCGCATTTTATCAGTCTCGGTGCCGGAACTCGCTCTGCCACCAATTGTTGTGCGTCGAGTTCTGGAGCTTCCAACAGCTTTCTCAGATTCTCGTGGCTTGAATCTTTGTGATAACCGAGTTTCTTCCAATGAGCAATCTTGGACCCGTAGTGAATCACCACATGGAAGTAAGAATCGAAGAGTAAAATTACATCGGGAGAGATTGAACAAACGTCTAGAAGGACCGGAACAGGGGGACCGTCAAAAGAATACTGAAATAATGTAGGTTGTATCATAATAAGTGAACCCACAACTCCTTCACGGTTCAACATTAGTCGGAAGAACGAAGTTTCATCGGGAGTACTATTGAAAACATCGATAAATTGGGACCTCCTCAAATAATACATAAACTGCGGATAAAGAGAGAAACTCGTTGACAAACGGAACGTAGATGGATCTTCATGGATATAGTCCCCAAACTTGGAGGCAAAACAAATAAGGCTGTCGTCAAGCCATCTGATAACATCTCGAGCATAACATGTTTCTGATCGGTGAATGGCGAGTCTGGCCATGACAGAAGCAGCTGCTTCCTGATCAAAACCAGCAGTTATTTCTGCTGACTTGTTACCGACCCATCTTCTAGCAGCAGTCGTAACCCTTTTCCGAACTCCCATATTACCGTGTCGATAACGTGTTATGAATTGTATAAAGAATGCAGAGCCGGGATGTGCTTTCTGCTGATCACTTACTTCAAAGAAGAAAGCTAAGCATGTTTTGTTCGTTACCGTACCCAACTTCCACTTGTAGGTTCCACCCTCCCCCGTCTCACGATCACTCACTATTCCATTTTTCTGCCGAAGAGAAACACAAGGTCCTAGAGCTCCACAAACTTTTAAATCTTTGGTAGTTACCACATCAATAGTTGCATCGAAATACATCTTCAAATTCCCCTCTTCATCATGACTAAAAATATGCCGCAAGCACTTTCTGAATTGTTCCGAGTCAAATAACTCTCCGAACATCATGAATCCACCAGACCTCTCAACAGGGCCTTTTAGCTCTGCTACTCCTATTTGATCAAGAGAACAGGCAAATAAGTCAAGAACAACAGATGCATCAGATAATCTCTGCAAAAGCCGATTGTAGAAGTTGCATGATTTCCTATAGTACGGCGCTTGACCATTGATGAGGTCTTTATGATTTCTGATGGCGTTACTAAGATCTGAATCAACAATGATTCCCGGGCCCAAAGTTGCAGGTCCAGAAGTGAAGACCATAATACGAGACACTGTATGGCCTAAACATCCTTCAAGAAGTCCGAGCGCAACCGAGATTGCCAAACCTGTGCATCTCTGTGGGCGGTGACCAGGCTTTACTACAGCTAAAGAGCGAATTTCTTCAATTGCTGTAACGATATTGAACTCACATTCAGATACAGGTATCAAATATCCCTGATTCTGATGAAATGGTGATTTTCCGAGTTGCTGCTGCTTCATACGATTCAAGCCTAGAAGCTGTTGAGTCTGCATATTTGAAAGAAAAGAAAACGCTTGAATTAGGCATATTCCGTAAGCTTCAGATCATCCAAGTATATGGCTTATTGGCATAAATCATTCAATGAAAACATAATTTGTGAATTTTTTTTTTCAACATTCATGATCCAAATTGCAAATAATTTCATCACTAGAACTCAAAACCTATCTAAAAAAAACTCAATCTACAGAATATCCAAGTGCTTCTTCAAGATTTATACACGAAACAAGTAAAAACACACTCAATCCTCTAAATCATAGCTCAAAATGAACACAAGAAATGGCCAAATAAACAAGCAGAGCAATAAAGCAAACAAAAAGATAAAGTTGAAAACTATTTACCTGCTCAGAAGAAACCTCGCGTTCACCATGAAACACAACAACTCTACAACACCCCAAAAACCCCAAATCATAAACCCTAACCATCGAATCAAAAACAATCAAACCCACAATTGAATTTTCAGGCAACCGTTCAATAACCAACAATAGCTCATTCTTAACCACCTTAAGCTCCTCCTCGTCCGTACAAGCATCCACCACAAACACAAACCCCGGCCCCACCTCCCCACACCCACCGCCGCCATTTCTCGGAGTAGACCCAACCATGGAAGACAAAGAAGAAGTACTGGACGAGTACAGCCCATTTACCGAGCCCGACCTCAAACTCAAACCCGACCCGAATTTCACATCGGTCTTATCGATTTTATATTCTACAGTACTATAAGTGGGAAACAACTCAGCCGGAAGATTGGTTTCGCCGATACCGGAATAAGAAATAGGGAAAGGGTTTTTACAGTAACAGAAAGGACAGACCCAGACACGTGACTGGTAATCGACACGTGCGTATGGGTTTAAGACGGCGGAGCACCGAGAGCAGGTTAGCGGCTCGTACGGGAGAATTGGGAGCTCCGATGATTGCATTAATGGGGTGCACATTATGCTGAGGGGGACCACGAGTGATGTGGCGTCGTTTTTGGTTGTTGGCCATGAATTCCACGACCAACGGAGTCCTTCAATTGACTCCAATTCCGTGAAATCCATGAATTTGGGAGAGGGATTTGATCTGCGTTTCTAGTTTGGTCTCATTGTTTAATGGAATTGTACTTTCCGATGATTTAAGACTCAAGTAACATAAAGATGCACTTTTTTTAAGGCACTTGTTTTTGTTTGGTTGCTCAAAATGCAACGACAAATCAAAATAGATTTATCATTTTTTTTATGAGAAAAATATTCTAAAATCCCCACGTTTGTCATAATTTACAGTTTGGTATTTTTTATTTAAAAATCAAACAATTTATTACTTCAGTTTTAATTTTACAAACACTTGCAACCTTCTGTTAAATATAGATATCAAACCATTAACGTTATAAAATGTAAGGTACCAAATCGTTTGAAAATGAGATATTAAATCGTGAACATAATTAATATTGAGTTAACAAAATGTTAATATAATAAAAAGTGAGGTATCAAATCGTTTGAAAATAAATATCAAATCATTAATGAAACTAACAGAAGCCCTTAATTGTTGATGGAATCAAAACTGAGGTAATAAATCGTTTGATTTTCAAATAAAGGGTACTAAACTGTAAATTATGACAAACGTGAGAGGCCTTAGAGTAATTTGCTTTTTTTTTTTTAAAAAAATACCTTTAAACTCTTTAAAAAATACTTTTAACACTTTTAAAAATATTTGTTTTGTAATAAAAGAAATTAAGTAAATGTTAATCACAATTTAGTAATTTTATAATTCTAATTATTTATAATTTTTTTTAATATATGGTTTATGATTTTTTTTAAATAGTTTTCAACCATGAGACAACACTTTTAAGTATTTTATATTCAGATTAATCTACATTCCAATAATATAGGCCCCTTACAAGAGATAGGCTCTGATCCTAAATTTTAATGGTTGCATATATGAGTACGGTTAGAACGCGACCTCGCTTAAATCAAAAAAAGGACTTATCAACTTACATACGCGGTGTAGCTGAAACTTACTCTTAAAAAAAATGTTACACCATCAATAACGAATATTTAGATTTTTTTAAATAATCGGAGAGGAGAACGTTTATATAACGATATAAATCTATGATCTTATCAGATTGATGCTCGGCGTCTATCATTTGAGATACAACTCATACAAATATTTAGACTTTTTTTATGTACTTCAGCGATGAATAGACATAATCGTTAGGCGGGCTTCAAAGCCAGCTCGCTCATATCCCGACTTATTTAGGACAAATTAGTACATTCTTTTCTCATCAAGTCCGATTTAAATATTTATTAAATTTATTATATATGTGCAACTTTTTATATATAATTAATTATATTTATATGTAGATTCAAAAAATGTCTGGTCGGAAGACTTGAACTCGAACTCGGACTGGATTTGAATTTGCATTTAAAAGAGTCAATTTTGATTAAGTTTGGCCCTTATTGCTCAAGTCCAGCCCACGAACAAGTATAGTTATCTGAGTGAAGGTTTGGAATAAAGAAAACTTAGAGCTTAAGTTCAGGCCTTGTAGCCCACAACAGAATGAATGTTGGTAGATAGAGGGTCCAAAATGGGTTTCATTCAGTTACTGATCTTAGGTATTTGGACTGAAATCTATGAAGATAATAAGCCATACCTCAGAAGTGTTTAAGGTTCATTTACGAGAAATTTGCACAAAATACTCTTTTTTTAGATTTATTTGTTTTAAATATTTTAATTTTGAAAATTTATATTTTTACTCTTTTTTTGTAATGTTTCTATCTCTACCCCAATTAGAATTTTAACTAATTAGCATTTTTACTCCACTCATGCAAGACACATGTGCACTTTTATTTTTTTTATCTTTTCCTCTTTCTTCTCTTCTCTCTCTTTCTTCTCTCTCTCTCTTCTCTTCTCTCTCTTTCTTCTTCTTCTTCTTCTTTCCTTTCTCTGCAACTTTTTCTTTACGTTTTTTTTTCATTTTAATAAAATTTCTTAACAAATTTTATCCAAAAAATTCAAGATAAAAAAGAATTCATTATGAAAAATTTGACCTAATCCGTCTCAAGAAATAACGAAGTTTTCCGTCATCGCCATCGCCATCATTGATCTTTTTATTTTTTTCAGAATTTTCTTCTTCTTCTTATTTCTATGTTGTTTTAATTGTAGTATCGTTTTTTGGTATTGTTTTTCATTTTTTTTTGAAAAAATTGTTTTTTCTTCATTAATGATGTTTTGACATGGTTTTCAAACGTTTTTAAATTAATTTTAGAAATTGTTGGAAACTGTTTTTTCGAAACTGTTTTATACTGTTTGAAACCTTTGTAAACGGTTTGAAACGGTTTTATTGAAACTGTTATTTTTTTAAACTGTTTGAAAGTGTTTTTTTTTAAACTGTTTTAGACTGTTTGAAACCTTTGTAAACGGTTTGAAACTGTTATTTTTGAGACTGTTTTAAAGTGGTTTTAGAAACCGTTCTAAACTGTTTGAAACCTTTGCAAACTGTTTTAAACATTTTTAAATTGTTTGAAACTGTTTTTAGATAAAGGTTGCAAATTATGTTTTATGAAACTGTTTGAAACCTGTATAAACTGTTTGAAACCATTGTAAACTGTTTGAAGCTGTTTTTTGGAAACTGTTTGATACGTTTGTAAACTTTTTGAAACTATTGTATAATTTTTTTTAAATGATAATAATTATGTCTTTTAAAAATTGTATGAAACCGTTTGAAACTGCATTTGAAACAGTTCGAAACCGTTTTTAATAGAACAAATAAATAAAAAATTATAATTTTTCTTTGTTTTTGGAGAAAGTTATGATCGTTGGATTTGAATTCCAAGTGAAATTTGAAACGATTTGATTACGAATTAAAAATTCGAGCGGATCGGAAAATAGATTTGAAACTAGCAATAAAACTTTAAAAAATAGTAATAAAATTACAGAAATTAATTTTCTAAAATGTTATGATCTGAAGATTAGACTGGATTTGTTGATTTGTTATTTTTTTTTAAAAAAAATAAGTGAAAAGATGAAGAAAAGAAGAAGAAGAAGACACTGTAAATAAGTGGAGTAATTTTTAGGTATAAAAACAAATAGAGTAGGGTATAAAAATAATTGGCTGACACGGGTAGGTAGGTAAGTCAAGTCTAAAAATTATGATAGGTAATTACTAATTTTTTTCTTATATAGGTATTTCTCTAATTCTCTCTTCATTTATTGGCTGATGCTTTAACATGGCATGTATTATTATTGTGGTCAGATTTTGATATAAATAAATATATTATTGACATACAATGTTTATTATTGTATTTTTGTTTTTTTTAATTAAAAATTGGAGTCGAGAAATCAGGAAACACACCCGGGCATCTCAACTAGGTTGACACCCTCATAGCGTATACATCATTTTTTTTCGCAACCATATATTAAAATCAAAAGAAAAAGTTTGATTACAAATCCAATCAAAAAATAAACAAAAGCTTAGAATAATCCAAGTCAAATGAAAAACTGCCGAATAAAAATAAATCAGCTCCATCCAAAAAGCTGAGACCCTTTTAACTTGTACACACACTCCAGATAATGCAACATGAATCTCCACTTCCTTGAAAGCCTTCAACTTCAAACAGCAAATTGAGAATTTCCCAAATCCAAAAAAAGACGAGCAGAACAGTAGAAGTTTAACCAACTAAGCCACTCCAAGCTGACGAGACTGTAAAAACACAATTTTTGTTAACTGATGGAGTCTGCCTTCTGAACCGGTGAGTGAACCTGCAAAACAGGGTAGAAGCTAACCGGACGGTGGTTGTCCGATTAACTCTCCGATGCTAAAGTCAGTCTAGAGCTTTGAGCAGCGTTTTGAGTATATGAATGTAATTGTGATTCTAGGCATACCTCGTGCTCCTTTTATAGTAGTCGAATATACCTAGTAGAGTTGTATTAGGCAGGTGAATCCTACTTTGTAGGGATTCGGCCGTATCGTAGAGATTCTCCTGATTTGTCGGGATCTACCTTAATCTGATAAGAGTCCTATTTAGGAACGTCTTCCTAAATAGTCTTATCTTCCTAAAGTAGAGCTTATCCTTCCATATGTAGTGTTTGTGTCCAAATAGGACAAGATTTCCATATTTAGTCGTTTACCCGAATCCCGGGCCTGACGTGCTCTTGGCGGATCATGTGGGATTCGGTCTTTATTAGCGTGTTACCGAATCTTAGAGATTCGGCATCTCCTTCATACCTTTTCGGTCTTCAGGGGGAGTCCGGTGTCACCTGAGAGTAGATCTCCTGCAACTCGGCTCCATTATACTTACAGTAGGATTCGGTATCCATCATTAGCCCCCCCGCAAGTGAGCTGAAGTAGTTTGGCATTTATGCCTTAGTGGATTTTGGCTCTTTTGGAGCTGAGTTCTCTTATACGGGCGAGTCGTTTTGTATTCCGGGCGAGTCGTTTCATATGTTTGTGGGTGACGTTTCTTCTTTAGTAAGATTCTGTGTTGCCACGTGTCAGCATTTAATGATTTCAACGGTTAATGATTCAAAAGCGTTTTGTATTTAATCTCTTTGTATTTCTTCTTTTCCCTCTTACTTACTTTTCGAATTTACTCGAATTTACTCTCATTTCTTGTAGTTTTTCCCTTTTCGTTCTTCGTTTGATCATTTGATTCTTTGTGACTTGTTTTCAAGAGATTTTTCAGGTATGTTTTCTTTCGTTGTTTGGATGTTAATATGGCTTTCTTCTTGGTATATATTCTTCATGGTTTATATTCTGGAAATTCCTTTTCTGTGCTTGTTGTTCTTCGATGTGTTCTTCAACGTGTTCTTCAATATATTTTTTGTTTGATCCTTATTTTGTGTTTATGTTTGTGATTCCCTGTTCTAGGATGCCTCTTAGTCGAGTGGAAGATGCATGCGCTGCTATGGCTTTTACCCGATCAAAGCTTCGTAGGGATGAAGTCTTAGATATCTATTTTAAGTATAGTTTTCCTTTCGATTATAGGGTAATATTACCCGGTGCCGATATGGCTGCGTCTGATTCTCCCGGATCTTCTTGTAGGGCGGTTCTCTTCGAAGAGCAATTTGCTGCTGGTCTTAGGTTTCCTTTAGATCCATTTTTAGTAGAAGTGTGTAGGGATTTAAAGGTTGCTCTGGGGCAACTTTACCCTGGTACGATTAGAGTAGTGCTCGCCTTTTCGGAGGCATGTAGGCTCCGGGGCTGTGCCCCTTCTCTCAAAGTGTTATATCATTTTGTAGACTTTAGGAAGTGTGATGGCTGCTTCGTTTTCGCCCTTGGTAAAGAAGGGCGATCTCGTATTTATCTTCCTTGCCTAACCAGTCGCTGGCGAAGGCGTTTCTTTATTGTCTACCATAAATTTGCTTTTCTTCATTTTTCGGATGGTTTTTCTTCTCATCCAGTTCGGAGCTGTTCTTCTCCTTTAAGTTTATCCGAGTCAAAACTTGCTTTCGACATATCTTCCTGTAGTGTTGAATCGCGTCCTATTTTAGATGTCTTGGTCAATAGTCATCTTCGGCGTCGATGGCTTCCTTTGGAGGATCCTCCTCGAGGCTTGGCGGATCTTTGCTACTCTTTTGTTCAAGGTATATTAATTTGCTTAAGTTCTTTTTAATGTTTCTTTTGTAGGATGTCTTCTTCTTCTGACGATTTCCTTTCCGGATTTCAAGTAGATTTGGACGTTCCGATGGGTGGTCCTGACGTTCCTATCGCCAACATTGTTTCTGGCGACATTGTCGTGGATGGGGCTCCTGTTGATATCTCCCTAGCTCCCGCCGAGATAGCGTTGCCTGAGGTTATTGTTGTAAATGATGATGATGATGATGACTCGGCTGATCCAGTAGGTGACGAGGCGGTTCCGTCGCCACTTCCCCCTCTAGCATCATTTGCCGTTTCTGGGGGAGTTGGGGGTGTGACTTCAGAGGGGTTGGTTGTTGCTGATTCGGGAGAGATTCCTCAGGGTCGAGACCCGGATTCTCCGTCTAGGAAGAGGCGTCGAGTTGGCGATGGTTCTCCATCGAGGGAGAATTTTCCTGGAGACTCTTCTTCTGCTCCAGATTTGGTGCAGTGGGTCGAAGGTCAGGATCCTGCCAGTTTGCTGAATCCTAGAGTGCTAGCGGAATATATCCGGACTTTGGCGATTCCTGATGATGTTACGTGGTTTTGTGGTAGGCCGGGTCAGGAGCTTTCCGATCTGGCTTGTTTTCATGGTTTCTCTGTAAGTGCTTTCTTTCTTGAATATTATATGTTTTTTGTATTCAATTGTTTCCTTATTTGTTTATTTTTGGTGCTTGTAGGCTCTTCAATCTGTTCTGGTATTGAACGACCGCCGACAGTGTGCCGAGGAGGAGGTTGAGCGTCTGTCCTCTCTTTTGGCGACTTCCGAGTCTGAAAGGGCCAAATTGAAGGCTTCTTTGGAAAAGCATGATTCCCTTTTGGCGCAGCTTAAGGCGCAGGATGCGATTAATGATCGCCAAGTTAAAGTGATCGAGAAGAAAACTGATGACTTGACTCAAGAGATTGAGGAGCTCGTTCGAATCAATTCCCTCGTTGGTGGGGAGAGGGACAGTCTAAGATCGGAGGTAGAGAGTCTTCATATCCGTCTGCTAGATACGAAAGCTTTTTACTCTGCTTTGATAAGCGAGTATCGTCTTGCGATTGGGAGGAAGCTTCTAGAGCAAAATCCTGATATTGATCTTTCTGGGGTTAACGGGTTGGATCCCCAAGCCATCGCTCGTGATCTTCTTGTCAAGATGTCTAAAGACCGTGTCTAGTAGTTTATCTTTTGATTGTATTTGCCGATGTACTAATTTTGCTTTTTGTAATTCGCAATTTATGAATATATTTTTTTCGTGTTTCTTCGAAATGTGCTTTCGCCTTATTTTTATGTGCTTGTCTTGCCTCGAGGGTTATTCTAAACCCTGTTCTTGGCGTTGCTTTTTGTAGAGTTAATCTAAACTCTTTTTATTTTTGTTTTTGTTTCGAGTTAATCTAAACTCTTTTTTGGCGATTTGCCTTTTCTGAGTTAATCTAAACTCATTTTTAGCCTTTTGTGGCGATTTGCCTGGTTCGGCGATTTTGCTTTGAGTTAATTTAAACTCATGTTCTTGGCTCTTAGCCTTTCGTGGCGATTTGCCTAGTTCGGCGATTTTGCCTTGAGTTAATTTAAACTCATTTTCTTGGCTTTTAGCTTTTCTTGAATTTGGTCTTTAATTTATTTTTTCTTCTTTCGTCTTTGATTTAATCGTTCGTGGCTGTTCTTGATTTTTATTTCTTTATTGGTTCGTCTGGCTAATCAGATGGTAGCGAAATTGAATTTTTATTGATAAAAAGATGGCATACAAAACATTAAAGATAGATTTGACGCCATCTGGTAAGACGGAAAGTCGTTACCGATGATGGGTCGTTTTTCATTCCTATTCTTCCTTCTTTTCGGTCTTGTTTTCTTGGAGATCCACCACTGACTCGTCATAGCACTTCTTGGCTATTCCTTGGTCTCCTCTCAGCGTCACTACTCCCTTTTCGGTTGGTACTTTCATTGCCAACGCTCTTATGCTGGTTACTGCTGCCGAATCATGGAGGAAAGGCCTTCCTAGGATGGCATTGTATGTCAGTTCCATGTCCACTATGTTGAATAGTGACATGATTTTCTTATTTATTCCTCTTTCTGGGCCGATTATTACTTCCAAGGTGACTGCTCCCAGTGGAGTGATGGAGGGGCCGCCGAGTCCTGATAGCGGAATTGGGACTCGGCGTAGCCTTGACGCTGTTCCTCCCAGCATTTTGTATGCTGCGTTTGTCATCAGGTTTACCGCGCTTCCTTCGTCGATTAGGATTCGCTCCATGTTTCAATTTTCAATGATGGTAGTCACTACCAAAGCATCGTTGTGGGGTGCTTTGACGTGTTCATAATCTTCTACATCGAAGATCACTGGCGGCATGTGAGTTTCTCGTATGTTCATTACTTCCTTCCTTTGCTTCCTCCTGATCGTGGAGCTGCTATGCCCTCCACCGTTAATCATGTGTATGGTTCCCAGAATTTTGGATGGGCGCTCGTCTTCCTTTTCTTTCGGCTTGTCTTCTCTATTTCTTTTTTCTCCCTTGTCATTGCTCTTCTCTTTTCGGGCCACAAATTTCCTCAGCTCGCCTGTGTCGATCATTCTTTCGATCTCGACCTTCAAGTCCCTGCAGGTATCCGTTTCATGTCCGTAATCGTCGTGAAATTTGCAGTACTTTCTAGTGTCTCTTATCTCTGCTTTCATCTTTGGTGGCCATACCACGTTTTTGACGTTTTCTTTGATCCACATGAGGACATTGGTTCGGCTGGTGTTTAGCGGAGTGAAGTTATTCTCGTCATCTCTGGGATCGTATCTCGATTCATATCTTGTCTGGGGGGCGAATCGTCTGCTTTCTTCGGGTCTTCCTCTCCTGTCATCAGGTTTGGACTTGGTTTTTTCTCTGGATCTCTCTTTCGATTCTTTTCCTTTTGCTTTCTTTCCGCGAATCGCCCTTCGCCCTTCGTCTAACTCGAAGTATTTCTGGGCTATGCCCATTAGGTTCGAGAAAGTTGTGGGTTTATTGACTAGCAACTTGTCCACCAGCTTTCCGAATCGCGTCCCTTCTCGCAATGCTTCTGTCGCCATGTCGACGTTCAGGTTGTCTATCTTCATAGCTTGCTTGTTGAATCGTTCGATGTAGCTCCGCAGGGTTTCTCCTTCTTCTTGGATGCAGGCTCTCAGGATACTGGTAGTGGTTTTAGCTGGGATGTTTGTGAGATATCTGTTAAGGAACTCTGTTGAAAGCGAAGCAAAGCTTTTGATCGAGCCCGGTTTTAATTTGTTATACCATCTCTGGGCTGTGCCCGTGAGTGTGGTAGGGAAAACCCTGCAGAGGATGGCGTCCGATACGCTGAGTAGCCCCATGGTCGCTGTGAACCTAGAGGTATGGTCTCGGGGGTCTCCTTCCCCATTGAAAATTGGCAGGATCGGCAACTTCATGCTGTGCGGGATAGTTTCCTCCATGATCTCGGGCGAGAGGGGTGATCCTTTCAACCTGAGGTCGTCTATATCCAATTCTTCAGATTTTAGTTTTTTGAGCGCTTTGGCGATCTTCTCTTCTAAATCTTCTTCCACCACATATGTGGCTTTGCTTTTTTGGGGTGTCTCTGACGATTCGCCCTCTCCTTCTTGGTGTTTTTTCTTAGTTTGCTCTTTCCCTGCATCTCTTTCCTGTCGCTTACTCCTTGGCGGGGTGTCTTCTTTTTCCTTCTCCCTTCGTTCGTCTCTCTTTGAATTCAGACCGCTCCGGGCGTCCTCCTGGTTGTGCTCATTTCTGGGTGTCTCCGGTGATTCCTCGTTAGATTTGTCTCCGTTCGGACTTTCCTCGTTGCTGGTTCTATTTTCTCGCTGGTTTCTTGCTTCGTTTCTTTCTCCGTTCCCTCTGGTTCGGGGTTCCTTGCTTTTATTGTTTTCTGCCCTTGCCTCTCGTCGGCCTGGGTTTGCATTTTCTGTTCTTTCTCTTCTTCTGGGAGCTGTAGGGCTGAAGTTTTCCCTTAGGATTTTCATAGTTTCTTCGTGCCTGTCGTTTGTTCTTTTGGCTTCGCTAGCCAATCTGTCAAGATTTGCCTGTACAGATTCCGGTATCTTCTTCAGCATTTCGTTGTGTGAATCTTGTGCTGCTGCATTTGGTGCTCGTTCTTCAGTGCCTAAATTGAAAGCAATTGGGATGCTTCCTCTTATCGGATTAGTTTGGTACTGGGGTGTTGAGAAAGAGGGCCCTCCGGTGTTGCTTTTTTCCCCGGAGTTGTGAAGCCCGTCTTCCGTCACGTTGATTATCTCCGGAGTGCTTTTTGGGTCCATTGGTTGTTTGTCTTTCAGGTTTACTCTTTCAGAAGTCATCTTCTTCAATGAGATTTGTATTTGAGTTCAGAAAAGCTCCTTCTTTTGAAGTTTAGTTAAGCTTTTCCCACAGACGGCGCCAATTGATGGAGTCTGCCTTCTGAACCGGTGAGTGAACCTGCAAAACAGGGTAGAAGCTAACCGGACGGTGGTTGTCCGATTAACTCTCCGATGCTAAAGTCAGTCTAGAGCTTTGAGCAGCGTTTTGAGTATATGAATGTAATTGTGATTCTAGGCATACCTCGTGCTCCTTTTATAGTAGTCGAATATACCTAGCAGAGTTGTATTAGGCAGGTGAATCCTACTTTGTAGGGATTCGGCCGTATCGTAGAGATTCTCCTGATTTGTTGGGATCTACCTTAATCTGATAAGAGTCCTATTTAGGAACGTCTTCCTAAATAGTCTTATCTTCCTAAAGTAGAGCTTATCCTTCCATATGTAGTGTTTGTGTCCAAATAGGACAAGATTTCCATATTTAGTCGTTTACCCGAATCCCGGGCCTGACGTGCTCTTGGCGGATCATGTGGGATTCGGTCTTTATTAGCGTGTTACCGAATCTTAGAGATTCGGCATCTCCTTCATACCTTTTCGGTCTTCAGGGGGAGTCCGGTGTCACCTGAGAGTAGATCTCCTGCAACTCGGCTCCATTATACTTACAGTAGGATTCGGTATCCATCATTAACTAACAACAAATTTTAAATAAATGTATAATGTATTGTTGGTCTTTTAGTAACAAATTTTAAATAAATATATTATTGATATCTATAAATGTATTACTAATAATTATTTTTATTTTTTCTTGTAACTGTGTTCTTAGGGAATATCAAATTCTTTATATAATAGTTGATAGAATACCTATTAGACTTCAAATAGAAAAATGATTTTTATTTAGTAGTGATTGAACTTGAATAGGAAAGGGATCCCTTATTTAAAAGGAAGTCTTATTCAGAAATATCTTTCAGAATAAGTTTATTTTCCTAAGTTGAAATTTGTACTGAAAAGAAAAAATATTTCCTATCCGGTAATTAATGATAATATTTCTTGTACATATGGGCTTTCGGTGAATCCCTTAGGCGACACGCTTTCTCCGAGTCCTCGGACTTATCGGTTTTTCTGGGGATTCGACTGATTCTTCCTTTAATCTTCAGACTCGGAGAATCTCATGGATTCGGATAGTAATATTATCGGGTTCTGCTATTTTAGACGAGAACTGGTATTCTCCCGGAGGATATATTTTATGCGACCCGGTCCGCTATAGTTATAATAAGATCCAGTTTCTATCATTTATACTATATTTGAATTTTTAAGTCCAAGCTCTTATTGGCTTAATCTATTTTGGAATCTCTAAATTGTACTATCTTAATTTATCAGATTCCACAACTTCTAGTTAACTTACTTAGATCTCTTAACTTTTGTTTTTTTTTTCATTAGATCCTTAAACGGATATACATTTAAGGACCCAAGAACAAAAAAACAAAAATTTAACAACCCAATGAACTTAAAAAACGAAAGTTTGAGTTAAGGGATCTAATGAACCAAAATGGTACAATTTAAGAACTCTAAAATTAGTTTAGCCAAAAACATTCACAACTAAAGCTATTTGACGTTTATAGATTTGAAAATATTTTAAATCTTAAATATGCTTACTATTTCAATAGATAGTTTTTAATCAAAATATATAGGGTTTTTTAGATAAATACCAAAAAAAGATAAAATATTCTCAAGAATACTACCTCAATGTTTTTTTTTTGAAAAATACAATCTGTACTTTTTTTTTGAAAAATAACTTTTGTTATTCTCAAAAATATCCTTTTTAATCTCAGGAATATGATTTTGGTTATCAAACGGTATACTAACACCGTTGGTTAACCAACATATAAAACTATTACAAATTCAAACCTCCATCTTTATTAAACTAGTTGAAAATTCTATTACAATTCCCTCCGCCTTCATCACTGCAAGAATAATCGTCAAATAAAACCTAAATCGTCTTTTTAAAATTAAAATTATTGATTAACCATTTGTTAACCAACAAGGTACTAAAAACAAGGTCATTGGTGTACTATTAGTACACCATTGGTTAACTAGCAACAAACATAAAATTCAGCAACTATTTACTAACGATTTTATTAACGATATATTCAAAATAAAAATTACAGGTTATCTAACAGTTTACCCAATATTAACCATTGGTTATCCAACATCCAAAAATATTATAATTCTCACAAGCATTTCTTCAAACACCTAGAGTGCAACATATTGTGCAACACAAAAAAATCGAACCACAAACATAAAATTCAACAACTGTTTACTAACGATTTTATTAATGATATATTCAAAACAAAAATTACAGGTTACCTAACGGTTTACCCAATGTTAACCATTGGTTACCCAACACCCAAAAAATATTACAATTCTTATAAGCATTTTTTCAAACACTTAGAGTGCAACATGCTGTGCAACACAAAAAAATCGAACCACCATTCATCAACAACATCGTTCACAAAAGAAAAATAAAAAAATGGATTAAACAACACAGAAAATGTGATTAACCCAAAATATTCACATTAACAAAGGATTAGACTGAAATCAAACTTCGGATCCGCCCATGAACCCTAATTTCCTTCACCATTTTTAATGATTCTGCTGTGAAAAAAACATTTGTAATTTTCTGGAAACGTAGGCAATCTCTTCACGAACGGCGATGGCAACAGACTTACGACGGCGCCGATGGTTTGGTGACGATTGTTTAAGAGGGAGAACGCGACATTCAAGGTGGTTGCTTCTGTGGTTGCCGCTTGACTGCTCCAATGATGGCGGAGGGCTGCCGTAGGAGGCGGACTTACAACGATTTCTGCTCTGTCAGCGATGTATGGCGGCACGGTACTGGTCTTTCTCTTCAGCTGATCCGAGGAAGAAGAAGAAATGGAGAATACTGCTAAGATCGTATTTGTCTAATTTAGAAAGCATAAAAATCAAAAAAAAAAGGAAGGAAATGTAATTCTCTAAAATGAAACTAAGCAGCGTATTTGTCTAATTATTTTGGGTTAAGCTCGTGTTTTGTCTAATTAAGTCAAATATATATACCTTTAATATTCCTTGCACTATATTATCATTAACCGGGTTCCCATATCTCTCATAAAAAATATTGTTGAGTGAAGGACAATCCACAGATAGCTAGCTTTGCGCAATAACCTTCGCCTAAACAAACATATTGTGTTCCTTAGTAGTACTCCTATATTTTCCATCATAAATAGAACATGGGACTGCCATAATTGCCAGATCCAAGAAAAAAATTCTTAAAATATATGCAAACGAATTAAACATATAGAGAATAATCCTTCAAAAAAAGCATAGAGAGAATAATACACCGAATTTACCTATACATTAAATTAAATGGTACGTAGTGATCCCATAACATTCAATTATAATCGTATAATAATCAACAATTACAATATAAAATTTCCAATCAAATTCGTTCACCAATCAAATAATTATTCGGCCTATCTCCAACTTATAATAAAAACCACATATATATGGCCATAATTGATATCCCCATCAACATGCACATGGCTTGTTCCCTCTCTCTCTCTATTGGGTCATCAATTAATTGCTTCACTCTCTCTATCTCTCACTCAGATTAGTACTTATTTATCAATTTAAAGAAATTAAGGGACAAAGTGATCAGAAGAAGAATCTAATTTACAATGAAAAAGATTGCAATATATATTTAAGCAACAATTAAAATTGAAGGAATAAAGCATTAGTTTACTGAAAAGCAAGGACATTAATTCAACAGCCAAAAATAAAAATAATTATTAGTAATACACAAGCCAAAGACAAGAGGGTTAAGTAGTTTATTGTTTCTTGTCTATTACAAATGTCTAGATCTTACAATATCTATATACCATCCAAAATAAAATTACAGACACATCCAAAACAAATCACAAACTTTTTTTTTCGCTTGCTTGCAAAAGTGCATTGTTCTTGTCTTCTAGTCAATCTTGGGTACATGCAAACAGGCTAATATTTATAGATCCAAAATATAATTTATTTAGATTCTGCTCTTGCATTTCTCCATAGCTCTTGGTGCTGCAAATTAAATTCACAAAAAATTATGTCATTATTATTTGTCATTTGAAAGAAAAATAAATTACTAGTACATTTTAAGAGCAGAAGAGTTGGTTAGAAGATGGTTTTATTCATTTTCTTAATGTGGAAATTAACAAACTCAATTATCAAAAGTTATCATAAAAGATTAATTAGTATATTCATACCAAGTCCAATAGCTTCAGACCCTTTCATTATGCGCAAGCGCTTGCATGAATCCACAAACATCCTGCAGAATTTATGCAAATTAATTATGATTAATCACAAATTTTCACATTAATTAATTGATGTAAACTATTTTTCTTTAAGTTTTGAAATGTACAGAAATCTTTTTGTATCATGATGATGATACTGCCATCTAATTTGGACTGTCATTTTGTGATTTAAAATTAAATAACTTTTAGTAATAGAAATATGAATAAAAAAAATGAAGAACTTACTCCCATGGAACATCGCCCACGAGCATCCAGTCTCCGACCTTATCTTCATAGGTTGGCACATACTCAGAACTGTTCAGCAGATCCATCAACTTGCTCTCATTCATGAAGTCTATCATTCCTTGGCTTCCGTAATTACCTAAACAAAATCAATATAACAAATAATTTTAGCCATAAATTAAGTATTCTAATATTAAGCAATCCTACCTTGAACTTTAAATAAACAAGAAAATTTACATCAATTAATATACAATATATTCAGTTAAATAAATAACTTTTTTTAGGGTTTCAACTCGTTTGATCGATCTAATATAAGTGCTGCTTCCAGTTTTAGCTAGCAAGAACATGAAGAAGCTAAATGACAATTAGATTTGAAATTAATGCTTTTTTTTAACTATATGAATACACAGTATTAAATTCTTTTAGCGATTCGTGAAATATACTCTTTTACAAAAAGAGTGCCGACAGTTCTTTTGCTATATTTTAGTAACTGAACTTTCATTTTTGTAGTAATAATATTAGATTATCCAAACAATCCCGACAAATAGTTACATATATGGCTAATGAATAGTCTACGTGGCAAAGTTAAATACTCAACATCCATCGGCCACATATATAATTATTGACCATAATTATTTAGATACCCTCCAATTGATTGGAAAATGAAAGTTCATGTTCCAAAATTTAGCAAATAAAACATCCTAACCGTTTTATAAAATTTTGTATAGTTCAAAATATGAAAAGAAAATGACACATAAATAAGCAAAATATAGTAATATATTTTGTGTATATGTTGGTCTGGAATAAGTAAAAAAAAAAAGGGCTTAGATCTACTAAATAAAGACATTAGATAAGAAAAGTGTGGAACTTTTTGATGATAATATCATAAATATAAACTTACCCATAGTGAAGGAACTGAACATTTTGGCTAAGGCATCAGAAAGTTGCTGATAGCTTTGGTACATCTTGAGGTCAACCTTACGAAGATAAGGTGCACCATCCATGCAAACCTTCACGAAAGCTGCACTGTTACCGCTTCCTTTCTCGCATTCCTCTCCGCTACTCTTTTGCGCCATTATCACGTTCTTCCGGTAAGATCTAACCGGTGGCCAACCCACCACTTGAGCCCTGAAAAAACATAATTTAAGTTCAAGATAATATTAAAAGAAAATAAGTAATCTTTAAATCATTTATAAGAATGGATTAATAGTTCTTACTTGGCTGGTGGCTTGGTTATAGGATCCTTATTTTTGATATTAATGACATCATTCAGATCCATGACACCATCTTTAGCTTGAAGGTTAAGCTTCAAATCAACAGTCTCTGCAAACCCTCTTTTTCCGGTAGCTTTTGGTGTCTCCACCAGCGCCGACGACTGATCAGTAGTTTTTCCACCTCCGGGTAATCCGAGACATAACTCAGTCTCCTTGAAGTTCAAATCACGTTCAGCAGCCATTTTCTTGATCAACAAGCCACCTTTTCAGAATGTGTTTTGCTTTTGTTTCTTGAATTATTGTTGCTTCCTTTGCCTTGAAATTATATTTTCTTGGTTTTTTGTGTTGTTGTGCTGTGTTCTCAGTTTTGCAAGTTAGCTAGAGAGAGACCCCAATAATATAACTGTGTTTCTGAGGGAGAGGAGGAGTTGTGTGTATTGCTGCATATGTATCTCATCGATGGGTATGTCGACACGTGGAGAGTTCTGTCACGTTTGATCTTTGCTAAGGGTTTAGCCTCCAAATTCATTTATACATTTACTTACTGGGTCAACCATAATCACATGTCATAGTTTATGACTGGTAATAGGGAATTTAGTCAAGTAAAATGCTATTTAATCAAAAACTTCATCGTCCATGCTTATATGAAATTTTACCTAAATTCCTTACCAAAAATATATGCTCTAATTACAAAATAAAAATCTTTATAATCGATGTACAATAAAATGTTACAACATATTTATATGGGATTAAATAGCAAAATTTTACAGCAAAAAAAATCACTCTCTATCTAACTTATCTTTAAAATTGTAAAGTTAATTGCTAATTTAAAAATGAATTTTCTAATTCATAAAAAAAAAATTTATTTTTTAATTAGACTTTGACCACAGTGTGATTCTTTTTAACTATATGATTTAATAATCTGGCTAGTATTCATCTTTTGATATTACCATTAATTGTTCATGATGAAGAAGTTTCAATAATCAAATACTTGCAATTTCTTTTATCAAGATTAACGTGAAAGAGAATATACCAATAGCTAGGAAAGTGGATATAAATTAAACTAAAATGAAGCAATGATCTCTAATCATTTAAGTTTAGAAATAAATTATTAGTTGTGTGATAATATTGATATGTTTATAACATAATAATACATTAATACTCAAACAAAAATGGTACCACACTTATGAAATCATTATAGTTAAAGATTCTTTCAGATCAAATGATATTGTATGTTGTTTTTAATCACTATTTTCTCTTTTTTGGGATGCAATGATTAATTTTATTCTCTCTATCAATTTCAACAGAAAAATAACAATTATTTTCTCATCATTTTATAGTGTCCTTTTCAAATTCAATTCCTCATCTTCTCCGTAAAGTTAGGCATGTTGGCATGACCATAAAAACTTACGGCAAAATTTATTTTTTTATATATTTATGGCTTAATACATCTGCGTGTCCCTGCACTTTTCTTTTTTTGCTCATAAGGTCCCTGCACTAAAATACCCCATCATTAAATCCCCGCACTTTAACTTCTCCCATCCTGAGGTCCCTCTGTTAACCTTCTGTTAGCGCGTGTAGCACACGCGCCGTTAATGAGACTACAATTCATTTTTGTAGTTTGATATATACAAATAAGGTCCCTACACTTTTAATTTTAGGTCCCTGCATTTTTAATTTATACAAATAAGGTTTCTGCACTTTGATTTTATAGAAACGAAGTCCCTACAATTGTTTTCATAAACTAAAAAAAATTATTTTATTTATTAGATTATATTTAACGATCACTTTATAAAAATTAATATAATTTAGATATTAGAGTATATATCGTAAATGAGATCCTTACTTGAAATATAATCAAAATTAATTTTAAATTTTTTTGAAGGCAATTTAAATAAAATTAATTAAAAATTAGAATTCCATTCAGATTTTCGTCTTATATGTCTCCTATAGAAAATAAAGTAGTCAGTTTTGTCTTTTAAATTTATATAACACACTCAAATTTAAAATATGAAATATATGAGGATCGACGTCTGTTTACACCTATAAGTGCAATGTTGTTATATTATTTTTAAAAAATAAAAAAAACATTGGTATAGAATATTATTTTAATATTTTAATAAAAAATATTAAAATTAGTTTTATTTATGTGACTTAATATTTACTTTTAAAACATAAAAAGTCTAGTTCAGTTTTATTTTTAACATGATAAAAAAATTAATTAATTTTATTTTTTATTTAAAGATAAGTAATAATAATTCAAAAATTTAATAAAATTATATTAACGATCATTTTATCAAAATAAATATGATTTAAATATTAGAGTATGTTTCGTGAATAAGGTCCTTACTTAAGAAATATTTGATAGGAGTAGAAATACTCCTATATTTAGGTGCGTTTATGATTCGATATATGCATATTTTTGTATGTTTTTAAGTTGTTTTGTCATCTTATTAGCATTATGAGCTTTTCAGGATAAATGTGCGTATATTGAAGATATCGAGCTAAATTGGTGAAGTTCAGAAGCTACTCGACGTTGGAATGAATCGGAGCTGAGTTGCAGAATCAACGATCGATTTTCTGATGCAAATCAGCATGGTATGCGGGCGCATAAGTATTATGTGCGGGCGCGTATCTTGTGTATGCAGGCGCATAAATATTATGTGCGGGCGCATACTGGCTTCTAAACATGATTTTGTGCGGGCGAATAAAGCCACTACGCGGGCGCATAAACCAATGTATGTGGGCGCGTAGTTCTGGTACGCGGGCGCATACGACGGCAGAAATTGATGAAAATTGGACAAAAATACCCCGACATGTCACTGATCTTCACCAGATTCAAGGACGTTTCTGGGTTTTCATAGGAATTCGACCTAAAGTCAGTAGTTAAGGCGGAAGACATATAAATAGCACTTTTTGCATCATAATTAGGGTTGACTTATCATTGTATTAGACCTAAATATTAAATTAGCTTATTTTGAGTTTCGTTCATCGTTTTCTTATTGAATTTTCTGGATTATTCTTCATTATTATTGGGGAATCTATTGCGACTAAGGTACGATTATTTTAGAGAGATTTATATCATTGTTATCTTTTCCATTATGAATTCCATTGATCTTATTGTTGAATTATCTTCGATAATGAGTAGCTAAACCCTTAATTGGGGATTATTAATTGAATTATGCTTATTTAATTGAATTGAGTTTATGGATTATTGTTCAAATTACATGTTAATTGTGTTCTTAATGCTTAGTTTCATCTGATCAACTAGACTATTGTCTTGTGTTTTGGTTTTGACTCGAGAGAGTTAAATTGAGATAGACTATAGCAATTAACAACGTAGGAATTAATTACGCGAGAGTGAATTGATGATTCTTAGAGTTTGCTTAATAACCTCCATTTGATTAATTAATTAGGTTGATTATAGCACGAGAGTGAGTGATTTGCCTATTAGTTGTTGTTTGTGCGTTTTTGCCTGTAGCGACTTGAGAGAGCGATATAGGTGGTTTAGAATAGCCTGAACTGCATTTAAAACAACTAAATCCATAACCAATTTATTGAATAACATAAGTATAGTTAATAATCCCTGATTTCCTTCTCATATAGTTTCTTCTTAGTTTAATTTCAGCTTATTAAATTCAAGTTTTAGTCTATTTTAGTTATTATTATTGTTTTTAGTTTATTTAGTCTATTTAGTTTAATTACATCATTCAAATTATCTTGTTAACTATCCGAATCGAGTCTCCTAATTGGTTGTCTTTAGTAGATTTCTTTGTGGGTACGATATTCGGACTTCACAATCTGTATTACGAGTTGACACTGTACGCTTGCAGTATTTTGCCAACAATATTCAAAATTAGTTAAAAAAAAATTAAAGGTGACATAAAAAATTATTAAGAGTTTAGAAATCCATTCAGACTTCCGCTTGATATGTCTCCTCTATAAATGGAAGTAGACAGCTCGAACTTGTAAGTTTATATAGCATACTCAACTTTGAAGTTGACATATATCAAGATGAACGTCCCGTTTACACCTCTAAATGTAATGTTGTTATTTTATTTTAAAAAATAAAAATGTATCGGGATAGAATATTATTTTAATTATTTAATAATAAGTATTAAAATTAGTTTTATTTCTCTAAGTTAATGTTTAATTTTTAAAATAAAAATTAAATTCACTTTTATTTTTCAACATAATGAAAAAATAAATAAATTATTTTTATTTATTTATAGACGAACAAAAATAAATTAAACATTAAGTAATAATAATTTAAATATTCAATAAAATAATAGTTAAAAGATAGAAATTTTGACATTATTATTATTTTATTATGTTAAATTCATACCCATTAAAAAAAATATAAATTTTAGTATTTTATGCTTAGTTTTAGTTTTATTGAACTAAAAATTAATGTATATTTATACACAATCTCTACATTCAAAAGTGCAGGGACGTAACATTAAAAAGCTAAAAGTGCAGGGACATAACATTAAAAAACTAAAAGTGCAAGTATCGAAAGTTAAAAAAATTGAAAGTGCGTTAACGGTGTCAACACTCGCCTTAATAGAAGGACCTCGAGATGATGGAAATTAAAGTGCAGGAATTCAATGATGGAATATTTTAGTGCAGGGACCTTATGTGTAAAAAGAGAAAAGTGCAGGGATACGCAAATGTATTAAGCCTATGTTTATTTATTATATTGTATTAGAATATCAGAAGTAAAAATATATAATTTGTATGATTGTCTTGATGCATCCCAATTTCCCATATTCTGATTGTATATTATATATGTGTAATTTTTCAGCATATCATGAGCAATTTTATGGTAAAATTTTAAAAGAAAAATAATAATAAAAAAATCAATTGATAAGGGTACATTTTTGGAAACACGACTGAGTCATATGCCAACCAAATTAATAAAAAATTTGGATTGTTAATTTTTGGTAATGATTCTTCTAGGAACCTTCCAATTATACATCTAATCACATGAATCAATAATTCATGTAATGGAAAAGGCAATTTCATCATATCAATAAATATATATGCATAATCAAGCTAATCATGTTTTTGCATTTATATATCCATAAATACATTCTAACTTATAACTTTCTTTTGTAGTTGTAATTAAGTCATAACAAACCCTTTTTCTATAGTTTAGGCTCAGTAGGCCATGATGAATTATAGGAATAATTATACTTTTAACCATAAAAATCATTGAAGAGACTCAAATTTATTTATGTTTTACTTCTATATTTATAAAATATTAATCAGATCATATTGAATACGGAACAAGGTATTCATTTTAAGGCATAATATAATAGTAGTACATAAGAATACCACATCAAATAAAATAAATTAATAATAACCAAAATAAAATACAAATGAAGTACGATAAGTTGTGAAACTTAATCACCCAAAAACCAGTAAAATTAACTTTAGCAAAAGTATGTATGAAAAAAGATCGTTTTAGTAAAAATTAATTAGTTTAACCAAAATTAAATTAATTAAATTATTTTATCAATTGCCTGAACATGCCAAATCAATTGAAATGAATTAACTAAATTAATTGGAATTTTAAAAATATAAAATCAAACTGATACTACAAGAAATATTAAAATTAGCAGTAAATGTTTTTGTGTGCTAATAGTGATAAATTTTTTACTATTAATATATAGCAACAAAAAAAATAACATTTTGCTGCTAATAAACCGTTGTCTTAAATAATTGGTAATAAAATTTACTATAAAATGCTGTTTTATAACTTAACTAATGGAAACAACTTTTATAATTATTATTGGAAAATGTCTTTTAACAGCGAAAAAATTAGCTGTAAAATTATTATTACATTGGCTAATTCAATTAATTAAAATTTTAAAAAAATAATTGTAACGGAAACTAACAAAACGATCAAATAACTGAATTAACTTGAACAGAATCAATAGAAATATGAATGATATAAGCGATGAGCAACAAACTCTTAGGTCGTGGGTTCGATTTCTCCCACAAGCGCTTCCCCTCCCCCAATTATCAAAATAAAAATAAAAATCAATAGAAATAAAATGATCAATCCGGTTTTGATAACAATAAAAAGAGATTATTGCGCACCCCTAAAGAGAAGAAGTAAAAAGAGGGTGCAAAAAGGGAAGATAAAAATGGTGGCAGTAGTATTTTATGAATTGTAAAGCTAATGGAGAATATGAATGGCATGGTGATGGTGGTCACATCTTTTATTGATCCAAACCCTAGCTGCTCCATCAACATCCATTCTTTTTCTTTTCTTTTTTTAAACTTGTATATATTTTCATAATTATCCCATCATCTTAGCCACTCCAATCCACAAAATAAACTCCCCTTATTTCAATCATATTACAATCTCTATGTTTGTTCAACACCCAATTCCACTAAACAATCTCACTATTAGCCCTTCTCTTCATCCACTTTTACATCTTTATATTATTAAGTATAATTCATGAGAATATTCTAATGATTTTATTCTCAACATTAAATATGTGTAACTTTTAAATTTCTATGGGACACAAAAAAATGATAATTTTTTCTTATTTTTATGGGACAATTACAAGAGTATATATCCACTAATTTGAAAGAAAAAAAATACATATATATATGTATGATATATATATAGACATGAGAAATCTTAATAGCTAGTATTAGTAATTAAGGTGGTCCTGCGGTCAATTTTAGGAACCAGATGCTTAAGATATATAAACATATGAGATATTGATTTTTGTATTTTTGCTTAAAAGTTAGAATTGAATCTTCACCTGCCCAATTCTATGCCTTTTATACTCTTTCCAAATCAACTTCATCTTTTTCTTCTTCTAGGCCTTTTCACACATCTTTTTCTCATACTAGTTTCGCATTACGTGCTATGCACGTGGCTCGTAACGTAACTCGTCAATGAACATATTAATATTTTTAAAATAATAAGATATAAATTTAAATAATAATATATTGATCAAATATAGTATTTTAATTTTGTAATTCAATCAAACAAAAAGATAAGTATTCCTACTAATTTGGAGACAATTTAGTTGTTTTTTACATATTAAAAATTAAATTGGAGATAATTTAGCTACCTATTCTAATTAGGATTTTAATTACAATAGTGATTAATTAAATAACTAATTAGTTAATGACTATAAAACCTTTATTTAGTAGTAAACTGAAAAGGATTATTCAGTAAATTTGCCTGTCCCCCCCCCATCCGTGCTTTTATATATAGTATAGATAAACATACATGAAGAATCAATTGGAAAAATAGATTTATATATTCATAACTGGCCAATAAGATTTGACAATTTGGTTCGCTAATCTCGCGTTTTTAGCAATTCAATATATTGAGTTATTTTTATGACAAACCAGTCCATATTTGGATGAATGTTTTTATGATTTTTTTCTACGATTATGAACTAATTTGTCATAAAAATGGATTAAAAATTTAGATATATTTTATTTTTATTAATTAGAGTTTTTTATCTTGTTATTTGAATCCATTATTAATTATTGGACCAAACTGCCAATTTTTTTATTTAATATATATTGGAAAAATGCACTAATTTCTCACTATTTCTTTTTTAAAATAGAAATTATTAAAATAATTAATATATAGTAGCTTCAATTAAATTTTAATAATATAATTCATAATTTGAGTAATTTTTCAATTAGGAGCTAGTGAAGAAAGTTAATCAGTAGTATTGCTAATTAATTATTTTATTCACAACTTAAAATATTTTTTTGGGACACACGAGTTATAAATGTTTCAACACCTTTTTCTATTTTTATTTGTCCATCTAGTCAAAATTAAATATATTAAAAAGTGTTTATTTTGTCTTAAATTGTAAGTATAAAGAGTAATAGAATTCTAAAATTATTTATTATTATAGGAGAAATTTGAAAGATAATAGTTAAAATTATTTTAAAAAATTCTAAAAAAACACGTAATTATAAATAAATATATTTACCTAGATGAAAAATAAAAAAAGCGAAAGGGAATACAGTTTTGATTGTACGTTTTATTTGAATCTATAAAGATGAAATCACTAATAATCACAGTAGCTTTTTAAATTATGATTACAATTTTTACCACATTACAAGTTCATACACAAATTGATTAACACAAATGCAGCATTAGATTGACCATAATTGATGGAGTCTGCCTTCTGAACCGGTGAGTGAACCTGCAAAACAGGGTAGAAGCTAACCGGACGGTGGTTGTCCGATTAACTCTCCGATGCTAAAGTCAGTTTAGAGCTTTGAGCAGCGTTTTGAGTATATGAATGTAATTGTGATTCTAGGCATACCTCGTGCTCCTTTTATAGTAGTCGAATATACCTAGTAGAGTTGTATTAGGCAGGTGAATCCTACTTTGTAGGGATTCGGCCGTATCGTAGGGATTCTCCTGATTTGTCGAGATCTACCTTAATCTGATAAGAGTCCTATTTAGGAACGTCTTCCTAAATAGTTTTATCTTCCTAAAGTAGAGCTTATCCTTCCATATGTAGTGTTTGTGTCCAAATAGGACAAGATTTCCATATTTAGTCGTTTACCCGAATCCCGGACCTGACGCGCTCTTGGCGGATCATGTGGGATTCGGTCTTTATTAGTGTGTTACCGAATCTTAGAGATTCGGTATCTCCTTCATATCTTTCCGTCTTCAGGGGGAGTCCGGTGTCGCCCGAGAGTGGATCTCCTGCAACTCGGCTCCATTATACTTACAGTAGGATTCGGTATCCATCATTAGCCCCCCCCGCAAGTGAGCTGAAGTAGTTTGGCATTTATGCCTTAGTGGATTTTAGCTCTTTTGGAGCTGAGTTCCTTTATACGGGCGAGTCGCTTTGTATTCCGGGCGAGTCGTTTCATATGTTTGTGGGTGACGTTTCTTCTTTAGTAAGATTCTGTGTTGCCACGTGTCGGCATTTAATGATTTAAACGGTTAATGATTCAAAAGCGTTTTGTATTTAATCTCTTCGCATTTCTTCTTTTCCCTCTTACTTTGCTTTTCGAATTTACTCTCATTTCTTGTAGCTATTTCCTTTTCGTTCTTCGTTTGATTATTTGATTCTTCGTGACTTGTTTTCTCCAGATTTTTCAGGTATGTTTTCTTTCGTCGTTTGGATGTTAATATGGCTTTCTTCTTTGTATATTCTCCATGCTTTATATTCTGGAAATTTTTTCTGTACTTGTTGTTCTTTGATGTGTTCTTCAACGTGTTCTTCAATATATTTTTTGTTTGATCCTTATTTTGTGTTTATGTTTGTGATTCCCTGTTCTAGGATGCCTCTTAGTCGAGTGGAAGATGCTTGCGCTGCTATGGCTTTTACCCGATCGAAGCTTCGTAGGGATGAAGTCTTAGATATTTATTTTAAGTATAGTTTTCCTTTTGATTATAGGGTAATATTACCCGGTGCCGATATGGCTGCGTCTGACTCTCCCGGATCTTCTTGTAGGGCGGTTCTTTTTGAAGAGCAATTTGCTGCTGGTCTTAGGTTTCCTTTGGATCCATTTTTAGTAGAAGTGTGTAGGGATTTAAAGGTTGCTCTAGGGCAACTTTACCCTGGTACGATTAGAGTAGTGCTTGCCTTTTCGGAGGCATGTAGGCTCCGGGGCTGTGCCCCTTCTCTCAAAGTGTTATATCATTTTGTAGACTTTAGGAAGTGTGATGGCTGCTTCGTTTTCGCCCTTGGTAGGGAAGGGCGATCTCGTATTTATCTTCCTTGCCTAACTAGTCGCTGGCGAAGGCGTTTCTTTATTGTCTATCATAAATTTGCTTTTCTTCATTTTTCGGATGGTTTTTCTTCTCATCCAGTTCGGAGCTATTCTTCTCCTTTAAGTTTATCCGAGTCAAAGCTTGCTTTTGACATATCTTCCTGTAGTATTGTGTCGCGTCCCATTTTAGATGTCTTGGTTAATAGTCATCTTCGGAGTCGATGGTTTCCTTTGGAGGATCCTCCTCGAGGCTTGGCGGATCTTTGCTACTCTTTTGTTCAAGGTATATTAATTTGCTTAAGTTCTTTTTAATGTTTCTTTTGTAGGATGTCTTCTTCTTCTGACGATTTCCTTTCCGGATTTCAAGTAGATTTGGACGTTCCGATGGGTGGTCCTGACGTTCCTATCGCCAACGTTATTCCTGGCGACATTGTCGTGGATGGGGCTCCTGTTGATATCCCCCTAGCTCCCGCCGAGGTAGCGTTGCCTGAGGTTATTGTTATAAATGATGATGATGGTGATGACTCGGCTGTTCCAGTCGGTGACGAGGCGATTCCGTCACTACTTCCCCCTCTAGCATCATCTATCGTTTCGGGGGGAGTTGGGGGTGTGGCCTCAGAGGGGCCTGTTGTTGCTGATTCGGGAGGGATTTCTCTAGGTCGAGACCCGGATTCTCCGTCTAGAAAAAGACGTCGAGTTGGCGATGATTCTCCAACGAGGGAGAGTTTTCCTGGAAGCTCTTCTTCTGCTCCAGACTTGGTTCAATGGGTCGAAGGTCAGGATCCTGCCAGTTTGCTGAATCCGAGAGTGCTAGCGGAATATATCCGGACTTTGGCGATTCCTGATGATGTCACGTGGTTCTGTGGTAGGCCGGGTCAGGAGCTTTCCGATCTGGCTTGTTTTCATGGTTTCTCTGTAAGTGCTTTCTTTCTTGAGTATAATATGTTTTTTGTATTCAGTTGTTTTCTTATTTGTTTATTTCTGGTGTGTGTAGGCTCTTCAATCTGTTCTGGTATTGAACGACCGCCGACAGTGTGCCGAGGAGGAGGTCGAGCGTCTGTCTGCTCTTTTGGCGACTTCCGAGTCTGAAAGGGCGAAATTGAAGGCCTCTTTGGAAGAGCATGATTCCCTTCTGGCGCAGCTCAAGGCGCAGGATGCGATTAATGATCGCCAAGTGAAAGTGATTGAGAAAAAGACCGATGACTTGACTCAAGAGATTGAGGAGCTCATTCGGATCAATTCCCTTGTTGGTGGGGAGAGGGATAGTCTTAGATCGGAGGTTGAAGGTCTTCACATTCGTCTGCTAGATACGAAGGCTTTTTACTCTGCTCTGATAAGCGAGTATCGCCTTGCGATTGGGAAGAAGCTTCTGGAGCAGAATCCCAATATTGATCTTTCTGGGGTTAACGGGTTGGATCCCCAGGCCATCGCCCGTGATCTCCTCGTCAAGATTTCTAAAGACCGCGTCTAGTAGTTTTCTTTTGATTGTATTTGCTGATGTACTAATTTTGCTTTTTGTAATTCGCAATTTATGAATATATTTTCTTCGTGTTTCTTCGAAATGTGCTTTTGCCTTATTTTTATGTATTTGTCTTGCCTCGAGGGTTATTCTAAACCCTGTTTTTGGCGTTGCTTTTTGTAGAGTTAATCTAAACTCTTTTTATTTTTGTTTTTGTTTCGAGTTAATCTAAACTCTTTTTTGGCGATTTGCCTTTTCTGAGTTAATCTAAACTCATTTTTAGCCTTTCGTGGCGATTTGCCTGGTTCGGCTATTTTGCTTTGAGTTAATTTAAACTCATTTTCTTGGCTCTTAGCCTTTCGTGGCGATTTGCCTGGTTCGGCGATTTTGCTTTGATCTTTAATTTATTTTTTCTTCTTTCGTCTTTGATTTAATCATTCGTGGCTGTTCTTGATTTTTATTTCTTTATTGGTTCGTCTGGCTAATCAGATGGTAGCGAAATTGAATTTTTATTGATAAAAAGATGGCATACAAAGCATTAAAGATAGATTTGACGCCATCTGGTAAGACGGAGAGTCGTTACCGATGATGGGTCATTTTTCATTCCTATTCTTCCTTCTTTCCGGTCTTGTTTTCTTGGAGATCCACCACTGACTCATCATAGCACTTCTTGGCTATTCCTTGGTCTCCTCTCAGCGTCACTACTCCCTTTTCAGTCGGTACCTTCATTGCCAGTGCTCTGATGCTGGTTACCGCCGCCGAGTCATGGAGGAAAGGTCTTCCTAGGATGGCATTATATGTCAATTCCATGTCCACTATGTTAAATAGTGACATGATTTTCTTGTTCATTCCTCTTTCTGGGCCGATTATTACTTCCAAGGTGACTGCTCCCAGCGGGGTGATGAAGGGTCCACCGAGTCCTGATAGCGGAATTGGGACTCGGCGTAGCCTTGACGCTGTTCCTCCCAACATTTTGTATGCTGCGTTTGTCATGAGGTTTACTGCACTTCCTTCGTCGATAAGGATCCGCTCCATGTTCCAATTTTCAATGATAGTAGTTACTACCAAAGCATCGTTGTGAGGTGCTTTGACGTGTTCATAGTCTTCTACATCGAAGATCACTGGCGGCATGTGAGTTTCTCGTATGTTCATTACTTCCTTCCTCTGCTTCCTCCTGATCGTGGAGCTACTATGCCCTCCACCATTAATCATGTGTATGGTTCCCAGAATTTTGGATGGGCGCTCGTCTTCCTTTTCTTTCGGCTTGTCTTCTCTGTTTCTTTTTTCTCCCTTGTCATTGCTCTTCTCTTTTCGGGCCACAAATTTCCTCAGCTCGCCTGTGTCGATCATTCTTTCGATCTCGACCTTTAAGTCTCTGCAGCTATCCGTTTCGTGTCCGTAATCGTCGTGAAATTTGCAGTACTTTCTGGTGTCTCTTGCTTCTGCTTTCATTTTTGGTGGCCATACCACGTTTTTGATGTTCTCTTTGATCCACATGAGGACATTAGTTCGGCTGGTGTTTAATGGAGTGAAGTTATTCTCATCATCTCTGGGATCGTATCTCGATTCATATCTTGTCTGGGGGGCGAATCGTCTGCTCTCTTCGGGTCTTCCTCTCCTGTCATCGGGTTTGGACTTGGTTTTTTCTCTGGATCTCTCTTTTGATTCTTTTCCTTTTGCTTCCTTTCCGCGAATCGCCCTTCGCCCTTCGTCTAACTCGAAGTATTTCTGAGCTATGCCCATTAAGTTCGAGAAAGTTGTGGGTTTATTGACTAGCAGCTTGTCCACCAGCTTTCCGAATCGCGTCCCGTCTCGCAATGCTTCTGTCGCCATGTCGACGTTCAGGTTGTCTATCTTCATAGCTTGCTTGTTGAATCGTTCGATGTAGCTTCGCAGGGTTTCTCCTTCTTCTTGGATACAGGCTCTTAGGATACTGGTAGTGGTTTTAGCTGGGATGTTTGTGAGATATCTGTTGAGGAATTCTGTTGAAAGCGAAGCGAAGCTTTTGATCGAGCCTGGTTTTAATTTGTTATACCATCTCTGGGCTGTGCCCGTGAGCGTGGTAGGGAAAACCCTGCAGAGGATGGCGTCTGATACGCTGAGTAGCCCCATGGTCGCTGTGAACCTAGAGGTATGGTCTCGGGGGTCTCCTTCCCCATTGAAAATTGGCAAGGTCGGCAGCTTCATGCTGTACGGGATGGTTTCCTCCATGATCTCGGGCGAGAGGGGTGATCCTTTCAACCTGAGATCCTCTATGTCCAATTCTTCAGATTTTAGTTTTTTGAGCGCTTTGGCGATCTTCTCTTCTAAATCTTCTTCCACCACATATGTGGCTTTGCTTTTTTGGGGTGTCTCTGACGATTCGCCCTCTCCTTCTTGGTGTTTTTTCTTATTTTGTTCTTTCCCTGCATCTCTTTCTTGTCGCTTACTCCTTGGTGGGGCGTCTTCTTTTTCCTTCTCCCTTCGTTCGTCTCTTTTCGTATTCAGACCGCTTCGGGCGTCCTCCTGGTTGTGCTCATTTCTGGGTGCCTCCGGTGATTCCTCGTTAGATTTTTCTCTGTCAGGACTTTCCTCGTCGCTGGTTTTATTTTCTCGCTGGTTTCTTGCTTCGTTCCTTTCTTCGTTTCCTCTGGTCCGAGGTTCCTTGCTTTTGTTGTTTTCTGCCCTTGTCTCTCGTCGGCCTGGGTTTGCATTTTCTGTTCTTTCTCTTCTTCTGGGAGCTGTAGGGCTGAAGTTTTCCCTTAGCATTTTCATAGTTTCTTCGTGCCTGTCGTTTGTTCTTTTGGCCTCATTAGCCAATCTGTCAAGATTTGCCTGTACAGATTCTAGTATCTTTTTCAGCATTTCGCTGTGTGGATCTTGTGCCGCTGCATTTGGTGCTTGTTCTTCAGTGCTTAGGTTGAAAGCAATTGGGATGCTTCCTCTTATTGGATTAGTTTGGTACTGGGGTGTTGAGAAAGAGAGCCCTCCGGTGTTGCTTTTTTCCCCGGAGTTGAGAAGCCCGTCTTCCGTCACGTTGATTATCTCCGGAGTGCTTTTTGGGTCCATTGGTTGCTTGTCCTTCAGGTTTACTCTTTCAGAAGTCATCTTCTTCAATGAGATTTGTTTTTGAGTTCAGAAAAGCTCCTTCTTTTGAAGTTTAGTTAAGCTCTTCCCACAGACGGCGCCAATTGATGGAGTCTGCCTTCTGAACCGGTGAGTGAACCTGCAAAACAGGGTAGAAGCTAACCGGACGGTGGTTGTCCGATTAACTCTCCGATGCTAAAGTCAGTTTAGAGCTTTGAGCAGCGTTTTGAGTATATGAATGTAATTGTGATTCTAGGCATACCTCGTGCTCCTTTTATAGTAGTCGAATATACCTAGTAGAGTTGTATTAGGCAGGTGAATCCTACTTTGTAGGGATTCGGCCGTATCGTAGGGATTCTCCTGATTTGTCGAGATCTACCTTAATCTGATAAGAGTCCTATTTAGGAACGTCTTCCTAAATAGTCTTATCTTCCTAAAGTAGAGCTTATCCTTCCATATGTAGTGTTTGTGTCCAAATAGGACAAGATTTCCATATTTAGTCGTTTACCCGAATCCCGGACCTGACGCGCTCTTGGCGGATCATGTGGGATTCGGTCTTTATTAGTGTGTTACCGAATCTTAGAGATTCGGTATCTCCTTCATATCTTTCCGTCTTCAGGGGGAGTCCGATGTCGCCCGAGAGTGGATCTCCTGCAACTCGGCTCCATTATACTTACAGTAGGATTCGGTATCCATCAATAATTAAAGGTTTTCCATCCCACACTCTTTCAAAGCGACAAGTCACATTAACTATAGGATGCAATTAAATTGAACTAAATCTATAAATAATCACTAAGCTATAGTGTATTAATTAATTAAGACTTTGTCCTACCAATGAAATATATGAGAATCTGCTCCCACAATAATATTATTCCAAATGTTGGCAGAACCTGAGACATAGATTACCATGGTGGGGACTAAGTCTGACCATAGAACTTTTTCCTTAGAATGTCTAATTATAAAAATAATTAATACGCCTAATTAAACAGCCTGCCATTAGTAATTAATCTTCTTGATTAGTAGTATCTTTTTCTTTTGTTTCCCTAACTAACAAGTACTACTAATTTAATTAATCAATCGAGTTCTATATGAAAATAGTCATTTGAGTGGCTAAAAATCATTGCTGGGGGATCGTTTATAATCCTGAAGTGATTAGGGAAATATTAATTATGATACTGTGAATTAATTAAAATCAGTTTTAATTGAATAAAACATATTGAAGAGGATATCCAAATCCAAACCCACTAGTGGGTGATAAAGAAGATCAAGCTTTTCCTAACAGGATATCATAAAATGAATCCTTTACTTGGTTACATTAACTAAGTGGACCAACCAATACCACCTATCAATTTTAAACAGAAAGAATATTTTATATTTTTCATTTTTTAATTTAGACAGTGTAAGTGTAATAATTACTATGTAGGAGTAATTGCTCTCTATATACTATAGTATAACATTAATATTCCCCTAGATGAATTTTGGCTAATTTTTTTTATTAGAGTTAATGGAAAAAAAAGATTTGGGTGGTTTTTAATAAAATTTGAAAATTAATTCTAAATTATAAGTGCTAAGTATGTAATAAATTAAAAAAATTGCGAAATTCTATATTTTCTTTCCTAATCTAAACCGCTAAAAAGTATTTATTATTATTATTATGTATATGTTAATGGTGAAACATATACTTTTGACCACTAAAATATGTTTAATTATTTTTTTAATAAAAGAGGTTATAATAAACTCAAATAAAATTACTAATTATGATAATATAGGTACTAAAAAATATGTCTATTTAAATATTATATATAGGATAAATAGACAATAATATTAGTAAAGAGTACAAAAATCAAAAAATAATTTATAGACTACTAGTACTATTGATATTTTAATAATAAATTTATATTATAAGATGATTTTAATAAAATAAAATTATTTTTTTTGAATATTTTAGTAGAAATTTTAAATTAGTAATTTTTACTTACTACTTTAAGTGATTTAAACTTAACTAAATATACTTAATTTAATTTGTATTATCAAATATTATGTGATAAAATAGATGTTAAATTTAATAAAGTAAGTATTAAATTGAATTAATAAATACCAACTTAGTGAATCCTATGAAGTATTCAAAATACGCCAACTAATAAAACAAGTATTATTTTCTGGAAATAATTGAATAATTTATTTGATTATTTTTATATTTAAGTTGCTTATATTATTTTTATATACTAATTAAGAGTCGGTATCATTTTTGAATAAATGCAGACTAAACTAAAGTTGATATATAGTGAGCTAACTGAGGTGAGCATTAAGGCCCTGAAATGGAAGATTTGAGGCAGGCTTGAAGGATATGGTGTGAAATCGTTTAAAGGGCTTCATCATTGGACCCATTTCACCTAACCATAAGATTAGATCATTACATCCACTCTAGTTCTTATCACTTAACATTTATTGCTCATCTTGTTTTCTTATGCAATCAAAAAAAATTGATTTGATTTACCAATGGGGGTTGGTCCAAATGGTAAGCGGCTGATATCACTTAAATAAGGTTTCGTGTTCGAGTCTTGTGAATGCAAAAAATTCCCATTGACAGACTCACTCACCATGCTAGGTGCGCGTCGCGGGTCAGATCCGTATTAGTCGGGGCGAAATAATGAAAACCGGATGGGCTTAACAAAAAAAAATTGATTTAATTTACAAAAGTATTTGTTATACTTTCATATTATAAAATTACGGTACAGGGAGCATATTTGATTTTTTTATATGATATATAAATAATTATATAAAATTAAAATTTTCATAATTTATTTGATTTTCTCTCTTCTTATTACTTTCTCTCTTCATCTCTTTGAAATTATGAAGCCGTTGCGCCTCCGTATTAACGTCAAAGCTATTACATTCGTTCGTTATTATTATCATCGTCACCATTATTATTTCCATTCATCTTTCCGTTATTGTTGTTTTGTTTTGATTCCAGATCTGAAGTTTATCATTTTTCTTTGTTTTCAGATTTAAAATTTGATTATTTTGTTTATTGTGTTTATGTAACAATAATCTTTTTACCATTAAACATGTATAAAAATTATCTTTAAAGAATATAATAATATTTTTCATGATACATAAATAATTTTGTTATTTATAGAATTATATTCTATTATTTCTGCATTCTTACTGTGTTTGGTTGCATTTTTACGTTTTTTTAATTATGTAACATGATTTGTTGATGATGATTGACTATTAAATTACTATAATGTTACTATGTTTATTATGTGTTGATCTTCAATTGATATTTTAATTTTTATATTGGCAAAAAAACTGATATTATACATGAAATAAACTAAAAAAAATTAAATTAAGTTAAGATTAAAAATAATATATTAATCTTTGGTTGATTGCTAAACTATCATATGTTATAATGTTGATTTTGTGTTGATTTGTTGTTGATCTTTAGTTGATATGTGGTTGATTTTAATATTGGCGAAGACAACAATATTTTATATGAAATAAACTAAAAAATTAAATTAATTGAGATAAAAAATGACACATTAATTTTTTATCGATACTTGATTGATTTTAGGTTGATATTTGATTGATTTTAGGTTGATTTTATGTTGATTTTATGTTGTTTTTTTTGTTGATATTTAAATTAACAAAAAAAAGTATTTGACAAAAAAATTAAAATTAAACATGTGATAAATAATAAATACATATTAATTATGAGCAAAAATATAAATAAATAAAAATAAGAAAATGTAAAAAATGAAAATTAGCATAAACATGATTTAAAAATTAAATTATCCACTTTATTAAAATGTTTATTTTTGGTTAATTTTAAAACAAAAAAAACGTGAAAGAAGTCAAAATAAAAAAAACTAAAAATTAAATATAGAGAAAAGGTACAAAAAAATCCTCATAATTTTCATAAAAGTACAAATCAGCCCTTTTATTTTTTTTAGTAATAATTAAGCTCTCTTTGTTTTCAAAGAGAACAAATAACCCCTTTCATCCAACACCATCAGAAACACTCGTTAAGAGCTGACATGTATCTCTTAATTATATAGGAAAAAAATTCAAAAATAATTTTAATGTTTAAAATATTTACCGAAAATTTGAGAGGGTAAGTGTCCTAAAAGTAAACTTAAAGGGTTTATTTGTTCGATTTAAAAACAACGAGAGTTTAATTGTTTAATTTTAAAAATACAAGAGTTTTAATTGTGCCCAAAAAAAGTAAAAGGGCTGACATGCACTTTCAAAAAAAAATCGAAGATTTTTTTTTTTGTATCTTATGCTTTAAATATATAATAGATATTAAGTATGCGTGATTAAAAAGCATAACATTTGGGTGATTAAAAAGCATAACATTTGGGTTAGGAGAAAATATGCCCCTAAGTGTAAAAAGTGGCAAATAAACCCTTGACATCTTTAAAAATGAGCAAATAAGCTCTTAACGTCTTTAAAAATGAGCAAATAAACCCATAACGTTGTTAAAATAGTAGTAAATAAACCTTGCTCATAAACGGCGTATTAATAATATGTGCACGGTATGTAGATTTTGTTTATATGGCAACATGAATTCTACATATCATTTTTAAATTTACGAATTGCATCTTTTCATCTCTTTTTATAAGGGTTAATGTCAAATAAAATCATGAACTTTACACGTTTTCTCATTTTAATCACGCAGTTTAAATTTTCTCATTTTCATACACGAACTACCACTTTTTATCAAATTCATGCACAGTGATGAGGTGGCACTCATTCATTAGTGTATAATGACCTCCACCTCACTGAATTGCACCAATAGAACCATGACACCTCAGCACCATGCATGAATTTGAGAAAAAGTGGTAGTTCGTGTATGAAAATGAGAAAATTTAAACTACATGATTAAAATGAGAAAACGTGTAAAGTTGGTGAATTTTTATGACATTAACCCTTTTTGTAATGAATAAAATAATTTTAAAATTAACAGTCCAAAAGTTTCAAATCCAAATCTATTAAATACCCTAATTCAAACGATTTTGATTTTACTTTCACAGAAATTTAGGGTGTTTGATAATTTGGATTTAGAAATACCATGTAGATTTCACGTTTGTCATTCCAATAAAATTTAAACACCATGCACACACCGTTAATACGCCGTTTAGGTGAAGTGCTTATTATTTGCCTCTTTTTAAAAACACTAATTTCGCATTACGTGCTATGCACGTGGCTCGTAACGTAACTCGTCAATGAACATATTAGTAAATTTAGTAAAATTATATCAATTTTTTATTTATAATTAATATTAAATTAGTTAAGAATTTTTGTAAAAGTAAATATAATATATTCGGTTATAAATTATTTTCCATACTGAATTTATTCTTCTTTTGGTTTTATAATAACCATAATTAAATAATTAACTTAATTTTATTAATTTTTATTTTTAAAAATAATAAGATAGAAATTTAAATAATAATATATTGATCAAATACAATATTTTAATTTTGTAGTTCAATCAAACTAAAAGATAGGTATTCCTACTAATTTGGAGACAATTTAGTTATTTTTACATACCAAAAATTAAATTGGAGATAATTTAGCTACCTATTTTAATTAGGACTTTAATTACAATAGTGATTAATTAAATAACTAATTAGTAAATGACTATAAAACCTTTATTTAGTAGTAAACTAAAAAGGATTATTCAGTAAATTTACATGTCCCCCCCCATCCGTGCTTTTATATATAGTATAGATAGATTAGGGGTTTATTTGCTCCTTTTTAAATACGTTAGAGGCTTATTTGTTCTGTTTTAGACTTTAGAGGTAAATTTGCTCATGATCTAAAATGTTAGGGGCATATTTATCCAATTTTTAAAAATTAAATATAAAAGCTATATAAAAATTAAAAAATTAAATAAATAAAACAGTAAAAATATAGAACCTTAAGATGGATTTTGCACAAAAAAATTGGAAAGTTTTCGAGTTTTGGTAAGCAAAACTAATGAGTTTGTGTGTGGGACAACTACGCAGCTAGCTAGCTTGTTGTTGTTTGATTGCACACGTGTGCATGCTCATGACATGATAAGATGCTTCCTTTCAACGTTGCTCGCTTATGTTTTGGAAATGTTTTTGTCCTAATCTACGCGTTTTTCGAGTGTTTTGGATACATATGGGTAAATGGTCATCTACGCTCTTAAACTTATAACTTAAAACTAAAAAATTTACATTCAATTATTTTGATCAACTATGATTAATATTTTAAATTAGAATTTTATGAAGTTCATTTCAACTTGAGCTTCCACTCAATAATTAATATAATGAACGTATTAATTATCTATCAGGATATCAAACTTACTATGGTAAAAATATCAAAATTTAAAATTTAATTATTGATTATTGTTCAATTTATTAAAATACTTATAAAATAAACGTGCGTATTCATTTATTCACGCTTCAAATTCAATAAATATTTGTATATCTTATGTATTAAGATAATAAATAAATGTAAAATTAGTTCCACTCAATAGCTTGATATATTTGGTGAATCGACTATTTGACACCTCATATACAATGCAATACAATGTATCAAAATCATCTTGCAAGTTTGTTTTTAAAAGATAAATTTATAAATAAAAGTAAACAACAACAAATTGTTGAAACACGCATGATTTCTTTTAAAGGATGATTAAAGAATGCAACTCTTATTTTTATAGTAATTCAAATTCAAAGTCTATTGAACTTTAGTTTTTTGTTTTTTTTTATCATTTAAATTAACTCATGTCGTTCTTATGCAAAATATTTGAAATGAAAACGTCGCTAGGGAATGTAAGTAGAGAGGGGTCCTTGCTAGCAAGAGATGATGAGGAAATTAATTAGGGCATGCCCACGGATTTAATTCAAAGAAAGCTGCCCTAAGGATGTGGGGATTCTTATGGGTTCGCATTCTTCCTTTCATCTGTTGCTTTCTCATTTTTGTCTATACAACACCAATTTAATATTCTCCCCCTTTCACTTTTTTTATTTAAATAGATAAATATAGTACCCTGCCGGAACTAAAATTAGGTTTGGATAAGTTGTAGCTACCGTCAATTTTTTTAAAAAAAATAGTAAATTAGGTTAGAGTAAATGATAATACGATATATATATACTCTTATTATTCACTGTCATTTATAGTTTGATATGAAAAGTTTATAATTCCGCCACTGATCATAGGTGAATTCATTTTTTTTATAAATTTCTATAAAATGAGAATATCAATCACTTCTTGATTCATCGATCGCTTTCTTTTACTTTGTTCCTTCATTAATTATTACAATTCTTTATCAAAACTAGATTAGTTCATCTTTTTTATGTTTGATTATTTTCTGCTAAATTAATATTGATCTTTTTAAACACCGACATTTTATTTAAAAGAAACTTATAATTGTACGAGTAAAGCCAACCAAACTTATATGGTTACAGCCTATATACCTTACTGTACCAAGGGTCTTCATGTCTGTATTATCCTTATCAGAAGACATAAAATCAAAGCTGTGAAGAATATAGAACAGGACATTTGTGTATTATTATTGTTGGTGCTATTTTGATACTTGAAACATTTTTAACCTAAGGTATCTAGATAAAGATACCAATGTTTTTGCATGCTTTATAATTATATTATGCAAATGTTCTTTGAATATCAAAACATATATACTAGCTAGCTGTAGTTGTGTTCTTCTGACTATTTTGTCTCTAATCTCTAAAACAAAGGACCAAAATTGAATATTTTCTATGTACATTTCATTCACTACAAGAAATACTAGAATTAGCAGTAATTCTTTTTGCTGCTAATAGTGCTAAAATTGTTACTATTAACATATAGCAACAAAAAAAAATTGTGGCATATTGCTGCTAATAAAACGTGGTCTTAAGTAATTGGTAACAAAATTTGTTGTAAAATGTTGATATAACTTAACTAATGACAATAATTTTTAAAATTATTACTACAAAATGTCTTTTAGCAGCAAAAAAAAAAATTAGTTGCAAAAATTATTGTTGCCAAATAGGAAAATTCTTGTAGTGATTGATCCTATCCTTTTTAGTGTTAGTTCGTGAATTAGTATAAATTTGTCTCAACGAATATAGTCATACGCAAAAATAAAAGGCTTTGACAAGTCAAAATTGTAGATTACGTCGTGATATCTCAATTTTATTTTGTATATGTTGGAAAATATTAATAAAAGGTGTGTAAAAATTATATGACAATTTGTTATTTTCACGTTTAATTTTTAGTGGGATATATATTGAAAATTAAACGTGAAAATGAATTTATCTACCCACAATTTTAATGTTTTTACCAAATATACCACAATCTTTAAAATTTGTCAGTTTGGTCCAGCATTTTTTCGAACTTTACCAAATATATCCATGATTCGTTTTGAGCTAATGTGACAAAATGTTGTTTGTCTATATGTACAAATGAGTGGTGAATATATTTAAAAGATGATGAACCAAACTGACAAAATTTAAATATCGTAATATATTTGATAAAATATCAAAATTGTGCATAAATAAGTTCATTTTATCTAAAAAAAAAGTAGCATTAACGGTGGTACCTAGCGTCGTTTTTATGAGTTAATGTCATTTAAAAGGTAAAAGAAAGTAGGTATTTGGCATTTTCTTTGCCAGAATTCACAATCCAAACAACTTATAACTCGGGTCAAAAATAAATGTTGACTATAAAATATGAAAAAATAAAAATGTAAATTAGGAATTGAAGTGGATGTGATGAGCTATCACTACCACAGGTTTGATTGAATAGGAAGCAAACATGAAATGAGACTGCACCAATGTTGAATTGTCCGTGTCATAAGTAGTTGGTCAAAGCTGCCATGACAAGCAGCTACACAATTTGGTTGAGTCATATCAAAATTTGTATATATGCAAGCTGGAAATTCATTTGATTGAGCAGAACCCAAATAAAAGCTTATCTACTTGATGTTGTTTTCAGTACTACCAATAATGCCAAGCATTGCCAGAGAGCAAAGTTTTATTTCTTCATTCCTGTAGTCATAAGGTTTTTAATTTGTATAGGAATGACATATTTTAGATTACTCAATTGTTTAAGCAATGGATTAGCACCTACGAATTTTGTTGCTAAAATACTCTATTTACTTGAAATAGTTTGGCTTAATGGTAGAAAAAACCCAAACCTTTGCAACTTGTTGCAATTATATCCAAATCTTTTATTTTTTGTAATAATATCCAAATTGCATTTTTTTGTTGCAATAATATCCAAATTGCATTATTTGTAGCAATAATAGTCAAATTGATGGCTAAATTTGTTGTTTTCAATTAAGATATTAGGCTATTATTATTTTTTGGTGTATAATAATATAGTAAAAGTCTCCAAAAATGGCAAAAAACTCAAAAAAAATCACATAAAAAGTGCAATTTGGATATTATTGCAACAAAATAATACAATTTGGATATTATTGCAAAAATTAAAAGATTTGGATATAATTGCAACAAGTCGTAAAGGTTTGGGTTTTTTTTTGCCATTAAGCCAAATAGTTTTGAATCCGTTGCCAACAGTTAGCAATGTAAAAGAACATTCTATCATGCTAATTAGCAGAATTTTAATCCATTTTATTTTAGTTATTAAATTTTAACTTCATTTTAAAAAGAAGTTTTCTAGCTAAAAATGTATATGTAGCAATCAATTTTTACTTATTTTTAGTTGATATTTATCATGCATGTATAATTATATTTCAGCATAATGTTTTATATATATACATGGCAAGTGTTCCGGCAAAATAAATAAAAAAACAGTTGTCATTTATGTATTTTTGGTTTATAATTTTTCAATGAAATAAAATTAAAATTTAATAATTGAAATAAAAACACATTAAAATTTGGTAATAAAAAAATTTAAAGTGACAGTTTAGATATCATGAGAATCAATTACTTGTTATGAGTTAAATTCCCTTTAGATCCCAACATATTACAAGCTCTGCATTGTAATTTCATATTTTGAACATGGCATTGGGTTATATAAACGTTCTATCATGAGAGAAAATTAACCAGTACGAAAATAGAAGGAAAATTAGACAAATATATTAAACAAATCGTTTAAAGAGAAAATAAAATAAATTTGTGTACCACGTTTATAGTTATTTTATTATATATAACATGATTTATAAACCTCGCCAATGACACGGTGTTATGCTATATACGTCGGATAGGATAAATTTTGTACCAACCGGTTGACTATTTTAGATGAGTTGTAGGTATATTTGACAACGTTCGATAAAATAACATTTGAAGTAAACTTAGAAAGTTTAAAAATATGGTGTATGCAGTGAATATGATATAGATCTATAGTTGTGAGTATATAAAGTTATTTTGCCTTTAAAAATTGCGAATGGTCGAACAGAAGAAATTGAAGGATATGGATGAGCAAACAAGTTGGAGACACGAAAAAATGTGAATAATCTAAAAAAGGATAGTATTATTTGTGTAATAGAAACATAAATAGTTGAAAAGTAAAGATATGTAATGAAAGCATTGAAGAAAATAAAAAGGTTGACAAGGCACACGGGTGGGTTGCAGGAAATGGAGCCATCATGTTCAAAATCTGTGGGTTGGAATGGGCATCCTCTGCGCCAATTCCAGACCAATAGTGTGCTTGTGGGTCTCTCCTCTTATGTTTCACATGCTGTGTCGCAATGCAAACCTATACACCCTCTCATTCAATAAAATTAAATTAACATCTTTTAATTCTAATCAAATTTTTTGATTATAATTTAATTATAAAATTATTTTAATTTAGATCTTTTAGATCATAAAAATATCAATTATTAAAATATTTGATTGCGGCTATGTAACTAAAAAGTACATGATACTACAATTAATCACATAAATGAATAACATTTATCACCTTTCGGTAATTTGATTATAGTTAAATTGAAATATTTTAAATTAATGGCTTAATCACCAAAAACCCCCCCACCTTTTAGCCCCTTTTCAAATGCACCCTGACGTTGTAATTTTGTCAGTTGCACCCTAATTTGCACCTTTGGTTTTCAATTCCACCCTCAAGTGCTAAATTGATCTCTTCTCCATTTGAAAAAAGTTAAAATAAGTCATCCATTTTTAACTTTTTGTGTGGAAAAGAGTTCAAACAAGTACTTTATAAAGGTTTTTCTGAATTTTTCCTGAGTGAATAAGAGTCCAATTTGATTTTAAGGGTGAAATTGAAATTCAAAGGTGCAAATTAGGGTGCAACTGACAAAATTGCAACGTCAGGATGCAACTGAAAAAGGGCTAAAAGGTGAGGAGTTTTTTTGGTGATTAAGCCTAAATTAATTGATAAAATCAAAAAATTATTTAGATTTTCTAGATTATGATTATACCTATTCCTTAACCATTTATTTTGATTTAATTATATCATGCCTAATCAATACTTTAACTAGATAGTTCTTATCTAATCCCCCCCTACTTAGTAGAAATCAAAGAGTTGTATTAGCTTGTTTATTACCAAATTCACATTCAGTTCTTGGTATTGAAGAACCAAAAGTTGACATGTTCAACATAAATGATTCATACGAGGGAAGTCTGAGGTCCAAGATCTCAAGAGGTCTTGGTTTTAAGACTTGTTAAAGGTATATTCAAACATTAAAACAACATATTTAAAAATTAAAAGCTATATTTAAAACATGAAAGATATGAACGATTGTTTGTAATAGCGCTCCATCGTAATAATCAGATTTATAATGTTGTATAAGTTATAAATTGTATATATAAAATTATAACTTTATAAGTAAGAAATATTTCTTTTATAAATTTTTTCCCTATCTTTGAGAAAGAAATATATATGATTCTTTATACAAATTTAATATAATGTGCAAAACTAATAAAAAAATATAACGCTTCTAGTTGTACAACCAACATATTTATTCAAATAAAAAGAAAAATAGAATTGAAAGTACTATTAATATTAATAGTACTGTTTGGATTAATAAAAAAATTCGTAAAATTTTAAATTTAAGAACTTAAATATTTTACTATTTGGATTGAATACTAAATTATCAATGAATTAGTAAGGATAGTTTTCAAATAATAAATACTATAACAATCTGTATCACATAAAACAAATAGATTTCTCTTACTTATAAATTTAGAAGGCACATGGATATTAAGTCGTCCTATAAAAAATTATAAAAATATAGTAAAAGTTTAGTTGATTCGCTAATTTAAAAATTTCAGACCATAAAATTAAATTGAATTGAACTAACTACTTTTTTAAAAAAATTAAATTAAATTACTAAAACAACAAACTAAACTAAATTTAATTTTAATTCGATAATTAATTTGATTACATCTAAATACTGAACAACGTAATCAGGATGCTATTCGACTATGCTAACTTTAACAATAGGGTTTAATCATGAAATGCCTAAAACATGAATCAATAGTTAATTAAGTGAATGTATTTAATCAATAGTTAATTAAGTGAATGTATTTAGGAAAAAAATTATATAGTACAAACGCTTGATCCAATTGACGTTTCTTTATTTCAAAAACATGTAAAAATTACTTAACGTTTGAGACAAGAAATTTCATTTTTAAAATATATAGAAACTTTTAAAATAGCACCGTTTTGCCGTATGTATATCTAAACATTCCGTTTTCTAGTGTGTTTATTCAGATAAATTCTTGTGTGAACCAAGTTCGCCACGTAGGATTATGAACCATCTACTCATCATGTGACACTTGACAACAATAAATGTGATAACTAATTATTAAATACTACATTAATTATAATTAAATTATAATTCATTAATGTAGTATTTAAAGATTGATTATCACATTTATTATTACCAGGTGGCCAACAATTAGTAGATGGTTCATATCCATCCATGTCTGTCCTATCTAGTAGGAAATTATGAGAGCTTGATGGATATGGAAATCTAATAGCAATATTTCAAACAAACACCAATAATACAGAATTCTAATCCTAATAGAATTCTCCCGCAACAATTCTAAAGGATAACTATGAAAATCTACTATATAAAAAACTTAAGCTACAGATTATAAATTTAATTATTTATTCATAATCAATTCTCAAAACTTTTTTCAGTTTTGGTAATTATCCAATGAGGAAGCTGATTGTTTTCCTTGAAAATAAACATAATATAATGAGTCAAGAGCTGACCATATACACATGTTAATGTTATCCCACATGTCATGTACCCCACAATTCATTCCATTTACCAAATTTCCAAAACTGATACCCAAATTGGTGGACCCACATGGCCATGCTATGCCCATACCCAACACCCAAATGGACCCCATCTCCCACATGGTGATGTTTCCTTCTGAAGCAATCAACGATCCTGATTTCACTCCAAAAACTCATCTTGACCGTCCCCACTCTCTTAAAAGTCTTCCATATGGGCGGCTGTGCTTGTCCCATTATTGTCCCCAAAATGCCTCGACAAGTTTGCCTCAAAGGTGCTGCTCCTCGCTACTGCTACCGACAACTTAGCTTGTCTTTATCCATAATTCATGCATTTCACACTCATTCAAACTCTTTTTCTTTATCATATCTATAAAATACACTTGTTCTCATTCATTCACATCTCAAACAGACTAACACAAAACCTAATATCCATTCTCTCATCTCTACAGCAAAGAAAATACACACAACTTCATCAAATTGATCAAAGATTGAACTAAAAATGGAAGGATGTGTTGCATATGATAATCATCTCAATCTCAAGGCAACGGAGCTCAGATTAGGGTTACCAGGCACAGAAATGAACGAGGAACAATCAGTTTCTTGTGCAAGAAGTAACAAGAGGCCATTGCCGGAGATGACCAGAGACGAGACCGCAACAAACTCGAAATCTGATAACGATTACACAGAAACCGCCCCTGCTCCCAAGTAAGTCATATATAGCTATATATATATGTCTCTTGATTAGGGTTTTTACATCCGAAACCTTTTCTAATGTGTTCTTATTGTGATATGCAGAGCTCAAATAGTTGGATGGCCTCCGATCAGATCCTACCGGAAAAACAGCCTTCAGATGAACAAGATGGAGGCTGAGTCATCTGGTATGTATGTGAAAGTAAGCATGGATGGCGCTCCATACCTTAGAAAGATTGACCTCAAGGTTTACGACGGCTATCCGGAGCTTCTAAAGGCTTTAGAGAACATGTTTAGGTTCAGCGTCGGCCAATACTCCGAAAGAGAAGGCTATAAGGGATCTGAATATGTACCCACTTATGAAGATAAAGATGGTGACTGGATGCTTGTCGGAGATGTTCCTTGGGAGTAAGTTTCTTCTCCATTTTTCTTACACTGATATACTATATATGTTGCACGGAAACGAAAACGTTCACATAAAAAATAGAATGATATATATTATTAATATAAAATTTTGGTGTTTCATAAGCATTTCTAGAGATAAAAACGAATGCTATGCAAAACATAAGTTATATTACTTTGTGAGTAATTATTTTCTTGGTACTAAATTAAGGTTATTTTATTTTGTGTTATTGCAGTATGTTTATGTCATCCTGTAAGAGGTTGAGAATCATGAAAGGATCAGAAGCAAGAGGTTTGGGCTGTGGAGTATGAAAAATCCTGCTAACCATGCACAAGCCACACAGCAGCATCACTCAAAGGAGCAGGGAGAAAAAGGCAAAGAGTTCTGTCTTTGATGAAGAACAAATTTCTCAGCTTGTGTTCTTCAAGCTGAAAAATATTCAATCCGAATCTTCGACACCGGAAGTTTAGACCGGAAACAGAAAGAATTAAGAATGGTTTTTGGTGGTTTGGACATCTATGTATGGTGTCATTTTGTTGGTCGTCCTTGTATGTAATGTCATCAAGCCAAAACTGCATAACTTGAAGATCTTCCTTCAAGTTCATTTGTGTAAACGAAAAACAGAAAGAAAAGGAAATTAAAGATAGGATTTTCCAAGTTTTGAATTTGTGGTATTATTCTCTATACAAAATTATACAAGTAATATATTAAAGGTGTGGTTAAATTAATTGCAGATTTCAATAACCAAGTACATATTCCAATTGTTATTTATTATCAATGTTTTTTTTTGAGTTAAGTTTGTGGTTTATGTCCTGTGATTTTTTATTTTTTTTTATATTTTGGAAAGGGAGATTTTTGGCAATTGTAGAAGATTTAATCTCAAATCTTAGTAGAATGTTACTCAACGCACATACATACTATTTAAACTATGCGGATAGCATGACTTGTGTAATACTAAATATACGAAAAATAGAGTTACTCTGTGTTCGAAATACAATTCAATGAAAAATGATTCAGAGAAAAATATTTAAACTACGCCTATGACATCTGATCATTTTTTGCCAAATTTCATAGTTTAAACCTTTGAAATGTCACTTCTCTGTTTGATTTTCTCAATAATTTCAAAATTTTCTTGATTTGACATTATTTTATTTGGATGAAGATTTTTTCAAATTGATTGAATATGACTTAACTATCATGTTCAATTAAGCTACACTCTTCATTATAAAATAATTAAATGGTGTAGATTAATTTAATTATTTTATAATCTTTTAATCTATACCATTCATTTTGTAATGAATGATGTAAATTGCTTGAACATGACAAATCATATTCAGTCAATTTGAGAGGATCTCGATTCATATTATTTTGATAATTAGTAAATTAAAATTTGAATAATATTAGAATATTGGTTTAAATTATTATTGTCAGTTAAGGCAATTTTGATAGATTATATTTGGAGAGAAGTTTTATATATCAATTCAATACGTTTATGAAAGACTGCAACTAACAATTGTGAGCAGTTTAACAGTTTAGGGATAAATAATTTTTTTATTATTAATCTCTGCGCTTAAATTAACCATTAAAATATATATTTTTTAAAATTGGAGAGTGATGGGTTCACGATACCCACAAGAAAAAGTCATATTTTCAGTAAGATATGGTTGTCGAAGAAAAATATAGCAAGATCTGCCCAATTATTCTTTGTCTGCAACTGACTACAACATTAATTGATTCAAAGCAATAGATAAGAAAGATTAAGAGCACATCAAATGGGAAAATGATGGCTTCTTGATTGTTTATTTTGAATTAACATATTGCAAAACTTTAATTAGCACTAACAAATGAAATTTAACAATAATGTAATAACTTTATTTAAGAAATATTTCCCCTACTTATTCTATTCCCAGACAAGATAGGGCATCAAAGGAGAATAATTAAAAGATGAAAAATTATTTCAAACAGTTAGATCTAAGCATAAAAGTTATAAACTGACAAGTCTGTGACTGACAAAACTAGTTTCTGCAATGAATCAATATCTTATTCACCAAAAGTTACTTAACCTTAATTACCCTAACTTTTACTTTATCCCAAATGTTTTCAGAAAAATTTACCACTTGCAAAGAGCAGACACCAAGAAGACATAACTCTGCATTTTTTCATATGCAAGGTGATGACTTGAGCAACACTCCATGCTGTTTTGTTTTATTTCCTCAGAAGAAATGAACTTCTTTTTAGGAAAAAAAGATTCACATCTTTTAGCAGTTTCAGTTGTTTTCTTCAGAGCGACGAGAAAACCATGTTGGGAATTGTGTACACTAGGAAACCTGCCATGCTCAACAAGCAACACTTTCTGGTCTTTAATATTTACAAGCATTCACTACTAAATTAGATTTCTCTCCCATATATCAATCTTGAGGTGTTCAAATAAGTTTACAGATCGTGTTTGTGTCGTGTTAATTCATTTTATTGACACGATTACGGTCAACATTTACACGATTCATTTATTAATCATGTCAACACGAACACAACACAAAAAAATTAACGAGTTATATATATCAACCCAATAATCCGTTAATTTAGTGAATCGATTATGAATTATACAAGGCATAATTTCTTAAAAAAATCCCACCTTGCATTTTTTTTCGTTTATACCATGACCTTGTAAAAACACCATTTGTACCCAATTTTGAGTTTTCATGTTTCATCTCTATCCAAAAACATTAAATTGTACTCTTTTCATTTGAAAAAGAGTTTAAAACAATCCTTCATTTTTAACTTATATACTAATTATATATTAATGTTATTAATAGTACAAAAATACTATCTTCTTCAAAAAAAATTAAAAATAATAATAATTTTTTTAATTTTTTAAAAAAATATTTCCGATTTTTTTTAAATATTTTTAAAAAATATTTCCGACAAAAAAAATTAAAAATAATAATAATTTTTTTTAATTTTTTAATTTTTTTATTAAATTTAAAAAATTAATTAATTATTTGAATGTATTTGATTATTTTTTAAGTTCAAGGATTTATTTGTATTTTTAAAAATAAAAAAAAATATGTTTTAAACTTTTTTCCAAATGAAAAAAGTACAATTTAATGCTTTTGGGTAGGGATGAAACATAAAAACCCAAAATTGGATATAAATGGTGTTTTTGCAAGATCAGGGTATAAATGAAGAAAAAGTGGAAGGTGGAGGTTTTTTAAGAAATTAAGCCATTATACAAACATAATTCATTTATTAATGAATTGAATACGGATCATATCAACATAACGACACATATAATCCATTCATTTAAATTGGTTGAATATGGATGACACTAACACGGGATGACACGACTGAACAAATTTTTAAACCGTGTCAGGGTCGCATGGATTTGCATATCAGCCCGTGTTACGATATGTTTTAAGCTGCATCATAAACATATTGACCAGTTTAAGTTTCGAACGTGTTTAACTTCAACTGTAACTCGTTATTTTTCCGTGTTAGCCGAATTGTGTTTCCGACCCTTTTTGACACCCTACTGCACAAATGCATTGCTCTGTCTTTGGAGGACAAATCTTCTATATCTATAAAGGTTATCTTGTCTTTTTAAAGCACTTGCATTTTAGGTTTACAGCTACGTATGCTTTAACCAAATATGGTAGCTAATTGTTGTGTTAATTAACTTTAATACTCTTGTTAAGGGAAATGAAATCTATCGAGCAAAGAGCAAATTTTTGGGGTTTATTAAACATTGTTTTGTCTGATGCTCTTTTGGTAAAAGGCTGAGAAATTGGGAACCACATGCCATAAAGCAAATGCATCTTTACATTATTCCTAGCTTCTGAGATTAAATTAAATAATACTATCACTAATTACATTTTACTAATTCCTATGACTTCCACCTTATCTAATGCTTTTATGCTTTTTAGATAATTTAATACACATTGCTAGCATTAAACAATCTATAATTGCAGCATTCAATACGAACTAAAATGTATAGATTCATTGAACTATATAGTCACTAAATGTATAAATAAGGTCACTAGGCAATACCTTGTTGCTTCTAGAGTCTTCTTGCAAGTTAAGACAATATAAGAATATTGTTATCTTCTAGAATAAATTTCACTTTTCTACCTGCCTCCCTTTGTTTAAGGGCGTCTTTACAAATCCTAGAGTGTCAAAACTGATTCGCAGCTCGTATTCGTATCATGTTAATTTATTTTGTCGTCTTAAATATAGTCAACACGAGCATGACTTTTTTTTTTTTTTTTTGGTAAGCCTATCTGGTTTTTAAGGTTTCACCCTGACTAATCCGGATCCGACCAGCGTCGCGCACCTGGCATGGTGGTGAGTCTGCCAGTGGGAATTTTCTGCATTCACAAGGACTCGAACCCGAGACCTTGCTTAAGCGATATCAAGCCGCTTACCACTTGAACCAACCCCATTGGTACTTATTTATTAATCATGGCAACATGAAAACGATACTAAAATAAATTAAATTATGCATATCAACCTGTATGATGCGTTTAATTTAATGAATTGGTTATATACAAAAACGATTCTTTTGTTGTAAATGGGTTACAAATCATATCGACACGCTTGAATTGGTTAAATATGAGTAACACCAACATGACACGACATATTTAAGTCATGTCATAAAAGGATTGAACGGGTTCGCATGTCAACTCGCGACACGAAACGCATTTAATGCTCTTCATTATTAGCTTACTCGAGGGGGCTTTTCCTTCTTATGGGTATTTTAGTAATCCTGTCCATTAGTATTAAGCTGAACTATTCAATGCAACTTGCTGATGAACGGCCAGAATAACTCTCTCCAAAATTAATAATAAGAATTATTAGAAAGCCCAAAAAGAGAATTCACCATTACTAAAAGATTTGTATCGAGTGTTTATCACATGCATTGGTTGTGTCATGTTATATTTACAACAAGCCAATAAACATTTGTGATAGGAAATCTTTTAATTATCACTTAATTTTTCCACATGTTTAACGCATCATTGGTTTGTTGCACGAATGACATGGCGCATCGATTGCGTGCATAATTTTTCTCGTATCATAATCCATATCTAGCAGACATAACTATATATGGCAGAATATAAGTATCATGTTCATATCCAAGAGGGGTCAAGACCAACAGATCTAATATTGAAAGTATAGTAATCCATAAAATATTGTTTCCTTACCTAACCAAAAAAAAGAAAATTGATCCATTGCATATTTGCTTCTATTTTAATCACGCAAGAAAGATTCATGAATAATGTTTAAACATGTATTAGATGCATGCATAGGCATAGGCATTAATTAAGGAATTGTTTTGGTCCCAGTCACACATCAGGGTGCCCTAACCCATGGCATATTGTCTAATTTTACATTGATTTTAAATTTTGTTTAGGAGGTGTCCTAAACACATGATATTAAGCTAGCTATGCAACTTGGAGCATTCAATAATTTTAGCTAATATTAGACCAAAATGGAATTAAGAAGATATTATTGTATCATCTACTCATCATTGACTGGCCACTAATGCTAGTAATTTGGCTGAAATTAAGTTCATTATTCTAAGACATGAAAGCAACTACTTTAGCTGTTTTAACTGCATATATTGTTTTGTGTTTTAGTTCTTTGTAGGATCACATTTAATAAACTAAGTTACCTCAGAACTTCATTTGAAAGTCAATTCTGTAGCACTTCCGCCATCCACAGGGACCAAAGAGACGAACATACCCGAAATCAAGGATGAAAAAGTTTTAATATGATTAATCAAGAGTGAAATTCAAAGGCATCATAGAGATTACCGAATTTTGAATGAATTTGAGTTCTGAGGAGGGTAATGGAGCCTACAATTAAGAGAGGGGCATGGATAAATTAATTTTAAGGTTTTCGGATAGAGACATTTTTCAATGAGGGATTCATTTTGTGGCGCAAAAATTGAAGAATAACGTTTCCTTATTTCTAACTGAAGCCTAATATTTTGAATCAAGCAAACTGGCGCCATGAATATATTAAGATCAAATGATATAGACTGAGCAAAGAATAGCAGATCTAAATAACTCAAGTTTATGTTCAGAATAAATAACAAGTTCATGTTGTGTCGGAAAATTAATAATCTCACTAACAATAACAAAATCTGAAATTTGCTACAACCGTACTTTACAAACATTTTTAAGTTACAAATGCCTCGACCAATCAAGTATAATTTCCTGCACCTTTATATACGGACACAGAATTGATCAGTAAGGCTTACAATCTTGCTCCAATCTCCTGCCTATGGATATTTCTACACTCGAGCTCCAATTGTCGCTCAAAATATTTGGAAAAAAGAAGTCAGTAGTCCCCTTCCAGACATCAATTAATTTTTTAATGTTCAGTTACGATCTGGGATCAGTCCAACTTTGTTAGACATACCCACGCGTTTGTCTTTTCTTATCCGTTGCTTGCTGGACATACAGAATGTAGCTTCGGGATTCTTTGGGGTGCATCCCACCGGATATTTTAAGCTACAACAGCTCAATCATGGAGGCCGTGCTAGTACTTGAATACTACCTATTGTCATTCTGATCATTATTAGAGAGAGAACTTCCAGCGCTCTGATCAGAAGCCATTTTCTCACTTTGGTGAGTGGACTCGTCCTCTGGAGAAGTATCAATTGGTTCCAGATATGATATACCATATTTTTGCCCGTGACTTAATCCGGAGCAAATCCCCTACAAAACAAATTCCCACAGAAAAAGAAAGTTTCAGAGGTGGAACATAGACAAAAACAAAGAAATTAAAGAACGAACCGAAGGTGGTATGAAACTCACCTTTATCATTCCTGATGTAGCAGTTGACTCAAAAAAAGATGAATCTAATGGATATCCGGGGTGAACTTGACCTCCGTAGAATGTACTAGCATTAATTTCATGGGGATTCATAGAGAGATCAGATTTAGAAGATTCTTGTCTGATGTCACTGCTTTTACAGTAAGCACCAAAATACGAACAATGTTCTTTAACGAGAGATATTTGAGGCGTTATAGGCAGTAAGTGCCCTTCAGTGCTGAAGATGTACCTATAAATTGAAAAACATAGACAGAAAATGAATGGAAATAAGAACTAGTAAGCAAATCAGTCCTTGAAGCACAATTGCAACTTATGAGAACAAGAGCTCTTACTTGTATGGCCCATTTTCTACGAGATTATCTGGACCTGAAGCCAAATCAAAGAGTAGCCATAGGTATTTGACCTAAGAAAGTTTAGTGCTGTCTTTAAGAACACGGGAGCCAAGGATAAATTACATACTGACTAAGCTAGTTTAAAATGATCCATACTGTTTCGGCGAGGAAAAAGCTCTCCATATGATCTTCTTTCTTGTGAAATTCCACATCTGTTATGTGACAATACCCACAAGGGCATCGAGCCCCGTATTGCAAACTGGCAACCATGTCCCTGCCGGCATCAAGATATCTACAAGGAATAATAACTTCAAAGATTGATTTGATTGCAAAGCACAAGTTCATCAGCAGAGCTTGTATTGCTGAAATTAATTTATTTTATTCTTTTTCATAAACAGTTAAGTCTGGCATACGTGAATTTATCAAAGAACGGAAATTCAGCTGTGCGTTTTGCCATAAAAGTTACAGAAACTATATAAAGAACATAGATTTATGCCTGTTCAGGTAGAGCCACCTGAAGTTAAAGCATATCCTGACCTGGGATCTCTGGTAGCTTTGTATAGCCAATATGTGCTCTCTATTAACTCTGGACGCAGTGGATAACTCTTTTGCCCTTGCTATAAACAAATTAGGAAAATATGTTACACATGTTATATGTTAATATTTCGACAAATATTTGATATAGTAAAATATCATAAACCATTAAATGCAGGTTTTGATGATGTTTGGCCACATGCCAGATATTGTCTAATTCCAAGCCCTTAAAATAGCCTGCAAAAATACTAACCATTTAATATTGGTCTTGCTTGATCCTTTTGTATTTTGTGGGGTATATCTGAATTCAAAATCTTTACATTGACTGGGTAACCTAATTCTTGACAAAATTTAGCATATAACTGACAAATTTCACTATTTTGTAGCAATGATGAGATAATATCTAACAGAACTGTATAGAAATCATAAACTCTATGCACAACAATTTTAGGACCACTAATGAATTGGATACCTGAACCCTTAGAGTTGCAAGATTAAATCCTTCTGGAGTAAAGCCATATCTTTGCCAGACACTAAAGAAGGCAGCATGTGTTCGAATGGCAGGATCAACATCTCCAGCTAAAACCTGACAAACATAAACAGTATTAGCTTGCCTTATTACCAGCTCAAATAAACATCAAAGTCGACTATTATTTAATGGTTGCAAGCCAGAATGCAGAAAAAGAGAAAAACCTGAAGGCCCGGCCAGAATGCCTGCAGACTATTAAACAGAGGCCAGACAATAGCAGCAGAATCCATATTTACTTCTACATACCTTCAAAGACATAAATTAGTAATTTGACATTTAGAATTTGAATCCAGCAGGGTAAAAAACAGAGAAGGAAAAGTGAAAACAAAAACCCAATAATAAAACTTCGTAAAAATAAAAGGTGCATATATCTAGATGGGCATCATGGCCGAAGTCTTTTTTTACCAAGGGTCATTGAATAGATATTGCATAGCAGCTGCATAAGCTTCTTGAAAAATGAACAAGTACTCCTCATCTCCAAATAACAAATATGCCTGAAAATAAAATTAATAAACTCACAGAAACAAACAAACAAACAAACAAACAAACGCTCCTCATATTAAAAGTCACCTTTATTTATTGTGACTAAAGTTTTTCTATTAGCTAAATATTTCAATTAATCCTTAATGAAGCTGGCTTTCCTAAAAATAAAAGTATTCATAGAGTCCTTATCCTAATCCTTAATAGGACATAACAGAAGAATAGGTCCAACAGGATTGTGCGGAGAAAATATCGCTATTAAAATTATAAAACCCAATAAATATCCTGACATGACATCATTCCGTACCTTTAGAAGGTACTCATAGAAAGAGTCAATACTTGTTCCTATTCCAGCATCCTGCAAAGCATCAAAACATTTTGAATGATGTTGCTTAATGAAAATGAAATAGTCTCGATAATATGATATTACAGAAGTGTTTACGCGCAGCTTGAACAGAAAAGGAAAAGAAGGAAACACTCGACATCAATGTGATTCAATAAAAAAAGTAATCTTAGTGGAAAATTGCATCTTCCTCGAGAAACATCTTCATGACAGGAAAGTTCTTTACTTCTCATTTTCTTTGGGAAACCTGAGTCTAAATTAGCTCATTAAATCCATGTTCTTATACTTACATACTAGAGAACATTAACAAGTTGAGTGTAACTTTCTTTAACAATGAAAAGGTGTATGTAGACAATAAGCATAGAATTTTGCTATTAGGTTTGATAAACTTAAATCCAAAAGGCCCCTTCAGGCCTTTACAAAATTTTCACATTTATGTTTACCTTTTGTGTCCATTCACCTGTAAATACATTGATATGAGCACCAACTAAGTTAAGCCTTGAACGACGTGCCCATAGTCCACGCACAGCATTCTTGGTAACTTGCTCATAAACTGAATTTCCACAAAATGAGGTAAAATAATAAATAAACCTGAGTTAGAACTCAAAATGGAGTTTGGGCAAAAGAATCACAAGTCAAAGAATTGTACAAAATTTGAGAAGAAAGGAATTTGAGGCCTTATTATTCAACTTCTCAATAATCATGATGCATGCAACAAATTTTCAACTTGGCCAAAATTTCTTACACAACCTCTTCCACTTGTCTGACTAAGCTCTTCTAACGGTGGGGTTGTGTATAAGGATTTAAGGCAAGTAACATCACATTGAATTGGAGATTATATACATTATGCAACATAGATTTGTCCCTTCCGGGTGGAAAGACTCGGAGTTTTACCTCCCCAAAAGAATTTTGACATCTCATATTGGCAGGAAAAAAAATATCAGTTAGAATAGGTGATAGTTGGAATGAAAATTAACAACCTACTAAAATGGTAATGATACTTACTAGGATTGTTTGTCAGGCGGCTAAGCACCCCAAATTCCAAGGTTAATGTCCCCCCACCAGCAGTTGATGTTATCTAAATAGACCAAATTGGCATATAAGAAGCTAGACAATGCTAAACGATTAAAGTTGAAGAGTTTAGAATTTTAAAATCCACTTTAGAAAAAACATTGACCGAAACTTGCGCCACTTATAAAATAAGAAAGAGCATATACCTTACTTTCATGTTCATCAACTCCATGTAACAGATTGACAGACCCAAATGGAATTCCTGCAGGCGTCATTGTTTATATTGTAGAAGCAAGAAGTTAAAGGCAAAAATTCAAATTTGTACTATTTCAGAAATTAAAAGCAAGGGACAGTAATAAAGCATGTTCCAGAAAGCAAAGTCAGACCTACAAAATGTTCTCAAAAAAAAAAAAAACAAGGCTGCAAAATGCTTTCACTAAAGGTAAGCATCGGGAAGCCTCCCAAGTAAGAGCTCTCTGCTAATTGATTTAACAGCACAATTCAGACTATAATAGAGGTTGTAAGGTTTAACAGAACACTTTGGACCAATTACTATGAATTGTTTTTAATAGAATGGGATATATAACAAGAATCTTATGTTCCATGACAGAGGGTTACCCACCTCCCAACAGTTTGAACGACAAATATCACAAAGAATGCAGCAAACTACAACACTTAAAAAGAAATAATACCGGTGGGAGTGTCAAATGCGGGCAGCATTCTCTGAGCCAAATCATCAGCTAAGTGAAGCAATTGGTTGTCATAGGATGAATTTTTCATACCCTGCACCAAAAGATGTGAAACATTCTTTTTTAAAACCAAATGATGAAGACTCATCAAATCAAAGTAATTACTTGATAGTGAGGTGCAGTCTGCAAGATCCAGTTTTAGTTATCAACTTATAGAGCTTACATAGACTCTAATTTAAACCATGCACCTAAATACTATGATAGTATGATGCATAATAATAAAAATGCAGCCAAGATTAAGCTCATTCAAGAGTATATGCAATAATCATCTTTAAAAGAAAAAAAATTGTATTCTCCTGAATTTTCTTTTGAATAGCACATACAATGGATGTCGTATAATAAGCCTATAAGGTCATTGAAAATGCCAACAAAATTGTCAAACATACCACCAAGATTCATATTCATGTTCAACCAATAATAAAATAAAAAGGAAAAGGTCAAAACTGAAGGTACCGTAGAATAATCACTTGCAATTAGATGAGCAGAGAGTAAACCTCCCAGAATTCGGATGGTAGTCTCAAAGATAGATACTGTTTTATTCTGCATAAATGAGTGAAGACACTCCAAAGTTGAGAACAATAACAGCCTTTAACAACTAAAACAATATGTTTGTAATTTGAAATCAGTAATTAATTGCATGGATAAATTCATTTGAATGATAGAGTTACAGCCACAGGAAAGCATAGATTAAGACTAGAAAGTGTAGATTAAGTAAATAATGCAAAGTGAATCTCGGACTACGCATATGATTTTTAATTGAAACATGCTGCTGATGCAGCAATTAAAGAGCTTAAACAACATCAATGAATCAAGAAATACAAAATCATCGCTAATTGTAATGACACTAAATTCTCAATAGTTTACACACTACACGATTCAATATGATAACCTAGAGCCAAGGGAGCCAACTAGAGGCCCTTGTTGTTTCAAGGATTTCAATTCTACAAAACATGCATAAGACTTGGAATAAGTAATCGATGATTGCTGGTAATATTTTTTATTATAACAGGACAATCTTATCTTAGAAATCATAACTAGAAGACTATAAGAATCTTGAGGGTGTTGCTATAGGAGATTTGGATTCGTAAACAACATATAATAGCACAGAAACCAATTTTCTAGTCATTGCTTAAACTTCAAATTATCTCAACTTTCAGAGAGCAAAAATTTGAATGAAAATAGAAACAACAAAATTACTCACTATATCAAACCGAAGATTTTTACCAATCCAATCAACAGAGGAAGTGAAGCGGTCTCGGTCACCAAGAAGAGCCAATGTATCCAAAGAGTCTATCTGCAAGGCAGAATTGGAGATAGGCCTATTATGCAAAAGTTCAATGACATTTGAAAACATTAAAAGAAAAAAGAAAAGTGATGTACAAACCAGAGTCAGGGCATAGCCACCAAGAGAATCTTCTCCTTGACACGATAAAGGTCTTAATTCATCAAGGGGGAAAGCATTGTCCATGTATCCATTAAAAGCATGATAAAACATTTCACCAACCTACATTTCAATTTATTACCAATCCACAAACCAAACTAAAACAGAGTAATGGCAGATCCAAGAACTGTAAATGCAATAAACGATTAAATAATGAAACGATTTTCGAGAGTAAGAAATTATGATAACCTCGTCGCGAAGAAGTTTGGCTTCATGGTGAGTGACGCCATCTGCAACGGCAGACTTGATTAATAAGAAAAACAGTATAAATAATTGAATCCATTGTTTCAAACCTCTGTTTTCCATTTTACACTCCCAATTCTATTCTAACTCATCTGCTTCTTTTAGTTTCCATTAAAAATTTAAAACGCAACTGTTCAACTAGTTTTAACTTAAGTAGGACAGCTAATCTTGTCCTAAAAAATTTCTTTAACTACTACCACAGCCCATTTCTACATTCTACAAACATTTTCGGGCCGGAGATGTTGTGAACTGAAGCAACTTTAGTTCGCTTGGTTTTGGTTCAAAGGCCTTACCTATCTATATCTTCATTTTTAGATCTTGGCTTTGTGAAACTTAGAAATTTACTCAAGGATAAAAAAAAAAAAAAACTTTGAGATAGTATTTTTGAAAATATTTTATCTTTTTTTGGTATTTGTCTAAAAATCCCTAATCTTTTTTATATAGTTACTGTATATTTATTTATCTCATTTTTTATAATTTTTGTATACTCTTCTATTATTATCTTTTGTTAGATTTTTTTCAATGATGTAATATATTTAAGAGTAAAGGGTCAGTTTGGTCTCTGAATTTATGACTTTGAGTCAAATAACTTACTTTCGACCATTTTGATCAATTAAGAATAATACTCTTTATTTTTTAGTCAATTAATGAAAAAATTATATAATAATATGAAGAAGTTCATAGAGACCGAGATCATCCAATTTTCTCTTTAATTGACTAAATACAAAGAGTACTATCCTTATTTTACCTTAAAAAATTGAAAATACTAAAATGACTGAAAGTGAATTAATTGATCAAGAGTCACAAGATCATGAGCCGCGTTGATTGTTTGCTCATATTTCGTAAAAAATGATATTTTATTAATTGAACTTTTTCAAAATGAACAAAGAATCAATTTGGTCCTTGAGCTATTCAAATAATTCATGCTACTTTTATTAATGAACAAAGGGTCAACACGCCTCCTAAACTTGTGACACGGGATCATTTAACCCAATTTGTACTTTTTAAGCAACTAACCCCAAAACTCTTTATTTTTTGATCAAATAACCCCATAATTTATTTTTTTTATTTTAAAAAATAGATTTAGAATAATTATATCGCAACAATTAGGGAAGTATCTAATTACTTTTTTGCATCCCTCACCTCCAAATTGTATTTAACGCGTTCTAAAAATACAAGTATGGGGTTATTTGACCCAAAAATGAAGAGTTTTGGGATTAGTTGCTCAAAAAATTATAAATTGGGTTAGATGACCCCGTGTCATAAGTTTAGGGGACGCATTGACCTTTTGTTCTTTTATTAATTAAAGGCAACATTTTACATGTTTGGTCATTTGATGATAATAATAATTGAATAAACTCAATCCTAGTCTGTAAACTTGTTCTTAATTGTTCTAAAATAGATAATATTGTACTTAATTGATCAAAATAGTCAAGATGAGTGAAGGTTACTTACAAGTTCAAAAACTGGATTGATCATTTACTCATTTTAAGTTAATTGTGTAAAGAATTCTCCCAATCAGAGAGTTTGAAGACTAAGGCCGAGATTCAAAATTAACACATCATCAACAGTTGCGATTCTCTCTTTTTTTTTCTAAAAAAATCTAACCAAAAGTTTATCTTAGTCAAAATATAGTTTTGAATTGAATATAGTACTTTCAAGCATTAGGCATTTCGTTTCTTTGTAGCAGAGCCAAGCTTGAACAACAACAGTAGCCAACTCTCAACATCCATAATCCAAATAATCAACTTTATAACAGATGCCCTTTGAAAGAATCCCTCATATAAATCTAGAACCTATTATAACAGATGATCAATTTAGACTCCTTGTAGAGATATAAAAATGATTACTATTTGATAGTTATAACACAGCTGTAAAGGGTTTCACTACAATCATTTCATAATTTACTTCAATTTGTAGTAATCAAGTTACATAACAGCGGCGCCCATCCTCATGCCTGCCAACGAAAAGGGATAAAAACAAATAATTATGCAGCAAAGGTAAAATATCATAGGCTGCAGCAGTCAAACAAACTACCGCATTAGGGTGAGCAAACTGTCGGTTCGATTAAAAACTGACTGGATTAGCTGAATTATTTTATTTCTTTAACCAAACCAACCGAATTAACCAAATAACTAAAATCTTATAAAAAGGACGAATCAACCGAGTTAAATCGATATAAATATATATAATAATTATTAAAAATAATTAAAAAATAAAAAATAAAAGATATTTGATTTAATCACTTAATTGGATTAACTGAGTTTTTATAATTCTTAACCGCAACGTAACCGAATCTTTTTATTAGTCGTAGCGAGCCGACTAAGCTAACCGAATTAGCCGAAAATAGATGGGTTAATTTGGTATTTTGGTTTAACCAAAGTTTTGCTCACCCTCTACCACGTGTAATGTCATTCAGCAATAAGCGTTATGCAATATTGATTTATGGAGTTTCTAATTATTAATTTATTACTAAAAGCAATTTGAAATGCAGAATTCAATTATAAGGAAAGGAAGGGACGTACCTGTTGCCTTTTCTTCTTTGGCCTCCTTTTCCTTCGGGGTTTGTGGGCATCAGAGTTTGAACTTAGATTACTACTATGACCTGTCCTTGAATTTGATGACCCTGCTGCTTTAAAAGAAGGTCCACTTCTGCTACTTGATGTATTGCTGGATGTCGAATTTTCAGGCCTTTGCGTCCATGGTTTTTTGCTTGATGAAGGTCCAAACCTTGAATGCGCATGCACTGAATTTGATTGAGACTTATTGGAAGGCCGAGGAGGAGGCATTAGGGCTCTAGCAGATATCTGCCTCTACATGAGACATGTTGATGTGAGAAAATATTTATGAAAAACATGACAACATTCAAATGCCATAGGGTTTTTGCGCGAGGTGCAAGAGTAAAGTTGGATAAATGACCTGGTTTCTTTCGTCACTGGACATACCAGATGCTGCTTTTCCGGAAGTACTGGATGCCTGTTCCCTGGAAAAAAAAAATATAAAGCAGCTTTGTTGGTTTAACACATTTGCTAGCACATAGAGAAGACAGTATAGATACTGGCTAATGTACCATCACATGCTATTTTAAGTTTCTGATGTTAGCCTCGAACTGGTATTAAAAGCAATTAATGCAAATATGAATACTGCACCAAGAGTAAAGAGTAGAACAATAAGGAATGCTTGAAACTTCTATTCTCCGCTAACAATCTTTAATCTACCTTGTGCTTTTATCAGTCCATTCATCATCTGCATTTGCTTCATCGCTTGAAGTTCCAGCTAGGAAAAAATCATCTTCACTCAAATCCAAAAGCCCATCATCCTCACTCCCAGTCTCTGTCAAGGGTTGTTCAAAAAAGACATTAATGTTGTCTGAAGAAGAAAGTATTTTTTTTCTTTTTGTTGTTGTTTCTAAAGATCTGAAGAAGCAAATCCTGTAAGAATAAATGATGACAAGAATGTGCATAGAAGATGAGGTAGCAGATGTATGAAAGCCTGTGTAGGCTGCAGTATCTAACAATTATTTAAACCTTTTATTGTGAAACGCAAAATTAACCATGTCTTGTAAAAAATAAGGCGAATGCAAGAAATGTCCACAAACTGTGAACAACCAGCTTTTTAAAGGGTTAATAAATAAGAAGAGCACTAAAAGAGTCGTTTCATGGTACTTGACCTAGAGCTGCAAAGCAGCGTCACCCACTGGAGGCCAAGAATTAAATTGGACTAACGCAATGCATTGAAAGGACAATAAGACATGAAGTAATCCATAGAGTTTACGTGTTGGCCAATATGACAACATGAAAAGATTGAGATGCATAACTTGATTCCAAGTAGTTCATCAAGCAAAGGTAAAACCAATTTTATCTTACAATTTAAGTGTCGATAATTGACTACAGATGAATGTACACGTTTTCACCATTGTATTAAATTTAATTGCTTTAAGATGATTAATTATTAATCTCCCTCGAAAAATGATGCCTACAAAAACTCAGTTCTTAGAGGATCCACTATTTAACACTTTTTACCAGCACAAAGCCACTAGCAAAAGAATTTGTCAATAGAACAATAGGGTAAGAGATACCAGAAGAAATTACCTTCTAAATCCTTCCCACTGGCTGCAGCAGCAATTAAATTAGCTTTAATCTGCTTCCGCAATTTAATTCTCTTGTCAAGTATGTCCAAATCCTCACCTCCAGTGAACAGAGAGACATATTTCTCTGTCTTGGGAAAAAACTGCAATTGCAAGAATATAATAAAGGAAATCGATTCTTATGTACATCCTCTAAAAGACTTATTTCATTTTCAACAAATAATCCAAACCTATGCACATTTACTCAACTTCTACTATATAAATTTGGGTCCAAATCCTCACCTCCGGTGAATGGGAAAAGCTTTATCAAATAAGTATGTCAAAAACAACAATCAATTAAGCTTACTCAAAACTCCTAGTAAAACCAATACGCATACAAAAAGTTATAAAAATGGTAGGTAATAGCAGCTCACCCTAACATATTCAAGATCTTCTTTCAACTTAGAAAGCTGTTCAGCAATCTCAGCATCTTGTGCCTGACCAGATGAACCTCGCTGCAGTTTCTCCAGCCGCCTTATTCCTCTTTCTACCTTTCTTCTCTCTTTAAAAAAAAATCCAAAATGCAACTTTCAAGAACACATCAATTGACTAAAATAACAGAAGGCAAACACAATTAAATCACACAAGATTACCGAAAAACTTAATCTTCCTATCGCGCAAGAAGATTTTGCGTTCCAAAGCAAGACGAGTATGAATCTCCTGCTGCTTCTTAAGTTCGTCTAATTTTTTCACTTGAGCATCTCTTACTTCAAGTGGAAGTTCCTAACACAAAATAATAGTACATTCTTAGTAAACCACAGGCATATGAACTAAACCTACGGCACAGAAATAACAAAATTGCTAAGTTTAGGGCAAAATGGATTGATTGGAGTAATTACCTTACGGAGCATGCGCTCAATGGAACGAATTTGATTCTTAAGAGAAACAGCTTTGGATTTAGGCTTTGGCTTCTTGTCTACACCTAAGCTTTTAGATCGCCGACCGACATGAGGTTTCCGTTCGGCGACTCTGCGCTTGCCGTAGCCACCGTGGGCCATAATTTACTAACTAAAACTTTTAACCAAAAAAAAAACTTTAAAATTATGTGAAGAGCTGCTCGCCTATGCGGAGCTATATCTTCTCTTCTCCCTGAATATTTTTTTTTTCTTTAACAGCGGTCGACAGCGACGGCTTCCATTTTCTTTCTGTTGTTTTCCTTGTCTTGGCGCCTAGGGTGTACATCCGCAAGTTAGGTCTGCTCAACCGAACCAAAATAACCAAAACCAAAACAATTTAAAAAAATTATCCAACCATATTTAGATATATACAAATTGAATTATATAACCAAACTAAAATAATTAATTTGTTTTAGTTGATTATTCGATTAACTGAATAACAGGATTTTATTAGTATTACTTATTAAAAAATTAGATTAATGAGTATATAAATTAGAGAGTAGATATAAGCTTGATTCCTGTAAAAAAATAAAAATTATTTTAAATTTCTAAACATTACTACAAAGATAATTTTGTATATATAATTTAATTAATGTGATTGGTTCGAATAATACAAAGAGATGGAAACCATTTAACTTCCATTTAGAATTTTACAAATAAATACATCATAATCAAAATAAATATTTTCTAATTATTATAAATAACTCGGCTTATTCAATACTTAAACAAACAAAATATGAGCCGAAATAGAACTTGATCAGTCTGGTATAAAGATTAAAACACGAGTTGAACTCGAGCCAAATTCGAACTTGATAAATACTATATGAACCGAGTTCAAACTCGGCCATCAGAACTCAAATCGAGTTTAGTTCCTTCGGCCAGAACTCTGGTTATAGTTGATGATCTACATTTCACTTTAGAGACATGAAGCTACTAAATTTTAATGATATGTTACGGTTACTCAGGAAAAATTTATCATACAATATCTGCCTGAACTTATATCAGACATCCCCCCAAAAATTATAAACAAAATACACAGGGAGCAGCAGTTGATGATAGACTAGACTAAAGTTTACATTTTGTGAATGATAGGTTATTCTACTTGGAGCTCCGATATAACAATCAAGTAGTCTGTCATTCCAAGGGAAAGGGGCCCTGACTTGGGTGTTGGATTAATAACCTGCAAATATAGGGCTAATTGAGAATCGGGATGTCCGGTCCGGACCAAATTAGTTTAGTGAAACTAAGACTTAATTACAGAATAAGTCATGAACGTATTTTTCAATTATAATACAAACATTAAATCTTAGCAATGTCAAACATGAAAGATAATTTTATGACAATTCGGAACACCGACCAATTTTCTGATAAGAAAATGTTGATGTGGATACCAGATATATAATGTTCTGAATTGCAGATAATTGAAAGTTTGTGTTTGATATTGCTAAAGATTTAAAGTTCGTGTTGTGATTGTAAAACACGTTGAAGTTCATGATTTAACACTAAAACCGATGATTGACAAAATTGTAGTCATATATACCTTCTTATTATCTTTGACGTAGCCTATAGCAACCTCTCGCCGCAAATGTGCCCTTTCAGAGAGCTCAAAGAATGAAGGATTCTCCCCCTCTTTCATGTACAGGCTAATATCCTGGCACAGACATGGAAGAAAATTATTGTAATATGGTTTCGTCAATTTACTGACACCTCAAATGCAACTCGTCAATTTACTGACACCTCAAATGCAACTGCACATTTTACCTTAATATATATCTCATCACCCTCTGCATTAAGAATGTCTTTCCACACCGCATTCAATTCGATATTCTCTGCCACTATTAAAAAAACATGTATTTACGCTTTAAAATTAAAGTGGCAATAACTTAACGGATTAAATGCAGATAAAATCATTTTTGCAATTACAACACGAATTTAAATTTTGGCAATGTCAGACAGTGAGCAATAAATGAGAACACCAAAGATAAACATTGTTCCGGCATCCACGTCAACATTTTTTTATCGGAAAATTGCTCGGTGTTCTTAAAGTTTGTGTTGTAATTCCAAAACACACTAAAGTTCATTATTTGTTTTGCAATAATTTGAACAGTGGAGCAAACCTTGAGCAGTAACAAGGCTCATTAATTCCTCTGCTGCTACATAAGTCAGGGATGGTTTGATTCTTGTAATCTGAAGAGATTTCATAATTTTTATTGTGTATGCTCAAAATGTCAAAGTCAAAGAACTGATCCTGTCTACTAAAAGGATGTCTTACTTGTTTGCCAAATGTTGAGTCGACCATTTCCGCAACTAGATTTTGCACCTGCAAAACACTCAATTTTACTATCTTCATTCTCACTTCATCCGGGAAAACTAAAAGAAAGGATCCATAGATGAAGTTCATTTTAGGAGAAACATATATTTACCTTAACTCCGAGTTTGTTGCAAATATTTTCAGCAATGAGAAGGGAAAAAATGGATTGCTTATCTGCCCTGGACGGATCTGAAGGAGTGGATATTTAGTACTACGCTTACTTAAAATTGAAACAGAGTTAAAGTTTATCACCTTGAAGACATTCTCTATCTGATAGAACGGCAATTGATAAGGGAATAGCTTTTGCTTTATGATAAGAATTTTGAATATTACTAATGGTTTTCTTTAAGGTATTATAATCCATAGGATTTCCAATCTGCAGCAGTGTTAAGACCAAGAATGTTATACAAGTGAATGTCTTCCAAGAACCACACAAATGGAGGAAATAGAGGGATAATGTATATCAAATCTCTGGTTGACTTATTTAAAAAATACCCTATGGGAAACCCGAACATGTTTGAGTTGCACTTGACCATTACTGTTGCTTGCCCCTTCTCTGTCATTTATTGGTACATCGGATAAAATTTCCTGCATATGCATAAAAATGATAAATCTTGAACAATAAATTGAATGTTTGATCTAGAAAATTAAAATATGTGATACATGACATGCAGTAGGTTTATCTCGATCCTAATCGCAAAAACAAATACAGTGTTGAAGATGATAAAATCATAGTTGTAGAGCTTCACTTAACATCTTAAAATGAGGATAAATTTGTAAAAATATAGAATATTAACTGTGTTTTCTTAAACTGCGTGAAAATGACAAAGTAGATTATTGTTTTGGGATAGAGGGACTACACATGATTATAACTGCAAAACCTAACAAATCAACAAAAGATTCAATGCAATGACTATGCCAATAGTTAAGGCATTGAGATAGGATAAAAATATGTCATGGATTCTTTGCCAGGATATAGAGATCAATAGAGAAGAGGAAACTGCATAATTATGCATATTTGAAAGCTGCACATAATATTCACAAAGAAGAGAACATAGAGGCACTTAATTCTCAACTCAAGCTGAAGCATGACATTTCCAAACAGGACTTTTACACAACTCTATCTATCTATTAGACAGTCTTTTTTCAATTTGCCAAACACTGCAAGGGATTTTAGAAGCAGGTATGAATTGAAATGTGAAATATCAAGACTAAATTATAAAGCATACCAATATGCTTCCAGGTCCAAGGTAATTATCATACTCTTCAATCATTTCTATAACATCTGAGCGCCATCCAAGCAAAAGTATACATTCTTTTGGTCCTGGAGATGAATCTGATGCCTGCATTGACAAGAAAAATAATATTACAAGTTGGTACATAACTTAGTCATTTGAGATATTATCTCCCTGAAAAAAATAATATTACAAGTTGATACATACCTTTGACACTGATTTACTAAGACGTTTTACAATATTTGCAAGTCGTGATTTTTTCAATTGTATTGCTCGGTTTATTTCTTCAGTGTCCTCTACAATTCTAGAATTTTTTAAAGAAGTCCCTCCTTCTTTGAAGACACTAGAATAAGCAATTTCGGGTGCCCTTCTCCCATGAACAGGACCAATGAACAAAATCTACACGAGGGAGGTGAACAGATTAGAGAAAACATGTAAGATAGAGAAGATGTGAAAAAAAGGGAAGGGAAAAAAGAAAAATGGAGAAGAGATGCTGACAACAATATCACGAAAATAATTAGATATCATTGGGGTGAATTTAATATTCATTTTGACCAACACGATGTTGAAGATTTTTCTGTGAGAACTCTAACCGTTGCATAGAGAAAGCAATTGTTATAATTATCTCATATGCTTGGAGATCAAACTGTTTGGATGGTGGGACTGGTCAGCATCTCACACTTTTCTCAATCAATTTTGCTGCTTATGCAAGTAACCAAAACTAGATCCATAGATTGCATATCAATATTATGTTCTTAAATCTGAAAAATAAAGAAGAAATGGGGATGGAAATTCATAAAATTGGCAGTATTTGCATACTTTATCTGTTTGCTGCAAGATTTCATCATCATTCGGGTGGAAAAATATCCTCCCATTCCGGTAAAGACCACAAACAACCACCTGCAAAGAAAAATTATTTAAAAAAATATGCATATCAGATTGCCTAATAAAAGTTCTCAGAGACAACATTACCTCCTGGAATCCACGTCTTAGTTCCCTAAATTTAACTCCGACCAGATTAGGAAAACTGCTAAGATTAAATACATTTTCTGCAATAAGAAAACAGGATAACAATCAGTGTTTCATTAGCAAATATACAATTAGGTAATACAGGATTTGAAATTGACTGTATAACTGTACTGATCTACTGGCATGATTTATTGTTCTGTCACTCAAAGCCACATGTAGATTTAGAACCAGCTCTCTCTTTGTCTCTATCTGATTGTATTTGTTAATTTTGAAATACACCAGACAGAACAGTAGAGAAACTCTTTACTGGTCTCCTCTTTCTCTTTTTTTTTTTGAGAAACTATCTCTCTCAAATACGCGTAATTACACAAACAAAGAGGAGGAAGGTGATACTATAAAAGCATAATTCAAAAAGGAATTTGTGTACAGTACTTCTATAATTAAGTAAATGTCTGTAGATTTTAATCAGGCCCTTCTGCCGAGAGCACTGAACAAATAATTTTGATGCGACATTCTCCACTGGCTCTACTTTCATCCCGGAAATTGACTTCAAGAGTTCACATGTATCGGACTTTGACACCTGTATATCAAAACACATACCACAACCAACTTCACAGCATGTATGATAAATCTCAATGCATATATCATAAAAGATTCATGGATATGTTATGCACCTCAACAATGGTGGGGACAGATTCCATATCTGTGATAGGTTGAAGAGCTAACACAGATAGAAATGCATTGGTATCAACTTCAGACCTGCCAATATTGAATATCTGAAATATATATTAAAAGGCGTAAAATGCTTAAACATTACTAATAGTTTAATTTTCTGTTCTTGGCCCATTTCGGTCAAGCATACTCCATAAAATGAAGTAAAATAATGCAGTAGCCTAGAGACAATGCTTTAAGCCGTATATTAGTGATTAGTGAAAATCAATGACACTATAGTACAAAGCAAGCCGATAAAGGATAATACCGATTGGCAATGACACCAGATCAGCCAAGGACAAACTATTTCAGGAAAGCATTATGCTAAAGGTATGTATGACCATAGAAATGTACCAAGCATTACATAGTTGATCACTGGATCACTATATGAACTATCAAACACTGATAGGTATTCCAAAACTAACAACAGTAAAATCAGATTTACAAAATTGGTAAAAATCTAATAACAACTTCTCATTGCAGCCACTAAAATAAACTTTATGAGCCGCTAAACGTCATTATATTCTTTTCAAGCATCTAATTAGGGGGTTCAAAAAACATGTTGCAGGTGTCTTGTAAATTAAAAGAAGAATCCATTATTTCCGAAATAACGCCAACCAACTTGGTATATGAGAGAAAAGTTCGATCCATATATCAAGGACCAATAATGATCATGTAATTTTGGTCAATGTATTAGCTATATCTCATCTTTTACCGGTCAAGGTAGCGGGTCTCGCACCTTATATATCAGTTGTCAAACTAATTCTAGGATAAAAATCTACGAGTTATTTTGTTCATAGGTTAACCTAAGCATGTAAGGCATGTCCAGTTGTACCCATAACAGAATAAAGCAACACTACTCCTGTAATTAGACATGAAAGCAATTTCCTGCATAAATGTACATAGGACTCTGTAAAAACAACAGCAATATAATATAAGTCCAAGATCTATTTCACCTACCGATCCCCCTTGGTCGTAGGCAATACTATTATTGCACGTGCCTTATTGGCTCCAGCACTTTCAAATGATTTTGTTGCGCTAAGGCTGCAACTGTAGAAATGGAAGCAAAACAAAACAGTACCTTTAATAAATTGCCAAAGTCATATTTTCTAGTTACATAACTTCACAAGCCAATAGCAGTGATAAGAGATCTGGAATGATACAGGCAATAAACAAAGCACAATCTTTAGATAAAAAAATTCCTAAAACAAATCGAATCTCTCAAAAATAAAAAATAACTGGATTAAGGAAAAACAAACTGACCAAGCACTAAATAAAGTAATGAAGCATTCTTTTGTTTAACTCATTGCCATTAAGCTTATAGAATCGGCAAAAATCAGACATTGTCTTTCACTCAAGTACAAGTAGCATCCAATTCAAATTTTTGCATTACGCTTTCTGAAGTTTTGGCCTCATGCATTGAGGATGGCACAAAAATATATATAGAATTTAACTCCTTTGCCATTGTGAAACAAAAAGTCGGGCAAGTCCACCATTTAAAGAGGGAACAATTTCTAATCTACTACTTTGTCTGCGAATTTAGTGCCTGAAAAGTCAAGGGGAAAGAAAGAGCACGTAATATTAGATTCTGCAGTAATTTAAAGACAAGTTACTTACAGTTACCTCTTAGTGAGTACATCTATATAGTAAAGATCTCTGGCAAAATTGTCAGCTAGCTTGTCTATCTGCTTCCTTGGAAGATCAGACATGAGAAGAATTATCTGCTTACTGCAAAAATAAACGTAAGATAAGTTGAATGAACCAAAAAAAATTATGCAAAAATGATTTAGAACCAGACTAACAGCATGAAAACAAATTACCTAGCTGTAGCAGTACCTAAGCGGGTGGCATACTCATGATACTTATCTAGCTGCTTTAATATGGAAGGCAGTTTATTGTTTATTCCACAAATTATGATATGATCAGTCTCAAGAACATGCATTTGTGCACCTTCCCTGAGCCTTTGCATGTTATACTGTCCAAGTATTAGCCCAAAGAACGTCATTTACATGTAAGTGAGATTAAGGAAGTAGTTTTTGTTCAGGGTAAATGTTTCAGTAGTTTACCCTGAACTGCTCTGTCATTGTACTCAATAGCCGAGAATAGAAAAATAAGCCCCCAATGGCAAGAACTAAGCCAATAACACGTTCTACACGTGTTCTTTGCTGCAGTTTCACATGTATTATAGTTTAGTGATGACAAATAAAAATTGGCAAGTGTGAAACCAGCAGGGAATTTCCAGTGGCCAAGATTGTGAGGTCAGTGAAACATCATCAAACCTCCAAATGAGTTTCTGAAGAACACAGACACGCCCAAGCTTCCCAGAAACAGTCCTCCAGTGATTGTGTACTACCCCTGTGCAATTTAATTAGAATGTACTCTAATCAGGAAACAAGCAAGAAAAACGTGCAACAAAAGTCTATATAAAGAACAATCATAACAGCCTGGGAATTTACAAGTTGTGAACTTACATGGAAGAGTTTAAACTTATAATTCAGTAGCCTTTACATGTATGTTTTATCTAATGATGCTTTCCCATATACAACCTAAATAAAGTTAAAAGATCCTCTCAATTGCAAAGGCACGTAAAATATATATCTCACGTCTTAATGTATGATTCCTGTACATTCAATTCTTTGAACATTTATCTCAAATTTAAAGAGCATTTAGAGAAGGCTCTTGAAAATACATAGAAACAAGCCATCTAAGAAAGGAAGCACAAAACATGAGTAATTTACTCCAGTATATGTCAGCTACATTTGAGACATGCTAAAACATAAGTTACCACTTAAAGACAGTCTCTCAAAGCCTTAACATCCTAACATCATCATGCTTAAGTTCTATCAAATAATCAATTCACCCAAAAATTCAAAATATTAGGTGAGGCTCCAACTATAATTTTATTATTATCTCTTACACACTCCCACATGCAAATATTTATTGGGCTTGAAGCGTGAACAAGCATATGCCCACTTTATCTTTGTTAGGTTCCATCTTAAAATCAATTGATGTCAGGTGAAGAGGTCTACTAATATATAAACTCACAACCACTGTGGTTATAGCGGGTTCAAATGGTAAATGTAAATAAGTTTTCAGAGGATAAGTCTCAACTTTCTAGATAGGCCTGCTGTCCTACCTAGCAAATTGGTATTAACTTCAGCATAAGTATACAGAACAAAGAAGCTTCCTGAAAGATATATTTTGACAAATATAACGTATCTCACATTTTTCTCCTCTCTCCGCAATTCAGATAAAATCTAAGAACTGCATGCCCAAGTAAAGAAAGTTGTGACTCTGCAAATGTTATTATAAAAGAGATTTTCCGAAAGAAGAAAGTTCACTGCATGGAGCAAGCAGGAACAAAAACACATACCAAAACATATATAAACATCTTAAAACAGATCTTGTGATTTCCCACCTGATAAGAAATAAAGCTAAAGCTACATCATAGTTTTCTCAGAAAATGCAATCGTTAGGTTACCTGAACTTAAAAAATAGGAAACCGCCAATAGCAACAAATGAGAAGCAAGCCACGAGGAGCACTAAAAAGAGCCTACAACACATACATAACCAATCAATCGATTAGTAAGCAGTATTCATTAATCACATAACAGATAAACAAATTCATACAGGAGCAGCACCCAATACCCCATTATGTGATGAAAACTGCAAGTTTCCCTATTCCTAGTGTATCTAGGTTGAAAATATAACTGGTAGTTAATGCATATACAACAAACAGTTTCTGTCACGATTTGTACTAGTACTCTAGCTGAGTCTAGCATAATGCACTTATGTAAAGCCTAAATAGCACCTATAATATCTCGACCATCTCATGATACATGTTAATTACAAATACAATTTTACTCCCATTGCTACCGGAACAGCCAATTAATGTGGCATAACTGCATAAGAAGCGATATCAAGACCCTGTTTAATACTTAGACTACGCTGTTATTTTCCTACTTTAAAGAGAAGAATATGCATATTTCATTTTGTTCTCAAGTTATATTAGTTAAATAACAATATTACAATGACGTATTATCATCTGATACCTGCTAAGAAAATGAAAAAAAAATAACAGCAATAAAGAACTCAACACTAACATCTTGTATGAACTAGCAGAGAGTGAGATAGATAAATGTAGCTCATGAATCAGAAAGAGTTCACTTACGTAGCCACATTTCTTTCAAGTCGGATGTTGAATAGATAAAGCACTCGGGCTAGGCTCCACTGAAGATCTTGAAACGAAGGGAGGTGTACATCTAAACCAAGTAGAGTTGGTTTATTCAAAGAATTAGATACACAGGCAAAACGGGAGCTTGTTCCAAAAGTCAAAACCACAGAGGAAACTGAATCTCGAATTATCTTTACAAATGCATTTGCAAAATTTAACTGTGCAAATCTCAATATACAATAAGATGTGATAAATCCAATGGTGACTTTATTTTGATAATCCTGCATGTAAAGTGACATGTATTAACAAATTTACTACTACATAGTGCAGAGAGTATATACAAGTTAAGAGGTAAGAGTATGCTTTAAAACATAAATTTAATCAGCAAAATTGACACAGTAATCTAACTATTGCATTCAAATAAACTAAACCATTACGTCCTGAACAACTATACATTAGGTCACCTGAGAACTACTAATTTGCCTCATTCTTAAGAGCTCGGGACATGAATTATCTGAATAATCCATGCAAGCAATAGAATTCAACCTATCCCTTTGCTTCTCAGAATTGCCTTGGCAGTTCACTGGAAAACAAAAATGACAAAGAATCTAACTTAAACGAGTTGTTCTCATTTTATAAGTATAGTCTTGTCCGCGTTACACAAAATGTATGCTTAAATTACGATTAAATAGACTGCTTTCAACTCACCATCAGAAAGTACTCCGAAACTACAAGCATGCAACGTTGAAGATTTGATCCACCGAACAGGATACAGCATTGATCTCCTGCAGTAGTAGTAGAATTACTAAATATGTCAGAAATAACAGAAACAAACATGAAGAAAAGAAATCAACCTCTTTCCGGAAGATGGAGTTCGAATATGATTTAGTGTCCATGGATGATGAAAACTCTGCAACTCAGTAACTAACATTTTCTTAATGAACAAAAAAAATAAAGGAGAAAGAGAACGGTGATTTATTAAGTGTGGGATAAGATTAAGAAGTGGATGGTTCTGCTTATTTTGGATCATTTTTAGTATCAAGAAAAACGAGGGAAAATTAATTCCAAATGTGTTTCTCAACTAGTTATAGCAGTAGGCCAGAGCTGAGGCAAGGGACCACGCTGAATTGTAATACTAAAAAAGGAGCAATTTACCCCCTCAACTTGTAAATAATAATAGATAATTAGCACATAAATTAACTTTGTTGGCAAATTAATATACGAATTTAGTAATTATATGCAATTAATACATTTTAACAAATTAACTTATGAATTAAGGGGTCAAATTGTCAATCGAGAAGACAATTAATTTACAAATTGAAAGGATAAATTGTCAAAATGAGACACATTATTACTAAGTTTGTGTATTAATTTTTATATAAAATTAAATTATATGTTAATATAATTGTCTATTGCTTACAAGTTGATGGAGCATATTGCCACTTAAATCACTCAGAAAGCGATTCATCATGCGCACGTACGAGCAGCAACGGAGTAAATTCTCCACGTGACTCTTGAGTCACTCAACTATTGAACAAAAGGAATAATTCACCCCTGAAGTTGTTACCAAATATCAAACTAGTCAATTTTGTACTCTGGACTTGGCTGAACTAGATATTTTCCCTCTCTCTAACAAAAAAGAGAGAGAGCAGGTAACCTAATTAATCCTAATTAACTCTAATTAAAACCCTAAAAAAAGTGGTCATGAAAATAGGTACAACTCGAACATCGGCAATCACGGTGAGGAAGTTGCCAATTTATAGCAGAAAATGAAGTATTTTAGGAAAGGCAGAGGAGAAAAGAAATGATTAAGTGCATGACATCAGAAAGAAAATAAAAGGTAAAACTCGTGCCGAGACTTTTGTATTTTACCAGTTTTGTTAAGAAAGCTCCTCCTGCAAATTTGTTCGCGTTCAAGTTCTTTTATTTGATCAATTTCGATTTGTACCCTATTTTGTTGGAACTGGAAAGAAAAAAAGTTTGTAACTGGAACAAAATGCAAAAGGACATAAAAATCAAAAATTAAACAAATAAAAGGACGGGAAGAAAACATTTTTGTGATAGGGATTTTCCGAATAAAAATGGTAAAGTGCAGGGCTTCGAAATGGGTTATGCCAAAATTAAAAAAAATGCATGTCATGGATGGTTATTTTCTGTATAATTCCTTTAAGTTAAATCATGTTGTGACAAAATGAGCATGTATGGTTGCTCTAAGATGTATGCCCAGTTGTGTAATTCATAATGCAAAAAGTTTATATGAAATTTGTATTGTAGAGACAGAATGAGCAATATAAAAGTACACACTACACAAGTATTATTCTGAAATTGCACAAGTAGCATTCTGAAATTACATTAGTATTATGACATTTGTGTACTTGGCAAATTGAGCAATCCAAAATTATACCTCTAGCAACAAAAAACTACTTAAGTTGCAATGTTTGAAACCGTCATTACAAAACAAATTCCCGAGGAACTTCCAAAAGAACTAACAAAATATAAATTTGTTCTTTTAATCTTCTCGATGTGCCCTCTTGGAGAGAGAATGGGCACCGAAAGGAATCAATTGTAATCCGTGGTTCTGTTGATAGTTTACTTAGCACGTAAATGAACAAAATATGAGCCGAAATTGAACCCGATCCAGCTAGCATAAATATTAAAATACAAGTTGGGCTTGAGCCAAATTCGAACTCGGTCATCAAAGCTCGAATTAAGTTTAGCTCCTTTAGTAAGAACTCTGGGGATAGTGGATGATCTACATTTCACTTTACAGACCTGATACTACTAAATTTTGATGATATGTTATAGTTACTCAGGAAAGTTTTATCATAGAATATCTGCTTGAACTTAGATTAAACAGCCCCAGCAACAATTAAAATGAAAATACACAAGAAGCAGCAGCTGATGATGGACTGAAGTTTACATTTTGTAAATGATAGGTTGTTCTACTTGGAGCTCCGATATAACAATCAAGTAGTCTGTCATTCCAAGGGAAAGAGGTTCCGACTTGGGTGTTGGATTGATGACCTGCAAATATAAGGCTCAATGAGATGTTCGTACCAAATTAGTTGAATAAAACCAATGGTTAATTGATGTATAAATTATGAATTTTACTATATTTTGCAATTACCATATAAATTTTAAATATTACCAATGTCAAAATGAGCAATTATCTAATAAGAAAATGATGTTGTGGACACCGGAATATATAATGTTTCGCCGTCCACATAGCATTTTTTATCGGAAATTTATTCAGTGTTCTGAATTGAAGAAAATTAATAGTCGTATTTGATATTTCCCAGATTTAAAGTTTGTATTGTCATCGCAAACATTATGTTCATGATTTAACCCTAAAACCAATGATTGACAACCTACTTAGCCGCCTATACCTTCTTATTATCTTTGATGTAGCCTATTGCGGCCTCTCGCCGCAAATGTGCCCTTTCAGAGAGCTCAAAGAATGAAGGATTCTCTCCCTCTTTCATGTATAGGCTAATATCCTGTCACACACATGGAAGCAAATTGTTGTAATATGGTTTTGTCAATTTACTGACACCTCATATGCAACTGGACATTTTACCTTAACATATATTTCATCACCGTCTGCATTAAGAATGTCTTTCCACACCGCATTCAATTCACTATTCTCTGCCACTATCATAAAATACATGTAGTTGCTCTTTCAATTAAAACGGCAATAATTCAAAGGAGTAAATGCAAATTAAATCATGAACTGCATGTTTTGAGATAAATGTTGGCAGTGTCAAACACGAACTATCATTTTTTTCGCAATTTGGAAGCAATTTTTTGATAATAAAAAATAGTGACGTGGCCAGTAGAATATACACTGTTTCGGCATATACATCATTAATTTTTACCGGAAAATTGCTCGTATTCCAAATTGTTAAAAATCAATAGTCCATGTCTGATATTGCTAGATTTAGGTTTGCATTGTAATTGCAAAACAGGCTAAAGTTCATGATTTGTTTTGCAATCAACCCTAATTTAAATAGTACTGTAGTGGGTAGAGCAAAACCTTGAGCAGTGACAAGACTCATTAATTCCTCTGCTGCTATATAAGTCAGGGATGGGTTGATTCTTGAAATCTGAAGAGATTTCATCATTTGTATTATAGATGCATGTAAAATCAAAATGGCAAAGTCAAAGAACTGATCTTGTATATTAAAGGATGTCCTACTTGTTTGCCTAATTTTGAGTCGACCATTTCTGCTACTAAATTTTGTACCTGCAAAAACACTCAATTTTACTATCTTGATTCTCGATTCATACTATTAAAGGTACAAAAAAACCTCGACTTTTTCTCAAAAGTACATATCAGCCCTTTTACTTATTTTGGGCATAATTAAGTCCTCTTGTTTTTAAAATTGAACAATCAAATCCTCATTGTTTCAAAATCGAACAAATAAACCCTTTTAGTTTACTTTTGGGACACTTACCCCCTCAAATTTTTGAAAAATGTTTTAAACATTAAAATTATTTTTGAACTTTTTTCCTATATGATTATGGGAGACATGTCAGTCATTAACGAGTGTTTCTAATGATGTTATACGAAAAGGGTTATTTGTTCTATTTGAAAACAAAAAGGGTTTAATTATACCCAAAAAAAGTAAAAGGGCTGATATGTACTTTTATGAAAACTACGAGGTTTTTTTTGTACCTTTTGCCTACTATAAAATTAGAAGAAAAAGGTCAACAGAAAAAACAATTTTCAATCAGCAGAGCCAAAAAGCTAGTCTTTCATAAACTAAAACAAGGATCCATAGATCAAATTCATTTTAGGAGAAACATAATCACCTTAACTCCAAGTTTGTTGCAGATATTTTCAGCAACGAGAAGGGAAAAGGCGGATTGCTTATCTGCCCTGGACGGATCTGAAAGAGATGATAATTAGTACTATGCTAGAATGCTTCCTTAAAATTGAAATAGAGTTAAAGTTTATCACCTTGAAGCCATTCTCTATCTGATAGAACAGCAATTGATAAAGGAATAGCTTTTGCTTTCTGATAAGAATTTTGAATATTAATAATGGTTTCCTCTAAAGTATCATAATCCATGGGATTTCCAATCTGCAGCAATGTTAAGACCAAGAATATTAGACAAGGGAAGGTCTTCCAAGAAACAACAGAAACAGAGAAAATGCGTTGGATAGTGTATTTCGAATTCTCTGGTTGACTTGGTTAAAACAAATACCCTATGGGAAACCCGAACATGTTTGAGTTGCACTTGACCTTTACTGTTTCTTGCCCCTTTTCTGTCATTTAAGGGTACATCTGATAAAATTTCCTGCATATGCATAGAGATGATAAGTTTTAAACAATAAATTGAATGTTTGATCTAGAAAATTAAATTATGTGATACATGGCAAGCAGTAGGTTTATCTTGATCCTGCAATAACAAATACATTGTTAGAGATAATAAAATCATAGTTGCAGCTTCACTTAACATCTTAAACTTTTGGGCTGGTCAGTCAGTTGATATAGGTATTAGAGCGTCAAATGGCTTAACCATCAGACTGTCTTAAACTTATAATTCAATACCTGGAGTTGGACTAGCAGAAGACTATGCCCATTAAATATTAATTTTAAATCTCAGAGAGACGTTCCAAGAAGTGTCAACGAGGGAAGAATTGACCATCCTATTAAACAAGTGGCAACTGAGTGCTAGAGATATATATAAATCTAACATTAAATAATTAAAAGAAAGTCAAGTGACTTATAGGTAGAGGTTAATGATACTTCGCAAAGTCAATTGTACAATATGAATGTTAATCTCTATGTCTGAATTGGCTCAGCACTCTCAGGCCCATAGATTTTATGACATGTCTAAGAGTCTCTATAAGTGATTAATAACATTTCAAGTTGGTACATAACTTAATGCATGTCATTTGAGCTTTACCTCATTTGATTAATTTATAAGTGAGCACAAGGCAAGATAAAGACATTCATATGTGGGAGTGTTAGAGATGCTAAAATCATAGTTGGAGTCTTACATAAGATATAAATGATTATATTGTAAACCAAGCAAACCAAAAGATTCAAAGCAACGACTATGACAATATTTAGGGCATCAAGACAGGGTCCAAGGATAAAAGTATGCTTTCGATTTTTAGCCAGGATATAGAAGTCACCGGAGAACAGGAAACTGCATAATTGCATAATTATGCACATTTGTAGGCTGCACATAATATTCATGAAGGAGAGGACACAGAGATGCTTAAATCTCAATTCAAGCATGATATTTCCAAACAGGACTTTTGAACAAAGGATCACTTTACCCCCTGAACTTGGCACAAAGTATCAAAAACGTCCAAATTGAGAAAACCGGATCACTTTTACCCTGAACTTGTCAAAACCGGTACAAAAACACCCCTTATGCTGACGTGGCACTTAATTGGAGAGTGGATTTCTAATTAAACTTAATTTACTCTAATTAATCACACTTATATACTAATTAATCACAATTAAACTCTAATTAACCTAGGGACTTTTTTGAACTTTTATCCAAAAAAATTCAAAAAAAAATTTTTTACTTTCCGGCGAGGAGGACCTCCTCCTCGCCGGAAGTCTGTTCTTGAGAGAACAGACCGGCGTGGTCTGTTCTCTCAAGAACAGACCAGATCTGTTCTTGAGAGAACAGATCTGAGTCTGTTCTCTCAAGAACAGACCATCACGGTCTGTTCTTGAGAGAACAGACCGGCGGGTCTGTTCTCTCAAGAAAAACAGACGGCGGCGCCGTCTGTTCCTGAGAGAGCAGACGGCGCGCCGTCTGTTCTTCTTGAGAGAACAGACCCGCCGGTCTGTTCTCTTGAAGAACAGACGGCGATCTGTTCTTCAAGAGAACAGACCGACGGCGGTCTGTTCTCTTGAAGAACAGACTGACGTCTGTTCTTGAAGAACAGATTCAGGTCTGTTCTTCAAGAACAGACCTTGGTCTGTTCTTCAAGACCCATGGGTCAATTTTTGACCCATGGGTCTGATTTAATTTTAAAAAAAAATTGATTTTTTTTAATAAAAATATAAATTTTAGGGATTAATTTGGTGTATATATAAAAGTTGGAGGATTAATTTGTAATTTTTAAATTTGAAATTAAAAGGATGAAATTGTCCCTTTTTAAAATTGTTAGGTATTAATTTAAAATGTTTAAAAAAAATTAGGACCAATTTCAACCTTTTTCAAGCAAAAACCACCTTAGAAAACCAAAACCACTATTAAAACCGGAGAGTGAGGTACACTCTCTAAGGTGAGAGTGGGGAGGGGGGTTTTTGTACTAAATTTGACAAGTTCAGGGTAAAAGTGATCCCGTTTTGCTAATTTGGACGTTTTTGATACTTTGTGCCAAGTTCAGGGGGTAAAGTGATCCTTTGTTCCAGGACTTTTACACAAAATCTATTCATTGGACAATCTTTTTTCAAGTTACCAAACAGTGCAAGAGATTTCAGAAGCAGGTATGAGTTGAAATGTGAAATTACAAGACTAAAAAATACAAAGCATACCAATATGCTTCCAGGTCCAAGGTAATTATCATACTCTTCAATCATTTCTATAACATCTGGGCGCCATCCAAGCAAAAGTATACATTCTTTTGGTCCTGGAGATGAATCTGATGCCTGCATTGACAAGAAAAATAACATTTCAAGTTGGTACATAACTTAATGCATGTCATTTGAGCTTTACCTCCCTTGAAATATACCTTTGACCCAGATTTACTGAGACGTTTTACAATATTTGCAAGCCGTGATCTTTTCAATTGTATTGCATGATTTATTTCTTCAGTGTCCTCTACAATTCTGAGATCTTTTAAAGAAGTTCCTCCTTCTTTGAAAACACTAGAATATGCAATTTCGGGTGTCCTTCTCCCATGAACAGGTCCAATGAACAAAATCTACACGAGGGAAGTGAGCAGATTAGAGAAAACATCTAAGATAGAGAAGAAGTAAAAAGGGAGGGAAAAAAAGAAAAATGTGGAAGAGAAAAATAATCAACCCAACACGAGTGAAGCAGCATATGTTAAATAAGATTATAAAAATTATAAACAATCATTTTTTCATATTAAAGATGTTGATATCCACAATTAATAGTACAAATATAAAAACGGAAATTCAGAACCAAGAAAACGCTATCGCAAAAATATTTAGAGGGGAGAATATAATATTTCTTTTGATCAACACGATGTTGAAGATTTTTCTATGAGAACCCTAACAGTTGCATAGAGAAAGCAATTGACATAATTATCTTGGAGATCAAACTGGTCAGCATCTCACACTTTTCTCAATTAACTTTGCTACTTATCCGTAGATTGCATATCAATGATATATTCTTAAATCTGAAAATTGAGAGGAATGGGGATGGAAATTCATAAAATCTGCAGTATTTGCTTACTTTGTCTGTTTGCTGTAAGATTTCATCATCATTCGGGTGGAAAAATATATTCCCATTCCGGTAAAGACCACAAACAACCACCTGAAAAGAAATCATTTTAAAAATATGCATATCAGATTACCTAGAAGTTTTCTTCTGACAAAAATTCTCAGTGACCACATTACCTCCTGGAATCCACGTCTTAGTTTCCTAAATTTAATTCCAGCCAGATTAGGAAAACTGCAAAGGTTAAATACATTTTCTGCAATAAGTAAACGGGATAACGATCAGTGTTTCATCAGCAAATATGTGATTAGTTAATAAAGGATTTGAAATTAACTGTATAGAATTGACAGATCACTACACTGGTCTATTGGCGTGATTTATTGTTCTATCATGCAAAGCCACATGTAAAACCAGCTCTTGCTTTGTCTCTATCTGATTGTGTTTGTTACTTTTGAAATACACCAGACAAAACAGTATAGAAACTCTTTACCAGTCTTCTCTCTCTATCTCTCAAATACTCATACTTGCACAAACAAACAGGACGAAAGTGATACTATAAACGCAACATTCAAAAGAAATTTGTGTACATTACTTCTATAATTAAGTAAATGTCTGTAGATTTTTATCAGTCCTTTCTGCCGAGAGCACTGAACAAATAATTTGGATGCGACATTCTCCACTGGCTCTACTTTCAGCCCAGAAATTGACTTTAAGAGTTCACATGTATTGGACTTTGATACCTGTATTTCAAAAATATAGCACACCCAACATCACAGCATGTATAATAAACTGCATTGCATAATATCATAAAAGATTCATGGATATGTTATGCACCTCAACAATGGTGGGGACAGATTCCATATCTGTGATAGGTTGAAGAGCTAACACAGATAGAAATGCATTGGTATCAACTTCATACCTACCATTGAATATCTGAAATATACATTAAAATGCTTAAAAATTACTAATAGTTTAATTTTCTGTTCTTGGCCCATATCTATCAAGCATACTCCCCAAAAATGAAGTAAAATGGTGCAGTAGCCTGGAGACAAGGTTTTAAGTAGTATACTAGTGATTGGTGAAGATCAATGATACTACTGCACAAAGCAAGACCATAGAGGATAACACCAAGATAGACAATGACATCAGATCAGCCAATGACAAACTATTTAAGGAAAGCATTATGCTAAAGGTATGACCATAGAAATGTATCAAGCATTACATAATTGATCACTGGATCAATACATGAACTATCAAACATCGATAGGTAGTCCAACACTATCAACAAAATTTGGTTCTCAAAGTTTATAAGAATCTAACTACTTCTCCTCGTTGCAGTCGCTAAAGTTAAATTAACAAGTCGCTAATCATCACTATATTCTTTTCAAGCATCTTAGCAGGGGGTTCAAGAAATATGCCGCGGGTTTCTTATAAATAAAAAGAAAAGAATGTTGATTCAACAACATGACCTTGCAAAATAACGCCAACAAATTTGATAAATGAGAGAAAAGTTAGATCCATATATCTAGGATCAGTCATGATCATTTAAATTAAGTCAATGTATTAGTTACAGTCTCATCTTTTTATGGTCAGTCTAGCAGGTATCGTGCCTCATTTACCAGTTGTCAAATTAGTTCTAGGATAAACATTGCAAACTATTTTATTCACAGGTTAACCTTAAGCATGTATGGTATGTCCAGTTGTACCCATAACAGAATAAAGCCACACTGAGACTCCTGTAATTATCACATGATAATTGCCACAATGACATTAAAGCAATTTCCTGCATAAACGTACAAGACTGCAAAAAAAAGAGCAGCAATATAATATAAATCCAAGTTCTATTTCACCTACCTATCCCCATTGGTTGTGGGCAACACTATTATTGCGCGTGCCTTATTGGCTGCAGCTCTTTCAAAGGATTTTGTTAGGCTAAGGCTGCAACTGTAGAAATGGAAGCAAAAAAAAAAAGAGAAAAAGGCACCTTAAACAACTTGCCGAAATCATATTTTCTAGTTGCATAACTTTATATCCCAATATTAGTGACAAGAGATTACTGGAATGATACAGGCAATAAACAAAACACAATCTCTTAATTAAAAAAATCTCAAAACAATTTGGATCTCTCAAAATAAATTAAAAAATAGCTGGATTAAGGAAAACCAAACTGACCAAGCAGCTAAAAAGGTAATGAAGCATTTCATTTTTCTTTTATTTAAGTCATCGTCATCCAGCTTATAGAATTGGCCAAAATCAGACATTGTCTTACACTCAAGTATAAGTAGCATCCAATTCAATTTTTGCATAATGCTTTCTGAAGTTGTGGCCTCGTGCATTGAGGAAAGAATTAAACTATTTTGCCGTTGTGAAACAGAAAGTCAGGCAAGTCCATAGCAGAAAGGGGGAACAATTTCTAATTTACTGCTTTGTCTGCGAATGTAGTTTATAAAAGTCTTTGGAAAAGAAAGAGCACGTTGTATTAGATTCTACAGAAATTTCAGGAAAACTTACTTACAATTACCTCTTAGTGAGTACATCTATATGGTTAAGATCTCTGGCACAATTGTCAGCTAGCTTGTCTATCTGCTTCCTTGGAAGATCAGACATGAGAAGAATTCTCTGCTTCCTGCAACAATAAACATAAGATAAGTTGAATGAATCAAAAAAAATACATAAAATGATATAGAACTAGACTGGCAGCATGATATAAATTACCTAGCTGTAGCAGTGCCTAAGCGGACGGCAAACTCATGATACTTATCTAGCTGCTTTAATATGGAAGACAGTTTATTGTTTATTCCACAAATTATAATATGATCAGTCTCAAGAACTTGCATTTGCGCGCCTTCCCTGAGCCTTTGCATGTTATTCTGTCCAAGTATTAGCCCAAAGAAGGTCATTTATATATAAGTGAGATTAAGGATGTAGTTTTTATTCAGGGTAAATGTTTCAGTAGTTTACCCTGAACTGCTCTGTCATTGTACTCAATAGCCGAGAGTAGAACAATATGCCCCAAATGGCAAGAACAAAGCCAATAACACGTTCTACACGTGTTCTTTGCTGCAGTTCCACATGTATTATAGTTGTTTAGAGATAACAAACAAAAATTGGCAATTGTGAAACCAGCAGGGGAATTTCCAGTGGCCAAGATTGTGAGGTCAATGAAACATCATCAAACCTTCAAATGAGTAGATGATGAACACAGACATGCCCACGCTTCCCAGAAACAGTCCTCCAGTGATTGTGTACTACCCCTGTGCAATTTAATTAGCATGTACCCAGATCAGAAAACAAGCAAGAAAATATGTGCAACAAAAGTCGATACAAAGAATAATCATAACATGGAAGAGTTTCAACTTATAATTCAGTAGGCTCTGCATGTATGCTTAATCTTATGATGCTTTCCCATGTACTAAATAAAGCTAAAAGATCCTCTCAATTGTGAAGGCAAGTAAAAATTATCTCACATCTTAATGTATGATACTTGTACATTCAATTTTTTGAACATTTCTCTCAAGTCTTAAAGAAAATTTAAAGGCGCATAAGAAATAGAATAAGGAGGCTCTTGAAAATACATAGAAACAAGCCATCTAACAAGGGAAACATGAATCCAGAACATAGCAGTTACATTTGAGACATGCTAAAAAATAAGTTACCACTTAAAGACAGTCTCTTTAAGCCTTAAAATATTAGCATCATCATCCTTAAGTTATACTCCCTCCGTCCCATAAAAATAGAAAAAGTACCACCTTTTTTTGTCCCATAAAAATAGAAAAAGTAGAGTTAGTTAAGTCAAAAATTATTAAAATACCCCTACATATTTATCATAAAACATTAAATGCATATTTTGAAAAGATAAACAAATGAGTTGTAAGTGCTATAATTAGTAGAGTGGCTTTGGGAAATGTACATAACTAATAAAGTACAAAGGGTAATTTAGACAAATTATGATAAATTACCTATAAATAACTACTTTCTTAATTCTTGTAAAATGAGTACTTTTTCTATCTTTACGGGACGGAGGGAGTATCAAATAACCAATTCACCCAAAAAATCAAGACAGTCTCTCTAACACACTCCCGCATGCAAATGTTTATTGGGTTTGACATGTTAACAAGCACCAATTTATCTTATATATTTAATTATTTAAAATAAAAATTATCAAGGGTCGAACTCTAGATCTCTCATCTTTCTATCATAGAAGTTCTGATATGCAAAGGAACTACCAATTTTCAACTTCAGCTAACAAAGTTTGTGATTATAGTGGTTCAGTGGAAAGAAATTTTCAGAGGATAAGTCCCAACTTGCTAGACAGGCCTTGTGATATCGCTACCTGGCAAATGGTATGAAGTATGAACTCCTACAGAAGTATACAGAAAGAAGAAGCTAGCTGAAAGATATATATTGACAAGTATAGATATCTCAATTTATCCTCTACCACCCCGGTTCAGATAAATCTAAGAGCTACATGCCCAAGTAAAATAAGTTGTGATACTGCAAATGTTGTTATGCAAGAGATTTTCAGACAAAAAGAAAGATCACAGCATGGTGCAAGCAAGAACAAAAACACGTACCAAAACATATACAATTATGTTAAAAAAAATCTTGTGATTCTGCAAATGTGACAAAAAAAAAAAGCTAATGCTACTTCTTAGTTTCAGTAAATGCAATAGGTAGGTTACCTGAACTTAAAAAATAGGAAACCGCCGATGACAACAAATGAGAAGCAAGCCACAAGGAGCACTACAAAGAACCTACAGTACATACATAACCAATCAATCAATTGATGAGCATTATTCATTAAGCACATAACAAATAAACAAATTTATATCGCAGCAGCACCTGATACCCCATTATGTGCTAAAAAAAATACAAGTTTCCCTGTTCCTAGTGTATCTAGGTTGAAAAATATAACCGGTAGTTAATGCATACACTAAACAGTTACTGTAAAGCTTCGTACAAGTACTCTGGCATAATGCACTTATGCAAAGCCTAAAGTGATGCTTAACTACTAGTCTACTACGTATATCATCTCTAACATCTCATGATACATGTTAAATACAAATATAATTTTATTCCCATTGCGTCAAGGACAGCCTTCCAAGGAAAAAGAACATGGTAAAACAAACAGTAATTTGTGTATAGTGGTGCATTAATGTGCATAAGAAGTGATGGCAAGGCCTATTTAATAATTGGACTACACTTTGAGGAGAAGAAAATGCATTTGTTTTCCTCGAGTCTTAACTGCAATTATATTAGTTTAATAACAATATTATGAGGATATGTTATCTTCTGATACCTACTAAGAAAATGAAAAAAACAAAAACAAAAACGAACTCAACCCAATAATCTTGTATGAACTAGCAGAGAGTGTGATAGAAAGGTGTAGCTTATGAATCAGAAAGTATAAAGTCACGACTTCACTTACGTAGCCACATTTCTTTCAAGTTGGATGTTGAACAAATAGAGCAATCGAGCGAAGCTCCACTGAAGATCTTTAAACGAAGGGAAGGATACATCTAAACCAAGTGGCGTTGGTTTATTTAAAGAATTAGATACACATGCAAAAGGGGAGCTTGTGCCAAAAGTCAAAACCAAAGAGGGAACTGAATCTCGAACCATCTTTATAAACGCATTTGCCAAATTTAACTGTGCGAATCTCAATATACAACAGGACGCAATAGATCCAAACGCGACTTTATTTTGATAATCCTGCATGTAAAATGACATATTTATTTATTAACATATTTACTACTACATAATACAGAGACAATTAGTAGTCCTATACGAGTTTAGAGGTTTCAGTATGGTTTAAAACATAAAATTAGTAAGCCAAATTGACACAGTAATCCAACTAAGAACATTCAAGTAAACTAAATCTCACCTGAGAACTACTAATTTGCCTCATTCTTAAGAGCTTTGAGCACGAATTGTCTGAAATATCCAGGCAAGCAATAGAAGCCAACCGATGCCTTTGCTTCTCAAAATTGCCTTGGAAGTTCACTGGAAAACATAAATGACAGAATATATGTTAAACGAGTTGTCATCAAATTACAAATAAATTCGAGTAGTTTCAACTCACAGCCTCTGGAACTACACGAAAGTAATGTTGAAGATTTGATCCACCGAACAGGGAACGGCGACAATGGAGAGCGAATTTGACTTAGTTTCGGGATTCGAGCAGGTAAAATCCATGGATGGTGATAACTCTGCAACTGAGTAACAGTCATTTCAATCTCTGTGTTCCGTATCTGAATCTCAGCCTCTACGTGTTTGATGAAATTCCTAAATGAAAAGAGAAGGATGATAATTTATCAAGAGTGTATAAGTGGATGGCTCTGTTTATTTTGGATCAGGAAAACAGAGGGAAAACAAATGCAAAATGGCGAGTGGCCTTTTTAACACCTCGTAGCACAGAGGGATTCATATTCAAGGTGGACCAGAGTTAGTTATTCGTAAAAAGCTGAACTGTAATACTCAAAAAGCGGGTCGATCATGCGCGCGTGCAAGCAAGGGAGTAAAATTTCCACACAGCACTTGAGATCACTCAACTATCCAAGGATTATGTTTTAGTTACCAACTTTTTTTATATGATAAGGTAAATTAGATTAAAATAACATCATAAATCAACTGATATAGAATATTTGAAAATTAAATTAAATTGACGACTGGTCTATTTAAAAAAAAACAACAAACAAAAAGTTCAAAAATGAAATTTTAAAGACACCAAAAAAAGTTAGCAGACTTTATAAAATGAGAATTTTCGAGCGCTGGCGACACTATTAAAATTTATATCATCCACATGCTCTGCTCTTAGTATATTTCCTTTTTTTTTGTACAAGATTCAAAAGGTTTCTTAAGTGGGTGTCAATTATGAGACGGTAACTTTAAATTTTTCACATTTAGATTAATATCCATTTGAGGAGTATAGATCTCTTGCAGGAGGCAGACTATAACTCCAAGTTTTAAACGGTTGCATAAATAAGTATGATTCGAACTTGCAAACTTATAGGCATAAGAGCAACTTACCATCTCACTTGTATGCTTTGGGTTAAAATTATTGAAAATTTAACATCTTAATAATTATTATAGTTAAGATATGTAATAATTGCTATAAGAAATATAATAATCGTTTACAATTATACATTTAAAAAACGCTTAATCACTTACAAATACTCCTTTTTTATTTTTTTCGTTTATGGCAATATCTTTCAAAATCTTCAATTTTAATCTATTTGCAATTTTCACTTTCAATTGTAACCATTTGTCCCAAATTTAAATGAAAAAAAGTTCAAATATGTTTTTTATATTATTACAATTTGTATTTTTATCATGATAAATTTTAAAAATGAAATAATATAATAGGTTTATTTAAATTTTTTCCGCTCTAATCTAAATAATTTGCTACAACTAAAAATAAAATTAAAAATGGAATAAATTTGAAAATTTTGAAAGATGTGGCCATAAACAAAAATAAAATTAAAAGATGGAGTATTTTTAAGTGGTTAAACATTTAAAAAATATACTAGTACAATTTTTGGAGTTTATTTTTTTGGTAAAATCACGTGTCTGGCTGATGTGGCTTTAGATTTGACAGCCTTTTGTCCATTAGGAAAACACTAAAATACCCAAAACCTCAAGTCATCACATTATTCATATTGATTCCACAAGGGCAAATGTCATAAAAAGGCCAAATATTTCACAAAAGTCCTGACCTTTCAATTTTGTCGATTTTGGCCAAAAATTGATTATTTGATTCACAAAAGTCCTGACCTTTCAATTTTGTCGATTTTGGCCAAAAATTGATTATTTGGTTTTATAAAAGTCCTGACCTTTCAATATATGTGCATGCCATATAGGCGACACATAGGCAAATTGAGAGTTGGCCACAATTGAAACCAAATAATATGTTTTTGGCTAAAATTGACAAAATTGAAAGGTCGGGATTTTCGTGAAACTTTTATGAAAAATTTGGCCTTTTTACGACATTTGGCCATTCCACAATAATACTTCCCAGCACATAATTACTCAGCAAGTCATCACCCATCGATACTTTAGTTGTTGGAATATTTTTTTTGTTAAATTTTATGCATTTCAATTTAATTTTAGATGACTGATTTTTGAGAAACTCTTTAAGTCATATATTAATTCTGAAGTTGGTATTATTAGCCATAGATTTAAAAATTTATTTAAAATATATTATATATAGGTATCATTTATTTTAATTTCTTGCTGTGTAATGTATCATTTTATCATAAAGCATAATTTATAGTAAAGTCCAGTGAAGATTGTTGTCACTTGTCACTGGTCATTTGTTTTTTAGTTGAAAAACTCAATAGAAAGAAAAATCAATAGGACAGTTATGTACCTATTAGTTAGTGTTTCCCACATCAAAACAGAACCACACTCGAAACCCGACTTATTTGAATTTATATATTAATTAATTTTTAATTTTGTCCAACAAGCCAAACCTGAACCCGAAGGAATCTATTATATAAGAACCGGGTTTGAATGATGAACATTATTGCCCAAACCGAGCCCAGGTTGGAATCAGGCTTGTATAATGCATACTCTATTGGCAAGGTAGGCTTTTGTGTTCTTGACATCTTGTACGAAAAACAATATATGATAAAATGCTCCCTAAGAAAAAAAAATAGTTATTCAGTTTATGTTTCACAATATTTTATTGTACATATACTGCATCAATTATCACACACTCAAATATACATATTCTGAAAACTACAAAACTTTAACTTATCTTGCCATAATTTGATGATCAGCAAATCCATCTTCTGAAATGTCAAAAAACAAATCATCACTCTTGCACAAAGCATACACAACATCAACCATACTAGGCCTTTTTGAAGGATCTTTATGCACACAGGCAACAGCAATATTCATTACATTTTTTACACTCTCCATCGAACACGACTCGTCCATAATGCTCCCATCCAGCCATGCCTTCAATCTCTTCTCCTTCCTTTCCTCATTTCCATCCCAAATTTCACCAACTTTTGCCCACAAAACTTTACCCTCTTCGTCAATAGCTTCCATGCCAGATACGAGCTCGAGCAGAACAACACCAAATGCGAAAACATCCATCTTTGTTGAGACTACTCCGTCAGTTAGATATTCCGGTGCAATGTAGCCCTGAGTACCAACTATATGCATTGTTATCGCATTGCAACCTGATTTTGCTAGTCCGAAGTTGGCAATTTTCGCTCTCATTGTTGAATCTAAAAGAATGTTGCCACTCTTAATATCTTTGTGCACAACCCTTGGCCTAGTATGCTCATGAACGTATTGCAGACCGTTGGCTATGTCAATGGCAATCCGTAACCTTGTCTTCCAGTTTAGCTTTTCATCCTTGTTGCCATGTAACCATGTGTAGAGTGAACCATTTTCTATGTATTCATAGATTAGATAGCAACTAGCGTCCTCCGAGTCTATGCAAAAGCCTTCTAGCTTCACCAAATTGCCGTGGTTTACCTTTAATAAACAACATATTATGAACTTGTGAGGAAAAACAGCCAACTATTTGCTAAGAAAAATTATAAAGACTTAAACTTGAAAATCAAGACTGAAACTACAGAGGAAAATAAGGGAAAAGTTTGATCTGGAGTTTTTTTTTTCCTTTTGAAAAATATGTTCAAGACATTGGTGACAATCTGTAATGGAGTATATAGATAAACTAAATAAGATTCCAAACCAAAGAACCAGAGACATGTCACAGTCTAATCATCTTAACAAAAAGAAAACAAAATTCATCTATGGACATAATATGGGATTTAGTGGCAGAGAATTCATTCTTTTATCAACAATATGTTGTAATTAGTTTCTCATTTATTGGAGTATGGTCCATTCACTTATCTGCAGCATCAAGTAATGGCATGATTCCATTTTGCCATTTCTTCTACTCACAAACAGCCAAAGGTAGGTTCAAAATGTTTCACAAACGCCCATAATCATAATATACTATCTTTGTTTTGGCTTGCAAAGGGATCGTTATACTCTCAACTTTCAAGCACCACGGAACATGATTCAACAGTTTCATTCTTAATGACATCATTTTCTTATTTTATAGTACTAAGAATGAAGAGAACAAGAAATGTAATAGAGTAATGTTATGAATTGGTAATCAAAAGCAATCCAAAATAGAAAATTCCAAAGAAACAGGGTCAGGCTGACACAACTTATAAAATCATTTCCTGTTCAATTATTACTAACCTATGATATATTTTATGAAAATGAAATAATATAATCCCACAATTTAAATTTCAATTAACTACTAAATTGACCAGTCAATATAGTAGTTAATTACCTAACCAACATATTCTTTGAGCTATAAAAGTTAAACAACTTCAATTTTTAAATGAAGTCATACACTTGTGTCCTTATCTACTGGACGTTTCAGTGTTTATCCCAATAATTTCTATTATTTTGAATCTTCTTCCAGAACATATGATCTTAGAACCCCAATAGCTACTTGAGATCAGTATATTTTGAGTTACGGGCGGCTAAATCATATAACAAGAATCAAAAGATAAAATGTACAACACAAGACAGAAAGATTACCTTTTGTAAAATCTTAAGCTCTTCATAGGCATTCCACTTCATCTTCTTGATGGCATAATCCTCTCCATGAATGGATCCTTTATAAACAGAGCCTTGAATCAAGAAACTCTCATTAAACCCATCAGTAGCTTCTCTCAACTCATCAATCTTGAACACCTTATACTTATCCAAACAATCTGAAACATCAGCCATCAAACTTATTTCCATATCCTTCAAACCTCTCTCTCCTTTATAAATCCGTTCCTCCTCATAATTCTCCCTCTGTCTCCTCCTCAACTTACCTTCTCTCAAAACCCAAACCCCACCAACCAAAATCAACAGAATTGCACAAATACCAAGCCCAACAGATAATCCTATTATCAACCCTTTTCTCTCCTTTTTCACAGTAGACACAGCAGGAAAAACTACAGGCTGGGGCAATTTTGGAAGTTTATTAACCGGAATGAAAATAGTATCAAAAGGTTGAATATTGTTACCATTTACATCAACAATAGACTCTGTCTGAACTCCAAATGTTGAAGCAACTAATGACAAGTTATCAGAAGGTTGAAAAACATAAGAGACCATAAAATTCACCTGATTTCGCAGCTGGGTTTGATTCGGACACTTACAAAATATAGGGAAAAAAACTTCTTGCCCGATATCAAGCAACGTAGGAACAAGGGTCGGGTTCACAACTTCAACCGCTTGAAAAGTGGTTAGATTTTGGAAGTTATTAGTGGATACGATGTAATAGGTGTCGCCTGCTTTGATAGTGTATGAAATATTTGAAAAGGAGTAAGAAATATTAGTAGTGGAGTTCACAGTTTTGCAAGAACATGAAATGGGTATAAATAGAGATTGATTTGGGATTAATGGGGAGGCCGGAGACGAGATGTTGCTTGGTTCTGATATCATCAACCGGCTGACGGAAAAAAGATCGCCGACGGAGGCCAGTTCAAGGTAATTAGGTGACGTGGCTCTGTAAAAAGCGTAGGTTTGGCATGGATTTATGGTTTGGTTAATGGCGCAGGCGATTCCTTCAGTGCTTGGCTGAGCTTGAAGATGGTTGCGAATATGATTAAGGTAAAGAAAGAAGAAGACATAAATGAGTTTCATTTTTTGTGGCAGCTGAGCTTGGGGTTTCTGATTATGAATTTGTGTTCTCTTACCAGTTTAATGTATTGCAGCTCTTTTTGTCAATAGTGACAAATTAAGGTGTCATTTTTATAATTTGTTCTTTAGTACAAATGGGTTGACCCGATCAACTTGTGAATGCCATTTCAATGGAATTAAAGCCAATTAAGAATTGGAAAATTTATATTTAATGATATCTGAACTTTTTTAAATTTGTTTAATGTTTAATGTTTAAATTTTATTTTTTAAATTAATATTTTAGTCACATCACTACTAACAAGTTCAAACATAAATTTCAAACTATGATATGTCATTTTCATGTTACGCTAACAAATATATCATTCCATGTATCATTGTAATTTTCTGCTAATGTGGTTGCAAAGATAAAGTAAAAATTGGCTTTTTTTTTTGTCATTTTAACACTCTAACAATAAAAAATGGTTATTGCTATGTGTTTGATATATTTGTAAAAAATTAAAAAAAAATGATTTAGAAAATTTAAAATTCATACATTATAATAATTTATACAAAAAAGTCAGAGGTAATTTTTTGTAAAGAATTGGCATATAAACATTTTGCATTACCAGCTAAACGTTCCATGGCTAGGCAACTAATTTGAGGATCAACACATGTTTTTATTTTTATATTCTGGTGTATCATATAAAATTTGATTTTGTTACGTAAGTTGATCAACAGATGTAAATCAAAAAGTAAGGAATTGAAAATAAGTATTAGGTTAGAAATATATGGTCAAGATAAACTTCATAAGTCATAAATTTGATTATCTGTATGATCGACTTTATACAGGAAAATTGAGAACATAATATACACATGTATCCTCAAGAAAATTTACTCGAGTATTTTCAATCCTGAGAAAGAATAATTTTTCCACAAAATGTTCAAAATGAATCGGAGGCCATGCCGTGGGGAAAAAATTAGCTGGTATAAGAAGATTCTATTTATCATAAATTGACATTTTCAGCTCTAAAGTGTATGATAAATAAATATACCAAAAATTATAAAAAATACAAAAGTCAAAATGCACCCAAAATAATTAACACCACTAATAGCTTATAAAACATAAACTTTTTTATTAAAAATTAAAAAATATACTAACTTTTTTTTCACAAATAAAATATTTTATGAATACAGAAGTTTCTAGTGATGTAATTTGACTTAAAAGTAAAATTAGTGAATTTTTACTGTTAAACCTTAAACCCTATTATATCATCAAATGTGCCCCCTCGTGTAGAGGTCCGGTAGACAAATTTGACCTAAACTTCTTGAGCACTATCAGGCTTGACATATGGGAAGTTTCCATTAATGTAAAACGAAGAAAGTCATTACTCATTAGGATAAATGGGTCCAGCTGTGCACTGAGTGTTTGGAAATGGATGATGATAAGTCGATAAGAAAGCAGTTCAATTTCAATAAATTATAAGCCTAATTATTTAAAAATCACCCACGTTGAATTTTTTTTTCATTTATACCCTCATATAAGAAAATAACCGTTTGTACCCTTTTTAAAATTTTTAGATTTCATCTCTACGCCAGACAATGGTAAAATTGACGATTTAATTAATTTAGGGATGTAAATATTAAAAACACTAAATATAAAAATTATATTATATATTTTTTCTATTTGAAAAAATACAAACAAATTCTTAAATTTTAAAAATGTTCAAATACACCTAATAATTAATTAATTTTTACTTTTTTAAAATAAGTTAAAAAAATTCCCAACCGATCCACTCCGCCACATCGGAGGAGCGGGCTCCTTCTCAGATCGGAGAAGGAGCAGCAGCTCCTCCCTCCTTCTCCATTAGAGAAGGAGCTGCTCGCTCCTTCTCCAGCTCGCTCCTTCTCCAGATCTGGAGAAGGAGCGAGCTGCTCCTTCTCAAAATCTAGAGAAGGAGCTGCTCTAGTGCGTCTCCCGAAAAATATTTTTTATGGTTTTTTATTTTAAAAAATAATTAACGATTAATATAGATTTAATTTAAAAATTATTTACTAATTTTTTTTAAGAAAAATATGTTTTTATATAATTAATAATATTAGTATTTAATTAGAATATGAGTTAAAATGAAGGATTATTTTGAATTTTTTTTAAATAAAAAAAGATCATTTTAATATTTCGGAGTAGAGATGAAATCTAAAAATCCAAAAAGGGTATAATTGGTTATTTTCCTATGTGAGGGTATAAATGAAAAAAAGTTTTAACGTGGGTGCTTTTTAAGTAATTAGACCTAAATTATAACTCCACATGTGGTGCATCACTAGAGCCTTATAGCTTAATTTATTTTATTTAAATTAATTCATTTTTAAAATATTTATATTTATTTAAAACAGTTTATTAATTTGGGAAAATATTGTTAGGTGAAGTGGTGAACTCTATTTATATGAATTATCTATTTAAAATATGACACGTGACATTAATTTATGTGATAACCAATCAATGTATATTACATTAGTTCTAGTAAAAATATTACTATCAATTACTTTATATCATATTAATTTATATCACGTGTTACATAATAAACAAATTCAAAAGGAGTATATACCTCATTGGTCAACAGTAAAATTATTTCTCATTTAGGAGGCAAAGGAGTATATACTTCATTGGTCAGCAATAAAAATTCAAAAGTTTGTCGAGAAACTTTGAAGATAAATTATAGCGCATTTGTAAGAAAATAATAGTATTGAAAAATTAAAGCTTAACCACCAAAAAATGCCAAACCTATACGTTTTGTGTCAATTATAGCCAAATCTTTAAAAATCATCAGATTTAGCCAAATTTTATATGTTCTGTTTCTTTTTTAGCCATTTTTGAATCGAACCGGTTTTTCTGACACTGTGTCGTCCACGTCACCGCCAATTAAGCAATTGGCTGGCATGTCAGCTGAAATATTTAAATAAGGTTTGGCTATAACTGACGGAAAAAAAATAGGTTTGGTATTTTTTGGGTGAATAAATCTAATTTTAAATTCAAGCTAATTTTTAAATTTAATAATTAGTAAATTAATTATATCATTTATGAAATTTATATATATTTAAAAATAATTAATATTTCCTATTTAATACTAATTAATATTAGTTTTAATTTTTTATTAAACCTAATTAAATCTAATAAATTTATATTATAATATATTTTAATGAATATGTAATTAAAAAAATAAATTAATGTATTACTTAGGAATTAATGTTAAATTAAATTTGGTGAAAGGGATTAATGTTCATGATTATTTTGAACTTAATTTATTATTTTTAATGTTGTTGAGATCTTGTTATGACTGGATTTAGGTAATAAATAAAATAGGTATGTGTAAATTAAGGTAAGTTTTTAGCTATGCCGAGTAAAATGACATATAAACTTCATGATATATATTAATTACAGCACAATGAGCTTCACTTTTTAAAGAAAAAAAATGAGAAAATAATTACACTTGTCCTTTAAATAAGCAGTTTATTCAGTGATTATTTTTATGTTTATGTGTGTATAGTTGAATTATGAACATTGTCGTATGTTTGTTCTGTATATTACTTTCAGATTGTTCGTCGGAAGACGAACAATTGGGTCTCAAACGGCGGCAGTGTCAAAGAACCAACGACTGGAATTAAAAAAAAATAAAATTTTAAGATGAATATGACATTTTTAATAGAATTTAAATTAATTATATATCCATCAAATATGTAAAAAAATATTAAAATTATTTAAATTTAGTAAAAAAAATAAATTAATTTTAATTAGCGTTAAATAAAATATTATTTTTTAAATATATATAAATTTTATTATAATATAATTAATCATTTAATTATTTAATTTTAAAATTAGTTTTATTCACCAAAAAATACCAAACCTATGCATTTTGTGTCAGTTATAGCCAAACCTTATTTAAATATTTCAGTTGGCATGCCAGCCAATTGCTTAGTTGACGGTGAAATGGACGACACGGTGTCAAAAAAACCGGTTCGATTCAAAAATGGCTAAAAAAGAAACATAACATATAAGATTTGGCTAAATCTGGTGATTTTTAAAGGTTTGGCTATAATTGACACAAAACGTATAGGTTTGGCATTTTTTGGTGATTAAGCCAAAAATTAAAGTTCTATTAAAGTCTTCAACCAATTAAATTTCTGGAGTTTCTTTTAACACAAACTCTAATTTTAAAGATAAATATAAACATGTATCACAAGTAATGGCGGAACCAGGACTCCAATTTAGCAGGGTCGAAATTTTTACGTTTGGCTATTTAAAAAATCAAACGGCTGTAAATATGGTATAAATCTGTTGATTTGTAGTTCTAGGGGCGGTTTTAACCGCCACTACAAAGAAAAAACCGCCCCTAACACATGTAGGGGCGGTTTCTAGGGGCGGTTATAACCGCCCCTTTGAAAAAAACCTAAAAATTCTGTTTGTTTTTTTAATTTTTTTTCCGGTGAGGAGGGTCGGCCGACCGTCTTCGACCCTCCCTAGTTCCGCCCCTGATCACAAGTATTGTTGTCAGAATCGGCCCGGCCGGTTCAACCGAGAAACTCAAGAACCAGTATCTTGGCCGGACCGAAATACTCATAAAATCTTTTTTTAAAAACCGGTTAAAACCGGTTCGACCCGGCCAAAACCCGTATGACCCGGAAAAGCCGGTTTAAATTTAATAGATTTTACGGGTTTTTTCATTATTTGATTTAATTTAATTTTTTCACTCTAAACTAAAATATTTATTCATTTCAAACGTAATTACTGAATAACAAAATTTATAAGCTATATATGTTCTATTTTTTAATTAAATTATTCAATTAAATAGAAATACATATTGTTTTATAGAGATTGTTAGAAGTTTTAGACTAATTTTTTCGGATAATTTTTTTTCTCTTTAATTTAGTATTCTAATAATTTTTTATAATTTATGTAATCTACAATTGCATTTTTCAATTATTTTATTATATGAAACATTTTTTTTCATATAATTACATAAATATAGTAATATTATTTTCAACCCTAGTTAGACCGCGGTTGAACCTTTAACCCATCACCCTTTGTCTTTACCAATTCGATGACTGAGTTGGTTTTGATAGAGTAATGCTATATAACCCAACTCTTTTAACCCACCTTCTTGTACCGCCTGACGTGTCAGTTAAAGAGTGGATGCATTAAATTTTGTTTCTTGAGATATACATTTTTGGGTGGGTATTGGACGAATGAAATCCTGCCACGTAAGGTGGGTTATTGAAGGTGGGTTAAATAGGTGGGTTATAAAGCATTTTCCGTTTTGATAACATTACAAGTAAATATAAAAATTATATGCACATTCCTTTTAGAATATCAAATTTGAATTTACAAAAACTATAATAATAATTGGCTATGAAGGTGACTAATTATCTCTTCATTATATCATCTCTAGTCTTCGGAATAGTGAAATCCCAAAGATCACCATATTTCTCATTGAACTCCCATTTATTCATTGAATTATACTCGTTTATTAGCTTGTCACGAGCTGTTCTCTCCATATTATAAATCTGAGGTTCAAAATTGTGAGGCTTGTCCGGCTTATCCATCTCTATAATGCAAAATATGATTACGAATAATCCTGCTCCTATGAACAAATACTCCCCCTGAAATTCACACCAATTTCAAACTCTTGACCGTAAATGCCAATTTTACCAATTCCATTTTGCTTTATGATCATAAATCAAGCTCTTGAAGTTTTAAATTTGAACTCAAATTGAAAAATAAAATGAAATAATTACCGGTGCATCGAAGTACATTGCAGCTGCAACTGCTGGAAGGAAGAGCCACGAGATAAGTCCTGTAAAATAATTATTGAAAATTAAACCTAAAGGCTGAAATATTAGCTTATATCAGAGGTAGTTTTCATTGAGAGTTCCTATATTTTTGTCTATCTCCTACAACAGTCTCAAAACTTTAATTCATAATTATACTCCTTTGCAATTTCTATTTTATATTCATATTTCCCTAAAGTCATTCTAGCTCTGTTTCCTTCAAAATTTAATGACATTGTGACCAATTATATTCTTATTGAGGCCCAAAAGATGGTATCTAAAAATAATAAACCTATCAGTCCAAATAAGACTTTAGTTAGCCGCCGTTTATTTTTTTTTTTTGAGAAGAAAGATTGAACTTTATTAATTAAGCAAACGAATTAACAAGTTCAATGACCGGGAAAGGAACTTCACCGTCACTAGTACAATCTTTACCGAAAAACACACCCCATTTGGCTAAAGCATGAGCCACTTGATTACAATGTCTTCGAATATGTTGAAAATGGACGTCACGGGAGTCCATTTCAGACACACAGTAATAGAGATACAAAATAGAAATTGAACGACATAAATTGAGAGATTGCCATTGAAAATTTCCCCTAATTATATGCAATCTAATTAATTTACACTTCTTGAATCATACTTCTCCACATTTCATTTCCATTTCTCAAAATAATTTTCAAAAATCTAAATTTCTACATATATCATTCATTCTCATAAAAATTAGTACTAGCATTTTTCCATTTTCTTTTCAATTTTTTTTCGGAGTTTATATTTGCGTGCTACATAAATACTATACTGAAAACAAAAACTTTGCGATACGTAGTTGCATTTACCTTGAAAACCTGTTGGAGGCTCTACTGCTTCATAGTCTGCTACAACTAATTCCCAAGCTGTTCCTATACAATCACAGATTCAATAAATGTTAATACTAACATGTATTATAATTCGTTAAACTGCTTTAATTTTGAATTAAAAGAAAAAACTGCAGAGAAGAAAATGACTTACTTTTTTCCTGGCCTTCAGAGTAAGTATGATGCCCATCATATTCTCCATATTTAAAATCTTCCTGATATTAAGCAACACAGTACGGGGCACTGATTAAAACCTCTGTTAATTAACATCAAAAACGCATAAACCGATGAAATAAAACATACAGGATCGATACTCGGAGTGGCCCAACGATCAGTAGGATCTTCATTGAGATCAGGCTCTATTTGAGACAATCCAGCTGCTTTTACTCTCACTGATCTCTGAGTACAGTTGTTAAATATGAGGGTTTTCTGGTTCAAAAGCTGATTATTGAGTTTGAATTTGTGAGAGCTGATTTTGGGAATTGGATTTGATAAGAGAACTGTGAGTGAAGAAGAAGAACTAGTTGCCATTCTTTTTTCTGCCTTATCTTCGTTTTTTCTTGGAGATAACCGTTTTAATTATCATTCATTTTCTAAAGCCAAACGTGGCCGTTCTTAATTGGTTAAGAATCAACCTGGAACGTTTTGAATTTTCTTGTAAATTACTGATATTCTCTTTTAAATTTGATGAGATGTTTTTTTTTTTAGATATAGAGTTAATAGGAATTAATTAGTATTATTACGTACTCCCTCTGTCCCATTCTAATTGAGAAAATTTTCATTGCACATTGTTTAAGAAATTTTAGTAACTTTATTTTCATATCCTTATATTACATTAAATGCTTCACCATTTTTTTAAAAAATGTTTTTAAAATGCATTAATTGATAAGGGTAAAATAAGAAAAATAGTGTGAAAAATATTTTATAAATATAAGTTTTCAAATAGAATGAAACACCCAAAATAGAAAATTTGGTCAATTAAATTAGGACGGAGGGAGTATATTTTATACATGCAAATTGCATACCACGATATGAGAGAGTCGGGGTCGAACCCCAACCTCATGCACTAGTGAAAGGACTTAGCTATTAGGTGAATTTACAGTTTTAATTTGTTTTTATTAGTTATGTTTAAATAGTAAGAAATTAATTTATATGTTTTTTTGTTTGCTAAAGTGATAAAAATTTAATATTGTTTAATTATAGTCTATGGAAATATAATGCTATCTTTATTAAAAAGTACATTTGCTAGATTAGTTTTTTTTATTATTTAAAAATGTTACTTGATATAATGATGTGTAATTATTTTTTTACTTTAAATATCTTTTTTAAAAATTATATTAAGCAAAATAATATGAGAAGATCACAAAAATACCACAAAAATAGCTCAACATTTCACACATTGTCACCTAACTCCCTTATTTATCATTCCTACCACAAAAGCAAAAAAGTTTACAACAAACACCATTCCATTAAATAGGTGACACATGGCAAGCATAATACCATCTTAATAAAAAGGAAACACAACAACTAGCACATGTGATTTTTGTGTCAGCGCGCGTCATAACGCGTCAGCACGTCAGAGCGCGTCAGCGTGTCAGCACCTATAGCAAGCAAGCATCAACAAATTATAGACACAGTTTTGTAATATCATACGATACATCTCTGATACATCTCTGATACATCTCTGAGACATCATTTCAAAAAAAAATTGATAGTAATCTATTTATTTTTTAAAAATATATACTGATTATTTATAGTATTTTATTATTTCTGTACATTTACAAATATAAAAATAATCCACAAAACTATTCAAAATAATATTTACAAAAAGTAAAAAATTAGTTTAATTAACTAACAATAAATAATTGTGTATCAATGATGTATCAAACAAATATGATATTGATATATATCGGACACGGGTCCGATGCATGAATAATATATTTTTCATGTATAAATTATGTATCAAAGATTTATCACATATGTACTAAAAATAATTTTATTAATTATTATCGAATATATTGTTCATACATACCGAACACGGGTCTAATGCATGAATAATATATTTCTCATGTATAAATTATGTATCGAATATGTATCAAACATATATTAAAATAAATATATAATACATGTAATAAAAAATTTGATACATCGCAAAATGTATCAAATAAGTGTAAAAAATAAGTGTAATAAAACTGTATATATCATGTATCTATTTAAATATATATCGTGTATAAATTTAGTAAAAATGTATCTATCATGTATATATTTAAATATATTTAAAAATATATCTATCGTGTATAAATTATGTATCAGTGATGTATCTATTAAGTACATTTAAAAAATATATCTATCATGTTTAATATATTTTTATAAATACCACGTATAAATTATGTATCGAAAATGTATCACGTATGTATCCAAGATGCATTAAATATATATCGGAGATGTATCAAATATTTATCGAATATTTTGCACTTATACTCGTCTTTCTCATTTCTTCCACCTTGGGACTTTCAGTCAAATAATGAAAACAAACTGATCAAATATATATAAAACAATAAATATAATAATATTAATTATAAGCTTTTTTAAATTTAAAAACGAACCAATTGAATTAGTCAGTTAATTTAATTAATGTATCAAATATGTATCTATAATATATAAATTGTGTATCAGAGATGTATTAAAAATATATTCGAGTTATAATTAAATATAGTCGATTAGAATTAAATAAAATATGTATCGAAGATGTATCCATTTTTTAAAAATATAATAACAAACGGATCTGATTAGTCGGTTGATTTAATAAAATCGATAAAAAAATAAAAAAAAATGTCTAAACGATCTAAATTATATATCAGAGATGTATCAAATATGTATCGAATATGTATCCAAATATGTATCAAAAATATTTACTACCAATTAATTTTATTAATTTGAAGTCAATTTTTTTAATATTTTGAAAATGGGCTTTATATCAACTACCTCTGTTCCTAATGACCAAACTAAAAATCCCACCATAAATCTTTTACCACATCATACCACACATATTTTTCAAGGGCAAAAATCTGATCTTTGTACTAAAACAACAAAAAAGTCCCTCCCTCTTGAACTATCACTCTTCTTTCTCTTTTAGGAAGAACAGCTAATGGAACTACATGAACCCATTTTTCACCAAAACTACATGAACCCATTTCGGCGACATCTGGTTGGTTGTTTGACTCTAATTTTGAATTTACACCTCAAAAATGGATCTCAGTTTTTTATTAATGCATATCCTTGCTTCGCATTCAAAGCAAACCATAAACAAGATAGTTTGGACTTCATTTATTCCAACCAAATCAAGGTGATACAAATCCGATTCAATTAGTGATCTAGTAGCTCTTTGTCCCAAGAGGTTGACAGCGACGCCTAGGTTGCAGCGAGCCCCGACGACAGATGTAGGAGTGGAAAAAAGATGGTGGCGTGAGAGTAGCGTAGAGAATGGGTGATGAAGAGAGAAGTTTTTTTATGGCAACATGGAAGCTCGGGGAAGAAGATGGATGTGTTATTTTACTGGACACGTGCAAGTTTGGTAGGACATGGTGCTGATGAAAAGTATTAAGAAGAGTTGGTAAGATAGTAATAAATATGGTACAAATGTAAACAAAATAGTTTAATTTGTGTTTAACGAAAAAAGCTAAAGAATTGTTGGTTTTCTTGTTATTTTCTCAAATAATATTATATTAATTTAAATAAAATATTGAAGAAAAATGATGAAATTAAACACAATTTTTTATAGGCTTAATTTTTTAAAAAAACCCCACCTTACACTTTTTTTTTCGTTTATACCCTGACCTTGTAAAAACACCATTTGTACCCAATTTTGAGTTTTTATGTTTCATCTCTACCCAAAAGCATTAAATTGTACTCTTTTCATTTGGAAAAGAGTTTAAAACATATTTTTTTCTATTTTTAAAAATACAAATAAATCCATAAACTTAAAAAATAATCAAATACATCCAAATAATTAATTAATTTTTTTTAATTTTATAAAATTTTAAAAAATTATTATTATTTTTAATTTTTTTGTCGGAAATATTTTTTAAAATTTTTTAAAAAAATTCGGAAATATTTTTTTAAAAATCAAAAAAAAAATTATTATTATTTTTAATTTTTTTGAAGAAGATGGTATTTTTGTACTATTAATAACATTAATATCTAATTAGTAAATAAGTTAAAAATGAAGGGTTGTTTTAAACTCTTTTTCAAATGCAAAGAGTACAATTTAATGCTTTTGGGTAGAGATGAAACATAAAAACTCACAATTGGGTACAAATGGTGTTTTTACAAGGTCAGCGTATAAACAAAAAAAAATGCAAGGTGGGTTTTTTTTTGGGCTAAGCACACAAATCACCCAAGTAGTCCATTTGTTTTCATAAATACACCAGCTATTAAAAAAATGCAGAAATCTCTCAATTAAAAAAATAAATTTTCATAAATACCTCAAATGCAATAACACGGAGAATAATCATCAAAATAGGACGATTATGTCCTTCCTTAAATATTCACATTTACAACTCTCTCTTACTTCTTTTTGTTATAAGCACATTCACAATAAGACGATTATGTCCCTTATAAAGTTATATTAGCGCACATTGAGATGTCTTTCTCATGATCTTCTCTCTTTTACAAGCTCCACTGCCGGCAACAATGAAAGAAATCCGTTTCAGATCAGTTAGTATGTAGTTATTGATTCCGGTGGAAGGAAGCTTGCCCTGGAAGACGTTAAGGATACGACGATTCAATTTGAGGAAGATCTAGTGGCTGCGCGACGGCAATCCGGTTGAGATCTGGCGGCGGTCTGCTAAAAAACGTATGAAATCTATCACTGTCTAGTTAAAATCTTCTCGTCCAATTTATTGAGCAGTAGGTACGATGGTGCTGGTTGTGGTAGCGGTTTGTTGGTGGGAATAGCTATTTTTCGTTTGTGGTGGTTTAGTAGTTGACTCTACCATCACTCTTTCTTCTACTGAATTCTTTGTTCTCTTGAATTAATTAAGTGGTTGATATCTGTACAATTTAATTGTGCTAATTATGTTAGAATGTTCTTGCTTAGATTTTGTGTAGTATTTGCAAATTTAGCTAAAGTCAGAGTCTTCCATTTAGAGCTAAATTAGTTTCTAATTATAAAATTGTCATGATTTCATGTCACTGTTAATGAAGAAAGGACAAAAAAAACGACAAAGAAGCTAGAAATTATGATCTAAATGTGCATAAAATTTTAACTTTCATGGGCAGATTGATTGGTTAGTACATGAAAATTGGTAATTGTCAAAAAAGAGTGTTTTCAATTTCAATTAGGCTAAACTAGTTTAATTAACATTATCTAATATTAAGCTGACATAAAGTTTATATAAATTTAAATGCAACGATCGAATGTAACATATGATGTCAAAATATTCCTTGGATATAGTGAGATTTAAGGGTTATTGATTCTGGGAGTCATTGTACTTTCCCAAAGTTGCAAAATGGTCACCGAACAATTTTTTTTTCCAAAATGGTCACTGTAATTTGTGATTAGTAACTTCCGGTGATCACCAAATAAAATCCGGTGACTTTTGTCCTACGTGGCTTGCCGGAAACTTACTCACACCTTCCTCTTTGCCATGTCATTGTCGATATCACTCTTATTTTTCTACATCATCATCTTCTTCCCTAATTTTTTAAACATTTTTCGGCAAAAAAAAAATGTGAGTCAGCTTCCGGCAAGGCACATAGGACAAAAGTCACCGGATTTCATTTAGTGATCGCCGGAAGTTACTAATCACAAAGTACAGTGACCATTTTGGAACAAAAAATTGTTTGGTGACCATTTTGCAACTTTGGGAAAGTACAGTGACTCCCAGAATCAATAACCCGAGATTTAAACTAGTATATGTATGTTTGTTTTAGAAAAACAAATTGATAAAAAATTACAATGACTAATATTGAAATAAATAAATTTCGTCAAAGATAATAAATAATTTGGTTGACATTCGGTTGATTTACGGTTGACATTTAGTTGATTTTCAGTTGCCATTTGGTTGATTTTTTGTTGACATTTGTTTGATCTTTAATATTTTAAAAAATAAAAAATAAGAATTTCAACAGATTCAAACAAATCCGTCAAAACAATAGAAATCGACGTTTGTCAACATCAAAAAGAAAAAAATGGTAATAATTATTTTGAAATGTATCGTGGAAGAAAAATTAAAAAAAAAATTAATATGTGGTTGACATTTGGTTGATTTTTAGTCGATTTGTAGTTGATGTTGAGTTTACATAAGGTTGATTTTCAGTTGCCATTTGGTTGATCTTTTGTTGACATTTGTTTGATCTTTAATGTTTAAAAAAAATAAAAAAACAAGAATTTCAACAGATTCAAACAAATATGTCAAAACAGTAGAAATGTCAACATTAAGAAGAAAAAAATGATAAAAATTGTTTTGAAATGTATCGTGGAAGAAAAATAAAAAAAAATATTTTTGATATTTGGTTGATTTTTAGTTGATTTGTAGCTGATGTTGAGTTTACATAAAATTGACTTTGTGTTGATATCAAGTTCATATAAACTTGAATTTGAGTTGACTTGAGTTTATTAAACAATTGCGAAAAGCCTTATAAACTTTATTTTTCAGTTTAATATTAATTAATTTCCCACTTTATAAATTAAATTTGACGATGTTAATTTTTTAATAAATTAATTTGATTAGGCTACGTTAATTTTAAATTTATAATAAAAAATTTAAGAGTTTATTTTGAGTTGAAATTGAGTTGACATTTAGTTTACGTAAGGTTGATTTTGTGTTGATATCAAGTTCACACAAAGTTGACATTAAATTTACACCGACCATTGTAGAAAGACTCATAAAGTTTATTTTCAGTTTAATATATTAAGTTTAATTTTAAGGATGTTAACTTTTTAATAATTAATTTGATTAGAATAAATAACTATTTGGAATTGACATTGAATTTATGTTGAATTTATATAAAATTTATATTAAAACATAAATTAGGATAATCAGGATGATAACTTAAAGTATGCACAGAATATCAGTAAGATGAGAGCATTCACATAATAATTCAATATGGTAATCAAAAAAAGAGAGAAGTGCACAACTTTTTTTATTCAAGTGAATATAGAAAAAATTTCAACTCTTTACTGAAGGCATTTTCGGTCATGATAAACTTATAAAGCAAATATTTCGACTCACACTAGAGAAAAACCTTCTATTTGTGAACTTTCTCAATTCGCCTATATGTTGGAATATTCACAAAGCATTAAAAACATAATCATAGAGCATAAATACAACATTTATTAAAACTGAATCAAAAATGTCATTAACAGAACCATGAAGGCCATTTCAGTATCCCGAAAATAAAAACATAGCTGAAAACATAGTAGTAGATTAGAAAGAGCTCAATTTTTCAAATGATGGCCAGCAACACAAACAACCATCATGCCATGAAAACACATACAAAATCCAAATGACTAAAATCACAGCTTAACATCCACCACGAAGTCGCAAGACAAGGTGTAGATCAGACTCTTTCTAGATGTTGTAATCTACCAAAGTTCTTCCATCCTCCTCCTTCTAGATGTTGTGCTTAGCCCATAATTTTACTAAACCCACCTGATGAGTTATCAATATAAGTAGTATCCAAACTAGAAGCTCTATAAAACACCCTTCATTGAATCTCTGCAAATCAACTTCATTTTCAAATGAATCACAATAATTAATTAATTAAATTCATAGCGAAAGCAGTAATCCTACTCACTATTTTCTCTGTAATCTCACTTTCAATGTCTTAAAGGAATAATGGTAGGTGAAGACATACATGAAATATGTTAAGGAGTTTTAAAAAGCCAAAGAAACCAGCAATAGCTCCTCCGCCGTAGTGAAATCCTAATCTTGTTTCTTGCTGCTTATCATAATACATAATTAGAATTTCACCTACTAAGCAATTAGCAGTAACAATTTCTTTACTAAAAATATTACTGCAATTAACCAACACCATTTTTATAGTTAAAAAAATCAAATTATAATATTCATCAAATTTTTAAGTTTCAAACTTACAATTAACAACCCATTAAAAGAACAAAAATGGTAATTCAAACCACTTTCAATTTCTAACCTAAATCATAGTATTCAAATCCATAAAATCAATGACTCACCAGCCTTTTCCATCACAATAAAAGAGAATCGCGGATTGCGGCAGTCATCGGTGGTCGTCGGAGTATAAGTAGAAGATGTGGGCGGTCGTCGGAGCATAAGACAGTGGGCTGCAACACTGATAGAGTTTGAATGGTGTAGCAAGGGTAAAAAAGGACTATAAATATTTTGAGGTATGGATGAAAAGTAAAAAATACAAATGAGAGAATTCTGCATTTTTTCATATCGTGAGGCACGAATGTATACATTAAGAAAAATTGAGATATAGAGTGTAATTTCGTCTTTTTTTTAAGGAATTAAGCCTTTTTTATATTTGGCATTTAGGATAAAGTTCCACCTGCCATTTTATCTACTCAATAGGAAAAAAAAAAGAGGAATCTGATTAGGTAACGGACTCCAAAACAAAATGGCCCATTTACGCATAGCAGGACCTCATTGGTGTTTGTACGCTATATTATTCCCTCCCTTTTTATCGTCATCGTCCCGTCTTCACTCTCTCTCAGCTGCTCCTACTGCTCTCACTCTCACTCGCACTAATCCTTTCTCCATGTAAGCATTTCATTAGCTTGTTATTAATTTCTTCTGTTAGTGTTTGATTTTCATTCGACACGCCACGTTCATTGAATTTAATTGCTAAATATTGAATAAATTGGTTACTATCTGTGGATTGTACTCGTAGTGTTCGTGTGTTGTTATTGTATTAATAATCAAATGGTTACGAATGATAATTTACCATCTTAATTTAGTAACATTGCTTTTGTTTTGATGTGTAGCAGCAGCAGTAAAAGAGTTTTTACCAGTCCAGCAATGGCTGTTTTGCCTCAAAAGGAATTACCGCTTGAGATAGATGCAAGCACTAAGGAAGAGTATGCTTCTCAGTCCAAGCTGCTCCAAGAATTTACTAGTATCTCTAGTATTGACAAGGCTTGGACTTATAGTTATAAGTCTAATACTGGTATTGACTTCATGTTAATTTTAGCTTCAATTTTTATTTATTTCAAAAATTATCTATTCATGTGTATTTTGAAATTGAAAGACTTGACTTCCAGTAAACTTATAGAATTTGTAGACATGGTATTCTATGGAATAGAATTGAATTGGATTCGCAAAACATTTGGTGCAGGAACGGGCTCTCAGGCAATATTCTCAATTAGCCAGCCAAATGTTTTGGCTAATAAAAGGAGAAAGTACATTCTATCTGCTACCATTTCTAAGGAAAATAGCAGTTCAATAAATTTTCAATGGGCCGCATTTCCTTTTGAGATGTCAGGTGTGTCTACAATGGTTCCGTCCCCATCCGGTTCTAAGCTTCTTCTAATACGGAATCCTGAAAATGATTCTCCCACTCGTTTTGAAATTTGGTCCCAGGGACAGGTGGAAAAGGAATTCCACGTCCCTCAATCTGTTCATGGTTCGGTGTATGTTGATGGATGGTGAGTAGTTACATGTATAATAATTTTTTCGTTTCTTGCTGGTGCTCCATTCAGTATTTTATTGCCATACTGTGTCTTTCCTCTTTGTGCACCACTTGTGTTTTAGCTGTATGAGTGATTTGATTGTACTTTGTAAGAGCCTAGTGCCGAAAATTTGAACTGCTAAGACAAATAGTTGTTATTACTTGCTACTATTTCTTTGTTGATAATGCCACACATGGTTCCTAGAGAGTAGATCCTGGAATTGTTGAATGCTTTGGTAATTAATTTATAGGTTTGAAGGAATATCTTGGAACTCAGATGAAACTCTCATTGCGTATGTTGCTGAGGAACCATCTTCATCTAAGCCTACGTTCACTAGTCTGGGTTACCAAAAAAGTGGTGCTTCCAAGGACAAGGAATGTAGTAGCTGGAAAGGGCAAGGGGAATGGGAGGAAGAATGGGGCGAGACCTATGCAGGGAAAAGGCAGCCTGCACTCTTTGTCATTAGCACCAGCAGGTTCTGAACCTTTGTTCTTATTGTCATTAGTGCCATGATAAGGTAAATGATAGTTTTTCTTTGGATGTCTTATCCTTAATTTTACTCACATTGTGTTCCAACAGTGGAGAGGTACAACCTATTAAAGGAGTTTCGAAGTCCTTGAGCATTGGCCAAGTTGTGTGGGCTCCATCAAATGAAGGCTCATATCAGTATTTAGTCTTTGTGGGTTGGTCAGCGAATCTAAGAAAGCTTGGCATTAAGTACTGCTACAATAGGCCTTGTGCGTTGTATGCAGTTGAGGCACCAGTTTATAAATCAGAGGCCAATGTGTTTGAACTTAAGTGGGTTTATTTTTGCATTATAAGGAGTTCATGTTCATGTTATTTATTGTTTTTGTGTCTTTTTATTATAAGTAGCTCCAGAGGTTGAGTATTCTAACTGTTGTAACTTATATGTATTTGATTTTCGATTTTCTGTAAACTTCCAGAGATAGTCCTCAAGAAGATTCAACTGTTCTCAAGTTAACTCAGAGCATGAGCAGTGCCTTCTTTCCTCTGTTCAGGTAAGTCAGTTAGATGATTGGTTAGCCTTTTAGGCCTTCTTGATATCCTATAAAACTAGCCCTTTAAATTTCCTGTTGAGAAACTCTAGCTAGTATTGGAGAAGTTTGACAAATGTTTGTAGCTGCAACAGTTTTGTTCTAGGATCTCTTGTGGTCGTAGCCTAAAATTATCTAGACAATGTACTCCTCTCACTTTGAGATATATTAGAATGGAATTTTCATCACCTTTGCCAATTTCAGTATAAGCAAATGAATTTTCATAGATTGCTGTGTTCACTAATATTTCCCACAATTGCGCTTATCTGTGAGGTGCACAAGAATAATTTTACGTCCAATTTGAATTATGTTTTTGCTTGTATGTATCTTATAGAGTGCATTCATGCACACACTTACAGGTTCTTTGGAAGAGTTTATTTGTCAAGAAATTATGTCATATCTCTATCTTAAAAGTCTTAAAATGTAGGCATGCTTTTCTAAAAATTCTGTTAATTCTGTCTTGGCTAACTAGTGGTGTTTTCCCAATATCTTTCATAATCATCATATTTATCATCCTATAGCTAATTGTAATGTATGAAGCTGTATAACTTGTGTTTTCGTGTATTATTTTTAAAACAGCATTCTTGTAGCTGATTGCTTGTTTGTTCTGTACATGTGTGGTATTTTATACCAAACTGTGAGGAAGGTTCCTTGTGTTTCTGTCTGCGAAAATGCAGGTGTATTGTAAAATTGAGTCACCTCATAAAATATATTTAAAATGAAACTGATTGTGCGTTTATCATATGTGTATGTGTTTCTTTCATTTCCAGTCCAGATGGAAAGTTCCTTGTGTTTATGTCTGCAAAAAGTTCTGTAGATTCTGGGGCACATTCAGCAACAGATTCACTTCACAAAATTGATTGGCCAGTTAATGGAGAGTTAAACCCCCAAGCAAAGATTGTTGACGTGGTCAGTCCTTCATCTGTTTTAAAATTTAAATTCTTGAATTATTTTGGGCTTAAGATTAAATGATCGGATACTGTTTCTTAAGCATGGGAGAAATTTATCAACTTCGATTTCCATTCAAGCATTTAATTAAGCACTTGTAATGCTACTGCTGGTACTTCTATCATGAGCTATATTTACATATCAGAAAATTATGTTTTGCTTGTAATTTACCTGCACATATTTGGTTGGGAGAATATTGTGGTATACTTTTGAATTTTTTCAACAGTTATGCATACATTCTCCCTTTGAGGAGTGGCAAGGCACCACCACTGACATCTTAGCTTGCCCCCATTATGAAACTTATTAATGCTTCTACTTTTGTTAATGATTAGAGAAAGATTTTCTGCTTTTATAGAAACCGCCTTCTTTATTTTGGAATATCACCTAGAATTCTCAAATAATAGGAAGTATGAGTCTACGTTTTTGAAGAACTTTCCCTTCTCTCTTACTGTCATCAGTTCCCTACGTAGGATATAAGCTGCGTTTTTCGGGTTATAAAGTAAAGATATGTTCATACGTGTAACGGTTTAAGCAGTTGTTTGCAGATAGGAAAGAAATGTACATTGTAGATATGTAAGGTACTTACGAAGAGTTTTCCTATAATCCCTGCAGATTCCTGTTGTACAGTGCCCAGAGGATGGCTATTTCCCTGGGCTTTATTGTTCAAGATTTCTTAGTAATCCATGGCTTTCTGATGGTTGTACAATTATTTTACCTTCTGTATGGGGCAGCAGTCAAGTTATCCTTTCTGTGAACGTGTTGAGGTAAAGTTTTAGTATCATTTTCTTTTCCCATAGTTACGAACTTCACCAATATTGTTTCATAACGTGTTCACAACATGATAATCAACTTATAGTGGGGATGTAAAACGGATTAGCCCTTCCGACTCAAAATTTTCATGGAATCTTCTTTCTCTGGATGGGGACAACATTATTGCCGGTAAATCCAATCCTAATATTTATTAGTAATAGTTTCTGTTTAACAAAGTATTTCATTTTTTTCTCTTATTCCAGTATCTAGCAGTCCGGTAGATGTTCCTGAAATCAGGTATGGCTTTCTTGTGGAGGAAACAACTAAAAAGCCCATATGGAGTTGGTCAGATGTATCAAGCCCCATATTCAGATGCTCTGAAAAGGTATGGATCTTTAGTTTTCCTATATTATTGTTAATTTGCTTAGTCATACATAGGGATGGGCATTCGGTTAAACCGAACCCAATCGAAATTACCCTATTTAGGAATTCAAACCGAACCATAATTATGGGAAAATTAATTTTCCAAACCAAACCGAACATGTAGGTTTTGTCAGTTTGGTTTTGGTCAGTTTTTGCACACCCCTAGTCATTTATGATCTTTATAAACCCTATTTCTCTAAGACATAGCTTTTTCTTGATACAGGTTAGGTCATTGCTCTCATCTCGTCAATTCGATATATTGAAGATCCCAGTCAAGGGTGTTTCTGGTAGCCTGAAAAAAGGTATTTTATACAATATGAATTTTGCTTTTGCATTAAAACCAGTTGACATGAGACAAATGTTGCATTTTTGATGCATTCTAATAGGGGTGAGCAACGGTCGGTTCGGTCATCGAACCGCCCAAAAATTCAAAACCGTTCGGTTTTTTAAAAATTTCGGTCACCGAACCGTATTAACCAAATTATATCAAAACCGTATTAATCAAACCGAAATATTACGGTTCAGTTCGGTCGAAAACCGTAATATTTTTTGTATGGTTTTTAGAAAGAAAAAAAAACAGTTTTTTAAAAAATAAATAAAAAAAATGGAAAAATTTAACCTAGAGAGTACATGTGCTTTAAATTAAATCTATATTTATCTTTTTTTATTATAAAACTATAAAATTAAACAAGTTTAATATATAAATGTGAGTATATGAAAGTTTAAAACAATGTAATTTTTAAAATACGGTCGGTTCGGTTATTACGGTTATTTTTTTGTAAAACCGTAAACCGAACCGAATAGTCAAAATTTTAAAAATTCGGACCGTAACCGAACCATATTTTCAAATTATATTTCGGTTTGATTAATTCGGTTCGGTTCGGTTATTCGGTTTTGACCGTTTAATGCTCACCCCTACATTCTAATGCTAGTCTAATATTTATTGCCTAATTCAGGCGACAATACGTGTCACCATGATGTTAATGGTAGTATGCCCAGGTTTTTTGGTGACCACAAGTTCTTAGATTAAACCTTCAAGAAAGATAAAAGATATTGCTTGGTGTTTAATTTTCTGTTGATTCACTGTTTTACTTCTGTTGGCAAGTAAAATTGAATGTTTGTCATGGGAGCTTTTTTGCAGGAAATCTTGTTTGATACTGAAGTAGATTTTTATTTTGGTCTTTTTTCATCAATCGCTTTCAATTTAATATGCTGATAGCAAATTCCTGAAGCATGGTTTCTAGCATAAAGTTTGGTCAACTGGTTTTAATGAAAAAATTAGTGAATTTCAATTATACATTCTACATGAGATACAACCATAGTTTCTCTTTTGTGTTGATAAAAGTGATTTGGGGGACTATATATATTTTACTTCTCAGGTGCCAGTAAACCTTTTGAAGCTATATTGGTATCTTCCAATTCTAAAAAGAATGATGCATCTGATCCGCTGATAGTAATGCTTCATGGAGGCCCGCATAGTGTTACACTGTCAAACTTCTCGAAGAACCTAGCCTTTCTGTCTTCAATAGGTTATAACTTGTTGATTGTAAATTACAGGTTCGTAAAAGCTTTAAAACTAAAGCCACTTCTAAGTTGAATCTAAGTACCAGGAAAGGGCTGTCTTGCCTGTTAAAGTATATATCTGTTTTGCCTTCTCAAAATATAAAGTCAAATAGATAACTTGTCCTCTCCCCCTTCAGATACTGCGCTTTTACATGTTGTCATTTGATGAGTCTATTGAAGCATCTAACTGTTGGAAGTAAACATGACTAAAATAAGTTTTGACAAGGCTAGGACATATGTCCTGCTAATGTTATCTCAAGCAGGGTTAGTGTGCCATTTCTAGTCACATGGACTTTTTTATTTAGAGGGATAGCTCAAGTTGGTTCACGAAACTATTTTCTTTATTCACGTCAGAATGTAGATGGAGGAAAAATAAACATTTTTTACTAAACTTTTGTTTGACAAGTGTTCCCTTTTTCTTTCTTGGGATTTTAAATTTATTCAATGAATTGAATCCATGCTTAGATGCCATTATCTTGTAAAATGGTTTTGTGATACTTTTTGGTATTGACAGTGTGTGATTGAGGTTAAAAAAAATACATTGTGTGATTGAGGTTAAAAAAATACATTCTCAGGTACTTTTTTGATATAGACAGCGTATTTTTCATGATGGGAAGTCGGTATAAAGTACACTCTCAGGGTTGCTTCATTTCACCTTCCCACCCTTAAGAATCACAGTTTTATAAATGTATTCATATCATTAACACATGGCCAGTGTTGGTTCTCATGCAAAAGTATCCTAACATTGTTATTGATGTCAGAGGTTCATTAGGATTTGGCGAGGAGGCATTGCAATCTATTCTGGGGAAAATTGGTTCCCAGGTCTTATCCATTTCTTCTCTCATTAATGTTTTTCTTTTCCTTTGTTTTGTCATTGTTCTTCATCTTATACACGTTAGTAGTATTACGATTTATGACCAAGAAGCTGCACTTTTGCGGCTCTTTTTGTGTCCCTATTGTTTCTAGTTTTCTATTTTTATTTTTTCAAAAAAAATCCATAAAAATATTTAAATTTCCTGAGTTTAAACTATTCTTTCACAAGGATACTAATGTTTTAGCTTACTTATCCGCAGGATGTCAATGATGTGCTAACAGCTATAGATCATGTTATTGACATGGGTCTTATTAGCCCTTCTAGCATTTCTGTGCTTGGTGGTTCCCATGGTGGCTTCCTCACGACACACTTAATTGGCCAGGTATAGTAGTTTCTAGTTTAATATCCCGCTTCTTCTACATGCAGTCAATTGTCTCTAGTACACTGGACGATTAGGTTAATGGTAGCACATGGACATCTTCTGAAGTACGAATACTTCTTTCAAATTTCTACAGGCACCTGATAAGTTTGCTGCAGCAGCTGCGAGAAATCCTGTTTGTAACCTTGCATCAATGGTTAATACAACAGATATCCCTGATTGGTGCTATGTCGAAACTTATGGAATTGAAGGGAAAAATAAATATACAGAAGCCCCATCAGTAGATGACCTAACTCTCTTTCACAGCAAGTCCCCTATATCCCACATCTCAAAGGTACTTCAGAATAGTTATGTATTACAATGCCATGAGTCTGATTTTGGAGCTTTTGATCACAATCACTCAACAGAAAACTTAGCATTATACAGTGATATAGTTCGAAATAAAGTTTGCTAGAAAAGCATTAACCAACAGCAGTAGCTGCATTTTTTACCACGAAAATACATCTGCAGAACATGTCATTTGTTTACTAGTGCACAACTTAGGCTTTCATTATTTGATTCACAACGGTACATGCTTGATAACCCCCCCTCACCCTATAAGGTAGTTCCACCCCTGGTGCTGTTCACTCGGGTAAATTGTTCCAGTGGGAAATTTATTTTTCCCTGGTGCTGTTCACTCGGGTGATAGTCCGCCCCTGTTCCTATTCATGGTTGCTAAGGAATCGAAAACAAAGAGTTTAGAATAAATACTTTTGATATTTCTTGGCATATAAAATTTAATTTCTTTGGGTGTTAATAACATAGATTATTTTGAGCGCTCGCCAAATGCGGAGCTGCAGTGGCCGTAGTAAATGCCTTTGTATACTTCAGTCAAGAACCCTAAATGTAGAACTTTGTTTTAGTCTAAATAATGATTAATGTGTACAATCATATGTTTAGTGGACACTTCAAAAGATATATTCTGCTGAGCGTTTATTAAGTTGATAATTTCTGCAGGTCAAAACACCAACAATCTTTCTTATAGGAGCTAAAGATCTTCGTGTTCCAATGTCTGATGGCTTGCAAGTAAGATATTTTCCTTTTATTTGTGATCCGCAATTGACAATTATTTATGACAGTTTTATGATATATCATATGATAATAGTTGATAAAAGCAACAATTACTTTTCTTTTGATATTGAATTTTTGTAGTATGCACGGGCATTGAAAGAGAAAGGAGTTGATGTCAAAATCCTCATTTTTCCAGATGATACTCATGCAATTGAGAGGTAAATATTTGCATTGCCAACTTTAGCATGCTTTATAGCTAGTGAATAGGGTTATTACTTATTATTATCAGACGCTTTTGGTTCAAATTAATTCTATAAAATTTTGTAGGAATCCTTTTCTAAATGAATGTGGTTGTGTTAGATTTACTTAAAAATTTAAGCCAAGTGTATAAGCTTTACCCTAACGTCGGGCTTGATTTTTAAGTCGTGACCTTAATGTTTTATACAACGTTATTAAAAATGACAAAATAGATCCTACTTTAATATATATTTTGTTGCCGTTATTTTTTCTAATGTCGACGAGATATAGCTTACACTTAACATTTTATTCAATTTGGACATAAATGATTTATTTTTATATAGAATTCAACGTTACATAAAAAAATACAAATTGGATGCTCTATCAATGTCACGTGTTGTCCACGACAGCATGAATAATGGCCAAACAAAAATTTATTAGAGGGTCTATTGTGTTTTTTTTTTAATAATGTTAAGTATCATTTTAATAAAAGAAATCATTAAGATCCATGTGAAAATTCAAGTTAAAATTTATTTGCAAATTAATGATTTTTGGGAAAAGGATAATTTATGTCCTTAAGGTTTGGCTCTAAGATCTAGTAAGCCTTTAACGTCTGGAAAAGTTTAAATATGCCAACGTCTTAAAAAGTGAACAATCAAGCCTCCGACGTCTCATTTATGTGTCCAAATTGGTGATATGGTTGTTCACTTTTTAGGATGTTAAGGGTATACTTGAACCTTTTCAGACATTGAGAACTTATTTGATCCTCGAGACAAATCTTAAGGGCATGAATGGCCTTTTTCCCATGATTTTTAGAGTAGAATTGAGGATCAAGTTGGTGCATTTTTCAGCAAGCCTGACATATATTTTTCTATAGGCCGCAATCTGATTTCGAGAGCTTCCTTAATATTGGGGTGTGGTTCAAGAAATACAGCAAATGAAAGACGATCTTGATTTGGAATCAAATACAATATCGAGCTGTGTTCATATTACTGTCCACTATGAAAACGATCCTTATTAATGTCAATAAGAGCGTTGTTCTCCCATTATTGTGAACGAGAAGGGAAAAGGTGTGAAATGATAATGAGTCCAGTCTTTTTAAATTGGAGCTCAATTGAAGTTCGTTTTTAAAAATGATTTAAAACTTTTGTAAATTGTTTGAAACCTTTTTTGAAGAGATGTACTGTTTTTAAAAAACTGTTTTAAATTGTTTGAAATATTTGTAAACTGTTTTGAAATTTTTGTAAGTTATTTGAAACTGTTTGAAATCTTTGTAATTGGTTTGAATTTTTTTTAAACTATTTGAAACTGTTTTTAAATAAAGGTTGCATATTGTGTTTTTGGAAACTATTTAAAACCTTAGTAAATTGTTTGAAACTTTTGTAAATTGTTTCAAATTTTTGTAAACTGTTTGAAAATGTTTTTTTTTTTAAAATGTTTGAAATCTTTGCAAATTGTTTGAAACTATTATATAATCTTATTTTTAAAACGATAATAAAATGTATTTTAAAAATCTTTTGAAACCTTTTGAAACTATTTTTAATAGATTTTTAATTAGAAAAAATAAACTAATAATTTATCATTTTTTTTGAGAAAGTATGATCGTTGGATCTGAATTCAAGAAAAATTCGAAGCGATTTAATTACGAATTAAAATTTCAAGCGGATCGAAAATTAAATTTGAAATTCTTAATAAATTTTCAAAAAGTAATGATAGAATTAAAGAAATCGGTTTGTTGAATTGTTATGAGTTGAAGATTTTAAATTGATTGATTGAATTGTTAGTTATTTTTCTTTGAGTGAGTTGAAGAAAAAAAAAGAAGAAAACGAAAAAGGATAGTTGTAATTAAAACATTTAAAGTATATATGGAGTACAAAAGATACAAGCGGAGTAAAAAAAATAAATGCATGACATGTTTAAGTTTGTAAATCAAGTTGAAATTTTGGAGTTAACAAATGCTAATATTTTTTCTATTTATGTAGTTTGCTAATTTTTCTGAAGTTCAATCCAAACTCGATTAGTAATAATAAACAAATTAAACTTGTGCTTGCCTCATAGTAAATTTAAAATATATTAAGAATACAATAAATGTGATAGATTAACTTTTTTTATATCATTTTTTTATTATCTTGAAAATCTGATATAGTCAAACACATCATTAATTTCTATCTAGCGAAATCATCCATATTAAAATAAATAGAAAAAAATCAGTGTTAATAATATAAATATCACATTGAACAAAAGTATTACGGAGTCAATATGACCATCTCATTTTTTTATGTTGAGCAAAACATTATCGAAATCAAACATGTTATCACTATCAGTGCGCTAAAATGATGTTCATCCTCGAAGATTTAAAAATGATATATTTAATTTGCTACTATATAATATTATTATTATTGTTTGTTATTTGTGTAATATGAAAATTATCGTTTGTCTAATTTGTTTTTGTTGTGTTAGAGATGCCATGTTTGATATTATTTGTATAATTAATTTTCGAGATATAATAAATTTATCGATAGTTGGAGTAAATTTATTGTAAATGGCGGGTCAACTCTGTTATATAGAGAGGTTGGTCGCTCTGAACAGTTCATACTGCTCTCAAGTCTCTCACTAACTTCTCGAAGTAATCCTTTCTCTGCGTAAGCATTTCATTAGCTTGTTGTTAATCTTAAAATGCTTTTCATTTCTTCTTTTAGTGTTTGATTTTCATTAAATTGCTTAATATTGAATTACTATTCTAAAAGAATTGGTTACTACTTACTAGTATTACTATCTGAGGATGTCTTCAATTCATAGCGTTTGGTGTTGTTATTATATAATATAAGTAATCAAATGGTTATGAATATGTTAATTTGTTGGTATTATTTTTCCTTTTGATGGGCAGCAGCAGTAGCAAAAGATTTTTGGCCAGTCCAGCAATGGATGCTGCAAAAGCTGTTTTGCCTGCAAAGGAATTAGCGGTAGAGATGGATGCAAGTAGTGAGGAGGAGTATGCTACTCAGTCCAAGTTGCTCCGAGAGTTCACTAGTATCTCTAGTATTGACAAGGCTTGGACTTTCAAGTCTAACAGAGGTAAAAGGCAGGCATGCCAGAGTTAACTTTCATGTTCATTTATTTCAAAAACAGATTTCTATGTTTGCATTTTGAAGTTGAAAGAGTTGAATTCCAGCTGCTATAGAATTTGTAAACTTGATATTTTATAGGATAGAATTGAATTGGATTCACAAAACATTTGATGCAGGAATGGCCTCTCAGGCAATATTCTCAATTAGCCAGCCAAATCTTTTGGCTAATAAAAGGAGAAAATATATTCTATCTGCTACCATTTCTAAGGAAAATTGCAGTTCAGTAAATTTTCAATGGGCCGCGTTTCCCATTGAGATGACTGGCGTGTCTACAATTGTTCCATCCCCATCAGGCTCCAAGCTTCTTATAATAAGGAATCCTGAAAATGAATCTCCCACTCGATTTGAAATTTGGTTCCAGGGACAGGTGGAAAAGGAATTCCACGTCCCTCAATCTGTTCATGGTTCGGTATATGTTGATGGATGGTGAGTAGTTATGTGAATATAATTTTTCCATTTCTCGCTAGTGCTCCATTCAGTATTGTATTGCCAATGTTTGCATTTGCTCTCTGTACTTCGCTTGTGTTAGGCTTTTAGCTTTATAAGTGCTTCACTTGTATTTTGTAAGAGCCCAAGTGCTGAAAATCTGAACTGCTAAGAGAAGTACTAGTTGTGACTTGTTAGTATTTCTTTGTCGACATTGCCACACTGCACATGCTTACTTGAGAATAGATCCTAAGAATTGTTGAATGTTTTGCTAATTAATTTATAGGTTTGAAGGAATATCTTGGAACTCTGATGAAACTCTCATTGCTTATGTTGCTGAGGAACCATCTTCATCTAAGCCTGTGTTCAGTAGTATGGGGTACCAAAAAAATGGTGTTTCCGAGGACAAGGAATGTAATAACTGGAAAGGGCAAGGGGAATGGGAAGAAGAATGGGGAGAGACCTATGCAGGAAAAAGGCAGTCTGCACTCTTTGTCATTAGCACCAGAAGGTTCTGTACCTTTGTTATTATAATCATTAGTGTCATGATAATGTAAATGGTTGCTTTGTTAATGTGTCATTCATAATTTAAAATTGTACCGTGTTCCAACAGTGGAGAGGTACAACCTGTTAAAGGAGTTACGAAGTCCTTGAGCACTGGTCAAGTTGTGTGGGCTCCATCAAATGAAGGCTCGTATCAGTATTTAGTTGTTGTGGGCTGGTCATCAAATCCAAGAAAGCTTGGCATTAAGTATTGCTACAATAGGGCTTGTGCGTTGTATGCAGTTGAGGCACCTGTTTATAGATCAGAGGCCAATGTGTTTGAACTTAAGTGGGGTTACTTTTGCTCTATAGTTCATGTTATCTATTGTGTTTGTGTTTTTTTCTTATACATAGCTGCACTTGGAGATTGACTGGTTGAGTATTCTAACTGTAATATGTGCTTAATTTTTGATTTTCTGTAATCCTCCAGAGATAATCCTGTAGAATATTCATCTGTTTTCAAGTTAACTCAGAGCATGAGCAGTGCCTTCTTTCCTATGTTTAGGTAAGTCAGTTAGATGCTTAGTTGGCCTTTAAGGCCTTCACAAATCCTACAACATGTGTCCTTTTAGTTTCCTGTACAAAACTTCTGCAAGTTTTAGAGAAGTTGTACAAATATTTGTGGCTACAGTAATTTTATTCTAGAATCCTGTGGTTGTAGCCTAAAAATGTCCTGATATTTTCCTCCTTTCACTTTGAAATGTATAAAAATGGATTCTTAACCACCTCTGTCAGCCAGTATAAGCAAATGAATTTTTATAGATTGCTGTTTTCACAAATAAATATGTCCCACTGTTCCTCTTATTGGCAAGGTGCACAAGAATAATTTTAGGTCCAATTTGACTTATGTTCTTGCTTGTATGTATCTTATTGAGTGCTTTCATGCAGACACTTACAAGTTCTTTAGAAGAGTTTATTTATCAACAAATTATGTCTTATCCCTCTCATATAAGTTTTAAAATATAGGCATGCTTTTCTAAAAACTATGTTAATTCTGTCTTGGCTAGTTATCGGTGTTCTCCCTATAACTTGTAAAATATGAAGCTGTTTAAGTTGTGTTTTCATATAGTATTATTTCTAAAACAGCATTCATGTAGCTGATTGCTTGTTTGTTATGTACATGTGTGGTATTTTATACCATACTGTGTGGAAGGTTCCTTGTGTTTCTGCATGCAAAAATTCAGTGTATTGTAAAACTGAGTCACCTCATTAAATATTATTTTAAGTGAAAGTGATTGAATGTTTATCATGTCTGTGCATGTGTTTTTCACAACCAGTCCAGATGGAAGGTTCCTTGTGTTTATGTCTGCAAAAAGCTCCGTAGATTCTGGGGCACATTTAGCAACAGATTCACTTCACAGAATTGATTGGCCGGTTAATGGAGAGTTGAACTTTCATACAAAGATTGTTGACGTGGTCAGTTTTTTCATTTGTTTTAGATTTAATTTTTTGAATTACTTTGGGCTTAGATTAAATGATTGGATAATCTTGGTTTCTTAATTATGGTAGAAATTTTCGAATTTTTATTTCCGTCTAGTGTTCAGTTAAGAACTTGTACTGCTACTAGTGGTTACTTCTATCATGAGCAACATACATATATGTATTAGAAAATTACGTTTTCCTTGTAATTTACTTTTGTATAATTTGGTTGGGAAATTTGGGACTATACTTCAGAGTTTTTTAATTTACTACAACTAGAAAGATGATTGTTTGTTTATTGATAATGATGCGTACCTTCTCCCTCTGTGGAGTGGCAAGGCACCACCACTGACATCTGAGCCACCATTATGAAACTCATTAATGCTTTTATGAATCTAAGAAAGATTTTCTGTTTTCATGGAATCCACTTCCTTTATTTGCAAAATAAAACCTAGAACTCTCAAATGCTCAGAAGTACGAGTCTACATTTTTGTGAAGTGAATCAGTTCCCTACGTAGGATACAAGTTGCATTACTGTCATCAGTTCCACTTTCAATTGTTCATACAATGAAGCAGTTGTTTGCAGATAGGAAAGGTATGTACTTTGTAGATAGGAAAGGTACTTACTAAGAGTTTTCCTATAATCCCTGCAGATTCCTGTTGTACAGTGCGCAGAAGATGGTTATTTTCCTGGGCTTTATTGCTCAAGATTTCTTAGTAATCCATGGCTTTCTGATGGTTGTACAATGGTTTTATCTTCTGTATGGGGCAGCAGTCAAGTTTTACTTTCCGTGAATGTGTTGAGGTAAAGTTTTAGTGTCATTTTCTTTTCCCATGTTTACGAACTTTACTAATCTTGTTTCATAATGTGTTTACAACATGATACTCAAATTACAGTGGGGATGTAAACCGGATTAGTCCTTTTCACTCAAAATTTTCATGGAATCTTCTTTTCGTGGATGGAGACAACATTATTGCCGGTAAACCCAATCCTAATTTTTATTAGTAATAGTTTCCGTTGAAGTGATAGCAATTTTAACAAAAGTATTTTATTTTTCTCTTATGCCAGTATCTAGCAGTCCGGTTGATGTTCCTGGAATCAGGTATGGTTTTCTTGTTAAGGAAACAACTGAAAAGTCCTTATGGAGTTGGTCAGATGTATCAAGTCCCATATTCAAATGTTCTGAGAAGGTGTGGATTATTAGCTTTCGCATGTTATTATCATATTGCTCAATCATATATGATCTTTTTAAAGCCTATTTTTCTAAGATAGAGCCTCTTCTCGATACAGGTTAGATCATTGCTCTCATCTCATCAATTCGACATATTGAAGATTCCAGTCAAGGATGTTTCTTGTAGCCTGAATAAAGGTAATTTATACAATATGAATTTTGCTTTTTCATAGTGTCAAATAACCAATTTACCCAATAGAACAAGCTGTTGGGTAAGTAACTAACCATAGTATTATCTTAATACACCTCCGCATGCGAATGCCCATTGGACTTGAAGCGTGAATTAACGAACTCACAAGTCCACCACATCTTATGCTCAAATATTTTAGTTAACCAAATGGGATTGCCAAGGATCAAAGTCTAGACCTTTCTATCGTATAGGCTATGATATCATGTCAAATAACCAATCCATTTATATAGCCCAAGCTGTTGGTTGAGGTACGTAATATCTTAACACATTGAAACCAATTGACATCAGATAAGTAGTACATTTCTACTGCATCCTAATGATTGCCTAATTCAGGTGACAATATGTGTTACTATGATGTTAACGGTAGTATGCCCGAGTTTTTTTGGTGACCACAAGTTTTTAGATTAAACCTTCAAGAAGGATGGAAGATTTGTTTGGTGTTTACCTTGTTGATTCACTGTTTTTCTTCTATTGGCAAGTAAAACAGAGTTCTTTGCAAGAAAGCATGTTTCATAATGAAGTGGATTTTTATTTTTATCTTATCTCATTAATCACTTCCAATATAATATGATGATAGCATATCCCGAGGGGTGGTTTCTAGAAAAAAAAATTGGTCAACAATTTGTATAGGAAAAATTGTGAAATTTCAACTATACATTCTATATGAGATGCAATCACAGTTCCTCTGTGTCAGGTGCCAGCAAACCTTTTGAAGCTATATTGGTATCTTCCAATTCTAAGAATGGTGCATCTAGTCCTCTGATAGTAATGCTTCATGGAGGCCCGCATGATGTTTCACTGTCAAGTTTCTCGAAGAACCTGGCGTTTCTCTTTTCACTAGGTTATACCTTGTTGATTGTAAATTACAGGTTCGAAAAAGCTTGAAAACTAAAGTGACTTTTAAATTAAATATAAGCACCAGTAAATGCTGTCTTGCCTGTTGAAGTATCTGTCAGTGTTGCTTTCTCAAAATATAAAGTTAAATAGATAGCATGGCCTCTCCCCATTCAAATGCTGCACTTTTACATTGTCAGGGTTGCTTCATTTCACCTTTCCACACTTAAGAATCACTGTTTATATATGTACTCATATCATCAACCCATGGCCAGCGTTGGTTCTCATTCAAAAGTTCCCTAACATTGTCGTTTATGTCAGAGGTTCATTAGGATTTGGCGAGGAAGCATTGCAATCTCTTCCGGGGAAAGTTGGTTCCCAGGTCTTATCCTTATCTTCTCTCATTAATTTTTTCATTTGCTTTCTTTTGTCATTTTTCTTAATCTTAAACACATTAGTAGTATTATGATTCTTGACAAAGAAGCTGCATTCTTTTGACTTTTTCTGTTCCTGTTGTTTCTAGTTTTCTATTTTATTTATTCAATCAAATTTATAAAATGTTTAAAACACAGTTTAACTAATTTTGCACAAGAACACTAACTTTTTAGCTTACTTATCCGCAGGACGTTAATGATGTGCTTACAGCTATAGATCATGTTATTGACATGGGTCTTATTTTCCCTTCTAGCATTTCTGTACTTGGTGGTTCCCATGGTGGCTTTCTCACGACACACTTAATTGGCCAGGTCAAATAGTTTCTAGTTTACATCCCGCTTCTTCTATGTGCAGCAGTATACTGGGCAATTAAGTTAATGGTAGTACATGGACATTTTCTGATGGACAAATACTTTTTTCAAATTTCTACAGGCACCTGATAAGTTTGCTGCAGCAGCTGCAAAAAATCCTGTTTGTAACTTTGCATCAATGGTTAATACAACAGATATCCCTGATTGGTGCTTTGTGGAAAATTATGGAATTGAAGGGAAAAATAAATATACAGAAGCCCCATCAATAAATGATCTAACTCTCTTTTACAGCAAGTCCCCTATATCCCACATCTCAAAGGTACTCTAGAATCGTTATGTATTGCAATGCCGTGGGTCTTATTTTGGTTTTTTTTATCAAAATCACTCACTGAGATAGTTCCAAATAAAGTTTACTAGAAAAGCATTAGCAAACAGAAGCAGCTGTATTTTCAACCTGAAAAATGCATCTGCAGCGCATGGTCATCTGTTTGCTAATGTTCAACTCAATTTAGGCTATTATAGTTACACTCACAATGATGCGCGTCCATACTATTCACTCACTGCAAATTGTTCAAATGGGCAATTATGCCTAATTTATGGTTGCCAAGAAATGGAAAACAAAGAGGTTAAGTATACAGACTTTTGGTATTTCTTAGCATAGATAAATTAATTCCTTTGGTGGCTATTAACATGGATTATTTGGAGTGCTCGCCGAATGCGGAGCTGCAATGACTGTAGTAAATGCCTTTGTATTCTTCAGTCAGGAACCACAACAAATGTGGTATTTTGTTTTTATCTGATTTGATTCACGTGTACAATCTTTTGTTTAGTGGACGCTTCCAAAAGATGTATTCTGCTGAACCTTTATTGTGCTGATAATTCTGCAGGTCAAAACACCAACAATCTTTCTTATAGGAGCTAAAGATCTTCGTGTTCCGATGTCTGATGGCTTGCAAGTAAGATATTTTCCTGTAAATGTGATCCGCAGTTGACAGTTTATCAGAGTTTTATGGAAGCAACAATTACTTTTCCTTTGATGCTTAATATTTGTAGTATGCACGGGCATTGAAAGAGAAAGGAGTTGATGTCAAAATCCTCATTTTTCCAGATGATGTTCATGCAATTACGAGGTAAATATTCGAATTGCCTTCTTAGCATACTTTCTAGCTAGTTAATAGGGTTATTATGATCATACTCTAACGGTGCGTTTGGTTCAAATGAATTCTATAAATTATGTACGAACTTATTTCTAAATGAATGTGGTTGTGTTTGATTTACTTAGAAATTCATTTAATAAACTCAATTCTAAAGCTTTATAGAATTGATAATGTTCATGTCAAATTAATAATTAAACAAATTTGTTTGCAAAAGAAATGAATATTTCATGAAGACTGATATGCATGTTTTATTTTTCTGCAGGCCACGATCTGATTTTGAGAGCTTCCTTAATATTGGAGTGTGGTTCAAGAAATACAGCAAATGAAAGCAGTTCTTGACTGGAGAATCAAATTATTTATTTTTCGAACACAAACTTGAGAACTGGATCATTCAAGGTTGTTTGTATTGCTGTCCTCTATGAAAATTGATCCTCAATTTTCTCCAATAACCCCTAAATATTAGGCGTCAAAGTCCGAAATGGAACTCGAACTTGCCTCATAATAAATCAAAATGAACTAGTTTTTTTCAATGAAATCTAATATTAAAATTTAAAACATCATTCTTGGTTATCTTGCAACCTTTAATCCTGCCTTCGTAGCTTCCTTCTTTTGTGCCTGTCATTTATGCTACATATTTTAACATTGCCGGATCTTGAACTTGATGTAACCCATTCTAATTCTGTCTCAGATTCTGACTCAGGTTTCTGTTGTTGTATAATAAGTTGCGGCACATTCTTCAGGTTACAGCGAAGATCTTCAGGAGATTATCCTTGGAAAAATAGACTAAAAAGTGTTACGATTTGTAAGGTGCTCCATCAAAACACATAAACCAAGATGCTCGAACAACTTCTGGAACACTTTTTATTACTTGAAAGACACCGACGGAGGCCGGTGATCAGTCGCTAGAATTTGGCCGGGAATTTTTTTTGACCGACGGCGGTCAACCACAATCAACAGACAGTCAACACTCAACATGTGGTATGCTCACTGTGGACTATTAATTTTATCAACTTTTTTATATAGATGGGTGTTTTTTAAGTGTATTTTAAGTGTTTTCTTGGTGGTTTTTGGTAGGTTTTTTAGTATATTTTTTTATTTATTGATTGTTCTGTATAAGTGTGTTTCAATGTTTATTAGATGTATCTTAAATGTATTTTTGGTGTTTAACTTTTGATTTACTAAATACAAACCAAAGAAAACTAAAATTTTTTTACAGGAACTAAAACAAAAGTAAATCTAGTGTAATTTTGGTTTACTTTAGGTTTATTTTTTGTATTTCTTAGTTTAGTTGTAAATATTGTTCTCCAGTATCTCAGAAAATTAAATTTTTTTACCGGTATTTTTATATAAAAAAATCAGATAGTTTTGAAAAGAAACTCTAAAAAGAATAATAAAAGATATTAAATTTTAAAATAAATATTCCTCCGTCCCATTTTAAAAGGGTATTACTATTCGCCGCCCCAAATTACTACCTACCGCCCAACTTTTTACCAAAATATCCCTAAGCCATTTTCAGCTAAAAAAAAAACTCAATCCTCTCAACTCAACTAAAAATCCGAAAAATAACCGAGCAAATTTATAATAAAAATATCAAAATCACCTAAAATTAGAGGACGGTAACCTCTAATAATTAATCGATTTTTAATTTTTTCGTTTTTTAAATTTTTTAATGGGCCATCGCCCTCAAATGGCGATGGCCCATAGGGGTCATCGCCTCTATTTGGCGATGGCCCCATAGGGCCATTGCCATCTTAAGCAGATGGCCCAAAGGGCCATCTGCCTGAGATGGCGATGGCCCTATGGGGCCATCTGCTTGAGATGGGGCCATTGCCATCATAGGGCCATCGCCAAATCGAGGCGATGACCCCTATGGGCCATCGCCATCTGAGGGCGATGGTCCATTAAAAAAAATAAAAAAAATAAAAAATTTAAAAAATTAAATAAATAAAAACCGATTATTTACCGGATGTTCCGCCTTTTATTTTTAGTCGATTTTGACATTTTTATTATAAATTCGTTCGGGTATTCGTTGGGTTTTTAATTGAATTGAGAGAATTGATTTTTTTTTTAAAAAAAAACTGAAAATGGCTTAGGGGTATTTTGGTAAAAAGTTGGGCGGTAGGTAGTAATTTGGGGCGGTAAATAGTAGTCCACTTTTAAAATCCTTTTGTCATTTTCTTTTATGTTCCCCTTAAGAAGTCTCATGTATCTTTTTAGCCTAATTTTTCATTTTTCACCTTTTTATTTTATTTTAATACTAAAGCACATTTACAAGACAATTAATAATATCTACAGTTTCAAAGTACAATTAATAAGGGCAAAATAAAGAAATAAAAAAAATATGTTTTTACGTCTTTTTTTATAAGTATTCTACGTTTTTTAATATCTGTTAAAAAACAACAAAGAGACTTCTTAAATAGGACCCAATGAGTATTAATAGGACACAATGAGTATTAAGTTATGCGCATAAATTTGAAAAAAAAAAGTTCAATAAAAAAAAATTAATATTAGGCAAAAGATACAAAAAAAATCGTAGTTTCTCCAAAAGTATACATGAACTTTTAAACCTTTTTTGGGTACAATACAACTCTCATTGTTTCAAAATTAAACAATTAAACTCTTTCGTCCATCAACGTTATAAACTGTTGTTAATTGCTGACGTAATTATAGAAAAAAGATTCAGAAATAATTTTAATATTTAAAATATTTACCAATTTATAAAAAAAATTAACACTTTTCACCTTATTCTTTCTAATTAGCTCTAATTAATTAAATTTTTATTTAAATCAATTAAGAACAAATTAAATCTTATTAAACCAATATAAACTCAACTAATCTAACTAAAACTCAATTAAATCTGATCAAATCAACCAAAATTTAGGCCTCTTTTAGTTCAGTTATTTCTTATAGTTAGTAGCTGATAGCTGAAAAATGCTAACTATTAGCTGATAGACATTAATTGTTTGGTAAAATCTGATCAGTTGTTGCTGTTGATATGTCAAATGATCTTCAAGGGTAATAATATTCTTTTCTATTTTGTTAATTATAAATAAATTATATTATATTTAACAAAAATTAGTATTAAAATTATTATTTTTATTAGAAACAACATTTAATTTAAGATTATTTTATATAAAATATTTAATCAATTTATAATTAATTTAATAAATTATTTAATTATAACTGCTATAATATAAATAAACTAATTTAAAAATTTAAAAATAACTGGATAATTTAAAAATAGTTTTAATAATTTTATATGCAATAAAATAATATATTTTAGTTCGGGTAGTTTTATCTAAAATAATCAAAAATATTGAAACAACAATGAATTGTTGGCAAAAAACTTTAAAATTGAAGATTTTCCAATAGTGGTTGTTGGAGGCTCAAAAAGATACCTGTAGCTTTTAATTTTTTTTCACCAAACGCTTAAGTGGAGCTTTTTGAAAAGTAAAGTTAAAAACTCCACCGAAAAATTGAACCAAACACCCTTTTGAATTAAATCTAATTAAACCAATCAAAATTCAATTAATAAAACCTAATTAAATATAATTAAACCTAATTAAACCAATCGAAACTCAATTAATTAAATCTAATTAAATCAATCCAAACCCAATTAATAAAGGCCTAATTACTTAAAAAAATCCATCTTATAACATTTATTCGTTTACACCCTGACCTAGGAAAAAGTTTATTTGTACCCTTTTTCTGATTTTTCATTTTCGTCTCTATCCTAAAGAGTTAATTTGACCTCTTTTCATTTGGAAAAATATTCAAAATGATCCTTTATATTTAGCTTATATTCTAATTAAACATTAATATTATTAATCTTTTAATAATGTTTTCATCCTTTAATTAATTTAATTATCAAAAATTTAAATTTTAGGGTAGAGATGAACACGAAAAATCAAAAAAATGGTACAAATGAACTTTTTCCTACGTGAGGGTATAAACGAAAAAATATTATAGGGTGAGGATTTTTTAAGTAATTAGGCCATTAATAAAACCTAATTAAGCATAATTTAATCAATGAAAACCTAATCAAATTTAATTAAATTAATTAAAATTTAAATTCGCCTTAGACGAAGCTCGAACAATGAGCTTTGTCTCAGACGATGAACTTCGTCTGAGGTATCTCTGGCGGCGATTTCGGGTAGGGATGGTGGTCGGGTTCTTTTAATTAATTAAAGAAGAAAAATATTAATTGAATCCTTCATTTAAAGTTTTGGTAAAATTCTTGAAGGATTAACTTGAAAAATATTGAAAATATTAAAGTTATTTTTGAATATTTTTTCTTAATATATGTGACTATGTTAACTATCATATTTAGTGGAAGTATTTATTTGTCCGATTTTAAAATTTTACAGGGTTTTATTTTGTTCAATTTTGAAACAATAGTCTATTTGTATCCAAAAATAATTTAAAGGTTTATATATACTTTTAAAAAAGTTATAAGGGTCTGTTTCGTGATCCTACGTGGTGGACTTGGTTCACTTAAGAATTTGTCGTTTGTTTATACCTTTTGCTTACATTTGAAAATAAACTAAAGAACAACGCAAGCTTGCATTTCTTTTAGACACAGTCGACTGTTTCTTTGTCGTAATTCTGAAAGAGCGACTGGGTGGGTCGGATATACCATTGCCAAAGCATCGTCCACGACCATGAAGGTTCTGTAATATCTTAAAAACCTTATTTCTCCTATTTGTCCAAAAACATGTATGTGAGTAATCTTCAGTTAGATGCCCACTTTTTCCTAACTTTCAACTCAATCCGAACATCGCCAAATCTCGGAGTTTCAGTCTCCACAAACACAGGGATATCAGCTTCTCCATCAGACAACACTGAGTCCATCAAAAAACTAAGAGTTAAACGACCCCTTCAAACATCTAATGGAACCGTTAAGAAGTTCAATAATATTTGTAAACAGGGTACATGTTTGGAGCAAAACCCAGATAGAGAACAGAGCAAAAACACAAGAGATACTGACAAAATTGCGAAAAAGAAGAGTTTATGGGTTGGATTGGATGGAGTTAATGGGAATGGTTCAGCTGATAGAGTGCACACCAAGTGTTCGACGAAATGGGCAAATTACGGTGGTTCCATTCCTTCAATTTTGCAAGCTTTAGAAACGATTAAGGAGCTGGATGAGGCTTTAAAACCGTGGGAGGATACACTTAGTAACAAAGCAAGGAGCATAATTTTGAAGGAACAGTGTAGTTGGGAGAGAGCTTTGGAGATTTTTGAGTGGTTTAAACGAAAAGGTTGTTACGAATTGAATGTGATTCATTATAATATTATTATTCGGATTCTTGGAAAAGCGAAGCAGTGGAAACATCTTGAATGTTTGTGCAGTGAAATGAAGTTAAAACGTATTTCGCCTATCAATTCGACTTATGGTACATTGATTGATGTTTATAGCAAGGGTGGGTTTAAGGATAAGGCACTTGCTTGGCTTCATGAGATGAATGAACAAGGAATGGAACCCGATGAGGTAACAATGGGGAGCATTGTGCAAATGTATAAGAAAGTCGGGGAGTTTCAAAACGCTGAGCAGTTTTTTAAGAACTGGTCATCGCGGGAGTCTTTGAAGTGCAAAATGTCCAGTAAAGCGGATGGTAAAGTAGTGGATGAATCGCAAAGTAGTCTTACGTTAAGCTCGCAGACATACAACACATTGATAGACACGTATGGTAAAGCCGGACAAATTAAAGAAGCGTCTGAGGTTTTTGCAGAGATGCTCAAAAAAAAGATAGTGCCCACAACAGTGACTTTTAATACAATGATTCACATTTATGGTAATCAAGGGGAGTTCAAAAAAGTTGCTTTACTTATCAAGAAGATGGAAGAGCTTCGATGCCCGCCTGATACAAGGACATATAATATTCTTATTTTCCTTCATGCTAAGCACAATGATATAAACATGGCAGCAAACTACTTTAAAAGGATGAAGAAAGATCGGTTACAGCCCGACCTGGTGAGTTACCGTACCCTTCTGTATGCATTCTCAATAAGGCATATGGTCAGTGATGCAGAAGGTTTGGTTTCGGAGATGGATGAAAGGGGTTTAGATATCGATGAGTATACACAATCAGCTTTGACAAGAATGTACATAGAAGCTGGGATGCTTGAGAAGTCATGGTTGTGGTTCAAGAGGTTTCATCTCGCAGGAAATATGAGTTCTGAGTGTTACTCTGCCAATATTGACGCATTTGGCGAGCGTGGCCATATTGCGGAAGCAACTAAAGTTTTCGCATGTCGATTGGAGCATAACAAACTTAGTGTCCTTGAGTTCAATGTGATGATAAAAGCATATGGTTTGCGAAAGAATTACAAGAAAGCATGCGATTTATTTGATAGCATGGAGAGTCATGGTGTGGTTCCGGATAAATGCAGCTATAGTTCGCTCATACAAATTTTGGCTAGTGCAGATTTGGCGGATAAAGCAAAATTCTATCTTGAGCAGATGCAAGAGGCGGGACTGGTTAGCGATTGTGTCCAGTACTGCACTGTGATCTCAAGCTTTGTGAAATTAGGTAAACTCGAAATGGCCGAGGAGCTCTATAAGGAGATGATTAGCTTTGATGTGAAGCCAGATGTTATAGTTTACGGTGTATTGATAAATGCGTTTGCCGAGAGTGGAAGTGTTAAGGAAGCTATCTTCTACATTGATGAAATGAAAAAGACGGGTTTGCCCGGTAATACAGTCATATATAACTCCTTGATCAAGCTTTATACAAAAGTTGGCTACTTGAGAGAAGCACAAGAGACATACAAACTGGTTCAATTATCGGGTGTGGGCTCTGAAGCATATAGTTCAAACTGTATGATAGATCTATACTGTGAGCAATCTATGGTCAAACTAGCTGAAGAGATTTTCGAGAGCATGAAGAAGAAAGGCGATGCAAATGAGTTTACTTATGCAATGATGTTATGTATGTACAAAAGACTTGGGAGATTCGAAGAAGCGATTAAGATTGCAAAACAGATGAGGGGATTGGGACTCATCACTGACTTGTTGAGCTACAATAGTGTGCTTGGGCTGTACGCTTTGGACGGACGATTCAAAGAAGCGGTGGGAACTTTCAAGGAAATGGTAAGAGCTGGTATGCAGCCTGATGAATTCACCTATAGATCTCTTGGCATTGTTTTAGTGAAATGTGGAATATCAAAGCAGGCCACTAGTAAGCTGGAAGCAACTACCAAGAAGGATCCTCACAGTGGCTTGCAATCATGGCTTGCGGCCCTCTCTGCTGTAATTGATGTCGATGATGCCGATGAATCTTCCATAGTTTGACGGTCTAGATGTAATAATCTGTAAATTCTGAATACATTTTGTAATATTTTATACTATAATTGCCTGATGAATCGATTTTGATGAAATAGAAATCTGTACTCCAAATCCTCAATTGGGAGTGTTCAACTTCTGATTTTGTGTCAACTGAAGTCATTTGGTATTGAGATTTCTGTTTTCTACATATTAAGATATTTAAAATCAACAGAAAGATTAAAACTTTAGATAGGATTATCAAAATGACACCAGCAATACAGATTTATAGTTTATCTGGAGTTTCGTATACACAAGCTGTGATTTTTATGTCATTAACAAATCAAAGATCACAAGCCAAATTCACAATTTCAATCCAACTAAAATTAAGGCTACATATACAAAACTTAAAACAACAAAGATCATCATATCATTCAACCTCATACAGGCTAATTAAGCACTAAATTAAACTCTAGGCTGAAAACAATATTCAAAGAATTTTCAATTCTCCACATACAGTTTTCAAAGATTTCCCCTTATGTTCCTCCGGCGAACTCCCCCACCCACCACCACCACCACCACCACCAATCTCACCAGCAGCAGCCAGCCCTTTCAAAGAGCATCACTATGCCAATTCAGCACAACACCTTGAAGCCCATCTTTCAACTCCACCCACTGAACCTCTTGAAACTCCACACAACCACCACCAGTCTCGACCACTTTAACCTCCACCACCAGCAGATTCTCTGCTATCTCCAACACCTCAAACACCACCGCCACCCTCCCTTTCCCCAGCCCAATTGCTCCACTTTTCCCCTCTTCAACTCTATACCCCAATCTCCCACCAACCTCCCTCACTGTCTCCACTATTCTCTCCAATTTCTCCATCGAAGTAAACCTCTTTTCCCTCCTATTCCTCGAATCAAAGAGCCCCGACAAATCCAATCCCGACGACAAAGATATTATATCAAACGCAGTCACATTAGAAGTATCAAATTTACAATATTTAGTCTGCTCTAACTCAAATATACTATTCGGAGTTGGTAATTCATAATTCTTCAAGAACCAAGAATGCTTCATTACTTGCTCTAAACTCATTCTGGTATTCGGATTCGGATCAAGAAGCTGAGTTATAATAGACTTCGCCGACTTAGATATCGGAGACGGCATTTGATATTCTCTTCTTTGAATCTTTTTATACATAGCTGCAATATTAGTGTCATCAAACGGTAACTTAGCTGACAACAAGAAGAATAATATCACCCCACAAGACCAAGCCTCCGCTTTACCACCGTCGTATCCCCGCCGTGCCATAACCTCCGGCGCCGCAAAAGCTGGGGTCCCACAAGCCGTTTGAAGAACAGCTGAGTTATTATTCTGAGCCGCCTCGGCTAAAGCCGAGAGCCCAAAATCAGAAACCTTAATATTACCGTTAGCATCGAGGAGTAAATTATGGGGCTTCACATCTCGATGAGTCACGCCGTTTTGGTGACAGAAATGTAAAGCTGAGACGAGCTGTTGAAAATATTTACGAGCCTTGGTTTCACTAAGCTTACCACGTTGAACCACCTTGGTGAAAAGATCACCGCCTAATGCAAGCTCCATAACCAGGAAAATTTTGGTTTTCGTGGCCATAACTTCATGGATGTTTAAAATATTTGGGTGGTGCAGTAAGAGCCGCATGGCTGAGATCTCGGCTATAATTCTCGGCTCCATCGCCGTATCCACCGTACGTACCTTGTCGATGATTTTTATGGCTACGATCTTATTTTTATCAGCTAAGCAGCGAGCTGCGTAAACTTTAGCGAAGCTGCCACGCCCCAGTAATTTACCGAGCTCGTATTTGTTTAGGAGTGTGGTGGGGAGGGTGTTTGAGCCGGTTCTTGAAAGGGGAGGCAACTGGGGTGGTGAAACCCGTGGCGGTGGTGCTTCCATGGTGGCCGGAAAGTGGCGGTGGAGGTGGGTGGGAGTTGGAGGTTTTATTAAGCTGCACGGCACAGAAGAGAAGTGAGAGGAGGGTTGTGGTTTATATAAAGGTGAGTGGGTCCATAGGGTTAGTCGGTCAGGTTGAGATGTGATACTTTGTGTAGACGAGAATGCCCTTGTAGTTGTATTTTGTTGTACTTTGGCAGTTTTGTGGGATTTTGAGGAAATCAAGGAATATAATAGCTGTAATTACAGGTTTTTATTAGTGATTAATAATGGAATAATCTGATTTGATGCAAAATTAACGGATGTTAAATTATTGTTATTAGTATTGATCTGTTGGATTGTTTTCTTGACCTATATTCATTTTTATTTTTGTGTAATTATTTATTTTAGACTATTAGTAGTGCAACTGCTACTTACTGAGTATTCCCCTTTCAATTTTCAACAGGTTAGAGATTATAACGGAGCTTAATTAACAAACTAAAATTACAGTATGAATTTCTGTTGGCATATTTAGTGACATAGTGGTATATTTCAATTTTAAAAAAACTAAACTAAATTATTTTATATAATACTAAAATAATACTAAAATATTAAAATGTGTATCTGCTTTTTATTATATATCTTAAACTCAACTTTATTTAAAAGAATTAATTTTTTTATCAATTGAAATAGCATATATGATCAATAAGGCAACAAAAATAGTAATAAAACATTATGATAAGTGAGGTGTGTATTTTATAAGAATACTTATTAAATTTTTTTAATAGTTAAGGAGATGTAAGCGCTTGTGGAAGAAATTGAACCCACGATCTAACAGCTTGCTGCTCAGGGCGTATACCATTTGACATATAGATCATTAGTAAGAATATTATAATCAAATTCTTGAAAATTAATAATTAATTTGTTCTATTTAAAAAGTTATTTCATCGTGTTATATAAAATAAAAATTGACATAAATTTGTATTCTTTTTATCTCTATTTGTATTGTATTCTTACTAGCTATTGTTTTATAAAAAAAAATAGTAATTCATTACTTATAAATCATGTTTAAATATAAAATTGAAAATAGATAAAAATAAATTATGGTAAAAAACACTTACAATATAAAAAGGGATTTATGTAGGAAATCGTTATAAAAAGAAAAAAAATGAACAAATGATGTATTATTTGGGAGTGGATCACCTCAAGTTCAAAATTTTCTCCATTTTCCTCAAGTTCACTTAGATGTTTGACATCTAAATAAAATGATAAAAATGGAGGAAATTAAATGTCATTTTGTTTAGGTGTTAAAATTCTAAATGGACTTGAGTGAAATGGAGAAAATTTAAATTTGAAGGGAGCCATTTCCGTATTATTTTATATTTTAAATTTGTACATTATAAAAAATAGATTTAATAGTCTCTCGTAGCTATATATATGTCATTTAGCATATCAAAAAGTTATTATAATAGTCAAAATCGGTGCTAGTGATAACCATCCATAGCAGCTTAAATAATCGATATGAATCTTCATTTGAAAGATGGAGCTAGTGAAAGCTACAACCACTTTGATGATAAACGGTCCATAATGACCAAAAGTTTCGTGTATTTAATAATTAGTGCGGACTTATACTATCATTAATCATTTAACAAAAATATCAATCCCACGCAAGAAAATTAAAGTTGCATATGTATAACTAATTAATCACCGTACAATTAATTAATATCGTAAGAAGTTCAAAATATCATCATACCTTTGTCTTTTTTTTATTAATTTTTATGAAGTTGCTTAATTTAATTCGCCAATTGTGCGACTTTACTATGGAAAATGCAAGAGCATCTAATCATAATCTTACTGGCTGCCACTAGCAATGATAAAGATTAATCTTATAGTATTAGTAGATATTTATTTGACGCAACTTTTAAGTTTCCTTTTACAAATTGGGACTGCTTTTTTACAAAGAGATAACGATAATTGTTTATTAAATTAATTGTTCCCCATGACCTATGGCCTGATCAGATGATAATACTGTGATATTTTAATTCATTTTTGCTACACGTTTTTATGAAGTCATTGCCAGTTTTTTGTGAAGCAAAAAAATGTGAGATTATGGGTTAGATATGAAAATTCCAAGAAGAAGAAGGTAGAAGGCGCCACCAAGAAAAGTAAACCCACTCCAACTTTTACTTTACAATCAACTTGCTTTCACGGGAACGGTGCACTTGACTTCATTTAGAAGAAATTATTATTTTGAATTTATCATTTTAGTATTTGGATTTTTGTTTTTAAATACTATTTTAATTTCTTAAACAAGTGGTTTTTTTATATTTTTCAGTCATTATTTATCTAAAATTTAAAAATAAGATATATATATATATATATATATATATATATATATATATATATATATATATATATATATATATTAACACAAAATGATAGTTGTGTGTAAGTGATATATGTATTTATCTTTATTTTTATTAAATAATCTGGTGATCGAAAATGGTTAAAAACACTCTATTGATATATTTTAAATAAATAATTTTAAATAAATAAATCCTTTAATGCTTAAATTTATAAAAGTTGAATTAAGAATTGTGATATTTTTTTCTCTCATGTGTCAATATTAAGTACTAAAAATATTGAAACTAATCTTTTTTTTTTTTGAATTATTGAGTTTCGAGTTCTATATTAAATATTTTTAGCTAATTAAAAGCTCAAGAAGTTAATGAATTTAATCAAACCTTATTTTATTAAATAAATTTAAATCAAAATTATGTTATCCAATAATTAAAAAAAATTAACTATTTTACATATCAATAAATTAAAATGATTTATACAATATTTATTTTTTTAATAGAAATATAAAATAAACATATAATTTAAAAACTAAATTAGTAATTATTAAATTAGCATATAATTATACGATAGAGATTTCTTGTGACTTTTTGAGTCAAGTATTGCTAATATTGAAATTAATTAATTTGTTTTTTGAGAAATTTGAGTTCAAAATAAATAGCCAAATTCTAAATAGTTTGCCATGGAAACCGACTTGTTTATACCACAAGTTAGGGGTGAGAAAAATAGATCGGTCTATTCGCATTAAATACTTCATTCATTCTATTCGATTTTAATATAAAAATATAATTTTCCAGTTATTAGTTCGTTTAAATTATCTAAATAAAACGAACTGATCGAATTAGTTAAAATTTTAATTTTTTTTGTAATTTTTTGTTATAATTTTATCAGTTTTAACCGAATGAGTCAAATTAACTTACCTATTTGGTCAGTTCGGTTGAAAAAATTCTCTATTTTATTCGATATGTTTTATTTTTCGTTAAAAAAAATATTCGATCAATTTGATTTTGACTATTCTATTTCATAGTTGATTCGGTTAAAGAATTACCGGTTAATTTCGACCGAACCTAACGGAATGCTCACCCATGTCCCAAGTAAACATATCAAAACTACTAAATAGAAGAAATAGAAAATGGGTTGAGGGGTATTTTAGAGAATTGAAGAGAACATCAATGGGAGTGACGGCGGGGGAGGTTGTGAAGCAGTGGTATAGTTCAACTCTTGCAGATGGTTGGCTGATTCGTTGGGTGGCGTGAGCTACGAGGTCGCATTCTTTGTCGTCTTATATCTCTGCCTCATTCCTCAATCAGCTGGACGGCTATTATTTTGCCACGTCATACATCTTGGTCGCCTATGAGTCTCACCACATTACACTCCCTTTCCAAATCAAAAATTTAAAACAATTGACCTTCGTTTATTTAGTTTTGTTTTTCTTGATCAATTAAGCATGTTTATTTAATGAGTATTTATCTCATACAACATACACTAATTTAAACAAAAAATATATACTAGATTTTAACACATGAAATCTCTAAAATAAGTAATATTTTATTTTTAAAATTAATAAGCTAACATAAAATTTAGTATAATCGGATCCAAAAAAAATTCCAATTCAAGCTAAACAACACGTAATAAATAAATAAATAAATTCATTTGTAAAAAAATTATATTAATAACAAATAAATAATAAATATTATTAACATTAGTTTCGATCACTGCGAGATAATTACATTTTTCGCGTCTACATAGTTTGAAATTACTATGGAATGGTCCATTATCATTCTTCATAAAAATTTGTTTCTCGATATAGCATGACAAACGGTCACACAATAATTCATCCTCCATTTTATTACGTAAATTGGTCTTGATAATATTTATTGTTGAAAATGTCCTTTCAACCTAAGCAGTTGTAATTGGCAAAACATGCTAATTTTATTAACCGATAAATGAAGGGATAAATATTGTTTTTCTCTATTTCGACCAGTTTTTTTGCAAGTTGTCTGATTTCCACATGTCCAACAAAAACAGCAGTCTGCCTCACATCTTGTATTTTTATATCCAATTGATCACTTAACGTCATCGAATCAAATGCATAACAATTTTCTGGATAAAACTTGACTAGACGATACAATTTCAAAAATAATTATTTTGGATCTAAACAGTTTATGGAAGAAAGCAACTCGATATTTCTTTCTAAAAAGCAACTATTAATCTCTACATAATCACGTCAATATTCTAATATAAATAAGCAAACATTTAACTTAAAAAGAATTATATATGAAGTGTAATAACAATGAAAAATAGTATATTAAAAAGATTACTAACCTCAAAAAATATTTCCACACGGTAACGATGATAACATATTATAGTTTGACCTTCATATTTTGCTCGACCACAGATTGATAAACTATTTTATAAAGTAGGCAAATTGATAGAGTTTTAACACAAAAGTTGCAAACCTCATCAAAGAGATCATTCTATCCATCTTCTATAAATGTTTGAAACTTGACCTTCGCAAAATTTACCATATCCAGGGCATTCACAGATTTTTCTCTAGTAAAACGTGTAACAATCAATCTATAACTTCTAAGGCTTTTTTCATCAAATGCAAGTTGTATATAAATTAATTTTTTTTATTTGATCCAGCAAATCCAGAACTATACCTTTTTGCACTAAACCAATGACATCGTCATGAATATTCCCAAGCACTGCCATTACTACACATTGACGATATATAAATTACCGTATAATAATAAGAACGTCACCTTGTGTCTCCAAATTTTATAAAACTTGTCTCTTGATGCAACCATATTCCTGAAAAGATTTCACCTTTTGAGTTGTGCCACTATATGATCACGCTGGCTTTATTTGAGTGCATTTTTTCTTTACACGAAGCTCCAACAGTGTTCACAATTATGGATAAATAATTAAGTATATTCTGCACAATCGGTAATATTTACAACAACAATAACCGCCAATTGAAGCCGTTGAGCAAAACAATAAATATATCTAGTATAAAAATTCTCATTAAGTATGAACGGCTTTAAACCGTTGCATTATCTACGCATATTTGAAACCCCATCATATACTTGTCCTCAAGTAACCCTGAAATTATAGTTGACCCAAACGTTAAAATAGACTTATTTGACCCCAAAAATATAAATTTTGGGTTTGATTGACCCAAAAAGTTAAAAATGTGCTTATTTCATTTCGAGACATAAATTTAAAATTTGTGTTGGTCCTTTGTTCATTAAATAATTATGGTTTTGTAGATTAATTTGAATCAAATTTATCGAGTTTTAGTTTCTACAAAAAAACATACTCCAAATAACTGATATATTTAATGCAAAACGAAATATATCATAAATCAACTGTAATAAAATATGTAAAATTAAATAATTAATAAAACTGAAAGATTAATATATTTGAAAAAAAAAAAGCAATAGATAAATGCATTTTAATAACATGTATTCATACATTATACATCTCTATAATTGCATCAGGACTTGTAAATTTTTAAATAGTCCTAAAATGACTATTTTGGCCGCTTATTGTTTGTCTTGATGCTACCGGAACAGCAGCTCATGCAGTATTATAATTTGAACAAAGGATCAATTCACCCCCTCAACTTGGCACGAAATATCAAATAAGTCATTTTGAACGTTTTTAGGTCAAATTAACCCGCAACTTAGCAAAACCGGATCAGTTCAACCCGCAACTTAACAAAACCGGCGCAAATTCACCCTTCTGACACAAAAAGAGAGAGTGGATTAGCTAATTAAAAAAAATAAATCCTAATTAATTCCAATTTAATACTAATTAAACATAATTAAAATTATAATTACACCTAATTCTAATTAAATACCCAAATTTAATCTACCGGAAACTGCCGACTCCGCCAACCACCGGCCACCACCGGCCATTGTTCTCAGACGAGAACAGTGAGGCTGTTCTCGTCTGAGAACAGCGGACCTGTACTCATACGAGAACATGCCATCTGTTCTCGTCTGAGAACAAAAGGAATTTGTTCTCGGACGAGAACAGATATGGTTCTCGTCTGAGAACAGATATGGTTCTCGTCTGAGAACAGATCTGTTCTCGGACGAGAACAGAGACAAAGGGCGGGGGGCGTTCATGAAAATGGAGGACGGAGACGGCGACGGCGGAGGAATCCGGTGAAGGGTGAAGGGAAGAAAAAGAAGAAGAAGAATGGAGAAAATGGAAGAGAAGTATGGTGGAAGGGAAGTGGAAGAAGAAGGGAAAAAAAGGAAAATTTAGTTCTTAAATTTTTTATTTAAAAAGTAAATTAATTTTAAAAGTTTTAAAATATAAAGAGAAAAATTGGAATTTAAAAATCATTAAGCATTGAAGCAGAAAGAAAAAAAAATTAAATACTATTTTGAAAGTTTTACCATCAAAACCGGAGAGTGTAACACACTCTCTCGAGGAGGGTGCAATTTGATCCGGTTTTGCTAAGTTGTGGGTCTGTTTGATTCAAAAACGGTAGAAATGACTTATTTGATATTTTGTGTCAAGTTGAGGGGGTGAATTGATCCTTTGTTCATTATAATTTTGTTGAGTTATAAGCCTTGTTCATTGATAAAATAAAATCATTGTTTATTATCTAAATTTTTATATATATTGTTCCACTTGATAGATTTATAAAATTACACTATTAGTAAATAATATAATTTTTTAGGTATTTATATCATACACTAATTAATAGTTGTTATAGGTTTATAATTATACGTTTTGTACACATTTGACACATGATAATTTAATTTAATTATTAAATAATTGAAATATTTTACTTAATTATATTAAAATATTAATTACAAGTTATAAATTTTATATATCCTGTGGTAGATAAGATTTATGTAAGGATTTTTTGTTCAAAAAAAGTAAATCATATAATTACAATATACATATGCTGAAAATATTGAATATATCTTGAAATTTAATAACCAAGTGATATAAATCTAGCTTTACGGAGCAAATAAAAAAACTTTGTAAATCATGACTTGAATAAATAACTACTATTTTTTAATAAATAATTGTTATTGTCACTCGAATTAATCCAATGAAATGTTAATATCACTTTATTCTCTTAGTGTGTTAAAATCACCAAAGCCTAGTATGTTTAATTCAAATCACATAATATATAAATCTTAAACATAAAGGAGAGGCAGAACCAAAGTATATTGTCACTATTATATAGTACTTTATTTGACATATTTATTGTCACATTCTCCATTATTAAATATAAGAGATCCATGGAGTCTTCATTTGAGAAACATATTTTTGTGGAGGGGGCCATCTGCCACTAGCATTTTTAAATTGTCATCTATGTCAAATCATCAATCATACCATATTGGATTTTACTTTTGAATTCATACCATAGAGTCCCATTTACTAAATAAAAGCTATAGTGCTTTTTTTTTTAGGGTTAAATGCAAATTCATACATAAACTTTGACCTAATTTGCAACTACAACATAAACTTTAAAACTTGGCAATGTCAGTAATTAACTTTTCATTTTTGGCAAATCAATACACCAAACTCAAAAAACACTAACGTGGACATTGTAATATACCACCATGTGTCGTTGCATGATTGGTGGATGTACCAATTTGCCAAAAAATGAAAGTTGGTTACCGACATTGCCAAGTTTAAAAGTTTATGTTGTAATTGCAAATTAGGTCAAAGTTGGTATATGAATTTGCATTTAACCCTTTTTTTTATTGAGAAATAGTGCTTAATTAATAGTTCCAGAATTCAATACTCTACTATTTTTATTTTATAGAGGAATAAATAATAATAAAATGCATCATAAGCAAATTTAAATGCATAAAATGAATTAAGCTATAATTAGATTATTTTAAATATTTATCATGCTTGAATTGTTTGAATTTATATCATTTTTTTGCATCACTAAATGCACATTTGTTTTTTATGTTCATTTTAAACTTCAAATTTATTTATTTTTACTTCAATCACAGTAGAAAATTTAAAATTTGATTTTGTTGTTGTTTTTAAATTAAGAGTAAATTTCATTTATTTTTAAAAATGAATTTTAATAAGTAAAAAGTTCGTATAGAAATATAAGTAAAACTTTTGGATAGTTAAATTGATTAAAAAAATTGAATAAATTACGATAAAGATATCAAACTATAATAAATTTATAATTTTAAAAGTTTTGAATATATTCATAAAAAGTCAAAAAAGTTATTTTTTTAAACAATGAAATCTATAAACTATAACGCATTTGCATTTTAAATTAAGTAAGGTACTTTTTTTTGCTTATTTATACTTGTGTTTTAGCTCAATAAGTTTTTTATTTAAAAATAATACTCCGTTTTATAAATTATCAAACATATTTTGTTAAATTGAAAAGTTAGGCAGATATGATTAAGAATATTCCCAGCATAAAAATAAGGGAAAAGGTGCAAAAATGACCCTAATGTATAGCCCGTGTCTCATGTTGGCACCTCATGTATTTCGGATCTCAAAAAGGACCCTAACGTCTTGAAAAAGTGTCAAAAATGACCCTTCCGTTAACATTTTCGTTTAAGGCCGTACACATTTATGTTTAACGTCGTCCATGTTTTGTGTTTTTTTTATACTTTTTCGCAACGTTAGGGTCATATTTGAGATCCGAAATACATGAAGTGCCAATAAGATACATGAGGTATACATGAGGGTCATTTTTGCACCTTTTCCCTAAAAATAATTAATAAAAGTTGTTCCAATAAGAACCGAGATATTGAATATCATAGTAGGACAAAATTTAGAGAAGGGATTAAAAATTTACACTCAATTAACTGCTCCTTCTGTGCTCTAGTGACTAGTGACGAATTAGCCTAAGCAAGCAATGAATTTCATTTGCTTAAATAAATGCATCATTAGTAGATGGAAACTATATGTGATTGGATGTATATTGGGTTCGCTTTTTTAACAATAACATTTCTAAGCTAAAATATCTGCCATGAAATGTTTAAAAGTCTCCACTCCATAAATATTGTAATTAACCAATTAACTATATTATATAGCTCTAATTATTTAAAAATATTTAATTTTTAATTTTTTTATACGTACTAATTCTTTTTAAAAATATTATTTTTTACCTAATTTCGATAGATATATTTGACTTATAGTCCACTAATAAACATAATAGATAGAAAACCTATTTTATTTTTTATTGAGTAAAAAGCAAACCATTTTAACTTTATTAAAAAATTATAAACATATATAAATTTATTTTAATATGATCATTTATTTTAATATTGTTTAATTTTTTAAAATTAATTTAATATATATCAAAATAGATTTATCCGAACGATGCGGTTATTGATTCACTTATTTTATACATTAGATGGCATCTCTATCGTGGTTGTTGGATCAAGTAGATGGCATATCTACTTGGACCAATGAGAAGATATTATTAGATATAATGTGCCTTTAAAAATGGCTTGGATTTTGCATGTCATTATCAACCTAATTTAAACCACACATTAAAAATATAAAATTACCGGAGGTAGGGTAAGCCGTAAGCATAATATATGCAAATTACTATTTGGCTGTAGGGAATATATTAAAGTTTTTGATAATTTCATGAACAAAAACAAAATCGGCAAATGTTTGACCTTAAGCAATTAGGTTTTGCAAGCTTATTTTAATTTCTTTCGACAACAATGTGGTGCTGCTGCAATATGATAACATACCGGACGGTATTTATAGCTTTATCGTTGCAGACAATGCTGGTATTTCTATCCCTCGCATGAGTAGAAGTTTGTAGTTCTTCTTGTCTATGACCTTGGCCTTCTTCTGTAATCAAAAAGTAAAAACAAAAAAATTATATCTAAATTTCAGCTATTTGGGCGCCAAAAGTCGCGGGTTCGAACCCTGGCTACGCCCTTTCTTTATATGGAGTGGTTGAGATTGGATTGCTGGCTATTATAACCGGGAATTACTAGGTATGCAGGGTTGCGGGAGGTCTACATCCCCGGATTTGACAATGATATTGAGTTCCAGCTCAGTAGAGTGAGTATTCGTTACTAAAAAAGTAATAATATTATAAAAGTATATAAGCAATTAGGGTTTAGTTTGATATATTATGTCTTTATTATGTTAAAAGTTATAGATTTAAATCTCCAATTGTTAATCTAAAACATTAGTTGGTAGCTTTAGCTATTGTAAAATCATATGCATCTGGCATAGTTTTGAAACTCAAAATATCTTTCCGTAACTCAATAAGTGATTGATTTTTAAGATTATCATTTAAGCATGTAGAGATTCTAGATCAATATAGTGGCTTTGTATATTAGCTATATTAAAATAGTAAATATATAAAACATTGTTTCACCATTTACTCAAAGAAAGGACATTATTTCATAGCAAAATTAAGATTAGATTGACATGAAAAATTTCCAGCAGCTGCCCTGCCTCTTGCTGTCCATGAAAAGACAATGTTTAAAGGCCACATAATTTTATGAATGCAGGCAGGCAGACAATGAGACATAATAACGTTATAACTGTAGTTAAAGTCTTGGATTCCACTTAATAGACGTGCCACGGGCCTATACGGGTCCAGAAGCGGACCGAAAGCAAACCAGAAAATTAATATCGGGGTAAGCCGCCCCGAAACTGTTGGAAAACCAGTTTCAGACCGGAGATGGAGAACCGGCCCGGAAATTAATTTTCCACAGTTTCAGGCTGATTCGAGTCCACTTCTAATCCCTTCTGATCCCGAATCTAGCGACCAAGTTTGTGTTAAAAAGTTGAGAGTTGTGCACAGTCGGATTTAGATATAGCACGTAAGATATGTAATGGTCTAATTTATAGATTTTAATTTAAATTAGTATCATTAATAATATAATTTTACACACATTAATTAATTTCTTTTATTTTATCTATCTTTATAAAATTATAATAAAATGTAGATAACATTACATATTTGTCCATTTTATAGAAAAACAAAAAAAAATTAAGTCTGCCATGGATATAGATGGATGGCGGCGAGCATCATGAGTTTAAGTACAGAGAACCAGGCAGCTTGTGTTGACTGTTTAATTGCTAAAATTCCATGGAATTTCATCTTCTCTTCTCTTTCCTTTTCCATTTGGGATAATATAAATAAAACTATAAAAAGCAAAATAAAACGTGCTTAATATGACTTTAATTTCTTCCAAATAGAGAAATTATAATGTTGAACGGCCCGCGCCATCCCATTTCTCTAGCAACGTGAGTCGTGAGGATAATAAAAGGCAGAATATTCGTTATGTTTTATGGTGAGTTAATGCATTTTTATTTACATTAACATATAAACAAAAAACTGAATCAATCAAAATTATGTATATTTATTGATTTATATTTTTTTACTATCCAAATTTTAAACGGTTGTCTTTAAAAAAATGTTCGAGTCCCCGACTTCAACTTAAACTATGAAAATGTCTCACCAACTAACTTGCGCCTTAAATAAATTTATCATTTAAAATTATCTTATTAATTAAAGTCACTCTTCCACGGTGTATTTTTTCTTATCATCCTTTACATAAGACTATAGTTTATATAGTGATATAAAATATCAGAAGGCAAAGTAAGCGAATACCACATATTAATATTAGAAAAACAATTATCATTCTTCTAAGATTATGTCAAAATATATTATTCTTTTAAGTTTTAAAAAATTCATTGTTTTACTTATTTATAAATATTATTCCTTCTGTTTTTTTCAATTGTCCATTTAATCAAAATAATACATATCAAGATAGTGCTATTTTTGTCTTAACTTATAAAGAGAAATATTAATATAGTCCTATTAATTAATAAATGCTTTTTAAATTAAAATCTAGAGTCATTTATTTGCGATGGAAAAATTTGAAAGATAAAAATTAAAATTATCTTAAAAATCTAAATAAATTAATAAATATAGATAAATATATTTTATTAAATGGAAATTGAAAAAAAAAAGATGAAGTATTGGTTATGTGAATATTATTTATGCCTTATGGAGACTAAAAAATAAATTAAATATTGAATTTTATGTTTAAATAATTGTAATTAGAGGCAAATGGGTTGTGGGTATGGATTTATGGGCCTAATTGGGCCCAGAAAATCTTACCCTGAATTCTCTGAATCTGAGGTATTATTAGCTGTATCTTCTTCTTCTTCTTCTTGATCAAAACTCATGAAAGCATTTGAAGGTTAAAAGAGGAGAAATATTGTCCGGAAAATATGTCGTCAGTGGGTACATCGAAAGGCGTTTTGGAGATAGTAAAATTTGGTGTATATGTCGCAGTTCCAATCGTTCTTATGTACGCTTTCGCTAACAATTCCAAGAATCTCCAGAAATTCATGGGAAATGTCAGTAATCTCACTCCCTTCATTCTTTTATTTCGTTGCTAAAAATTAAATTCTGTTGATTTTTGTTTTGAATTATGAAAATCTCGAGTGCTATTTTATTGGGATATCTTGAGATTGAGAGTATGATTTTTACTATTTTTTGAATTAGGGTTAGCTGTTCTTATAAGTCATCAATTTAGGATAATTTGCTCTGATTTCTCATGCAGTATACCTGTGTTAACTGTTTAGTGTCTAATCTTAAGCCCTTGTAGTTATGTTTCAGTGTTATAATCTTTGATGATATGTTCCATTCTCTTTCTGAATTGTTGCGCTCTTGTTTCTGTTTTGCCATGAAGAAATCATATGTAGTGTATCCTCCAGAAGCACCAAGGCCTCCATCACCGGAGGAACTAAGGGAAATGGCGCGAGAACTAGCTCGCGACAGAAAGAATTGCTGATACCGGCTGTAAGTTACTTTCGTTGCCCTTTGTGTTAAATAGTAGTCACGATAAACAGCATAACTAATATGCAATATCCAGCTTGTGCTTTGCGGATTTTGTTTCGATGTTTGAATAATTTGTCTCGCTTATAGAATGTTAAAGTAAATTTTATTGCTTCTGCCTTCTGGTTGCTTGAGATATGTTCTGCCTGTATTGATAAAGCTTAAGGATTAGTTTGTACCCTTTTCAAAGACAAATCTCTTTTCAACATAATATACTTTCAATGTGAACATACACGTATCCATATCATATCCTTACTTTGTAATCCAAGATTCGTAATTTCACATATGCCAGCTGCTGCAAAATGCAATTATAGCCAGGCATTACTGTTCTGAAGCCATATGTATCTTTGTAATTTAACACGAGAACTCATTTTGAATCACCATACTTTCAATTCTAAATGGATGCTTTTGATCATACTTGGCACTTAGATCACCGACACAGATAACATGACGAAGAGTCTTTGCTTGACTTTGAGAGTCTCATTAGCAGTTTAACGTGCATCCTCTCACTGCCTTATTTGTTGAAATATGGGTATATGATATTGTTACACCTATCAAATCAGTAGGTATTCACTTAATGAGACTTAAAGAATGTTCTTAACTGGAAAATGAAGTGCAAAGTGTGCCCAATGCTCATTTTACCTGTTGGTCGCTTTCACCAAATAAGGTATTACAAGTTTGAATATTTCCGTGTTGCGTTTGTGTTGACGTGATTACGAAATGGGTCGAAGATTATTATATGGGTCGTGTCCGTGTTGACGCTAATCATGTCAGTTGAGTGGATTGATGCGAGACAAATAGACCCGTTTTTGATACCCTAAGGCGAACCAAACAAACTTTAAGATTAGCCTTTCACATTATACATTATGGATCATGCAATCACATGTTTTAAATTCAATATTCCTTCAATAATAATGTAAAGGAAAATATTAGAGAATTAAGTGTACATGTTCATGGGTCACGTTTGGGCGGATTTGGGCTGGATTCAACTGACTTTGACTCTTTAAACGATAGTCCAAATCTATTCTGGTTTCGTTCAGGCCTAATTTTTTCTATCAAGATCCCGTTCATACATATTATATTTTTGTCGGTTCAGCTGGATTCTTTTTGAGATGCATTGAAATAGAATTGATTATAAAAGCGCAAGTCCGCACATGAAAAATTAGGTTTATTTCGGATCCGGGCCAGACTCGAGGCAAATATAAGAGTAAGTTTGGTTCGAACGGGCTGGACTTGGTTGGGTCGAGCGTGAATATGGTCCAATGATCAGGTGTAAATTAAGGCAAGAAGTAGTAGTTGAAAAAGAAGATCCATTCAATGCTGAACTTTAAGAAGTAACCACTTGAAAACGAGATGGTACTTCTGCTAGTCTGCAATTGAAATCATTATGAAACTCAAGCTGCCAACTTGACTAATTTGAAACTTTATTGTTAGCTTTGTTGATTAGACACATTAAAAAAATATCATTCACTTGAATATTAATTTCTCCCCTTATTGTTCTAGTGGCGTCTATGTGGCTCCGCCATGGAAAGCTACCTTAAACTCTTCAATCAAATTGCTTTACTTCAAATATATCTCCTAATCACAATCTTTCTTAAATGTTAATTTATTAAGAGTGTTAAAATGGGTTGATGAATTATGTCTGTGCTGTATCGGTCTACTATGGAGACACAATTAGGATTAACACGAATACAATTCATTTAGTAATCGTGTTCACGTGAACAAAATATAAAAGTTAAATTATGCGTGTTAACTTGTATAACTCGTTTAATTTTGTGGGTCGATCGTATATGATAACAACACATGGACCTTTTTTTTATAATAAACGAGTTGAATATGGATCATATTAATATAAAATGATAGATGCATGCTAGGACCCGATCCTCATGATAAAAGAAATCATATATGAAATAACAAAAATAAATCAAGGTAAAACCCTAATCAACTCAAAAGTGGGCACCCATGTGTTAAAAGAGCAAAACTACAGATTTGACAATAGGCAACCAAGGCGTGAAAATACTTATCATTGTTACATTTTTAAATTGAGGACTTGCAGATCAAAGTTCTAAACAATTGAATTGAAAAATTCATCAAATTGCACTTTTTATTTATTTATTAAATTTTAAAAGTGTATATTTATTGAATAATTTATAATTTAATTTATGAATATTTATCTTATTCGGTGAATTATGTCAAGATATTATAAAAAAAAGATTAATTAGCTGTTGAATCTAATAATTTATAAGTTTTTCAATTATCGGACTCGACACATGATAATAAAAAAATTTATTATTTCAGTGCCGTTTAGCTAAAATTTAGATATTTTATAATTTAAAACGTTCAATGTATATGGATCCTATGCTACAATACATAATTTTTGAATATGCACGACATGTTTAGTATATTTATTTAAATTGATCGAATATAAATTATATCCAAACGACATGTTTTAACTCATTTAAGTGGATCAAATATGGGTAACATTAACACGATATAGCCAATGTATATATCGAAAACGTGTCGAGTAGGTTTGACTAGACACAATATGACATATTTGCTTGTCAACCCAAGTACTATATGTTTTGAGCTGTGTCATATGAGTCGACCCGTATGTAACACAATCACATTTAATTTTGATCTTAACTTGTAATTTTTATATTAGGTGAATCGTGTTTGTGTTTTACGATCCATTTTGGCACTCCGAAATCTATGTAATATGAAAGGTGAGTCGGACATTGACTGAAAATGAATACTAATTATTTACCCTATTTGGCATCGATAGCAAGTGTCTTGTTGATACAAACAAGCGTAAGTGTAGTGTAGGAGATGGATTTGGTTGATGTATGCAAAATTTCTCGTCTACTATTTCTAACTCATTATCTTAAATTAAACCCCTTAATTTCTCCACTACCATCACCAAATCTATCTATCCACTTGCTAAAAGAGGTAAATGCAATTTTGCTAGTTGGGTGGGTATTTATTTGGTTAGCAGTTAGAGCATTTAATATTTGAAGGAATGGTCTGTTTATTAAATGAACTTGTTCCATATTATCATAAATATAAATATTGCCAGCCAAATTGTACACGCCATTTTGAAGGTCAACTCCAGCGGCTTCGAATGCTCGTAAGGTTCTTTGCTGGCCGTTCTCATATACTCAGTGTGTGGTATTCCGTATCTGCCCTTTATCTTAATAACATTTGTAACACTATTACTGGCTAATCTCTCAGTGATTTTTTCTGTCAAAAGTGATAGTCGATTGTTAGGGTCTCAATTGTTAGTTGTTAGTTACGGAAGCGGGATTAAACCTACAACTTTTCAATGCATTTATAGGTGTTTTAACCATTCAAGCTAAATCCACATTGGCTTGTTTCAGTGATTCAATGTGACTAGACGTATGCATGATGCATTGGATGACTATCAATCATCATTAAATTGAACCAAATTAACTGTAATTCAATTTTTTTTTATTATGACCGTCATCTTTAGCAAATAGTTACAATAATGAGTTGACCTAATAACCTTTTAATTTTATTATGACCGACAAAATTATGAACCTAATAACGTTATTGGTTATTATGTTTTTGTTTTAAAATAAAGAAAATATATTTTTATATATATAAAAAATCTAATTAAATTGATCACTCTTAAAATAGCATTACTGAAAATGTATAGAGTTGATAAAACTGATTAGACATCAAAGATATTGTTAGCACTTCAATGTCTAATGGCCTCCTTCAAAGAGAAAAAAAAAAGAGAGAAAAAGTCAAACTTTAGTAAATAGACCATCCATCAATCCCAGATTAAGAAATTTGAGATATACATTTAACGGCTAATATGATTCGTTTAATTTGTCCTTTTTTGAATACAAATGACACAACAATCTGATAATTAATTTGATGTTTACTAGTAGTCTTTAACAAAATGAACTATTTTCTTTCTTTTTATCCACTTATCATGATGTACATTTACTATAATAAAATGCGTACTTCTTCTATCCTGAATGCTCTCTTTTTCCTCCGGAAATATATAAGATAAAATCTATTACATTTCTAGTATATAACGTATACGTGTATACAAATATTTACAGATATTGATGGCAACTTTAAAAAAAAGAAGGCAAAATCCAATTTTAATTAAGATTCATGATTTTATCTTGTCTCTAAGTATTTTTTTTGACTAATTTTTGTTTTTTTACTTGATCTATATATTTTTAAAAATAGTTTTACTATGTCCCTGAGAACGCACCATACTTTCAGACTTTTTTTAAAAGAAGATTTTAATTATAAAACTGTTTTAAAAAATATGTAGACTAAATAAAAAGATAAAAATGTTTAAAATAAAATAAAAAAAATGAAAAAATGAAAAAGGTACATATTTTCTCTCTCAAAAAAGAGTAATTGATGAAACTTGTCAAACATTCCATGAATGCTAATGTGATCCTATCAAATTTTATTTTCGAATTAAAAAAATATGTGTTATGGTGAACAATATCTAGTTCACCAACATATATTTGATGCCACATATGCATTCTTTTATATTCAAACACTTGTCGTAGGAACATTATTTATAAACACATGACATACGTTTCTTCTCCCTTACGGACTATACATATAAACACGTCTCATTTAAGAAAAACACACAATTTGTTTTATGGTTACATTTTAGAATAAATAATTTATATGTAATTATAATTTATAAATAATTATGAATTAAAATATTTATTTAAACAAAAAAATATATATAAAATATGACGATTAATCTTGTAAAAAGAAAGTACTAGATTATTATTTGGAAATGAAAGGAGTTCAAGATTTAAATTCAATATACACTTGCAATGTACATGGTTTGGGACCATTTGCATACAAACTGAGATGATAAGTTTTTTTTTATTTGATAATTGAGGAGGGGAATGCTTGTGGGAAAAAACGAACCCACGACCTAGCAGTTTGCTGCCTAGCGTTTATACCATTTGAGTTATAGCTCATTGGTAACTGAGATGATAAGTTTATAATTATAATAGTATATATTTTGTGATTTCGAAATCTACCACCTTTAATTTTATAACTAATTTTAATAATAGATATTTATTTTATTTTTATTTTTATTTCAAATTTTTATAAAATTATGATAGTATTAGTTAAAGATCAATATTTAAAAAATTAATTTTAATATTTAAATTATATAAAAATAACATTTCCTCTGTTTCAATGTCCACTTTCTGTACTAATTTTTTCAACCGTTTCTAATAAGACTAACAATCCTTCAAGTAAATTTTTTAGTGAGGTTGTGGAGAATGTTTTTGGATGGTTAAAGAGTAAGTAATAAAAAAATGAGGATGCATCAAAAAGATGGCAAAGTGGAAATATATAGAAAAAGGATTAGGTCAAACATGTAAAAAAACACAAAACATGCACGCGCAGAATCCCGCTCGTTTCCTGGTCGGCAAATATTCAATGCCATGGCGGGTGTTCGTTGAGGTGGTTGCATCCTCCCCCATCCCCTCTCCCCTTCTCTCTCTACATTCACACTCCCCTTTAAATCCCCACACCCAATCCCCTCCACATCACAATTCTCTATTTCATTTTCAATTTACAAAATCTCCCATTTCTTCGCTCACCTTTATTTTCATCTTTTTATATATCCCCAAGAACCAAAATCTTGAACCTATTTTACAATATTATTACTAATTCTTGATCAAGAAATGGCAGAGTCTGAACAATCGGTTAGAGTGGAACCTGAATATCAACACAGGCTGCCGAATTTTCTGTTATCAGTTAAACTCAAGTATGTCAAATTGGGTTACCATTATTTAATCTCTAACGCTATGTATCTCTTACTTATTCCACTTCTCGGGATTTCCTCTGCTCATCTTTCCACACTTAGCGTCGAAGATTTTGTTCAGTTATGGAACCACCTTAAGTTTAATTTTGTCTCTGTAACACTCTGTTCTGCTTTAATGGTTTTCTTGGCCACTCTTTATTTCACGAGCCGGCCGAGAAAAGTCTACTTAGTCAACTTTTCATGCTACAAGCCGGAGCCAGAAAGAAAATGCACCAGAGAAATATTCATGGAAAGGTCAACAGTGGCCGGAACTTTCACCAGCGAGAATTTAGCGTTTCAGAAGAAGATTCTTGAGAGGTCCGGTTTAGGGCAAGACACGTACTTGCCGGAGGCAGTGATGCGGGTTCCGGCGAACCCGTGTATGGAGGAGGCGAGAAAGGAGGCGGAGGCTGTTATGTTCAGTGCCATCGATGAACTGTTGGAGAAAACTGGGGTTAAAGCTAAGGAAATAGGAATTCTGATCGTGAACTGTAGTTTGTTCAATCCGACGCCGTCTTTGTCTGCTATGATTGTGAATCATTACAAGCTTAGAGGAAATATTTTGAGCTATAATCTTGGTGGTATGGGATGCAGTGCTGGACTTATTTCTATTGATCTTGCCAAACAACTATTACAGGTGTGGAAACAAAAACATTTCTAAGTTTAATTATTATAGATTGCATGAAAATGATTTTCTCCTAATTATTTATGTGCATATATGACCGCATCATTAATTCATGCATAGACAGAACAATGACATCATTATACATCATTCCATTAGTATGATGATTTTCATTTTAAATGTTCTATACTAGAAGTTGGTTAACTAGATAAGTATTTAATATATTTTAATAATTTAATCTAGTCTATTAAATTAACTTTATCATAACTCTAATAATAATTAAAAAAAATATTAAAAAAAAATATTTTATTATTTTATTACGATTTAACTAAAATACTATATAATAGAAATATTTCAGAATTATGAATGAATGAATTGTTTAATAAGTATATTATAGGCAGTTAGAAGTATAATTTAATTAAAAAAAAAACTTTTTTTCAACATATATTTCTTTCGGTCTATAGTATTTGTCGTTTTGGAGATTTTTTTTATTTCATAATATTTGTCATTTTTTCACATTTATATCTTCATTAGTAGATGATGATTTAGTAAGACTAAAAAACTAGTCAAACTTAAAAATAATACACCCTCCGTCACACTCTAATTGACAAAATATGAAGTTTTTGGTGTCCCATTCTAATTGACAAAACTAACATAACTATAATTTTATTCTTTAATTTTCCATCTTTACCCTCATTTAAAACCATGTCTTTTATGGAAAATGATGAGTATTTAATGAAAATTTGACTAATATACTAATAGCATTAATTAGCTCCATTATCAATATAAGGGTATATGAATAATTTTCTCTATTATTTATTAGTTTGTCTTGGTTATTGAAATATAGTTATTTTGTCAATTAGAGTGGGACGGAGGGAGTACTTAGTATGCATGTATACATCAGTAAAAAATATGTAAATCAATTTTTTGTTTTGTTTTTTATATATAAAAAATAGTTTAAAACGATAAATATTGGAGTATAGGGCAAGGCGTTATAACTTCCATAAGCTATTAATCGTGGACGGGAGAGATATAGTTTACTTTTATGGGTATATCTAAACGAGTAGTGCTATATAACCCTCCTTTTTAACCCATCTTTTTTAACCCACCTGACGTGACAACAAACTAGTAGATGCATTAAAAATTGTCTTTTGAGATATACACTTTTGGAGGGTAATTAGACGAATTAAATGCTGCCACGTAAGGAGGGACAATGAAAGAGGTATAAAATGGTGGGTTAAATAGCATTTTCCTATCTAAACACGATGGAGTTGACAAATTTTGTGTCAAAAATTATCCCGTTATACAATTGGATAGAAACACATTGGTTCAATAATGATATGGTCAATAGTCAATACACGATGGCAACAGTATGTACTACTAATACTGATGTGAACATTAATAAGAACTCAGAGGCTAGGCATCATTTGTTCACATGTCCAGCTGTTACTATTAAATGATTTTGAGAAATTTTACTTATGAAAAGGTCTTATTTATACTAGTATAAAGTTTTGTAGGGAACAAGGACATTAATGGTAGTGATATACTCATAAATGCTACAACTACCTTCAGTTATGACAGCTATATATACTCAATTCTCAAGCCAAAAGATAGGGAGAGTAATTATATATTTCCAATTTAGCTTTCAAAAAGAGGAAGTATAATATATTACAATTTACATTTTCTTTTAAATAAACGCAAATAATTTTATATATTCAATAACTTTAATCATTTTAACATATATAAATCCTTAAGAAATAATTTGAAACAATTATATTAACGTGTATGGTTCAATTTGAATAGTTTGTATTAATGTATATTTTTATATTTATAAAATTTCAATTTTAAATTTGAATATGCACGTAATTATATTATTTTGAACTAACCTTAATGTTTTAACTTGTAATTCTACCAGGTTAACCCTAACTCATATGCCCTAGTGGTAAGCATGGAGAACATAACTTTAAATTGGTATTTTGGAAATGACCGATCAATGCTCGTCTCAAACTGCCTCTTCCGGATGGGAGGAGCCGCCATCCTTCTCTCCAACCGCCCATCAGATCGCCGCAGATCAAAGTACCAACTTATCCATACAGTGCGTACCCACAAAGGAGCAGATGATAAATGTTACAATTGCGTGTTCCAAAAAGAAGACGAAAGCGACAAAAAAAGAACCGGAGTCTCACTCTCAAAAGACCTCATGGCCGTTGCCGGAGAAGCACTCAAAACAAACATCACCACACTCGGCCCACTAGTCCTCCCAATGTCCGAGCAGCTTCTGTTTTTCGTAACTTTAGTCGCAAGAAAAGTCTTTAAAATGAAAATAAAACCCTACATTCCAGATTTTAAATTGGCATTTGAACATTTTTGCATTCACGCCGGAGGAAGAGCGGTTTTGGATGAATTAGAGAAGAATCTTGATCTGAGTGAGTGGCATATGGAGCCTTCAAGAATGACTTTGTATAGATTTGGAAATACTTCGAGTAGTTCATTATGGTATGAACTTGCGTATTCTGAAGCTAAAGGGAGAATCAGAAAAGGAGACAGAACATGGCAAATTGCATTCGGTTCAGGGTTTAAGTGCAACAGTGCTGTTTGGCAAGCTTTGAAGACTGTAAATCCTGCGAAAGAGAAGAGTCCTTGGATTGATGAGATTGATAAATTTCCTGTTCATGTGCCTAAGATTGTGTCGATTAATAATTCTTCAAGCTGAGTTCGAGTTTCCGAATTGTGAATTGGAGATTGTATTTGAAATTTGCATGCGTGAATGATTTCTTAATTTGTTTTTCTTGTATTGTTGAATGATTGATGATCAAGCCTCTTTTGTGGTGAAGTGGAAATTAAGAGGAGTACAAATTCTTAATGATGAAATCAAGATATATCTAATAAAATATCTTTATTCTCACTATCTTGTGTTTAGATTTGGAATGGTTAATCTTTTCTTTATTTTGGAAAAATAGTGCATGATTGGGCCAATAATATTATTACTAACTAAATTTCAGGAGTTTCTGAACCTTCTTTGGAGCTACATTCATCAATTTGTTTGCTCTAAAGTTGTATATTTTAGGTATGTGATTTTTTTTTTGAAAATAATGAACAAACTTTATTGTGCAGTTTAAAGTTTATTTCAAGTTCATTGAAAATTGATATATGATGTAATCAACTTAGATTATTTTTATAAATTAAAAGATATATATTAATTTAATTAAATCGACTCTTTTAAATTATACTCTTGTAATCTTTTGTAACCGTTGTCTTTCTCGTAAAGATTTTTACTTTCCACTTCTTTATGGTTAAACTAATCCACTATCATTTATCTAAAAAAAGAGTATAGTATTATTTGTCATTCAATTAACTTAAGAGAGAATCAATTCTACAGGATTTTAATGCAATATCCATTTATTTAGAAGAAAACAGACATTAAATTTTCTCATCAGTAATAGATTTTCAAAAAAAATGAAAGATAGTGATTTTATCTCACACTTTTTAAAGTACGTGATTAAAATGAAAAAAACGTATAAAAGTGGTGATTTTATATGAAATTAACCCGTAATTAAATGTTTAATATATTAATTTAAACAATAAATTAGATTACCAAACACTAAGCCTATAATAAAACGGATTTATGATATAATTTGTTAAAGTAGAAGTTCCAAATTCACTCGTACTAGGAAAGGACTCTCTTTGGGCTGAGATATTTATAAAAGCTAATGGCCGTCAAAAAAATAATCTGCAGTGCCGCTGAATTTCCTACAGTGTACGTTCCGGTTGTTCGGTAGTAAACTTAAAATTCATTCAGGTATTTAGTTTTCTTTTCGAATAATGACCTTATGTTAAGTTATATGAGTAAGGCCATATTTGTATTATGTAATAGGATTATTTGCAGAATGTAATAGTTATTTTGTATGAAATTTAAATAAGGACTCTTTTTAAAAAGTAAACACGGACTATTCTATTTTATAATAGGGACGATGACAAAATTACCTAAAATTTTAAAAATATTTACAAAAGTACCTGTAAATTTTTTTTATTTACAAAAATATGACTGATTTAAAATTAATTACAAAAGTATCAAAAAATGAAAATTAATTACAAAAGTACGATTTGTATAATGTCGGTATAATTATGGTATAATTTTGGAATATTAAAACTATAAATCAGATAATTTAAAAAGAATATTTTGTTTATTATTGGTATAATTTCAGTATATTTTCGGTATATCGATTATAAATTTTTATATATTTTTTCTAGTTGATAACATGTATATTTTTTTTTATATGTACTTTTCACTATAGTTGATAATGAACTAGAAAATTTGTATACTCTTGCATTACTGATGGTATAATTTTGGTATACTATTAATTTAATTTTCAGTATACGATTTGATGTAATTTTGGTAAATTTTTATTTAATATTAATAAAATCTCAGTATATATAATGTTGGTATAATTTTGGTACAATATTGATATAATATTAGTTTATTAGTATACTAACATTATACCCACAGTATACACCGTATGTTTGATATTATTTTTTATTTTTTTATACTTTTGTAAATATTATTAATATTTTTGTAAATAAAAAAAGTGAACATATACTTTTGTAATTATTTTCATTTTTTTTGGTAAATGGTGTAATTTCCTCTTTATAATATTTCATTCTATTAACCAAGCGTAATGGTATTATTTATCTTTAGTGGTTGACCTAATTGAGTTAGTTAATTGCTTATAGACAATTAGAAAACCTTATCTCTGTACTTAAAAGTGTATATATATTCGACATCATTGATTTGATATTGGAATTATTATATAGACTTTAATTCTGAGATTATTGAAAGTATTTTAGTTCAAGGGAAATTGTCAAGGTTTATTAATTGTTTAGACTGAAGTTTGAAACAGGAGAATGGCTACTTGTCGTAGAAATCGGATTGATAGGCGAAGAAGAAGATGCATTAATGATGTGACGGATGATATTTTGATAGAAATACTGAATCGAACTGATTGTCGTTTTGTTATGCGATGCAAGTCAGTGTGCAAACGTTGGTTGAATCTTATTTCACAGCCTGATTTTATCAGAGGCTTCGTCGCGCACCGAACCCAAAACCAACAGCAACCGCGAGAGTCGTTAATATTGCACCGCAGAAATGTAGAGAATCGTAGTTTAAGCTTCTTATTTGATGCGGACGAGAAAATATCCATTAGTTTCTTGCCAGGTAAATTTAGAGAAATTGAAATCGTGGGTTCTTGCAGTGGCTTATTGTTATGCCTTGATGTTAGGATGTGTGAATACTACATATGCAATCCTTTTACAGAGCAGTGGGTTAAACTCGGATGTCTTCATCATACCGGCAGCCATGTATATGTAGGTTTTATTCGCGGCCAAGTCAGCATGAGTCCAGGTTCTGTGAGTTTTAAGGTGATCGTTATTGGTTGTACTTTGTCTAATGAGGCTCGGACGCGACATATTAAGATGTATATTTTTTCATCAGAATGTGGAAAATGGGTGGAAAAGAAAATAACGTTGGCTGATGAAATTGGCATCTTGGGCACCTCTAGATCTGCCGTCATCTACGATGAAAAGATGCACTGGCCTACTTCGGATAACAAAATCCTCGTATGCGTTTATAGAACCAACAAAATTCACTACTTTGATGGACCTTCAACTGATATTGAGGAAGAAGAAACCTATCCTGATGATGCCAGTATGCGCCTTCTTCTCGGTCTTTGGCAGAACACGTTACGTTTATCTCAGATCATTGTTTCCGACCTAAAAATTTGGCAACTAAAAGATTATGAGAGTAAAGAGTGGAGTCTGACGCACAAAGTTAACTTGTATTCGATGAGTGTGCCTCATCCAATCAGGAGTTGGTTGGCAAAAGAACCCTACTATGGACCGCATCCACGGGTTCTAAATTTCTCTCGGGATGATCAAGATGTCGTCTACTTGCATATGACTAGAGGTTTTGTTGTTTCCTGCAATTTGAGAGACGATAACTGGAAAATTCTGTGCGAAACATGGGGTTCTCGCTTCTCTAACATTGTGGTTCCATTGTTAGTCCCGCATTGGCCAACTCCATTGCCTTCAATCTCCCGTCCTGCCGTTTCTTTTTAGCTTTACGTTTAGCATTACATTTATTCAGTTTAGTTTGATTTTTGGTTAATTCGAATCAATTACGATTAACAATTTTAATTTCTTTTTTATAATTGATTAACAATTTTAATTATTTTGATTAATTTGGTTTCATTAGGTTTCCAACTTATTATTTTGAAATTTACCGAGCCGATTAAATTAATCAAATTTCATTTGATGTAATTTTTTTTTTAAGAAAAGATTTCTTAAGTTTTTATTGGACTTGAGATGAGTTATGGAACCACCTTAAGTTCAACTTTGTCTCTGTATGTAACACTGTTCTGGTTTTAATGGTTTTCTTGGCTACTCTTTATTTCACGAGCCGTCCGAGAAAAGTTTATTTCGTCAACTTTTCTTGTGACAAGCCGGAACCTGAAAGCAAATGCACCAGAGAAATATTCATGGAAAGGTCAATAGTGGAAGTATAATACATCATGATTTACATTTTCTGATCAAGCCAAAAGATAGGGAGAGTAATTATATATTTCCAATTTAGCTTTCAAAAAGAGGAAGTATAATACATTATGATTTACATTTTCTTTTATATAAAGGCAAATAATTTTATATATTCATAACTTTAATCATTTTAACATATATTAATAATTAAGAAATAATTTGAAACAATTATATTAAGAATGTGTATGGTCATTTTGAATAGCTTATGTTGATTTATAATTTTATTATTCCATTTGAAAACGGAAGCTCCATAATTGAATTGAATTTGAATATAATTATATACGTCAACTCGTCAAATTGATGGACAATTTGTCTTTTTAGGGCCATATTTGTTTGAACGGTCAAAATTTATAGATGTTGCAAGCTTATAAGGAATTAAGAAATTGGACCTTAATTCCTTATAAGCTTGCAACATATGGATGAATGGAGCTGTATTTGTGTTCTCGCACTTTTAACATTATTTGAATTTATTTTTATATCAATCAATTCATTAATTTATATTTACAAATCATTTAATTTATTATTTACTATTAAATTTATTCAAACCAGTTGTCACTTGTTGAATATAAATAAACAGTTTTTCCATCATTATAACACTTTGATTTTGGTATATGTTTTGATACTCGAGATCATTCACTACAAGGAATTCTGTATATAAAATCAGATTTTTTTACAGCTAATTCTTTTTTTGCTGTTAAAAAACATTTTGTTATAACATTGATACCGATTGTTGAATCTTTGGTACCTGACCGGTTCGTGACCGGATTGGTATACGCAGCGGAATCGAAACCATTGGTAGGTATTTAATAATGGATTTGATCAACAAATAACAATATAGCAAAATAATAAATAACACAAGAGATTTACGTGGTTCTGCTTTAAAGCGTACATCCACGAGCGAAAGATTCGAGCCATCCACTAATCATCAAAAGGAGTACAAAATTGGTGGAGAATCACCAAATAGAGAACATCTCTAGTAAATATGCCTTAGAAGAAAAACCCACAAAGTGTTTCTCTCTCTACAAGAAGTACCCAAAAGGGTAAGAATTAACTTATATTCCTCACATCATACACACCCCTTTTCCTCCTTATTCACATCAATGTCTACATTGTGTGTTCGGTTTTTGGTGTCTTCTAAAAGGTGAATAAGGTAGTGTATATATAGTGAATAAATAGTCTATATGGCATTAGGAATATTAATCCTAATTGGATTTATACTTCCTAGTTAGCCAATGATAACAAAATTATCCTTCTCCCAAATACTTCATTAATAGAGTCCTAATACAAATAGGAATTAGAATTCTAGGCATATTCCAACAATCTCCACCTTGACTTGAATTCTCCAATAAACTGTGATTACTGTTGTGCTCCACCTTCTCCATTTAAGTTCAAACTGATCTTATTCCAAAAGAGGTTCTTTAAGGAGGACCATACAAGCTTCAAGAACGTCTTGAACTTGCTGAAACCAAAATGACTTGAAGATTTACTATCTTCGGGTGTATCAATCAAAATTTCACGAAGCTTCGAATTTTGTTGGTCTTAAAACTGATACCAGAAACAAACGTCATTAGTAGCCTAGCTATAATGATTAAATCAAAAAACAAATGTTGAGGTCGTAGTATATCCCTTAATCTTCATAAGTCGACCAACCCAATGAGCATACATCACAAGTGCAGCATCCAATCTCACTTCATCGCCAAATAAATCATAAAACTCGTAGTTTATATATTGAGATACCAGATGATATATAGGAGTAGAATTACTCCTATATTACCGTTGTTTTACGAGTTATTTATGTGTGTTTAGTGATCATTTTTAGGCATATTGGGTCTCATTTCTTATTTGAGCGTTTCAGGTACTACCACGTAGATTTCACGGAGTTTCGGACCTAATCGGAGCAATACGGTGATGTAATACCCCGTATTATTTGATAGTATTTATTTTCGCGCGTGTCTAATTTTTATTAAGTAGGACCTCGAAAATAGTTATTAAATTCACGAGATGAATTTATAAGTGTGAAAATGTAATTTTGTGTGTGTTTTGCCTTAAGTTTAACTTTTGGCAATTTTATATGTTAAATGTGAATTTTGCGATTTTACGCTAAAAATCGTCAAAATAATTATTTTAATTACTTTAAAGGCCCAAAAATATTTTAATTCAGCCCATATGTTATGATTTAATGTTTTTGAATATTTGAGAAACTTGAGTTTATTTTGCCCCTAGAGTTCAATTTATTTACAAGAATGCCATAATGGCAAACTTGTAAATAAATGAAACGTGCACGACCCATTTTCATGAATCGCGACCGGCGCTAGGGTATGGGTAATGTAGTACCGAAACCCGTAGCTAGCCTCCAAATAAATCATAAACACATAAACCTGCAGAAAACCAATGCTCGGGGGCAACCGAGACTTCAACCTAATCTAACAGATATAATAATCAACAATTAATATAACATGCTTATTCAATTCTGATTCTAAAATAGATTTATCATGAACCAATATAAATAATATAACATGCCAAAGCAATATAACCAGTCGAACCAATCCGACAAAATAAATAATAATAACAAGGACGTCTAGTTACTACTGCGGTCTAAGAATAAAACAGTTTTTACAATTTTATTAAAATAAAAGGAACCTCCGAGGAAAAGTAAATGCGGAGATCACCAGACTCTCTCAGATAATAACCCTGGGGAAAATTGGGAAAACAACGGGGTCAGATATACTGAGATGAGTTCATACCACTATCTACATTTATTAAGTGGAAAACCTTTAAAACGTTTAAAACATTTAATAACGATATTACGGATAATAGTTGGAACCCTAATCCACAATTCTAAATAATAATCATAATCCAATAGGTCTGGTCCCGAGAGCTGAGCTACACCGAGTTACCACTAACCACACTTATACCAGAGTCCCGAGAGCTGAGCTACACCGAGTTACTCTACCTGGTCCCGAGAGCTATGCTCACACCGAGTTACCACATTTCCATAAATACCTTACCCAGATCAATACCGGTGCGCACGCAGTCCTAATGATGCCCATTAGGTAGCACGTTCCAACTAAGAGCCATAATATAAAAACAGTTCGAAATATACGTACAGTATATATATTTAATATTAAAATAACAATTTACTTAATAAAGCGGTAAATAGTAAATATAAACTCACTGCTTGCTAATCCACGTGAAATACCGGCAAGCAACTAACTCTGGTTCGCCTCAGAAGCACGAACAGTAGACGAGTCTAGACAAATAAAATAATTATTAAAATCAGACCCTAACTCTAAAGAGTACTAGACACCACATAAGACTAGCACAATTAACACGTAGTAAATAACAATCCAACGTAACACAAATATAACCAAAAGGTAATAAAGCCCAAATAATATAAGTCTATTGAGTTCCCGCTTAAAATCCAATTTATAAATATTATTTAATAACTTTAAATAATAAATAATTTACAAATAGTGGGTTTGCCGAGTTTACCAAATAACTACCAAGCTAACCTCACTTGTCGGATGACCCAAGTCTAATCCGACTCAAAACAATTATTAAATATAAACCCAAGTTTATATTTATAAAACAAATTCCATAAAATAATAAATCATTTTTAATAGCGGAACTCAATAACTTCAATCCTAAGTAACCCAAGTTACAACCCCAAAAACTTAGTTAAATAAATCAAATAAAAATTCAGGGACCAACTTGTATTTTAACCAAGCAGGGACTAAATGGTACTTTTGCCAATTAGGGGCTAAATTGCACTTTAGCCAAATTAATAACCGAAATCAATTTATTGCTTTTCTTTATAATTAAAACCAACAATAAAGTTATTAACCAAAAATCCACTTAATTAAGTTATAAAATAATTTTAGGGGCTAAATTGTAATTTAGCCAATTTTTGACAAAACGACATTTGAAAACAAATATAATTACCCGAGTAATTATATTAACTTAATTTATGATTATAATAATTGTTTTTAATATTTAACTTATAATTCAAAATAAAAATCCAAATCATTAGTAAAGTTTAACATTAAGTATTCATTTGATTCAAACAAAACTATTGGATGACCAAAGAGGATATTTGACCACCATCTCCAATTCAAAAGAAATAAACCCCGCCCACCTAAGATTCATAAGGCAACTTTAATTTCTTAAGCTACTGCCATTTTTATCCGGGATTTAACTTTCAAAACATAATCAAAAACTTAAACTCTACACTCAATCCAAATCATAAATCCCAACCTAACAATAGTTTGAATCAAAAATCATAAACCACACAACAGTGGTAGTCGGGAAAAAGCATAATTATGGAGCCGAGATTTAGTTCCGCTAACCCATCAACAAAACAACGTTTTAAATCAATAACAACTAACCATTCAAGAGTGATTTGATTCAACAAAACAACAAAATCAAGACCAAGGCAAATAAGGGATTCGGCAGAAACAAGAACACCAAAACAGAAATTATAAACTCACCACGGCAACAATTAAAAGATGGAGCAAATACAAACCAAAAGCTATAACTATTTAACACTAATCATGCCAAGGGATTCAACATGAATGAAGCAAAAACAAAGCCAAAAGAGAAGGGAAAAGGTTCGGCAGAAACAGAAAACTGAAACAAGAAATTATAAAGCTTTAAAACGTAAACCGTACGGCGATTGAAACGAGATCGACGGCGTACCGTTCAGCGAAACTGAGATAGGGAGACGTAGGTACGTGAGTCTAGATCGTCTGGAATCGAACGGTTTTGATTTCGATCTAGAAACGAGCAAGAACGAACCAAATTACGCAATGACGTTCAAAAACGAAATCTGGAAATCAAAGAATTAAGAACACTTACCGAACAGCAACTTTGGAGGATGATTACGGATTCGATACTCAGCGAAATGACAAGCGGAAAACGGCTAGGGTTTCAGTGATGAGTGGTGAATATTTTCTGTTTAGAAGTCGCTTTTAAATAACGAGTGTAAGCGGGTCGAAAACGAGTGCGAACAGGGCCGGGCGAAGGGGTCCATAAGCAGACCTGGACTGTGCAAAAATTGGCCTGATCCCGTTCGGGAAAAGGCCTGGTCCCGAACGGGACCAGTGCAAATTTTGCACAGTCCCGTACGGGACAGGCCCAGTCCCGTACGGGACCTTACGGAATTTTCACCAGGTCTCGTAAGAGACCTGGTTTATCCCTTGGTTCAACCATTTGGTTGAACCAAGACCCAAAGGAGAATATATTTTTTTTTTAAATTTTAATTATTTTAAATCGAACCAAAAATGAATCGAACCACAAAATTTACGAAACTTCAAATACCCCACAAAATACATCCGGAACCACGTCGGAAATTAAAAAAATAAATTTAAAATTTTACGGGATATTACATTCTCCCCAACTAATTAAAAATTCGTCCTCGAATTTAACACGACAAGTAAATCACATCAGAACAACACGTAATACAAGTAAAAACTGCAAAGGTCACAGAAAATCAAATATCGTACCTCACGGAAAAAGAAAAGGATAGCGATTCCGCATATCCAATTCGGTCTCCCAAGTACACTCCTCTACAGAATGATTGCGCCAGAGAACTTTGACCATCGGGATCTCCTTGTTCCGCAATTTACGCACCTGCGTATCGACAATCTCAACTGGCTGTTCCTCATAGGACAGCTCCTGGTCAATCTCAACACTCTGAGGCACAATCACGTGCGAAGGATCAGAAATGCACTTTCTCAACATAGAAACGTGAAACACAGGATGTACTAACGACATGTCTGGCGGTAGAACCAGACGATAAGCCACAGCTCCAATCCTCTCCGAAATCTCATAAGGACCAATGTACCTCGGTGCTAACTTTCCCTTGACGCCAAAACGAACCACGCCTTTCATAGGCGAAACCCGAAGAAATACGAAATCACCAACCTGGAACTCAATGTCTTTCCTTTTCGGATCAGCATAACTCTTATGCCGACTAAAAGCAGTCTCTAACCTCCGCTTAATCAACGGTACCTTCTCAGAGGTAATCTGAATAATCTCCGCTCCCGAGAGTTTACGCTCTCCGACCTCCTCCCAACAGATAGGAGATCTACACTTGCGTCCGTACAAAGCCTCATACGGCGCCATCTCGATACTCGCGTGGTAACTGTTGTTATAAGAAAACTCAATCAACGGCAAATGAGTATCCCAGCTACCCTGAAAATCGAGAACACACATCCTGAGCATATCCTCCAACGTCTGAATAGTCCTCTCGGACTGACCGTCAGTCTGAGGATGAAAAGCTGTACTGAAATCCAACCGAGAACCCAAGGATTCCTGTAACGCCTTCCAAAACCTCGAAGTAAACACAGAACCTCTGTCTGAAACAATAGAAACCGGTACACCATGCAAACTGACAATCCTGTCGATGTACAACTGAGCCAACCTCGAAGCAGCATACGAAACCTTAATCGGAAGGAAATGAGCTGACTTGGTCATACGGTCAACTATCACCCAGATGGAATCGTATCCCTGTCGAGTACGTGGTAACCCAACCACAAAATCCATAGCAATCCGCTCCCACTTCCACTCTGGAATAGGTAGTGGCTGCAGATAGCCAAAAGGTCTCTGATGCTCCAGCTTCACCTGCTGGCACGTCAGACACTTAGAAACATACTCAGCGACATCCTTCTTCATCCCGCTCCACCAGTAGGTACCCTTAAGATCATGGTACATCTTAGTAGAACCCGGATGAACACTATAAGCAGACTTGTGCGCTTCTTCCAGAATCTGGTCCCTCAAACCATCTGAATCCGGAACACACAATCTCGAACCATGTCTCAGAACACCATCCACAAAAGTAAACTCAGAATTTCCATCCTGCTGAACTTCCTCAATAATCCGTTTCAATTGTGGATCCTCAGCTTGTAAAGCTTTGATCCGATCAATCAAAACGGGTTGCACTTGCAACTGTGCTAACAAACAACCAGTCTGAGAAATCTGAAAACCATAGCCCGAAGCTATCAAACTGTGCCACTCTCTAACCATGGGTCTACGCCCAATCTCAGAAATATGAGCCAAGCTGCCCGAAGACTTGCGACTCAACGCATCGGCTACCACATTAGCCTTACCAGGATGGTACTGAATAGTACAGTCGTAGTCTTTCAGCAACTCTAACCACCTCCTCTGTCTCAAGTTCAACTCTCTCTGATCAAAGATATATTTCAGACTCTTGTGATCAGTGAAAATCTCACAAGTAGCACCATACAAATAATGCCTCCAAACTTTCAGCGCAAAAACCACGGCTGCTAACTCTAAATCATGAGTAGGGTAATTCACCTCATGCTTCTTCAACTGTCTGGAAGCATAGGCAATCACCTGTCCATGTTGCATCAGAACGCAACCCAAACCAATCCGAGACGCATCACAATACACTGTGAAACCGTCAATGCCAGAAGGCAATGCCAACACCGGAGCTGTAGTCAAAATCTCCTTGAGCTTCTCAAAGCTCGCCTCGCACTTGTCAGTCCACTCAAACTTGACACCCTTCTGTGTCAGTTTAGTCAAAGGTGCAGATATTCTGGAGAAATCTTGCACGAACCGACGATAGTAGCCAGCTAATCCCAGAAAACTTCTGATCTCGGTAACTGACCTTGGCCTTTGCCAATCCATGACCGCCTCAATCTTCTTCGGATCAACCTTGATCCCATCTTTCGACACCACGTGTCCTAGAAAGGTAACCTGATCCAACCAGAACTCACATTTTGAGAACTTAGCATACAACTGATGCTCACGCAACGTCTGTAGTATAGTCCTCAAATGGTAAGCATGCTCCTCCTCACTCCGAGAATAGATCAAAATGTCATCAATGAAGACGATCACAAATTGATCCAAAAACGGCTTGAACACTCTGTTCATCATATCCATAAACGCTGCTGGTGCGTTCGTCAGACCGAAAGACATAACCAGAAACTCAAAATGCCCATAACGAGTCCGGAAAGCAGTCTTAGGCACATCTGCATCACGGATCCGTAGCTGATGATACCCAGACCTCAAATCAATCTTGGAAAAACACTTCGCACCCTGCAACTGGTCAAACAAATCATCGATGCGAGGAAGAGGATATCTGTTCTTGACAGTAACCTTGTTCAACTGTCTGTAGTCGATACAGAGTCGAAAGGAACCGTCTTTCTTCTTCACAAACAGAACTGGAGCACCCCACGGAGAAGTACTCGGTCTGATGAACCCGCTATCCAACAACTCTTGTAACTGGTCCTTCAACTCTTTCAGCTCTGCAGGAGCCATCCGATACGGCGGTATCGAAATCGGAGCTGTACCAGAAACCACATCAATGCAAAACTCAATGTCACGATCAGGTGGTAATCCAGGCAATTCCTCTGGAAACACATCAGTGAACTCATTCACTATCGGTACACTATGCATATCACTACCACCAGCCTCCAAATCACGAACCACAGCAAGAAAACCCTGGCAACCCTTGCCTAACATCCGCTTCGCCTTGATGGCGGAAATCAGATTCTTGGGTGTCTCCGCCTTTTCTCCCTGAAAGGAAAAAGGTAGACCACCTGGAATCCTGAACTCGACTGACTTCTCTCGACAGTCAATAGAAGCATAATGGCGTGACAACCAGTCCATCCCCAAGATAACATCAAAAGAAAGAACGTCAAGTACAATCAGATCAGCACATAATTCTCTACCCTGAATAACCACTGGACACGAAGGATAAACAACGTCCACTACTACACCTTCAGACATAGGTGTAGACACAGCTAGAGGTTCATTCAAAACAGATGGTGCTCTACCCAATTTCCCAGCAAAACAAGTAGAAACAAACGAATGGGTCGCACCCGCATCAAATAATACCAAAGCATCAGTAAAAGAAATCGGAATGGTACCTTGCACCACAGCATTTGATGCACGCGCATCCTGAGGAGTAAGTGCGAACACTCTGGCCTGACCCTGCGGCTGCTGCTGCGAACTCTGTCCAGTACCATAACCGTTGGAACCTCTACCGCCGTTACCACGGCCACCAAAACCTCTGCCACCAGAACCACGGCCCCGCTGGCCACCAAAAGATGCTGCAGGTTGAGAGTACCCTACAGACTGTGTAAACGCAGGTCTCTGCTGCTGATAAGATGACTGCGCCACACTGGAGTTAGACATCTGCTGTCCAGATGTCGGACACTCCCTAGAAAAATGACCCGGCTGGCCACAAGTAAAACAACCTCCAGGAGCTAACTGACACTGACCATAGTGCCTGCGTCTGCAATTCTGGCAGAACGGAATGTTCGATCCACCACTGTACCCGCGTCCTGAACCACGGTTACTCCCACTGCTACTGGAACTGTACGGAGCACTCCTGGCACTATGCCTCCCTTTGTTGTGAGTCCGTCGACTCCCCCTGTTGGCCTGAGAAGAGCCACTGTAGTAGTTCCCACTACCATGCTGCACTGGGGCCTGCTGCCCCCCACTAGGAACGTCACTCTTTCCCTTCTGATTCTGGAAAGGGTCAGAGATCGTCCCAAACTGAACCATCGAATTTTCCATCCGCCGCGCACTATCCACTAACCGGGCAAACTCCATGTTTGTCCCTATCAGCAAAGGAAGAAACTCCGAGCCTAAACCCCTAACATAACGGTCGTTCACTCGCTCTTGATCACCCTGTAGATCTGTAGCAAACCGCCCCAAACGTACAAACTCAGTAGTGTAGTCTGTCACTGATCTATCCCCCTTCTTCAAAGTGAGCAGCTTTTCTCTGAAACTCTCAGTAACAGAGAAGGGTAGATAATAACCTCTGAACCTGGTCACAAAATCAGCCCAAGGTAAAGTATCCATAACTGGCCTGATGTTATCGCGATACCAATCCTTAGCTGGACCCTTCAGCGACATTTCCACAAGCATCACTGATTGACGATCAGACGCTTGAATCCTCTGACTGTTGTACTCAAATTCCTCCAAAAAGTCAAGAGCATCACCAGTACCATCAAAAGAAGTCGGATTCAACTTCAAGTAGGTCATCACCAACTCTCTGTCTGTTGGAATATGACCGTCACCAGCATTTCCACCAATACCAGCTACAGCACCAACCTGAGGTTGCTGTTGCTGCGCTAACTGACCCAGTATATTACACTGATTCTGCAGTAGAGCCTGATTGTTCTGCATCTCGACAACGCCAGCCAAGAAAGTAGTGAAGTCGAACGCTTGCAAATTTGGTGCTTGCTGCACCCCTGGTGCCTGCTGCACATTCGGTGCCTGAACACCTGCTGCACCGCGCCCTCTAGCTCCACCTCTACCAGCACCAGCTCCTCTGCCTCCACCAGCACCTCTACCTCTGCCAGCACCTCCACCTCGACCACGTCCAGCATTAGCCTGAACAGGTGGTGCGTTCTGATCGACTTCCATGGAAATCGCATCATCAGCCACAGCTTCTTGCTCTGCCGCAGCACGAGCACGAGTACGAATAACATTGTCCATATCCTAAGATTGAACAACAACAATTTAAATAACAGATATTTCATACCCAAGTATGAACAAAACAAGCAACATATATGATTTCCCAAGAAATTAACAGCAATAAAATGTTCACCCAAGTGAAATAGCATTAACAATTAAAAGCATCAAATCAACAAATAATGACTGACTCGACGCAATCCTATTGGTGTAGGCAGAATGTTTTAAAATCAAAAGATGACGTTTTTAAAGACATGACAGAATCCTATATCCGCAGTAGTTCCTAAGACACAACCAAACTTAACAGAGTAAACACATAGCAAGCAATGGCCTTGGTTTGAAACCAAAGCTCTGATACCAAGTTTGTCACGACCCATTTTCATGAATCGCGACCGGCGCTAGGGTATGGGTAATGTAGTACCGAAACCCGTAGCTAGCCTCCAAATAAATCATAAACACATAAACCTGCAGAAAACCAATGCTCGGGGGCAACCGAGACTTCAACCTAATCTAACAGATATAATAATCAACAATTAATATAACATGCTTATTCAATTCTGATTCTAAAATAGATTTATCATGAACCAATATAAATAATATAACATGCCAAAGCAATATAACCAGTCGAACCAATCCGACAAAATAAATAATAATAACAAGGACGTCTAGTTACTACTGCGGTCTAAGAATAAAACAGTTTTTACAATTTTATTAAAATAAAAGGAACCTCCGAGGAAAAGTAAATGCGGAGATCACCAGACTCTCTCAGATAATAACCCTGGGGAAAATTGGGAAAACAACGGGGTCAGATATACTGAGATGAGTTCATACCACTATCTACATTTATTAAGTGGAAAACCTTTAAAACGTTTAAAACATTTAATAACGATATTACGGATAATAGTTGGAACCCTAATCCACAATTCTAAATAATAATCATAATCCAATAGGTCTGGTCCCGAGAGCTGAGCTACACCGAGTTACCACTAACCACACTTATACCAGAGTCCCGAGAGCTGAGCTACACCGAGTTACTCTACCTGGTCCCGAGAGCTATGCTCACACCGAGTTACCACATTTCCATAAATACCTTACCCAGATCAATACCGGTGCGCACGCAGTCCTAATGATGCCCATTAGGTAGCACGTTCCAACTAAGAGCCATAATATAAAAACAGTTCGAAATATACGTACAGTATATATATTTAATATTAAAATAACAATTTACTTAATAAAGCGGTAAATAGTAAATATAAACTCACTGCTTGCTAATCCACGTGAAATACCGGCAAGCAACTAACTCTGGTTCGCCTCAGAAGCACGAACAGTAGACGAGTCTAGACAAATAAAATAATTATTAAAATCAGACCCTAACTCTAAAGAGTACTAGACACCACATAAGACTAGCACAATTAACACGTAGTAAATAACAATCCAACGTAACACAAATATAACCAAAAGGTAATAAAGCCCAAATAATATAAGTCTATTGAGTTCCCGCTTAAAATCCAATTTATAAATATTATTTAATAACTTTAAATAATAAATAATTTACAAATAGTGGGTTTGCCGAGTTTACCAAATAACTACCAAGCTAACCTCACTTGTCGGATGACCCAAGTCTAATCCGACTCAAAACAATTATTAAATATAAACCCAAGTTTATATTTATAAAACAAATTCCATAAAATAATAAATCATTTTTAATAGCGGAACTCAATAACTTCAATCCTAAGTAACCCAAGTTACAACCCCAAAAACTTAGTTAAATAAATCAAATAAAAATTCAGGGACCAACTTGTATTTTAACCAAGCAGGGACTAAATGGTACTTTTGCCAATTAGGGGCTAAATTGCACTTTAGCCAAATTAATAACCGAAATCAATTTATTGCTTTTCTTTATAATTAAAACCAACAATAAAGTTATTAACCAAAAATCCACTTAATTAAGTTATAAAATAATTTTAAGGGCTAAATTGTAATTTAGCCAATTTTTGACAAAACGACATTTGAAAACAAATATAATTACCCGAGTAATTATATTAACTTAATTTATGATTATAATAATTGTTTTTAATATTTAACTTATAATTCAAAATAAAAATCCAAATCATTAGTAAAGTTTAACATTAAGTATTCATTTGATTCAAACAAAACTATTGGATGACCAAAGAGGATATTTGACCACCATCTCCAATTCAAAAGAAATAAACCCCGCCCACCTAAGATTCATAAGGCAACTTTAATTTCTTAAGCTACTGCCATTTTTATCCGGGATTTAACTTTCAAAACATAATCAAATACTTAAACTCTACAATCAATCCAAATCATAAATCCCAACCTAACAATAGTTTGAATCAAAAATCATAAACCACATAACAGTGGTAGTCGGGAAAAAGCATAATTATGGAGCCGAGATTTAGTTCCGCTAACCCATCAACAAAACAACGTTTTAAATCAATAACAACTAACCATTCAAGAGTGATTTGATTCAACAAAACAACAAAATCAAGACCAAGGCAAATAAGGGATTCGGCAGAAACAAGAACACCAAAACAGAAATTATAAACTCACCACGGCAACAATTAAAAGATGGAGCAAATACAAACCAAAAGCTATAACTATTTAACACTAATCATGCCAAGGGATTCAACATGAATGAAGCAAAAACAAAGCCAAAAGAGAAGGGAAAAGGTTCGGCAGAAACAGAAAACTGAAACAAGAAATTATAAAGCTTTAAAACGTAAACCGTACGGCGATTGAAACGAGATCGACGGCGTACCGTTCAGCGAAACTGAGATAGGGAGACGTAGGTACGTGAGTCTAGATCGTCTGGAATCGAACGGTTTTGATTTCGATCTAGAAACGAGCAAGAACGAACCAAATTACGCAATGACGTTCAAAAACGAAATCTGGAAATCAAAGAATTAAGAACACTTACCGAACAGCAACTTTGGAGGATGATTACGGATTCGATACTCAGCGAAATGACAAGCGGAAAACGGCTAGGGTTTCAGTGATGAGTGGTGAATATTTTCTGTTTAGAAGTCGCTTTTAAATAACGAGTGTAAGCGGGTCGAAAACGAGTGCGAACAGGGCCGGGCGAAGGGGTCCATAAGCAGACCTGGACTGTGCAAAAATTGGCCTGATCCCGTTCGGGAAAAGGCCTGGTCCCGAACGGGACCAGTGCAAATTTTGCACAGTCCCGTACGGGACAGGCCCAGTCCCGTACGGGACCTTACGGAATTTTCACCAGGTCTCGTAAGAGACCTGGTTTATCCCTTGGTTCAACCATTTGGTTGAACCAAGACCCAAAGGAGAATATATTTTTTTTTTAAATTTTAATTATTTTAAATCGAACCAAAAATGAATCGAACCACAAAATTTACGAAACTTCAAATACCCCACAAAATACATCCGGAACCACGTCGGAAATTAAAAAAATAAATTTAAAATTTTACGGGATATTACAAACTAATATCTAGATATTTCTCTAGACAAACTTGATGCCCAAGTTTCTTAATCTTCTTCTTCATTTTTGCTAGACATATTCATTCTCCATTGTTGTGTGGGTGCCAAAGCTCTCAAAATAAAAAATAAAACACAAGTCCTAGATTTTTAACTTTACTCACAAAAGTTTCTTAACGAAAAACGTTGAGCATTTTCCGTAGATCGTTAATCTATCTTTGCATGTTGGATCAAGGTGAATTTCAAAGCTCAAATCTTAACTTTTATTTTCTGATTTTATTTGAGCTTTAGATACATGCTTAGGTTGCTAAAAATTGTGGTTTGATGCTTAAATAATCGGTTTTAATTGCTAGTTTGATGAGTTTCGGTTTTTAAATATTTTTCCGTGAAATTAAATTAATTATTTTAATTTTCTGGGCTGATCTAAATAGTGAGGTTAAAATATGCTTTAAAGTGTGATTTTTGTGGATTAAAAATGTTAAACATTTCGGGTATTGATTTAATGGTTTGGAGTTCGATTTTTAATAGTTTTAAAGGCTTAAAAATCGCTTAAAAAGAGTAAATAAATGGATTTTAAATTTCTGGAAATAAATTGGTTTATGTTTGAGTTAGATGTTGGGTTGATGGTGAATAAATGTTTAATGATGAATTTTTAATGGTTCGTTAATCGGGTTTAATTTTTATAATAGTTTAATCGGCAAAAAAATGTTTAAAAAGGGTATTTTTGTCATTTTAATTTCTGGACAGAAATTATTCATGAAAAATGTATGAAATATATATGTTGATTATTTATGGAATTTAATTGATTTAGTTGAGGTGTTTTGACGGATTAATAATCGGTTTTGATTATTAATTGTTTATACGGTTTAAAATTGTTAAAATTGTTAAAATTATGAAAAATAATTTATTTTAATTTTGGGGCTGCTGTTTTAATATGATAATTAAAATAAATATGTATTGGTAGATTTTTGGGTGATTAAAATTGTGTAAAAATGATTTTTGAACGTTTTAACGGTTTTTAAAGCTCATCGGAGCTTGACCGGAATCCGGTGACCGGAATTTGGTGACTGGAGTGATCAAAACATAAATGGAATTCTGAGTTTGAGAGTTGATGATTTATTGAATTTGGTTGGGCTTGGACTTGATTGTCAAAATTTAAAGTTTAGGAGTTAAAGTGTAATTTTCATAAAAATAAAGGACCAATCAGTATTTTAACCAAAATTCCAGATTATAGATGTATATAATCTGATACAAAATGAGTTTAATGCTTTTAAATGATTTTGATAATTTTTGGAAAGATTTGAATGTTTCTGCCGAAAACTAGAGTTTTGGGGTTAAATTGTATTTTTCCAAAGTTGAAGGGCTACATGGTATGTTAGCCAAAGTTTCCAGATTATATTTGTTAATAATCTGAGGTAAAATGATTTTGGGTATTTTAAGTAATTTTGTCGATTTTAAAATCGATTGACTTACAAAAGGACCTAAATGGTCAATTTTGAAAAGTTTGAGGGTATTTTGGTTTTGACCGAAAGTGGAGTTTCGACCAATATGGGGCTGTTTTAATATATTTAAATAAATAACTTTGAAGTGGAAAGTATTACTTGACGGAAGAAATATATTTTATGTATTGAAGTATATTTATGAAAAATAAAATATTTAAATGAGTGGTGATGAAAAATGGTTTTACGTGTTAAAAAAAAAAGATAAACAAAGAAAATTTAAATTAGTAAAAATATGAACTTATTAAATAAGAAATTATTTGGAGGTTAGAATTAATTAATTAAATTAAATTAAGATGGTATAGAGTTAATTCCATAGTAGGATTTTATTAATTAAGAGAATTAATATTTTGATCCTAACTAGATTCGACAAGTTGTCGAGCTATCGGGTCGGAGTACCAAGGGAATTAACGGAGTTGTATAAAGGAGCATTGACGGAGTAATACCGTAGTTAAACGGTTTCTGTGAGTACATGTTTTTACATTTCGGTATTCGTAAAGTCTCCTATTTTAATATACTATGTGATATATGTGTTGCGGTGTTATATGTTTACATGCCTTGTATGGATGTATGTTTTATGCATATACTAAATGTATATATTATTTTGATATACAAAGGTACACACATAGTTTTGAGAATTATTATGCATTTGCTTATGCTTGAATGTGTGTTACATCGGTTGGCTGTGCTATCGATGTCAGGATTGTGTGTGTGTGTGTTACATCGGTTGGCTTCGCTATCGATGTCAGGATTGTGTGTGTGTGTTACATCGGTTGGCTTCGCTATCGATGTCAGGATTGTGTGTGTGTGTGTTACATCGGTTGGCTTCGCTATCGATGTCAGGATTGTGTGTGTGTGTTACATCGGTTGGCTTCGCTATCGATGTCAGGATTGTGTATGTGTGTTACATCGGTTGGCTTCGCTATCGATGTCAGGATTGTGTGTGTGTGTTACATCGGTTGGCTTCGCTATCGATGTCAGGATTGTGTGTGTTACATCGGTTGGCTTCGCTATCGATGTCAGGATTGTGTGTGTGTTACATCGGTTGGCTTCGCTATCGATGTCAGGATTGTATGTATGTTACATCGGTTGGCTTCGCTATCGATGTCAGGTTGTGTGTGTGTGTTACATCGGTTGGCTTCGCTATCGATGTCAGATGAATAAGGTTGATCGGTTGGCTGTGCTATCGGTCCCTTAAGATTTATGTATGTTGTGGATATGGTTGATCGGTTGGCTGTGCTATCGGTCCCATAAGATTATGCATGTATGATGTGTTGATAAGTTTCGCCATCAATGTAGATGGACGAATTTAAGAAATGTGGTTTAATTCAAAGGTCAACGTATATGGTTGACATTCTTTGATATTGAAGTCTTGATTGAAATATGTTATGTGTGAGCTCAGGCTTCAATTGTTTTAAAGATGTTTTCAAAGGATTTCGAAAATACATAAAGTTATTTTAAATATAAAACGGTTTTTAACTTTATGAAATATTTATTTGTAACGGCATGAACTCACCAGTATATCTGACCCACGTTGTGGAATTATTTTTCAGGAAAGCTGGTCCGATTTTGAAGAAGGCTTCCGAACGTTTATTTCTCGGAAGTCTACTTTGATAAAAGACTGTAAAGAAGGTTTTAAGTTCTAGTTGTCCGCAGTAGATTAGTATAGTCTTATTGTATTCAAATGTTTTAAAGCACATTTAAACTCTGATGTTTTGTCCCATCAGTTATTTAATAAATGTTTCATACGTTTCTTTTAAAAGCGAGAAAAATTTATAGTGTTTTTCAGGCTTGCTACGGGTTTCGGAGCAACCACTCCCATTCCCTAGCGCCGGTCTCGACTCGAGATTTCGGGTCGTGACAGGTGAAGTTTAAGAAAGACTGGAGTCGGATAGGCATTTCAAGTTAGTTTTGGAGCTGTTTTTGAGATTTTGCCTGAGGGAAGATGGAAGGCACGATGGAAGCAACGTGCCTCGCATCGTGCCCCTAGTTTTATTCATGTTTTGTGGAAGGCGAGATGGAAGGCACGATGGTGGCATCGTGCCTCGCATCGTGCCTCTGTTTGGTTATTTGCTTGAAGAGGAGGCGAGATGGAAGGCACGACGGTAGCATCGTGCCTCGCATCGTGCCTTAGGAAAATTTATGTTGAAATTGCAAGGCACGATGGAACCAACGCGCCTCGCAACGCGCCTTCCATCGTGCCTAGCTGCTGAGTTGTCCAAAATTACGTTTTGACCCCGATCTTTCATTCCGATTCTAAAATTATGAAGGGGCGACTTCGGGACTTCACCAAAATACGAATCTAAGGCTGACAGCGGGTATATATAGTGGTTTTAACATCAAATTAGGGTTGTCTTAGTTCGACCATCATTGTATTAGACTAAAAACAATAGATTAGCATTATTTTTGTATTAGTTCATCGTTCTTCGATTTGATTACTCTTTGAGCTGGATTTTATTCTTCGATATATTATATTGGGATTTTTATGCAATTAAGGTACGATAATTCAGAGAGATCTTTTTCATTGTTTATCTTATCAATTATGAATTCCATATATTATATTGTTGGTTTATCTTTGATCATGAGTAACTAAACCCATCGTCGGGGATATATAATTAAATTTATGCTTTATTAATTGATTGGTTTATTGGGTTTTTGTTATAATTGCGTACGTATTGATTACTGTTCTTAATGCTTAGTTTAATTTGATCACCTAAACTATTGGCTTGTGTTTTAATTGTAACTTGAGAGAGTTGAATTGAAATAGATCGTGTAATCGATAACACAGGAGTTAACAACACGAGAGTGAATTAGCGAATGTGTGTTCTTTAGGTTTGCTTAACAAACATCAATTAATAAATTATTTAGGTTAATTATAACACGAGAGTGAGTAGTTGCCTATTAATTGTTTAATTGACTGTTTTTGCCTGTAGCGGCTTGAGAGAGAGCTATATGTGCCTTAGATCAGCCTGAACCGCAATTTGATAACGAAATCCATAAACCATGAGATTAATGGCATAAAGTAGATTAATAATCCCTGATCTTTCTCATTATTGTTTAAATCCTATTTAATTTACAGCCTTAGTTTACTTTATTCTTTAATTGTTTAATCTAGCTTTTAAATTTACATACTTCAATCCAAATTATCCTTTTAACTATCCGAATCGAGTCTCCTAATTGGTTGTCTTTAGAAGCTTTCTCTGTGGGTACGATATCCGGACTTTACAGTCTATATTACGAGTTGACACTGTACGCTTGCAGTATTTTGCCAACACCAGACATGTGCATATAGAAATCATGTTGAACATTCATTATTGCTCTAACCGTCTCATTATGCATCTTGCCCTTGACTGGACCAATATCCTAAAATTCTGCATGTATTGACCGTTACCCATAACTACACTCCACTATCAACTCAATTGTAGACGGAAAACCAATCGAAATTGGCACATATGTGATATGAAAAACCTGAATCTGCATAAATTTCAGATCAAAAAACAATTATGCTGCAATTTTAAGCGTAGACCGGTTCTCTAACCTGATTCGCCTGTAACCGCTAGCATTTAGTTCTTATCTAATTATCTCCAAACAAATTGACTTATGAGTGATCTAATAGTGACGTCATTTCAAATTACAAACATTGTAATCCATCTTGTGTCTAAGATTGCTACTTATTCAAAACAAAATCTCTTTTGCAATATCATGATTTTATCAAAATCTGATTATGCCCAAACGAACTCTTCATTTAACAAACTCTTAAAATCAATTTTTAGATTCAAATCACTAATAGAATTTCATGAGAGTATAAAGAGATTACCCCAATCATTCATCTTACAAAGGCTCTATAAAATCCTCAAATAGTTGTGTGTTTAGAAAAGTCATACCTTTCTTCTTTATAGTTCAAAGTAGCATATTGATCTCCATCACAAAAATCTCCTTAAGAATTTTAATACCCAAGTCTGTCTTCAATTGACGACTTTCGGCACTTCCAAATTTGGTGGCTTCTCTATCTCCAAATAATCTTCTTTGTGTCAAGTAATTTCGCCTTGCGAAATCCTCCAAATAATACTTTGCCATCATAATCATAATCCATAATTAAATCTGAAAACCAAATTGGCTCCGATACCAATTGTTGTAACATTGATACCGATTGTTGAATCTTTGGTACCAATTGTCGTGACCGGATTGGTATGCGCAGCGAAATCGAAACCATTGGTAGGTATTTAATAATGGATTTGATCAACAAATAACAATATAGCAAAATAATAAATAACACAAGAGATTTACGTAGTTCTGCTTTAAAGCGTACATCCACGGGCGAAAGATTCGAGCCATCCACTAATCATCAAAAGGAGTACAAAATTGGTGGAGAATCACCAAATAGAGAACATCTCTAGTAAATATGCCCTTAGAAGAAAAACCCACAAAGTGTTTCTCTCTCTACAAGAAGTACTCAAAAGGGTAAGAATTAACTTATATTCCTCACATCACACACACCCCTTTTTCCCCTTATTCACATCAATGTCTACATTGTGTGTTCGGTTTTTGGTGTCTTCTAAAAGGTGAATAAGGTAGTATATATATAGTGAATAAATAGTCTATATGGCATTAGGAATATTAATTCTAATTGGATTTATACTTCCTAGTTAGCCAATGATAACAAAGTTATCCTTCTCCCAAACACTTCATTAATAGAGTCCTAATACAAATAGGAATTAGAATTCTAGGCATATTCCAACACATTTTGCAGCATTGATTTTAAAAGTTGCTGCCATTAGTTAAATTATAACAGCATTTTACAGCAATTTTTGTTACCAATTATGTAAGGCAATATTTTATTAGCAGCAACATGCCACAATTTTTTTTATTGCTATATATTAATAATAACAATTTTAGTACTATTAGCAATAAAAAAATTTGCTGCTAATTCTACAATACTTATAAGTCATTTAGTTGTGGCGTAACATATATTTGTGTTCCTGCCGTTGCTCTGATTTTGCTATTGTACCACTTCACTTTTATTTGTCAACATTAAATTCTTATACTTTTAATTTTATAAACACTGAATTGATTAGCTACATCACAAATACTGTTAACAATGTCCGTTTAGTTAGACTCTGAAAAAAAATTGAGACTTAGTATCAAGTGTATGGACTAAATTAATTTTAATAAAGTCAATACACAAAAATGAATTATATTTTTTTATCTCAGTTGCACTAACAATGCATGAAGACTACACACTTTATTTATGTGATAGGAGGATCTAATATCTACAAAATTAAAAGTGTAAGAATTTAATATTAAAATGTTGAAAAATATAGGAACCCAAATATGCTTTTAATTGTTTCAGTTAGTTATGATATTTATACTGGTATCTCTAACAGTACATGCATACAAACTATACACACACTCAAACTCCTTTTGCAGGCCAAACCTAATTGAATTCTTACCCAAATTTATTTGTCGGTTGAGCTGAAGATTCATGCAATCTTGTAGAATCACGCAAACTCTTTTAGCGAATTGTTTAGTGCATATATTCCTGATGGAGTACTGTTACTTTAATTGCCATCCAAAAATGTACATATTTACTTTTATTTACGCAATAATTGAATCTATATATTTATTTTCATATATGTTATAACCGTAATGCAATTTTGTTTCTTTTTTTGATGGTAAAGTAAAACATATGTTTCTAATTTTGTATATTATAACTTAAACATTGGTATATCTTTTGTAGAAGAAGATCTTGTTTGATTTTATCATGTACAAATCAACATGTAGTATTATGATATGAGAACTCCATTTGTAAAAAAAATATCACATTAATAGTTATGTAAAATTTAGAACATGAATTATCTGTTATATAGATAATTGAAGAAATTTAAACTATTTTTTTTTATGAATGAAATTTAAACTATTTGTATCTGAATACAAAAAAAGGTTTTAGATATATTAAATCAGTATATCTTGTAAAGTTTATTGAGGAATTCACTCGCGAGCTAGGCAGATCGCCTTTCGGATCTTCTTTGTCTCAATTAGGCCAAAAAATTGAAACTATTATTAGCTTTAATCATTTACATATGAGTCTTAATACATTGTTTGACTTCTGGATATATACCCACATACCTATCTAACCTCTAAATTTAATATTTGACCTATCGAACCTCTGAAATCGTTATAAATTATCCATCTTAATCTCTGAAATATAGATTGAGTTTCAAACGCACGGACGTGGCAATTTTTTTGGATTGGGCTGCCAGCTCGTTTTCCACATCACCAAATATATAAGGACTAGTTTCGCATTACGTGCTATGCACGTGGCTCGTAATATGACTCGTCAATATATAGACTAATTTCATTATAATTATACCAATTTTTTTATCTATGATTAATATAAAATTAATTAAATTTTTTATTATAAATATATAAAATATTTTATTCATTAAAGTTAAAATTAAAATTAATTATCGTTTTATCTATAATTTTTTATTTTAATTAAATTAGTTATAATAGTTTAGAAAATTTACATTCCAAACAACCCTCCCTACCCGTTTTGCTGTACAAAAACAAATTTATTAGAAAACAGTAATTCTTATGCCAGCTAATTAGATAATCTCTACTTAATAGTAATACATAATGCTATCTTACTCTAATTAGGATTCCAATACTGTATTCTTTTAGACGAAAGAATATACTATTAGTACAATATAACCTTTTAAGGTAGTTTTTTTTAACTCAAACTAAATTCACTATCTTTTTTATTTAAATCAATTTTTTTTTCAAATCGAATATCATGTTAATTAATATTCTAAACAATTATCTTAATATAGTAGTTTATTTTAATTAATACTCTAAGTTTTATAGTTATCTTAAGATAGTAGTTTATTTTAGTTAGTACTCTAATTATAATAATTATCCTAATAGTTTTTAATTAATAATTGTATTTTATAAAATAAAAGGACAATAACGTAAATGTGCCTGTCCCCCCCCCCATCCGTGCTTTTATATATAGTATAGATTAATACATCGTTTGACCTCTGAACTTATACTAATTACCTATATTTGACCCCTAATTTTTTTTGTTTAACACCTCTAAAGCTGTTAAATATCATTCTTAACCCATGCACATAAGAGTTTTAAATTTATTTTAATTTATATTTCATTTTTAATATATATTTAGTTTAATTAATAATTAAAAATAAAATATTTTTGAATAAAATATTATCTTTCCATACTTTTTATACTATTAGTGTCGATTTACGTGTTTCACACGTGGCTCGTAGTGTGACTCGTCAAATAATGAAAATTATATTTATTTTTAATTAATAAATATAATTTTTTAAAATATAAAATGTCAAAAAATTAAAAAAATTATAATAATTTATTAAAAATAGTTTACCAGTAATTAAAATTCTAATAAAAATAGTATATTCTATCATGTAATTTCCAATTAATAGAATATTCTATAATGTAATTTATTTTTATTGGAAACATATACTATATTAATTATCGACTTGATATCCGAGAATATACCATCAAAATATTACATATTATATAATATATATTTACTTTGTATTAGAAACATAAATTTTATTAATTTTAATTATGGAATATGACTAAATAGCCAACTTGAAATTAGATTAGGAATGCGACCAATTAAGAATGTCAATTATTCTTCCTAAAAATTAATACTCTTCTTTTTTTTAACCTCAGGGATCTAAATTACCTAATTGAACTTTTTTTGGCTAACAGTAATACATTAGCTATTTTTTTGGCTAACAAAAACTCGGCTACTTTTCTAGGAATTAGAATCAAGAATTAAATATAGATTACATATAATATAATTCTATTCTAATTAAAACTGTAATTATAATACATCCAATTAGGATTCTAATTGTAATATATTTTTAGTAATAAGTTAAACAAATAATTATTAATGACCATCAAACTTTTATTTAATAATAAGTTAGAAAGGTCATTAGCGTAAATATGTATATAGTATAGAAGTATAGATATAGTATAAATATAGATTTGTTTAAATGATACCATTTATTTTTTATATATTATTAGTTATAATAAAATTTCAATAAAAAATAGTTATACTTTAATTAATAATTATTTTCATTCAATTTAATATTTAACTTAATTTTTTCTAATCTGCAATTATAACAGACAAGATGATCTCCGAATGATTAGGTTACAGGTAGCTCAGATGGATTTGCCAAAGAAAAAAACAAATTTCCATTATAAATGGTGCATGGATTAAAATAGGCACAAATTTGAAATTTAAATGAGAAAAGGCACAGATTTGATTTTTTTTTTAATAAATAGGCACAAATAAAAATGTGCATCAGTCGGTTCAGTTAGATCATAAAAAAATTGGAATCGAACAACCGAAACCAAAATAATATGATTTTCTTTAACTAGATAGAAACCAAATTAGATTAAAATTAAACTATATATTTTGATATATTCTGAACAACTGAAATTTATTAAAATTAATTATTAATAAAGTAAAAATAAGAATAAAATAAATAATTTATTATTAATTGTAATTAATATAAAATTTGAGGGGAAATTAATACCGATTTTTTTAAAAAAATTACAAATATATCCAAATTTTAAAAAAATTAAGAAAAAATATAACGATTGTATATAATTCGGTTAATTCGAACGGTTCAATTAGTTCAAAAATTTCATAGCAAAAACTAATTTGAATCGAATTAACCAAATTTTTTGAAATTGTTAACGATGATTGAACAGAAATAACCCAAAAATCAAACCAAACTAAAATTTTAGTTTGGTTCAATTGATTAATTAGGTTTTTGTGTATGAATGCATGCATGTCAAAGTAAAGAAATGCTAGCCATGCATACAGTCCATATTTCTTCACCGTCCATCTATTTTTCTTGTTTCATTTAATAAGGTTGGCATCTATTAATAAATAAAGAAAAAAAAGGCAGATGGGCTTAAATCAATTTACATTAAATACGTACTGGGGTTTACTAGGTTTTTTACGCCATTAAAAAGGCCATCAACTCATACAAGTAATCACTACCTTCTTCCTTCAGCCTTCACTTCAGCAGCCAAAATCTCTGTCAAAAAAATGGAAGAGCTGAAGAAACCACAAAACCTAGAAACAAACAAACCAATATCAGCTGATGAAGCTAACAAAGAAAAGAACAACATTAAGCTCAAATATGTAAAGCTTGGTTACCACTACTTGGTCTCTAATGGCATTTACCTTATTTTAATCCCATTTCTTGCCCTAATTCTTGTTCATCTGTCGACATTTACTGTTGAAGATGTGTTCAAGATTTGGAACCATCTCAAGCTCATAAATTTCATAACTTTGTTCCTATGTTCATCCTCCATTGTTTTTGCTGTTACATTATATTTCATGAGCAAACCAAGAAAAGTTTACTTAGTTGATTATTCTTGTTATAAGCCGAAACCGCATCGTAAGGTTACGAGAGAGCATTTCTTACAGTTATCTGCTGCATGCGGGTGTTTTTCAGACAAAAGCATGACATTTCAAAGGAAGATTCTTGAGAAATCAGGGTTTGGTCAAAAGACTTATGGACCTAAAGGGTTGATGGAGATTCCTCAAAATCAGTCGATGGCTGAGTCGAGAAGTGAGACTGAGATGCTAATATTTGGAGCCATTGATGGGGTTTTGTTGAAAACTGGGGTTAACCCTAGAGACATTGGGATACTTGTGGTGAATAGCAGTTTGTTTAATCCTGCTCCGTCTCTTTCTGCTGTAATTGTGAATCATTACAAGCTTAGAGGTAATATTTTGAGCTATAATCTTGGTGGAATGGGATGCAGTGCTGGACTTATTTCTATTGATCTTGCTAAAGACCTTTTGCAGGTTTGTTTTTAGATTCTTTTTTGTCTTGGTCCGGTTAAAATTTTCTGCGGTTATCCAACTATCGTATATTTACCGAACAATTATCGACATTCATTTTATTATATTTTGATAATAATCTATCATTAATTTTTTTAAATAAGTTGCGCGATAAATTCAGACTAAATTTTGCCAGCGCGGCCAACTTATGGAAGCTCGATTGCTATATAAATAAAATTTGATATGAATTAATGTATCGAGTAATTTTTACTTGTTTGAATAAATAAAATTGGATGATAAAAATATAACACATTGAATGTTCCGTAAAGACAATTAGTTGGGTAATCAGAACAATATTTAACCCTTTTTGGTACTCTAAGTCTGCACGCCAATAATTAAATAACAAATGGTTCATGTACTATTAATTCCATACTACACATATAGAATGTATGGTTGGAGTTAAAGGACTGAAAAGGACAGAAAACAAATCAGGTGGGTCAAGACATGAATTGATCAGCACTTTAAAGCTTAAATATTCATATATAGCAGAAATTAAAATTAATCCAAATTTTGAGAATTATTTTGACTGGTTAGTGTATATTTTCTTCTACAATTGGTTCTTCTTCTAACCCCTATTGAAAGAATAAAAAGAAAATGACCCACAAATTAATGCATAAAATGGAAATATTTTTTTGGTACAAATCTTTATCATGAAAATGAAATCCAAAATTTTCTTGATTTATTGTGAAGTGAGACTGAGATGCTAATATTTTCTTGATTTCTTGATTTTTCTATCTATAACTATAACCCGAATTGACAAAAAAAATTACCTCTTTGACAGTGTCTGTTCATTAATAATGATAACCTATTAAAAAATTACAAATCAATATTTTATATGTTATTTTTATGATAAATTAAGTCACAAAATTTAATATTTTGTATCAATATTGCAATAGGTACATCCCAACTCCTATGCCCTGGTGGTAAGCACAGAAAACATCACTAGAAACTGGTACATGGGCAATGAACCCTCTATGCTCGTCACCAATTGTTTATTCCGTATCGGAGCCGCCGCAATTATCCTCTCCAACCGCTCCTCCGATGGACAGCGTTCGAAATATCAACTCATCCACACCGTCCGGACCCACAAAGGCGCCGACGACAACAGCTACGCCTGCGTCACCCAAAGAGAAGACGAAAACCAAGTGGTCGGCGTCTCACTCTCAAAAGACCTCATGGTGGTCGCCGGAGAAGCCCTAAAGTCGAACATCACAACCCTCGGGCCACTAGTTCTTCCCGTCTCCGAACAGCTCCTATTTTTCGCGACACTAGTGTCACGAAAGATCTTTAAAATGAAAATAAAGCCATATATACCCGATTTCAAATTAGCATTTGAGCATTTTTGCATTCATGCAGGAGGCAGAGGTGTTCTTGATGAAGTAGAGAAAAATCTTGCCCTAACTCCATGGCTAATGGAGCCTTCAAGAATGACTCTGTACAGATTTGGTAACACTTCGAGTAGCTCACTGTGGTATGAATTAAGTTACTCAGAGGCAAAGGGGAGGGTGAAGAAAGGTGACAGAGTTTGGCAAATCGGATTCGGGTCAGGATTCAAATGCAACAGTGCAGTTTGGCATGCATTGAGGACTATTAATCCTGACAAAGATAATAATAATCCTTGGATTGATGAAATCAATGATTTTCCTGCTCATATCCCTAAATTCACACCCATAGTTTATTGACAAACTACGTACGTACGCTGTTTTGTTTTTTGAAATAAAATTTAGGTTCTGCTTTCTTGTACTAGGGTTAAGAGTTTGAATTGTACTAAATCTTTATCTTGTTTTTTCAATTGAGTAACAAAATGTTAATTTATGAGTATTAAGTTTCAAGTGTCACTAAATTTTGGTGTTATTTCATTTTGACAAGGGAACTTTAGTTTATTTTAATTAGATATTGAATTTTCATATTATAAGTCACGGTAAATTTATTAGTAATTTTATGTTAAATTAGTCTATATATTATGTAAGCAGCAACTTTTATTTCTCGACCACGGCACCAAAATAGAAGTTTAATGACTGATAATTTTATGCTCGTGAATAATATAAGAGAAAATATGGAGTGACAAAATTAAGTTGTTATGTACACATAATTTGATATGAAATTGCTAAAGAACCTTTTGTTACTTGTAATGATCAAAATAAAAACCGACGAGTTATAAATTAAATGATATAAGTACTGGGTAGTAAACTGTTTAAATCGTTGGTTTAATTCTTTTCACAAGCGCTTTCTCACTCCATTAATTTAAAAAAAAGATCAAAATAAAATAATACAAAGATTTAGTGCCTCTAAAAATTTATACTCATTAATTTACATTAAAGTAAAAATATATAATATTAATTTTTACTTCAAGGCAAAGTATTTATAGATTTTAAATTAAAAATAAATTGACGTGGTTATCGTTGACATTGTATTCTTACAATATATTGTTATATACAGCGTCTAAAGATTGTAGACTATTCCAGCCTCCTTTTAATGCAAGTTCCCTTTCAAAAAAAAAAAATTGTAGACTATTGATGATTATCGATGTGACAACATATTTTAAAAATATAATTCTTATAATTCTTTTCGTGTTAATGATATCAAATTAAAACACATGACAAAAAGTTTGGCTTTGTTCAGACTTTTAACCTATCTATATTATATTTAGGAGTATGTTCGGTTCAAACCTAATTGAGTCATAAATTATTATTATTTTAACCGAACTAGACTAATACTTTTAGAAAAACAAATTTTTCAACATTGAACCAAACTAGTTGATTTGATTATTTATTTTTATTTGAACTAATTAGTTCAGTTTGATTTGCATTAAAATTTAACTAAATATTTTTAGATCCAAAATTAAATTGAACTAAAAAACTGAATTCTTTAAACCGAACCGACTTATCGATTAAGTTCAATTATTAGGTCCTGGACACTTTAAATATGTAAAAATATTTGGGCTGTTTAAGTTGTGCTACGTCATATTTACAACAAGACAATGAGCATTTGCCATATGTAATGTTTTAATTATTGCTTAATTATTTTATTACTACTAATTTTTACCATATGATTAATGCATTATTGATTTGTTATATGGATGACATAGCACAACGGTTCCGTACAATAATTTTTTTTTCTCATTATATCAATTAATGCTAGACCCTCTTGTCTTCGGTGCGATCGAAAATGCCAAACTGACATTATGGAAAGTGGAAACTGGAACTAATGCATTTGCATACAAAATCATATTCCTCCTGCATGAACGCAATTTAAGATGAAATTTGGTGACATTTATAATCACTTTTACTTGTTTAATAAAGTACGTACTTACTTACTTGTGGAACTGAAACACTTGAAGTTTTGTCAGATACTTGTTTAATTCGCTAAGGAATTTTTTATTTATCAAATTAATTTCATGGTTTATAATTGTTTATTATATGGAACAGCTACATATTAAGCATAATTAGCGGGCAAGTATCAAATTAAAAATTACTTTTAATTAAAATTTAATATTGCAAATTAGTAATAACGTCTTATATGCAAAAACCCTAGCTTTCTCTCTCTTTTGAAAAACCTCTCAAAGCCTAGTAAATTTTCTTCTTCATATTTATTTGGGGGGTGGTTTTTGACCATTTTTGGCCAAAAATCACCTCCCCAATCTCTCAAATTTAGTTTTTTTTCATAATTTTTATCTCTAGTTTTTAAATAAAGTTTCTTTTTTGACCAATTTGTTCTAGATCTAGAAATTATTTTCTATCATAGTATTTTAATTGAGATTAGGTCTAATCTAATCGAAATTAAGAGTAGTTTTTTTCATCTTTCGAGAAGAAATTGTTTTTTGCGGTGCAAACGACTTGGATCTCTGAAACAATTATAGGCAGCATCTTCCGACGGATTTCATCAAGTACAGGTATGCTTTGCGTCAATATCGATGTTGTTTTTAATCTTCAAGAGAATAGATGTATCACAGAAGATGTGATCAGTCGTGCATTCGAAGTTAGACTTTCTTAGATCGTTCAATAAATCTAGATTTTATTATTAGATCTAGTTTTAGTCTACAAATTTGGGTGACCCTTGGTAGTTAGTTTAGCCCTAGTCGATGACTGTATTTTTACAGCTCTCATCATCTTTTTTAGAATAGTTGACTCAGTATGTTGAGAAACCGTTCATGTAATTTTCGTTATTATTAATAGAAATTTTAGCCTTTGTTAAAAAAAAAAAACAAATTAGTATCTGGTTCATAATTCAATTACAAATTGCACTGACTCACATATTTCATCAAGAATACCCTAAAAAAATAGTCCAAATTCTGTATATTTGTCAAAGTGCATGATGAATTTCCTCAAACTCTACCAGTAAATTAATCAGACTATATTTCAAGTAAATTAACAATAATAATTTTTTGGCATGTGCAATACTGACCAAAATTAAATTGATAAAATTAAGAAAGAAAAAGAATAGCTTACCATGTGCATTTAAGTTCTGGTCGCTCTACATTGAGTACGTGGTGTTGATATTTCTACACGTAAAGATATGAAGTTGGGACAATGTCGGACATTTAAACAATCCTTTTTCGTTCACAATTAATTAATGATGCTTGTGAATTCCAACCTCAAATACCCCAAAATTAATTGCTCCCTCTCTTTTTTGTTTTTTGAATAGATGTATATTGAAAAGAACGGTAAAAACTCTCCAGTACAGTCGACCCTCTAATAATTAATATTATATAAATTAATAATTTTAATAATTAATAGAAAATTGAGAGAACTAACTTCGTTCCACGTCGGATAATTAATAATTCTATTATTTAATAATTAATAAAATTTAAAATATATTCTACATGAATATTAATTATTAGAGAGAATTTTTTTTTAAAATATATAACAATTGATAATTTATTTGAGGTAATACTAATTTTAATTCATAAAATGTAAGTTAAAATACCATCAAATTATGACTTTTTTATTCTTTTGAGAAATTTTAAAAGAAGTTATTAGATAAACAAATTAAAATAAGTAAAGTATCTCTAGTATTAAAAATATTAAAAATTATTTTACTTTATAAATATAACTTCTTAATAATTATTTTTTAGTTTGATATCAATTGATATTTCTTAAATTGAATATAAAATTATTTCTTTTAGATTGAGTGATTGTAAAGTGTATTTAGTTAGTTTTTTTATAATATAATATTAATATTAGGCCTATTAATGTACATGCTTTAAAATATCTTTTATAAATTTTTTTCTATAAATTCAATAAATTAATACTTCTAATAATTAATAAATTTTTTATCCACCATGTGTATTAATTATCAGAGGGTCGACTGTAATACTCAAGAGCTTTCACATAATAAAAAGCTACGATCCCGAGTAAGAAGAAAACAAAACATAATCAAGAGAAAAAAATTGATACACCTCAAATTTCTAGAAAAATCTATACTAAAATAAAAAAACTACAAATACAATTAGTTATTTTTTCGCTAATAGTATAACAAATAAATTAATACTATATTAAGTTATTTTTTACCGTTTTGTGGATGTGCTAATACTCTTATCATTTATCAAAAAGAAAATTGAAATTGAATAAATGAAGGGAAAGAAGTACATGATAAAGATTATATTTACATACTATAGTTGTTATCTTATTTCAATGTAGATTATAAAATCTGAAAAATACATACTACTCCCTCCATTCTTTATCATATTAATTAAAAAAAATTAAAATATTTCATAGTATGTAACGCTTTGCATGATTTAATGTATTATGAATTCTCAAACAAAAATAATACTTCTAATTATTTTATTACTTCCCCTTTCCAACTAATTAAATAAATATTTACTTCTTAATTTGTCAATATAATAGTTGAACGAGCAATTATTGAGATAGTTTAAATTTATTATGAATTAACTATATTTTTGATTTTATACTTTGCTCTAAAACAAAATGTATAATTAGGAATGGGAGTACATATATATTTTTATTTTATTTTTGCCAAAGGGGAGTACATATTTATTTGAAACAAGTAAAAAGATCTCTTCCATCTTATTTTAATAGAAAGGTGTGTCTGATATCTCAAAACAATACTAAATTTCGTAATTTAGTTAGTGGTGCAATATTGATTGAGTAGTAAATATTCAAAATATTTTTATTAATTTATATTCATATTAATTACTCTATCTTATTATTTATTTTATATTTAAACATGATTTTAATAATTTTGTGTTTTTAGGCAGACATTTTCTAATGTTTGAAGAGGCTGATCAATTACTTAATTAGCGAGATATAGTACCAAGATGAAGAGTATTTTTCTATATTTGTATTACTTATTTAGCGTGGTACAATATTTCTATAAAAAAACAAGTACTTTATGCGATGAATTTAGTCCAAAATTCCAATATATAAATCTCTATAAAACAACATTTACCTCTGATTAATTGAGTGAATTGATTAGAAAAAGATGAATTTTATGTTCTATATTGTGTTGTTCGGTCATAAACTTTGAAATGAGTAAACAAATGAGTTTGTGGCAAAAAACTAATGAGTTTCGAATGGAAAATTATATTAAAATACAGGAAAAAAACCCGCAGTTACTAGTTTATTTGGACCGGGCTTTACGGATCAGCAGGTTCCCGGATGGGTCAACCGGGTTTTAACGGTTTTATAGGAAAGAGAGTTTTAAGGGCATTCCAGCCGGGTTGAGACACCGGTTGCCAGGTTTCCCGGTTAAATCGCCCGGATCGGGTTTGGCAACAGTGATTGTTTCTAATTGATATTGATTAAAAAAAAACATTGATATTCCTGAGAAGAATAATGATCTGATGGCACCCGCAACCACCTCAGTTGGTAGAAGGTTGAGTTTGCGTAAAAAATCATAACTTCATTGACAATGACAAATGAATTTGTTTTTTATTTTTCTAATTTTTTGTTTATCTTAAAACGTCAATTATAGGCATTAAATTAAAAAGAGAGTAAATAATTTATTTATACCTCTTGAACAAAGAGAAAAAATCAATTTTTTAAATATATTCCAATGATGAAACACAGTAATTAATTAGTACTGCACGGAAAATTCTTATCTAGACTGGTCCATGAATTTTCCATGCAGCTATCCAATGAAGTGTTACAAACTTTCCTGCACAGCAATTACTTTATCTTTTGTATTAGTATTAAAAAATAAAAACACTTGAAACAACACAAAATGTTAATTAATACTCTATTTAGACTCTAAAAGAAATAAATTTTTACTGTCCTCTAAAACAGAAAATATGTACATCTTGAGAGAGTCATCATTTTTTTCTATTTTTTTCTGCAGATAATTTGATCAATTTCCTCTTTTCCTTTCTAGGTATCTGGCTATCAGCAGTTTAGCATTGAATTAATTGTAATACCATCATTATTTTTCTTGGTTTATTGTTCTTAATTTTCTATACATATAAGAAATCAAAGGTGTTAGAGAAAAATGAATTTTTATATCCACAGCAGAAAATTCGCAAATTGACAGATACATCTTTTAAAAATTATTCAATGTAGTCCGTCAATTTTATAAGTTTTGATAATTATATCAAAAAGAAAATAAAAAAATAAAAAATCTACTTAATAAAAATAAGATATAATTTATTATCTCAAGTTATTTGATTTTTTTTATTTTTAATAATACTAGAAATATTTGAATAATAAGATACAAATTTTTATAAATTATATAGATAAATTCATAAATTTTATGAGTTTTTTTTTAAATTTATAGACAAATTTATTATAATAGTAAGTTAAGAAACTACAACATATTTGCTTGTTATAAATTAAATATTTTATTTTTATTTATTTTTTGGATATAATTATAAGAATTTATAAAATTGAAAGTAACAAAAGATAGCAATCAAATATAAAAGATATAAATAAAAAATTAAAATAAAAAAAACGAAACCATCGCCGATCAAAATATTGATCGCGGTGGCCTTGAAGAAGGCCAAGAATAGGGTTCAATTTAGCCCTTATGTTTATACAAGGTTACAAATAAGCCTCTTGTTTATCTTAAATATCCCCTTAAAAGTTTGAAAACAAATCAATTATGCTCATATTTTGACAAGTTGTAACTCTCTGTTATACAAAAAGGGCATAATTGAGTCATTTTAAAAACTTTAAAAGTATAATTAAGACAAATATATCACTAAAGGTGTACTTATTCATGGATAAACATTAGAATATATTTTTACATTTTAATTGTAATAAAAAATAATATAATTTTCTTTTTAATACAATATAAGTAATATGTAATACTATATACATTTGTCAAATTGTCAATACGCTTAAAATAATACCATTTATTAATTTTGGCATCGGAATAAACTCAGGGCCGGAGCCCAAGATCCATCCACAGATAAAGGAGACGAGGTTGAACGAAACTGACGTACATACGTTCTTAGATCAATCAATTCTACATATCATTTTCTCTAATTCAAAGAATAGTTTTTCAAGGCTACCAAACAAAAAAACGGTATTTCAAAACTTTTAATTTTGTTGTTTATAACCTGAAAAAATTATATACTTCCATTTAATTTCAATATGCTTTACAAGTAAAGATGGAGTGTAAGTTATGCACAATTTTGTTCATCCGAATTGATGACTAAAGCTAGTAAAGAATTAAATATACAAACCCATTATTATACTTCAACGTTTTGTGAAAATAAAAAATCGTATTATTAATTCATAAAGTTTTAGTTTTAAAATACTTTTGCTACTTCGGTCAAAACGTCTTAATCAATTATTTTCCTCTATTTACTTTTAAATATCTTTTATTAAAAATATCAAAATATTAATACCAAATGTTGAAACATTGATATCAATTATAGTGACCGGTTTTGACCAAATTGGTATGTGTATCGGAACTAAAAATATTTGGTATGTATTTAATTATGTATTTGATCGAACAAACAATCATACAGTAAAATTAAAAAATAACACAAGAGTTTTATATGGTTTGGTAATTAAGCTTACATTTATGAGCGAAAAAATCAAGTTATTCACTGATCATTAATTAAAAAGTGTATAAAATTGGTGGAGAATCACCAAATAGAGAACATCTCTATTAAAATACTCTTAAAAAAGAACAAAAAAGATTATAATTAACTTATACTCCTCACTGATACATACCTTTTATTAACATCAATATTTAATCTACATTGTGTGTTCAATTTTTTTTTATTTTAAAATATGAATAAGTTAGGGTATATATAATAAACAAATATTCCTTATAGCATTGTAAGTATTATTTCTAATTAGTCAATGATAATATAGATCCATAAATTATTAAAATTCTAGACATTATTCCAAAAAAGGCACATTTTTAAAAAAAAATTATAACTTCATTTAAAAGGATAAAAATATCTTAAATAGATATATTATAAATTCATATGTTAGTAAATACTCTTTCAACTTCTTTAATATGGCTCAAATGATATAAACGTTGAGCGACAAACTATTAAATCATGGATTCAATTCTTCCCACAAGCGCTTCTTCTCTTAAATTATAAAAATAACCTAAATTATAAACAAATACAATTCAAATTTTTATCTAATTGAATATGATAAAAACTTAAGTATATTAAATTTTACTATATTACAACATTTAGTGTTATGCTTTTTAATGGTTCAATTAATTTAAAATATTATGAGTTTTAGCGTGTTTTACAATTTCAATACAATTTTTTTAATTTCTGCAATTTAATACATGAATTTTTTATTATTTTTTTACATTTCCAAACACCGATCAATTTTTCGATAAAAAATATTGATGTGGACACTGAAATAAACACAGTTCGACGTCTACGCCATATCATTTTTTATGAAAAATTGACCGGTGTTTAAAATTTGTAAAAATTGAAAAGTATATGTCCGATATTATTAAAACTGAAAGTTCGTGTTAAAATTTTAAAACACGTTAAATTCTTAAAAAAAATTAAACAATTAAGCCTTTGTTTAATTTTGAAAATAAAATATGCTGACACGCTAGAAAAATAGAGTGAAACATATTCAACTCCATTTCTTTATTAGTAGTTGGGAATGGGCAAATGATAGGTTCAGTCCGGAACCAATCAATTTAATTAAAAACTACACTATTTTATTATTTTAATTGAACCAATTAGTTTAATCAAAATAATTACACTATATTATTATTCTAACTGAACCAATTCAATTATAAATTTGGATTAAAATTTATTTGACTGAATAATTAAGATTTTATAAATGCAGAATCAAACTTACCAATTCAGTTACTAAATTCGATTAAAATATAGAAAAATATAAAAATAAATAAATAAAAACATTAAATATATATAAGTTAATATTGGTTAACAAGTGCAATGAAAATTTTATATTAAAAAATATTTAAGTAGAATGAGTAATATAAATTCTACTTAATAATGTGCTATCTAAAAATTCTAGATAAAATATAGCACGACATATAGTTGTAATTCTTTTTTTTTTGGAGTCATGAATACAATTTATTAAACAGAAGTACATTAGTTGAGTTAATTTTTTCAATTAATTCTAATAAAAATAAATCGATTAAATAGATATAAAAAGACAAAAGGATATGATAACATAAAGTGGGGCTGGGAGCAGGAAATAAGTGAGTTGACAGTGTTTAGGGCATATTCTCCATTATGGTCCTCTCTTTTCGTCTACCTGTCTTTAATGTACTTTTTATGACAAATAGCTTTCATAAACCACTTCTTTGTACTACCTTATTTATTTTCGAACTCATCAATTTTGCTACCAAAAAGTGCAAAAATGTCCATCAACTTTTCTAGCATGTACTCGTTTCGTTCCTCCCCAAAAAGATACCACTCTACTTAAATAATGGAGTGCTCAAACTGATCCATAAATTTATAATCCGAGTTCAAATAATTCGATTTTAATTAATTTTATCAGTTAACTCCATAACTCTCATTTAACAAAAAAAAAAAAGAACTCCTTAGCTCTTTTATTTAGGGCCGATTGAGACCAATTCGGCTTGATTCTTCAGCAAGGCTAACATATAATTATTGTTAGGATTATTGTTATAAACCATGTAAGCTAAGTTTGTCTTCCTAGCTAACTTTTCTCCTTCTGATTATAAATATTTATAAATCAATTTATTAAAATCATATACATAAATAACAATCCGACACATACTTAATTATTAAATAATAATTATTCTAAATATTAGCTAATTTAAACTATTTTTAATACAATTAAAATACTCATCTATTATATAGAATTGTCTACAACATCTATCACTATCATTGTTACGTGTTTTACATGTGACTCGTAGTGTGACTCGTCACAATGTTATATTTATATTTAATTAATAATTATTTTATAATTATAAATTATATTTACGTATAAAATATCAAATAATTATACATTAGTAATTTATGTTAATTAAAATTTTAGATGATTATCAAATAATAACTATTAAATATTAAAGTAGTCAAACTTAGCATGTCGTAGTGTTATAGGAGACTTGTCTCATTCTCGATCCAAAAATGTACATCTATATTTAAAAGGAAAAGAATAATAAATAATAATATGGTTAGGAGATGAAATAGTTTTATAGAGTACTATGATGCCCCCAAGCATGAAACACTTTAATTTGTACTTCTTGCCCTCTGCTGCTTTCACCTTTCTTTTCTTTGTGTTGGCCTCATTTTATGAGTAACAATTTACTTCCCAAGAAAACAATTTTACTACACGTTTTAAAATATGAGTTAGCATAATATCAATTTACATACGACTATCCTAAGGTTAATTCATTGGACCGCCCAACAAAATCCAAAATATAATAAATATCTGTTACATTATATTATAATTAAAGATTTTTAAAAATCATTATAACACATTTTTGTCTTTAATAATGAAATTGAGACATGTAAATGCAGGGAAGTCACTATCACCAAGCAAAGATCTAGAATGGTATTTCTTCATTCCTAGCGATCGTAAATACCCGAATGGAATCGTGCTACTAAAGCCGGATATTGAAAGACAACAGGCAAGAATCGAATAATAGAAAAATAATGGTAATTTGCTTACTAATGCGTGCTGTCAGATTATAACTCCATCATGTGGCGTTCAATGGTAATTTGCTTACTAATTGACTCTTTTTATAATAGGAAAATAATAATTATATGATATTCTATAAAATAGATGAGTATTGTAATTTTATTAAAAGTAGTTTTTTATGAATAGTAAAAGTAGTTAAGTTAGTTAATATTTAGATACAATTAATAATAATTAAAATAATATTAAGGACATTTGCGTAAATGTGTCTGTCTCCTTCCATCCGTGCTTTTATACGTAGTACTAGTTTTTCACCACGTGCTACGCACGTGAGCGATATTCATATGACCCATTATATATAAAATTATTTAATATAATACATTTTTTTAATTAATTATTATAATTTTATTTTTTATTCATATGACCCGTTAGTTTTTATTTTATTTTTAAATAATTTAGTTGTTAATAGATGATTTTTTTATTAGTACTACAAACATGAATGATAATTATATGACCCGTTGTTTGATTTAAATATTAATTGAATTTTATATGTAATAATTTGGCTATGATTATGTTTAATATTTTTTTATTTAAATTAAAATTTTAGTTCGCAAGTGATACTCATATGACATGTTATGTATATTAAATATTAATTAAATTATTTTTATTTAAGTTGAAATTTTAATAAAAAGAAAAACCAAACACAATTGACATCACTTTAGAGTTGGTTCATTCTAATCAGTAAGAAAATCTCCACCAACTTTTTATAAATCAAACTTGCAACATAAAGAAAAGTTAAGAAATTATTTGCAAAAGAAAGGTTTTGTTTAACGTAAATTCACATGCTACGTACGTAAGTGACATTTATATAATCCGTTGTATATATTAAATATTGATTAAATTATTAAATAAAATATTACATAATTTTATTTTAGTTTTCTTTAAAAATAAAAAATAAAATAATGCAAAAATAACTATAATAATAGTACCATCAATTAAAAAAAAAAACTAAAATATGTGCATTGAGATCATTGGTTTATATTTTAATGCTTACAATATAATCGAAATTGATTATTCTAAAAAAAATAAGTTAAATGAATGAATTTTAAATACTTATTCATGATACACATGAAAGATTAAAACTATCACCATCTAAAAATTTGATTAATTTAAAATTAAAAATTAAAAATGCAAGAAAATTAAATTAAATACATACCTTTTTTGAGAACCAGTAATTTTGTTCACTTGACCTAATAATGATTTAGTATTGTAACTTCTCTATCCATTATGAAGATCTCATCACATAATATAACATAAGCATATGTTCTCCGAATCTGATTTTATGAACTAATTTTAATATTTCAAAAGCTAATTAGCCACCAATTCAATCAAACTCCAAATGTGCAGTTTGAAAAGAAAAGCACTAACAAAGCAAATCAATGACCATATTCAAAAGAAACCGACTTCTATTCATGTGTTGGCTTGTTCAATTCTGTTTGCTTTGCCTTCTAAATATATATTGTATGAGTTTTTTTTTTTTGATGAAATATATTGTATGAGTTAAACTTTAACTAATTCATTACTATTATCTTTGTGTTTCAATAGTAATTAAACTCCTATTCAATTCGTTTGATTTGCTTTCTGAATACATACCGTATTAGTCACACTTTAACTAATTCACTACTATTCACTTTGTGTTTCAATAGTAACTAAACTCTTAATTAATTATATTTTGTTATTATAACCTTAATGAAGTCTATTATCGTAATTTTACATGTCCCTCCCTTCCCACATATAAGATAGTTATATATCATAAACAGATATAGTATATATATATATATATACCATTTGCTATGCATCTATGTATGTGTACATATATGTATATATGTATGTATATATCAATTTGCAACCCCCTCTAAAATTCACAACCAACAACAACATAAGCACGGCAAAGAAGTTTGTAAGGCAACACAACGTGAGTAATAAATAGAGAACAAAAACAGTAATTCCCGAACTAACCAATTTCCGCTGGCATTTACCAAACCTAAGCATTAATCAAATTTAAATACAACACCATTTCAGGTAAAATCTACAGATGGCATAGTGATCAAACTTTTAATCACATACCCCAAACCCCACGAGCTGCTGTATATTTGTTGTTAGGTCTACACGTTAGCTCATACAAGATCCTCGCAAATGTATCGGAATATCTGCTTTCCGAGAAGAGAATCTCTGCAAATGCATTCTCATAAGCAAGCAGCAACGTCCGGTTCTGTGGCTCGGAGACCAGACTCTCTAGTATCATTGATGCTTTCCTGCAAATCTCTGGTACTGGATGCGGCATCTTGATCACTTTCAGGAGCCGATCAACTGCCCTGAATTTTAAAAATAATAAACAAACAAAAAAATCGGGTCATTCAATCAACAAAATATATAACAATTTTCTGGCTGATAAATTGAAGGGTTATTTGCAAAAAAAAAACCTCAACTTTGACCTTTTTAGCAATTTAAGCACCGCCAATAAAAATTGCAAAAAAACCCAACGGGTCAATTTTTGTAGCAATTTGGGGCCAATCCGGCATTGAAAACTGCCAAATTTGCTACAGAAAGTGAAAGGTTGGGCTCTTTTTGGCATTTTTAAAGAAGGTGCATAAATTGCTAAGAAAATGTGACTTTTAAAAAAAAAATGGAACCCTAAAATCAATATAAAATCCTTCACATGTTATTCTAATAATGAAAGCAACAGAACTTCACCATCGTTCACTCGCTAGCTTCAATCTGCAATCCATATTAACTTCTGCTAGGTTGTAGAGAGCACCAACAGCTGCTGCTTGTGCATCTATTGCTTGTACGCTCAGAAGATCTACCAAGCGCTTATGTATCTGCAGCATAAATTTGATTTAATCCTACTTCTATAATCTCATATAAGATTAGTCAGAAAAATAGAATTGTGCTAGGGGAGCGATACAAACCTGCGGAACGAAGGGGAGAAGAAATGGTTCATTGTCGGGATTTATTATCAATCGCCCTATTAATTCTGCAGCAGCACAGTGCCAGGCTTTAATTACAGAGCCCAGCATTCCCATGATAGCTTGAACTGCACGTTTCTCGCTATTTGTTACAAACAATAAGCAAACTTGTCAACCACATGTAGCATTCAAAAGGGCACTATAAAAGAAAAACAAAATTAGATTTCTTACGTTATTTTGATAAAGGATGGTTTTGCTGAACTGAAAATTCGAAGATCAAGAAGCGGAGCCAAATTTACTATTGTTTCAAGGGCATTAGTAACTAGCTCCTCGTCCTCTGTCAGAAACGACAGCTGTTTACTAGTATTTAAAAATAAACAGAAAATTATGCGAAAGAAAAGGGGAATAGAGATTGACCACTACCAAAATGGCTTCTAACAATTACAAGTTGACAAACCTTGTGTTATTTTCTAACCCTGCTCCAATTTTTTTTTTTCTCATTTTTCAGAACTAACACAATAAACCAAAATCATTATTCTAATACATTAGAGAAACTGGAGTTCAACAAAAGAAGACAAAAATTGCAAAATTCATGATTAACTTCTACAACTGATAAGGCAGATAGTATGTTCTAAGCCATGCAAGGCTCAAACACACAGGCTATACGGTACACATTTCTGCTACAAATTACATGGCATATACGTCTTCTCTTAATGTGAAATCCGTCAAACATATTGTCAAGAACAACCTTATAAACTTACTCCTATTGTTCATTTTCCACCAAATTGCTGAAATTCCAGTTCAGTAGCTTGCAAGATAGGATGTGATGACATCTAAACTCCATAATAGTCATGTTCTTAGATTATACAGTTGATAAAGATTAAGGGTCCATATAATGACATTTACAAAAGTAGCTGCTAAGCTTAAGAACCACCTCTGTATCAATATGATTGATCACTTCATCTATTACTAACAGTATTTTATAATAGTCCTTGATGGTGCCATACTAGTCAAAGAAACAAGTCCAAACCCATCACACACTACAATAAGAAAAGGAGTTAGCAGTAACAATTTATAATCGCACACACGTGACACGCGTAAGCACCAAAGGATTTTACCCTTTTCCTTATAGGCCACACATGTACAATCCACTTAACCTATGATCTCAAGAAGAAATTCTTCCAATTCACCTTAGCTTAAAGTTATAAACTAAATGATTTTCCATAAGGCCTTCCTTGTAAGAAAGAAATAGATAATAATTTAACTTAATTTAGACTTTACTTTACTTTGAGTCACATATTCTGGACATGCTAAAGACCAAACTAAATTAACATAACCTCTGAGAATAAAGATTAGGAAAAAATATGACCCTAAACAAAATCCAGTAAAATGATTCAAGACGTCAAGTCTCTATAAGTTCAGCAATGAGATAGCAATCGAGTTTGACACAAATAAAAGATATCAAATAAAAGTATAGTGCCTTATCATTGAGCATTTATATACTATTTCATTATTACCAACTTTATTACCTGTAATATGATCTTCTATACACTGAAACACTGTTTCTAGGCAATGCCGATGTTGGGCCATTATGACTTCATTCTCCGGCATGAAAGAAAAGTTACGTATGATATTTGAAGCAGCCACAGCACACTGCTGCTTTTCAGCCCGTCCCTCCTCATCTAAATTAAACAGGCCACTCTCATCAAACCACCAATCCGAAGGACGAATTTTAACAGTTGCTGCAACATTCTTCTGCCCTGGAGCTTCAGATATATTAGAACCTAACCCTAATCTGCTACACAAACATTATCCCACATTAACACTCCATATCTCGTACCAAGCCAAATCTCCATGCTTTCAAAAAAAGAATGATACACCATACTTACCCTTGACCGTTGTTTGAACCCAACGCCTCCTGTCCATTCCCAAAACCCGTAACCACGGAATTGGCACCTAATGTTCTAACCCTAGGCTTTTTGCTGACCTCTTTAGACAAAGCTATATCGCGCCAATCATCTATCTGTTTCATTTACACACACATTAACATCAAAACTCAAGCAACAAACTAACAATGCCTAACTTTCACGGTGATTTTTAGAATCCTAAGAATGCAAAAAATTGATTAAAAAAATACTAACATTATCATTAATTTTGACTTACAACTTGGAGAATAGCATCGAGTAAGCCGGAGATTTTACACAGAGAATCTTTTCTCATATCTTCTTTTTCTTTGAAAGACAGCATTGTGAGAGTGTTTAACGCCCATGTTAACTCGCTCTTTAGTCCACTTTGCAGTGCTAAAACTATTCTCTTACTGTTTTGATCTTTAAATTAAATCAATATCAAACATTAAGCATTTCCAATTAAACACAGAAATTAATTCGTTAGGGTTTAGGGTTCAAGAGAAACTGACCGAGGAAGGAGGCGTGAACTTGGAGTGATGGGCCAAGGAGATTGGACGGTGCCACGGTGTCACCGCCGAAGCCGGAGGAGGCTAAGTTGTTGCCTGAGCTTCCGAATGGCCGGCCTCTTTTGCCCGACGCTGAGGTGGCGCCACCGGCTGAGCCACCGGATTTGTTTTGCTCTCTCTTCTGCATTTGTTAGGCTGTGGCGATTTGGTAATTACGGATTGAAGTTAGGATTTTAAGGTTCTGGGTCTGGAACAGTTTAAGCCCAAGTAAAATTAATTTTCAAAGGCTTGGGCCTAAATATGCTGGGTTCTTTCGATGTGGACCACTTTGTACATATAAAGATCATCTGTCCATGTAAAATAACAAAAACAAATACGAATCCCAATTCTAATATGCTTTCACCATTTTTTTATAGAGGAAATTACACCCTATATCTCATTTTTTATAAAAGTATACATTAGTGACTCAAGAAAAAAAATTATGCAGAAATCTCTCAATTGGTTTTTTAACTTTTCATTTATACCTCATTCTATTTTTATTCCTATTATATCCTCTCTCTAATAAATAAAACACATCATTCTCTGTAGAAAAATGCAACGTTAGAAGGAGCAGCAAGACACCGCCGGCGAAAGAAGAAGATGACGGTCGCCATCCATGGCTTCAGCTCCGACGACCGCCGTTTTCTCCGATAACCACTGTTTAGTGAGGATCTGGATGATTTAAAATCGGATTCTGCTTCCGCGTTCATCGATGCCGTTAGTTTTCTGATGTTGGTCGTTGCCAACTGTATTTTATCTGATATTGTTGTTCCACCTTGATTCAAATCTCTTTCTTTTCAATTTTTTTAATATCACTGTTTTTGTGTGAGTTGGTTTGTCTCGAGAGAAAAAGCAAATAAAGAAGATGATGGTATTGAATTATTCATTTTAAAATTATTTTTAGAAAAGACAGGCTGGAAAAGACGCATCATTCATGTTTGTTGGTGATGGGTGGAAGATGCAACAATCTGGTGGTAATTACAATGTGTAATATTGATTCATAAATGGATCATTGATTTAAAGTGCTGGAGATATTGAATGAACAGTGGTAGAAGGAACATGGGTGTAGGCTGTTTTTATTGAACAAATGAATTCACATTATGTTATTAGAGGATGTAGGGTGTGATGGTGATGATCACATGCTGATTTGGTTTTAGTGTGTTTTCCTAATGAAATAAATTAAAGAGGATAAAAAAAGAAGCTTTTTAGATAACAAAAAGGATTAATAATCATTTGATAGTTTGAGTAAATTTAATCTGTTATCAACATCATGTGAATCTTAAATTAATTTTAATTTATCAATATTATAACATTAAGAATGTAAAAAAAAGATTTAAACAAAAAACCGATAACTTAAAGTTGACGATGAGTTGATTTCTGACTACTTAAACACGAAATAAATTAATAAATATGTATTTAAAATATAAATTTGACAACAAGTTGATTCATGGTAATAAAAAAACAAATAATAAATTGATAAGTGTTTTATGTAACCATGATTAACTTTAGTTTCGATAAAAAAACAATTTAAACTTTTTTTTATATACATTCATTAGTTTATTATGTGTGTTTGTAATCATGAATCAACTCGTTGTCAACTCTAGATTTTATTGTCTCATAAATCTTGAATAATATTTTTTGAATGGAATAATCAAAGTAAAAAATATATGTTTGCTAATTTATTATATTTTTGTGTAATCATGAATTAACTCATTGTTAACTTTAAAGTTTAAATATACATTTATTATAGCATCGTGTATTTTTGTAAATATTAATCAACTCGTTGTCAATTCATATTTTAAATATAAAATAATTAGTTTATCATTTGTTTATATAAGCATTATTCGACTCATTATTAATTTTAAATTTTAAGATTTTATTAGCTATAAAATTTTATCAATTTCAGATTATTTTAGATTGATTATTAGTTTATATCAAGTTGATTATCAATTTACATCAACCACACTTCAATTTAGTTTTTTGATTTTTATATCTATTAAATTATTTGTTTATATAGACATGAATAGACTCATTATTAATTCTAAAATTTAAAAGTTTTATTAACAATAAAATCTTATCAATTTCAGTTTACATTATAGGTTGATTATTAGTGTACATCAAGTTGATATACTTCAATTTTATTTGTTGACTTATATATATTAAAATATTATTACTATAATATGTCAAATGTATAGTTAAAAATACAAACATAAAAAAATATACACTTTAAATTTTAAAATTATTTAAAACAAAAATCAATCAACTGTCAACTAAAGATCAACTGAACGTTAGCCGAAAATCAACCGAAAATCAACTGAAGGTCAACTAAATATTATTACCATTGCCCCCATTTTAAGGTTGAAATGTGTCGATTTTAACTGTTTTAATAAATTTTATTTAATATTGAAACTCTTTTTTTATAATTTGGCCAAATTTTAAAAATCAATCAAATGTCAACTGAACATCAACTAAATGTCAACCGAATATCAACCGAAAATCAATTAAATGTCATCTGAAGATCAACTAAATGTCAACCGAACATCTATCAAATGTCAAATGTATATGGTTCTTTATTTATATTAAATATTTATAATATCATAAGTGAAAATGAGAAATGAGAGATAAATGACAGACTATTATGCATAAGTGCACAAGCACACACACATTAAAAAAATAAGCCAGCAATTTTATACTCATTCAAGCTCCTGCAAATTTTGGCAACCTAGCCAAAAATGATTATATTGCTCTGTACGTATGCTTTCATAATTCAACTTGTAATGAGTGGGTTTGTTGTACATGTATGGATTGACATCTATACCAAATGAAACAATAGAAAGAAGATATCGCCGTCGCCGATAAACTTCTCTATAAAATTCATCATCCACCAGATTTTAATAGCAGTGAATAGGGGTGGGCAAAAAAACCGGTCAAACCGATTAACCGAACCGAAACCGGAAACCCGAACCGAAAAATATGGTTAACCGGTCCAACGGTTTAGGTTTAGGTTTTGATTTTTAGTTTTCATGGTTAATGGTTTAGGTTTAGGTTTTGGATTTCTAAAAACCGTGGTTAATCGGTTAACCGGTTTATATATATATTCATATATTTTTAATAATTAATAAGATATATTTTATGATCTGTAAAATAATATGAATTTTATAATATACACAATAAAATCTAATTATAAAAATATATTGACATATATTTTATTTAGGAATATTTATAATTTTAGGAGAATTTATATATGAAAATATTTTAAAAGAAATTTGTTTTCCTTATTAAAATATTTACTTAACAGAAATAGGAATATTTAAGTATATAAATAGTAGAAAGTGGACGTGAACAACACCACAAACAATTCAAAAAATACAAACCTAACTTTAATATTACTCATAAATTATTTATAAATAATAATAGTTTTAAATATTTGCATTGATTTAACTATTCATAAGATAGTTTAGATTTATATTTTTAATATAATTTGAATTTCTATAGTTTTTTTTTGTTTGCTAAAAAAACAAATAGAATTAAAATTTTATCTTTTTGTCTTTAATTTTTCTAATGGTTATATGGTTAAAAACCGTAAAACCGAAAAACCGAACCGTTTTTTATGGTTAACCGATTTATCGGTTAACCGTTTAAAATTTTAGGTTTAGGTTTTTAATTTTAAAAACCGTATTACAATGGACCGGTTTACAAATTGCCCTCATGGACCGGTTAACCGGTCCATGCCCACCCCTAGCAGTGAATGTCAGTGTTATCCTCACCATCGCCGATGAATTTCTCTCCAAAATTCCTCTTTCAAGATTTTCACTGCGGCGGGCTCCGCCGCCATGATCGGAGATTCATCAAAGTAGATCCTGCCGCGATGCAAAACAGCAGTAACAATGCAAATGTGACCAAAGAAACACGATTACTGCTGCCATATCTCAGCTTTGCTCCAATATTGGTGGCCGGCCGATGGATCTCCTCCCGTCGTTTAAGGAAGCCCGACATTTCACAGTGGCAGAGAACGACTCTCGACTCCTCCACTTACCTCCGGCTCCGTCGTTACTGTATTCTCTGTCCTCCAACACGCTTATTGCCCGGAAAACATTGACTTTTACTTCATCGCATTCTCGCCGGAGAGCTGAGATTCGCCGTACAATAACCGTAATGTTTTCGGTAATTAACTTGTTCTTCTCTGTTGTGTTGGGAAGAAGAAGAAGGGGGGCATAATTGTCCTATTTTAAAACTGAATTAGCAGATTTTCGATTTTGAGGTATTTATGTAAAGTTTTATTTTTTCTTGAGAGATTTCTGTCTATTTCTATTTTGTGAGGTATAAATATTAACCTATTGATGTTTTAAGGGATTTGTGTGCTTAACCCTTTTTTATATTACTGTTTAAATGTTTTTAATAGAAATAAATCATGAAGCAAATTAAATCTTGCTCAAAACTAAAAACATTCACAATCCATTTAGCATAACCATTATTATCGACCTTCTACTTTCAGACTCTCAAACGAGCTAGATGAATTATTGTTTATTAATTTTTAGCTCGCCGTTCATTCATAATAGACAATCGCTTAGTAGGACTACAATGTCCACTCTTACATTTCAAAATGTGAAATTATGGGTAATTCGCTCCAAAAAAAATATGACTTGTTGTCATAGCACTTTTTCACCTAAATACGAGACGTTTAATTGAGAAATATTAATTATTTTTAAGGCTTAATTACCAAAAAATACCAAACCTTTGCGGGATGTTTCAAATTTAGCCAAACCTTTTAAAATCACCAAATTTAACCATTTTCCACATATTATGTACCTTTTTCAGCCTTTAGCAAATCAAACCGGATTTGCTGCCCTCGTGTCATCCCAGTCAGCGCTGACTCATTAAAACGCTGTCGCATTGCGGATGAAATGGCACATGTCTGATTACCTAACCGAACTCGGTCTGAACCAGCAGCTAACCGAGCTCACCCTAACCCATGAAACAAAACGCTGCGTTTTGTTCTAATTCAGAAGGAGAAAACGCTGCGTTTCAATTTTTCCCCCCAAACTCAGTTTCTCTTTTCCTCTTCGACATTTCATCTTCTCAATCTCCTCTTCTCTAACCTAAAATATTACCTCTGAAAGAAAAGAAAACCCTAATATTTCAAACAAATGCAATGAACAAGTCAGGAAAACCGAAGAATTACATGTAAGTAATTGAATTTTATTACCCTCGCTTGAATAGGGATTTTAGCATTAGGGTTTTTAAGCAATTTTGATTTTGGGTTTCCATTTTTTAAATAATCTCGCTTGTCTGTAAGAGTTAGTTTTGTTTTTGTGATTAAATTTTATTTTCAGTTTTGATTTCAAAATTAGGGTTTATGGTTTTAGGCGTTCCAAAATTAGGGGTTTTGAACACTGTTTAGGTTTGCCGATTATTTTAGGGTTTTTGTTTGCAATCATCATCTAAATAATCGTAAATCATGTCGAATGAGCTTCCTTATATGAACTGTTCTGCTTGAGATAGTTTTTAATTTTTGTTTATTTGAATTTTTCAATTATATATTCAATGTGAATTTGCCACTGTATGTTAATTATCAGTATTTAATGTAGGTTTTTTGCTGTGCTAATTATTGTGATTTCGTATGTTATTTTATTGTAATTTATAGAATTGTTCTTGCTTAGTGAATTCATTTTATGTTGAGCTCTAACTATGCTAGATCATTTGGTTTGACGAATTTATGGAACCCAATATGTTTAGAATGTGCAATAGTTTGCTAAAATGTTGCTGAATAGGTTAATTTATGTTTATAGCTGTGGCATGCTATTAGTTGAACTGTGTTTTACGTTCTTTGAAATTACTGTACATTATTTTGTACCGTGGTTTTCAGGGAACATAAATGCCAGTTGCCGATTATTTACGATTATTTATTTTTCAGTTTTGATTTTAAATTTTTTTGCTAGTGTCATGATTAGGTTGTGATTAACATGAGAGTTGAAGCTATTGCTGCTGTTATTATTGGTATTTTATGTGTTTTGAAAACTGAGGATAGACAAAACTCCGGTTAATAATGTTTATTGTTTAATTTTCAGAGCTTCGGTGGAAGTATGGGTTGATGTCGATATGACTGATACTATACCAGTAAGATGGAAATACAACAGCGGTCACTCCGTGCAATCGTCCTGGTACTGTAATGAAGGATTAACCCATGGTGGTATATTGGCAAGGGTTAAAGAAATGGGACATGGACTCGTAAGCAGAATAGGTGTGTACAAACCAAGCCGAGAGTTTAAATCAAGACAAGAATGGGACGCATTAACAATGTTGAACAACGATGCTGAGGTCAAACAATTTTGGATCGAAGCTCAAAGCATCGGTTTTGGAAAAATGTTTATAGAGTGTAAAGCTCAACCAAGTGAGAAGCCTCTACCAGAAATAGAAGGAGATGTTGAGTCTAAAGGAGGTGTTGAGTCTGACAATGCAAGTGTAGAGGAACATGTACACTTAGAGGATGATACATATTTAGAGGATGATGCGGCTGTCGAAGATGCAAATTTGGAGGATACGGCAATAGTGCAGTCCTACGTGGAGGATGATGCCCCTGTTGAAGATGTGAATTTGGAGGATGAGGTAATTATGCAGGCAGCGAACAAGGCTGACAACGAACGAAGAATTGATGACGAAGAAATAAGGTACATGGCTGACAGCGAACAAGGAACTGATGACGAAGACGACGAAATCAATGGTGGCAATGAGTCTGACGAAGAGTGCATTACTGCTAGGGAGAGTAATCGAAATTTTCGCACCGCGGCCGTAGATGCAATTAACGGGTTAGGCTTAGATGACATGTTAGCTGCCCCGGGTGGTATTTGTAATGATGATCAGGACGACTGGGCTACATGTTGTGGAGATACAAATACCGAAGAAGCTGAAAAAAATGGGAGTGATTATGCGGAAAGTGACGATGGGTTAGTCACACCATCAAGTAGTGACGAGGGTGATCTAGAGATTAGGGTAAAACGGAAACGTAGGCCGATTTTTTATAATCCTAAGAGCAACCACGAGGAACTGAAATTTGTGGTCAATATGCGTTTTACGACAAGAGATCAATTGAGGAGTGCTGTCCAACAGTGGGCATTGCTGAATGGACACAATGTGGGCTGGGTTAGGAGTGCTAAAACAAGGTTAGAGGCTGTTTGTAGTGGAGATTGTAGTTGGAGGCTCTATGCATCGAAGATTGGTGGTGAGAAGACCTTTCAGATAAGAAGGGTGTCGAAAAACCATACTTGTCCCAGAGCCATGACTAATAGGCAAGCTACATCAGAGTGGATTGCAAAGGAATTCATTCAGCGGTTTCGTAGAAACCCAATGTATGTCCCGGCTGAAATGATGCTTGATGTTAAAGATAAGTACAACGGTCTCACTGTCTCGCGTCGACCTGTTACCGAGCAAGGGATTTAGCTTTGCAGCTTATTCGGGGGTCCCTGGAAACCCACTACGCGCAGTTTAGATCATATGATGCTGAGCTGAAGAGGGTTGATACGGAAGGCCTGTTTAGGTTTTTTTTCATTCACAATCCAGACAATGGGGCTCCAGTGTTTCAGAGGTATTACGTAGGTTTTTCGGGCCTAAAGAAGGGTTTTAAGAATGGGTGTAGACCTATTCTTTGTGTCGACGGATGTTTTTTAAAAACCTTAGTTGTCGGAGCTCTACTCAGTGCGGTTGCACGTGACGGCAATAATCAGATGTTCCCGGTCGCCTGGGCCATAGTCGAAGCTGAAAACGAAGAAACATGGACTTGGTTTATCGAGTACTTGATGGATGACTTGGGCTATGACGATGGATTGGGGCTGACATTTGTTAGTGACCAACAAAAGGTCATTTCTTAACCTGTACTGAAGTTTGTTTTTAATTGCATTATATTTTGAATTTGAACAGTGCTCTATTTGTATGCATGCATGTTTTCAATTCCTTTATTCTGTCAAATTTGATTATAATTTAGTATTGATCTTAAGCAAAAATCTGTTTTCTTACCATTTTTAAATAGAGTTCAAATGTTCAAATGCAAATTCAAATGGATTATATATTTCCATGATCAAAACCTTCTGCTATCACTTTCTTTCTTTTCCTCTAATCAAGTTATGCAAATTTTTCACTGTTTATTTGATTTAATGACTAAAATATGCATAAAAAGGGTTTTTCACTATTGTAATTGCTTTTTAGAGTGTGTTTAGATATATGGAATTAGATTTAAAATTTGTGGTTCAAATCTTACATTTCAAATTCATGACTACTTTTTTTTGCTATTATCTGTTATTACTGTTTCTGTGTACATTATTACCTGGCAGTGAATTTGGTGTCATTAACTATTACCTAATGTCACAGGGATTGGCAAATGCTATTCGCAAAAGGGTCCCTTTTGCAGAACATAGGAACTGTGCTCGACATATATACGCCAATTGGAAGAAAAATCATAAGGGACCCGAGTTGAAAAGAATTTTCTGGAATGTGGTTAATGCTACGAATAAGTCGGAGTATGAGGCGCACTTGAAATTGTTAGAAAAGGAAAGTCCATTTGCACATTCAGATTTCTTAAAACAGGGTCCAACTGTTTTTTGCAAAGCATTTGTGAGATTGAGGCCATTGTGCGATGCGATAACCAGTAATCTGGTGGAGACCTTCAACGGATACATCGTCAAGGCGCGACAGTTGCAAGCCATCCATATGCTCGAAGAGATTCGAACAACATTGATGGAACGAATGTATACAAAGAATCAGATGATGGTGAAGCATCATGAGGATTTATGTCCTAGAATTAGGCAGAAGGTAGAAAAGAATCAGAAGCTCACAAGGCACTGTGATGTGACACCTGCAAAGGGATCATTTCAAGTGAAGTTTTTTGAAAATCAGTTTGTCGTTGATCTCACGAGCAGAACATGCTCCTGCATAGCTTGGCAGTTGACCGGCATACCGTGCTGTCACGCACTCTCTTGCATCAATTTCATGCGACACAATGCGGTGGACTATGTCGATCACTGTTACAAAAGAGAACATTATTTGAAGGCGTATGAGTTCTCTCTCCAGCCTATTAATGGCCCCAACATGTGGCCAAAAGTGGAAGGGTTTCCTATAATACCGCCTCCGTATAGGAAAATGCCGGGCCGACCAAAGAAAAAACGAAAGAGAGATGCCGATGAGGACCCCAAACCCAGGAGTGGAATGGTAATGACTTGCAAGCACTGTCGCAAAGAGGGTCACAACATTAGGGGATGCCCTAATATTGACAAGGATCCAGCTCCAATGCCACGCAAGGTATGATATTACATATGTTTTTGTATTTTTGATACGATGTTTATTGATTGTTTGAGGAATTCTGTTTTTTTTTTTCGGGTAATTAGGAAATACATTTTTGAGCTTATTTTGGTAGTTTAACTGTTATTATACGTTGTCGTTTGGGTAGTTACTGAAAGAGCACCATAAGTTGATTCATGTGAAGATGGCATTTTCCATAACATTCTATGATTTTCTCAGCTTACACTTATTAGTTGTCAATTAACTGATGCTTGTTAAATTTCTCACAAGATTGATGCTGTTCTATTAGGAATTGATTTTTTGATACACCTCATGATGTTTATTGATTCTGATTATTGTATTTGATGTTTTTCACATGATGTTATATGAAGGGTCGACCGGGTAGGCCATTAAAGAACAGAGGAAAGAACGTCGCTTCTGCTACCAATACTAAAGAAAAAGCTTCTGCCACATCAACGAAGGGAAAAGGGAAGGCTCCTGACACCCAAGCTTCTGCACCTAAAAGTTTGAGAAAGAGAACAAAAAATAGTGTTATTTCAAGTCAGTCATCTGCAGCACCAGGGATCATTTCTCAGCCAAGTCAAAGTAATGAGTCTATTATTGCAAGTGCTATCCTTAAGGCACAAACTGCAAGAGAAGTTCGCCAGGTTAGTTTTCAAACTGTATGTATTTTCTGCATATGAGCTTATGTTATGTTGTGTATATCATGCTTGATTGATTTAGATTCTTTCAATTACAGGTTAGAAAAGGCGTAGGTATGAGAATAATGACTGAATCTGGAAGTATATACACAACAGTAAGTTGCTTTCTGAATTTTTAATTTTAACTTATTATTTAGGGTATATACACTATTGTAGTTTCCTTTTCTTCTGAGCTTATTAAATGATATAATTCTGAATTTCCTAATGGTCTCGTGAATTTGGTTGATGTTTGTGCCAGGGTGTGGAATTTTAGCCTTCTTTTGCTGTTTACTAGTCTTGTTTGCTATATGTTTAGACTTTGTTTTAGCCTTTTTTTGCTGTTTATTAGCCATGTTTAGTAACTGTTTATTAGCCTCTACTGCCTTTCATGGTTAGCCTTTGTTTTTGTGCAGTCAGCGTATAAGGGCAAGGTAAACTATGTTTACGGATCCAATGCTACAAAAGATGCATTGACAGCCCCGAAGAGAGGTAGAGGGAGGCCCCCCGGAAGCAGTAATATATCAAAGGGTGCACCATGTTCAAGCACCACAACATCTAAGGGAAGCTGATGAAAATGGCCTCTTTTTTGCTTTTGTAAATGCTTGTAGTTAAACATTAACAAGCTATGATGATACTTAATGTTTTTGGGATCACTAACTCATACACATAGTATGTTAGTGTAAATGCTTGTAATTAATTATTGACAAGCTACTTTTGGTATAGGTAGAGCTTGTAAAAACAAGCTACGTTTGGTTTAAGTAGAACTTGTAAATAGAACAAGCTCTTTTTGGTTAGTTAAGTTATTTACACTGCCTTTTTTTTATTTTGAAGTATATAAGGTTAATTTATATGAATTGCTTATGCTATTTGTTACAAATTACATTAGTTACAATATCTGTAATAATTTTCTCATATTGTTGAACATGTTTGGGTATTGACCTACTAAGCTTCTACTATTGAGATTAATGTTCTTTTCTTCTAAAAAGAATAAGTGACAATCTAGACAAATTTTGAACATTCAGAAAAATGTCAAATAGCAAAATAAAGAGAAATAATACAAGTCATATAGATTACATAAACTGACTGATAACCCGTCATAGTTCGGTTACAAGATTGACCCTAAGTCATTTCACAAAATAATACATAATCATCATAAGTTTTTGGGATAAGTTAAATAAGCCAAAAGATTACAATTAGCTTCAAAATACTACATACTTCCTACAAACAAACTACAGACAACCTACATCCCACTTCAAGCTTCAATGTCTTTACCTACAACAGAAACCAAAACCTTCACTAAGGCAAGCTCAAAAAATCATCCCCATTACTAGATGATGAAACCATAAATAAGTAAAGGGCATAAAAACAAATAAACACTAGCATCATCTTGCAAAACCTGCCACAACTCTGTGAATCTTCGTCATCAGCCTTCAGCCTCTGGTTCTCTTCAATCAGCATGTCTCGATCTTCAATTAGCTTCTCAAACATTAGTAATGCGGATCCTTTTGCCGCCTCCAGCTCAGCAATTTGTTTCTCCTTCTCTGCAATCAGAACCTCCTGTTTATGCACCTGCTCAGTGAGCATTTCGTTCTTATCCAGCAAGAACCAAAACTTCATATATTGATCTGCCGTAGGCTCATCGTCATACCATCGGAACGCACCGCAATCATCCGACTGCGCCAACAAAACATTAATTTAGAGCACTTCTCACAAAACAGTTAAAGCAGCAATTTTACACCCTATACACCAATTCTATACCGTAATTCTAAACAAAATAAAGAAACCATGCAGAAAATACCCTAATACTTAGCACAATTCATACCACAGAAACAGAATACAAAGTTACCACATTTTCCTAAACCCTAACATACAGCAAAATATAAATTACAATTGAACAATAGAACAATACTGCTTTTACTCGCACAAATAGAAAGTAATAACACAATCATACCATACACCCAACATTTTCCCTAATTTACGAAACCCCTAATTTTCCAGAACCTTAAAGCAATTTAAAAAAAAAATTATCATCACTAACCTTGTACTTGGAGCATCTCCAGAACCTCCTTCCAGGGTTCACCTTCGTCCACGAGGTGTAAAGATAGAGTCTTCCATGCTTACAATTACCTCGAATCTTGGTAGGAGGATAACTGAGAAATTCTTCAGTTGCATTGTCCATGGCAGAAGATGTATTAGAAATCGACGACATCTTTAGTTGTTTTGATTAAGAGAGTTTATGATTGACAAATTAGGGTTTTTTTTTCTTTCAGAGGTATTTTAGGTTAGAGAAGAGAGTGAGAAGATGAAATGTCGAAGAAGGAAAAGGAAGTTGAGTTTTAGGGTTAGAACAAAACGCAGCGTTTTGTTTCATGGGTTAGGGTGAGCTCGGTTAGCTGCTGGTTCAGACCGAGTTCGGTTAGGTAATCAGACATGTGCCATTTCATCCGCAATGCGACAGCGTTTTAATGAGTCAGCGCTGACTGGGATGACACGAGGGCAGCAAATCCGGTTTGATTTGCTAAAGGCTGAAAAAGGTACATAATATGTGGAAAATGGTTAAATTTGGTGATTTTAAAAGGTTTGGCTAAATTTGAAACATCCCGCAAAGGTTTGGTATTTTTTGGTAATTAAGCCTATTTTTAAATACTATACACTAAGTCTTTATATTAGTAATTCATTTCTCGATAATTGAAAGTCAGTGGTTTTCAGACCGACTCGAGTATGAATTATTATGACTTTATTTATTAGACAAGAGATAAATATTTTGAGTATTGTCAAACATATTATTGGTAAGCTTAAGTTGGGCGAGAACATGGTGTGTCATCTGTTCAGGCATTGTCGTACAAATAGAAGTGGTTTGAGAAAAGGTGATGTGTGAAATGAGTGAGTTAGAGACATGCCTTGGAATTTAGCTAGTGGCTCTATTGTGAATGATTATTAGATTGGGCTTCATTCTCTGCCCAGGATCCACTTTCAAACATTTCTTTTCACAGGCCTGTGTCTTTATAAAAGTTCTGACATTAATTCCACATGCCACTATTTGAAGTCTAACATATAAATTTGTCCTTATATTTATTTATGATGATTATGGCATGAGAAAAATGTATGGGAGGTTATCTATCTATCTATACTATATATAAAAGTACGGATGGGGGGCAGACACTTTTACCTAATTATCCTTTCTAATTTATTATTAATAATAGTAATTGATTATTAATTAAAATTGCATTGCAATCAAAAATTTATCGGAACAGAATTTGAATTGAATAAGGAAATAAAACTCTTGTAATTTTCATTAGCTATAATCTAGCCTATTTTTTGTAGTATTATTTAAAAATAACTAAATCAAGCATAATTGAATGAATATGAAATCCTCTTCAAATCAAATTTTCAATAGATTTTTTATTTAAGTCAAATTTTATTACTTCCCAATTCCAATTATTAGAAGGATTGTGCATCACATTCTTTTCCGGAAACTATGGCAAGGAAACAAGTTTCAAATTTAATTTGAATATTCTTAATTATTTTTACAGGGAACATTAATTGTTTATGTATGGCGCATGTTATGTTCATAAGTTGAATTGGAATTTTGGAAAAAAGTTTATTTCGTTGGATAATTGTTAAAATTTAATTAATAAAAAGCTTTCAATTAATTTCATAGTAAAAGTAGTTAACTATATGTCAATTGCTATTCTTTCTTTCACATATACTTATATTCAACTACTAAAAAATTATGCATGAGATCCAACAACTAATTATATTTGTGATAATATTATATAACACGAAATTAAATATTAACTAATAAGTATAAATTTTTAATTTTATTTGTAAAAGAATATCTTTAATTTTAATCAATTGAATATAAATATTTTTCTATCAAATAGCCAATTCATTAAAAAATTAGTAACTTAAGTTTTTATAAAAATAAATATATTTATTTATTGTTATTTTTAATATAACTATCAATTAAACTTCAGTTATTTTTGACGTGTCACATTACGAGCCACGTGCAAAGCACGTGAAGCAAAACTAGTATCAATAAAATTTAGCAATAATGAAAAAAACAAATGATAGAATTGATGCAGCTATATGAAATAAAAGTTCATGATCATGCGGAATCGGACGCGGCCCTGAACAGTAGTGCAAATTATTTGAGAATGAAGGTCTTGGTTTTGAATGGTATGAATTTCTTTAAAATAGTATCAAAACGATGTCATTTTGATCCCTTTCGCCTCCAATTAAATTTTATGATTACGTCACTATTTTTTTTTTTTACAGTTTCATCAAATAGAATCTGAACAATTACATTTATAAGAGATTCGGAAAATTCGAAAATTAAATTTGATGATCATCGATTACTTTACTTCTTAAAACTATAAAGTATATTTTTTTTTCAAAGAAGTATACTTACTCATGAGAGGTATTTATACGTTCTCGGACCGGATCCAGTTTGATTGGACTCTTTTAAGATAAATTCATGTTCGATTCAAGTTTCGATTCAGACTTGATTTAGATTATATTATATTTATGTAGCGTTAAATTAGGTTTACTCAAAGTTATTATATGCAATTTAACTAATTATATAACTTCGAGACCCGCATGTAAAAATACGAGGTGTCACGATAGGGTCGAGTTTAAGGTAAAAAATTCGTAACCAATCCGGCCCTAGCGGACCAAGGTTGGGCGGCCAGATGGATATCCAATCCAATAGTTAAGCTTACATTAAGGAAAAGGAAATAAAATTGAGGAATCATCACTGAAAATTATCCATCACTCTGTATATCTTGGCAGCTTGATGAGTTAAAACAAAAGGCTGAAAAGAATATGAATTTAAATGTTGGATATTTAGGTTCTTGCTCATTATATTGGCGGTGGATAAAATAAAATCATAAAAACTTTGGCGACCCTTTATCTGAAGGACATTAATTAGTTTATCCCATACCACTATTTGCCTTAAAAAAAACTGATATTAATGGCGATATCCGACTTTCTGGATAAGTAACCAATCTCTATGTATTAATTAATGCCATATCATATGTTATCAAAGATCCTTACTTAATTTGCACTAATCTTAAACTTGGCATTATAATATTTTGCTTTCGATTTTGAATTTCTATAATTTAATAATCATTAGCTAATCATTGAGTATGGTTTAGATTATCGTATTTATGTAAATCCTTATCTCATTTTGATTTTTTATAATTTAGAGAAAATAATACACGCAATATTCCTTTTTTTTCCTACTCTAGTTTGGTGGTTGGGGCTAATTAACCAGATTGATCCATTTATTAAATTTTTATCCCTTCAACTTGAGATGATATGGTTAAAATATCATCAAATAGGCGTTTTGGATAAAAACATGTTCAAAATAGATGGTTTATCTCGTTTTACCTATTCAGCTTCAAATAGTCCAATAGTTTGTTGTCACCTCATATTGCTCCAATTATTTTTCCATCTCAAGAAAAAAAAAGCCAAATTAAGCAATATGTGAATGATTTTGTTCAAATTCACGAATTTGTTTGTAATTGATATTTTATGTTAAATTGAGAGGGAAAAATTAACCTTTGTGGTTATTTTTCAAGCCTTCCCTTGATTTCAACAGAGGTAGTTCACAAACCCATTGCAACATTTTCAAATTTAAGCTCTTTGCAAAGCATCAATTTAGCCGCTTAACTATATGTACACTAATATATATGGTGATCAAAAATCGAATAACTAAAGCTAAATAAAATATCTTGATAATAAAACTATATAATATATACTGACATATGATTTGCATTGTCATTTTTAGCTAGTCTATGCAATTGCACCACATTAAAATACTAAATCAGTTCATATTGCTAGATTTAGATATGAATTTTGTACATATTTTTAAAATAAATGAGACCCATTGTTAAAGAATTTAACTCTATTGAGGCTGTAACTAAAAGCAAATGCTATAATAATAATAATAATAATAATAATAATAGGTATTAATATTTATGTATTCATTGTGATTTCATTAAAATGAATACTTTATAAATACCAATCAAATAAAAAGCAAAAAATTGCATTAATTATTTTTTAATGTTTAATTATTCGGTTAATTTAGTAATAAACTATAATGAATAATTTACAAATAAAAAAACAATGAATAGTGAGTTAAATAATGATTATATTTTTCAGAAAAGTTTTGAGTGCTATTTATTAGGAAAAATAATAAATTTTTGATGTTGCAATAATAAAACAAATAGAAATATTCGTATATGCTAATATAGCATGAAAATGTGACTCCTCTGGATTAATGTAAAAGGAAAAAAGGAAAGGAAAGCAAATGATTTTAGGCCACAATTCTGGCTGACAAATTTGAAAATATTGGGTTAGCATAATTGATTTTAATATTCTTGTTTGTTTCTTAGCCTATTGTGGTATTTAAAATGAAAATTGAAAAGGAAATATTGTTGTAAAGCTATATCCAAAGTGGAATTCCGTTTTGTATGCATAACATAACTTCTGATTTCAGCATATTCTTGTGAGATCATGAATATTCTATTACTCTCTCCGAGTCTGTGTTCTCAGCTGGATTGCATTTTATGAGTTTTGAATATTTTAATTTTAAATTCAATACAAAAGTAATACTGCTCAACTTTAAAATTAATTTTATTAATTAGAGTATTGTCCAGATTATGTGTTTGACATCATACATAGATAAAGATAATATTTCACCATATTATTATAATTATGACAATAACATAACTTTAAGTTTTTTTGATTTTTCACATATTTAATAATGGCATTATTTTAAGAATATAGAGTGGACAATCGTCTTTTAATCGTCAGTGTTAATTGTCTCTCTACCTGTAACGGTATTTTTTCTAATTTATCTCTTTTATTCTCGAGTTTCTCTTATTCGTTTTCTGATTTTGCGGTTTCGACTAAGAATTGATGATATTTGGTAAAACTGAATATAGTTGCTGCTGTGAAGATTAAAAAAAGTTACCAGGGTTAAAATTAAAATTCAATTGATCTATCCTTATATAGCTTAAAATGAGATTTATTAATGTACCAATGTCATTAATTATTCTGAATATTTTGCACAGGGGATAAGGATTTGATATTGCACTGAAATACTGCAAAAATTAATTTATGCTAGCAGTGTTATCAGAATAATCTGCATTTTCTTCAGCTACGGTGTAGCTGAATAAATTAATGTTTTTGAGTGATATTTTTTAAAAAATTGGATTCTTCTTTCTGATTTTATTTTCAAAAATAGCTATACAAGCTGTCTTATTATAGAGTCTTCATTTTGATACTTGCAATTTTAGGTGATAATAGCATTAATTTGTAGTGAATAAATAATGCCATTTCACTTCAATTTTTGATCAGTGAAAATAATGAAAGCTGCCATAATTGAACATTTTATGGCAAGGACCTATCTGACAGGAAAAAAGAGTTATGTTTAAGGGCTTAAAATTCGATTGCCTTACACTTAATTAATTTCTTGATTTATTTGATTCCTTTCCTTTAAAATGCAAAATATTAACATGCTATGATGGGTCTATTTTCCCTCAAATGGACCTTTTTCTATGCTACATTTTATTGGTCATTTAATCTATTTGGGCAAGTCAATTGATGCGTATGTAATTATAATTCATCGATTTAAATGATAGATGTATTGTTCATTGAACTTAATTAAATCATTCATAGTTAGGAGTATTATACAAATCAATCTAAACTGAAAAATCAAATGACCGGGCCAATTTAGCTATGTTTGGTAATGTAAACAATCTAATTTTTAGATTGGGTTAGTTTTGAATATAAAAAAAATTAAATAAAAGATGAATCTGGTCTCTGGATTTATGATTCATGATCAAATAGCTCACTCTCAACTATTGTCACGACCCAATTTCGTGGATCGTGACCGGCGCTAGGGTATGGGTATGGTCGTACCAAAACCCGTAGCAAGCCTTGCGGAAAAACAATAAACAATATAGATAACTTAAATATCTGAAAAGTTTAACAGCATGCCTTATATATAAAAATAAATAATCCGGAGTGAACATGCCAAAAATAAATAGTCGCTCAAATCGACAATCCCAAAGTGCAATAATAAGTAATGTATAAACTAGTTCTACTGCGGTCTAAGAGTTCAAAAAATAGAAACTAGTTTAATAACATAAAAACCTCCGAGGAATCAAAAGAATCGGAGTGGACCAGCTTTCAAATCATAAACCTGGAAAATTTGGAAAAACAACGGGGTCAGATATACTGAGATGAGTTCGCAATACTATTTACATTTATTAAGTTTAAAACCCTTAAATCAAAACATTTTTATACTAATATAATATGATTATGGAAAAACAGTATTGAAATGATCCCAGCGTAAGTATGTCATAGCATACCGATAAACCCAGAGTGGACGGGAACAAATCCTCGTCAAATAAATATACCAGCGTGAGCAAGACTTTAGTCTGCCGTTTCCCAGAGTACTTACCGGTGCACACAGTCTCGATACAAGCCTATCGAGTAGCTCGTTTCAATCCAGTTCCATAATCCGTAAAAACAGTTCGCAAACATTTATAATATTAAAATAAATTGCGGTACTTAATAAAGCGGTAAATAGCACTACAAACTCACTGCTTGCTTATCCACGTGATCTTGGCAAACAGCTAACCCTGCGTAGACTCCGAAGCACGAGCAGTCGACGGGTCTATAATAATAAATAGGTTAAAATCCGTTGACCCCTAACTCTAAGATCACTAGACACCACGTAGGACTAGCACAATTAAATAACCAGATAAATCACAGAGAAACACAATTCTCAAATAAAATGTAATGCCGTAAATAATTCAAGACTATTGAGTTCGTACTTAAATACAATCCAAAAATATTATTAAAATAATATTTAATTGATAAATAAAATCAATTCCTCAAATAGTGGGTTAGCCGAGTTTTTCAAAACTACCAAGCTAAACCCACATGTCGGTGACACGAGTCTAAACCGACCCAACTGATATTCCAGAGTTTATAAACCACAGTTTATAATTTAATATTTAATAAAATATTAATCGACATTAAAATAGAACTCAATAGCTTGAAACCCAAGTAACTAATTATTACCGGCAAAAGTCTCAAATAATTACATAGCAAAATAAAGCAAAAATATAACTTTAATTCCAAAGGTATTCTAAGCCAAAAATATCAATTTAAAAATTAAATAATAATTAATAATAATTATTAATTTAATTTTTTAAATATTCAAATATTATTTTTATGCCCAAAAATATAATATAATAAATTTGACAAACTTTTAAATAAAATAAAATCCCCAATACTTATTTAATATAGTCAATATAAAATTTTATATAAAATCTATAATAAAATTAATATTAATTAAATTTAAAATATTAATGCCCAAAGTAATTTCAAATTATTATTAAATTGCCAAAATAAAAGTCGGAACTAATTCCGTAGATCAAAGTCAAATCAAATTATGAAAGCAGCAAATAATAACTTAAGGAATCAATGTTTTGAAAACAAAATAACCTAAGGACTACTATTGCCTAATAACCATCATCTTCATTATTTGAAACAAACCAAAACATATGTTACAGAGCTTTAACCCGCCAACCCTTTTATCACCAAACTCACTTAATCAAACCCAACAATTCCTTAATTATTACCTTAAACACTATTTAATTAATCCACACCTTAAATACCAACACAGTTAACACGATAATGACAATCAAAACTAATTAACAACTTCAAACTATAACCGCAATTAGTCAATCTGAGAACGACGAACAAGAATTGAAATTTACGAAACCGAACTAACTGAAAGCTTACGAAACTAACAAGCCAAGAGATTATACTTAAAAGGGCACCAAAATCATAAACTACAAATTGGTAAAATCGGCAAAATTCAATATTAAAAGTTCACAGTTTATACGCATCCAAAACGGTGAAACGGCATCGATTGTTACGGGTTTGTTTACGTACCGTTTGACGAACGAAAGGTGTAGAAACGTAGATGCGTGAGTCTACTTTCACGGGAAACAAACGGAATTGATTTCGACCTCCGAACGGCTGCCAAACGAATCAAATTTCAGAAGGGTCGAATTAAACTTAAAACAGAATTTTCCAGAAAACGGTAAAACGGCGGCGATTGGTACGGGTTCGTTTACGTACCGTTTGACGAAACAAAAATTGGGATTTGTAGATACGTGAGTCTTCTATCACTGGAAGGAAGCGAAACCTATTTTGGTTCAGAAACGAGATAGAAATCAGTGATGAACGGAGATGTCGTTTTTGAACAAAATCTGAGATTGAAATAAAAACTTACCAATGATTTTCACTTAACTTTGGTTGATGATTTCGGAAAGGATTCTCAGCGAAATTGAATGAGGAAAGCGGCTAGGGCTAGACTGATGTGTGGTGAAGATATTTGGTTTAGAAAGCGTTTTTAAAACGCGGATAGATCGAGAGAAATCAGGGGGCAAAACTGCCCCCCTGAAATTCCGCAGCAGGTCTCGTACGAGACCTGCACATCCCGTACGAGACCAGGTCTCGGTTCAACGAGACCTGGTCCAACCGACACCTGGTCCAACCGATTCTGGTTGGACCGAACCCGACCCGGAACTTTTTTTTTTTTTTTTTTTTTTTAAATATAAAAAAATATATTTTCGAAACCCGGATTTTAATTAACTTTTTTTTTTTTTTTTTTTCTAACCCGGACTTAAAATTAAACCATTTCCGAATCGACTGATAAAATAAATTTAATTACGTCGACAACTAAATTGTTACCGGAACTCGTAACTTAAACTTCAAAATTTTACGGGATATTACATTCTCCCCAACTTATTAAAAATTCGTCCTCGAATTTAATCACAATTAACCCATAACACTTAAAATAACACAACACAAGTAAAACTCACAAAAATTTCACATAGCAAATAATTTTCGTACCTCAAGGAAAAAGAAAAGGATAGCGACTCCGCATATCCGACTCGGTCTCCCAAGTGCACTCCTCAACAGAATGGTTCCGCCAAAGAACCTTGACCATCGGAATCTCCTTACTCCGTAACTTACGAACCTGCGTATCAACAATCTCTACAGGCTGCTCCTCGTAAGATAGCTCATGGTCAATCTCAACACTCTGGGGTACTATCACGTGAGAAGGATCAGAAATACACTTCCTCAACATGGAAATGTGAAACACTGGGTGAACCAACAACATATCTGGTGGCAACGCTAACTTATACGCCACTGCTCCAATACGCTCAATGATCTCATACGGACCAACATATCTCGGTGCTAACTTCCCCTTAACACCAAAACGCACAACGCCCTTCATAGGCGAAACTCGAAGAAACACGAAATCTCCAACCCGAAACTCCATGTCTTTCCTCTTCGGATCAGCATAACTCTTATGCCGACTAAACGCTGTCTCCAACCTCCGCTTGATCAATGGTACCTTCTCTGAGGTAATCTGGATAATCTCTGCTCCCGAGAGCTTGCGCTCGCCAACCTCCTCCCAACAGATAGGAGATCGACACTTGCGCCCGTACAAGGCCTCATAAGGTGCCATCTCGATACTAGCGTGGTAACTGTTGTTGTAGGAAAACTCAATCAAAGACAAATGAGTATCCCAGCTACCCTGGAAATCCAAAACACACATCCTGAGCATGTCCTCCAAAGTCTGAATAGTCCTCTCAGACTGACCGTCAGTCTGAGGATGAAAAGCAGTACTGAAATCCAATCTCGTACCCAAAGATTCCTGCATCGCCTTCCAAAACCGAGAGGTGAAAACTGAACCTCTGTCCGAAACTATCGACACTGGTACACCATGGAGACTCACAATCCGATCGATGTACAACTGTGCCAACTTCGAAGCCTGATAAGTAACCTTGATCGGTAAGAAGTGAGCTGACTTGGTCAAACGGTCAACTATCACCCAAATCGAATCATACCCCTGTCGGGTACGTGGCAAACCAACCACAAAATCCATAGCTATTCGCTCCCATTTCCACTCTGGAATAGGTAGCGGTTGCAGATATCCAAACGGTCTCTGATGCTCTAACTTTACCTGCTGGCAAGTCAAACACTTAGACACAAACTCTGCAACATCCTTTTTCATTCCGCTCCACCAGTACGTACCCTTGAGATCATGGTACATCTTGGTAGAACCCGGATGAACACTGTAAGCTGACTTGTGCACTTCCTCCAGAATCTGGTCTCTCAAACCATCTGAATCCGGAACACACAGCCGAGAACCGTACCTGAGAACTCCATCCGCCAGAACAAACTCAGAATTTCCATCTAGATGGATCCCCTCCATAATTCGTTTCAATTGTGGATCCTCAGCTTGTGAAGCTTTGATCCTATCAATCAAAACCGGTTGCACCTGCAACTGTGCCAACAAACAACCTCTCTGCGAAACCTGAAATCCGTATCCCGAAGCTAACAGACTATGCCACTCACGAACCATGGGTCTCCGCCCAACCTCAGAAATATGGGCCAAACTGCCCGAAGATTTGCGACTCAACGCATCGGCTACCACATTAGCCTTACCCGGATGGTACTGAATAGTACAATCATAGTCTTTCAGTAACTCCAACCATCTCCGCTGTCTCAGATTCAGCTCACGCTGATCAAAAATGTACTTCAGACTCTTATGATCAGTGAAGATCTCGCAAGTCGCACCGTACAAATAGTGCCTCCAGATCTTGAGAGCAAAGACCACAGCTGCTAACTCCAGATCATGAGTAGGATAATTCACCTCATGCTTCTTCAGCTGGCGAGAAGCATAGGCAATCACCTTACCATGTTGCATAAGAACGCAACCCAAACCGATACGTGAAGCATCACAATAGACAGTGAACCCCTCAATGCCAGATGGCAAAGCTAACACAGGAGCTGTAGTCAGAATCTCTTTGAGCTTCTCAAAGCTCGCCTCGCACTTGTCAGTCCACTCAAACTTAACACCTTTCTGTGTCAGTTTAGTCATCGGTGCAGATATTCTGGAGAAATCCTGCACGAACCGACGATAATAGCCAGCTAACCCCAGAAAACTTCTGATCTCGGTAACTGACCTCGGCCTCTGCCAATCCATAACTGCCTCAATCTTCGTCGGATCAACCTTGATCCCATCCTTCGACACCACGTGTCCTAAGAAGGTAACTTGATCCAGCCAAAATTCGCACTTCGAGAACTTAGCATACAGCTGATGCTCACGCAAAGTCTGCAGTATCGTTCTCAAGTGGAAAGCATGCTCCTCCTCACTCCGGGAGTAAATCAGTATGTCATCAATAAACACAATGACGAACTGATCCAGAAACGGCTTGAATACCCGGTTCATCATATCCATAAACGCTGCTGGTGCGTTAGTCAACCCAAAGGACATGACCAGAAACTCGAAATGCCCATACCGCGTTCTGAAAGCAGTCTTAGGCACATCGACGTCTCGAATCCGAAGTTGATGATACCCGGATCTCAAATCAATCTTCGAAAAGCACTTAGCACCCTCCAACTGGTCGAACAAATCATCAATACGAGGAAGAGGATACCGGTTCTTGATAGTAACCTTGTTCAGCTGTCTGTAGTCAATACACAGCCGAAATGACCCATCCTTCTTCTTGACAAACAACACCGGAGCACCCCACGGAGAAGTACTCGGTCTGATAAAACCACTATCAAGCAATTCCTGTAACTGTTCCTTCAACTCTTTAAGCTCCGCAGGAGCCATCCGATACGGCGGTATCGAAATAGGAGCTGTGCCAGGAGCAACATCAATACAGAACTCGATGTCACGATCGGGTGGTAATCCAGGCAACTCCTCTGGAAATACATCAGTGAATTCATTCACTATCGGAACACTATGCACATCACCACTGTCACCCTCTAAGTCACGAACAACTGCTAAAAAGGCCTGGCAACCCTTGCCCATCATACGCTTGGCCTTGATCGCCGAAATTAGATTCTTAGGCGCTTCTGTCTTTTCCCCTTGGAAGGAAAAAGGCATATCACCCGGAATCCCAAACAATACCGACTTCCCTCGACAGTCGATAGATGCAAAATGGCGTGAAAGCCAATCCATCCCCAAGATGACATCAAAAGTCAATACATCAAGCATAATCAAGTCAGCACTAAGCTCTCTACCATGTATAACCACAGAACAAGAAGGATAGACCACATCCACCACAACACAGTCAGACAAAGGCGTAGATACAGATAAAGGCTCTAACAACCTAGATGGTGTCACACCCAATTTAGCAGCAAAACTCGATGAAACAAAAGAGTGTGTTGCACCCGCATCAAATAAGACCAAAGCATCTACAAATGAAATGGGAATAGTACCTTGCACCACGGCGTTTGATGCACGAGCATCCTGAGGAGTCAGAGCAAATACTCTGGCCTGACCCTGTCCCTGCTGCGGTGCCTGAGAAGAACTGTAACTACCCGAGCCTCTACCACCGTTCCCACGGCCACCAAAACCACGCCCTCCTGAACCACGGCCCCGCTGGCCACCAAACGAAGCGGCAGGTTGAGAATACCCTGCCGAAGGAGTGAAAACGGGCCTCTGCTGCTGAAAGAACGGCTGAGCAACACTAGCCGATGACATCTGCTGCCCAGACGACGGACACTCCCTAGCAAAGTGACCCTGCTGGCCACAAGCATAGCAACTACCTGGTGCAACTGTGCACTGTCCCGAATGTCTGCGCCTGCAGTTCTGACAAAACGGAACGCTAGATGTACCACTGTAACCGCGACCAGACCCACGGCTATTCCCACTGTAACCCGAACTGTGAGAATACGGCTGATACCCTTTCCGAACACCCCCTTTCTGACTCTTGTACTGGGAAGGCTTGTTCTGATAGCTGCTGCTACCACCCTGTTGCCCACTACTCTGAAAACCACCGCTCGCCTTCTTCGTCTCAGTCATTTTCCCAAAGTGCAGTAAATTTGCCTCCATCCGACGGGCACTGTCCACTACCGCAGAAAATTCCTTGGTCGTCTCAGTCAGAAGACTAATAAAGTCAGCACCCAGACCCTTCACGTATCTATCGTTCACCCTTTGTTGTTCAGTCTGCAGATCTGGGGCAAAGCGACTAAGTCTCACGAACTCAGTAGTGTACTCGTGTACCGATCTGTCATCTCTCTTCAGAACCAGCAGTCTGTCTCTGAAACCCTCTGTCACTGAAAATGGCAAGAAGAAAGCTCTGAATTTTGCCACAAACTGAGCCCAGGAGATGGTAGCCATGTCAGCATGAACAGAGCTACGAAACCAGTCCCCAGCTGAACCCTTCATTGACATCTCTACCAGAACGACGGTCTGACGCTCTGTAGCCTGTAGTCGCCGAGCATTCTGCTCAACCTCCTCGAGAAAATCCAGCGCGTCTCCGGAACCGTCAAACTCCGTTGGCTTCAGCCTCATGTAAGCCAATACCAGATCCCTGTCAGTGGTTCCAACACCACCAACTGCTACACCACCAGCCTGTGGTGCCTGTTGCTGCACGATCTGCCCCAGCATAGCATACTGATTCTGCATGGCGATCTGTCCCGCCTGCAGTTGCACTTGATTATTCTGGAGTGCAGTGATCCCAGCCAAAAACGTCGTGAAGTCAAATGGATCGATAGGAGCTTGTGGTACACCTGGTGCCTGAACGCCTGCACCACCACGTCCCCTACCTCTACCTCCAGCAGCCTGACCTCTGCCACCCCGACCTCTGCCAGCTCGGCCTCTACCGGCCGGAACTCCACCTGCACGTCCTCTGCCAACTTGAACCTCTGGTTCATGTTGGTCGACCTCAATTGACATAGCGTCATCAGCTTCAGCCTCAGCTGCAGCACGCCTACGAATATTCATTCCTAAGAATGAAACAAACAATTCTTAAATAATGCCCACTTGGCAACACCCAGAGTATAATTTAACAGCTCAAAAATTAACAATTTATCCAGAGTAATAACACAAACATTCCAGAGTAAAGCAAAAATTTCGCAAAGTAAAGCATTAGTAATACATAAGACCGACTCAAACATCCCTAAAGGTGAAGGTAGAAAGTTTTGAAAACAAAAGATGACGTTTCAAAAGACAAAACTTGAATCCTAATTCCGCAGTAGATCCTATGACACAACTATAACACTTAACATGCCTTAAAGCGATAAACACGTAACATGCAAAAATTTGGCCTTAGTTCGAAACTAAAGCTCTGATACCAACTTTGTCACGACCCAATTTCGTGGATCGTGACCGGCGCTAGGGTATGGGTATGGTCGTACCAAAACCCGTAGCAAGCCTTGCGGAAAAACAATAAACAATATAGATAACTTAAATATCTGAAAAGTTTAACAGCATGCCTTATATATAAAAATAAATAATCCGGAGTGAACATGCCAAAAATAAATAGTCGCTCAAATCGACAATCCCAAAGTGCAATAATAAGTAATGTATAAACTAGTTCTACTGCGGTCTAAGAGTTCAAAAAATAGAAACTAGTTTAATAACATAAAAACCTCCGAGGAATCAAAAGAATCGGAGTGGACCAGCTTTCAAATCATAAACCTGGAAAATTTGGGAAAACAACGGGGTCAGATATACTGAGATGAGTTCGCAATACTATTTACATTTATTAAGTTTAAAACCCTTAAATCAAAACATTTTTATACTAATATAATATGATTATGGAAAAACAGTATTGAAATGATCCCAGCGTAAGTATGTCATAGCATACCGATAAACCCAGAGTGGACGGGAACAAATCCTCGTCAAATAAATATACCAGCGTGAGCAAGACTTTAGTCTGCCGTTTCCCAGAGTACTTACCGGTGCACACAGTCTCGATACAAGCCTATCGAGTAGCTCGTTTCAATCCAGTTCCATAATCCGTAAAAACAGTTCGCAAACATTTATAATATTAAAATAAATTGCGGTACTTAATAAAGCGGTAAATAGCACTACAAACTCACTGCTTGCTTATCCACGTGATCTTGGCAAACAGCTAACCCTGCGTAGACTCCGAAGCACGAGCAGTCGACGGGTCTATAATAATAAATAGGTTAAAATCCGTTGACCCCTAACTCTAAGATCACTAGACACCACGTAGGACTAGCACAATTAAATAACCAGATAAATCACAGAGAAACACAATTCTCAAATAAAATGTAATGCCGTAAATAATTCAAGACTATTGAGTTCGTACTTAAATACAATCCAAAAATATTATTAAAATAATATTTAATTGATAAATAAAATCAATTCCTCAAATAGTGGGTTAGCCGAGTTTTTCAAAACTACCAAGCTAAACCCACATGTCGGTGACACGAGTCTAAACCGACCCAACTGATATTCCAGAGTTTATAAACCACAGTTTATAATTTAATATTTAATAAAATATTAATCGACATTAAAATAGAACTCAATAGCTTGAAACCCAAGTAACTAATTATTACCGGCAAAAGTCTCAAATAATTACATAGCAAAATAAAGCAAAAATATAACTTTAATTCCAAAGGTATTCTAAGCCAAAAATATCAATTTAAAAATTAAATAATAATTAATAATAATTATTAATTTAATTTTTTAAATATTCAAATATTATTTTTATGCCCAAAAATATAATATAATAAATTTGACAAACTTTTAAATAAAATAAAATCCCCAATACTTATTTAATATAGTCAATATAAAATTTTATATAAAATCTATAATAAAATTAATATTAATTAAATTTAAAATATTAATGCCCAAAGTAATTTCAAATTATTATTAAATTGCCAAAATAAAAGTCGGAACTAATTCCGTAGATCAAAGTCAAATCAAATTATGAAAGCAGCAAATAATAACTTAAGGAATCAATGTTTTGAAAACAAAATAACCTAAGGACTACTATTGCCTAATAACCATCATCTTCATTATTTGAAACAAACCAAAACATATGTTACAGAGCTTTAACCCGCCAACCCTTTTATCACCAAACTCACTTAATCAAACCCAACAATTCCTTAATTATTACCTTAAACACTATTTAATTAATCCACACCTTAAATACCAACACAGTTAACACGATAATGACAATCAAAACTAATTAACAACTTCAAACTATAACCGCAATTAGTCAATCTGAGAACGACGAACAAGAATTGAAATTTACGAAACCGAACTAACTGAAAGCTTACGAAACTAACAAGCCAAGAGATTATACTTAAAAGGGCACCAAAATCATAAACTACAAATTGGTAAAATCGGCAGAATTCAATATTAAAAGTTCACAGTTTATACGCATCCAAAACGGTGAAACGGCATCGATTGTTACGGGTTTGTTTACGTACCGTTTGACGAACGAAAGGTGTAGAAACGTAGATGCGTGAGTCTACTTTCACGGGAAACAAACGGAATTGATTTCGACCTCCGAACGGCTGCCAAACGAATCAAATTTCAGAAGGGTCGAATTAAACTTAAAACAGAATTTTCCAGAAAACAGTAAAACGGCGGCGATTGGTACGGGTTCGTTTACGTACCGTTTGACGAAACAAAAATTGGGATTTGTAGATACGTGAGTCTTCTATCACTGGAAGGAAGCGAAACCTATTTTGGTTCAGAAACGAGATAGAAATCAGTGATGAACGGAGATGTCGTTTTTGAACAAAATCTGAGATTGAAATAAAAACTTACCAATGATTTTCACTTAACTTTGGTTGATGATTTCGGAAAGGATTCTCAGCGAAATTGAATGAGGAAAGCGGCTAGGGCTAGACTGATGTGTGGTGAAGATATTTGGTTTAGAAAGCGTTTTTAAAACGCGGATAGATCGAGAGAAATCAGGGGGCAAAACTGCCCCCCTGAAATTCCGCAGCAGGTCTCGTACGAGACCTGCACATCCCGTACGAGACCAGGTCTCGGTTCAACGAGACCTGGTCCAACCGACACCTGGTCCAACCGATTCTGGTTGGACCGAACCCGACCCAGAACTTTTTTTTTTTTTTTTTAAATATAAAAAAATATATTTTCGAAACCCGGATTTTAATTAACTTTTTTTTTTTTTTTTTTTCTAACCCGGACTTAAAATTAAACCATTTCCGAATCGACTGATAAAATAAATTTAATTACGTCGACAACTAAATTGTTACCGGAACTCGTAACTTAAACTTCAAAATTTTACGGGATATTACAACTATTAACTAATTAAAGATATTATTCATTATTCCTAATGTCAACTAATGACAAAATTATATTATTTCTACCTCTAAATTTATTCTATAATATATTATTTTATTCTCGATTGATTTAAAAATACAAAATCTCAAAATTGATCAAAATAGCCAAAAATAAATTATTTAACTTTAGTTCACAAGTTCGAAAACTCCATTGACCCTTTACTCTAAAACAATTTCAACTTAATTTTAGTATAAAATAGAACCAATATAAAAAATTCAACCAAAATGGATGGTTCAATTTGAAGTATTTCGTATTCAAAATAATTGAATCAAATAAAAGAAATTTACATTCATTTCAATTAAAAATTAAATTTGGTTCAGTTTAAATTTAAAACGCATCTCTTTTTTGTAGTTTGATCATTTTGTAGTGAATATAGATGAGTTTATTTTTAAATTACATTTTGTTATTTGTAATTTTTGTAAAATATCAAAATGGAAATGTTAAAAGTTCATATAAAATCTCTTAAGAAACTAATTGATGTAACATCAATTTTAAGTATGGGTGTGTTATGTAATAATCAATAATACTTTTTTGAGAATTAGTGCATTCAAGGGAAAGAAGAAAATGGGCCAAAACTGGACCACATGTCACCAAGTCCATGTCATTGTGGATAAAATGCTTTGAATAAAGAAGTATTGTAGTCTCCATAGGCAGACATGTTAAATCATGATTGGATATAGGCTAGAGTAAAACTAAGGTGTATACACTCTTCATGATTGAATAAAGAAGTTTTTTTGTTTCCTCTCAAAAAAAAAAATTCACATACTAATTTTTGTTTGTCAAATTTCTTATGTTTACTCTATTGGGTTATTCTAAATTTTTAAATAACATAAAAAGAAAAGTTTACCAAGAGTTATCTTCTCAAATGAAAAAAATTTCAAGTCATCACACAATCAGAAAGAGGAACTGAATCGATTTAAAAAACTAAATCGAATTATATTAAAAAAAATCCATTAGAAAAAATAAAAAAATTAGTTTGGTTTGATTTTTAATTTAAAAATAAAATAAAAAATGTTAACTATTTATTTTTTAAAATAATATATAATTTTCTCATGTGTGAAAATATTAAATTTATATCATTACAATTTTGCTTTATATTGATCTTAAATTTAAAAAAAATATTTTAATTTGTTTTATAAAGAATAATTGTTATTGTATCTCTGTAAAATTAAATTGAATTGGACCAATATATATAATTGTTTAGTATAATTAATTAAATTTTATTATTACTAAATAATATTTTATTTTTTATTAGAAGTATGGTGGAAATTCAATCAGCAATTTTAATAAATAACATGATGAACACAAATTTAGTTAAGAATTTATCCTAGTTTTTGGAATTTTTACACAATTTTTTTAGACTTACCTATCTCGGCTTAAAATAAAATAAAGCACAAAACAACAGTAAACATCCCTAAAAAGAATATTTGCTTTTTCATAAATTAACAACTTTTGTCCTTTATGAAATTTAACAAGAATCTAATTGATAAACAAAACTGTTGGGATGTTTTTGTTCTTTTCTTATAGTAGAAAATGGGGTGGAGATTTTTACACTCCCTCCATTTATAATTGCACTCCAAAATTTAACAGATAGACTAATATATCCCTACTCTAGTGTCTACCGTTTTTTGTTCCACCCCTTTTTTTTTTTGACAATCAAAATGCAACTCTTAATAAAGGCAATCGGAAAGTAATACATCATTCAAAAAGTACGGAGGATTACCCAACCATACTTTTCGTCCTGGCATAGAATTCGTGGCTCGAGCAAGCTTATGAGCAACACGATTCGCAGAACGATAACCAAAAATAACCTTAACATCAACTAAGGTATTTAACAGACTAGAACAATCTAATAACAAACAAAGTAACACAGAAGTTGGGCTAAGCTCAGATTTAAGGAGCTGAGCAACTTGTAAACAATCAACTTCCACAATAACCTGATGCTTCCCTTCGCTTTTAATCCAGGATAAGGCTTCTTTAAGAGCCCAACCTTCAGCTATCACCGGAGACAAACATTCAGATCTTGTATTAGTTAAGGCAGAAACCCAGGCACCTCTATGATTCCTCTCCACTGCAGCACAACCTGTTCTTCTATCTGGGCCGAAACACGCAGCATCCACATTGACCTTCACCCATCCTACAGGCGGAGCAACCCAAACCGAATCACCACCTTCAAAAGAATTATTCAGCACGTCCCTCATAGTAGCCTTCTGAGCACTCTGCCATTGAAACAGGACATGACTCGCCCTATTGACCACAACTTTAGGAACGTCTTTAACATTATTCCAAAGAACATTATTCCTCGCCAACCAAACACTCCATAACAACATAACCCATAATTGTTTCTTTTCTTCATTCATAAATCTGTCCATCCACAAAAAGAAATCAATGATAGAATGCCAAGCTTGATTACTAGTAGCTACACCGATCAGCAACAAACACTTAGAAACAAAGGCACAATTAATAAAAAGATGGGGCACTGTCTCAGCATTATTCTCACACAACAAGCATGAGCCGGGAACATCACATTTTTTGGCCGTCAGAGCATCTAAGGTTGGTAACCAGTTTCGCATCCCTCGCCACAAGAAAATTTTGCACTTCTCTGGGATCTTACATCTCCACAGCCACGTCCAGAACTTTTCCTCCCCCACACCCCTATTACTTTTATCGCCGAAAGAGATTCTATAGGCGCTCTTGACAGAAAAGGTCCCCCGCAACTCAGGTTGCCAAATCAAACGATCCTCTATATGATTATTAAGCAGCACAATCGACCTAATTAAGACTCTATCAGCCTCACAAAAAGCTCTCATCACCTTCTCTTCATCCCACACCCTACACCCATTCTCAGAAGTAATAAAAGACTCTACCTTGGACAGCTTACACTCCTCAGACATCTCCGTTTCAACCATACCAAACTTATCATTCGGAATCCAGGGATCCATCCCAATCCTCACAGAATCACCTCTTCCAATTCTCCATCTAACACCCTTCCTGACTATCTCTTGGGCAGCCATTAAGCTCCTCCACACATAACTAGGATTAGTTCCTAGCTTAGCGTTCAAAAAATCAGCGTTAAAAAAGTATTTAGCTTGAAAAATTTTACAAACTAACGAATTAGGCTCATTTAAAAACTTCCAGCCCTGCTTACTCAACATAGCCAAATTAAAATCTCTTAACTTCCTAAAACCCATCCCTCCTAGATTCTTAGGAAGACAAAGTTTATCCCAATCACTCCAGCAAATCCCTGTCGATCCCTCCCTCTTCCTATTACCCCACCAAAAAGCATTTAAACTTCTCTCAATGTCCATACAAATACTAGAGGGAATAAGAAACACGTTGAAATAGTAGTTTGGAATAGCTAAAAGCACAGATTTGATTAGCAGCTCCTTACCTGCAGCTGAGAAACACTGATGCTTCCAACTTTGAATCCGATTCCAAATCCTGCCCTTTAACATACCAAACACAGCACTTTTATTCCTCCCAATCATGAAAGGTAAACCAAGATACGTCCCGTCTGTACTCATATTACAAACTCCCAATACATTCCTGACTTCCTCCGATTTATCATTTTCCACATTGCCACTAAAGAAAATGGAAGACTTTGAATAATTAACCATCTGACCAGAGCACCCTTCATAAACACTCAAGGCTTCTTTAATCTGCGTTGCCTCCGAACGATTTGCCTTAAAGAACAATAAGCAATCGTCAGCGAAAAAAAGATGCGTAACCGAGGGAGCTCTTCTACACACTCTTAAGCCACGGATCAGACCCATTCTTTCCTTATTTTGTAACATCAGACTAAGACCTTCTGCACATATAATGAAAAGGTAGGGCGAAAGAGGATCGCCCTGCCTTAAACCTCGGCCTGGAACAATTGGACCAACTTCAGTCCCATCATGAACCACAAAGTACCTCACTGTTGTTATACACTTCCAAATCAACTCACTAAATTTCTCCCCAAAGCCAAAAGCTAACAACATCTTTTTAAGGAAACCCCACTCAATTCTATCGTAGGCTTTTGCCATATCAATCTTCATTGCTGCGAAGCCATCCTTCCCCTGTTTTTTCCTTTTTAAAAAATGCATAGCTTCAAAAGCTATCATTACATTGTCTGTGATGGATCTACCTTGCACAAAGGCACTTTGGCTGTCAGATATAATACTTGGCAAGCTACCTTTCATACGACCTGCCAGAATCTTCGATATAATTTTGTAAAAGACCTTACACAGAGAAATAGGACGCAAATCACCCATCTTCGAAGGATTTTTTACCTTTGGAATCAACGTTACAGCCGTATCGTTCATCCCTTCAAAGCTCTCCCCTGTCTGAATAAATCTGTTAATGGCTCTCACAAGATCATTTTTAACAATAGACCAGTAAGTCTGGTAAAACGCTGGAGTGAGACCGTCCAAACCTGGAGCCTTATCTCTTTGCATACTAAAGACTGCTTGGCGAACCTCATCCTCTCTCACAATAGCCGTCAGCAGATCAACATCTTCCACACTACTCCCTGTTACAAGGTTCACAATGCTATTATCTTCACTAACAGAGGACGTGAAAAGGGACTTAAAATAATCAGTGATATGGCCTTCAAGACCCTTGCCCCATTCAAACCAATTTCCTTCAACATCCTGTAACTTGGTGATTGAATTCCTCTTCTTCCTCGAGGAGGCCGTTCTATGAAAGAAACGAGTATTGGCATCTCCTGATTTATACCAATAATTTTTAGACCTCTGCCTCCAGTACATATACTCTTGATTCTGGACATGGGACAATTCTTTCACCGCCACATTAAAAGCTTCCACACCGCCCACGTCTCTCCTCCATCTAAGATCAGAAATTGAGGCTTTCAATTCCTTAATCCTCTTATGAAATCTCATAGCTTTGTTCCTCCCCCAAGCTTCCAACGCCATCCCCACACTATCAATCTTACCCTTGATGGAATCACTAGGGCTACCAAACCAGTTTTCCTCAACTAACCCTTTGCAATCCTCTTCATGAACCCATAAATTTTCAAACCGAAAGCGATATTGTTTCCTCCTAACGATGACATCAGAAAGAGAAACATGAATGGGTAGATGAACCGAAAGCGATATTGTTCCACCCCTTTAAGTTCTAGTATTATTTATTTCTTCAAGCTGCATATTCTTTAGGAATTTTGCATCACAATTTTATAATCTTTCCTTAAAGGTGTATATAATTATTTCTTAATAATGAATTATAGTTCAATTTTTTATATATATGTTATACTTTTAAATGAAATTTTCATCATACAATTTTCATTATTTTAAATATATTTTTTTACATATATATCGTTATTTATTCAAAAAATAAAACTAATTTACATTCATCAACGGATATATTTTATTTTATTTTTAATATTAAATTTAATTACCTACCGATAATTCATCAGTAATATACTCCATTACCAACAGATCGAGTTCATTGATAATCTATCTCTAATTGCCGACGGTATGATTTGTCGCTGTTTTCTGACATACGTTATATGTTGGTAAATATCGTTAGTAATATGCGCGTAATTATTTACCGACAGTTATCAACGACCTTTAGTTTCCTGATAATTTGTCGGTACACACAATTACTGACAAAACTTTATGAATTATCAGCGAATATGTTTGTCGGTAATTATATTGTTTCTAGTAGTGCCACCTAAAAAGCAGATAAAAATTATTTGTATACAATTGAGTTAAATAATAATTGTCTTTATTGTATAATAATAAATTATTTTTATACATTTGAATATATAAGTTATTATAAAAAAAAAATTACTTACAATTTTTTTTTGAAAATATGTATCCTCAATGTTAATTATATGAAATATTATTAAACATTAAAATATAGTCAACTTATTTTAATTAAAATATCATAATAAAAATTTACCATTTAATTATTAACATATATATGTTATTAATATGAATAATTAACTGTTGTAGAATGGTGAGAGTAATACATAATTAAAATTTAAGTAACAATAGAAAATCTGTAATTAATAGAAACAAGTAATATAATTTCTTAGAAAAAAAAACTAATAGAAAAGATATGGGTCCTTTATGAAGCTCAAATTCTAGAATTGGTAATTATTGCATACTGTAATCATCCTGCATGAGGGTAGATTAGCCAATATAAAAATGTTTGGAGCGCAGTTATAAATTCTAGGAGCGCAAAAATCCGTTCCCTAGAAAATGGGTTCTTCTAAATATAATGTTGATCGAATTTATTGGCGAGGTTCATAAATAAATTTGGAATTTCCCGTTTGTTTTTGCCCCACTATGCGATCTCCATCAATCAAATAGAAAGTTAAATAGCAATAAACTATAATTTAAATGGAATTTAGATAATAAATTATCTGATCGTGAATTTAAATCCTTTCAAAAGCGTTTTTTTTTCTCTGCAATTATAAAAAAAATCCAAAATTTAATATACATTGCTATACTTAAAATTTTACTGAGGTTTTAATTTTGAAAAATAAATTCACTGAGTGCATTTTCAATAATTAATTTTAACAATATAGTCGTAAAACAAATTATAAACTTCCGCGTGTTTGTAATATTAAAATAAATTATCAACTTTGTCAATTTTGAATAATATCATTTTTTATAAATCGAAATACTAAATAATTTTTTGAATCCCTCGACTTCTCTAGCGATTTTCAATATTTCACTCAGCAGATTGTTGATGGTCTTTTTGTATAGTATTTTCAGAGTTGCTTATTTTCGATCGACTTTAACAATGAGATTTTGAGGTTTTTATCTTTGTTTTAAAACAAAACATCCTATTTTCTAGAATGAATTCTTCATAATTCTTATTGACATAGAAACTTTATCATATTATAAATTATTATAATTTATTTAGAAAAATTACTCGTGTATGCACATTGTTCTTGTGTATGGAGTGGAAGCAACAGGTGCATGAGTGCAGCAACGTTAGCATGCAAACCCACAAATTCCAAATTCAAGGAAAAAGGGGTATATAAGCATCAATGATATATAGTGGAAAACAACTTAGCCCCTCGTGATATTTTAATTTCATAAACACACTTAAGACGGGTAAAATAGGCCTCTTTAAGTAGCAAAGTTCAAACCTCAAAAAAAAAAAAGTAGCAAAGTTCAAAAGAACGTTAATTTGCAAAACATGTGCATATATGGAATATTTATTGGCATAATAAAATTATATACTATCATATTATCATTCAAACACCATCAATATTAATAATTATATAAATAATTAAATTAAAAAAAATACAAGAGTCAAACTTTTAAGATAATTTACGACATCATATTTTTCACCGCTTCTCCTCTATCACCATTTATGATCCTCCTTCCAGTGGCGAAGCCACGTTAAGCATCTGACCACCTCTTACAAAAATCATTACACTAAAATTTTATATTGATTAGGTTAATATATATTTATTATATTTTTTGTAATACAAGCTGACCTTTTTATTTTTTTATTTTATACTAAACTATAAAATATGACTCCCTTTAAAATAATTTATGGCTTCACCTCTGCCTTCTTTTATTGTTGCTTTTTTTGGAAGAGTAGAGGGAAAACAACGGAGGAAATAGAACTGCAAAATACTTTTACAATTTAATCATTTTTTGTCATTGCAATCCGTGTTTCACTTCATTGGAAGAGTGGAGGGACAACAATGGTACGAGTAAATTAATTTTATAACATTAAGCGATGATTTAAAATTAAGGGTTAAACTGTTTCTCATTGTATAATGTAGGGGTATATTTACCCTTTTTCCCAAATTGAATAATGAAAGGTCTGATTTCGTGAAGGAAAGGCAAACTGAAGTAAAATCAAAAATAAACCTCGCAAGCAATCCAAAGAAAAGAGAGAGAAAAAAAGAGAGTAGGTAGTGCGTTGCTTTCATAAAGCGCATCATAGCCTTTGCCCAATCTTTTCTGCTTTTATTATTTTTTTCTGCATCAGTCCTATCACTTCTTTATAATTAAATTGGCCCCACATTCTCTTATTACTTTTATAACCGACCCCACCCACTTCATCCATTTGATTATTGCTTTGATAATTTAATTATTTTAATTTACATAGAAATAAAAGAAGAATAAAATAATTGCTAAAATACCCCACGATAATCATTGTATCAGTTTTAATTTTAATTTTTCTATTAAAAAGAACTGTGTACTGACTGACCCATATAAAACAATGTGCTTAAAAATGCCAGCATTTCAGTCTATTTTTGTTAAGGCTTCTCTTACAAATTTGCAATGATGCTTTGGTACTCATTTTCTATAAACTTAACTTATAGGTCTAGGCTAGGCAATCTTGATTAGGGCAACATGTTGGATTTATGATCTAATTCAATTTTAGTATTAAATAGAATATGGATTACAACTTATACTAATTTTTAGAATGAATTTTTAATTTTCAAAAATAATATTCTTTTGGAATTGTTCCCTATCCATCTGTTAAATATTTGTTGTTACTTGAATCTGATTATAATATGAATTCAATTCATATTGATTTACTATTGGGTAATTTTATTTTGTAGGAGCATTTCTTTTCGAATTTAAGATGTATGTGCGTTTATATTTATAGTTTTTCATCCTTTTTTATAATCTATTGACCAATTGTAGTTAACGAATTTAAATTTGAAGATATTTTATTGAAAGCATATCATATTAGTTGTCATTTCTAATTTAAATTTTAGTTTTGTTAAAGTTACTAAGTGGGTATTTAACTCATTACATTCTGATAATATATAGTTTAAATTTTTAAAATGTCTTTTGGAGGTGATTAGTGAACGTAGATATTTTAGAGCAAGTATGAACTTATTTCAAAATAAATAGTTATAGTTAAAATGGTATAAATTTTGAATTAATTTTATTAAGGTTGTGGATTTGATTCTTCTTACAAGCACTCTTTCTTATAATTAAAAAAAAAACTTATATGTGAGCAATTTCTATAGCTGAAGATTTATGACAAGATGGTTCATATTTTGTTTGTTTTGCAGAATTAACTTTTTATTAACTTCTAACTAAAATATTTATAATATAAATACTTTATTTGTCAATTTTATTCTTTAATAAATTTGTGTTGCTAATTATTCTTTTATATTTTAAAGATATTTTCAAAATAAAATTTTATATTTATAATTACATATTTATGAAATGAACTAAATAAAATTTAAGCAGTAAAATATTCCAATGTTGATAATTTTATAAATTAACAACCAAAACTTAATGAAACTTACCATGATCACATTTTACTCATTGATCTAACTTTACAATAAAAAACGATGTTGAAAAAAGCTAATAAAGTAAAAGTTCATCCTTATTGTATTTCCACATGATTCGTGCTATAGAGTCCAGAGTTTAATATAGGTTAATCACCAAAAAAGTCCCACTTTTTATCCCCTTTTCAAATATACCCTGACGTTGCAATTTTTTTAGTTGCATCCTAATTCATATCTTTGGTTTTCAAATCCACTCTCAAGTATTAAATTAAACTCTTCTCTATTTGAAATAATTTAAAATAAGTCATCCATTTTTAACTTTGTGTGCGGAAAAAAGTTCAAACAAGTACTTTATAAGAGTTTTTATGAATTTTTCCCGAGTGAAAAAGAGTCCAATTTAATTTTGAGGGTGGAATTGAAATCCAAAGGTGTGAATTAGGGTGCAGATGACAAAATTGCAACGTCATGGTGCAACTGAAAAGGGTTAAAAGGTGGAGGGTTTTTTGGTGATTAACCTTTAATATATGATGTCTCCCATAACCAGCTCCGGAATCATAATTTCTTTTCCATCCGAGCTTAATCTTTAATTCATTTTCGACCTTTTAAATGGTATAAGCGCTCGGCAGAAAATGTAAAGATCGTGGGTTCAAATCCCCCACAAGCGCTCCCCCTCCCTAATTATCAAAAAAAAAAGTCGGGACATGATTTGTTTTTAATTCAATATTTTGTTTTTTGGAAATTTCTATGAAGCAATTGCTATTAGCATAATGACCAAAATTAATCAAAATTATCATAACAAAAATAATCTAATGGTAAAACTATTAGAATTCTAATTGAGAAATTTAGTTTTCATTCTTCATTTCTCATTGCAATAGAAAAAAAAGTCTACATTATCTGAGTATGGTCAAGCAAGAGATCATTACTGTGGTCAAAAACAATATCCTCTATGACATTCAAAAATCCATATGTTTTATCTCACACGTGTGATAGTATCTTCCTAGTTTATACCTTATCTTATTCCTATCCTACCCCCTCGGTCAAAATTACACAAAAACGATATACACTATACTAAAATTACAAATTGTGTGACCCATTAAATGATTTCACGAGCCAAAGTTTTTTTGAGGTAAAAGAGGATTCTTTTTCAGTCTTCTAAAAGAAATTAAATTTTAAAAAAAATAAACAGCATATCACGCCGTTCAAGTGTACGTTTTCAGCCTCCTACCACTCACGGCGTTCGAGACGGCACGAGTCACTGCCGTCGTTTACATCTCTGCCCCCTCCTCTTTTTCTAATTTCTATAATTAAACAGTTTTTAAACTAAATGATTAAATTAAGAAGAAAAAGTGACTGTCCTAAAAAGTTGAGCAAATAAGAAAATAAAGTTTCATATTCCTAATTTCCTATGTTCCCCTCTGCAGAAACAATGCTACATATTCTTTTCTTAGAAAACTAACTGAATTTTTTTTATTTTTCCTCTTTCACTGTACAAATAAACAAAAGAAATCAGATTTTCTCAGGTGTATCTTCCAATTTATGTTCATAATATTAGCAAAATTGTAATAACATAAGTTTGTTTTTCACAATCTACGCCAATTGCAAAAGCTTGATTAGAAATAAATTAATCTAAAGAAAAAAAACTGCTATTAAAGTCTTACCATTATCTCATTATAATATTTTTTTAGGATATATAAAATATTTTCATTTTTTCATTTTTTTACCCAGAAAATTAAAAAAAAAGTCCAAAATTTTTTATGGTTTCTCTTTAAGCAGAGAAGCTAATCCAGTCACCATTTTCGTTCCTCTACCTACACTCTTCGGTTTCAGCGCCGGCGGCTGCCAAGTCACCTTCTCATCTTTTACTTTCCCGTCAACATCCTCCTCATCCAAAATTGTGACTTTTAACGACGAAGAACATGTCGAATTGGCATCCACCGGCGGCTCCGGCGCCGGCGACATTTTGTCACCAAAAATCAGCTCAAATTCGCCACAATCATCGCTTCCAGCTGAATACTCATCATCTTTCACGTTTTCCGGTATCAAAACGGTGTCATTCAATCTGGTGAAAGGAGATAGCCATTTAGCACGCATATACTCAGCTCTTCTCCACGGAGGAAAATGCATTCCTTTCTTCTTCAAACTCTGTTTAGCCGCCTCCGATACAATTGACACAATCTGACCTAACCGATCCGATTTTCCGATGAAAATGTACGGTAAAGCTTGTAGAATAGCTTTATAAGCACCAGTTGATCGAGCCACTTCAAACTCCGATCTGAAGTCAACGTCGATCAGAATTCTCTCGCCGTCAATTATCACATCTACATACTCATATTCCCCTGTAAAAAGCATCACCAAAACTCATTTCAATTTTTTTTAAAAGTTTGTTGTCCTCGACCAGTAAAAATAAGTTAATCTCGCGAGTTTATTATTACCTGCAGGGTGTGAAGCTGACTTATCCCATTTAGATTTACAAATTGACGAATTATAGCTCAGAGATGACAATCCATCGGCTACAATTTTTCTTAAATCGTCTTTTTGTTTGCAGTTTTTATTTTTCTCCACGATCGTTGCAGTATCAGCTAACAGGTTGCGTTCGGCAACACTAGCGCACAGAATTAAGCTCTGTTTATCAACAAATTACACAGACGTAAATTTAAATTGGAGGAGCTAAAATTTGTACTGCAAGAAATTATTTTATAATACTTTGTTACTTACCCTAAGAATATCAGAGGCGTCGCCAAATGATCCGTTGTTAATTGACTCACCAAAACAATTGCCGAACACGTCAAATTCATCATCGGAGCTGTCGTTGTTTTTCCCGTTAAAGCAATTACATCGGTGTTTGCCACCGCCGCTGCGAAATGGTTTCTCGTTACACTCCTCGATGTAATTCTGCACCATCTTGTCGAGACAAACGGAGCTAGGCTCAAACTCAGTACCTCCTCCATGTGGAACCACCACTTCACCACCGCCAACATTAGGTTTTTCCGATGAAATTCTGAACTGACGGTCAAATAATCTCTTGAGACGCGATTTTAAAACCGGCTTAGACGGTTCAGCTCTCACCGGATTCTGGAAGTCAACATCAATAACCGGTTGGATCTTCATAGGAAAATGCACACCAACACTAAACGAGAGAGTTATTGACTGCTAGTTACAGGTCAAAACGATGCCGTGTCAGTCAGGCTCCAAATTTTCAGAGCTATATCTAATAGTCTGCACAGACTCATAGACTTACACAGTGACTAATCAATGACGATCTCTACCAGTCATTTCGAATTTTTTTCACAAACCGCATGCAAATTTAACTCTGCTTCAAATTAAATACAATTCTAATACTCAAAATTTATAATCTATAGACAAAACTTTTTTCTCTCTATAAGCAAAAATCCGGTACCTAGAATTAGAAGAAAAGAATGGAATCTTTTCGTTTTCAGCTTAGGATAAATTCGTAGAAGACGTGGCGAGGATGATCGGAAGCACGGACATTGCGTGTAGAAACAGAAAATGTAGTCGCCGGAGTTTTCATTTTCCGGCGAGATTTTAATCGCCGGTTGGTAATTAAAAAAGAAAAGGAGATAAAATTATTTATCTGGGAAGGTTTGGTGTTATTTGGGTAGAGAGTGGAGGAGAGAGAGCGTTGAAGTTGGAAATGGATGGGGTTGAGGTTTTTATAGGGAAACGGCGTCTGATAAAAATTGCTGACTAAGCAATTACTCTGCCACGTAATATTCCGACGTGGCCGTTTTGATCCCCATCTTGAGGTTAGCTGACATGGCAATAGTGTGCAGTAGCATACTATAGTGGCACTAGCACGCAGGCAGTTTTTTCTATGACATTGATGGCACGTGCCGGTAAATGAAATCGTGGGCAATCATGATTGGCCTTGGTTAATTGGAATTAAATTACGATTGTGTCCTTCCATTATGGCGCAGAGGTTACGGGAATACGTGAAGAGGGCAGATTCGAAATTTGAAAGAAAGTGGAGGGGAGATATAGTAAGTTAAAGAGTGAAAGTGCGGTGTTGGTTTTTATGTTCCTTTTAAGAGGTGGAAGCCTTACATTTTGTGACACGTATCATATAGGTTAAAAATTGCAGTATCAGTTACGTTTCTGCTTTCGATTTTTTTCTTTTATTAAAAAATTAATCTTATCAGTATTTTTCTTTCTTTAATATTTAACTAGCATACTATCCGCGCGATGCAGCGGATTTATAATTGACATTATTATAATTAAAATTTATTAGTACTTTTATTGTTAAATTAAAATAATATTTGTATTATTAAGGCTTATTAGTTTATATTTTTGATAGAAAGTCTAATAGATTTTTTAGGTTAAAGAATGTAATTATTAATAAAAAAAGATTCTATAAAATGTAATGCCAATTTTATCAGTATCATCCTTCATAATTATTTGCTTTCCTTAAAATTTGTGAATGTAGAAAATAAAATATGTAAAATTAATGACAATTTTATAGAAAGAAGGCACAACCTATTTTTAGGTCTCTGATCTATTTTATTTTTTATTAATCTTTATATTTTTATATTTTTATTCTCGTCAACACCTTATGTAAATTTTGTTATTTATTTATGGCTTAATTTCTTAAAAAATCCACACCTTGCACTTTTTCTTCGTTTATACCTTGACCTTATAAAAACACAATTTGTACCCAATTTTGAGTTTTTATGTTTCATCTCTACCCAAAAGCATTAAATTGTACTCTTTTCATTTGAAAAAGAGTTTAAAAAATACTTTTTTCTATTTTAAAAAATACAAAAAAATCTTTAAACTTAAAAAATAATCAAATACATCCAAATAATTAATTAATTTTTTTAATTTTATAAAATTATTTTTAATTTTTTTGTCGGAAATATTTTTTAAAAAATTTTAAAATTATTATTATTATTTTTAATTTTTTGAAGAAAATGGTATTTTTATACTATTAATAACATTAATATCTAATTAGTAAATAATTTAAAAATGAAGGATTGTTTTAAACTTTTTTTCAAATGAAAAGAGAACAATTTAATGCTTTTGGGTAGGGATGAAACATAAAAACTCAAAATTGGGTACAAATGGTGTTTTTATAAGGTCAGGGTATAAACGAAAATAAAATATAAAGTGGGGTTTTTTTTAAGAAATTAAGTCTTTATTTAATCATGTTTAAAGTTTATTTTTTGTTTACTTAGTCCAATAGAAAATAAAAGCATAGCGAAATTTGATTGTAGAGGAACGAAGTAAATATTTTTTTTAGAAAAAATCAAGTAAAATAAAAAATTAAAACTGAAAAAAATCTAAAGATGGATTATGTTAAAAAAAAAGTCGTCTCACAACTAAAATAAATAAAAATAAAAATAAATTTCATTATTAAGAAATTTTAAAAGTAATTGTGAATAACAAATATTAGAGATTTTTTTTAGATGATGACTCTAATTTTTTATTTTGTTTCACCTTGTAATTGTTTTGAAATAAATATGTCACTCCTTACCATAATACACAGTACAACTTCATCATTAAGGGTCTAAAAATAAGTTTTCCATTTTTTTTGACGTATTAAAGTATCTCCAATACAATGCTAAAATGGAGTACTAATGCCATAATTTAGCAGTTAATCTTAAAATGCATCTCCAATGTAGTGCTATAGTTTGTGCTAAATTTAGCATATGCTATATCACGTGCTAAATTTAGCATAAACTATAGCATATGCTAAACTATAATAACCAATAGTAATTCATTATTAATTACAATTTTACCACAGTTATTTTTTTGTATTTATTATATTAACCTATTTTTTTATTTTTTTTATTTTTTTCATTTTAAATTTTGTGCTTCTATTTAATTTTACGACATCGATTTGATTTTTTAATAGTAGACCATACATCAATATAATAAAAAAATATATTATATTAAAAAAATATTACATAAATTTTAGTTTAAAATATTTAATTAAAAAACTATTAAATAATTAACAATTAAATAAAATTAAGAGATATTAATCCTAATAAATAATTATAACATATCTTTTTAACTTTGTGCATTGGAATAAAAATTGAAATGTTATACTATTTATAGCATTTTACCGTTTTTTCATGCTAAATTTAGTATAAAAAGTAGCATTCCATTGGAGATGCTCAGGCTACAATTGATAGTTATGCCTAATAGCCCGACCCTCTTGTTAATATCGTTCTACCATTTTATGTTTCCATAAGTGCGTTTTGATTAATCATTTACGTCGTTTAGACTTTATGTCGTTTTTCTTTAACTTTAATGTATAGTATAATAATAGTAATTATTTTATTATGCCATAGTAATAGGATTTATTTATTTAATACTATGTTAATAAGGTGTCATAATATTAAATTAATTAAATTATTAATAAATAAAAATTAAAGATTAAAGTGTAATTTTTTATATATAAAAAGATTAAATATATTATTTTTTCACCTAATTTAACTTGTTAGGCGTTGTTAGTAGAGTGAAAATATTGGCAGAATAATCATTATCCAGTTGGTTTTGTTGACTTTGTTACTAACTATATTTACTCTGTATAATTTGATTTGTTCTACACCTATTCTCAGCCCAATGGATTATCAATTTGGTATACCTCAGTTCAGCTTATGTCGTTTCACTCTTAATGTCGTTTGTTCCTTAGCTTTAATGTATACTATAATGGAAATAGATCACTTATATTAGAATATCAATTTTTTTTATCTAAGAAAATCATAATTTAAAATTAGAGTGCTTATCCCATGCAACCGTTGCGCCACGTCATTTTTACAACAAGTCAATGAGAATTTGCGATGGGAAATCTTTTAATTATTAATAACGTAGCACATCTAGTAGGGGCGAAGCAACCTCGCTAGGAACGAACATCACTAAGTCAAGCATTTCACCGACCTGGCAACAATGTCCGACCTTCTTGAAATCATAGAGCGCATGACTTGGGGGGTCACCGGATCGATGGGAGTTCAAACATCATCCGAGACAATCATGCCTGATAAGGTCGGACCAGGAATTCTATCCGGGCTCTGAGTTATATTCAACTCAGACCTAGGCCGAGCTCCGAGCTCCTAAGCCCGAAGGACCGGACCATCTGGTCCGAGCTTTGAGCAACTCTCGGATACAAGAGCCATGATAACTTGACTCCCAAGTTATCCGGGCTTCAAGGTTTGACCGGGCTCCGAGGTCCTGCCCCTCAGCGCTCACTCGTGTACCAGATCCTGGGACCACAGAAGATCTTCTGACAGGTACGTGAGGAATGTTCCCTCTGACACACCTAACAACCCGTGCCTCCCGCAGGGATATTCTACCACGTCAGCATAACTGATTTCTGGGACCACTTGGCTCACAGCCTGCCAGCAAGGCAGGTTTGTCCTTAAACCCTAACTATAAATAGAGGGTTTAAGGACAAACCCTAGGTAATTCTTTTTTCTCTACTCTAAGCACTCTCTTTTCTCTTCTCCTTCTTTCTCTACCTTAAAACCTTACTTGAGCGTCGGAGCGAACGTCCGGTGACCCCCACCGGAGTTCCTTCTGACCTCTGTTTACTTGTGGTGTGCAGGTCGTTACAGTTCGGATTCAGTTTGGTGATTCATCAATTATCACTTATTTTTTTTATCATTAATTTTTCCACATGACTAACGCATAATTGATTTATTTTACAAATGACATGGCGCAACAGTTGTACCTAATAATTATTCTTAAAATTAACATTGACAACAATCTTCTTAAATTTTTTATAATTGAAAAGGAAAATGTTTGTAAGAAAATTAAACACAACGGTATGTTTTCTGTCGTTTATACTAATTAAGCTATCTTTCACGAACAAATAAATAATTTAAATTAAAAATTATTTACTACATATAATTAATTTTATACAAAATTTAATGTATTATGATGAGGTAAACAAAAGTTATTTACTGCATATAATTAATTTTATATGGTTCGCTTGCAATTTACTTTCAATTTACTTATTAGTGGATTTTAAATAGGGGTAATATAGGAAAATTGAGTGTAAAAATTAGTTATTTTTTGAAAGTGGATAAGAATTTTGGGACAAAAAATATATTTTAAAATTGACAACTCTACTGGGACGGAGAGAGTATAATTAATGAGAATATATATATCATTTAAATATTCAAGTAATAAATTACCGCCTATAATTTAAGATAAAAAAATTCAAAATAGTGCCTATCAATTTAGAACGGATGGAGTAATAATTCTATATATATTTGTCAAAAGCTATATTTATTTCGAATGTCTCTTGATAAAGAGTTTCTTGATTGTCAAAAAAATCATGCCAAAATCTAAGTAACACAAATACCGAAATAAGATATTTTGAATTGAAACATAAAAAAAAAGTGTAAATAACAAAAATAAAAGGAATTTTTATAAATATCAAAAGTTTTATATATTAAATTTAATTTATATATTTATAACAATTATCTACTTACATCATTTAAATATCTAAAATTTAAGGTCATAGCAAATAATAAAATAACCTGTAAAAATTATCAATAAAATTGAAATTGATGTTTTTTAATTTTATAAATATTATGTTTTAAAATTTTATATATACATTTATTTTTAAATTCATCAAATCTCATTAAATTATATACATATATGAAATAGTTACATTTGTAAGATTTTCGAGATAATTCAAAAACTAAATTTGATGATCAGACATGGAACATACAATATTCTGCTTGTTTTATAGATCTTCTACTTACAAAAATAAAAAATAAATTATTAACTGTTTCGCTAATTAAGTACAGTCTCGTCCAATTATATATACTCATTTAAATAGTATGTTAGAAATTTATCTTTTTTTATCAAAAAAGTCAACTTTGATACGTGTAATGTAATTTTCAGCTATTTTAAGTGATTTATCATTAAAATTTATTCACATAGAAAGATGATTTGTTTTTAACTTTTTTTTTTATTTTTTAACTAAAATTTTTTAATTTTAATAAATTATATTCAATTATAGCCGGCTATCCAATTTAAAATTTATATATAAAACACATATATTATGTAAGTCAACAAAATATTTTTTTTATTTTGTTCATGTGGTGGGAATAATTGGGTGAAATTAAAGAAATTGGTTAAATTTAAAATCAGGCCAAAAATTTTAACTTTTCGTGGATGAATGTACATATAATCAACAAATGATTAATTTGCACCTTATACTTCGTACAACAGATCAAAAAAGTCCAACCTCGTGACTTTGGTCAAATAAACCCACATTTTAATTGAAATGAATCAATTTCATCCTTTAGATGAGTTGTTAATATATAGTTAAAAAATTTAAAGCTTATATGGCACAATTTTATTGAACAATTTGAATATGAGAGGATAAAACAAGATAAACTGCTAAATTCAGAGTATTTTTTCCTTTAAAATCATAAATTTGGTCTTAATTGTTCTTGTGAGCCAAGTTGGAGAGGTAAAATGATCATCTATTGTTATTTAAATTGCTCTTAACATTCAACAATTGAAGTAAAATATATATAACCATTTTTAAACATAATTAAATTATCTTAAAATGAGATTCCCTATTCTTCATATAATAATTAAAAGTAAGTCCGCCTAAAACACAAGACATGAATAAAATAAATAGGCTTAAGATCACCTGAGTTAGCAAGCTAATCCTGGCTCAATTATAATGTCTTTGTATTGTATTAAATGATAAAAAAATACTACTCCATATAAATATATATATACGTTCAATTATTGAGAAAGCAAGGCATCAAACAAAACTAAAATAAAAAATGAAACAATTTATATGTGAATATAAAACATTATTAAACGTATAATTAATGACACACTAATCGGTTAATTTTAAATTTATATATATGGTGGGGTTTAGTGGAATTAATTACAAGGCTCCACACTTAGTATTAGTATGATTTATGATGATATTGACCCTTTAATTTTAATAATGATATATTTACTTGCCAGTACACGTATAGGACAAAATAACACAAATAAAAACTAGAGTGTAATCAATGTGCATTATTAATTTTCAATTAAATTTACTCCTTATTGCTTCTATTTAATCATTCAGTATCCATTATGGGGTACAAATATTTTGTTTATTGAACTTTCATTATGCTGTTCATTTTGTTGAGATTTTAATTTATTCAATGCTATAGTATATTTTGATAATTTACTCCTTGATAAAGGAAGAAAAATGACTGGTAATTAATAAAACGAAATCGAGTGAAAGTGAGACGATTAAAATTAATAATGTCAAAAGAGATTGAAAGACAATCGTAAATTATTTTGTATTTTAATTCTCATTTATAAATTAATGTAGTTTAAATAAATAAATAAAATTGGCCTAAGAAATGAATGTAACTCATGAAATATTAATCTAAATCTAAAGTAAATAACATTACAACATTTAATGATTTGAATTGGTGTTCGCATATCAAATTTTACCAAAGAAAACTATAAATCTGTATTAATGTTGCAGAAACAATCCAAGAGAGGGACCTGAAGTGGCATTATTAGCTTTGGACTGTTTGTGAAATTCAACTACCGGATTTGATCACTTGACTTGACCCTTGAAATTTATGTACTTAGAGTTTTTAATATTTATTTCTTAATTTTTTAGTAAATAAAACTGATTTGGGCATAAATATTTTCTGAACAATTAAAAATAATACTATTAAGTTGATCAGACTTGGTCAAGTATAATTAGACAAGAAGAAGCTTACATAAATATTCAGTTTGGACCAAAATCTATATCAGCTTGATTCTAGAACTTGATCTAATTTTCTTGTACTTCAAATATTATATAAACAAAGAGATATATTTAAAATTAATTGAATAAAAAATGTATTAAATCCCAAAAATTGTAACAGTATTTTTCATTTTTTTTATAAATTTAACTAAAATTACAATTTCGATATTTTAGTCAAATCAACAATAATTTTAATTTAACTTCACTAACTGTTTTGTTTAATATATATATTTAAAATAATTTCAACGATAGTTTAAGAAAATTTAAATATCTGTTTTTTCTTACTTTAATTTATTGATTTTTAAAATATGATTTTTAAAATTTATAGTAATTGTTGTTAATTTTTAAACTGCTTAAAAATTTCGAATTATTTTTAATTTTTTTTGAAATACTCATTTTTTTGGTTGCTTCATCATTGTCATAATTAAATAATAATATATATTTTTCTTTCGTTAATTTTATCAAATCTTTATTATCATGTTTAAATAAGCTAAAGAAATCCCTGAACAAAATAATATATGTATCATTTTCATTATTCAAACAAATTCTTTAGACAGATTTTTTTGTTTATATACATTTTTATTTGAATAAAAAAGGCCTCATATTTGACAGCTTCAATTTAATTAAGAAAATAAGGAAAGGGACAACCCATTAGGAAATCAAGAAAATATCAATCTGTTAACAGGTTCTTTTAATAAAAAATAATGGAAACGAAAATAGGGATGGGAAACCATAATTCAAAACGGAGTTAAAAATTAAAAAACAATAACCTCATTTTATAATTTACTACTTTTATTACTCTAAATTAATAATATCATTAAAATAAACAATTTATACAATATTTGAACAATAAATAATTGAACAATCAAAGTTATATCAATGATTGTAAAATTTTAATAAATACATTGATATGAGATACTTTTTTTAAAGATAGAGCCATCTTCTTTACTCAAATTGTTAAACATTAGTAGGTCAAATAATATAAACATTAGAAATATTTTATTAAGCCGTGTGTTCGATTTTTTGCATAAACGCTCTCTCTTTTCAAATGTAAAAAAAATGAGTAGTTAGTTTAAAATAGAGTTAATTTCATAAAAAAATCACGAACTTTACACGAATTTTAAAAGTTGTCATATAATACCATGAACTTTCATTTTTTTTAATAAAAGTTGTCATATAAAACCATAAACTTTCATTTTTTTCGAATTTATCACCTATAAATTTTTCGGTGTATTTTTACCTTTCATTTTTTTTCAAATCCGCCGGATTCCGGTGGACACGTCAGTGAAAATACACCAGAAATTGATTTGGTGATAGATTTGAAAAAAAAATGAAAGTTAATGGTTTTATTTGACAATTTTTAAAAGTCGTGATTAAAATAAAATTTCGTATAAAAGTCATAATTTTTTAATGAAATTTACTCTTTAAAATAATTGGATAGTTAGATGTCAAGATATATAATGACAAAAATAGTAGTAAGAGATGTACATAAAATAATGGGCCCCTGCACTTTTGAAGGAGAAAGAAGGTAAAACACCAAAATAAAAAGACTCCATTAAAATTAAAAGCAAATCGGTGTAGGACTCTTCTCTTGCAAGCATGTCTGCTCATTAATAAGAGGACACCAAAATCTAATTTTATTCAATGGTTAAATGTGAAAAAGAAAAATCATAAAATTTAATGTGATTTGTAAATAAATTATGAAATTTAAGATTTAATAAAATTAATCATTAATTTGTATATTTTATAAAAAATTAAACACTGATTTAAGAAAAACGTTGATGCGGATCATAAGAGCAAGTATATTTTGATGTTTATAGCAATATTTTTTACTGAAAAAATAAATCGGTATATATAAATGGGTTAATTGCAAATAAAATTCGCCAATTTTGACCTAATTTGCAATTATAACATAAACTTTCAAACTTGGCAATGTCATCAACCAACTAATTTGTAATTTTGGCAAATAAATACATCGATCTAAAAAAATACTGACATGTAACGTACCGCCATGTGTCGTTGCATGATTAGTCGGTGTATTTCAAAATTTGTGTTATAAATGTAAATTAGGATAACCTTTGTGATTTAATTTGCAATTCACCCTAAATAAAATTGGTAACTAATTTTGTTAAATTTTAAAGTTAATATTATATTCACAAATCACCTGAAATTCATAATTTAATCCTACATTTAATGCTCTTATTGGGTATGAGAGCATTTCAAGTATTTTTTAAATTTATTAATTTTAATGACATATATATAAAGATTTTAATTCTTTTCCTTTTTCTATTTTGTGTACAATACTTATCTCTTTTTATTGTTGTTGTGTTTGAAATACAAATTATTAACTGGATATAGAATAAATAATAAATTTTAACTTAGGTAATATTAATTCATATTATAAATTGTATAATAAAATATAATGAACTGTTTTTTTATTAACATGTTTTAAATATATATATATAATAACTAGTCTATCGAAATATAAATTCTTATATAGACTTTTTTTAATGAATAATTCGTATATACACTTAATCGATGAAAGATGCATGGATCTAACTAATTAAATATTAGAAAATTTTACAAATCTTTTTCTCCATTTATATTCTGCATTTTTATGAACCGGACGGATCTAGTTAAAATCTTCATATTATAATGAATTAGAGATCTCAAGTTAAAAATGTTTGCTATATAAAAATAGTTGTGATGAAGAACATATGACATATTTATCTTGCTAAAGTGTAAAGGTCCAAGAATTGATTATCTAATGTCAATTGTTCTGTTCTTTTTTTTTAGTATCCATTTTCTTGGCAATCAGTTCATTCTTTCTTGGACCAAAGAAAAAGTTGTATTCTCATATCCACGCTATATGACTCGTTTTAATTACAGAAAATGACTATGGAAGATATATAAATGGTTTATCCATATATTGATATTGGTTTACTCACCAATTTGTACCCCATTCAATAATTCTTTTTGGTTTTTTTATCTTTTTATTGACACATCAGACAATAGTTACAATTTAATAAGTGATAACTCTTAAAATGTACATGCCTCTAACCGAGTAACTGCACAAAAAAATATAGTTAGAATGAATCAGACTGTATTAGCCTGCAAAGTACTCTTGTAATAAAATCAGTATTGTGCGAAAAGTTAAAGGTAAAGGTAAATGTTTAAATATATAGAAAGCGATTAACCTCTACTCAATGGTGAAATGAAGGTATTTATAGCGTTTTAATGGCGATAACTGTTGGTCGTGTTCTACCAACGTCCATGATCTCATAATAATCTCACGATCACACTTTATGGGAGTGGGGAAGTGTAAATCGCCTAGGTGATGAACCGAGCTCGCCTATCACATATCGAGCTCGTTTGTTACCTATTAAGTGTGCTGTATTTTGGTTCGCCTAATAGGTAAATATAATCCGGTAATTATTGGTCGGTAACAATAAGGAGGGACAAAAAAATAAGTTAAATTACGTACAAACAAACTTGTAGCAATTAATTACTTTTGGTTAATTTCATGAAAAACATTCATATTGTACGAATTACTAAAGTGAATCTCTTTCCTTTCCCCTCTTTCTTTGGTACTCAATTGAAAGGAAAATCTTACATACAAATATTCCAATATTATTCAACAAGCAATAAGATTTCACTTTGCTCTTTTACATTTTGTATCCTTAATTGTTTTTTAGATTTTGGATTGAAATTTGGAAGATAATATGTTTAAAATTTGTTATACGGTTTTATTTTTAATCATCGTCAATGAATCCTATTGTGGCAATTTGTTTCCCCCCAAAAAAAAACTAAATGAGCAAACTAAAAAAAATTCGTGCTTAATGGAAATAGATCGATCAAACCGGTTAATTTTTTTAATCAAATAAATAATCACCCCCACTCTCATCGCATATACTATTTACTATTTGAATTATGTAGATTAACTTGACATGATCCCAATCCACTTCCTAAAACTTATAGGAGTACTTAATTAGAATAATTAAACCCCAAAGTTTAGTGGAAAATAAAATTATGTCTCATGGACTAGACATCTGTCCTGCACTAATTAAAAACTTGGGTTTATTTGCTTTTTGTGTTACAACTTTAATGTAGCAATACTATTGATGCTACTTTGATGAACTTCTTTTTATGATGTCTATTGAAATTATTGAATCTTTCATTAATATTTTTAAGAAAGAATTAAAAAAGAAACTCATGATCGTTATTTCTTTAAGAACTTATGTTGGGAACATGGGATTGTAATTAGTAGCTTTTTTTGGAGACTAAATTGCTTTAAATTTACAATTTATTGCTTTTGATGACTCGGGCAAAAGTTGATGGCTTTAAGAAAATTTGCATTTAGTTAAATTAAATACTTTTAAATTTCAATGGTTGAATTAAGAGGAGAGGTCCTACATTCATAGTTTGTGATAAGCATTTTAGTGACTTGAAACCCTAATCTTCATGTTATTCTTGTACTTGCCTTGATCATGATTTCCCCCAAAACCTATCTTGAGGCTCTTAGCATGCTTTTTTTAATCAAATCGGTTCTTTTTGTACAGTATGGCCCAATATATAAAGTTATGGTTTCGATTAGTTTGGTTTGAGCTGGACAATTATAGATTTATGCGGAACGATAAAATCACTCAAAATATATTTAAAACCACTCTAAAGTCATTCTCAAAATTTGAAATCGATATTTTAAATTTAGAGAGAATGAGCCTTTACCATTTAATCTCAAAGCAATTTCACCCTCATTTTTAATTGCTTTAAAGGTGTATATTAATATGCTCAATTTCAAGATTATTGTTATCATGAAAGATTATTTTCGGATAATTCAATTATATATAAATCATTGTATTTGCTACCTGTTTCATTGATTTGTTTACTTCTTTTAACACAAATATATATATTACCCCAAAATAGTTACCCCACAGAAATTTAAATAATTTGATTGATATTAATCTTCAATCACATCAGAAAGAAAAATTAACCAAAATGTGTAAACTGGTTTGCAATATTATAGGACCGACAAACTCATAAACATAAGCCTTATCTTAATATTTAACAAAACCTATCATGAGGTTGCCCTTAATATAGCAAGCAATCTAATTATGATAATTGATTAAACTACTACTAGCTTGCATAATCATACATTTTAGCCAAGTTAATTGCTTGTATAAGATGTAATTAAAATATCGTTTTATAGTTGGAACCCGTTTAGAATATCTCATAGAATTACAATAAAAAGGGGATATATTAAGTAACCATCCCTCCAATTTTATTTGCTACTTTAGATTTTCACACATATTAAAAACATATTAAATGTTATAGATATTTATTTTTTATATTCTCCATTTTTATCTTAAAAATATGATATAGTCAAATAAATAATTAATTTTACACATTATTTTATGTATCAAACTCATTAAAATTTAAAATAGAATACAAAAACAACATTTTTTCAGGACATCAAAAATTTAAAATGACAATAAAATAGGACGGAATAAATAATAACTACTTGCTCTATTCTGTTTTAGATATACTTTTCTAATTACTTTATTAAAATAATTAATAAATTTTAATTTCAACGATACATTCTTTAAAAAATTGTTTTTAAAATTTTAGTTAATGAAGTAGAATGAGTATTTATTGACATATTAGCTTTTAGTACAATAATATACATTTATCTTTATTTTATTTTTAATATGTATCTTTTCACAAGGTAAAATGATAATTAAAAAAGAACATAAGGAGTAATTCAAAAGCATGTATGTATTAAATATACGGTGGTAAAATGTGTTATATATATACAGCATGAAGGGTATAAATGTTAAAAAAAGAAAAGAAAACGAAAAAGTGAAGAAGCTAAGAAGTTGAGGAGTGTCATTGTCCATGAATTGATTAGAATTTGAAGAGAAGAAGAAGGCCTATAAATAGTTTGTTGACAGAGTGGTCCTTATTTCCTCTTTGAAATGTGTCTATACTTCCTATGGTTGCAGTCCAGACCCCATCATTACTTCTCTTTTCATGCATTCATTTGCCACCATCACACCTACTTGCTATTCTTTCATCATATATTTTGAAATGCCTATACCTACCTAATTATATTTAATATTAATTACAATAACACCCCTGGTATTTATTATAAATTATAAATTTATTTTTCTGTTTGAAAATTAAACGATGTGATCTTTCTTTTTGTGTCTTTTGATATTTTAGTCTTTCAGTTCATAGAGTTAAGTTCATATAATTAAGGGATGATGTCATAAATATTCACCAATTTTACACGTTTTTTCACTTTAATCACGCCGTTTAAAAATTGTCATTTTTATACATCAACTATCAATTTTAACAAATCCATATACCGTTTAAAAATCCGGCAAAAATTGTTGACATGTCACTATTTGATTCGTTAAGACATGTCACTATCCGGTTGCCAACTCATCAATTTTCACAAAATTTTTGAACGGCGTATGGATTTGGGAAGAATTGATAATTCGTGTATGAAAATGACGATTCTTAAACGGCGTGATTAAAATGAAAAAACGTGTAAAGTTGATGAATTTTTATGAATTAACCTATAATTAAAGTTCAGTTTAGTTCTTAAATTTATTTTCAATATAAATATGAATTCTATATTTATGAGATTTAATAACTAAGTGAATTCAATTTTTATATATATATATATATATATTTATTCATATTTTCATTTTTGTTATTTTTAAAAAATAATTTTATTAGCATTTAAAAAGTTTTGAATTTTAACAAGTAAGATAAGCAGAAAATTTTAAACATCACAAAAGTTATAAAAAAAATATAAATTGGATTCATTAAGCCATTAGATCTCATTAGAATTTAATGCTATTAATATTTATATCAAAACTAAACTAGAATTTATTTTTGAATAAAATATTTAAATTTACCCAAGTAACACTAAAAATGAATGGTTGACATAAATAAAAGTGAGACCATATATCATTTGATATTTAAATAGAAAAAACAAAACTGTAAATTACGTCATATGTGAGGGTTTCTGAATAATTTTCTCTTCAAACAAAACTAATAATTAGATCAATAAACAAATTATATTTTTGGTGCAATTCTCCGTATTTCAATGTGAGTAATTTATCTTGGGCTTTACTATTCGCCGCCCTAATTACTTGACACTGTCCTTAGAAAAATACATTTGTACCCTTCTCTATAAAAAAAACTCTCAATCACATGCGAATACGTCGATTAAAATGAAGGATAACTATTTCAATTCGTCAGGTAACGAGTATCGATTTTCCGAGGTAAAATTGTATTTTTTTTTGTTATTTTTTGTTATTTTTGACGCCAACTGACAGACTCCCTGAAATGGCGTCTGTCATATGGGCCGACACCAACTGGGGGCGTCGGGCCAGTGGAGAGACGTCGCAGAAGGACGTCTCTAATATGGGGAGACGTCATTCTAGGACGTCTCCCCAGTTTGACGTCCAAACGCCAACCAGAGACTTCTGGTCAGTTTTTTTTAAAAAATAAAATAAAAAAATCAATACAATAAAAAAATTTAAAATTGAATGCTCACTTGCGGTTCCCGACCTATATCTCGTCCAAAATCCGATATTTACACTATACAATATGGTTTTTGTTTAATAAGTTTGCATGAATTCAGAAAATTTGTTATTTTTTATAAAAAAAAAGGTAAAATGGTAAAGTTAGGGGGCGGTGCTTAATAAAAAAGGGCGATGTTTAGTAATTCAGTTTATTTTCGGCGGGTAAATAGTTTTTAAGTGGGTTTATGATTAATAAATACGCATTTGACACTGAATTAATCTTTAAAATTTAAAGTAAAAGTTTATGTGGTAGGAAATATGTTGGACATCATTTTCTTTTGTTTTCAACTTTTTCAGTAGTTCAGTCAGTAGACATTGCCTGCAATTATATATCATTGTTTGAGCATAGGACTCAACTACACATCATAACCGCTAAATTTATTATTATTATTATTATTATTATTATTATTATTATTATAAGAGAATACGACATTGATAAAACAATAAAAATACAAAGAGTTTAATGATATATTTTTGCTACTTTAATAATGTAAAATTCTCTTTAATACATTCCATAACTTAATAATTACATAATAGAAAAAAAAGGGATTGGAATTCCCTCAAGTTCATTTTAAACTTGAGGGGGTCATGTTTAGATCTACACCGTTCATTATAAAATGAACGGCATAGATTAATTTAATTAAAATTGTATCTTTTTGATCTACACCGTTCATTTTATAATGCACAGTGTAGATGTGAACATGACCCCCTCAAGTTTAAAATGAACTTGAGAGAATGCCAATCCGATAAAAAGATATGACCATTTCCTTTAACATATTAGATGATACTAATTTTTTTGTAATAATTATAAAAAAAGAATAATATTTTTCATGTTATTTTTTAATTTTTGGATTAAATTTCTCTAGCAGTTAGAGTTGAGTTTGGTTGTGCTGTGATTTTTCGATTTGTGTTGATATATAATAGAAAAAAATAAAAAATTATGACCATTTTATTTAATGTATCAGATGATAACAATTTTATTTATAATAATAAAAAAAGATTTATATTTTTCATGTTATTTCTTATTTTTTTTCAAAATTATAATTTAATTATCATAATTTGAGCTAATACAGATTTGGATATTAATTTTTGAAAGAAATGGTGCTTCTCTAAAAAGTTGGTGACTAACTATACCAAGGTAGTTAGTTGTTTAAACCTGCACATGTATGGTTTACCAATTAGCTAGAAAATAAAAGAAAATGGTCATAGTTCTATTCTATCCACAATAATTTTTATGAACCTTAATTAAATTATTAAGCAAAGAACAAGGCGCCAAAACTTAGGTCAGCATCATAATTAATTTGATTATAAACCACGATTAAAAAACTAAAACAATATCCCAACATATAGTATACAGATTTAAGCGGTAATTTACTTATTTATTTATTCTTAACAAAATGTTAATTTCATTTTTGTGTATGATTTACATTTTGTACAAAAATAAAATAATTAATGAGCCTACCAAGTTAAATATAAATTAAACAAAAAAATTATATTTTATTCAATTTCAAATTGAATTAACTAAAAAATCCTTACATAGAAAATTAAAGGTGTATATGAATAACTTGGTAAACACTAACCCAAACAAATGGGCAAAACGTCACAATAACTGCCACTGCCTTAATTTCTTCCAAAATGACCCATTTGTTGGCCTACCAAACCCTTTCATTTCAAAAATAACCTAGTCAATATATCTATTATATCTTGCTTACCTTAAAAAATTAATTTATCATAACCAATTAAATTTATAGCCCTCGAATATATCCCAAGTGATAGGAACAACCTTAAAAAATCACTTAATTTTTAAAAATACATTCTAAGATAAAAAAAATTAATTTTACCCAAGATTTAAAAATTTAGTTTCAGTTCCGGTATCCCGGAATCCCATTTCCGTTTTGTATAGATCGAGACTTGTAGCTTGATTCTTTACTCATTCCATACTGGGAAGAATTGCAGGCGAAGGGGATTCTTATTTGTACAAATGGTACTTCGAACTTGGAGCGAGCATGAAAAAATTAACGAGTTTTTCATCGGAATATGGGGCCGAGGATCCCTTAACTATTAGAATATAATTAATAGAACGAATCATGGATTCCTTTTTCCTTATTTTATATTAATATATTCAATTTCCTTATTTGATATTAATATGTCGGTTGAATCGATCATCAGAAGAAAAATTAGGCCAAAAATTAGGATACATTCTGGGAAAATCAAACTTCCATCGAGTATAGGCTAAACTAGTAAATATGGGTAAAAAATAGTTTATTGATATTGAATTTGATAAATATCAATCAGTGATGAATCAGGCGAGGAAGATGAAGAAAAACTCCAAGCCTCCCCCTTCTGTTATATACAACAACGCGGTAATTCCAATCTAAAACCTAAATAGTAAAATTGAAAGAGAAAGGGTACCTTCTTCTCCGTTCCTTCTTCTCCTTCTTCTATAACCCGAGCTCGGAGAAGGAAGAGATAAGAGGGCCCAGCCATTCTCCTTCGATTCTCCCTCGAGCTCCATCGGACATGTCTGCCGCAAGTGATTCACCGAAGCGACGAGACCTTGAAAGCTGCTTTTTCAAGTGTCAGTAGCGGGACGTTCTGTCAATCGGGTTCAAAAAGTGAAAGCCGTTTTCGGGGAGAACCTCACGTTTTACGAACATATTTTTTAGGCAGAAGGTACAGAAAAACCCTCGACTTTTTTTTAAAAGTACAAATCAACCCTTTTATTTTTTTTGAACACAATTAAGCCCTCGTGTTTTTAAAATTAAACAATTAAACACTCGTTATTTAAAAATTGAACAAATAAACCCTTTTAATTTACTTTTGGGACAGCTACCCCCTCAAATTTTTGGTAAATATTTTAAACATTAAAACTATTTTTGAACTTTTTTTCTATATGATTATGGGAGACATGTCAGCCATTAGCGAGTGTTTCTAATGGTGTTGGACGAAATGGATTATTTGTTCTATTTGAAAATAAAGAGAGGTTAATTGTACTAAAAAGGTAAAAGAGTTGATTTGTACTTTTGAGAAAAGGTCGAAGGTTTTTTTGTACCTTTTGCCTATTTTTTACTATAAAAATATGTTTTTGATACCTTAAAAATATAGTATTATTAATACATCTATGATATGATGGTATGTAAAAAATTGATTTTTTAAGGTATTTTTAAATTTTAAGTACGTAATCTTAATTTTCTTTTACCGTTTTTTGATATTTTTTAATTTTCCCTATATACTTCCTCCATCACTAGGGCTGAGCAAGAACCTAACTATACCAAAAAACCAAACTGAAATTTGTTGTTTGGTTCCGTTATTCGGTGAAAACGGTTTGATCCAGTTTTTATTTTAGGTCAAGTTTGGTGTTCGATATTCGGTTTAGTTTGGGTGTTTTGAAAATCGAAAAACCGAATGAAACGAACTTTCATATAAAAAATATATATTTTTTAAATAAAATATATATACATACATATTTATATATTTTTTGTCTTCATTTCTTAATTATTTTGATATATGAAATAATAATTTTTATACAACAAATATGGAAATTTATTAGACTCTAGCTATTTATTATTTAAATTAATTTTAATATAAAAAATAAAAAAATAACTAAATTCGGTTTTAAACAAACCGAATCAGACCGGATCGATATTTTCGGTTCGGTTTGATTTTTCTGCCTCCGAATTATAATGTTTGGTTCGGTTCAGTTTGGAATTTTTCCAAACTTCGGTTGGTCAATTTTGAAAAATTCAAAACCGGACTGAACAAACTGAACTGATGCTCAGACCTATCCATCATATATTTGATAGCTAATTTAAATGAAACGATTATATGAAAAAAAAAATATTTATTTAAATAAATTTATATAAATTATAAAAAATTATATTTACTTCTATTTAATATAATTTTAACTTTATACTACATCCGCCTTATTAGAATAAAAAATACTTTCTTAAAAATTAAAAAAATAATTGATTATGGTTAATTATTCTGTTACATTTTTTCTACAATACCCTCATAATTTTGAAAAAAATAAATAATCATGAAGCCATTAAATTTAATTTCCATATAATAAAATTTTAAAAGTATTTTGATAATTTATCTTTAGCTAATATTATATATAACAACTTTTTTTTATTTCATGAGACATCAAGAGTATCAAGTTTTTAATTTTTATTGAATAGAGAAAATAATTTGTTTTATATATATATATTCTATAACAGTTGATGAGTTGTACAATAATAATTAATCATTTAAATAATGATTGAATGTTTGTGATATAGGATAAAAAAGTTTTTAAATAAATTAGGACTAAGTTTTTAAATAAAAAAGTTTATAAATACACAAACTATTAATTTTTTGCGTAAATGACCAAATTTTCGTTTTAGGTGAAAAACGATGCCGTCTTATGTCAAAAATGGTGCCCATGTTATGTATGCAAAAAATTGATAGTTCGAGTTTTTATATGCTAAAATTAAAAGTTCGTGTCAAATACCGTGAAAGTTGGTGATTTTTGGAGCAATTAAGCCGCTGTAATTTATGTAAAAGATATATTTAGATTTGTAATCTCCATTTGTTTTGTGTATATTTTCCTGTAGGATTTATATGCTTTGCCTATATTCTGCAATACATCGATAAGCTCTCAAAGATAATCTTTTTAATATGATGCCTTTTTTTATATACATCATCATATGCTAAAATCTGACAATTCTTTAATTATTTTTAAAATAAAATATGAATCCTTCTATAAATAAATTGTAGTTCAAATGGTATAAAATTGAATAGTAACGGTTAAACTGTGAGTTTAAATCGTTCCATAAGCGTTCCCTTCTTTAATTATTACAAAAACATATAACATTCTTTTATTGTTTGTTTGACAATTTTCAATTTTTTTCCATAAAATTAAACGAATTTGATTTGATTTGTGACTATGGAATAGGAAATTTTCTTAGATAGATTCAGTCCAGCACGTCATCCGTAGACTGAAGTTAACTTTTTCTTTTTATATGTATTATAATGATCATATTTTAAAAGATATTTAGATTATTTGTTGGCATTGAAAAAAAATTTACTCAAAATTATATCAAAATTAGTAAAATATGCACATACATTTTTAAATTTTTGTGAAACAATATTAATATTCTTTAATCTTTAACTCGATGCAACTCGATGCAACTCGACCCCTAAAATTATCAAATTAGCGCAAATCAGCCTTTTTAAACTAATGTTGCTTATTTTTCCGTTAAGAAAAGGGTTGCTTTGCACCAATGTTGTAAGTTTTAAGATTGGGATACACCAAATTAGATTTTAAGAGCATAGATATTAATTTATCAAAAGTTAAAGAGTGTATCTACATTTTTTGCCTCCTTTTTACCAATATATTTATATTTTACCTTTTATTATTTTTGTGTTGTATATATCTATTTGTTATAATGTTGACCAAGTCACATTGTCCTTGGTTTTGAATTTGTAATTGAATTTGGGGTTTGACAAAAATAAATAAATTATTAAAATATCTATTAGGATAGGAAAAAGGATCATAATTTTTGACTGGTCTACAATATAAGGCTTATAATTATATATCAAATTAAAAGTCTATGAATTATTGATTTCCTTTGTAACCCGTTGATTTTGAATTTTTCTTTTTAATCTTGGGTTAAGTTTATGATTATTAATATTTAATCTCTATAAATATAATGCAATTAATTAATTTCAGCATCAAATAATATTTACATTTTTTTCATCTTGTACCTTTATTTAGTATTCCATATGTTTACATGCTTAAATGAAAAATCCAAATTCAAACCTTAGATTTATCGTCCAAGGTAAGAAGACACAACATTGTGAAATATTTTCTTGTATGATAAAGATAAGTATTTGTTTGTATCAATCACAACAAATTTGGTGTCTCAATAATTTTACTTATTTAAGTGTTTGTTTTTTCTTTTTAAAAATTATGAAAAATGTATTAATAGTGACTGATGAGGACATAAAGCTGTTTGATAATGAAAGCTAAATATGAAATGATGGGCAAGTCTTTGTCCCTTCACCACCGAAACACACTTCTTTTGTTAGTTTTGTGGTTGAATTTTTGTTATGAGGAAATTAAATTCCATAAGTTTTTTTTTGTTTTTGTTTTTTTTTTCACAAATATAATTTTTTATTATTTACAAATTATGATTTAAAAGAAAAATCTATTTGTTTTTGGTTTTATAGATAGGAGGTCCAATGAACCATATGAGTTAAGCGGGAGTAACTTATTCAGAGTATCAATGAGCTATAGTTCAAATAATATAAGCGGTGAACAATAAATTATTAAGTTGTGGGTTCAAATTTTTCCACAAACGCTCTCTCATTTTTTATTATAAAAAAAAGTAATCATAAAATTGATTAATTTTCATCTAATCAAATGAATGTGGCGATGTGAAAACTCAAACTCAAGATATATTTAATACTCATAAAATGAATATACTAATAGAACTATTTTTGATCGGTTTCTACTTTTTAATTTAGCTAATAACAAATTAAGCATCAATCTTATATTGTTATCTCCATTTGTTTCTTTATCAATGAGGTTTAGGTCACTGTATTTTTAAAAATAAATAAACAAATGAAATGCTTAAGTTAACTAAATCATTATATGTCATTTTAAAATTATTGTTTTGGATAGAAAGAGTCTAAATTGATGATATATTGGCTTGCTTGTGGGTCTTATAGAGTTGGACCCATTTATGATGTTATATAGATATGACCTATCAACATTTCCAATTTATCAAAATCTTATCGTATTTTTCTTATCATATCATAAAAATAACTCTCAAACTGAATCAAATTAAATTAGTCGGTTCATTTGATTTTTAATTATATTTGTACAAAAACTTGATTAAAAAAAGATTTTTAAAATCGAACCGAAATAAAACAAATAAATGTTTTTGATTTTTTTATAATTAAACGTTCTTAATGTTAAATCGAATTCGATTTGGTTCCTTTGATGTTTAAAGACTTCTGAAGTCCTGTATGCTAAAAACTTACACAGTGGTCAGAGCTCATAATTGATTATCATTTATCAAAGATGGATATTGGGTAAATTTGTATAATATGTTTTAGTATTATAGACTAATACATCATTGATAAAATAAATACATGCCACATTTTTCTCATGTTTACGTAAGAAATTTGATCGGGTTTATGAGTTCAATTTCAATAATGTTAGATGTATATTTTTTTCAACATAGTGAAATAAACAGGTGAAAATATTAGAACAACAAAATTATTTTATTTTAAGAGTTTCCATCAATTGAAATATCAACACTAGAATTGAAATGTCTGGTAAAATCAACATGGTACCAAAGATAAAGCTATCGAAGCCACTGTATTACTTTGGATTTTTTAGCATGAAAAATGGACCCATTGAATTGTACAATAGGAATAAAGATAATTGGAAAATCCACAAAATATCCCTGTTTAAATAACAATTTACTCAAATATATAAAAGACTAAATTTTTAAATTCATGATAAACGAGTAGAAAATTTACATTCTCTATCCAACTAATAAATAAGAGACACATGACAGACTACGTACTAAGTAAGAAAAAATGTTACCTAAAAAATAAAAAACGTTGCACGTTTTACGTACTTTTTTTTCACTATAAAAAACATATTTTTAATACATATTTGATACATCTCTGATACAATACGTAAAAAACGAAAACCTATTACGTATTTTTGAATTTTTTTGGATATTAAATATAAACTTTCCCGTAAGTATGTATTTTTATATTTGTTTTTCTCCGAATTTTCTGTAATTTTTCCAAACAAATATGTACAGGGCTAACAAACATGTTGCTGCAGTGTTTGGGCCTTTTATTGGGCCGTTATTACTGTAATGGAAGTGGATGGGCTGTTCATTCCATATGAAAAACAAACAGATTAGTTAAAATAAAATAGTTCTAATCTGAATTTTAAGAGAAAATTAGGATAAATACTCCATTTTTAAAAATAATTTGATTTCCTACCTCAACAAGAAAAAGATAAAAAAAATATCTCACATTTTTATTGTTTTTATTTTTTTACTCTAACACGTGTTTATATTATAATTATGCCTAACTTTTATTATTATTTTACTCTAATCATATTTCTTTACTTTAAGTGATAACTGTCACTTTTTTTTTCTCTCTCTTTCTTCTTCTTCTTCTTCTTCTTCTTCTTTTCCTTCTTCTCTTTTTGTTTTATCCCACCATTTTTTTTCTTCTTTTTCTTTTTCTTCTTTTCCATTTTTATTCTCTTTTTTTTCGCCGCTCCGCCGTCAATCCGCCGCCGCTCTGCCATCGTTCTACTGTCGCTCTCCGTTCGTTTCATATTTGATTTTAGAATTTTTTTTCTTAATTCGTGGTGATTAATACGATTTATGTTAACTTTCAGATCTAAATAAATTACTCTTTAATTTTTTCAATTTTAGATCTAAAAATCTGCATGAAAAGGATTTTATGATGAAAAAAACGATTTTCTGCACAAAAAACTATTTTCTGCAAACAAAACAGCATTTGATTATCATATGAGTATCACTGCATTATCATCACATTATCATAGCACTGCAGAAAAGATAATTTTTATATGGAAAAACATCCTCTGATTATCATATGAGTATCACTATATTATCATGTAATTATCATAACATTGCAGAAAAAAAAAATCTGCAGAAAATAATGTTTGATTATCATATTGTTATCATAATATTATCATATATCGTTATCATAACATTATCATATGATACTTACATGGAAAAAAAATTACAGAAATAGTGTCATATGATAATGTTTTATCATATGATAACGAGATGATAATATTTATGGTACATATATGATAATGTATGATAAAATAGTGTTTGATTATCATGCCGTTATCATAACACTGGAGTATGATAATTAGATGATAATGCATTATGATAAGGTTATGATAATTAGATGATAACGTACGTGAAAATAGAATAACAAAAAGATTCATGACACCGGTATGATAACCAGATGATAATAAAAGAATAAAGTTATGATAATATGATACATATATGTAAAAAATTACAAAAAAATTATGATAATGAGATGATAATGTAAAGATAATAGTATGATAATATGATACCTGTATGAAAAAAAATTACAAAAAATTATGATAACAAGATGACAATGTGAAGATAATAGTATGATAATATGATACATGTATGAAAAAAACAATTACAAAAAAATTATGATAATAAGATGATAAGGTGAAGATAATAGTACGATAATATGACCTTATTATACTTCATTATCATACTATTTTCTTCACAATATCATTTCGTTATCATAATTTTTATGTAATTTTTTTCATATAGCTATCATATTATCATACTGTTATCATAATTTTATTATTATGTCGTTGTCATAACATTATCATTTAGGTACAATAATACATTATCATCTCGATATCATATGATTATATTATGATAACGAGATGATAATACAGTGATATAACATGATAATCAATTTTTTTTGTAGAAAATAATTCTTAATGCAGTGTTATGATAACAACATGATAATACAGTGATACTTATATGATAATCAGAGACTGTTTTTTTAATAAAAAATCTGTTTGTCTACAGTGTTATGATAATCATATGATAATCAGATGCTGTTTTTTTGCAGAAAATCGTTTTTTCATCATAATATCGTTTTTTCATGCAGATTTTTAGATCTAAAATTGAAAAAAAATTCAAGAGCAATTTAATTATATCTGAATGTTAAAAAATCGCAATAATCACCATGAATTTAAAAAAAAATATGATTGAATAATGCAGTGACGGTAGAGCAATGAAGAAACGGCGGCGAAGCGATGAAGGTACGGCGAAGAAAGAAAAATGAAGAAGAAATAAAGAAGAAGAAAAAAATTGACGAAGAAAAAAAGAAACACATGAGAAGAAAAAGAAGAAGAAGAAGAAGTGAAGGAGAGAGGAGAGAGAAAGAAAAAAAGAGAAAAATGTAAAAATATGACAACTGTCATATAAGATATTTAGAATAAAAAATTAATAGAAAATAGGTAAAATTACAATATAAACATGCTTTAGAGTAAAAAAATAAAAGCATTAAAATTATGAGGTATTTTACCTATCTTTTCTTTATTGAGGTAGGAAATCAAATTATTTTAAAAAATAGAGTATTAAAACCGTTAACTTGACTTGGCAGCTCCGCCTCAGTTAGGGGTGAGCAAGAACCGAACCAAACCGAAAAACCGAACCAAACCGAATCGAACTTTGTTGTTTGGATCAGTTTTTCGGTGAAAACGGTTTAGTTCGGTTTTACTTTATGTAAAGTTTAGTGTTCGGTGTTCGGTTTAGTTTGGGTGTTTTGAAAACCGAACCGACCGAAAAACTGAATTAATTTTTTTAAAATAATATACATATATATTTATATTTATATGTTTTTTTATCTTTATATCTTAATAATTGTTGATATATGAATTAATAATTGTTATTTAAACATAGGCTAATAATCACCCACGGCCCCTGACTTTAGGGGTACCTTACGACAAACCCCCTGATAAAAAAAAACGATCAGTAAACCCCCTAATCTTTGTGGCGGCGCTCGCTAAACCCCTTTTCGCATAAATTGACCAAAATACCCTTCAAAACTGTAAATAAATACAAACAAACCAGACAACTTCAATCTAACCACACTTAAAACCGACCCAATCAAATCAAACCAAACAAATCTAATCAAACCTAAATTTATTTAAAAATTAAATAAATAATTATTTTTAATTTAAATAAAAAAATAAAAAAAAAATACTTTTTTTAATTCATGCCGGTGAGCAGACCCACCGCGGTGGGTCTGCTCACCGGAGAGCAGACCCACCGCGGTGGGTCTGCTGTGCAGCAGACCCACCGGCCGGTGGGTCTGCTCTGTGCAGCAGACCCACCGGCGTGGGTCTGCTGCAAAGAGCAGACCCACCACGGGTCTGCTCTTTGAAGCAGACCCACCACGGGTCTGCTCTTTGAAGCAGACCCACGGTGGGTCTGCTCTTTGCAGCAGATCCACCGCGCCGGTGGGTCTGCTGCAAAGAGCAGACCCACCGCGGGTCTGCTACAAAGAGCAGACCCGCGGCGGGTCTGCTCTTTGCAGCAGACCCACCGGCGCCGGTGGGTCTGCTGCAAATAGCAGACCCACCGTGGGTCTGCTTCAAAGAGCAGACCCGTGGTGGGTCTGCTCTTTGCAGCAGACCCACGCCGGTGGGTCTGCTGCACAGAGCAGACCCACGCCGGTGGGTCTGCTGCACAGAGCAGACCCACCGGCCGGTGGGTCTGCTGCACAGCAGACCCACCGTGGTGGGTCTGCTCTCCGGTGAGCAGACCCACCGCGGTGGGTTTAAATTAATTTTAAAAAAAAAATTTAAATTAAAAATAATAATTATTATTTTTTAAAATTAAAGGAGTTATTATTTGGATAATTTTTTTTCCGGCAATGGACGGTGGTGGCCGGAAAAAACCGGCGGCGGCGGGTGAAAGTTTCGGTTGGATGGTTTGATTTAATTGAGTTGATTGGTGATTTAAGTATCATTTGGATGGTTTATATCTGATTTGGTTAGGTGAATGATTTTAGATTTGGTTAGATTAGGTTGGTTTGGTTTTTGTTATTGACCTTAGGGGTATTTTAGGTATTTTTGAAAAAATAAAGAGCTTGGGGCGGTTTTTTGGGGCGGTTTTAGGGTAAAAGGGGTTTAGCTGATCATTAGGTAAAGTTTAGGGGGTTTACGGCAGCTTTTTTTAGATCAGGGGGTTTAGCGTAAGATACCCCTAAAGTCAGGGGCCGTGGGTGATTATTAGCCTTAAACATATATGGAAGTTTATTACATTCTAATTATTTAATATTTCAATTAATTTTAATATAAAATTTTTTTAAAAAATAAAAAATAGTGAAATTCGGTTTTAACTGAACCGAACAGTACCGAAATTTTCGGTTTGGTTCGGTTCGATTTTTTACCTCCTAACTAAAAGTTCGGTTCGGTTCAGTTTGAAAATTTTCCACCGAAAACCGAAAAAACCGAAAAAATTCCAACTGAACCGAACCGAACCGACCAATGCTCACCCCTAGCCTCAGCTCTTCTCACTTTAACACCGTCACCAATTCCAGTTAAACGGAATGTCAGTGAGGACATTTATCAAACACTTAGCCTCCACATTTTCCCATCGCTCATATTCCTCGAAGCGCGGTTTCCAGGCAAGTCTCACGGCCTCACGGGTTTAGGCCCGGGAGGAATGCACACACTGTAATTAGGACTATTAGGAGTAATGTTGGTGGTTATTTATGGTTTTTAAAGGGTGATTTAAGTAAGGTTTTTGATGGTGTTGATGGTTATATTGTTATGCAATGTGTTGAAAAGGTTATTAAAGATAAGAAATTTTGAACTTGATTAGAATTGCACTTGAAGAATCAACCAGGAATCAAAAGAGTGGTAATGGTGATGAGTTGAGAAAGAAGAGAAAAAAGAAAGCTACAAAGAAGAAGATTTTGAATGAAAATGAGCCAAAACCTGACCCTTATTGGTTAAGAACTTTCTTCGATTTTGGTCCCGAGGAGGCGATGAAGATACCCGAGTATGGTTATTGTGGGATTTTAAGTCCATTGCTTGCTAATGCTTGTCTTAATGAATTGGATCAAATGATGGAAGAAAAGATAGTTCAATTCTTTAGGCCAAGTAGTAGCGATTCGATTTGGAAAAGCTCCATTGACGATGGGTGTCACAACCCTTCTTGGCCGGAGTTTGTTCCATCTGGACCAGGAAAATGGATTACATTCGTTACGGAGGTCATTTTTTGGTCGATATTCGAGGACCGATAGAGGATGCAGTGCAAGTTCGGAGAGAAATTATCGACTTTTGTGAAAGTAAATTAGGATCAGATTGGATAGCTCTAAGATTGAGATTGAACACATAACAAGAGGGATTCAGTTTCTAGATCATATAATATGTCGTAGAGTTATATATCCTACACTTCATTATACAGCAAGTGGTGGAAAAATTGTTAGCGAAAAGGGTGTAGGTACTTTGCTTTCGGTTACTGCTAGCTTGCAAGTTGCAACAATGCATTCGTCAATTTCGATGACTTTCTTTTGTCAAAGGCAATAAAGATCCAGAGCCATTATCTTGCAATCCGATGCTTTATTCAAGTCAATCTCACAGTAATGCACAAAAGAACAAGTTTCTTGAGACCGTGGCTGATTGGTATCGATATGCTGATAATTGTAAGAAAGTTGTTGGATTTTGTGCATACGTGATACGTAGCTCATTAGCTAAACTTTATGCTGCTCGGTATAGACTGAAATTGCGTGCTAAGGTGTATAAGATTGCTTCGCGTAATCTGAGCAGACCTCTTAGGGAGAGTAGTAATAATTCTGCTCCTGAGTATTCTGATCTTTTAAGGATGGGACTTGTCGATGCTATTGAAGGAGTTCAATTCTCGCATATGTCTTTGATTCCCTCTTGTGATTATACTCCATTTCCGAGGAATTGGATTCCGGATCATGAACGGGTTTTACATGAGTATATTAAACTACAAAATCCGAAATTCTTTTGTGACCTACATAAATTGATAAAATGTCAAGGTTTGATGTTGCCTCAGGATGAGGTGTCTGAAATTATTTGGATTACAAGACTTTTGGAATTCGGAGGTACCAATTTAGTGGTGATGATGGGGATGAGACTTCTGCTGTAAAAGTTGTAAATTCATGTTTTTGATGCATATCTGTAACAGAGAATTAATGATGCTTTAGTGTATGCATTATTGATTTTGTTTAGGAATATCACTATGATTTTGTGCTGGAAGTCTGATTGAGTAAGGAGAACTAATCAGTGGATTGTTTTGAGGAATTATGGTGGGGGAGTTTGAAGAACCTTATAGCATTAGCTTTCAGGTATTTTTATTTAATTTAAGATCATTACTTATAGATTTATGCTCATGATCTCTCTGTAAATTATCATTTGATCAGTTCTTTAGTTAATAAATACTCCAAGTTGTTAATAATTGAGAATGGCTCTAGTTAGCTAGAGTTGTCAGATATGCCAAACTGAGATTATTATGCTAACCTGATTTTTGATCCAACAGTCTATGTAAAATGGTTATGCTGCTTTTATAAGATTTATATTGGATCAATGGTGATGTTCTGGTAGGTAAAAGTCGAAGTGGCCATTGGGGTCTAGGCCTTGTTGTTAGAGATTGCAGGTAATAAACTGCAGCAAAGAAATTTGAAAATTGCAGCTGCTGAAGTAGAGGCAATCTTGTGGGATCTTGACTTATACAAAGACTGTTTTTTCAGGCGAGTGGAGGTTGACAGTGATAATGCTGAAATTATTGCTGCTCTTCGTAATGATTCAGAGTACGTCTCGGAGTTGGGTGCCTGGTTGTTCAATTCCCGGAAGATTGCAGCTGAATTTGTGGAGATTAGATAGCCTGCATTGCCAAGATATGTCAACAAATTTGGCCATGAAATTGCTGGAGCTGCATCATCTTCATTTGGTTGCATTTGGATAGAGGAGATTCCAAAAAATTGGACTGAGACTTCGGCAGGAGGACCTGATTTCCAGCTTGTATGGAGTTGAAGAGTATTTAGTTTTGCTTAATTGTTTAGCAAGTTGTGTTTATTATACTATCCAAAGAAAAAAGTGGACATATATGATATTACTGAGTTGCATTTGAAAAAATAATTTGATTGTTAAAAGATAAATACTACAGATTTATATATTTTAAAAGATTTAGGATTGTATTCTTACTTTTAAATGATGTATGGTCTTGTTTTGGATTTATATAATAAATTGTTTTTAACTTTTAAATGTCATTTTTATTTTTTATTTTTGCTTTACATTGAATTATAAAAATAAATGTTTTATCTTGATGGTTTTTTAAATTTGAGTTAATATCATCTAATTCTAAACATTGTATATGAAATTTGAGATTTCAAATTCTTATGCTATCCAAACAAAAGATTTACAAATTAATGATTTTGAAATATGAGATTTGAAATCTAAATTTAAAATTCAAATCCATTCATCCAAAGTCCAAACACACTTCAAAAGAATCTTATTTTGATTATGCTTTGCCTAAGCAATTGTTGAAACATAGAAATCAGACTGCTAAATAAAATAAGATTACATGCATCCTTTTCATTGTTACACCTCTTTTACTCTCATACATTTTCTAACACATTACTCTCAACCTAATAAAGTTACTGTTTAATATTACGATTACCTGCCAAAGCTCGAACTTCATCAACCGGAATGAACCTACGTTACCTATCCGACCTTCTTCAACCACATCTAGCGGTTCTCACACCAAGTGAAAAACACAAACTCGGGTTACTTCTCTTTTACTCTGCAACAATAACAATCTTTCCAACAGTAACCAAATCATAGAACCAGTAACAAACGACACAGAATATTAATAGATAAGAAGTCTCGAAGAAAATTCGAAATGGCTTCACCAATTTAAAATGAAGTCTAAGGAACATTCATAACTTGGATGGACTGTAACATATCTGAAACAGCTATAACAAGGTCACCAGATTTTATCATTCCTCTAGCCTTGAGCAGATAGAATGTTTTGTTAAGGTTGCTATCCATATCATCAGCAAAGCTCAGGCGGAAAGGAATCAGCCCCCACTTTAAGTTCAAGCGTCTCCGTACAGATGTCGTAGTCGTAAAAGCAAATATTGGGCAGTCAGGCCGGCAACGAGACAATAGCGATGCCATGTGACCATCCTTTGTATAGACAAAAAGTGCATCTACCTCCAAATTGTTAGCTGAAAAATCACAAATAATACCGCATAACGGACATTACATTGAGCGGCTTCATTGCACACAAAATAATCTGCATAATTTTAGGGGGGTTTTGTGTTGCTACTAGAATCAGCAAATCACATTTACATTACTCATTTTTTCGATTGCTAAAAATTTAAATATTAGAGTTTCTGGTAGTTAATCAACACTAAACTAAGAAATTTATATTTCATGATAGATATAGAAACTGCTAAATTTTAATGAGTATAATATAAAATGAACAGATTCAAAGCATTACATGCCTCTAGTTGGGGGGCATATGCTCATTGCGGTTTTAGCTCTGTACTTAAGTCTGTTTGAAAAATTAATCTTACTTTCTCATTGTTTAAATAGTAGTGATAATCAGAACCAACAGCTCAGATTTATTTTGTATGTTTCAGTTCAAGAGATTCTCTAAAATTGGACCAAACCAGACAATGCACACTTCTAGTTTTCATGCAGAATTTAATCATAACACATTTACCGTGATAATATTTTTGCTTGAGCCAAAGAATGCTTACCCATCTTGGCAGCAGAGATGCAAATCTCTTCTGAAATAGAGTCAGAAAATGAGGATCCAACTGTTGGGAGTTCCATTGCTTCATAGCGCTTCTCTTCTCTCCACCACCTCTCAATTCTCACACTGACACTTCTCAGCACAGCCAATGCCTTGTCTGGGTACTGACCCATGGCTGACTCACCAGAGAGCATCAAAGCATCAGCCCGTTGCCTAACAGCTTCAGAAACATCAGCCACTTCTGCTCTGGTGGGTGTAGGGTATTCAATCATAGATTCAAGTAATTGAGAAGCAACAATAACAGGCTTATTTAACTGCCTGCAAAGCTGAACAATTTTTTGCTGGGCTGATGGGACCTGCTCCAATGGTATCTGAGCACCCAGATCTCCTCTGGCCACCATAGCTCCATCCGATGCTAGAATGATCTCTTCTAAATTCTTTAAAGAGTCAATACTTTCTATTTTTGCAATGACAGCTATGTCGCTGGATGACAAAATAGAAAAATGTGTCAGATTCTGACCAGGGCTATTTTGATTATCAAGGAAACCAATAGCAAAATAAAGATCATTTAAAAGTCATAAAACTCTCACTTAATACAATTCTTAAGAGCAATTGATTATGGTTTACTGTTTGAAATTACAGATTAGCAACACAGCAGAGAAACAAAGAAAAATTAAGACCGCCATGCAAACAAATACATGACCTGATAAAGTGCTTAAATAATACTACACATATTAAAAAGATACTAGTCGAAAACATAACAAACAAACAAATCTAATTCATACCAAGGTTCCGGGTCATGATGATTTCAAACACGACTGGCTATATACTGATTAAATGAGCATACCTATCACGAGACCTTGCAGCAATGTAGCTCTTAAGATGATAAATCACTTCAGCAGACTTGACAAATGATATTGCAATAAACTCAACGCCTTCTGCAATACCAAAATCAATGTCCAACCAATCCTGTAATTATAAAAAAAGAAGAGAATCTAATGAGATAACATTTATCAAATTTCATAGCAAACATTCTCGAAAAATGTAATGCAGCACAAACCAGAGGTGTCGCATACAAACCATTAAAAGTCTACAGATAGTATTCTGATATTCCGTTACAAATTAGGCATTTGTACAGACAGCCATATGATTCATTTAGCTATAATAACACACACACTTGTACTCATATGGCACAAGGATAGAAATTTTGCCAGTTGCGCTTGTTTACTAGATTGTCAATGGACGAGTTATGATATCTGAAGCCTGAAAGGGTTCAGGCTGAGGCACATAATGGGGAGTCCGTGCAAAATCCAGAGGAAATGGCAAAAGATTTAATAATGTAGATGGGGAGAAGGAACTACAAATCCGCCCCAACCCACACTTAACCTGAAACAGGGAGAGTCACCACCCACACTTAGCCTGAAACAGGGAGAGTCACCACCTCTGTGGTACTTAGGTTTCATAAAATCCAAACCATGTGCAATCTGTTGCCCTCCCTTATACTTCATAAATTTTGATGAGACAACAAATCTGACAGGGTAAAGTTTTTAACTCAATCCTACCTTATGACCAATTAAATTCGAACCAACTAACCGAGATATGAGTTATTTTTTAAAAAAGTATAAATCCACCCCAACCCACACTGAACCTGAAACAGGGAGAATCGCCACATCTGTGGCACTTAGGTTTTAAAAAAATTCAAACCATGTGCAATCCGTTGCCCTCTATATACTTCGCATCTTTTTACTTCACAAAGTTTGATGAGACATCATATCTGATAGGTGCAAGTTTTTAACTCAATCCTACCATATGATCTATTAAATTCAAATCAAGATATGAGTTGTAATTACATTCAACATATTCCAGATAAAACCATAACGACCCAAACTTCTAACAACAGTCTGTATATCCTCCTAATTCTTTTACATGCAGCTAAGTTTGTTCCTTCAAGAGCTTATATCCATAGCATCTATAATTCTAAATTTATAAGAACAAATTAAGTTGGGTATTTCTACTTGGTTGGATGTGCTAAAAAACAGAATTTCTAAAATTTAAATTCGAATAACATTATTCAGTGCCTGCACACATTACTTTTAACATATTTTAAAATGCAAGGAAAGGGGCACCAACTTTAGGGGAAATTGTTGGGAGCATGGCATTCCGTTCTCGTACAAGACTCCCGTCCCTCCAAAAAGTCAAATTAGCTCGAGGCAATAACAGTCCAGGATCGGTACATCGGCACTTAACATCTGGACCAATCTTTTCAATCACCTCAAATCTAACCATTCCACCATCAACTAGGAGTTCATCACCAACTTTCACATCTACAGCCCACATAAACATTACAGTTCACAACAAGCAATAGAAAAAGAAAAAAAAAACAATAAATATCACACAAACATTGAACATCACAACAAATTACCCTCAGCAAAACCATCATAATTCACATTGATTGTCCGTTCCGGGCGAGGCGAGTCGTAAGCTCTAACACTAAATGTCCAGATTTCACCATCCTGCAAGCAATTGCATAAATAAATTGTTAAAACATTAGTTTTCTTCTTGAATTCCAACTAATTCACCTACAATATTACTAATAACATAATTAATTAATTAATTACCTCGGCTTTAGCAGAAAAAGCACCGCCTAAGTCATCCATATGAATCTCACTACCTTCAGTATCCATCATAATAGCAACAGCAAAACCTTTCTCTTCATTCAATCTCCTAACCCTCTCTATCACACTCTTGTGCCACTCACGTGTCCCGTGACACATGTTTATTCTCGCCACGTTCATCCCTCCGACCGCCAACGCTTCCAGCTCATCAAATCCACACGTCGCCGGTCCAATCGTGCACACCAGCTTCGTCCGACGCGTACTCCTAAATCCGTTCTCCTTCAGCTCCGTCTCCGTCACGGCGTCCACTTCAATTGTACTCGAATCAGAAATATTGTTATTATTATTATAGTTTTGCAACAACGCGGCGCTGTTTCCTGTTCCGTTATCGGAAATGAAGGCTTGAGGAGGAGACGACGTCGTCGTTTTGGAATTAGGATCTGATGACGTGGAGGAGGCTTTGATTGAGAGTGATTTAGTATTGTAGTTGATGACTGAGAACCGCGAGCTGGAGTGAGGGAGCTTCGGGAGCGGTTGTTTGGCGAAGGTGAGGTTCGGCGAGAAATGGAGAGACTGCGACATTGTGATGCCGGAAAATGATTACGTGGCGGTTAATACGGCAGCGTTTGGAGGAAATGGAATTGAATTGAAGGAAGATAAAAGGGATTGGGGCGGATAGAACGAAGAAGTGAAGGTTTGAGTGGGTTTATGTTTATGTTATGTTGAGCTTTGTAGATGTCGCCAAGATTTTAGTAGCTGGATTCGGACAATGCCAAACAGATCTCTAATTTTTAGTATATTTTATTAGGTTTAAATTTTAGAGTAATGATGAGGTTAGATTCAGGATATTTGATGATTTGGATGAGTCTGATTGGCCATACTATAACATTTTTAAATATTTGCAAATGTTTGATTAAATATTACTATTGTTTAAAATATTTTTAAAAATATGTTAAATTTCACTATGCATATCAAAATATTTATTTAGAGTATTTAATGTATATATTTTAATATTTATTATTTAATTAAAACTTACATTCTTTTTTGTAAAAATGTTTTAAAACCGATGAATTATACTATAAGCGTTGAGTAACAAATTGCTAGATGTGGGTTCAATTCTTCCCGTACCATCTACGATTATCATAAAAAATATTTTAAAAAATTTGTATAAAAAGGATGCAATAAGTAATTTTTTATATTCTAAAAAAATAATTTTTTATTTCAAAAATTAATAAAGTGACAAAATAATTTGCATATTTTTGAACTTCATCTTGTATTTATTCTTTATTTAATTTTTTCTTCAAAAGATAGATTACGTTAGATAAATCAAATTACATTCACCAACAAAGCTCAAAAAATAAAATTAGATGGAAAATGAAACATTTGTTTCTTTAGTAAAATTATGAGCCTACTGATTTAATAGTAGTTTTTTAAAAACTTTTAAAATCATATTGAAAAGAATAAAAAATGTTAAATATCTTAATATATACTATGTTAGTTCAAAGAGAATAAATAAAATTCCGACTTAATTAAAATTGCAGCAAAAAATTGATTTTTCAGTTATTTATTCAATTTGTAATTTTTTCTATATCATTTTCTTTTAACTTGTATCTAATTTTTTTGGGTCCATGATGGTGTCAAGATAGTAGATTCTTACGAGACTTAAGTAGCAATTTGTCCCCTCAACTTATAAGTAATGGACAATTAACATATAAATTAATTTTATGGGCAAATTAGTTATGAACTTGCATATTATGGGCAATTAGCCCCATTTTGAAAAATTAGCTTAAAATTCGATGGGGCAAATTGCCAATTGAAGGACAAATAACTTACAAGTTTAGGGGCTAAATTGTCAAAATGGGGATAATTGCTCATAATATGCAAGTTCATAACTAATTTGCCCACAAAGTTAATTTATATATTAATTGCCCATTGCTTACAAGTTGAGGGGGCAAATTGCTATTTAAGTCATTCTTACGACATAATTATCACTCTAATGTATGCAAAAGCCATCTCCAGTAAAAGAAAATAAAAACATGTAATAAAGTTGTAGTAGTACTTAATTGACTTTTGATTTTGTGATGGAACAACATGTGGAGCTGCTACATTAATATTTGGCTTTTGCATGGAAATTTTTATAAATGAAGGTTATCAATTTTCTTTTTAGTTTGGGACTTTCAGGCGGTGAGAAATAAGAATTTAGTGCTCAGCATATTCTTCTAGGCTGCTAGAATCATTTTTTAGCCAATATATAAAAGAATTAATGTCATAAAAATTCACCAACTTTATATATTTTTTTATTTTAATCACGCAGTTTAAATTTTCTTATTTTCATGCACGAACTATCACTTTTTCTCAAATTCAAACACGGTGCTGAGATGTCACGGCTCCATTGGTGTAATTTGTTGAGATGGAGGTCATTTACACCAATAAATGAGTGTCACCTCAGCACTGTGCATGAATTTGAGAAAAAGTGATAGTTTGTGCATGAAAATGAGAAAATTTAAACTGCGTGATTAAAATGAGAAAACATGTAAAGTTCGTGATTTTTTTTCACAATAACCCTACATAAAATCAATGTAAGAATTGTGGCATTTTTTTTTGATAATTAATTGTGGCATTTTTTAGAGTTATTTTCCTTTTCCTAAATGATTATTTATTTAAGATATTTACAAAAGTTGTTTATTTTTTATTGATTTGTATACTTTTTATTAGTAATAAATTCGTAACTTACCTTGAAAGTATTATTCAGAGATTTATGGAGTATTATTTGGTTTTTCAGTATATCGGTAACTTCGACGGCTCGAAATAAGAGACTTTTTAAAGATAAAGCAACAGATTATTCAGAGTTAGTTTACACTTGAATTCATAAAAGTGTGATTCATTATAAATATCACAACTCATCTCTTGTGTATGATAGTAATGACCTCTTTAGAGGTTTAGATTTCTTTATAAAAGATTAGCAGTCTTTCTCCGTTCTTCCGGACTTGTAGTTTTTTTGCCTTTTGGCCTTCCATATCCCGTAGATGTGCTAATTTATCTATCATTTACCAAAAAAAACTTATCTTGAAAATTATAATTTATTTTTAAATAATTCGTGCAAAACTAGTAGATCAGGTAGAGTGGAAGCCCAAAACTGTATTCATGGGCCATAAGGAGAAAGCAGCGCACACTAGATTTTTCCGATACGCTGGCATGAAACTGCCAACGTGGCTCCGACATCAGTGCTATCCATGTCATCTTCCCTTTAAAAATCCAACCGGATCGAACCAAACCCGCTCAGGTGCCTATTCAAGAACCAAACCCATTTCAATTCTGTTCTTCTTCTTCGTCTTCTGTATCTCTCAAGAAAATAGATCACACAAAATTAATCTGATCTACTTAATTAAAGTTTCTTTGTCAATTGGGTCCTCAATTTATCTTCCAGTTTCATCCAACAACTCAAAAAGGTTCGATTTTTTCTCCTTTCTTTTACCCTTATCAAGATTTGTGATTTCTAACCCGATTATTAACTAATTGAATTCTTTTTCATTTGATTATCATTTCCAAGATCTATCTGCAATACCCTTTTTTTTTAATCTTGATTCCAAGATTCTTAAATTGAGTTTGATTTCTTATCAGGTGAAATAAGAAGATGGGTGGGTTTTTATCAACGTTTTGGTTCATGTTATTTCCTGCAAAGGAGTATAAGATTGTGGTGGTTGGTTTAGATAATGCTGGCAAAACGACGACGCTTTATAAGTTGCACTTAGGAGAGGTGGTTACTACTCATCCTACTGTTGGCAGCAATGTTGAAGAGCTTGTTTACAAAAATATCAAATTCGAGGTCCCTTTTCTTTACTCTTTATGCCTTTTAAATCTAGAATTAGTTAGGAAATCTTGCATCTTTGTATGATTGTTATGATGTATCTTTATTGTGTTGTGTAAAGAAACTTCATTTTCAACATAAGAAACGTTAATGTAACATTGTTTCGCCATGTCCGTGTTTAAGTGTCCTGTTTCCTCGAATCTGTGTCTGTACTACATAGATATAGGTACCAAGGTCCAAAGCTACTACATTCAAATGCAAATTTTCATCTTGTAGAAGAGTGGCGAATAAGGGGTTTATAACCATTAGAATGATGCCCTTCTTGTGCTAAGACAATAGAGAAGATTCAGTCCTTTGAGTTATCTATTATAAATTAGGCTTCTGGTAATCCCAATCACTTCTTTTAATTTGAACTGCTCACAGAAGCATTTTTCCCATTAGAAATATCCGTCTTTGAAAATATGGGTTGAGTTTAATGAACTGTTCTATTCTCTAAATTAAATTATTGTTTTGGTGAGTATCATTTCGTTCAGGGAAAGGGGAAAGGGATGTTTCGTATTTGTGTTTTAACATATTACCCTTTGTGTTTTCTTGATAATTTTGAGTTGCAGCTTCCTTTTGATCCCCTTGTAATTCTTATTCTAATTGATCTTTATTGTTGTAATGCTGTTAGGGTTACACTTGTTTTAGTTATGTACTGCTCTTTCAGTTGTTTGGCAGTCTGCTGAGTATCCCCGTTAGGCTGACATATGTAACAGTGTTCCATATCCAACTAAATACTTGTTTGATGACTGAAAGTATGGTTTTGGGAAATGAAATTTGAACATTACTAAGCAATTTGTACACAAGATATTGTTTACTGATAGTGGTTGGTCCTCTTACCTGTTTAATCTTTATTTCCGCTGTTGGCTGATGCTATGGAGTATGGGAATTACACAACGTAGATGTGAAATGTGAGAATTATTGATGAGGAGGATCCTTAGACTGAAAGGATGCTATTTGGTTGAAAATTACTGGTTGTAGAAGAAACCGGCTGAAGCGGAAATTCTGATTGTTTTGAAGAAATTAGTTTCTTCTCCACTAGGATTGTCTAAAAATATATATGTGCTGGATAGGATATTGAAATATACATGCAAGATTTCAAACAATGCAACAACTAAGGGGTAAACTTTTAAATGCTTATTTGTTGGCTGTTTGTTGTAGTGATTGCAATGCCCGCTGCTAGATGCCGGCTGCAAATTACTGGTTGTAGAAGATGCTGATTGAAGTGAAACTTCTGACAGTTTTGAAGTGACTAGAATTTAGAATGATGATTGTCGATTGCCAGCCCAATAGTTTCACCTCCTTTAGGATTGTCTATAATTGTCTATTTGCTGGCGTACTAAATTGAAATATACATACAAGATTTCAAACAATTCAAGACCTAACGGATAACCTTTTAAATGCTTGTTATTGGCTGTTTTTCGTTATGATTATAACGCCTGTCACTGGATGCAGGTTCCTACCTGTGTTTGAAGTGAATGTGTCGAACCAGTGCCAATTTGACTTGGAAACTGAATGTTTGAAGCCTTCTGTTTGATAATGAAATCTGAGGATTATATGTTGATGTTCATATTTTACTTGTTGGCTAACTGCCAACCAGTTTTTATATAGTCGTAGGAGTAACAATTAAGCTATTTTTTCGACACGGTAGCTCTGTGGGTGATCGATTTTAGCGAAAGATGTATGCTTTGTCATATAATACCTTCATGGTGGGGATGAAGTTTGTTCTGATTGTGCTGCTCTTACCAGGTGTGGGATCTTGGGGGGCAAGAGAGACTTAGGACATCATGGGCAACATATTATCGCGGCACTCATGCTATCATTGCGGTGATCGATAGCACAGATAGAGCAAGAATCTCCATAATGAAGGATGAACTTTTCAGGCTGCTTGGCCATGAAGATCTACAACATTCTGTTATACTCGTCTTTGCAAATAAACAAGATCTCAAGGATGCCATGACCCCAGCCGAGCTAACTGATGCTCTTTCGCTTCATAGCATTAAGAACCATGATTGGCACATCCAAGCCTGCTGTGCACTAACCGGTGACGGTTTGTATGATGGTCTAGGGTGGATCGCACAGCGAGTTACCGGAAAAGCACCAAGTTGAGGAACAGTGAAAGAGCATTGTTTTTCCAATATTGATCGGTGTAAGAGATGCGTAAGACAAAAAGTACCATTGTGTTCTATCTAACCATACTCATCATCGATTCTGTAGATTGTTTCTTACTTTTGAATTGATTGGAAGAATTTGTCATGTATTTGCACATTGAAGGTTTTGATTATAAATTTGCCAATGAAGAAAATGTTGCTATAGAACTGTTATTTTTCTGCACAATGAAGCATTACATCAAAAATTGTTGGATGTTTACAAGTCTGAAGGTGGTTCTGCAATTGACCATCAAAGATGTAATGGTTGGATCGGCTATCAATGTTAAAGCATGCAACATCTGCAACCTTTCGATTCTTGAGCACGTTCGAACCATCGATCCCATAACGGATTTATAGGTCCAAGCGTTCTGTCAAAAAAAACCGCAATAAAATGTTGGGTAGACAAAATAAAACATAACCATGAGGAGTATAAATGATTAAGAGGGCATTTACATTGGCAACAGCGGGTCTGGTCTAGTGTCCACGATGGTTAACATTCTGAAGCACAGTAAACAAATTAGGCTCAGGTTTCTCCAGTAACGGCTAGAATATTCAATTATTGGATGTTGAACATATTTAAGCATACTGCAAAACTTACTCAATACACGCAGTTGAGGCCTTTCCCATCTTATCAAGCTGTTCCAACTCTTCCTGTGAATCTCAAAATCAGCAATCTTTTACTAATATTCACAGCTCTCTCAATATTTCAGATAATTACATCGGTACGTCTCAAGGAAACCAAAATGCTGAAACGGAAAAACGTAAAGCCGATGTCTTTACAAAAATTAGAAGCATTTCCGAAAACAAAAACAAAAACGACTTGACAAGTCTTTTTCGAAACATAGATTGCATAAAAAATGTGCCAAGATCTCTACAAATACTACAAGAAACTCAGTAGACTTGATTCTGCCATCTAAAGCAGTCTAATTTAAAATACAAACATTATATAAATATATGCTTTACATTCTTGAAAGTCACCACCTTTGATGACCATCCACAAATCATAGTATTCCGAATTAAAATAACATAATTTGAAGATCTAAGATTGACAACTTCAAACAGAAAAAGCTCAGAAAACCACTTTAAAACTAATCAATTCAAGTGTTTTTCACTTCCTCAAACAAAACTCAATAATCACAATACTAAACCCACTCAGCAGCCAAACAATCAAATCAAAATGAAAGAAACTTTGAGCCAAATAACAAAAAAGAAAAAAAAACTAACCTCTAAGAATCTAGATTCTTGCTCAAGCCGTTTGAGTTCAGCTTGTATCCTATGCTTTCCTCTAGTATCAGTAACAGGAGCTAAAGAATTAACACGCTGAGTAATCGGACCCGAAGAATCAGACCAATCAGATTGCATCTCTTAAACTGAAGGATCCCCGGCAGCTATTTAACTCAATTAACAGTGACAAAAAAAGAAAGATTGAAAGCATCAAATCAGTGAAGAAAACAAGAATGGCCCAAGAATCTGAACTGGCCCCATCTCATTCCCATGCAGTTATAAAAAGTTTAATTACTTTCTTCCATTAAAACCCAACAAATGGGATCTGTTATGAATCACAAAGAAAGAGAAGAGTTTATGTTTGTTTTTGTTGGTTTTGTTTGGTGTTTGAGAAGTCTTTTGTTTTTCTTGCAAACTCAAACACAGTGTTTTATTTTGTCTTTGTTGTTTCTCTGCTTTCTCACGTTCCTTTCTCCACGCGTTGGGGAACTTCGCTGTACAGTGGCAAAGTTGTAAGTATAGTGGAAGTTTTAAAAATTGATAAAATCAAGTAAATTTAAACTCACGGTTTTAGTGAAAAAATACCACGGATAACTTGCCAGACTGAGCTAGAATATTTGGAATGTCTCGAAGCTGTTTGTTTACGTGTATAAATTTTTAATAAAATACTAGCATAGATTAACATTATACTAGCGTGTGCAAGACACGGATGAATTGGGAAGGTATGGCTGGGAGTGGTAGTGCCACGTTGGTCCACTCATGGAAGCCCCACTTGCAAAGTGGCGGTGCCAGGTTGGTCCACATTGAAGCCCCACTTGAAAAGTGGCACGTCATTGTCCCCGTGTGATCTTTGTGCGTCCCACGCGAGCGTTTTTTAATGTCACTACGCTCATTACTCAAATCCTTAACTCAATCTTTTACTTTATGCTAAACATCAAAGCTACACAAATAAAGGTTCAACGCGCCAACTAAAATTGTGACATAATATCATCTAACATAATTTATATTTTTTGAGCAATTAGTCCCAAATTTTTATTTTTAGATCAAATAATCTTATAAATATATTTTTAAAACGCATAAAGTACAAATTAGAGGTGAGAGATGCAAAAAAGTAATTAAATACTTCCTAATTTTTATAATATAATCATCATAAATTTATTTTTTGAAATAAAAATATAAATTATGGGATTATTTGATCAAAAAATAAAAAAATTTAGGATTAGTTGTTCAAAAAATATAAATTGAATTAGATGACCCCGTGTCACAAATTTAGAAGCGCGTTGACTCTTTGTTCAAAGAACACTCTATCGTCCTTAAAAAGGACACCACTTAAAAATTAATTAATACTATATTATAGTGTTATTATAAAGTTCTAAAATAAAACAAAAAAACTAAAATTAAAATTATTATTATATTAGATATTATAGTTTACTTCATTTTATATACTACATAAATAGAATTTTATATTATATATTACAAATCTTTAATAAATTTAATTATCTGAAAAAGATGAACATTGATAGAACAGACAGCAGACCTAAGGCAATAGGTGTATGAAATCAAGTCCAAACATGGCAAATTCAAATTTAATCCGGCTCTAAAATTTAAAATTCGAAACTTAATTAAATTTTGTCTTAAAAACCCAATTTCGTTAGAATATTTGAAATTTAAATTTACTCGATTATCTACATAAATATTTACAAATTAAAAGTTAATATAAAATAATAATTATCATATATAATTATATTATAAAGAGCTAAAATTCAATTAGTTATGTTATACCTTAAATGTTATAAACACATGACAACATTTTATTAGGTTGTGAATTCAATTTTTGCCACAAATATTTTTTCTCTTTAATTATTAAAATAAATATTTAATTAGTTAAAATTCCATTATACTTGCGAGTTTATTGGATTGAAATTTTAATATTCTCAATTCAATAATTAACTCAAGTAATTCCTCGACTCAATAATAATAATCGAATCTATTCCGACGAATAGCATGCAAGCCGGCTCCACTCGCTTAAACATAGAAGGCAAGCTGCATTTGACCTGCTGGAATAAATGTTTACGTGTTTCACCCAGGCAAAGACACACAGTCATAAGTAAGTATGAGTACGCTCACACGTGGCATGCATGATACAAGCGTCTCTCATACATGTAGCTGTTAATCTGTTCTCAACACCGTTAAAACCAGTGCTCTGTTTCAATGTTTTTCTTTCTCAAATTTTTCTAGATGAACCTTAATCTGGTAAAAATGTTGCCTCCTCCTACTGTCTCTGCAATTTCAACGAAACTTATCAACAATTCAATACTCCCATTTTACAAATCAATCGCCCTCACAACAAAACCACCGAATTACTTGCTTCTACGTAATTCACTGACAGTACGTAATCAAATTCCACCTGAAGTTCCGGGAAAGATTCCACCGGAATTCCCAAGAAGCCCTGATTATGCACCGGCTCCTTCAGTTCCGCCTGAATTTCCAACAGCTCCTCCAGAGATTGAGACAACTCCACCGGAAATTATAACGCAGCCTCCGATCACTCCAGAGATAACAACTCCTGGACCGGGACCGGAATATCCAGTCCCACCGCCTCCAACTCCTCCACCTGATATCCCACTCCCACCGCCAGGAACACCGCCGCCTGCGCCACCTAATAGGCTCCCTCCAAGGGTACCTCCTGATCCTGATATTTTACCACCGCCTACTTATCCACCTCCTGATATTCATCCACCACCTGATCTTCCGCCAGAAATAAGGCCGCCGCCTGGACCGTACGTGTCTTTTGTATTCTGACATCATGGGCTTAGAAATATATGTTATCAAGTTCTTTGAATTTAATTAATAATGTTTTTCAGATGATCTTCTTGGACTGACTTTTGCTAGAATTGTTGCTTTTGGTTCTGTTTCCATTGCCAACTTTCTATTTCTTAGTTTCATTTATGTAGTTCAAAGCGATATATAGTAGTGTCGTTTGTGAGAAAAGGCTAATTGGGCTAAAATTAGAGTTCATAGGTAGGGTTTATAAGCCTGGAGGAAGATCAAGGTTAATGTGCTCAGCCAACAGGCTACGGCCTAATATAATATGTTGAAGCCCGAAAAAATGCATGCACTAGTGACCCAACTAATGAAAAGGGCTAAAAAATGTAAGTGGCTACTGAAATTAGCCATCACTAGAAGTGGGCGCGAGCTAGAATTCATAGGTTTGATTATTTTAAATCCAAGTCCGGTATTGGTTTGATCTTTGTTCGGGTCTCATAATTTATTAGTTAAGTTAGGTATGGACTTGGTTCGAACTTCATACTCCCTCCATTTTTTTAGTTGTCTATTTAGTAAAATAAATTTGTCTCTAATTAGTTGTCCATTTAAAATTTCAATGTGACTTTAGCTATTATCTTCCAAATGTATCCTTTCTTATTAAATTGACTCCATGAGTCAATTTATAATATATTTATTAATTAATAGGGTTATATTTGCATTTATTTTTATAATTTAAGATAAAACATCCACTATCTTAATATGGACAATTTCGGCTAAATGAACAATTAAATAAAAGCGGAGGGAGTATTTACAATTTAAGTTTGATCCGTATGTTGGAAGTGAGGACTTCATCTTCAGTTGATCTTAAATTTAGCAGATGTGCCAATTTAGCAGATGCCCGATTCATTTTACAAATACTATATGTTGTAACTTACTTGTTTTGATATTTCGTTTTCATTTGGAGGAAGGACGTTTGTTGGAAAATTAAATTTTCAAAGTTATTTTAACAGGGACATATCAATCCGGATAGTGGTTCGATTTTTAAAAATCGCTAATTTCTCACTTATTGCTAATTTCTCGCTTTTAGCAGAATAGTGCGATTTGAAGCTCATTCCTAAACTCTTATAAACTGCTGGAAACAGCCTATAATGATGAGGTTTTTAGCTTCTATACGTAACACCTAGTATATGGTTTTTGAGTAGTGATCCAATTAATGGCCCAAACAATCAGCTTCAACTTTCAAGGCAATTGCAGAATTTAGCAGGAAGAGTTTCATCACTCATGCACTTTCTGCCACGTGGCAACTAAACCCATCCCTACCACCAAATTTACAGAAAAAATTTAAAAATTAAAAAAGCTGTTAAAATCCGTTAAATCAGGACCAAACAAGCAAGCATCTATACTTTCCTCTAATTACACGAAAATCACCATTCTCTTCACTTTTCAAATTCAAATAACAAAAAATTAAAAAATTAAAAAAAAAATCAAAGAGTCCACTTCACTCCATTAAGCGCTAACTTTGATATATCTTCCTAACTTCCTCGTTTTCAAGTCTCATCTGATACGGCACACCAAAAACTATGGCATCAAATCTCAGTTACTATCCACGCGCCACCGCGCACTCCTCTCTCTTCCCTACTACACCGCAACCCCGACGTGAACTACAGCGACTTCTATTTTCCTCAACAGCTAAAACAAGCAGAGGCGGCAGAGTTAAAGCTGTTTTAGATAACAATGGAGAATCTTATCTCGACATGTGGAAGAACGCCGTTGATCGGGAGAACAAGTCTGTTGAGTTTCAAAACATGGCGGAGAGATTATCCGGTACTGAAACTGGCGGTGAGATTTTAAACGATGATTTTGAGAAGAAAACAGAGGATTTCAAGAAGATTGTAGAGTACTCTAAAGAAGAGAGAGACCGTATTCAGAGAATGCAGGTCGTTGATCGTGCTGCCGCCGCAATCGCGGCGGCTCGTGCTATTATTCAGGAAACACGGCCGGTGAATTCTGATGGAGGAGATGATGATCATTTACAGAGTAATAGCACTCAAGGTAAATAATAAAAACATTTAATTATTATTTACAATTTTAAATATTTGTAAATTTGAATTGTTTGCAGTTAATTACAGCTTTTTAGTGAAGTCATTTCAAAACCTAGGGGATGTATTTGGAAATTGATTTTAGTTAATGTCTCTACATTTACATAGTAATTGTGCACCCTGATAGCTATTAGAACTTAGAATATCAGTTTGTTCAATCCAATGACTGTTACATATCTGTTTCTGAAATGGTCTGTGAGTTGAATTTGTTTAGATTTTAAGCCCTACTATTGTGCAGGAACAACGGATGGGAGCGTCTTTGTGTCTCAATCCGAGACTTCTGGAAATGGAGCGCCTGGTCCGGATTTTTGGTCGTGGACGCCTCCTCCTGATGATAGGACTCAAAATGATTTTGACTTGATGGAAGTTAAGAAGCCTTTAAAACCTCTTTTTCCGAGAAGCCGTGTGGCAGTGAAAGATCGATCTTCGAGTTATCTTGATATTCCACTTCAGAGTAAACTTTCACCAACTGGATTCAATTCTTCTCTTCCTCCATTGCAGTCACTTATGGAGGTTAAGAAAGAAGCGGTCTCTGAATCTAGTCTAGAGACGCCTTCTCTAAAAGAGGAGGAGCGTGAACTTGATCTTGTATTTATGGAACACGCAATAGAAGCAGGTTATGTTCTTGCAACTGAGGAGGAGGACAAAGCATGTAGTGGAGTCGAACCAGATGGATCGAGGTGGTGGAAAGAGAAAGGAATAGAGCGAAGACCTGATGGCGTAATTTGCAGATGGACAATGCTCAGGGGTGTTAGTGTTGATCAAGATGTAGAGTGGCAAGAGAAGTATTGGGAAGCTGCTGATGCGTTCGGTCATAAAGAACTTGGTTCGGAGAAATCAGGCCGAGATGCAACTGGAAATGTATGGCGTGAGTATTGGAAAGAATCTATGTGGCAGGTTAGTAGCTTTTCTTGTGATTATGTGCATTTACTGCTGGAATACTCCTGCATACTGAGTTCTGCAATATAGGATAATCCAAATTTGGCTTCCATATCTGTTGAATACATATCTTTTGAATTGGATTTTGTAAAATAAACAGTAAGAGTACAGATTGCTTTATTGGCTTATATTGCTTTAATTGTTGGATACTGGGCAAGTATGCGTAGCTTCAAGAGCTTAGGATCTTAGTTGGTAACTTTAACCTCGGTATTATAACTAACCGGTCAAAGATCAAAAGTAAGAGTACAGATTGCTTTAGATATCACACTTTCAGCCAAATTCATGTGTGTTTGCTTTGTTAACATCTCAAGTATTTGGGTTTAACCATTTGATGAACGTCATCTATGTATAATAGAGGTAACTTAAGATGGGGAAAGAGATATATTTGGCATTATGTCAAAAGACGCTTTATTAGCTTATATTGCTTTAGCGTTGTTTTTGTTTCTTTTGTTTGCAATTACCACAATTTTCAATGTGATCTTGTCATCTTAAGATAACTTTGTTCTAATGGTTCATTCTAGCACTACAACCATCTGCAATGACGCAAATGCACAATTTGCTCATAAACTCTTATTTTTTGTTTATGAACTTGCACAAAAATTGAAAACAGTGTATGTAATGGTTTCAGGAATCTGGCCTTGTACATTTTGAGAAAACTGCAGATAAGTGGGGAAAGAATGGGACCGGTGATGAATGGCAAGAGAAATGGTGGGAACATTATGATGCCTCAAACAAGGCTGAGAAATGGGCACATAAGTGGTGCACCATTGACCCAAATACACAGCTTGAAGCAGGTCATGCTCATGCCTGGCATGAAAGGTACCAATTATTAAACCTGATAATAGTGTAGACAGAATAGAATTTAGACTCTTGTGTTGCTTTTTGAGGACTTGTTTTTTTTTTTTTTAACAACTGAAATATCTTTGCAGCTGCAATATGATTAATTTATGATGTTCTCTTAAATTCCAAGGATAACTTCAAGATTGATATAATGCGTAGTTATTTGGGCGTTTAAGCTTGTTCTATTTGATTTAAATGGTTATTAGGACTAAACAAAAGATAGTTTTCAAGGAGTCTAACATGGATTATGTGTGGGCTCTTCAAATTCATGCATTATATCAAATCTGCAAGAGATTCTGGCTTTCTATTTTTGATTTTGAAGATTTTTGTTAACAAATTGGTTCCCTACAGGTGGGGTGAGAAGTATGATGGATATGGTGGTAGTATAAAATATACTGACAAATGGGCGGAGCGATGTGAGGGTGATGATTGGACAAAGTGGGGTGACAAATGGGATGAACATTTTGATCCAAATGGTCACGGTGTGAAGCAAGGCGAGACATGGTGGGCAGGTAAGCATGGAGAACGGTGGAATCGTACGTGGGGCGAGCAGCACAATGGCTCCGGATGGGTTCACAAGTACGGGAAGAGCAGCAGCGGGGAGCACTGGGACACACACGAGGAGCAAGAGACATGGTACGAGAAATTCCCACACTATGGCTTTTATCACTGCTTCGAGAACTCGAACATTCTTCGGGAAGTTCAGGTCCCTTCAGATAGTCTTGAACCATAAATTTTACATCCTTTTTCTTGAACATTTGCTCTCTTGCAAATTGCATAAAGTTACTACTCGTAGTATATTCTCGTTCAGGTAATACTTATGATCTATATTTTCAGTAAATGAGCATGCATGCTACTGTCAGAAATAAATTTCTTTCATTATTAGTGTGCTTGTAACTAGTGTCTGAGTTGAATGAGCAATTCTAATTATTGGCAGATAAAATTAAACAACTGGGAAAAAAGAATTGATGATAGATTTTTTTTATAAGTTTGTAAATCTCAAGAACACGCATACTTCACCAAGATGAATTATCACATTTATGGCATGACCACAACTGAATACTAGCCATAAAAAACCAGAAATCTCAGGATGGTGCCAATTAGCTTTGAAAAATCAAACCAATTTTATTTGTTGATAAAACTGAATCGACTGAACCAACTCAATTAACCGGTATAGATTGATTAAATCGATTAATTTGATTTAACCTTCCATTTGCTCGCTTACCAACTCCGTATCAGCAGACAATTTTATGACGAAAACATCTAAAAGAGTCGTACATATTTAGCATATAGTTGAGCTCATCATGCATATAGTAAGTGTCAAAACAGATAATGCTTTAAATTGGACAAACCAATTTCACTACAAATAGAAGTTAGCTTATGAAATCCATAGCGATCATCAAAACACCAATTGTTTCAAAACATGAGAGCTCCCAAAACTTACGCCGCACACTTGGTCGTGTTAGTAATGTTAGCCATGAACGAAGCTTGTTTCGGAATTGAAGTCGGAGAAAGATACAATGTGTACATTATCAACAACTTGAATCATAATGTCCTAAAAATTCATTGCAAATCGAAAGATGATGATCTGGGCGAGCATGTGCTGCGAATAAAGGGGCAATTTCACTTCACATTCAAAGCAAATTTTTGGGGAACGACGTTGTTTTGGTGTAATTTGAAGTGGGGGAAGAAGCACGGCGGCGGATATCGTATTTTCTGGTACAGAGATGATCTTCTTTCAATGTGCGGATATAAAGAAAAGAGGTGTACTTGGTCTGCAAGAAACAGTGGCATCCTGTTGAGAGATGTCCGTGACGGTGGTGAGTTCAAGCATATGTATGATTGGCAATCGTAATGGAATAAATTGAAAAGAGTCAAAAGTGAAAGTTTTATAGTACCTGATGGAATAATCTGATGTTGATCTTACTGTTTTATGAGATTTTGATTAGTAAAAAGAGAAATTCTTAGGTAATTCTTATAAACGAATTTACAAGATTGCCATCATTTTAATGACGTGTCATTATATAATAGGTTTAGTCCACGGATGACGTGGTGGACTGAGTCTACCTAAAAATTTCTATAGTAAAAAAGTATAAAGAGGTACTAACTGTATAGAATATTCTGTTTGAGCCTGAACTGCTTGAGCAACAATATCTAATTATGAGAGATTGACATCCTTCAAAATTCTTGCACTAAATTCTTAATTCTTATTATACTCACTGATTAGGATGTTTTTATCATCTGTAAAATAATTATATTAAAAAAAGAAATAATTGCAAATTAATACATAAAGTTTATTCTGATTTGCAATTATACAACAAATTTTAAAACTTGACAATAATCACACAAATTTTTATTTTTTGGAAAATGGTACACCAAACTAGAAACACGAACGTGAACATGTAATATACAGCCACGTGTTGTTGCATGATTGGTCAGTGTATCAATCAAAAAAATAAAAGTTGGTGTTGTAATTGTCAAATTTCAAAATTCGTATTATCATTGCAAATTATGGTAAAATTCGTATATTAATTTATAATTAAAAAAGCATTAAGTGAGCCATCTTATTAATTCAATGGCCCAAGAGCCCAAAACAATGCAGACCTCAGCCTTTAGGTTATTAGCCAAAATAAAGCAGATTAAAATTAGACCAAACGCTGAGTCGTTTAATGTAGCCAAGGAATGAAGACAACAGATCAGACAACAATTTACCCATTTGTCAGTAGCCACAACAAGTGAGGAATAACAATCTTAAATGTGTGTGGTTCAGTCTCTTCAGCTTCAACTGCAATTCAACTCTCTCTAACTGTAAGTGATTTTTTCTGTCCGAACCAATGCAGAAGTAGCAAATTTTACTTAGTAGTAGTAATTAGTATCAGAAATTTTCTTTAATTTTCAGTATTATGGCTGCTTCTTTGATTACTGGAGCTGCTAATCTCAAATTATCTAATGAAAAAACAAAAACCCCAGCTGGGTTAGGTTCTGTTAGGGCAAAATTTCATGTTAGTTCCTTCCCCAGGAAAAATCTAGTATCTTACACTGTTAGAAATACCCAAACATCAAGACTTTTAGGTCCTAGATGCAGTTTATCATCATCTTCAAGACCAGCTTCACAGCCTAGGTTTATACAGCACAAAAAAGAGGCATTTTGGTTCTATAGATTCTTGTCTATTGTGTATGATCATATCATAAACCCTGGTCATTGGACTGAGGATATGAGAGATGATGCTCTTGAGCCGGCTGATCTTTACGATAGGAATATGATCGTTGTTGATGTTGGTGGCGGTACCGGGTTTACTACTTTGGGAATTGTTAAGCATGTTGATGCGAAAAATGTGACAATTCTTGACCAATCACCTCACCAACTTGCTAAGGCTAAGCAGAAGGAGCCCTTGAAGGAATGTAAGATTGTTGAAGGAGATGCGGAGGATCTTCCGTTCCGGACTGATTATGCTGATAGATATGTTTCTGCTGGCAGGTAATGATTTATGGAAGTTAGTATAGTTTTGTTGTTGAATTTGTAGCAGTGCTTGATTTGTGACTTATGGATGTTTATTTACAATTTTTATTGGGTCTCAGCAGAATGAGATCGTTTCTATTGATTTTATTGTGTAAATTGAAATAGTTATACAATAGGTATCCTAAGTTTAGGGGCTCATATGTAGCACGGACACATACGGAAAAGAAGGACACTTGGACACAAACCTGCAAAATGGTGTTATTTTAAGATTTCATATGTTCAAAAATGAAGTTTTGTGTCCGAAATGCCAAGTTTTCGACACGTTTCCGAGACAGAAAATGTCGATTGGATAAAGTGTTTGTACTACGTAAGGAGCTCTCAGCAACGTTAGGTTACTAAACGGATTTCAATTCAAAAAAATGGTAATTGATTTGTACATCTACACTCCTGCATCACCTAATTCCGGCTTTCTTTTTTGTGTTTCTCAGCATTGAGTACTGGCCTGATCCACAGCGTGGAATCAAGGAAGCATACAGGGTACTGAAAATTGGGGGCAAGGCCTGTCTCATCGGTCCTGTGTATCCAACCTTTTGGTTGTCTCGCTTTTTTGCAGATGTGTGGATGCTTTTCCCTAAGGAGGAAGAGTACATTGAATGGTTTAAAAAGGCTGGGTTCAAGGATGTTAAACTAAAAAGGATAGGCCCAAAATGGTACCGCGGTGTTCGTAGGCATGGCTTGATTATGGGTTGCTCTGTGACTGGAGTTAAGCCAATGTCCGGAGATTCTCCACTGCAGGTAAAAATGCTTCATCTCTTACTATCAGTTAGGATTTTTCAGTTTTGATTCCTTAATTTTATAATGCTCTATTTTGTTTCTGTCAACCATTGTCTTTGTGCATTACCCATATTGTAATGTGCTTTTCGTTTTCGCTTATCTGTCACTTAAAAATTTCTAAATGATGTTGGTGTATTGCTGCAGCTTGGTCCGAAGGTAGAGGACGTGGAGAAGCCTGTAAATCCGTTTGTGTTCTTTCTGCGTTTCATTCTCGGGACGTTAGCAGCCACATACTATGTGCTGGTTCCTATCTACATGTGGATCAAAGATCAAATTGTTCCAAAAGGGAGGCCGATATGAAATGACTCAAGTAAGCGTGGTAAGTGGTAACCATAGACCGCCATTGTTGAGTTCCGTGTTAAATTGACTGCTTATGGTTATACAATTGGTTAGCCTCTTTTAGAACTATCTTCTGCTAAAACAATCAAAAGGATGTAGCTCTATGATGTTAGATGGATGAACAGGCCTTCGGCTTTTCTGTATTATGAGTCTACTGTATCTGTTCCTTTTTTGTGCTGAGCTTATAACAATCAAATCTAACTGTGACATTATGTTCTTAATGATTGATGTTGTTGCCCTTTTGTATATTTTATCAACCTTGTCATGAGCACCAGCAGCTGTTTTTGTTTTTAGAGGAGTATGCATTCTAATGACAATTCCTTCAAAAATTTGTATAAACGAAAAGTGCACAAACACATCTATCAAAATTACTTAGCAACGAGTTAAATCAATATCAAATACCGGCACGACCTATGCGGCACATATAAGATACAAAACAAGACTCAATCGAGGTGTCATAATTCAAAAACCAATCCGAACCAATCCTAAATCAAGTCGAAAATAAGATCTAACATCAACACAAAGGTTAAGCACACCAAATCAAGGTTTCAAAGAATCAAATCACTAATTATCAACCCAAAACACATCGGAAAGTTAATCGGAACAAACTGGAAAAACACAGGGTATTACAACTGGGTTTAGCATTTTTATTACAGGAGACTGGCCAAGTGTCCCTCTAAATCTCACTGGCCATATTACATAAAGCGCCTTTCTCATAATATTTAAATGGGTCAATAACTCCAACCAAGTCTGTAAAATTTAGATTTCTAAGGTTCAAAGTTCAACTCTTGGACCATCGGTGAACCTAATTAAGTCTCCAACAATAATATTCTCTCTTTTCTTAAACCTGTCAAATTTTGTATAATAAACCCAAAAATACCTATACTGAGGTAAAATTAATACTCCATCACAATGTTTGTAGCTTTTTTAAGCTTTGTAAAGACATTATGAGAGAAAAGGACAAAAAAATGGAAGAGAAACCGCGTGGAGACAGCCATTCATGCATTAGTATTAATATTAATACTATCAAATCGTCTTGTTTCATTTATTACTCAAGGTTGGCACTTCATTAAATGCCCATTTAAATTATATATACTCCTAATCTTATTACTACTACTATTTTCATTTCATTTATATTATCAGTCCAAATATATGATCAAGACTCCCTGGATTTACTATAACTAATAAAATAACATTAGTAGTTTAAATCTGAAAATTTGAGATTCAACTTTTTTTCCTCCTATTATAATGAAAAAGACATGCATTGTAAAATATTTTCTCAATGAATTTTTACTAAATTGGTTTAATCTTTTTTTTTTTTCATGCATGTTAAACCTCAAAATTATACAAAACTTAGGGTTTATCCCGTATTTGTTCCATATTTGAAACTTTTTTACCCATTTGCACCCCGGAAATTGATAATTCCGGGTTTGTGCCTTTTTTATGGGCCGTCCGCAGAAAAGATATGCGGACGGCCCATTTTTGCATGCCGTCCGCATATCTTTTCTGCGGACGGCTCTTTTTCTCCACGTCTGCTCCTACGTGGAGCAGACGTGGATTATTTTGGGGTGGTCCGCATTTATTTTATGCGGACCACCCCAAAATATATGATTGGGAGATTAATAATCTCCCAATCATTAGGGAGAAATTCTCCCAATCATTTACACAATGATTGGGAGAATTTCTTAAAGTTTTAAAATTACAATTTTTAAAATTTCCCAATTAATTTAATATAATTTTTTTAATTTTAATTAAAATATGACTTATTAATATGAAAGTTATAAATAATAAATAATAATAAAATATCTATTATTAATATAATATTTTTAAATTTTAAAATCGAAAAAAAATTTAAATTAAAACATAAATGATGTGAAATAAAATTAAAGCATACATTATTCTCCGTTAAAGATACAAATAAGTCTATTCATTAAAAAACATCAATCATATCTACGATTTACAGGTAGGTTTTCACGTAAACCTAGAACTTGACGTCTATTTCTTCGGCCTGTGCTCTGTGTCTGAAAACGCCTCCCCTCGCCACCACCGTCCTCCTCCTCCTGGTCGCCCTCATCGTCGTCGTCACTATCGTCCTCTGCAGATCCCTCGACGGTACCAGTAAAATCCGGGGTGGACTGGACGAAACCCTGCTGCGGAAACTCTGTATGTTGGATGTCATCTAGAGAGAATCCGCCCGCCGACCAGTCAGTAAAGGTGGGAGTCATCCGATGTGGGCTCTGGAAAAGATCCAAAGAAGAGAACCCCGGTGTTGCCTGATCAGTCTGCTGGAATGGAAAATGAGAATACTCTACAGGTGGAAGTGAAGAACACATCCCAGGCTGTGAAGCTGATGACGGCTGCTGATACTGCGAAGAGGACTCGTACAAATGCGAACCTGATGCTGGCTGCTCAAAAGGTGTAGATGCCTGGTATAACTGAGGTGCTGAACCAGAATGGCCATACTGTGTAGATGCGTGCTGAAAAGGGGATGCTGATGAATGCTGAAACTGTGAAGACGGTCCTCCTTGATCATAATGCGAGGATGCCTGAGTGAAGCTGGGTGGTGGTGGCATGAAGTGGTAGTAATCTGGTCCTCTGAAGGGGTGAAAAAACACTGGCTCGGGCATAGGGTCATCTGCAAGGGGCCGTGGCGCTGGTGGAGGCGGCTGCCGTGGTCGACGACGAGATCGGATTGTCTGTGGATCTATCGTTGGCTGAGGAACGGCCGGTAGCCGAAACGGCTCAATGGAAGGATGTGTCGGTGGGATTGTGACGTCACGCCGCTCCTCCTGTGATGCCAACTGCGAACTCCGTGTGATGGACCGAAACCGTGAAGAAATGTCAGCCTCCATATGCATAGTCTCCATCGCATCAGCCTGAAAAAACATACATGGAAAAGTGAGATATATCGTAAAAAACCAGAAATCGATAAACCATAAACAAATATATAAACTATATATCATAATTAAGTACCTGTGCTATCTCTCTTGCACCCTGAGGTGTGATCCATCTTCGCGTGACACGCCGAAACCACTCCATATACTCGGAATGGTATGGAGGGGGTCCTTGAAAAGGGGGTCCGTCGACGACATGATCCAACCTGTGATCCCAAAGATCAATGTAGAAAGCATGTGTCTGCCGCCAATTGTCACTGCCCCTCATCGTATAACTATGAAGGACATGGTCTTGTCTAGGCTGAAGTGGAATAGGTTGTTGTAGACCAAACTGCTGCAGAACTCTATCAGGGTGGTGCCACTCCACGATATGATAATAAATGAGCGGAACAACAGACCGCCAAATACGTCGGCCCTCCAAACAGTACGCGGGGAGGAGACTCAATATCTCATCCGTGTAGGGCTCCCAAATGATCTGCACGAATAAAATGTTAAACATTATAGTAATACTAATAATTAATACATGAAATTATTACAAATTCTTACATCTTCATAGCGGCTGCGGTCAAAGCGCATGCGAATGTCATCTAGAGAGTGTCTCGGGACCCGCCTCACGTCTCGCCGACCCCCCCACCTGTGCATTGGTTGTTTTAACATATTAAATTATAGACAAACAAATAAAAATTTATAGACAAACAATTAACAAATGAGAAATACCTGTCTCCCAATGGGAGATGATGCGAAATATCGGGAACAGTAAGTCTTCCTGTGACAACTCTAAGCCTATCTAAGGCCCACAACTGGAGGATCCAAGTGGCACCTGCTATACTCTTGCGCTTCTGACTACGCAAAGAACACGTGCATAACTCATGGTAAAGAAAGGCAAGTGTGGCTGAACCCCAACTATACCCGGCAACGTCCTCGAGATCCTCTAGAAGCGGCAGGATCCTCAAAGGGGTCTTTCCTGTGGAAGTATCACTAAAGCATAATCCTGTGATGGCCAGCAACAAGTAACCTCGTGTAAACTGCTGTACAACCTCCTCAGTGTAAACTGCTGTACAGGCATGATGAAATTGTTTCCATCTATCACTTGCGCTGTTAACAGAACCATTTTATATTTTCCATATAAAAATGTCCCATCAATAAAGAGAACGGGTTTGCAATAGCGGAGGCCCTCGACCATGGGCTCGTAAGTCCAAAACATCCGCTTGAACATTCTGACTGTAGGATCAACTTCACCGTCTCGCACGACAGGGTCACCTGAAAATAACCCACTCTTTTAAAGTTAGTAATTGTGATCTTATATGCTTAAAACAAAATTAAACGATCAAAATTGACTATTTGTACCTTCAGCATGCCAATATGTTCCTGGATTAGTGATGGACACGTTTTCCATGAAATAACAATTTTTTTTGAAAGAGTCGTCCCATTCTCCAAACATTTTTGCAATTGCCTTTTCCTTTGCGTACCAAGTTTTCTTATATCGAGGCCGTACTCCTAACCTTTCAAAAATCCCCGCTTGAAGCGTTTTCACCCTTATACTTCGCTGCGCTACCAATTGTAACCGAATATGCTCAGCAATCATTGCAGATCTGTAATTTCGGTGGTCTTGCGAGGCAAATTGGGGATTACATGTGTGAGGACCGTTATATTTTGTTAACGTCCAATCGCCGGCTCCTCTTTTCTTTAAGCATGTCGCCCGCAACCGCCAGTTGCAGATATCGCTATTTTTACACACCAACACTATCGTTTTGAGAGTTGTTCGACAACTCTTGTATTCCCTATTCGCCAGCATGTGATACCTAGTTGCGCAATTCTGAACTGCCAATCTTGAATTAAAAAGCATCCCCTTCGCAAACTCTTTCCCTTCTTTCCAAATCAAACATGGTCCAGAAAACAGATTCATATTCACCCGCATTTCATTGACGTTGACGTGGGTGTAGTCGTAGGGAAATTGGGAATGATATTCAGTACCTTCACCATCGTTGCAAACTGCATCAGCCGTACCCTCAACCCCCTCAGCTTCCTCTATATTCTCACCTCCACTATCATCGTCATCCTCGTCGTCCCCAGGGCCAGCCTGATAGAAGTTGCGTTCATCATCGTCAATGTCATCACTGTCATCACAAGGATCGGATTCCACTAAGTTCAGACCACTAATTGCTGCAGTAATTTCTACTGGCGTGTTGTATTCTACGTACAACTCTATTTCCCGCATGTTCGGGGTCCTCGCAGCATTACAAAGCATGTTGTACACGTTCTCATCGGTTGTCATAGGATAGGCATAATAACTGACAATGTGATTTGCATCATACTGAGGTACGCGTAAGTAAATCTTCGTAATCACAGTATCATCACCTAAACCAATTGTCCTTCTAACTATGTTCTCTAACTCTAAAAAGCTCATTCGCAAACTCAGTTCAGCTGTTCTTCTACAACCTAAATGATAATCTACTCCACCCGGAGTGTTCATTATTGTGCCACCCCAATAAATTAATAACGACGGCATTATCACGGTCGTCATCACTACATTTTAAAAAATAAATAAATTCACAATTTTTAACATTTAAATTATAACATTTAATTCATCTAAAAAAATTATAATATTTAATTATAACATTTTAATATTTCAATTGTCATGCAAATTTTTTTTGTATTGTAATAATTCTAATTATCATATTTGACATTTAATTTTTTTGATTTTTTTTATAAATTAAATTCTAAATTTTAACGATATTAAATTAATGTCTAACAAATAAATAATATTTTAAATCCTAAAATTTAAACTCTATTAAATAATATTAACTTTATTTATAATAAATAAATTATAAAATTAACTTACCTCTTGTAGTCCACGCTGCTGTATATAATATAAAATAATACTCCAATATGCAGTCGTTGAAACTTTAATAACGTCGGAATAACGTCAAAATATATTAAATTTTAGAAGAAAATAAATAACAAACTAACAAATATAGAATAGGGGGAGGTGGGGGATGAGAGGCTGAGCCCCATTTTTTTTCAACATTTTGGCTTTGGAAAAAAAATGGGGCTCAGCCCTCAATTTATAGTATTACCGTCCGCATAACATTTATGCGGACGGTAACACAGACCGAGGCAGGTCAACAATTGACCTGCCTCGGTCAGGGAATTTATTCCCTGTCTCGATACAGGGAATAAATTCCCTGAAACTGACAGAGTCGTCCGCGGAAGTATTCCGCGGACGGCACTGTCAGCATGCCTTTTGCTCCACGTAGGAGCAGACGTGGAGCAAAAGGCCCGTCCGCATATTTATTCTGCGGACGGCATGCAAAAATGGGCCGTCCGCATATCTTTTCTGCGGACGGCCCATAAAAAAGGCACAAACCCGGAATTATCAATTTCCGGGGTGCAAATGGGTAAAAAAGTTTCAAATATGGAACAAATATGGGATAAACCCCAAAACTTAATTTAGTAATTCAAATACAAATACTCCTAGTCATACTTAAAAATGGAATAGTCATTTAATGGGATTAGATTATTTTATAAGTAAAAATGAAATAAAAGCGCGTGGAAATTTAAAGTCTGGTGCAAGCAAAGCAGCGTGGTGCATGAAAAGAGAGCACACAGCTCCCCATATCCTCTGCTTCTTCTCTTTGTCTCCTATACGTCTAACCCTTACAGCTGTCTTCATATTTTCTTACCTATTTATTACTGCCACTCTACATTCATTTTTACATTAACAATCTTCAAAACTATTAAATCTGCATGAATTTTCAAATAGGCTAAATTATTCTACAAAATCCAAATCTTTTAAATTTTTTGCAATTCTAACTAAAATTTACTATTTTAGTCTAATTTTAAATGTTGATGGCAATTTTAATCTATTCGTCTAAATCGATTTAGTTATTCGTGACCAATTTTAAGTGGGTTCCAAACTATCAAAGTCGTGGCAAGGTCTAACAAACTGTATTACTCAAAACTTTTCGATGTTTTACAATTCTAACAAAAGATTTAAAATATCTGCATCTAAACCAATTTTTTTAGTCCATGTTGGCATGATTTTTTGACAATGTGAATGTCACCCGAAAATAAACACACGCAGTTAAATCGATTGAATGCAAATTGACTAAAATTGCTACACATATTAAAAGTTTAGTTAAAATTATAAAAGTTTAATGCTGTAGAAAATAAAAATAAAAATAGAACTATTTGATCTGCTAGGACTTTTAAATAACCAATTTATTTGATACTAAATGTAGACGGAGAGAACAACCTTGCATTTTGATTTTTCCTTTGATTTTGTCAAATCAATATCCAATTGAATTAAGAATTTAAGATAGATTTGACTCTGTTAATATAATGGAATTAAATATGAAAAAATGCACTACAAAGAATTCTACTTAAACCCAGCTAAGCTTCAGCTACACTCTTCATATCTTCTTCCTCCCTCTCTCTCTCATCTCTTCACCTTCTCTCTCTCTCTCTCTTGTAAAACAATGGCAGAAATTCTGACTGAGGAGCAAATTGTTGAGTTTAAAGAAGCTTTTTGTTTGTTTGATAAAGATGGAGATGGTAATCAATATTTATTTTCTTGCTTAATTATTACTACTATATATACTTTCATATAGTAAATAAATACTATAGATTATAATTTAATTAATTAATGTGTACAGGTTGCATTACTGTAGAGGAATTGGCAACTGTAATTAGGTCATTGGATCAAAATCCAACAGCAGAAGAACTTCATGATATGATTACTGAAGTTGATGTTGATGGTAATGGTACCATTGAGTTTGCTGAATTCTTGAATTTAATGGCCAACAAAATTAAGGTATATTTCTTGTTAAACTAGATTTAATTAAATATGATTAATGTTATAGTATATGATTTTTATTTTTATTTTGTTTAATTAGGAAACTGATGCAGAGGAGGAACTTAAAGAGGCATTTAAAGTGTTTGACAAGGATCAGAATGGGTTCATTTCGGCTAATGAGGTAAATATATCTAGGGTTTGAAGTTTGAACTCATTCAAATTTACTAATTAATTTATTTTATCAACTTAATTATAAAATTTTAAAAAATATGTCAACACTCTAAAATTTAGTTTTGTATGGTCAGATTGTGAGGATAATTTATCAGTAGGATCATGATATTTATAAAATTTAAAATGAAATAATTAAGATGTTAAATTGACAGATTTTTTTTTGAAGTTAAGAATTTAAATACCACTTTTATAATTAAGCTAAAAGCAAATGTGTAGTAAAATGACAACTGTGTTTGTTTAGAGGGACGGTGTTGATAGAAAATATAAAGTTTAAGCACTTATATTTAATAATACAATTATACAAGTACTGGCAGCACCATAATGTTAGACAAATGAGCTTCCTAAATAAGCAGTACTATAAAGAAAATAAATTATATTCATCACTATATTGTATTTTAGTGATTGGAGAAATTCCCCTTTACATCCACACGAAAAACAAAATTTACGCTTAAAACTATAATTCCAACATTACATACTTAACTCTGTTATAGCTTTAGAAACTTATGATGAGTAAATAAGGAAAATAAATATTTTTTATCATTTTATTTATTTTATAGATTGAAGAAATTCATGTTTACTGCCACGAGAAATAAGGACTCGAACATAATTTTTTTAAATTTAAATAATAATGTTTAATCCTTTCAAAAACTGTTTCATTTTATTATTTTTGCATTATAACGCCTTTCAGATTAGAAATTGGAGTAAAATGATTAAATATATACACGAACATGAGTTTATCTTATGTTCCTAATTTAATATTCACCTTTTTGGTATGTGTAGTTTATAAAATTAATTAAACATGAATCCGTAAAATAACTAAGATCTGTACGATTCAGTATGCAGTGAACTATAACCATGTTTGATGCATTTGAGGATAAGCACTTGATTAAAATATTTAAGTTAGCAGGAGAGATTCTATCCCAATACTTTTAAAAATTACTACTCTTTCTATCCCAATTTAATTAAAAAGATTCTTTGCATATTATTCCCAAAAGAAATATATAGATAAAATCTAATTTTACTTTTATATTTTCATATTACTTGCATTTTCTTTAAAATTTTAATAAAAGCAAATAGAAAAAAATTAAGTCAAAAGTATTTTAACAATAAACATCAGGTCTAATAGACCAAAAAAATTCAATTTTTTTTGACTTGATAACCATTGCGTTAAATTTTGCATTTTTATTCAAGACGTTAGCCGCGGTTTTAGCAAGTTTTGCCTCAATCAATATAATAGTGTGTCCTCTAAACCTATGTAACCTTCATGCCGTAAAAAACAGGCCAGTGAAATTTAGGATCACTTTTTGACCTTTTGCAACCCTAAAAAAAACTTTAAACTTTACAATTTTAATTTCACTGATGCGAATTGGCTAAAATAGTGCGAACGTTTGAAACTTAGCTAAAATTGCAAAGTTTTAAAATTAGAATCATAAAAAGTAAAAAGTATTTAATTTTTTTTGTTCATTAACTTCAAAATTATTACTCCGAATGGGCCACATAAGAAAAATGTATTACATAGATTAAAAGAGAGGGAATTATAAATAAGTATGTTTAGTGATTCATTTAATGTGTTGATGTGCAGTTGAGGCATGTGATGATCAATTTAGGGGAAAAATTAACAGATGAAGAAGTGGAGCAGATGATAAAGGAGGCTGATTTAGATGGCGATGGTCAAGTTAATTATGATGAATTTGTTAAAATGATGACAATCGTGGGTTAAATCTACCCTTTTTCATTGGTTCCCTATTCAAGATATAAGTGTTGTATTTGTCACCTATCATTAATTTTATTTGTTGTTGTATTGTTTATCTTCATTAGCATTAGCTAGTAAATTAATTATTAATTTGTCAATGACCAAATAGTAGAATGACTTTAAAAGTCTTCATTTGATTTGTTCAAATTATGTATTCTATTCTTTAGTTTCTAATCTCATTTTTCTTTCTTTTATTATAATAAAAATGAAAAAATTAATGATAGTTTGAATTTGAAATTCATCATAATATAAAGTATATATATGCACTTTGTTGGGTTTTGATTTTTAAATTATGTGGTTGTTTTTTTAGGTTTAATGTGAAAAATTATAATTGAGAAATAAAATAATCAAAAGTGTCGCTATAATTTAAAATTATATAACTACAAATTATATATATATAGTCATAGTTTAACGTCTTATATAATCCTTGATGCGTCAATCAATGATCTTTAAAATATTAATCTCTATATCTCAAATTGAGAAGTACTATATAATATTTTTTTATTTTGAATATTAAACATCCAGTTGTTATTTAAATAATTAAATACTAATATATATATTGTATATCATTACTGGTTTTATTATAATATATTAAAAAAATGACATGTCATTACCAATATATTAAAGTAATAAATAAAACTAAAAGTCATAAATTCCAACTTAACTAAATAAAAATTATTATAGATTATTAATTTATTAAATCTAAATAAATTACTTATTATTTCTAATATTACATTTATTTTGAACTGTTTATTAATTTAAAACGAATGCATTATTTTTTTTATTAAAAACCCCATAACTATAGTCTATATTCTTGAACTAATTAGAGAAGGGACAACAACTTTATCCAAAATTTCTCCAACTTTGATTCTAATAATAGACTTTGACCCATAGCCAATTGGTCGGCATGTCACTTTTTTTCCCCTAGAATTAGACAAAGAAACTTTTCTTATAAAACTTGTTCCTTTCCCATTTTAGATTGGCAATTGCTACTCTTTGACTAATTTCCCCAGCCAGAAAAGTAGATAAAACTCAGATTTATTCTTCTCAAATTCTTAGTCAGAGTTTGTCACACTTCAATTGTTCAACATCAAATCTCAAAAGCATTTTAATTGATCATGTGTTCTGAACGGGTTTTAATTATAAAACGACACTTTTAAGCCTTCCACATTCAGACTAATGCCCACTCAAGCCAGATAGGTTCTTTGCGGGAGGCAAAATTCTAACCCCAAATTTTAAACGGATGCATACATGAGTACGGTTCAAACCCGCGACCTCACTTAAACTAAAAAAGCGCATTACCAATTCATTTACAACTTGGGATTTCAAAAGCATATAATTTAGTGAAAGCATATAATTGAAAGACAAAATATTTATATCTGCCCACGCTTTAATAATTTTATCAAATATATTGATTTTTACAAAAAAAATTCCTCTCTGAAACAGATTCTACGTTCATTTTGTCGATAGATTCTATCTAATTTATTCGGACTTCAGAGAACTCAAAACTAAATCCTATTCTTAAACTAAACTATTAATCTAATTTATAAATAAAGCTATAATTAAAATATTATTAATTTAATTTTAACAATTTAAATACATTTTTTTACTTTTTATATGAAAAATATTCCTTATATATTTCTAATTAAAAATATTCTAATAAAAGGCAACAAATAATTCCACTAAATTATATTTTCTCTACAAATCAAAATAAAATAAAATATTTACTAATGAGTCTAATATCATAAAATTGATGGTCTAAAACTCGGTGTGTTTGACCTTTCTTTTCATTCCTTTGCACTAGACTTGTTTATGGGTCGGATCTGGACGGGCATTATATCTACTATTCAAATCCGGTCTGAACATTATATTTATATGAATTTGAGTCGAACTTTTTTTTGCATATATGCTAGATTTTTAACAATTATAAACCGAATAAAATTTTCCTACAATCTTGGTTGTAGGAAACTCCTACAACCATTGACATAACAATTATTAATTGGCCTCTTTCAACACATTTAATATATTTATAAAGTTATAATTTTAGTTCCTATATTTTATTGGAAGTTATATTTTAATTATTTAGAGTTTTTTTTTTCAAATAATACTCCAAAACTATAATTCTTGTTAACATTTTATCATGAATGAAAGATTAAATTAATAAAAATTAACTCATATATTGATAATAATATAGTCTAAATTTTAATTTACTATTATAACAATTATCTAAAATCATTTAAGTGTAACTTACCATAATTTTAAAAAACAAAAATGGGATAAATATATATTTATCTAAAATAATATATTATTTTTAAAAAAAATTATTAATAATTTTTTTTAATAGCTGAACTTATAAAAAATTATTTTTAGTTAATTAATTTAATAACTTTTGTTAATTTCATTTTTTTAATTTCATTCCAATTATTATTTTATTATATGTAACACTACCATTTAAAAAAACTAAGCCATATATTGTGTGGACATGTTTTGTGTAAAATATAAGAACTAAAAATGTAATTTTGTAAATATATTAAACTAGTCGAAAGCCCGCGAATTTGCGCGGAATTAAGGTTATATATAATTTAAATTATAACTTAATTCTAAAAAAGTAATATGAATAATTTCTAAAAAAATAAAAGTTTCAAAATGTGTGATTTAATAAAATAGAGAATAAAAATCTAATGTAATAATCCTTGCAATTTTAAAATAGTGATATCTATAATACATTTTATATTTTATATATATTTCTTCTACCAAAATTATTTTTTATCCGTCAACGACATATCTTTTATATCCTTACGTATCCCTGTATAGCTACTACATATAATGAAATGCGAATCGAATATCATGTTTTTCAAAATTTTACGATATTTATTGAATCTTCAGATGTAATCTGGGTGTCCTGCCATAGATAATAAAATTGATGTTCTTTTTTATTATAAAATGCGTATTGGATTAATACTGCATAGGTAAATGCTGCATATTACTCTTTTTTTTTATCATTAAACTGCTTTCAATTGTGAAGTTCTTGTTTTAATTTTTCTTTAAAAAACATTGATAAAAATTTCAATAATAAAAAAAGTATATTTATTTTTTATGTTTTTTTTTATATTTTACTATTATATCTTATTGACTTTATCTAACATGACATGAATTTAAAAAAAAACTTGAAATGTAAATTCTTTATATAGTTTGAATTGTGGCTTGCCCTATAAAATTTGAGTGACTTGTAAAAAAATATAAATTATTAGAATATGATGTGTTTGTAATTAAAAATAATCTATTTAATTCATTATGAATTTTAGTGAAACTAATTCTAAAGGCATATATTTATTTAGTCAATTACGATCAAGACTCTCAATAGTATGTGTTATCTACTATAGCATATCATTTTGTGCAAGTTAATCAAAGAGATCAAATTGCACTCATATCAGTTCTCTATAGCTAACAATATAGATTTCTTAATAAAATAGTGTGTCGTGAAACTATAAATCTTAGAACTAATGGTGATCATGCATGTTAATTATAAGAGCACATCAGTGCATAAACTTAGCCAAAGGAACGAATTTATAGTTTTAAGCATTTTGACCTCAATTGCACCTCTAGCAAAATAAAGGGAGTGAACTAACAATCAAAACATGCTTTTTTACTGAATAATGAAAAGGACAAATTTGATCATTAAAATGCTAACATGACTCAATCCTTAAATAGTATGGCAATAGGGGGATTTCTAACCCCAAATTTAGAAACATAATATAGATGAAAAGAAAAGTAGGTATTTTGATTCCATGTATGATAATGTTTAATTAAAAAAAAATAGTTTGAATTGTCGTATCATTGTTGAAACCCGTTTAGAACACTTCACGGTTTAGACTAAAAGTACATAATAGCAATCTCACAACTAAAATATATAATCATCGTCCGTGGTTGTTCTTCAATTGGCAATGCATTATAATCCTTCAACGATGTTTATGAAAGAAGAAAATTGAATGACAAAGATGATTATTAGTGAATAATTTGATCTCACATGACTATATGCATGCATTTACATTTAAAATAAATGCATTGTTGAAGATCTTGCGGTAATATTTGTTGGGAGTGCACCAATTACTTTTCATTTACGAATTTTCATCATAATACAGTAGATAAAAAGAAATCGTGATACATAAATTGGAAATAAATATGAATTGTAAGAGAATATACCTTTAAAATGATAATAAGAGTAAGGCTTAAATGCATCAAAAATCATGAACTATCGCGTGTTTTTGGTATTTAACACGAACTTTTAATTTTGGCTTAAAAATACATGAACTTTCAACTTTTTGCAATTAAGACCAAGTGTGAATTTTTTTTTTTAAACGGCGTCGTTTTAGGTCCAAAGCGGCACCGTTTTACGGCCAAAACGGCGTCGTTTTATGTCCGAAATGGTGTCCATGTTATTATTGCAAAAAATTGAAAGTTTGTGTATTTCTATGCCAAAAATAAAAGTTCGTGTTAAATACCAAAAACACGCGATAGTTCGTGATTTTTGGAGCATTTAAGCCTAAGAGTAAATGGAGTCCTAAGAGTAGAAAGCAATCCGTTGATTTTTGTATATGCAGCATCAAATGAATTCGGTGGTTTCACCATTATTTGCTGCAGTTTCAATTTCTAATATGTCTTGGATTTAAGAAGTTGATGTAAATTTCGGAGTTGCTGTTCTTTTAGGTTAATGAAGTTGATGTAAATTAAAAAACTTAACTTCTTACTGATTGGGGTGTTATCCTTTTGTACCAAATTTTTCAAACGTGATTTATCAAATCTAATTAAAATAATTCAATTAAAATAAGTATTTTGAAAAAAATAGGAACTCACCAAAAATTAAATAGATGTTTTTAAAAAAATGGGAACTCACCAAAAAGTACTATTTGGTGAGAATGAATGAGAGGGCTCCGTTGGTCCTCTCAATTATATAATATATAGATATAGATATATTAAAAGAGGCCAATCAATAAATGTCATATCAATGGTTGCAAAAATTTCCTACAACCAAGGTTGTAGAAAATTTTATTCTTATAAACCCGTCCATAATAAAACAAGATTATTCTGGGCTCGAATTTAGACCAAATTTGTGATAAGAAATATAAATAGTCTGGATGGATAGAGTCTTTGAAACCGGGGAGAGCGGCTGACTGAGCCTAGGTTGTAGCAAGCCTTTTCTTCTCTTATGATCTTTCTAATTGGATGAAAAGAGCGGTCCTAAATAAACCCTTTTTTTTTTTAGAACTTATCCAAGTCCTCTTGGACGTGCCTGGACATATAAATAAGAATGAGTGTCTCGAAAGGGGAATAAAAGAACGAGTAGCTTTTCAAGTGCTCTGAATCTTTCATATTTTTACTCAGGTCTTAAAATTTTATGTTACCTTTAAATACTCAAAAAAATTGATAGACCAAATTAATTCAATCCAATTTTTCTTCAACAAACAAAAGAACAAATTGCATCTTTGTTAAGAAAATATGATAAAAACTTACAAAAAACCCAAAATCAAATCAATCACAACTGCATAAGTTATACAAACTTACTCTTCCTGACTACAAATAAATACCAATCCGCAGTCTCTCAATCTGTTGATCAAATCTCCAATTTTTGAAAAAACTTAAAATAAAAATGGAAACCAACCAATGTAATTTCTTGAGGCGGTTTATCTAGTTAATCACAGTCGTACAGCACATGCAATTGGCGAAAAGAGAAGATCTACGCTTCTGCTTCTCTTTACTTTTCGATGGCGGTGCCGTGATTTCCTTCTTCTTATCTAATTTTGATCGGTTGGAATCCGTTTTTTCTGCCGGAATCACTTTCTCTTCGATTGTATTTTTATCCTGGAAAAGCAGTGGAGTCTTTTCGAATTCTTCGGTTCTGTTTGTTGCGAATCGGAGATCGAAATCAAAGCTCTGAGATTTTCGAATCTCTGCATTAGCAATCAAATTGTCAGGATTTGATTCGGTTCTGAATCTTCCCGAAACTTCTTGTGGCTCAAAACCACCGTCTATTAAGACAGGTGTTTCGACTTTTTCACACCGGTCACTGATTTGTACTGTGGATTCTGATGAATTAGCTTCTGTCACCTCCGCTTGAAATTTCTTTTCAGGAACCGGTTCGGTGTGGTGACTCACTGCAGTTTCTTGTGCTTGAAAACCATCACTTTCAAAGATTGGCATATCGAACTTTTGATGTTGTTCACTGGAATTATGTGCTGAAGCTGACAGGTTAGTTTCTGTCACCATCTCTGTCGCCACCGGAGCTTCAGGTTTCTCCATTGCCGACTCAACGTTAGAGATTGCAGTCTCTATGGCATGGAAACTAAAATCTGTTGCAGTAAAGATGTCACTGCTGCACAATTCTTGAGGATTCCCTTTGGATATCTCTTCCCCATTTATAACGTTTCTGACGATTAATTCTGCTGGAAGAGCTCTGAATTCTGGATCCTTCATCAGAATCATTTCTTCAGAGGCCTCATAACGGTTATCAGATTGCTCAACAGCCTCAGCCTCCTCGACTTGACTATTTCCGTTGATGGCTTCATCAGGAGCAACACATGCATCGAGTTTGCAACATTCCAATCTGCCTTCACTGTTTTTTTCATCGACAGTTGAAGAAATGGCTTCCAACATTTCAAGCTCATCATCCTGAATAGCATTTCTTTCAGATTTATCGCAACATTCTTCAAAAACCGTATTTTGATTGTTAGAATCCTCAAGAACCTTTAACTCCTCATCGACCTTAAGAACATCTCTTTCAGATTTCTGGTAGCATTCTTCAGAAACTCCATTATGATTGTCAGAATTCTCAACGACCTTTATTTCCTCATCAACCTTTAAAACATTTCTTTCAGATTTCTCGGAGCATTCCTCAGAAACTCTATTCTGTTTGTTAGAATCCTCAACAACCTTTATCTCCTCATCAACCTTAAGAACATTTCTTTCAGATTTCTCGCAGTATTTCTCAGAAACTCCATTCTGATTGACGCAATTCTCAACAACCTTTATCTCCTCATCAACCTTATTAACATTTATCGCAGAGTTCTCGCAGCATTCCTCAGAAACTCCATTCTGCTTGACGTAATCCTCAACAACCTTTATCTCCTCATCAACCTTAAGAACATTTCTTTCAGATTTCTCGCAGCATATCTCAGAAACTATATTCTGATCGTAAGAATCCGCAACAACCTTTATTCTCTCATCATTCTTATTATCATTTATTGCAAAATTCTCACAGCATTTTATAGAAACTCTATTCTGGTTGTCAGAATTCTTAACAATCTTTATAACTTTAAGAACATTTCTTTCAGAGTTCTCGCAGCATTCCTTAGAAACTCCATTCTGATTGTCAGAATCCTCAAGAACCTTTATCTCCTTATCATCCTGGCACTTCTCGTCGCTAGCAACAACATGAGTGATGAAAGGATTGAGATGCGAAGACTGGGGTTGCGATGCATTTTCCTTTTCGAACTCTGGTTCTCTGACCAACTGATAGTCATCATGCATGCTGTCTGCACAAGTTGATCCTTTGTCTGACAGCTCAAATTCTTGAGTAAGAACAGTGAACCTGTCTTCAGGTACAGAAATTATTAGTTCTGTTCCATTCACTTTACTTGCTTTATCTTCAATATTGACATCTGCTGAATGATCTGATGATGCAGTTGTTGTTTGGCTCAAATTTTTCTCATTCGCAACATCAACTTCAACTTCAAATCTATCTTGAGATGCCAGTTCTTTCAGTAAAACCTCATCCCTGTCCTCTCCCACGTCTGAATTAGCGCGAGAAACAACAGTTGCTTCGAGCCTATCAGATGTGTAAGTATCTAACAGGTCGCCATTTTCTTCGCCATTGCATTCAATACTCGATCCTGCCATGTCTTCAGTTTTCCGTGAATTTATGCTACCTTGTTCTAACCCGTCAGAACTAACTTTCATCAATTCAGGTTGGTCGGAAATTTGCTCCATGAAATCGTTTGATTCTGGATCATTTGCTGAGGATATTGCAGCAGAATCTGAATAAAATAGGATTTGAAGATCTTAAAGCTGACTCTTGCATGTTCTATGCAAGTGTATGCTATCAACTACTACTTTATCTTGTAAAATCATAAATTTCTACATTAGAAACCATAGATTTATAGGTAAAAAAATATCAGAATGAGTTTTAGTTAAGTAGATTGATTACAAAAGCTAACCTGTATTGAAGAAAGACTGCTCATCAATCAGACTATTGTTCATATCCACAACGTTTTCTTCCAAATCCGACATTATTTGCTTCGCATGATCTTCTAGTTCCTTTTCCAATGAATCTGCAGGTTGAATTTCACTTTCTTTCCCATCTTGTTCATCAAAATTGTTTTCAGATTTTGGAGATTCAACAAAAGAATGAACTTCAGGATTATCACCTCCTGCCCTTTGATCATCAGAGGATAACCCAGTTTCTTTCTGATGGTAATCCTTAGGTTCAATCGTCGGAACCACGTAATTTTCTCCTTTTAAATCATTCGCATCAACAGGTTCATTCATAGACTTCTCCTGACTTTCAGAATTATTGTTATTTTCTTCTGCATTATTACACCATAAAAAACATAGTGTTAGACAAAAAGCTCAACTAAAGTAAATTTAATAACTGGAAGTCGTACGTTAATTAATTACCTTGCAAGCCAGATGAGTTATTGTTGCCCATCTCATTTCCCATATTCAACTATCCAAATCCTGCAAGTGCAAATATAAACGACGCAGTTTGATGAGAAATGAAGGTACACAAGTTCAAGGAAATATAAAACGTGAAAATCAGAGTGTACGAGTCAGAAAATTAATACCATGATGATGATGGTAATGATTTTCACATGGGTGTTGCTATAGAGATTGGACGACAATTTTGATTTCGGCTACATTGCCAGAGTGTTACTACTTCATTATTCATTTACGTTGCTTAAAGTATAAGCCTTATTTTGGGTCACTGGTCTTCCAAAACTTCTACTTTATATTGTTGTTATTCTATGTGTCTCATAAATTTTAGGGAGTAATTAATTCTGAAGATCACTGAATTTTCGAGTTTTTTCATTTCGGTCACTAAACTATTTTTTTTTTCATTTTGATCACTGAACTTTCATTTTTTTTCATTTTGGTATTTTCCGGCCAAAAATACTTAGGTGGCAGCCGGAATTAATTTTTTTTAACCTGAAAACTTGCCATATAAGCATTATTTGATCTAAAAGCTCATTTTCAAAGTGAAATTATGTATATGTGATAAATTTTCAAAGTAAAACTTATAAAATCCAGTTTTCACATGTCAACTTCCGGCTGTCACCTAAGTATTTTTGGCCTGAAATACCAAAATGAAAAAAAATGAAAGTCCAATGATCAAAATGAAAAAAATAATAATTTAGTGACTGAAATGAAAAAACTTGAAAGTACAGTGATCTTCAGGATTAATTATCCAAATTTTAGGGATAATTGTAAAATGAAAAACAAATCACTTTAAAACCCCTCACATTTGTCTTAAATCACACTTGCTGTTTTTAGATTTTAACGGCAAAGCGACTTGATTTCACCCTTTTTTTCTTCTCTTGTTATTTCTTTTATCAATTATTGGTCGGTTTTTTTCTTCTATTCTCTCGCTCTATCCGTTTATTTTCACTCCTGACATTGCTAAGTAATTAAAGTTCAATGTCGGCAATTCCAAATATGATTTATGTAGACTATCACTGACTTGCCTTCATCATTGCCATCAAATAACCTTTTTTAGGACCGCTTCCAACTTGCCCCTCACAAAAAGAAAACAAGTAAGAGAGTTAATTAATAATGTATTTTTAGATATATTGATCAATTAAGGATAATACTTTTTCTTTTCGATCAATTAAAAATTAAACTATCTATTTTTTGTCAATTAAGAATACAATTGGATACATTAAAAAGAAAAAAAATTAGTACAACTGGATCATCTTGGTTTTAAAATTTGTTTATGTTGTACAATTGTATCATTAATTGACATAAAAATAGAGAATATTATTTTAATTGATCAAAATAATTAAATGACTAAATAAATTATTTGATCCCGAGTTAAGCTATAAGAGCTATAATCTTTACAAAAAAAACTATATATTGTTATACAGCAACTTAGTTATGATAAACCTTAAAAGGCATATTGTAGGGCATTTTCTTGTTCACCAAGAAAGGACATATTTGATTCCTAATTTTCTGTTGCTTTTCACAAAGTAAAAAAAATAAAAAAATCGTTGTTGGTGGTTGATAACAATCTACGGCGATTGGGTAGAAAATCATGGAAAAGTGCTATTTGATTTTATCCGAAATTACCTCTATAAATTTAATGTCCTTTTTCTTTTGATAAAAATCAAAATATAGAATACTCATCGTAGGAATTAAATCTACAACTTAACAGTTTGCCTTATAGTATTAAAATTTATAATTTAGAAATGGTTATAATACTATAATGGTAAAATAGAAGTTTGGCATAAATTAATCCATTAAGCTACCATTATTTTAAAATACACATGTTGAACATAGATTGATTTTCGGTGTAGAATGATGGAATTTGAAATAGTGGGTCAAGAATTGAAGATGTCTTGGTGTAAAAGCTTAGTCTAGGGACAGATACTTGTTTGTTTAAGCCAAAATCGGACCCTTGTGTTCTTTCTTTTTCTAATTAGTTTAGCAGAATATGAAGAAGAGTTGGTGGAAATCCAACTACATCTAATCTTTAATCTTTATTTAATAGAACAAAGTTACTTTAGCCTCTTAAATAATGATTATCACATTGTGTCAATGGAATTAAATTGAAATAATATTAAATTTGAACTTGACCCGCTTATAAATTGAAAACAATTAAATTTTATTTAAAAAATCAAATAAATGTTTGAAAATTTAATTCTAATACAAAAATATGAATATTATTGTAAATATTATAAGAATAAAACATAAATCAATTAAAGATCAATTAAATCTATGGGATTGTAAAGTTAGATATTTTGACATTCGAACTTAACTTGATACTCTATTAAAGTAATTCAAGTTTGAATCCAACTTAATTATTATTAAGTCAATTTTAAATATTTTAAAGTTAATTTAATTACCTTACGAGTTAATTTGAGTCAGAGTAATTTTTTAGTGTCCGCCCAAAATTTTGATACCAATTTAATTTTAAAAAAGTAATAAATTGTAATTCAAATGATATATACGTTTAGATATTATTCTAGTAAGATCATTGGATTAATTCCTCTTACGATCATCAAAATTCTCCTCTCTCAAAATATATATATTAAAACAATTAATTTGGTGAAGTTTGATGGATTAGGTTCATCAGGAGTCAGGACAAGCATTCATCATCACCAATTTTTTTAATAAAAATATCTTTATTTGATTTCGGTAAAATTGTTATCCTCTTCCACGGTATGAGAGGGAAAAGCCTGTTTGAGGTTAGGCTATGAAATGGGCCTTATAATTGGACATGAGCTACATTTCAGCCCATATTGGTATGAGTGAGGCCCATGTTAATATCATATTCAACTGCTGCAGTATTTCTCAGGGACTATTGATGTTTGACTTGGAAATTAACTCTCTTTTTCTGTGGAAATCGCATTGGCATTGGTTTCTAAAAGCTCCTTGTATTGCAGAATCAGATTCTAATTCTATTCTCTGACCAATTTAACAGATTTTTCATTTAATTATATTTAATTAGCAAAAAGATAAATAAATTATTATCTAAATTCTATCATTATAAAACACCTGATCTTAAATAAAAAATTCCATTTCATAAACATTAATGCTGCATATGTGTACTTAGCAATAGCTAATAACATCATGATTTTATCAATAAATTGTACCATATTAAATGGGGTAAATAATAACATGTTAATGAATACATCTTCCGTATTTTTTAGTTGTCCATTTAAAAAATATGTTTATCTCTAATTAGTTACTCCCTCCGTTCTTTTTTAGTTGTCCATTTAGCAAAATATTTTTATCTCTAACTAGTTGTCCATTTAGAATTTCAATGTGATTTTAACTATTATTTTCTAAATTGACCTATTCCTAATAAATGACTCCATGTTTTTATTTAAAAAGTATTTATTAACTAATAGGATTATACTCCCTCCATTTTTTTTTAGTTGTCCATTTAAAAAAAATTACACATATCAAGATAATGCTCATTTTGTCTTAAATTACAAAGAAAAATACTAATATAACCCCATTAGTTAATAAATGCTTTCTAAAGTAGAATATAGAATCATTTATTAGGCATGGGTAAATTTGAAAAATAAAGATTAAAATCACCTTGAATCTCTAAATGGACAACTATTGATGGAAAAATACATTTGCCTAAAGTGACAACTAAAAAAAATGGAGGGAGTATTAGTTTTTTTTGATAATTTAGGAGGGGAGCGCTTGTGGGAGGAATCAAACCCACGACCTAGCAGTTTTCTGCTTAGCGCTTATACCGTTTGAGCTAAAGCTCATTGGTTATATTAGTATTTTTCTTTATAAATTAAGTCAAAAGGAGCACTATCTTGGTATGTGTAATATTGGCTAAATGGACAACTAAAAAAGAACAGAGGGAGTATCTATTTAGAATTTCAATATAATTTTAGTTATTATTTTTCAAATTTATCCCTTCTTAATAAATGACTTTATAAGTAAAGTTACAATACATTTCTTAACAAATAGGGTTATATTTGTATTTATTTTTACGATATAAGACAAGACATCCACTATCTTAATATGTACAATTTTGGCTAAATGGACAACTAAATAAAACCGGAGGGGGTACGATAATTAAAATTCTTAAAAATATTTCAATTATCATCATATAATTTTGTATCCGATATGGTTTCGAGCAGTAAAACAAAGACATTTCACAAATACTTACTTTATTTAAAATCTAATAAATTCCTTTGAAAAAACAAATCTAATAAATTTAATCAAAAGCCATCTAAATACTATAAAATTGGATTGTTATAAAATACAATAAATCTCCAGTCCACTTCATCGTTATTCCAAAACATGTTTATCTATTAATAATCTAGTATATAATATACAATTTACATCGTACCGACTTAGAGTTAGAGCTGCAAATCTGAATTCACATTACAGTATTTCTTGAAAACTTAACGAGCAAGTTCATTACAGATACAGAGCTAAGATTCTGAAATCCAGCATGTTCATTATTACGTGTTACCGTATTCTTATTGGTTATTAAAATGGAATACACGCTAATTCTCCCTTATCTTAATTAACCCTTTTCCGCGCTACTTCCTTGAAGACGTGGCGCACAACCTATAAAAACAAGCCACCTCTGCATCTATTCTCATCTCATATTCCAAAATCCATTAATTTTTTTTGAATCAGTGATTATTAACACAATTTACATGACAAAATTATTCGAAAAAAGCATTGAGTACTTACTTGATGCGCCTTCAACCATCAGCCATGCACGTAAACGATGGCGTTTAGCTTTTGCTGCAATTTACTGCTCCAGAGCTATACAATCTCTCACCAAACTTGCCATAGTAAACAAAAAAAGCATCAGAATTACAAATTCTTCATCGTTTTCTGTTCTTGATATCAAGACCAGTACCTTCAAGATCACGCAAGCAAGCCTCACTGAGCTTGTTAAAGAAAAAAACCACAAACAGCTTCAAGAATTAGGTGGCGTATCCGCCGTGGCTTCTGCCGTCGAGACGGATATCGAAGGCGGCATTTCGGACGACATTGCTCGTCGACAAGAAGCATTCGGGTCTAATTCGTATAAGAAACCACCCACCAAGAGTTTTTTTTATTTTGTGGTTGAAGCTTTTAAGGATCTTACTATTGCTATACTTTTAGGCTGTGCAGCGCTTTCTTTAGGGTTTGGGATTAAAGAGCATGGTCTTAAAGAAGGATGGTACGACGGTGGAAGTATTTTTCTTGCTGTTTTTCTAGTCATTGCTGTCTCTGCCGTGAGCAATTACAGACAGAACAGACAGTTTGATAAGTTGTCGAAAGTCAGCAACAATATTCAGATTGATGTTGTGAGAGGTGGCAGGAGACAACAGGTTTCAATCTTTGAACTCGTTGTCGGAGATGTTGTTTGTCTCAAGATCGGAGACCAGGTTCCTGCTGATGGTTTGTTCATTGACGGACACTCTCTGGAAATTGATGAATCGAGTATGACAGGGGAGAGTGATCATGTCGAAATTGATCACCACCGAAATCCATTTTTATTCTCTGGTACTAAAGTAGCAGATGGATATGGTCGGATGCTTGTTACTTCGGTAGGCATGAACACGACATGGGGAGAGATGATGAGTCATATCAGCCGCGACAACGATGAGCTGACACCTCTTCAGGCTAGGCTTAATAAACTCACATCGTCTATAGGTAAGGTGGGTCTAGCTGTAGCTTTTCTTGTTCTTGTAGTTCTGTTGGTTCGCTACTTCACAGGAAACACACAGGATGAGAATGGAAACAAGGAGTTTAACGGGGGCGATACGAAGACAGATGATATTATTAATGCAGTTGTCGGAATTGTAGCAGCAGCAGTTACAATTGTTGTTGTTGCAATCCCCGAAGGTTTGCCGTTGGCGGTTACGCTTACTCTGGCTTATTCCATGAAGAAAATGATGGCTGATCAAGCAATGGTGAGAAAGCTCTCTGCCTGTGAGACTATGGGCTCTGCTACAACAATCTGTACGGATAAAACAGGCACTCTTACAATGAACCTGATGAAAGTAACAAATTTCTGGCTAGGCCAAGCTGAACAAATCACTTCTTCATCAATTTCACCCCATGTTCTTGACTTGATCAGACAAGGAGTTGCTCTCAATACAACCGGTACTGCCTACAGATCAGCGAATCCGCAATCAGAGTTCGAGTTTTCGGGTAGTCCCACGGAGAAAGCTATTCTTTCTTGGGCCATCCTGGAAATGGGAATGGATATGGAGGAAGTGAAGCAGAGTTGCAACATTCTTTATGTTGAAGCTTTTAACTCACAGAAGAAAAGAAGTGGAGTTCTGATAAGGAAGAAGCTTGACAATACAGTCCATGTTCACTGGAAAGGAGCAGCAGAAATGATACTCGCGATGTGCTCAAGTTACTACGACGCTTCAGGGATGATCAAAGATTTAGATGGTCAAGAAAGGACCATTTTTGAGCAAATTATTCAGGGAATGGCAGCTAATAGCCTTCGGTGCATTGCGTTTGCACACACACAAATATCAGAACAGCAATGTGAGGGTGTGTTACAAGAGAAAAAGTTGAAAGAAAGCAGCTTGACACTTCTAGGCCTTGTCGGAATCAAGGACCCGTGTCGACCAGGGGTGAAGAAAGCTGTCGAAGATTGCCAACATGCTGGAGTGAACATCAAAATGATCACAGGTGACAATATTTTCACTGCAAGAGCTATAGCGATTGAGTGTGGAATTCTGAAGCCCGGTCAGGATATGTACACCGGAGCTGTAGTTGAGGGCGAAGAGTTTCGGAACTATACACATGATGAAAGAATGGAAAAAGTTGATAGAATATGTGTTATGGCAAGGTCTTCACCTTTTGACAAACTTCTGATGGTGCAGTGTCTTAAACAGAAAGGCCAAGTGGTGGCAGTAACCGGTGATGGCACCAATGATGCACCGGCGCTAAAAGAGGCTGACATCGGATTGTCTATGGGGATTCAGGGCACTGAAGTTGCCAAAGAGAGCTCAGATATTGTCATATTGGATGATAATTTTGCTTCTGTAGCAACAGTTTTAAGGTGGGGAAGATGTGTCTACAACAACATTCAGAAATTCATTCAGTTTCAGCTTACGGTCAATGTAGCCGCATTGGTGATCAATTTCGTAGCAGCTGTCTCCGCCGGTGAAGTCCCGTTAACAGCAGTTCAGCTACTGTGGGTGAATCTGATCATGGACACCCTCGGCGCTCTGGCTCTTGCTACAGAACAACCTACCAAAGAGCTAATGGATAAAAAACCTGTGGGGAGAACTGAGCCACTCATCACCAACATAATGTGGAGGAACCTGTTAGCTCAAGCTTTGTATCAGATAACGATCCTTCTGACGATGCAATTCAAGGGAAAATCGATCTTCGGTGTGACTGAGGAGGGAAAGGACACGTTGATCTTCAATACTTTTGTCCTGTGTCAGGTTTTTAATGAATTCAACGCAAGGAAACTGGAGAAGAAGAATGTTTTCGAGGGAATACATAAGAACAAGCTGTTCTTGGGGATAATTGGTGTAACCATTGTTCTTCAGGTATTGATGGTTGAGTTTCTGAAGAAATTTGCAGACACAGAGAGGTTGAATTGGGGCCAATGGGGTGCTTGCATTGGAATGGCAGCTGTTACATGGCCAATTGGATGGATAGTCAAGTCGATACCAGTTCCAGAAAAACCGTTTTTCAGTTATTTTCATTGGAGGAAGTAGAATTTTTAAGCAGATGTTTTTATTTATTCGTTCATTTTTCTTATGTAAATATAAATTCATCAGATTGTTTATCTGTATAGAATTTTTTGATCTCCTTGTGAGATGTATTATATTTCAGATTCATTTTGTAATATTTACTATTGAATTGCTATTTGATTGACATTTATATTCAAGTCTGTCTTATTGCACCAGAAGATTAAAATAAACACCCCAACAGTCTAAATCCTTCAATAGAAACATATCACAGTGTAATACAGAGGCGCCAGCACACGAGGGCACCAAATGAAAAATCCCAGACCTAATTACATATTGAGGCAAGTTTTGTGTGCCTGTATCAGTGCCCCATGCTTTTATTGTAGATCCGAAAGCAATTTTTACAATAATTTCACCACAGTGGAGATAAAATTAAGATTTTAAAGTTTCTCCCAATCAGATAACGTTACATTATGGTACAAGCAAGTCCGTCTAAGCGGGAACAGGTTCAGGTATTTTGCCACTGTCGATAGGAGAAACACTGTCGTAGTAATCGACCAATACTTTCCAGCCACCAGGGCACATAAATCCGTCAGGAGGACTCTCTTTGGTCTTTGCAAGTGTTCGCATCTGAAATTAATGGGAGCAAGCTTTAATCATGCTCGAGAAATATCAAATGTAATGCGACAAATTTAAGTTATATTGCCTATCCTGCTCTTAAGACTTTATATTTACTATAGTTTTTCGGGTGTTTCTTAAAAGGTCAGAATTTCACCCTTCCAACTTGGTACAAAATATCAAAAAAGAATACATTCGTGGTTTTTGACAAAACCAACTTGTCAATTTTAAGTCAATTTACAAATTCCACCTTTGATCATCAAGACAGATGTCACATTAGGGTGTAAAGTGAACCAAAATTAACAAATTGTGGATTCTTTTGTCCAAACTACAAACTTGGACTCTTTTGTGCCAAGTTGGAGGGTCGAAATGAATGTAACAATTAAGTTATTCTGCCTATTCTGCTCTTAAGACGTTATATTTACTGTAGCTTTTCAGGTGTTTCTTAATGTATTAGAACTAGTGTGTCATGTCGTTAAAGAGTTAAGTACACTACATACCTTTGTGCCGGATATGAAAACAAAGTCCTGAGCCCTTGTGGGATCAAAAAATGCCATTTTACCCTGAGTCTTGTCATATGCAGCAACCTGAAAATTAGAAAACCAATTAATAATCACCGAAAATTTCAATTTTCCATTAAGGAAGCATAAGCAGAATTCAAAAGTATCTATTGTAAGCAAAAGGTTCATATACCTTGAAAGGAAGAATATTAAGCCGCTCCAGTCCTGGAGCCATACTCAGCACCTTCTTTCCATGGTCAGCATCATACAAGTCTCTTTTCTCAACGGGATGACCCATTCCAGCAGGATCCCGACCAACAATGTAAAAGTTAGCTCCTGCATTTATCCGAGCTTTTGCATGCCACTGAACCTCAGTCGGACCTGCATAGTGCATGGGAGATGGGAATATAGAAACCACAGTTGTCTCAGGATCAAGTACACCATCTTCAAGCACCTGAAAATATATCATCACATACATTGTAAGTCATCACTGGCCAAAGTATATCTCCACAAGTCCTCTTGGCAAACACAGGTTTTGGGGATAAACATTTGAAACCATAATGCCATAACAAAGCTGTGAAAAACAAACATAAAAGTTACACGAAATAATGATAATAACGGATTACTGGCACCAACCTTCTCATGTTGTTTCATTCGCCAACTAAGTGGAACATCATCTGCCTTTGTAAAGCCTCCCAATGGATGAAGCAGAAGGACAGGGTTCTTATAGCCCATCTCAAGAAGCCGCCTACGAGTATCTGTCATTAGTAAAGCATGACCATTGTGCACAGGGTTTCTGAGCTGAAAAGCAAATACAGCATCCGCGTTACGTTTGGTGAATTCCTGACGGAGTTCTGCAGGTGATAACCGAAAACGATCAAGACCGTCATGGTACTTGATTGGTTCTATAACCTCCAGGTCGCCTCCAATCAACCAGTTCCCAGACTTAGCTAAAGATTCTTCAACAAATGGTAAACCAGGGGCAGTAGTTCCCCATGTTCTTGCTATCCGTTCTTCTATGGGGTGCTTGTAGATCTCGATACTGGAACAAATAATAAAATAAACAGAAGGTTAAATATTTTTGTGATTATCAAAAAGTGACCAAATTATAAAAAGTTACAACACGATTGCCGAACTACGAATTTTGTAACAACCGGAGGTCACCCATATATTTCAGATCAAACTTTGCTGATGAGGACAGTGAATAATAGAAAGTTGGTATAAACAATGACCTAGTGAACTAAGTTGGTGGATGAGAAATAAACTATGATCACACACTTATATTTCCTAATAAGCATAAATGACAATGGCTACATGCAAACTACAAAACAGCAATTTTGGTGAATTGTCCTAGCATGTTGAGTTCTCTTAACATGTATCAATGTGGTAACTACAGCTTATGGACAAATATGGTAATAAATACTTAAAAAGTTATAAAAGACAGTCCGACAATTAATGCCATATGCACAAAGTAGTCGTAGTAGCTAGCTTACTCGATCGCCTATTCTTTCAAAATAGAAGCGAGTAAATAATGTACTTGGCAGCATTCAGAAAGTAAATACTTTCACTCAACTGCATATTGCGAGAAAGATGGAGATAGTAGCATTGAACAAAACTTTTAAACATGATTGTGTACATTTTTTTAAGGAAATCGTCAAGACAGCAGGGGAATAAAAAGCAAACCAGCAAGATTTAGAAACAGTTTGAAGGCAAAAAATGTAATATAAACTTGTGAAACATCAATGAAATGTTGATCGGAAGTTGAAATGTTTTCCTTACCACAGGCAATTTTGTTAATAAAAAAGATGCAAAAAAGAGAGGAAGAAAAGAATGTGCTCCCTCGCCAAATACTCTAAAGGTCACATATTAGACCACAAATCTAAATTCTAAAAGGAGCTTCAAAACATGTTCTTTAGAATATTAAGATTTCAAATTGCATAACGAATCAAACATTGATCAATGGAATCAGTCACAATTTATTCTGACAAAGTTAGAGCAAAAACATTTCAAAAATTCTAAATATCCATGTCAAAAAGATGATTCTTTGACCTCATATTACAACCCCAAAAAACCTAGAGCAAAGAATGACACTAAAGGCCATCACTTTTTTAGTTTTAACCCCAACCATCATTTTGCCTAAGCTGCAAGATATCTCCTTTACTACCAAGAGATTACCAAATTTCTTTTACCTAAAAATATAAGCTCAGGGCATCTCCAGCCCAAAACTTAAAAATAATGTAAAACTCACACTACTGTAGGTTTTCTACGGTGTTGTTACTCCAATTCATTACCGTATATTTCACACTAAAAGAATACTCTCACATCAATTTTCACATCTTCACCTAGCAGTAAAAACTGAAAACGACAGCAAAATAATTTCAGGTACAAAAACAATAGTTGCATCAAAAAAACATTCCAAGATCACCTTAAAAAATCCATCTCTATCACCACTCCTAAAATATGCAAATTTATATAAAACAAGACCATTATACAAAAAAAGAAGTTACCACTATTGTAAAACTTACTCATTCAGAATGGCGACAGTGTTATCATCCGAGTCAACAAGAGCGACCCGTTTCGACTCACCGATCCGCTGCTTCATCAGATCATCAATAGCAAGCGCAATCGGAACAGACATATTAACAACCGACCCGTCATCAAGACGGAGACAGTTAAAATGAAGAGTTTGGAGGAACTCGGATTCTCTCATGAATCCGGCGAGGGGACTAGCCCAACCTTCGCTTAAAACATGAACCCATTGAAGATCAATCTTCGTCAACTTAACTTTAGGCAACGAAATCGCCTCTTTTCTTTTAACATCTCTCTCAGACTTTTCAACAAACAGTTGGACGAGCTTCCCGCCGTCGGGTTCAATCAACCCGGCCCGGACACGAACTGCTCGTTTTTTTTGAGAGAATGATATTTTAACAGGAGAGGCGAACTGGGTAGTGAATGATTTTGGGAGAGAGTGACGAGGGTAAGTGGGTCTGTTGACAAGGTTTGAGAGGGAAGCCATTAATGAAGAAACAGAAGCAGAAGACAGGCTCTTCTCTTCTGTTTGGTTTTTTTGATTAATAAGGTTGTTTGGTTTTTAGTTTATTACAGAAATGTTAGATTTAAAGGAAGAAGAGAAGATTAATTTGATTAATGGTTTGATTAATCAAATGAAACAGTTATAAGTTGTGATGGTGACCTTATTAGATTGGAGGTGAATTTATAAGTAGTGGATTTGTATAAATTTAATAAATTAATGGGAGGATGAACCTGGACACTTTTCCTTTTAATTGTATTTTAGGTAATTTTTTTAATCTAGGTGGGATTACAAAGAAACATTAATCCGGCCAATTAATATTCAAAATATAAATTAATGTAATGTTTTTAAATATTTAAGTATACTGTAGAGTACGATTTTTTAAAATATATTTTGAATGTGTTTCGCATGCCATATGAAAATATTATAAGTTACTTGATAAAATTTGATATTATACGTCATCCAGTATTGATTTATATATTAATTTTATTTGGATTTGGATTGATTTTTTTGAATATATAGTAAAATTTAATTAATTATAAAAGCTCAATCATGCACGAAAAATAAAGAATTAACACAAAATCAGACTCGTGTCGGATTTAATGGAGTATATATTTATATTTATGCTTAAACGAACCCGACAAGTGCCAAGGTCAATATTTAGATTTAGTCCTCAATGTTATATGAGAGCTTGAATTTTTACAAATTCAATTATTTAGTATTCCTACATTTTCATTCAACCAAAAGAATAGTACTCTAGTGGACTTCTCCAAAAAAGAAAATTAAAATAGTAACAGTAGTACAAAATGGCAACTATAATCAATGTTGCCTTTATTGAGGTTCCAAGAAAGGGAGAATCTTGTTCATTTTCAATTCAAAGATGCACCAAAATTAAATTCACTTTTAAGTGCCAAACAAAAAGGTTCAAATGTTTATGTCACAAATCACAATGCATACCTTTAAATATACTAGTATTTGAACAAATTTAAACTGTATATTACTCGCATCCTGGTTAGGTTCATGGAGGATCTTTATTGTGCTCAAGAGCCAAGGTTTTATAAAAGAATATGTGTCACTTTTATTATTTATATTTAGGGAGATTGGAAAATGAAATTTTAACATTTCATGTCAGTAACGATTTAATTTTAATATTGAAAATATTATAAGATAAATCTCTAATTTTATATTTTTCTGGATTCTGTAATCCTAATTTTAATTTCCGACCATTTTCTGCATACATAAAATGCGGAATTACTAAGTCATTAACAATGTGGCAAGACTTCTAAACGCAACCCTCTTTTTAAAATTTCTATTAAAAAAACGGCGTCGTGCGATCAAAATAAAACCGATTGATTTTGAATAAAATAGTACCATTCTTCTTCTTCTTCAAACCTAAACACCTAATATCAAACATATCAAATTTATTCTTCTTTTTTCAAATTCGTCTTTCTTTCGATTTCTAGCTCAAATTATTTCTAGAAATTAAAATTAGGCTACAAAATACAAAAATAGAAAAATTAAAATTTATTTTATATCATTTTAAATATTGAGATTAAATCGCAACAAATAAGAAACATTGAGATTTGTTTTATCAATACTTCTTATATTTATCACTTTATTTTTTTATTTGATTTTAATTAGTTTAAAAAAAATTATTAACAAAATTTATATTTATATATTTTATTTTTAATGCATTATATATATAAATAATAATATGATATTATCTCCGTCTCAAAATAATAGACTTTTGATAAAACACAATAATGATAAAAATATTAAGTTTGTATAAATTGATTTTTTAAACTTCTTTTCAATTTTATCCTTTCATAATTTTTAAATATATAAATAGTGTATCAATGACCAATTTTTTTATTGAAATATAAAATCATTAATTTGGTTGATATGCATATTTACAGGGAAAATAAAAAGGGTGAGGATTTTTACACTCCACTATTTTAAAATCGCACTCCACATTAAGTTCAAATGATTTTAACATCCTTTCTCAAAAGTCAATTAAGTTTTACTTTCTTAATATTTCACAATATTGTACTCCTTTAATTATATTTATTAACTCTTACATTTTGCATAATTATATTTATTGACTAATTTTTAGTTCTAATTTTTGAAAAACCTGGTTTTAATTAATTTTACTCATTTTCATCTTTTTATATTATTTATATTCTAAAATATTGCTTCTTATTTTTTTTAGATGACAATTCAATATTAATATTTTTATAAACATATAACATCATATGATATACTATAATTATTTAATAAATTTTTAAAATAAAGTTTTATTTCTCATGTATGTATAAATAATTGAGATAAATTGTAAATTTAAAACAATCTTGAAATTGCAAAACTATATATAAACCATGAATAATTATAAATGGTAATAAAATTTTAGTATAGAAATGTAATATAGTTTTTATACTATCTTATAAAAGATAAAAATTACTTATAAAAAATTGAAATTGCCCAATCTTGTATCATTAAAACTCAAAAAATTAATTCTAAATTTTAAATTATTTTAAAGTTAATTTCTCCATGTTAAAGTATAATATAGTTGTAAGATTTTATTTTTTAAACCTTTTAGCTGTAAACTTGTATAATTAAGGAAGTTTTGGGCTAAAAATAATAAAAGTAAACATAGAATAATGATTGGATAAAACACTTGTAAAATATAAAAAAAGGTAAAGAAAATAAATTGGTTTCAATGGAGGATAATAACGTCATTAATAATTAAAAGTGGAGTGCAATTATAAGTCGTGGAGTGCAAAATTCCAAATAAAAATTATACTCTCTTAATTGTTTACCAAATATAAAAAATGCCTATAAGGCTATACTTTAAAACGCAACAAAAAAACGTAGTGGCTAATTAATTCAAAATTATTACACTCTCAAAATGTTATCAAAATTTTCTTCGAGAAAATCATTATAATATCACCTTAAACAAATATTTTTTTCGTTCTATTTTAAAAGTCTCATTTATTTTTACACAAAACTTCAAAAAATATTTTTTATTTTTGTTTTTTAATATTTTTTTCATGTTTTGCTTCTATTAGCGATAATAGCATTTTACATAGAGTTTCTTTAAACTGACTAAAAAAATGATAAAAAGAAAAGTCCAATATAAAACTAATCTAAAAATATAAATGGAATTGTTAGAATGGGTCATCGTAAAATAAAAATTAGGACATCTAAAACATGACGGAAAAGGTATTTTGTTTAAACATATAAATAATTTTTCTATTATTTTCCTTTTCTTTTATGTACTAAATAATTATAAATAGCATGTAAATTAATTATTTTGAGAAATGTAAATATTATATACTAGTGCAAAGTCATACATTTAACTATAAAGAATGACTCACTCCACTTTTCGCAATTTAATTTTTTATTGGTTTATAATAGAGTTGTTCATGAGCCGGATTCGGACCGAGTCTATTGGACTTTTTCATTTTTTAAGTAATTTCAAACCCGGCTTGAGTCTGAACCGGACTTTATTTTTACCGTCCAAATTTGATCCTTGCACTATATTTTTGCAGGCTAGGCTAGATTTTTACGGACCAACATGTAAAATTAATAAAATAGAATTTGAGCCCGCCTATAAAATAACAAGCTTTTCCAGGCTCAGAACCAAAAATTAATGTCCAAACCTGACCCCAAAAATACAGGTCAGACGGATACTCAGTTCCATGAACAAGTCTAGTTTATAATACTTATCCTTTTAGAATATTAAGAAAGTATTTATTATAATATTTTAAAGGTAAAAGGTATAAAAAAATTCATAATTTTTATAAAAATACAAATCAGTCCTTTTACTTTGTTGGATCAATTAAGTCCTCTTTATTTTCAAATAAAACAAATAATCTCTTTAGCAGTGTTTTAAAAAACGAACCGGTGAGGTTACCGGTTTAATAAAATTTAAAAAATATCAGGTTCACCGGTTTTTTAGTGGTTTAACCTCTGATTCACCGGTTCAACATCGATTTTTACTGGTTCAATCCGGTTCAATCCAGTTCAACCCGGTTCAACTAAAATAACCGTTTTTTGTTGTTTTAGACCGGATTCCGGTTCGACCGGTCCGGTTTTTATAACACTGCTCTTTCGTCCAACACTATTAGAAACACTCATTAATGACCGACATGTCTCTCATAATCATATAGAAAAAAAGTTCAATAATAATTGTAATGTTTAAAATATTTACCAAAAAATTGAGGGGGTAAGGGTTCCAAAAATAAACTAAAACGGTTTATTTGTTCGATTTTAAAATAATGAGGGTTTAATCATTCAGTTATAAAAATATTAGGGTTTAATTGTGCCCAGAAAAATAAAAGGGTTGCTTTGTACTATTGAAAAAAGTCGAAGATTTTTGTACTTTTTGCCTATTTTAAAATTTCTTAATTTTCATGTTAAAACTAAATACCATAAATATTAAAAATTAGAAAGAGTATTACTATTTATAATAAATTATAAAACACTTCAAAGTTGGAAATAATACTCCATACTTTAAGTTGACGTTTAATTTTTAGTCAAAATCTAAAGTACATAAGCTAAGAAAGTTACTAATTTTATTCAATGGTCAATCTTTATAGGCTCTAAATCAATTTTGGAATTTTGATTGTATTCTTTTTTCTACGGTCTATTCTTTAGTTAATTGAACAAAAATATTTTTATATTAAATTTAAATTTTATCTTCATATAACTAGTCAAAAACTCAAATTATTAGTTCGTAGTTGCCAAATAAGAATTTTTAAAAATTCTTAGGGTGATGGTCAAAAATTATTACTCTTTTTTAATAAATTGATTTTTTTTTAATGATATGTATTGTAGTTTATATAGAAATTCATTATAGACTTTTGATAAAAATAATAACTAAGCTATACACATAAACAATTTATTAGTCATCTACTTATATTTCTATATACTTTAAGAAATTATTTAAATAATTAATTAAACTCAGAGTAATATAGCTAATGATTAAAAACTTATATATATTTAATTTTTTATCTTTTAAATATAATATATTAAAAAGTATGTATAATATTGTAATACTGTCATACTTTTCAGTAATGTAAAGTACCCAATCACCACTAATAGCGTGCGATATTCAAATATAACCGGATTAACCAATCAAATCAAACTGAAATTTGAATTTAATTATGTTTTCGGTTAACTCAATTCGGCTATAATATAATTAATAAATTTAAAATTTTAATTAATGTGGTTTGGTTCAATGTAAATTAACAGTATCAACTCAATTACTGAATTATTCCATACATTATGTTATCAAAAATTAAATTTTTTAAATTTTAATTTTTTAAGGTATTTCTATAATATATATATAGGATGTAGATATCATTTTTCTCTCTAAATTTATATACAAATTAACACCGAAATTCTGTTAGCAAAAATTATTTTGTTAGTTATACTTCAGTTATATATTTTGATTCGGGTTACGGTTATTATTATTTTTTTTTAAAAAAATCAGCTATAGTTAATTTGGTTTGGTTTGATATCGAACGGACGCACAGCAGCACTAAGCACCAAATAATGTCGATATTAGTTGGAATAATTTTTCCCTTTTTCACTTTCCATGCAATCACATGGCTGTTTGAAAGAATCAAAGGTCAAATACTCTCATATAAGGTCAAAAAAATAAATCAAACGCTCACCTACCTGTTAAATCCAAGATCTCAAGACTCAAGCCACCAACAAGGGCAACTATATGTCTGCTTCAAGAAAATCTTCTAATGGATTTAATTTTCGATTTTAATAATTAAAATAACTGGACTAGCCAACACTTTATAAAAGCACTTCAATTATTGTTGATGGATGATTTAGCTAAAAGAAATTATTGTTACTTGATTTGTTTGTAAGTGTATTTTAAAATAAAAATTAAATTAGACACGTCTATAAATTAAGTTTGTCTAGTTTAAAAATCGGTGTCCTTCCTATATCTAGGCATTTAGCTGAATATTTATATAAACTCGTTAAAGCTCGATCAACTTGATTGAACTTAAACATTTAAGTTTGGTCAGAATCCAAATTCTTGTCAAATCTGATTTTTTGCGGTTACTTTTAACTAAACTTATAGGCATGTCCAAAAAAATTGACATAAATCCGAATTTAAATACATAATAAATGACAAAATCACCGACGGGAGTTTATGATGGAGTGATAAGAGTTTCTTTCCCCTTAAAAAGAGATTTCAAATTCGAACTTTGAGTATGGAACAACTTTAAAAGCTTTTTGAAAAACCTTTTGTGGCCTTAATGGAACCTATTCAGTTCGGTCAAGATTAGTAGGGGCCGCTGACGTCAAGTACATGTACTCAAAAAATAATGATACATATTTCTCTCTCCCACAATTACATATGTTCCATATATAATTGATGTAAATTAAGAACTATCATGATAATCATCAAATAAATCCCTTCAACCTTCAATTAAATCTCTATCAACTAAACTATGTCCAGGCATTTTGATGACCCCATGATCTTTCATCAATTTCCTTACTCTCTTCACATCTTCCCATTTATCAATACTTGCATACATATTCGACAAAAGTACATAATTCCCACTAGTTTCTGGTTCTACTTCCATTAATTGCTTAAGTGCAAACTCTCCCATCTCCAAATTTCCATAAATTCTAGCTCCTCCTAATATAGACCTCCATATTATTGCATTTGGCTTCATAGGCATGCTCTCCACTCTATGTTTCACCTCGGTAAATCTCCCGGCTCGACTTAAAAGATCAACCACACACCCGTAATGCTCGAGTGTCGGCTCAACACCGTAAACCTTCTTTATAGACTCAAAAATTTCGCAACCCTCCTCGACTAAACCAACATGTGAGCAAGCACACATTGTGACAATAAACGTTGCATTATCAGGAACAAAACCCTCGAGTCTCATATTTTCATACAGATCAAGAGCTTTATGTTCGAACCCGTGAATCGCGAAGCCTCCAATCATTGCATTGTAACATAAAGTATCTCTCTGAGACAATTTATCAAACAGTTGGTGTGCAATATCAAGAAACCCGCATTTCGAGTACAATTCAATCAAAGAAGTACCCGCATATGAATTCAACCTAAGATTATTACTCTTTAATATATAAACATGAGCCCATGCACCTTCATTAAAAGCACCTAAATTAGCACAAGCACTAATCAAAGCAACAAACGTAACTTCATTCGGCTTAACTCCAGAACTTTGCATGGTATTAAACAAACTCAACGTTTCAAATGATAAGCTAGCATTACGTGCATAAGCAGCTAACATAGAGTTCCACGTGGCCAAATCAGGTTTACTAATCTGATCAAATATATATCTAGCCAAACTCAACTTACCAATATTTGCATAGTAATTAACCAATGAAGCTTGAACAAACTGATCATAAACCGGTTCAAGAAACTTAACCACATGGGTGTGGAGGGCTAAGCCGTATTGAACCCAAGGGTGCAACCCACAAGCTTTAAAGAGAGACGGGTAAGTGTAAGAATTGGGTTTAACAGAATTATGACACAGAACTGAGTTGTATAAACTGAAGGCTAAGTGGGTGTGTTGAGTTTGATTTGCAAAGGAGGAAATCAATGTGTTGAAGAGGAAAATTGTTGGGTTTTGAATTTGGTTAAAGATTGAGAGTGTGTGAGGAATGTCTAGAGTTGAGGAACAGTAGAGGAGTTTACTGAGTGGGTATGTGTGGAGAGTGAGAGTGGATTGGATCATTTGGGCATGGATTTGTTTGAGAGTGGTTAGGGTTTTGCATTTTTGTAAGAGTTGTAGTGTTGGGTGTCTGAAATTTTGGTTTGGAGATGTCATGAGCTTCATGTACTGTATCAAGTTTAGTTGGCGCTATAAGTTTTCTCAGGCTATAACCATTTCATACTTATTGGGCTTACTTTGGACAAAGACTATGAGGTGGCCTATTAGAGCCCATTTCTGATTTGAATAAAATTTGCAATTTTTTTTTCTTTTCAAGAAAATAAATATGGAGATTCTATCTTCTTGTTCTTATTTTCTTAATTGGATTTCTAGCCTTTTTATTTTATAGCAAATATTGCAAAATGAAGCTCATTCTTTATCCAATGGAGGAACTCATATTGACTGCATATTGGAGAAGACAGACAGCGGTGGCATTTCACCGAAGTGGTGGCGATGTAGTGGTTGGAGTGCGAAAAATCGGTAGTGGGAGTGAAAATTTTGAAATAATTTTATTTCAGGATATATAAAATCCGGTTTAGTTAAATTAAGTGGAATTTATAATTAGTTAATTAGAAAAATTAATAATTTTAATATAAAAAAATTATAGTAATAATTACTTTGGTTTCATTTTTAATTTGGTTTGATTTAATTATCATGGATTTGATTGAATGGAGGGGGCGTTGTCACGTCAACAAATTGCTGATTTGACAGTAATATGGATTCTTTACTGATGTAACGCAGTCAACTTCGTTTGTTAAAACAACTTCTATTGAGTCTCGCCAAGTCGGTAAAATTTCAATTCCATTCAAAAAATTGCTATAAAAGATAACAACTATATTAAAATGGGCTAATACTGTTGTATTTCAAAAAGTTGGCTATAGCCGATAACATCAATAAACATTTGCTATTTTAATGAGATCAACCTTTTTATTTTCATCTTTAATAAACATAGGTTGGACCACAAATCAAGAGGAAAAAGAAGGCAAGATAAAATTAGGAATATGGACAATAAATTTAAAACCTTTAAACTTTTAACACAATTTTGTTTATCATATGGAAATATAAATTTTTAAATCCAAAATTTATTAAGATAATTGATGGATAAAGAATCCTAAAGTGATTGGACTCCACTTGCCTACTCTAAAATAAATTAAATCTCAATTTTATCATGATTCAACTATTTACTTAACAAGCAAAGTACCGATATAATGACACTTCGACTATTCAGTATATATAAGTAAACATTTCTTATCTAAAAAAAATTATAGTATTAATATGACTTATCTTTATAATTATAAACACCTTATTATGATATAAATCTATATTCTACCTCTATATAAACACTAGAGGTATTATCCAATAAATTCAAATATTTTTATTATTTTTAATTTAGCTCGTAAGCTATTAATTTTATATCGCAGAGTGCTTATCGGATCACCACAATCCGTAAAACAGATTCCATAATAAACAAGTAAAATTTAGTCATTTGATACAAATAAATAAATAGCATTTTATATGAATTAGAAACGATTCATTTTAAGTGTCAAAAAAATTCTATTTTTCTACAAAAAAAAAAATAAAACTTAAAAAATGAAATGAAATTTATGTCAATCCTTAGCTAGATATTAAAATTACCCTTAAAGGTACAAATAATTAAGAAATAATGCTGTTTCTTAAAAAAAAAAAGACATGATGTTTTGCATAGTACAAAAAAAGTGCTAAATTTTTATTAACTAACTAATTCAGCCACTCATTTTTAATCAGGAGACTGTATATATGGTACGAGGCTGCACGTACATCTAAACCCAGTCATGCTGTTTAGGCATCAATTCTCACTTTTGGTTCCACCTTTTATCATTTTCGTCAAGGATTGCTTAAGCAATTAATTAGGATGAAACTATAAAACAATTTAAACATTCCAGCTGCAATGCAATACACTCATGCCAAAAATGATGGTCATATCATGAGGGTGTATAAAAACCTAGCAAATTTCTAATTAATAGTTTTTTTTATTAATCGAAGGCCAAATCCATCTAGAGGCCCCTGTATTTTACATTTTTTTTCTATAGGTCCTTATACTTCATTTTTGTATTATCTGATCCCTCTACTTACCTATTTTTATTTTTCAGGTCCTTTTTGAGTTTTTTCCAATCATTTTGTGTGACTGGAGAAAAAAAATATTGTAAGTATAGGGATTGGAGGAAAAAATATTTATAAGTAGAGGGACTGGAAAAAACTTAAAAAGGACCTGAAAATCAAAAATAGGTAAGTAAAAGGACCAGATAATACAAAAATGAAGTATAAGGACCTACGGAAAAAAAGTGTAAAGTACAGGGGTCTCTAGATGGGTTAAGCCTTAATCGAAAAAAAGAATACTTGTGAGAGGAATTGAACTCACGACCTAGTAAATTTTTGTCTATCACTTATATCATTCGAGTTATATTTCATTGATTTAAATTTAATATTAAATATAATAGTATCTTTATTGATGTTCTTTATACAATATTGTAGTTTCTCTCAAATAAAAAAATATATTTAAATATAAAAGATTTTATCATTATTATTTTAAAAAAGTTGTTTAATAAAGTAAATATGACAAACCCGTGCAACAAATTAATTTAATATCAATTCAACAATCAGCATATCAAATTCGATTTAAAATATAAAAAAATCACTTAGCTTATGAATGAAATATAAATGGAGCAGTAGCTTATGGATTATAATTAAAATCTCTCAGCTTATGAATTATACTAAGAGCATGTTTGATTTATGAAATAGATGCGGAATGAAATAGTTATTCGGTATAAAATAATAATTCTTTGATTTGGTTCATGGAATACCTATTCCATGAAATTGCTATTCCATAATTTTATGGAATAAATATTCCTCTCAAAAACTAAAGAATGCCTATTCCATTTTTTATGAAACTAGTTTTTTTGGCCACGTGCTACGAACGTTAACGATATCTATATGACCCGTTATTTAATATTATAATTGTATATTTTTTTTAATAATATATTATTATTTAAATTTTATTAGACTTATGTTTTTTATTTGTTTTTGTTTAATTATTTTATAAAATTTTAATTTCTTTTATTGAAAATGTTAAAAAGTTAAAATTAAGCAATAGATTTAATTTTTAATATTGGTGTTATTAAAAAATGATAATATGATTGAAGTAAATTTATATTATTTTTCATAGTAAATAACTAATAAATATAAAAAATATCAAAGTTTTAACCCAAATATTATAATATGATTATTTAATATTAATGAAACTCGTCATATTCTTTTAAATATAGTGATATATCTGTCCAATTCTTTTTAGGATTAGGAATTTAACATATAATGATAGTTGTTGCACAATTCTTTTTAAGATTAGAAATTTAATACATAATGATAGCTACTGCGATAATTATTTTTAATATGTTTTCTTTATGGATTAGGAATGTCATCTTTCTATTTGTTAAGCACAAATATTCTTATTTGTCACAATTAAGAATATCGATTTGGATAAAATATATAAAGGAAATTTTTGTCCGTGAATGGAAATGTTCTCCCGCGAATACACTTTTATATTTATTATAGATTATAGATAGTTATTCTATTAATACTATTCCATCCTATGAATTAAACATGGCCTGAAAGGATTATGATAAATTGTTAATACTAAAAGACTTATGATTTTCTTAAAAAAAAATTATGATAAATTGTGGGTTCTCATTTTACAAGAAACATAATAATAAAAGAATTTTTTTTTTGAAAATATAATTATTCACTGAGATTATGTTCAATGAATATTCGATATATCACTGTCAAAGAGAATCAAAAAATGGAACAAAGCTGTTTGTTGAATAGGAAATATGGGTCAAAAGTTACACCACACCAATACTCTGTAGGCCATGTCACACTGTACGGACCGCAGATAGTGGATTATATGGCCCCCACTATAGGAACATTCATTAGCCCATGGACTTCAGGATTTTTCGTGGGCCCTAATCAAACAACTAAAAGACAAAATCTTTTTTTACTTGATTATCACTTACAATCATTTTTTTATCGTATTAAATTTTTTTTTTGGGTAATTTTATTTTATTTATCAAAAAAATGGAAAGGATAGGGTGATGATTAAAGTGGGATAATAAAGCAGTTTTGTGTTTTTTGAGTTTCTGAAAGTACTTCTTTTGATTGAATGATAAAAGGTATTTTGGTGGCCTTTGATGCAGACTTTTTTGCATTTCTTTCTCAAATTTACCAACCAAATTCTATCAAAAGCATACAAAGAAATTTGCCATCAACCTCTATAATGACAAATTCATTTCAAGTTAATTGTATGTTTGTGTTACATCAAATTATTTCTGATTATAACACATTCTCTAGACATAATGATAAAATATGTACATATATCCAAGTAAAGGACATCAATGTGAGAATAATAAGAATTATAAATCACCAACGAGCTGTAACTCAAATAGCATCAGCGCTGCATATCAAATTGTTAAGATCATGGATTCAAATCCTCACACTCTGCGGCTTGGTCGAACCAAGCCTCCGCAATTTCAGAATCTCCCTGCCGAATGGCCTGTTCTCCTCGGTCAGAATAGGCAAGCAAATTCCTTCCATTAAAACCGTACTTGAGGGTTTCCTACTTCATACGGCTCAGCAGTCAATTCTTTTTGTGTTTAACTCAAATAGCATCAGCGCTGCATATCAAATTGTTAAGATCATGGATTCAAATCCTCACACAAGTGCTCCCCATTCTCCAATTATTAAAAAATAACCGTAAATCAAATAATATGGATTCTAATAACTATACCTCTCGTCATACATTTTGCAAAATTATGGATTAAACCCTATTTTCTATAAGTCTGTTGTTCAAGCTTTTAAAAGAATATTCCAAATTTAACAGAAACCACTAACTATACTTCCGATAAAAAATAAATAATATGGGTGGTAAACAATAACATGAATCTCAAATCGAATAATAATGTTTGAATTTGAATAAAAGATTCGAAAAATAAATATCTGTCTAAAAGATAAATATTCTTATACGCATGTGTGAGCACATATTCCAAACTATTTTAAATTATGATATTGAAGTTATAATTATGATATTGAAATATTAGTAATAATTTTCATAAAATTTATAATCTTCTTACACTTTATCTTTCTAACAAAAATAATATTCCAATGATTCTTTTGATGTTTGTTTCTTCTTTACATGAGCACTATCCAAAATTGATTGTAGCTTATATTAAGATTTCTACAAATATAATATAATGAAAAAGAAAAAGAAATTGCTATAGAGTTAAAGAAGGAAATAATTGACAGCCAAAATAAGCCATATTTGCACTGTTTTCTGCTAATTATTAGTCCCTTTTATGAGAAACTTTTCTTTTTCCACATCATCTGCTGGGTCATCTCTCTACGGCCCAAACTTGCCATTTAAGGCCACTAAGACTGGGCCAGTAGAGTTGCCATCTAATGCATGTCCATCTCATCTTCCTATGGTACACTATCATATTTTTAGCTCCACGTGGCAACATATCAGGGCCATGATTGAGATCAATCAGTAAGAGACATAAGTTCAGGGATTGGTTTTGTACTTTTACATTCACCGAGGGATAAAGGTTTAATTGACAAGGTAGTATATTTTTTATTTTAAAGTGTTTAGAACAACTGAAATTGCCTAAAACCAAAGTTTTTCTTTGCAAGCAGCTTTTACTCTACAAATTTCTTTTATAAAAAGTTGTAATTACTTTCTATAAGAATCCTTTTTAGTTTCATTATTAAAAAGCTGTAACTAAGGCCAGTTATTAATTTTATAGGTATAGAACTCTAATTGTTTAACTTTTCAAAATATGTCATATTAACAAATTATGAATGTTTGAGAGAAAAAAAACTAATTATGAATGTTTAGTATAATATGACATATTAACTAAACATTCTAATTGGTTTAATTTGAGTGATTTTTGACATAATCTATAATCTATTTATTATGAATGGGTAATTCAAAAATTTGCCTATAGATATAGACTTTATTGTTGAATTATTTAAATTTATTATTATTATAATATTTTTTATATTTTTATTTATTTGTTTGCTAGATCCATTTTGGATTATATACCTACTAATTTGTTATTTATTAAAAAAAAATTATTCTATTACAAAAAAAATATAATAAAATAAATAAGATCAAGAATATTCATAAATTTCCCAATCATAGTAAACACAAAAGATAGAAATTGAAGAGAAAAAAGAGCAAAATTTTTAAGTTTGAAGTTTGAAATGAATAAAGGTAGTGTAAGTAATTTACTTTGGGCAGAATCAGCTTTCACTAGCTGCATTGGCTTTGCGGCCAATGAAGCATATATCCTTTTTATCTCACTATATATAAAGTGGTAGTCAAATCTCCACTTTATAACTCAAAATATAACAATTAATTAGTTTGCTTTCTAAATAGTTTAAAGATAATTATTAATTTGTCCTATGCTTTTGTTAAGTACTAGTACTAGCAAAGCAGGATTAGTGGTTATAGTGCGCGAGAATGAGTTTTTACTAGATGGGAAAGCTTGATTATAAAGGTAAAATTGGTCGTGAATTAGTAGTGGGACTATGTTAATTATAGACTAAATCATTTGAATATGTCTAATATGTTTCGACTCTTTTGCTTAAAACTTTCAAAATCGTCAATTTTAAAATATTTTTTTAATTTATAGTCATTTATTTAAATTAGATGAAAAATTTTAAATATGTCTTTCACATTGCTTCGTATTGTTCCATATAATATAACTTTTTGCCGTCAACAATTTTAAACATAAAAGGTATATTTGAATCTTTTTCACTGCAATTTAAATAAATGGTTACAATTGAAATTGAAAATTAAAAAATAACTAAAATTAATAATTTTAAAAATTTGTACTATAAATAAAACAAAGTTGATAAAAGGGAAACAAATTCATTAATTAAACCTAAAATTAACGTAAAATTATTTGTTAGAGTTTAATTATGTGGAGCTGCCACTAAACGGAAAATGCATATTCACTTAGTGTTGCCTTGCCCTATCCCATATAAGGAAAGATATGGCTTCTATCGAGCAAAAAATAGCCTAGATTAAATATTCGTTATTGTACAATGATTTAATCTTGAAACTTTATCTCAAAAGAAAAAAAAACTTGAAACTAAAAGTAACAACTTTAAAAGATGCGTTGCAACATCTGTTTTTCTTATGTATTATGAATTTATGATTGATAATGTTTTTTTTAGTGATGTTATATAACTTTTTAATCTATCTTTTTTAACTCATTTGAAATGATAATAAAAAAAACGGATAAATGAAAAGTTGGTTTTTGAGATATACACTTTTAAAAGTGAATTGGTCGAATAAAACATTGTCACGTACTGAGAGTTATAGAAGGTGAGTTAAAATGGTTGGTTATAAAGTATTTTTTGTATTTTCTTAAAATTTCAACAAATTTAAATTTTTATAATTTTTAATTATATAATTTTATTGAGGCGTGTTTGGTATATGCTGAAATTGAAATGTACTTGATTTAAAATAGTACCAATAGTCTCTCAAAAAAATAAAAATAAAAAATATAATACCAATAAAAGAGTGGTCTGTTATATTTTTTTTATATAAATATTTCATTAATTGAAGATTCTTCATGTAAAATATGTAATTATTAAATCAAAATAAATTTAATATTAGACTTGAAAGAATAGATCATCGTCGATTAATAAAATAATCAGCATTGGTCAAATTTAAAACATTTAAAGAAAAAAGAGAAAAAAAAGTAAAAATCTTTATGAGAATTGTGGAGGTTTCGAAATCAAATTTTTATCCTATCACAACTTTAAATTTATATGAGAATTTATTAATTGTACATGAGTTTATACTAAAACCTACAACTATAGGAAAACACCATAATAAACCCAAAACTTTAGGATAATGAGTTAGTAAGTGTTTTCCATTGTACTCATATTTTTTTAATTTGTGATTTTCATCACTTTGTTATTCAACAATCTCTCTCAACTGTGGAATTCTTCCATATTTAACCACTCTACTTCACTTGGAATTCAACTGCAATCTGTCAACACTGCAGAGTGGGCAAGTTTACTATTTCTCGGGCATTTTATATGGAGTCATGTGTTTCATCCCTAATACCAATTATTGGACAAGAAAAATCGCAATATATATGCAAATATATTAATAAGTACATAATGGAAATCACAACCATGGAGCATACATCATATTAAACTCAAACCATAAAATAATGAGTTAATCAGTCTTTTTCACTTATTTATTCTATTAACTACTCATATATTTCCTATGTGATTCCATCCCACTTGTTATTTCAACAAAAACTAATAATTGTAATTAAATTAGTACATATACTTAGTTATTCCATCTGATTTAATGTCACGGGATGCATGCTTATACATTCTTAAAAACTAATAAGTGAGGCATCCATATATAAGTAGGGCTCTTATTACAAAGTGAACAACAATTAAACAAAGACAAACGTTAAATTTTTGCCATACTACGACTTCTTGTCTCTATACACTTTTCCTTTAGTCTAATAAAAGTTAAAAAAAGTAATCAACAACATAAAAAAAACCACCATGGAAGGACATAGAAGCGTGCATAAGCATAACACAAGAAGATAAATACATTAGTTTATGAAATAGAATGTAAAAATAAATAAATAAAATTTGACAAGATCGAAAAGCCATGAATGCTTGGCATATGTTGTTGCTATATTAGTATATAAATATAGGGTGCTAATGCTATACTTTGTTTCATAATGGGGAGAATTCAATACGTTATTCTATTCCTTTAACCATAACCTACAATCACTACTCCACTACATTCTAGTTCTTGTTTTTATTTCATTCATATGCATTCCTAGGAGACAATAATTAGTTCTAAGCTAATTAACTATGTTTGGTTGATAAAAAAATTAACTATATATGTTTGAGCTCAAAGAAATTAAACTAAAAAGTGGGTCTAATCTAAACAATCTATTTTGATTCAATAAAAAAATCTATATAAAACATTTTTAAACATTTAATTGTTATGTAGACTTCTTTTCTTTTTTCTCTAAATTTTTTTCGGATTCGATCAAAATTTTATTGTTTTGTACGATCATTTGTATCGATTTTTGATGGATTAATATGGTTTTATGAAATTTTATTGATTTATTTAATTTTTTTATGATGATTCAAGTTTGTTTGTTATAGACTTTTGTTACTTTCAGCAATTTTTGCGATAATTTAAATTTTCCAACTGCAAATTTTTAGAAGAATAAAAATTTATATTAGTTTTAGCGCAATTAGTTTATAAGAAAAATCTGTAATTAAAAAGTTTATGATTGTAATATAGATCTTTTTTTATCAAATCATGTTTAAACCATTATAATTGTAAAAGATTGAATTTTTATGTAATTAATCCTATAGCTTATGATCATGGTTTCTGTTGAAATCGTGAATGTGTTCTTAATTTTTGGTTACACCGCACTTATTCATACTCCAATAATAAGAAATTGAAATTGAAAATTGATGGGTCCATCTAATTATCACGCTAATTACAAATTTCATACAGTGTCATCATTGCCCACCGCTAAGCATGGTTAATTTTGATTATTCATAGCATTTTTTGTTTTCAAGATCATATTTAATCAAGTTTTATATGATAACCCGTTTTGCATAATAATGAAAGAAAAACCACTATTCCTAGGTTTCCACTCATTACAGTACATGGCCCTCACGTGACATGATTCACACAAGTCTTTTTAATGATTGGTCGTCTTCTAAACGCACTTCAATTGTGCGTTTCTACGCTATTCTTGAAATGGCCAGATGGGTCGCATCATCCATAGAAAAGTTATAGGAGAAAATGTCATTTATGCCCTTAAGATTTTCCTACAGGTTCAAATAAACCTTCAACGTCCGGAAAGGTTCAAATATACCCCAACGTCTTAAAAATGAACAACAAAACCCTCAATTTTGACGCATAAATGAGACGCTGGGAGCCTGACTGTCAAAATCGAGGGCCTGATTGTTCATTTTTATGACGTTAAGGGCATTATTTGAACATCTCCAAACGTTGAAGGCTTACTTGATCTTAAATTCAAACGATAGGGGCGTAAATGACCCTTTTTTCAAAATTATATAATGCAACCGTTGCGCTATAGCATTCGTGCAACAAATCAATTTTGCGTTAATCATACGAAATTTTTAATAATAAAAAATAAATAATAATTAAAAAATCTTCTATCGTAAATACTTGTTGATTTGTTGTGAATATGATATGACACAACCATTGCATGAGATAGACATTCTCATATATAAAATACAAAAATCAATTTTTTCTTATAAACCAAATATATTTTGTATAATTTATTTGACTAGTTTTACTTTGTGAGTATATTTTTCTAGTATATATTATGCGCTCTTTTATATTGAGGACTATTAATTTCGATAAAAAAACAATCTAATTAAATCGAGCCAAATAAAATATATTGTATTCAATAAATATAACTTTATATAAATATAATTTTAAATTTGCATTATGTCAAGTAACTGATCCATATAAAAAATTAAATTACTAGATTAGATTTTATCTATAATTATATTCTTTTTATCTCTAATACATCTCACACATAAATGTCCATTGAATTTGAAGTGTGAACAATATATGTTCGCTTAATTTGTAAATTTAATCAATCAAATAAAAATTATCAAAATTTCAATTTAGTTGTTTTATTATTAAAAAATTATATTAAATAATCAATTTAGTTAAAAGCTCTAGTGTCAGGCTCGACTGGTTCAACTGGAAAACCTGAAAACCGTTACCTCAGCGGGGCCGAAATGCTCTTAAAACCCTCTTTTATTATAAAACTGTCAAAACTGGTTGATATGTCTAAGCATTCGCTGACCCGTGTAATCTAGTCCCAATAAATTGTATTTGACGGGTTTTTTTCGTTATTCAAAATAACACAAACTATGAACTAAATCTATCATATAAAGTACTTGTTTTTTATAGAATTATATATATATAACTATTTAAAAATATCAATTTTAAAAAATTGGTCCATTCCCGAACTTCTAACCTTTCACCCTATCTTTTTACCATTCAATGATCTAGTCGTATTTAATAATATTAGTTAAAACGTGATTTAGAATTAGGGTTTATTCGAAAAATGGCCGGGGTTCGAAGCCGAGATCTCTACAAGAGGAAGTAAAATGTGGGAGTGTAGAAGAAAACGTAGGGACCCACCACACGCACTATCTAAATTCCATCAGAACGGGGGAGACATTTTCTTGGGAAAACCCACCGCACTGCCATCTATCTCCTCCAGTCCACTATCAAAAATATACCTCAAATTTGTCCACAAACACAGTAATGCCCATTTTCACAACTTTTATTTTATTTGAGGACAAAACAAATCCCAACCTCAAAAAACAAATCACACTGCCCATCTATCTTACTATAATTTGTCGTCTATACATCTACATGTCTTCATGGAAGAAGGTCCTTATTTTAATCATTAGAATCAAATCCAACAAAATAATACAACTATTTCATGTGATAATTGTCAAAAATTAATTGACTCTTTATCATATTAGAAATTAAGAATCTTATGTGTTTTACTAATAAAAATTATGAAATTAAGGATACATTTCTTCTTTTAATTTTATCATTTGAAGATGATAAAATTTTGACATTTTTGAAGAAATTTAATCACACTATTTTAACATAATATTGTTAAATGTGTTAAGTATAAGCAGTGAATCTCACCTCAACTTCCTTAGCAATGAAGAACTGCAAATCAGAGCTGTTACATTAAACAGAAAGAAGAAGAAGAAATGTTTTCTGTGAATAACAGAAAATAGAGATTAGTTATTTTATTTAGACTGTTTATTGGTTAGTTATAAAGCCGTTAGTATTAGAGGCAAATAAGGATAAGACACGTGGTGCTTATTCTCTTATAAAAACAAAAGTGTAATTCATTTATTATTAATGAAAATTTTCAGATTCAGTTCTTAATTCTGATATGGTATCGGAGCTCTCACATAATTGAAAAAACAAAGTTCTTCCGCTCAATCAAGCTCAATTAAGCTAAAATTCTCAGTTCTTAATTTCTTATTCTTTCAGATTTCTTATTCTCTGTTCTCAGTTCATAATTTCTCAATCTCTGAGAATTAATTTTTCATTGTCAGTTCTTAATCTTGAAATCAAGATTTCTTATTTCATTTCTGGGTTCTTAATCTTGAAATCAAAATTTCTCATTCTATTTCTTCTTCTTATTTTACAGATAAAGAACAATTTCAATTTCTGGATAATTTTTCTTCTTCAAAATCATAACAGACTTGTTTTGATTTCTCCTTATTTCTTGATTTTCTCTTGTTCTTAATTTCTTGTTATTATCAAGAAAAATGGCTTTTAATACACCAGATTATGAATTACCTTCAAGTCCTTATTATTTGCATCCTAGTGAAAATCCTTCACTGATCTTGGTTTCACCATTAATGAATGGGCAGAATTATCATTCATGGGCTAGGTCTATGTGTATGTGTTTGCTTTCAAAGAACAAATTGAAGTTTGTTGATGGCAGTATAGCAGTTCCAGCAAAGAGTGATTCTTTATTTTCTGTTTGGGAGCGTTGCAACACTATGGTACTTTCTTGGATTCTAAGGTCTTTAACTCCTTCTATTGCTCAAAGTATTCTTTGGATAGACAATGCTTTAGATGTCTGGAAAGATTTGCATGATAGGTTTTCTCAAGGGAATGTTACTAGGATTTCTGATTTACAAGAGGAGATTTATAGTTTTAAGCAAAACAATCTTTCAGTCACTGACTATTTTACTCATTTAAAGATGTTATGGGATGAGTTATCTAATATGAGAATGATTCCAGTTTGTATGTGTATTCCTCAATGCCATTGCAATGCTTTAACTCTGGTTAAAGACTATCAAGAAGCAGATTGTGTAATAAGGTTTTTAAAAGGATTGAATGAAGGTTATTCTGTTATTAGAACTCAGGTTTTAATGTTAGAACCTTTACCTAAGATCAACAAAGTATTTTCTTTAGCTTTGCAGCATGAAAGAGAATTAGGAATTGGATCAAATGTTTCACAAACTATTGACCCTCATGTTTTTGCTGCTCAGTCTAATTCTTTTAATAGACAGTCTTATAATGGTAATAGAGGTCAGAATAATAGGTTTTTTAGGCCTCCAATGGGTTCTAATTCTGGACAGAATGTACAAGGAGGACAAAAGAAATTTTATACTAATCCTAATATTGGTAAACCTATGTGTAGTCATTGTGGTTTTTCTGGTCATACTGTTGATATATGCTTCAAGAAGCATGGTTATCCTCCTGGTTATAAACCTAGGTATAAGCCTCAGACTTATGTTAATCAAGTTGGAGAAATGGTTATTAATGAACAAGAAGATAGTTATGGTTTAGAGCAGGCTTATTCTTATGAAGATTGTGGTTATGAAGGACAACAGGTTTATGGTAATGAAACTGGTTTTGGTTATGACAAAACTATGGCTCAAGGTCAAGTTCAGGATAAAAATATTGCAACTCATTCCGCTAATGCGTCAAATGTTAACTCTGCACCTCCTATAACTCAAGATCAGTATGCACAGTTGATGTCTCTTCTATAACAAAATATGTCTGTCTCTAAAGTTGCCTCACCTAGAGTGAATACTATCTCAACAAACTTTATTCCAACAACAGAAAAAACAGGTATGTTTTCTAGTACTTACTCATATTTTAAAAATTTTACAGCATGTACTTCTAGACAAGAGTCTTTATCCTCAACTTGGATCATTGACTCAGGGGCTACAGACCATATTGCTTGTTCATTGTCTGCATTCACTTCATATAAAACTGTTTTTAATGTGTCAGTAACTTTACCAAATTGTCAAAAGATTCCTGTCACTCATATAGGTATAGTGCAGTTTAGTAAAGATTTGGTTTTAAAAAATGTGTTATATGTTCCTGCTTTTTCTTTTAACTTGATGTCTACAAGTAAGTTAATTCAACAATACAACTATTGTTTTATACTTCATAAAAATCTTTGCATTATACAGGATCATATCAGATGGATGATGATTGGATTAGCTAAAGAATTTCAAGGTCTTTATCATCTGGATAAAGATCAGTTTCATGATAAGAAAATGAATGATTCTGTTTCTGTGATTTCTGGAAAAATTTCTGCAACTGTGTCTACTAGTTCAGCTGATAAAGATTCTTCTAATAAAGCAGATTTTTTAGTTGAAAGGGTTGATTCTCAAAATTTGTGGCATTATAGACTAGGTCATTTAGCAAATTCTGGATTAAAATGTTTACAATCTATAGATTCAAGTATAAAGTTGCATGTTGAAAGTCATTGTAAGATTTGTCATTTAGCTAAACAAAAGAGGAATGTTTTTCCATTAAGTACTTCTGTTTCAATTAATTGTTTTGATCTTATTCATGTTGATATATGGGGACCAGCCAGAATACATTCAATGTATGGTCACAAGTATTTTTTAACAATAGTTGATGATAAAAGTAGATTTACATGGTTGTTTTTATTAAAATTAAAATCAGAGGTCAGATCTGTTATTTTTAGTTTTTGTCAATATGTTGAAACACAGTTTGATACAAAAGTAAAAGTAATAAGGACTGATAATGGATTGGAATTTAATATGGTTGATTTCTATAAAACAAAAGGCATTATTCATCAAACATCCTGCATTTATACTCCTCAGCAGAATTCTATAGTGGAGAGGAAACATCAACATATTTTGAACATAGCTAGAGCATTAAAATTTCAATCTTCTGTGCCTTTAAAGTTTTGGTCTGATTGTGTGCATCATGCTATTTATCTGATTAACAGAACATCATCTCCTGTTTTAGATCTTAAAACTCCATATGAAATTTTGTTTCATAAGTTGCCAGTTTTTGATAATTTAAGAATTTTTGGTTGTTTAGCATATGCTTCTACCATAGCTCATAATAGGAGTAAATTTACACCTAGGGCAACTCAGTGTTTGTTTATAGGTTATCCAGAAAATACCAAAGGATATAGATTGTACAACATACAAACAAAACAGGTTTTTGTTTCTAGGGATGTAAGGTTCTATAAACACTTATTTCCTTTTAAGGATGTTACATTAACTGATTCTTTTGAGTCAGTTTCAAGTTTGCCTGTCTTAGACAATACACATATGGATATTACAGATCATTCTTTAAAACAAAGACCAGAATTAAGTAATACAGCTAGTATTCAACATTCAAAACAACCTGTGCCTATTTCTGGTCATACAGAACTAGTTAGTCCACCAGAACTAGTTAGTCCTTTAACTGAAACTGTGATAAATCCATTGGTCCAAGCTAGGAGATCTTCTAGGATTATTCAAAAATCTGTAACTCTAAAGGATTATGTTTGTAGCTGTACTAAGACAACACCTCATAGTCTGTCAAAAGTTTTTACTTATGATAATTTACTTTCCAAGCATAAAATTTTTTCTGTGTCTGTGGATTCTAATAAGGAACCAAAAACATATAATGATGCTATAAAGCATATTTGTTGGACAGAAGCAATGAATAAAGAATTAGAGGCCTTAGCTATGAACAATACATGGACATTAACACCTTTACCAACTGGAAAAGTACCTATAGGGTGTAAGTGGGTATATAAGACTAAATATCATAGTGATGGTACTTTAGAAAGACATAAAGCACGCCTAGTAGCTAAGGGTTATACTCAACAGAATGGTATAGATTATATAGAAACTTTTTCACCAGTAGCAAAAATGACTACCATAAGAGTTTTATTAGCCATTGCATCTTCTAAAAATTGGTTTTTACAGCAACTTGATATAAATAATGCATTTTTACATGGTGATTTGCATGAAGAGGTCTATATGCAAATTCCACTTGGTCTTAAATGTGAACAGTCTAACATAGTATGCAGATTGAATAAATCATTGTATGGCCTTAAACAAGCCAGTAGACAATGGAATGTCAAATTGACAGAAGCCTTACTATCACAAGGGTACAAACAAGCAGCATCAGATTCCTCTTTATTTACAAAGATGCAGCAAACTGGATTCACAGCCCTTCTTGTCTATGTAGATGATGTAATTTTATCAGGAAATGACATGACAGAAATCAACTCAGTCAAAGCTTATCTGCATAAGGAATTCAAAATAAAAGACTTAGGAAATCTAAAGTTTTTCTTAGGACTTGAAGTAGCAAGATCAAGAGCTGGTATCAACTTATGTCAAAAGAAATATACCCTGGACTTACTCACAGAAACAGGCTACTTAGGTTCTAAGCCTGCAGCTACACCAATGGTTACTACAACAAGACTCAGTAAGGATGACAGCTCTTCTTATTCTGATGTTAAGTCTTATAGAAGATTGGTAGGAAAATTAATTTATCTTTGTAGTACTAGGCCAGATATAGCCTTCTCAGTACAACAATTATCACAATATTTGGATTGTCCTACTGAAGCTCATTATGCAGCCATAGGCAGAATCATGAGATACTTAAAGAAGTCACCAGGACAAGGTCTTTTTTTCTCAGCAATAAATCAGAATAAAGTCAAGGCATTCTCAGATTCAGATTGGGCAACATGTCCAGATAGCAGAAAATCAATCACAGGTTTTTGTGTTTTCATAGGAGACTCTCTTATATCATGGAAAACCAAAAAACAGGCCACAGTTTCAAAGTCAAGCTCAGAGGCTGAATATAGAGCTTTGGCCAATGTCACATGTGAAATTCAGTGGATTCAGTATCTGTTGCAAGATCTTCAAATTCAAGATTCAACTCCAGCAAGTGTCTACTGTGATAACCAAGCTGCCTGTTATTTGGCTCATAATCCAGTCTTCCATGAGAGGACAAAACACATCGAAATAGATTGTCATATAGTCAGACAAAAGATTCAATCAGGGCTTCTACATCTTTTTCCAATTTCTTCTGAAAATCAGCTAGCTGACTTTTTTACAAAACCTTTATCATCTTCAGCCTACCTCAACTTCCTTAGCAAGCTTGGTGTACAAGATCTATACACTCCAACTTGAGGGGGGATGTTAAGTATAAGCAGTGAATCTCACCTCAACTTCCTTAGCAATGAAGAACTGCAAATCAGAGCTGTTACATTAAACAGAAAGAAGAAGAAGAAATGTTTTCTGTGAATAACAGAAAATAGAGATTAGTTATTTTATTTAGACTGTTTATTGGTTAGTTATAGAGCCGTTAGTATTAGAGGCAAATAAGGATAAGACACGTGGTGCTTATTCTCTTATAAAAACAAAAGTGTAATTCATTTATTATTAATGAAAATTTTCAGATTCAGTTCTTAATTCTGATAAAATGTATATACATTTGAGATATAGTTTATTCGGACCGATTGTAATCAAATGATTTTGATTGTTTAAAAATAAAAAAAAAATCTCGTCTTTGTCTTATAATTTGTAATTATGAAGAATGTTTTAATAAAATATATTGCATAATCAAGTCAAATTAAATGATCAATTCACGAACAACTAAAATTAATTTTAGATTGAGTAAATTTTAATTGAGCTAAGTTCAATTCTGACACACTTAAATCGGTAGTCAAATTAAATTAAAGTTGACAAATTCAAATTAAATATCACATCAAATTTAAAATATTTAACTCAACAAACTCATGAATGCAATTTGATTTTAATAAATTTATTATTATATTTTTATCTTAAAATTTAATTTTAAATTTGTTATGTTGATAACTGAGTTGAACGCCTAGTCAAACTTAATTTTTAGATTATTTCATTTAATTTAAATTCGAAATTCCATCATCAAACTCAAACGAGTTTAAATTAAATTTAAAATTTAAAAGTTGAATCGGATTTGAATTTTATTAAAATTTTGACTAAACTTATCTCTAGTATTATCCATACCTTTTAAATTTTCCTTAAAACAAAATATAAGTCAGAGAACTCATAACATATATCGCCATCTTTAGACTTTGTTGGAGTGGTGATTTGGTGCAATAATTATGGTGTATATGTTGTTGTGTCATATAAAACCACCAAAGAAAACGTACAATTTTCATTGATGTTATTGGCATGGATGAGCATGAATTTAGTCCATAAAAACATGCATTTTGTTGTCATTCTACTCTATTTTTGGTCCTTCGATCCTTACACTTTATCATCAATTAATTAATACAATCCTACACCAAGTGGTCCTCTTCTCTTGTTAACCTAATCTGCCTCATGCATACGCTTTTTTACTTGTGGAATGGTGGTGATGATCAGCAGCATGCACAATATTTTTCTTGCAGTGGTGTCTATAAATTTTCTCTTTCAACTTTTTTATGAGAAATATAAGCATATCACTAGATTTATTTTGTTTAAATTAAGTCTTTAAATTCTGATAAAAGTAACTTCCATGAATAAACTAAACTCTGGGTAGAGGGAGTGGCGCAACGAGTGGGGGTGGCCGCCTCTCTACCGGTCAAAAGTTTCCTAATGATAGTTTGAATAGCCTTCTAGAAAAGCTATCGTCCTTTTGCCCATAGTTCGATATTGGTCGTATTATTTTTCTAAAAAAATCGGTTCAAATTATATGTGACTATTTAGTCCATTTTTGACTTTTCCGACATTGCGGAACTCTATCATTTTCTAACTCTAATTTCACTACAAACTATACCGGCCTATTTCTCTTAAAAACAAGAGACACCACTTCGTGTTAAAGCCAATTCAAGTCTTGTTTCCTCTCCTAAATATGTCATTCCATTATATCGAAGAAATGAAATAATTTTTGTTTCCGTTTATTTCTGTTAATTTAAATGAACCATTTATGGTTTTGCCACTATATACAATATTAAGATAATTGTGATTCTAATTGTAAATAGTAGCATTGTAGTATTATTGATATCCTGTTGAAGATTGCAATGGCGCAAGAGATTTGGGTTTGGTCAAGAAAATAATGTTAGAGAACAACTCAAAAATTGAAAAACAAAGGAAAAGAAGAACGGGCTTGGTGACAAAACATATGCATTCCCACTAAGAATATGTACTAGGGTGGGACCCAAAAGTTTCTATCCAGGTGTCATGATATACCATTATGCAGTAATAATATGGGTTAATTTTATAAAAAGACCTACTTTATACGTTTTATCATTTTAACCACGTCAAACAAAAATTGTTATTTTCATACACGCACTATATTTTTGTCAAATTGATATCCTGTTCAAAAATTCGGTGAAAATTATTAAGTTGGCAACCAGATAGTGACATGTAATAACGAACCGGATAGTGACACGTCAGTAATTTTTGCCGGATTTTTAAACGGTGTATGGATTTTAGAAAATTGATAGCTGGTATGAGAATGACGATTTTAAAACGGCGTGATTAAAATAAAAAAATGTGTAAAGTTGGTTAATATTTATAACATTAACTCTAATAATATTAGAAAAGAATATGTCATATCTCTGGACTCTGGTTACTATCAAATTTTTAACGATGAATTTCTATATTAAAAAAATATCCACATTGAACTTATATATATTATCGACTGTAATCACATTTTTCCGTCCATTTCTGTTAGAGATAAATTTAATGCGCTTGCATGGAAGAAAATGAACGAAATAATTTAATTTGAATGAAATTAATAGTGTAGGAACTCAACACATATGTTTTTAATACAAGTATTCAATCGTTAAAATGTGATACTAATATAGAGACGCAAATAAACGTTAAACAAAAAAATATAGATAATTAGAACTATGATATCATTAAATTTATCATCATATCAATCACAAAAAAATTATATCTATACATTTGAATATTCTACATTTAAATGCGATTTGAAAAATTTGTTAAGGTATATGGCGTTTATTGGACACATCTCAGAATTATTCAATCACATATGTTTTGAAGTTGTAAAATAAAAAGACCTATTAACATGCTCAGAAGGTTAAACACTTAGATATTAATTTTCCATAGTTAGTTTTTTTCAGAGGAATTTCCTGTATTTAGTTTAGAAGCTCTTTTGTAACCTACTCTGATTTCTATCAACATATGTCTCACCTGAAAAAAAAAAAAACTTAATTCATTTTTTACTTTTAATATTAATTTAATAATTGAACCCGCTAAATATTCTCTAAATACTAGAAGCTAGAAGGGAATCTATAAGTAGAGATTAAAAAGAAAAAAGTGGAGCCACGCATAAAGGGAAGGGAACCCATGGAATGGACCGTTAAAGACTTGAACTTGCCGAAGGGCGATAGTGGTAGTACATGGAAATATTAGGGGGGAGCAATACATTTACATGGGGATTATAAATTAACAAAAATGTTATTCAAGTTTTATTAGGGGATAATTATTATCGCTCTTAAGATTATGTTAGACCCTCTTATAATTAATATACATGGTGTACCAAATATTTATTAATTATTAAAATTATTAATTTATTAAATATTAAATAAGACGTAATATTAAAATTGATTATTTTATTAATTATTAGAATTATTAATTTATTGAGTACTAATTATTAGAAAGTCTATTGTACTTCCTCTATTTCCTTTTAAATGTCCATTTTTTTTCTAAAATACTTGTTAATTTCAAGTGTTAATAACAAATTTTAAACATATTATTATCCTATACTTCAATTGATGAAATAGAGAGAGTGTTTATTAATATACAGACTTTTTTTTTTTTGGTAAGTCCATCCGGTTTTCAAGGCTTCGCCCTGACTAATCCGGATACGACCCTCGTCGCGCACCTGGCATGGTAGGTGAGTCTGCCAGTGGAAATTTTCTGCATTCACAAGGACTCGAATCCGAGACCTTGCTTAAGCGATACCAAGCCGCTTACCACTTGGACCAACTCCCATTGGTAATATACAGAATTTAGTATATCTATATAAGATTATTTTATGTCATTTAAATAAGATTTTAATGACCTTCTTAATATGTGTATTTTGTTTAAAATAGACAATTAAAAGGGAACAGAAGGAGTAGTATATGCTCAATGGCAGAATTAAAAAATTTAATACGTTATTTGACTATATTTTTAGACCGAACAATTTTTTTTAAATAGACCAATAATATATTGTTTGTTTCGATACTTCTAAATAAATTTGAATCCGTTTTAAAATAATTATTCGGTATTCGTCGATTTTAGGAATTTCAAAAATGGGGTTCGTTCGGCTATTTTTAAACAACGAATGATATGTTGTTTGACTTTTTTTTTAAAAATTGATACTAAATGATACATTGTTTGGCTTAATTTATTTTTAAAAAATAAAATTATTTGATTCTTTTTAAAATAATTATTCGTATTCATCGGTTTCATAAATTTTAGAACCATAGTTCGTTTGAAAATTCTTTTTAAATTTAACATATGTTGTTTGACTAATTTAAAATACTAAAAAAAATCACACACAAAATGCAATTTGGCTATAATTGAATAAATAATACAATTGAATATTATTACAGAAATTAAAAAGTTTGGATAAAATTACAATAAATCGTAAAGGTTTGAATTTTTTTCTCCATTGAGCCTAATTAATATCGGTGCATGATAGCCACATGCATGTAATGTTGGTGGCGCGTGACTATCATTCGCCGTTAGTGCTATCATTACACCGACATATATTTTGGTTATGCCGATAGAGTATGAATGCCTTTACAATTAGAGTATTTATTTATTTGATCATTAAAAAATTAAAGTATATAGATTCTGCACATCGTACTTTTGACGATTGTGTGAGATATAAAAAAAATATACGCATTGAGTCTGTATACAATTAATTTGATTCAAATTAAATCACTGTGTCTATTTCTGTCCATACAAACACATTGAGCATCTCTAACGGATACGGAACGGAATGAACATAAATACTCAATGTGTTTGTAATCGATAGTATAAGAATATAAACTTTTTTTAATGTACGAATTTAATCGTTAAAAGTGTGATTATACTGAAACACAAATATGCATTATGCATTATTTTTTTAGAAACTAAACTATATATAGAACACAAGCAATTGCAGACACAATATTACACAGAATTGCTATAAGTTGTAGTATTATACTATCATTTTCTAAATAGGTATGAGCCCGAGGCTGCAAAATCAGTCATCAAGAACTGGAAAAAAAAAAGAGCGAAAAATTATTTAAAAAAGCAAAAGTTGAGAGATAAAGTGAGTAGAGGACTCAATAAAACCTTTTACACGTGATAAAGAAAACACCAAAAGCACTCTTGCATGCGTCTCTAAGAGATTCAATGTCATCATCATCATCATCTCTCTTAATTTTTTTACTTTATTTTTTAGTTCACTCTGTTTTTTTTTAAAATTTAAAAACCAATATTTATCTCTTACTTTTTGCTTCTCTTTTAACCCAATCACGTTCTTTGCCACTCTTTAAAAACCCCACTCTTTATGTTATGTTCTGTCTCTCTCTAACTCTTGGATTGGGATTTGCTTTTTTTGAAGTTTTTTGGAGTTTGGTTATTTATTGTTAACTAGAAGAACAAGTTTTTTTTCTTTTTTCAAGGTTTATTCCTTCTCTTTGTTTACTTATATTCATACCTTCTTCTTGTTCTTGTTGGTTTTATTTTGTTTTCTTGTATGTGTAGTGTAGTGGTTTCACTCTCTTAAAATGGTATTTTTGATGCCATTTTTATGGTTTTATCTACTTGGTTGTATTCATCTTCTATGAAATCTATGTAATTTTTCAATTTTAGTAGTTTTTCCTAATGTACTAGCTTGTATTTTAGTGGTTGTCTCTATGGTTTATGTTCAATGATTTGTTTTTCTTTAGCTAATAGAACCATCTATAGAAGATTTTGTGGTTTTTTTAATGGTTAGTTTTATCTTTAGCATTTATCATTTCTTTGAGTTGCTTCAAACTCTTAAATTTTTACAGTCTGATAGTTTTTTTTGAGTTTGCTACTGTTCTCTGTTGTAGTGTGCTGAAATAAAGGTAAAATAGTTGAGATTCAAATTGTTTCAAAGAAATAGTATTGCTTGTAATGTGAAACAAAACTCTAGGCTCTTACACATACCCTTTTTCTTGGCTCATAAAATCTATTGCAGTTACTTGGATGACATGCATTTTTTTCTGGGGAAGTAATATTTTTCTGTTTATTTGTTGCAGTTATGGTCAAAAATCTCAAGTCTTTGAGGCAGATGTTTGAAGAATAGAGGAGAAATATAAAAGCTTTATTGTTTTTTTAAACTCAAAAATTTGTGGGCTGAGTTTGAAGTTTGTAGTGAGTCAAGAACAAAACAGATCAGCAATGCCAATAAGGCAAATGAAAGAGAGCTCAGAGCAGCACTTGGTGATAAAAACTCACTTGCAAAACACTGTAAACCAGCCTCAGAAACAGCGTAAAACTGCGCAAAACGGCAAGGGTCCGCCACCACCATCACCCCCATCTCAAGAAACCCTGAACCAGGCTTCCCCTCCGGCGAAGAATAGAGCAAGAAGAAGAGGCAGAGGTGGTAGAAAATCTGATCACGGTGATGTTTGTATGAGACCAAGTTCAAGGCCATGTACTTTGAGTAATAAGCCTTTGAATCAAGCTGATTGTTCAAATGAGATGGAGATGAGGGTGGGATTCCCTACTTCTAGCAAGTCTTTAAGTTATGCTCACAGACCTGGTTATGGTCAGCTTGGGACAAAATGTATTGTTAAGGCCAATCACTTCTTTGCAGAGTTGCCAGACAAGGATTTAAACCAGTATGATGTAAGTTTTTCTTCTTTGATATGGTTTTAGTTTTTCTACTTCAAATATTGCTGTTCATATTCATAAGGCAAAAGCCTTGAGTTTTTGTTTTTTGGGTTTTTAGAATTTTTTATTTTACTTGTAGGGGCCCTTAATCAGACATTGAACATGTAATGCTTTATTTTGCTGTTGATATGCAGAATATTAAAGTTGGTTTGTTTAGTTCATTTCTTTTTGTTTGAAGAAAATTAATGATGTCCTTGTATATTTGTGGCCCTTATCATGACAAGGACATTATGCTTGCTATTCTTTTTTTTATTTGCTGCACATTTCAGAATGCATTGAATAGGTTTCTGTTTTTTTACCTTTTACTTTATCTTCTAATGGCATTAATAATGAGCCTTGAACCAGGTCATTAATTTTTGTTCTTATTGTTTTTTTGCCTTTTTCTCATATGTTACTTCTGATTCTTGCAGGTTACCATAACTCCTGAAGTGGCATCAAAAACTATTAACAGGGCCATCATTGCTGAGCTTGTGAGGCTCTACAAAGAATCTGACTTAGGAATGAGACTGCCTGCTTACGATGGTAGGAAGAGTCTTTACACAGCTGGTGAACTTCCTTTCTCTTGGAAGGAGTTCATCATTAAGCTTGTTGATGATGATGATGGAATGAATGGTCCCAAGTATGTACTTTTTTTTCCCATTTTGGATCCCTTTTTTCTGTACCATATGGATTTTGTATTTACTTCATGGAGTAATTGACTAAGTTATAGGTTTTGTACTTGTGAGAAGTTTAGAGTTTAATTTTCTGTTTGTAATATAGTTAAGTAGTTTTAATGGACCCAACATGCAATTTTCAGGAGAGAAAGACAGTATGTAGTGGTGATCAAGTTTGTTGCAAAGGCCAATATGCATCATTTAGGTCAATTTTTAGCCGGTAAACGTGCCGATGCTCCACAAGAAGCTTTACAAATTCTTGATATTGTACTGAGGGAGCTCTCAACAAAGAGGTATGCTTTCTCACAAAGTTCATGATCACATTCTCACAAAGTCTGACAATGATAAACTTTTTTGATTCTCAGTTTATAATGATTAACTTGCTTTTTAAAACATTTGGCATTTTCTACATCCTGTGAAGGTATTGCCCAGTTGGAAGATCCTTCTTTTCACCAGATATCAGGGCACCGCAACGTCTTGGTGATGGCTTGGAGTCGTGGTGCGGGTTTTACCAGAGCATAAGACCTACACAAATGGGCCTCTCATTGAATATTGGTAAATAAATCAAAGCAATATCTAAATTAGCAGTATTCTTATAGGATCTTTCTAATCTTGTTTTCTTGTTATTAGATATGGCATCAGCAGCATTTATTGAGCCTCTCCCTGTAATTGAGTTTGTTGCCCAACTTCTGGGCAAGGATGTGCTTTCAAGACCACTGTCGGATGCTGATAGAATCAAGGTACATTTATTAATATTTAGAATAGTCAAGTTAAATTTCTGGTTTGGAATACGATATTTTTTCTCTTGTATCTAACATAATTAGGATGTCATTCAAAATCCTTACAGATAAAAAAGGGCCTTAGAGGAGTTAAAGTTGAAGTAACTCACAGAGGCAATGTACGGAGAAAGTATCGTGTCTCGGGCTTGACATCTCAGCCTACAAGAGAACTTGTGTAAGTTTGATTTTCTGTGTGCTTTTTGCATTATATAATGATTAAAATTGGTACAACTGATAGTTATCAAACAACATCAGTTTTGGAACTCCTTTGATTGCATATATTCTCATTTCTCCAAGTTTTTCTTGTTTAGATTTCCTGTTGATGACAACTCAACTATGAAGTCAGTTGTAGAGTATTTCCAAGAGATGTACGGCTTTACCATTCAACACACACATCTACCGTGCCTTCAAGTAGGAAATCAGAAGAAAGCCAACTATCTGCCTATGGAGGTATGTTAAGCTCTTTGGTAATCTTTTTGTTCTATATGTCTGTATAGTTTTAGCTCTCTTCATTCGCAAAAGCTAACGGAGTCTGCATTGGCTTGCTAGGCCTGCAAAATTGTAGAAGGGCAACGGTATACAAAAAGGCTGAATGAAAGGCAAATTACTGCGCTATTGAAAGTTACATGCCAAAGACCGAGAGATCGGGAGAATGACATCTTACAGGTGCTGATCATCATTGATGTTATATTTTCTTTGCATTTAGTGGAAACACTTGAAATATGGCATTGTTGGTGGTACACAAAAGAGCATTTATGGCATTATCTCGTGATTTTATACTCTTTTTTGGTGTATGTAACTAATGATATGATATTGCCTGCACATAAGCAGACAGTTCAACAAAATGCGTATGATCAAGACCCTTATGCTAAGGAGTTTGGAATCAAAATCAGTGAAAAGCTAGCTTCTGTTGAGGCTCGAATTCTTCCTGCTCCTTGGGTATGACATCTTTTTCAGACGTTCCTGTGCAAAATAGAGAGAGATTTTTAGTACTATACATGTTAAATAATCTAAATTTCTACTGCAGCTGAAATATCATGAAACTGGAAAAGAAAAGGACTGTTTGCCTCAGGTTGGCCAATGGAATATGATGAACAAGGTACTGTACTACCCATTTTAGGCGTTCTAAACTGCTAAATTACTCCAAATACTGGAATTTATAGCACTTTTATTTTGTTTACAGGATTTTGTGTACTAATTCTAACGTTTATCTCTTTGATCATTTGCTTTACTGTGCAGAAAATGATTAATGGAATGACTGTAAGCAGGTGGGCATGCATTAACTTTTCAAGGAGTGTGCAAGAGAATGTTGCTCGTGGATTTTGCAGTGAACTTGGTCAGATGTGCCAAGTGTCTGGCATGGTAGTTCTGTTATCTTGTGCTAAACAATCATTGTATTCTTAATTTCCTTCTTTCTCATTTTTTTCAGTTACATTCTTAATTTCTTACTGTTCCACAGGAATTCAATCCAGAACCTGTCATCCCAATATACAGCGCTAGGCCTGAGCAAGTTGAGAAAGCTTTGAAGCATGTTTATCATGCTTCCATGAACAAAACCAAAGGAAAAGAACTGGAGCTTCTATTAGCTATTCTACCTGACAACAACGGATCCTTATATGGTATGACCTATGTTCTTGTGTGCAGCATTATCTGGCTATTCTTAACTTTATATAAGTGCTTCTCTTTCCTATGTTTTCAGTGCGCTTTATTTACATGAATTTAGTAAATGTTAGTCATTGAGATAATTTCAAACTTACATTTTCCTTCGACATGTTTCGACCTTGTCAGGTGATCTCAAGAGGATTTGCGAAACTGATCTTGGTTTACTTTCACAATGCTGTCTTACAAAACATGTCTTTAAGATCAGCAAGCAATATTTGGCTAACGTGTCGCTGAAGATTAATGTTAAGGTTTGTTTAACTATTAATACTGAAAATTGTCTAGATATGTTTGAGTAAGTTCTTAATCATAAACAATATATTTATTATAGTAGACTTTATACTTCTGCGGTGGACTTCATATATTTTGTAGAATGAATATGATAAAACACGAATCAGAATCTATTTAGATTTTAGTCATTTTGAACTCTTCCCGTTTGGCTAGAAGTTGTCTTGACCGATTTTTTTTATTGTTTCTGTGTCATTCACAACCCCAGATTGTTGACCTCTTGAATTGCCTTTATGCAGATGGGCGGCAGAAACACTGTCCTTTTGGATGCTATCAGCTGTCGAATACCATTAGTTAGTGACATACCAACCATTATATTTGGAGCAGATGTGACTCACCCGGAGAACGGGGAGGATTCAAGCCCATCAATTGCAGCTGTATGAAATTTTATTAATTTAAAATTTACTTGCAACTGTTTTACCTGAACTGGTGTAGAGATATGGGTGCTGATAGATACTGTTCTTGCTATAGGTGGTAGCCTCCCAGGATTGGCCTGAAGTGACAAAATATGCCGGATTAGTTTGTGCGCAGGCTCACAGACAAGAACTTATACAGGACTTGTACAAAACGTGGCAAGATCCTGTTCGTGGCACCATCAGTGGTGGCATGATCAGGTAGCAATAAATTTCTGATTCTCTGGACATATTTCTCATCTGATTTTTGTTTTCCTTGGCGTATTGTGCTATTTAAGTTTCGCTATTTGATGAGTAAAATAATTCTCGCTGTGCAGAGATCTTCTGATCTCCTTCAGGAAGGCAACAGGACAGAAGCCTCTAAGGATTATATTTTACAGGTTAACATTCCTATAACTTATAAAAGCTCTAATAACACACTCGCAATGATAATGATAAAGAACACAGGTTTTTTGTTGTTTATAGTCCTCAATGGTGATGCTCATGCATTTTATTTTGAGCAGGGATGGCGTTAGCGAAGGGCAATTTTATCAAGTTCTGCTTTATGAGTTGGATGCAATTAGAAAGGTATGAAACTGATAACTCGTATATCCTGATCCTCTAAATGGTTTGAAGTTAAACATAAAGATGATTGTTCTTATAAATAATGTTCTGTTGCAGGCGTGTGCTTCTCTAGAACCAAACTATCAACCACCAGTTACTTTCATTGTCGTACAAAAGCGACATCATACCCGACTGTTTGCTAACAACCACAGGGATAGGAGTAGCATAGACAAGAGTGGCAATGTATTACCTGGTAATGTTCAAAGTTATATATTTTCGCTCATCTAAGTACTATTTTGTCTCAATCTGTTGGTTTTCTGATTATTAATCAAATTTCTACTTATTCGTATTTTCAGGCACTGTAGTTGATACTAAAATCTGTCATCCAACGGAATTCGATTTTTACCTGTGTAGCCACGCTGGTATTCAGGTAGTGCTCCTCTCTCTCTCTCGCTGCGTGCATTATACTAATTTTTTTTGAATTTTACAGTTTATGCCATATAACCGTTGTGCTAGACTACGGTTGTGTTCATGTCTTGTGGTCTTCAACTCTTGCTATTTGCGGGATTGAAGTTAACAAGTTGTATTTTTTGTTTTTGGGATGTAACAGGGTACAAGTAGGCCGGCTCACTACCATGTTCTTTGGGATGAGAACAACTTCACCGCTGACGGAATTCAGTCTTTGACAAATAATCTATGTTACACATATGCAAGATGCACACGCTCCGTATCTGTCGGTAGGTGTCATTGTTTTTGTAAAATTTTCTTGTTATTTGGTTGAGTTGTTGAGGCTTGTGTAGGTAATGAGTGAATCTTCTTGCAGTTCCTCCAGCATATTACGCACATTTAGCTGCTTTTCGTGCTCGGTTTTACCTTGAGCCAGAAATAGAAAATGGCTCAACGGGTACCAAGGGAACACGAGCAGCAGGAGAAACCGGAGTCCGGCCATTGCCAGCATTGAAGGAAAATGTGAAGAGAGTAATGTTCTATTGTTAGGAGAAAGAAAAAACGATCCGTTGTATATGTAACTCGATACCGGCATGATTGTAAGGTCTTCCATTCCAGGCTGCTAATTAGATAGTCTTAAATCCCTTATGAAAGATATGTTAAATTGTAGGGCTTGTAAAGAAATGTTTAATTATGATCAATCTAATATATGTAGGAATTTTAGTTGGCCTCATGGAAGTAGTAGTAGTAGTAGTGGATCTTCAGTCTACAAGTTGCTCTTAAATTTATAATATAAATACATCTCTCTTCTAAATACTTTGTTAAATATATTTTGAAAAAATATTTTGGATATTCTTATCCGATAAATTTTTTATGAATTACAATATTTAGTTCTCATTTTAAACTAAGATAATCATTTCTAAATTGAAACTAAAGATCAATTGTATTAAATAATCATTCATAAAATTAAAAATTTATAAAAATAAATACAAAAAATATGGATAATTTGATTATATTTGTCCTAATTTGTAGAGCTTGTGGATTGGAGCATTTAAATTATATTTTCTGAACATATTTCAAATTTATAAATTTCTAAAAAAGTCATTGTCTACTTTAATTAATCATTGTGTTCTACCGTAGCCTTTGATGGATGCAGCTTTATGAGGCCTTAACATAGCTGGAAGCAGGGACGTGCATCAATGAAGTTTGTAATAAAAATGTTCAAGCCATTTTTTTTGATGAGAAAAAAAAATGGCTTGAACAGTATATATCTAATGTAGCCATTTGGTTTTAAAAGAAAATAAAAATCAACTGAATTAAAGAGTAAAGTTATGTAGAAAAAATTTAAAGTTAAAAAAAACAAAAAAAAAGTAAATTTAAGCTAAATTGTAATATATTGTAATATATTGTACATTTTAATCATTTGAATTCATAAAAAAATATAATTCTTAAAAATATATTGTTATTCTTAAAACAGTATATATCTATATGTATATGTATGTATATGTATATATCTATATGTTTTAGGTTATTTTTTTCTTCTTCAGAATTTACAATAAATAAATTAAAATAAGTATATTCAATTTTGTTTGATTTGATATTTTGGTGGGTTAGGTTTGGTGCACAGCCCTAATTCCAGGTTCCCCCCATATAAAACATGGTATATAAAGAAAAACCGTAAATCAAGAAGAACAAAAACAAAGAATAAAATACATTATATCACATGATAGGAGGAACTTTTATTTTTTATTTTTTTTATTAGAGACATACAAAGCAAAAAATTATTATATTTACAACATTTGACGTATACAAATATTTATAAACATTTTTACATTGAAAGCATCATCTACGAAACTCGTCATCATGACGGAACGATGCCACAACCGACGCTTTTAATGTTTGTAGCTTTCCCTTGCAAACTTAAAATCCAATTATCCAAACATCCATAATTCTTCATAAATTTTCAAACAATTTCCACCATTTTATTTTCGTGGGAAGTCGAACCCAGGACCTCTTACACCTTGAATTTATACATTTAATTTCTGCTCACATAGTTATATTTACCCCTCGTTGAACTGATTGTTCCCAGACAATTTTTTTTCAAAATGCACAACCTAAATATTTCTAATAGGTTTAATCATTGAAAAAATAATATTCTATTTTTTTTTGTCTTCAAAATATTCAATGTTAGTCTATTTTCATTTCTAAATATCAATGTAGCCATTTGGTTACAAATAAATATAAATGAAATTAAAATTGACAATTAGTTTGAGTTATAAATAAAAAAAGTTAGAGAAATGAGTATCTTTAAATGATTAAGCTTTTCTAATAAATTAATGATAAGAGTGTTTTTTAGTAATTAAGCATAATATCTGGTATTATTTTTATGTCCACTCTCCAATTGTTTCAGTAATCTCGAGTTTGTAAAATTATGTTTGTATATGTTGTTTACATAATTCAGTCGTGACAGCCAAATTAATTGGAAAGAACGTCACCTGGGCCATCATTACCTACCAGTAGGGGTGTAACGAACCGAGCTCGAATTTAATTTTATGTTCGTTAATTTAAACGAGTCAAATATGAATATAATGGTATTCGGCTCTTTTAGATTCACAAACAGTTCAATTAGTGGTTCATGAATAAGTTCGAATAAGAGTTCGTGAACAAATTCGAAAATGAGTTTAAAAAATGGTTTGTGAAAAAGCTCGTTTAGAAACTCGATTAAGTGTTTGCAAACTTACTCATATTTAAATATATCTTAATTATATGATTATAAAATTACTTAAGTATAATAAAACTACAGTTTTTATATAATATATCAAAACTACATGGTTTTTATTAAGAAACTAAGGTAGTTTTGTGCTTGCGAATTTTATATGTTTTAACTGCTAAATAAACGGGCTTACGAATAGGCTTACGAACGTACTCACGATCGAGTTTATTTAGTATTTATCAAGCTTGTTCGCGAGTTTATTCGTTTAGCAGGTAAATGATTAATGAACAGGACCTGCACATGAAAATTATAAAATCTAAACGAACTGAACATGAGCACCCGTTTAAAATTCGAATGAGCATGAATCGAATATAAACATTTTGTTCGCTAAACGAGTAGAACATGAACACTCTAAAACTCGGCTCGGCTTGATTCATTTACACCCCTATCTACCGGAGAAGTCAAAATAACTGTATCATTTAGCTAAATAAATATCTGTATGATTCATTTTTTGGTTTCATTATGTTGAATATTCTATTTTAATAAATTAACCGATTGATGATCAGTTTAGTGACCAAACCAACTAAATGCATTACAGTAATTGAATCCTCTCTTATTTCTGGAAAATAAATGCTTAATTAACTACATAATTTTTTTCGTTCAATAATTGAAGAGGAAAACATTTGTGGATGAGATTTAACCCATGACCCAATAGATTGCGGCTCAACATTTATAGCATTTGAACCGCAATTTTTTTTAACCATGCCACTATAAAACATTAAATTGATCTTATTTGTTGAGTTAATTACATATAAATCATCACTTTTACATATATAATTCAATTTATTAATCATATGTTCTAAAAATTGTCATATAAAATCAATGCCTGTTTAAAAAATTAAATCTATCACCATTTAAAATCCGAAAAATTAGCAAGGAGTTATAACTCAAATGATATAAGCGCTAGACATCGATTCTATTAAGACGTGATTCAATTTCTCCCACAAGTGATTTCCCGTTTTCAATGTATAAAAGAAAAAAAATCCGGCAAATTTCAGATGAAAATTCGTGATAGATATGAGAAATTATAAAGATCGTAATAAAATTAAAAAAATAATATAAATATATCGATTTAATATATAATTAATCCTTATGGCAATTTTTTGTCACGTCTATCACTGTTTGCCTAAACATCAAAAATTCGGCTAATTAATGGTGATAGATTTGAAACTTTTTTTTTGAAAGGTGGTGGTTTTAAATGACAACTTTTAAAAAATGTGATTAAATTAAAAAAAAAAGGCGTAAATGTGGTGATTCCATATATAATTAATCATTTATTTTTAAGCGTAATAACTCAAATTACCCCAATTTTTATTTAATTTTAATAAGTATGTCTAAACATGTTTATATAAAAAAGTCAAATCTTTTAATTTTTTTTTTCATTTGGAATGACGATATTAGAAAATGTAGTCATAGATGGCCAAAAAAAACCCAAAAATATTTAACCTTTAGAGTAAGAAATTGGCTACAATTAAAGTGTATTTATCGTAATTATGTCAAAATTGATATTTTTGAAAGGTTGAGATATTCATGGTAAAAAATCAAGAAGGTCGGATATATTTCCATAATGTGATCCTTTTTTAGATTTTTAAACGAAACTAAACTAAAAATTAGTTTCAGTTTTGTTATTTTTGAAAAAAATATTTTGTATAGTAAATAATGAAAGTAAGCTTTGTTCATGTATGTTTTGTAGGGAGAGAGACATACATGTAAAAAATGTTTATTTTACATGTGTAAACCTCTACACTATCACACTTTTAAGCGGTTGAATTTCTATCTATATTTAAAAGAAGTTTAATTTAGATAAAATTATATTGATATATATATATGTCATAGACTAATGGAGAGTTTAACTTTAACTCAAATTAGAAAATACCAAATTCGTAGGTGCTTCGTTTTAATAAGGTAACAGTCTCTATGAAAAAAAAAAAACGAATCCCACATTATTTTTAGTAATTAAACGAATACTCACTGTATAAATATATAGCAACAAAAGTCTCCATTTGTTTGTTATATTATAAAGTCCAATATGAACATGTAATCATTTTTCTTATTCACAATAAGATAGGTGTTGAATTATCGGAAATTAGTATATTATATTAATGAAGTATGTGATTACTAAGATTACAGCTTGAAAAAGCCACTTGCTTTATTTAACGAGTGATTGCCATTTTATTAAGTGTTTAGTATGTTTTTACAAATTTTCAACTTTAACCAATTGTGTTAAGTTTATAATATGTATTTTATAGGACTAAAAACACTAAATTCTATATTCATCTACAAAAACTTCACTTAAACTAACTTAATGAATTTGAATGAGCTTAATCACGGATGGAAGGTTTTATTAAGGGTACAATTAAAATAAAAAAAATAAAAAAATAGAAGTTTAATTTAAATAAAACAATATAATAAAAATAGGAAGTTCAATTTAAATAAAGAAATAAGAAATTTACAATTACAATGACGTATTTATCTAAGAGTTTTACTTTAACAAGTAAGAAAGTTTAATAAGAGTAGAAGTGGATAAGGATTTAACCAAGATTGACAATATAATTGCTTAAACAATTGCTTAACCAGATGACGTATAAGGAGATAATACAAATTTATTTATTATAGCATTCAAATTAGTTATACATAGTAAAAATAAAAGTAAAAACGAGATATAATAAACACTTAAAGTTAATTAGTATAGCTCTTACGTTAATAAGATAATAATGAAATTAGATTAAAACTAACATCATTTTTTTAGGTTGAGATAAAATTGATAGAACTAATTTTTTTGATTAGATATAAATTTATTATATTAAGAGTTTATCTTTATTATTAGAATTAGATTTATTTTAAATGAATTAATATATAATACATACAACAAGTCAAATTATTAGCTCAATTATTTAATTTAACATTTTAATTTTAATGAATTATTGATATCTAACATGACGGGTCAAATTGATATCACTTAATAATTTAATTAATATTCAACATATATAACGCGTAATATAAATATCATGCACGTGCTAAATTTTCAATTTTAATTAAAACACTTTTATAATAATTTATTAAAAACTAAAGTATTATATTAAACAATTTAATTAAATTTAATATAGTAACGGGTCATATGAATATCGCTCACGTGCGTAGCACATGGCGAAAAACTAGTACTATATATAAAAGCACGGAGGGGGGGGAGGCAAATTTAATGAATAATCCTTTTCAGTTTATTATTAAATAAAGGTTTTATAGTCATGAACTAAATAGCTATTTAATTAATTACTATTATAATTAAAGTCCTAATTAGAATATGTAGTTAAATTATCTCTAATTTATATTAAAGATATATTCTAATTAGAATCCTAATTAGATATATTATAATTAAGGTAATTAAAGTCCTAATTAGAATAGGTAGCTAAATTGTCTCCAATTTATATTAAAAATATATCCTAATTAGAATCCCAATTAGATATATTATAATTAAATTTCTAATTAGAATACAATTACATAATATATACTTTATTTATTTAATTTTTGATGAATAATCTATTTCGTAGAAGTGAATATTGTTATTTAAAAAAAAAACAAGAGCAGCCAAATAATATTTTTGGTACTTATTACCGATTTATTTATTATTTGGAAAGAATAATGCACATTGTGGTATTCCTAATCCAACTACAACTTTGATATGTAGCCATATTCCTAATTTAATGAAGATCTATATATTATAATATTCTATAATATCATTTAATATAAAACTGAAAACATTAGTTATTTAATTAATCATTATTGTAATTGAAGTCCTAACTAGAATAGATAACTAAATTATCTCCAATTTAGTTTTTAGTATGCAAAAAATAATTGAATTGTCTCCAAATTAGTAGGAATATCTTACAAAATTAAAATACTCTATTTGGTCGATATATTATTATTTAAATTTATATCTTATTATTTTTAAAGATATTATTAATTAATTTAAGTTAATTATTTAATTATGGTTATAATAAAACCAAAAGAAAAATAAATTCAGTATATGATTATTATAAAACTAAAAGAAGAATAAATTCATTATGGAAAAAAATTTAATAACCGAATATGTTATATTTACTTTTACAATTTTTTTAACTAGTTTAATATTAATTATAAATAAAATAATTGATAAAATTATAATAAATTTACTAATATGTTCATTGACGAGTTACGTTACGAGCCACGTGCATAGCACGTAATGCGAAACTAGTATCAAAAAATGTTCGCATTAGATTTTTACGTACACTAAGAATTTCATCCAAATTAAATACCTTTATTCATATCCACCCGAACACATTGAGTTCATCTCTAAAGAGAATGGACGAAAGGACTCAATATATTTACAACTAATAGTGAATTATGGACATTTTTTAGTACGGGGATTCAATCGTCAAGTATGTAATAGTACAAGGATCCAGATATACGTTATTCCTATATTTTGTCTCTAAAATGATCCCTTCTCCGGTTCTCCCTTCTGTCTCACTCGCATAAATACACACAAGTTGTATTTTGATGAATAAAAACACACATAGTTGATAGTTCTATCTGAAATCTCACTTTCAACCATTGAAGACGAGCTATCAGCGGGTCCTTTTTGTTTCAAAAATACAAAATTGAATTGCATTGCCATTAATATTCCATAATTGCATTTAAGTTGAGCAACCATAAATAGAATATATGTAACCAAAAGCCCTTGTCTATGGATTCTCCTACCTCATATCTTTCATTTCATTGATGATTACTGACAAATATAAACCCTAGAGGGTAAAGATTGGGAGAATCAAATCAGTGACATTTTTGCTTATTAGAGTACCAATCGAAAGAGAAAGCTGTATAGAATCTTGCCTATAATATGCTTTATAACAAACAAGAGGGGCCAAATCCCCAACTACCAAGATTTAAACAGATATCATCTTCTTCATATGATGTGCATTAAAGAAATATATTAATTAGAGTGTAACGGATTTATATTATATATATATCAAGAATTGAAACATGTTTAGTGTTTACCAATGCCTATTTAATTATCACACTCTTGTTAAGTAACTACAATTTCCTTCATATTCAGGCCAACATCAAAGTTTGAGTTATTTTGCTTATGAAATTTTACTTCTACATCAAAATTTTGAGTTATTTTGCTTATAAAATTTAATATTCACACTAATTTCTTATAATTGGCTATTTGTTTCTTAAAATTTACTTTAAAGGTCCATTAAAGCCTTAAACGAAAAGATAATGTCTATTGTCCAAAGCTATCAGTAGTTTATTTAATTTTCATCTTAATTTGTCATGTGTATTCATCAATATCTTATTCTTGATCATAAATGTGGAACAAATGCAAGCAAGTGTACTTATGAACTCTAACACTAATTAAAAATGAAGGTATAGATATATAAAAAATCCTTGCTTAAGCCGCTTAAGACGGGTTCACGGTCTACCACTCTCACATGAATGAGCTCCACAGTTCAAGAATATTAGAATTTTTAAGGGAGACATTCATGTAGAATCCAGTCTAGATAAGAAATTTTCTAAATACATATCAACTTGCACAAAATCCAAAATTTGAGGAAGTATATATATGTACCTTCATTATATGTATGATAGAGAATTAGAGATAACAAAATGCAATTCAAACCATAAGCTCCTGAAAGAAAATGTAAAAGAAGATTGAAGAACGCTGCAGATAAATCTTCTGTCTCTCCATAGTAAAAAAAAAAAAACATTAATGAGATAAATTGAAGTCAAATCTGAATATGAATTTTAATATTTTGAGATTTAGATATGATATACAAGCCAAACAGGAAAAAAAGAGGTGTTGTAAAACCCTAAACAAAATATAATATGATAGTTGAAGAACACACCGAACAAGATATAGAAAAAAGCATACAATCTCAAGGCTCAATCACCAAGGACTGAATGAACTGCACCGAGACACAAAAACCTGTCACTGAAAACCCTAGCAACCACACTCAGTTTCACAGAATAAAAAAGGACCTACAAATTATAGAATCAATGCACCACAAACATTAAAAAAAAAAAGCAAATAATTGTACAAACAGACATAAAAAGCAAAACCCAAGAAATCCAGATGACCCTAACATACCTGACATAGGGATTGAACAAGGGCAAAAAAAAACCCTAACAGCTCATGTAAGAACATGAGGGTTTCAAAATTAGGGTTTTTAGAAGTTTAATTTTCGTGACACCACCACCAGGTGAAACTGCCACATGATCTTAATCTTGAGGGAGTTTAAGATCATGCTGGCAGCTTCAACTGATAGAGGTGCACGATGATGATAGATTCGTACTCCGTCGTAGAGAATCATAGCCAAAAACAAGAGATAGAGAGAGAGAGTTTTTCTTGAGGTGATTATGTGATATGGAGAAGAGTGGATAAAGCAGTATAAATAGAGATGAGAATGAATTGAATTGTTAAATCATAAGTGTATTAGGGATATATATGGATCAAATCAAAGGACAAGGACTAGAAAAATAATTTTTTAAAAAACTAAGGGTTGTTTATAATAATTAGTGAAAAGGAAAATTTGCGAGGGGTGGTCCTAAAGTGATGCAAATTGAATATTGTCACGCCGAGAATTGGCACCATGCAGACAGGTTAGCGAGCGTCTCTATATAAAATGGAAGAAGATTAATAAGTTTTAGGTCTGCCCTAAAAGAGTGGGGGACCCTATAATTTTTTGTTCACCTCTCTATCACTATACTCTGCTTGTGACTGTGGGAAGTAAAGGATATCAACCATAAGCTCAAAATAGTTAAAACTCTATACTTCCTTATGAGGGGACCATATAATTATACAATAAACTAAGTTTTTATGATAGATCACACTAATAATTAGTGGAGTTCTTTTAACGGATTTAGTTAAAAAAATTCTTACTAGAGAGGAAGAAATTTTACAGTCTAATTTTTTTATATATATAAATTTTATCCCGTACGTCATCCGTAGAGAGAATCGATCATATTGTAACACAATATTAATATGACGTGTATATGATTTAGTTAGTTAGACTTTTTATATTTTTAATTATATGTTATATTGTTAGTTCTATCCACGAATGAAGTGACTATGTATATATTTCAATTTAAGAGTCTCATTTTAACTAATTAATACTACTCTCTAACCGCTAAACAATTATATCTCCAGGATTATCTTATATTGTTTCATATATAGGTTTTGCATGATGTATAATTAATGGTAAAGTGTTTTTTTATTCACAATTTTAATCATTTTATTAAATATAATTTTTCAAAAAAAAATTTGAGATTCTGCTCCGTTATTTTTATAAATTGAAATAACCAAATTCAAATTTAATTAAAATTATGAACTTTATATTTTCAAACTAGAGCGATCACGTAAAATCCATGTTTCGTCAAAAAAAAAAAGTAAATCCACGTAATTTTCACTAGACCATGTTTTGAATATAGTTTTTTCAATTTATAAATTGACGGATCATATATTGTCTAATTTATATATTTTTTTGAGAATATTGTCTAAATTATAATAAAAGAAAGAAAATAGCTTACAACTCATCAAGAAAATGAAAAATCTCATTTGAAATCTTTGTTCTTTAATAGTTTAAATAATTCTGCCAAGATTAGGTTTTAAATGGTAGTAATTTGTATAGATCACGGGATGACTCTAGCTAGTAACATTAATTGAGCCAAATCTCAATGGAATCTAAATTTTGATTAATTGAGCATTGAATCCAATTCTATAAAAGCATCTTTGCTTTGGTCACTAAAGATTTCCATTTCTTTACAAAAATGACTTATATTGGTTACTTGACAATCCAACATCTTAATATTGCCAGGCTGCCAGCTGCACTTCAGTTGTTATATCTCACAATTGAAATTGACAATCAAGAAAATGACTAGCTAGCTAGTTTTTTTATTATTAAAAAAAATATTTACTCTCCCTTTTAACATTTTTAATTTAATTTTATTCCTTTGGATTAGCTAGGTGTGATGATGGAACCTGTAATTAATCATTTCTCTAGGATTATAAAGGCTAAGGTTTAATCAAGATTTGTTAAACCCTTATTTGTTAAGGATGTGCCTAACCTTTTGATATTTACATCATTTCTTGATTTGTTGAACCCTTATTTGTTAAGGATGTGCCTCTTAATCTTATTTGTTTCTTAATCTTATTTGTTTTAAATTTTAACTTTTCTTTATTGGAACTTATGCTTTCCATTTCTAATATTAATATGTTCTCTGCATATGTGAAGTGGACCAATAAACAGCTAACATTACAATTATTACTTCTGATTGGGCCAATCGGCACTTAACATGCACTTCAATTTATAATAATCTGACTATTTTATAAAGAACTAGCTAGGGTTCGTTCTAGCTTTTGCTAGGGTTAATACCTTATAGGTTGCACAAAGCCATAAACTCCAATCAACTTTTTTTGTTTTAAAAATATGACGTAAATTTAACACTTCGAGCATAAATTTCATTTGAGTTTAACACAAAAAATTCTAAAAATAATATTGTTTCACTGTGCCTGTATATATTTATGTGTTATGTTTTTTTTTGTATACCTAAACTCTTATCGTCGCATATCAATATACTCATTTGGAGTACAAAATCCACCATATAAAATATTAAATTATTTATTTAAAGCATGATATGTGACAAAATCTTCTTACAAAAAACCATATCATTATTAACTAATATAAATTTAGTTGACAATTATAAAAAATTACGCCACATATTACATTCTAAATGAATATTTTATAATCTTACATTATAAACTTGGTTCACCTAAAAAATTTACTCATTAAAAATTATTTATTGTTCTATAATTATCTACAAGCACGAGTAGAGGGAGGGGGTGTGGGGTGGACAGTCGCCCTCTTTCTGCTGGTACAGTAATTGTTTTGTTATCACGTCGTTCAGCTTTTTTCGAGACTAAACGATATATCGTTAACTAGAATTCTTTTTTTCCTGACCTAGTAAAAATTGTAACTCCGCTATTAAGTTTGATAAAATTATCAGGATGTGCATGCCCCTGTACGTATTAATCAATACATCTGCAGACTACACAGTATAACACAAGGTTTTGAATCATAATCCAAATGACATTCATAACTTTATAATGGTAACTAATATTCCCTATTTTATCTTGACAAATGCAGATACTTAATTAAAAAAAATCAAGCATCTATTCCAAAAAATATATATAAATATGGTTACCACGTAGACCGAATGTGGATTCAATATATAAGTTTATTTGAAAGCCCCAAACTTTGGCTTTGTTGCCCCATATTTTGTATCAGATTTGTTTTCTTCTGATATGAATTAATATAATCTTCTAGTACTCAAATCTTAGGGAAAAGAATTTGCCAGATTTGTATATATAATATAAATTTCCACGCACAATCGATTCCTACTTTGATTACTTGATCAGAATCTCTTGTTGTAGCTAGTGTTATGGTGTTTATATTATTAGGGAAGATTACTAATATCTTCCTTCCTTATAACATTAGATCATAAATATTAATTTCTCCACGAATTTTGAAAATTTAATTATTTCATTCAACGTTTGATTAAAATTCACCAGTACAATCAGTTCGGTGGGTTAAACCGTCTCATTAAAATAAAAAATTAATTTGACCCCTGAAGTTGTTTAGCTTTCCAAAATTCCATAAAATTATAAAATAATTCAGATTAATTATAATTGTTTAAGAAAAATAATGTACTTATAAGTATTTATGTAATTCTTTTTAAATATACTTGAAATAAAAATTAAATTCACTTTTTTTTTTAAAATTAATTAGACATAATATATTTTGGCTTGATTCTATTTAAATTTTCTATAACTCAATTTATTTTTTGTACGACTTAATTTTAAATCAATACAATTTTAAACTAAATAAAAATATATCGATTATTGACTTTTTTTACTGAAATGAAACATATTAAATTAGTTAAGCTTTTTATGTTTTTAAAATTATTTTGAAAAATAAACTTATTTTAATAAATTAAAAATTTGCAAAATATATTGATTTAATAAGTAATTATAATTGTTTTAAAATATTTTGATTATGGGTTTTTTTTGAAGAAAATTAATTTTAAGGGTCAAAACAAATTTATTTTAATAATCACACCATGTGACTAAGTCAAATAACAAAATTAATTAATCGGATAGCGGTGAATTTTATTAAACATTATGAGGAAACAATTGACTGACTAAATATCGTAAAAAAGTTAGTAATTATGACTTAACGTCAGTGGTAATATTACTCCTAATTATTACTATTATTTTCATATTCTCTTTTTGGTAGAGAAGTAACTTGCATTGTAAATTTTTTCATATAGTACAACCTCTACCGCACAAATATAGACAAAGTTGAGTTGGCAAAAAAAACTAAAAAAAGTTAGAAGTTAAAGTAGTTATTTTTTTATAAACTTTCTATTTTATTTTTAATTAATTATTTAGATTTTTTTAAATTATATATTTTAAAATGCTAATTATTTTTAGAATTACGATTAAATTTTAAAACACTAAATTAATTTGCTATTAATTTTTATTTTGGATAAAGTGATAGTTGTCTAGCGCTTAAACTGAAAACTTATAGATAAAATTAAAAATAGAGTGTATAAAAATACATTTTTAAAATTTTAAACCAATTTTAAACCATTTTTATAGTCTTCCCTTGATGAAAAGCAATCGTTAGCCAGACATCCAACAATGGCCTAGACCTGAAAGCTCATGCACATATATATTTGGTCCAGTTACTACTGCCCATAGGCGTGCACAAATTTGTAGTTTTACAGCCTCATCAATATATAATTTTGTATTTCAACCTCTCAAAATAATATATATCCTTGTAAAGCAACTTTGCTTAGATTGTTTTTCCATTTTTTAAACATTAAATTAAAATTGTGAATGAAAAATTTATAATCTTTGACCTTCTAAAGCAGAAACGAATGGTTGATCATGCATTTGTATATAAAAAAGAGAATTTGAATATCTGACATATTAAGTATAAAGCATATGCTTCACCGTTATAAACTAAATTAACTAAAAGCAGCGGCAGCCATCTTTTCTTGTCATATACAAGATTTAGATGGTACGAAAAAGTAGCAAATATCAATTATCGGGTTGAATATTTTTAAGGATACAGAATTATATATGTTTTATAAAGATTTATGGGCATTAAAAGTCATATTCTTTTTTGAATTTTTATTCAAACCTCTTAAAAATTGTAAATTTATCTCATTTTGATAAATTTACTGAAAAATTGTTTTATTTGTATCCCAAGTAGCTTGTGCGGCGTTGGAGTCTAGAGCTTAGTGTTTGGAGAAAATCTATTTAAGTTAAAAAGGTTATACTTTTTGACGCCATTAAACTTTTATATTTTAATAGCCCAACTTTTATCTTTTCAACAATGGAAGGTTATCCGATCATTTTCAACTAATAAATGGCTATATGGCTGATGGATTGCTTGCATAAAAAAAGTTGGGTATCTAACTATCTATTGAGCATATAAATAATTATCGGCTGAAATTACTTAGATAATCTCTTTTTGTTGAAAAAAACAAAAACGGTTATTAAAATATAATAAATAAAATTTTGAACATTTTATTAAGATCTTATAGATAAATAGCCACAAAAATATTTAGCCCTTTCAATAAACAAGCATCAATGCATCACCATCACATGGGAATTGTTGCTCAACACAAATGATGAATATAATATGTTGTGTTGGTCTTTATGGGATTTTCCTCCGAAAATGAATACTATTAAAGTCATATTATAGCAAAAGAAGAAAATAGAAAAGGTCAGGCATGGGTTGGGTTGGGTTGTGTATGATACAAAATGGCACGTAAATCTAGTGACGGGTCCATGAGATGCCACCAGATAAGCCAACACACGCCTGTAAATCAACCATCCAACGGTTTTAATAAGGGCCTGAGGTGCCCTGATGTTTATGCTACCTGCACTTGTTGTTTTGCTGCGTCTTTTTAGAGACAGAGATACAGAAGTGTTTTTGGTAACTGTGTTTGCCTTCCATAAAATACGATAAATTCTTAAGTGGGCCTAGTTCACCACATAAAACTTATTAACCCATCCACATCTAACGATTTCATAACACACACATTGTTTTGCAGATCGTTAGATTGGTCCAACGATTATTTTCTTTCTCGCTGAAAACTTTTAAATTCTACAAGTATATTTTAAACCAGTTTAATAATATTTTGTTTTACAATCCTTTTAGTTTAAAGAGGATGAACCAACCAAACTGACCTCCGATTTACAGTCGAATTGGTATCCATGAATTGCAGGCTAAGTATAAAATTGCAAAACAAACACTATATAGTATAATTTATTGAAACAGAAAATGTAAATATATTGATATTTCTGCTACAGAACATTCAAGCAACAAAGCTGTTACAGAAACAAAATTGGGTAACTTTAATTTTTAAATTTTTTGAACTGAGGAAGTTTATGAATTTAAATAGGACAACTTACACATCAGTTACATTACACAGATACATGTGAGACACGGACACCACAGCTAAAAACACTACGACCTACTAAAATTACAGATCTCAAATAAATTACATAAGCAATAAGAGCCGAATCTGTGTCTAACTCATGGATATATATCGATCATACACATGATGCTAATTCTAACCCTACAGTTACAGACATGGTATTACAGCTAAACAAGAAAATGCCCAAAACTTATCAAGTAACATCCTAAGAGCTACAAAAAAATTAAACCCGCGAGTTGAATTATTACCTAAAGGTTAAAGGACTGATCCCAGGGCGTTTGCTTAGTAAGTAAGCTTGAGCTGCGCGAAAACCCCTGTTCTTAGCTCCTTGAACTGGTAGAAGTGAATGTTTGTGCAAGCAACAGTTTATGTATTTCTTCCGCTGTTGGACGGCTAGCTGGATTCGCTTCCGTACACCGACGGAACAAATCAACAAGGAATCTCAGTGCTTCTGACTCGGCCTCAGGTCCTCCCAAATCTGAGCAAGACTGAATTGCTGCCGGGTCATTCATTGATACCAATGACTCTAACTCGCTAGTTAGTGGAGGTCGCTGACCCGTCTGTTTCAAGTGTTAAAAAAAGGTTAACAAGATTAAGCATCCACATTAAACTAATATAGGACATCGATTTATCATTTAATAAACTGAAATGGAAATCAAAGTTGTTTCCACATCAGAAAATCTCATGACATCTGCCTCTATATATAGGGTGGGGTTTTAAAAACAGGCGCACCTGAAGAAGCTCGTTGATGTGGAATTCAGATAAGCCAGAATATGGAATATGCAAAGTCAATAATTCCAAAAGCAGGCATCCAAATGACCAAATATCAACTTCCTGCAACCAGACAGTTGAGTATTCATAAGATTAAATGCACATTGCCTGAAGACAAGAATCACTATACATATGACCACACAATGCATAATCAATTGTACCAAGCAAATAAGCTTTGCGAATAAAGAATTTTTAAGAAACAAAAACTAAACAACAATTCAAAGAAGAGAGATAACATTCTCATGCTTCCTAGCTTTTCCAAATGAAATTGGACCATAAATCATAAATCATAAATCAAGTAAAATTTCAGTATGCTATACATGGAGATGATAAATTTCCAGGCACTCATCATGTTTTTTCACATAGATGAAAATCCTCGATTATCCAACATGTCTTTTCTGAAAACAAAATTATTAAGAGTTTTTTAAAAGTATAAGCTTGTAAATGGTAGCAAGTCCAATGCTTCTTTCCCCTTCAAGACTTGTATTGTATCTCGTATCTTTTCAGGAAGGAAAAGAAGATTCGACCCCCATAGTTATTGTGTCTCTCTTTAAGGAAGACAAATTATATAAAAACATGATCACATAATTGAGAGAAGTTCATGAAGCCAGAAACTAGGAATCACCAACTAAGAATCTTTATCAGATAACAGAAGATAATTCATACCAGACCATACAGATTACGTTTATGCATTGCCCGCAGAACCTCTGGAGCCATCCAGCGGGGTGTGCCAACACAAACATCAGGAGGTGGTACTCCATTATGAGCAATACAACACGTATGCAAGAATGACCTTAAAGGTACAGCTCTATCAAAATCACAGAGTTTGACAACTGGCAATCCATCAGTTCTTTTATTAAAATCTATCAATATATTTTCACTTTTCACATCACGGTGAATGATGTGCTTCGAATGCAGCTCTGCCAATGCACATGAAATATCACGAGCAATACACAGCGCCAGTTCCAGAGGCACATGCTTTTTACCGGTTTTTGACATCTTCTCTATGTAATTCTGTTGCATGAAGCAAATAACAATCAACATGGGAAAAATGAAAAGATAATGAGCAACAACATAATGTCACCTCCAAACTATAAAACAAGAAAATTAACCTTTAAAGAGCCTCCTTTAACATTTTCCATAAAAATTGCAGACTGTAATATCTGGCGCTTTGCTTTGCCATCTCCTGAATGAATCCACTTTGAAGAAATCTGATGTCCATACAATTCAACTATACAGGGATGTCGCAAAGCACGAAGAATTCGTACCTCTCCAATGCAACTGTATTCAAAGTTCCTAATTTCATCTGCTGGAGTGTCACAAATGTTCAGACTGCGTACCTGCACCATCCAGGAAGAACATAAATAAATATGAGCTAGGCTGCCAGCAATCGAGAGATTCAGTAAGCTGACAAATTCAGCTCATTGAAGACAGATTTTTATCATCATTGGCAATGCAAGCCTAAAAAACTTTAGTGGAAAATACCTTTGCTGCAGCTTCAACTGATTCAAGTTTGCATTGAATGACAGTACTGAGGACTGTCTTTTCTAATTCATCGTAAGTTGGGAAATGAGTTATGGAAGAATCAGGACCGGGAATGCTCTCTGTTGATAGAGGAACTCTAGTATGACTGAGTGGAATGTACCTGAAGCAAGAACAAAACTTATTAGAAACCTTATCAAAATCAGACACATAAGAAGAAAAGCATGCAAACAAGATTAAGCCAAATCTATTACTCTAGATATTAATTGTGAGACCTAAAAAAAGGATAACATGTTAATCATAATTATATAAATCAATAGAACCAAGCCATCATTAACTTCATTCTTTGGCTTTCAACTTCATTATAGACCAAATTCCACTCATGATCGTGAGAAAAAAAGGCACTAAAGCACACAAAACTATTCAAGAGTTAGGCTTTCATTATAAGTACCTTCCAAATATCCAATAAAATAATTTGCATAATCACATTAATAGCAATGAGCCAATGATACATTGAATTTGACATGTTTGAATTAATGAACTTTGGCATAAGCCAACATACTAGCACAGCAAAAGATTGAATCTAAGAACTCATTACATGGGATGAAATTATGAAATCTAACCACCATGACCTAATAGTTAAAAGAACTCCACTGGCATCCACATTCAGAGCACAATTTATGATGAAGTAAATTACTATGAACACTTATCAGCAATGAAACTGACCTGCTAAAATACTCTGGATCAGTTTCTTCTCTTATATCATGGGGACGGCATGCATCGACCAACATACGAACCCATGAATCACCTGATTTGACAAAAATGGTATTCCAGGCATGTGGTACAAAGTCCAGGTAACCCCTGACAAGTTCGCAAGGTATTCGTGGATCCATTCGATCGCATAGATACTGGACCAATTTAGTTTTCATCAGATTGTTATAGCTTATAAATGAGCATGAAAAGAATACATAAACATCCAAGTAATAAATAGCTGAAAGGAAAAGAAGAATTACCTTAAATAGCAAAGCTCTGTGCCTGCATACGCCAAACTGCAAATTCCCTAAAGGAACTACTATAGAATTTCTTCTTGCTTTAACAGAGCGTAAAGATTTCTCACAGAGGTCAGAAAAAATAATATCTTCTCCACTGCCTAAACTCTGTTCAGGTGAAGTATTAATACTTTCATCATTTCCTGTTGAACAGGTGCAAACAAATGGCTTCTTATAGTTAGAACCAGATACTGCTCTGCGTGTCCTTTCAACAGAATAACTTCTGTCACTGCCTCCAAAATGATCGGACACAAAAAGTGCAAGCAGTGACGCAAAGTGCAAGTTATCAACAGCAACCTTATTCCCCTCCTTGAAAAACCCATTTAACCGCTTCAATCGGCAAACCAAAGCCTGCGCAGATAGAACCGTTGCATCTAACTTTTCATCCTTCTCCCTAAATAAAATGGCAACCAATCTTTCTTTAGCAATAAGCAAGTATAACACAAAACCAATAAACAGTAACAGCGTTGAAGATGAGGAGACGTTGATATAAGCTTATGTACAAACTAACCTGTCCAGAAGAATGACTTCACGTGAATCGAGATGCAAAATTTGTTCGTAGTTCTCGAGAGGCATGAAAGGCCGGTCACGCCCTGCATCATAAAATCCATCAGGAAGATGGTCCTCAATGCTACACAATGATAGGTCACTGTACTTGCGAGATAAACTCAAGCTATCTTCTGTTGGTCTTTGACTCTTGCATGGTTTTGGATTATCAAGAGCCCCATCAGAATGCCTCTTTGACTTGACATTGACTTTTGATTTTTCTGAAGATGAACACTCATCTTCTCCGCTTAATCCATTTTGGGTCAAAACTAAAGATTTTTTATGCACATAACATTCGTCTTTCTTGCCTTTACTTATAGATTCAGGGTCATGGGAGCAATTTTCTGTGTAAATATCCTTTTTAGATTTTTTTCTATCACCCTCACCACTAACAAGTGACTTTTCAGCTTCAACTTCACCTTGAAGTACTGCTTTATCTTCCTCATCACCATCAGCTATGATCTCTGATGTAACTTCTTCGCAAGTTCCACAAGGCAGCAGATCAAGGATTTTTAGTTTGCAACTTTCACTTTCCTTTGGAGTCAATGATTCAGCACGTCCTTCACCCTTCCATTTCCTACTGTTGTTTAAACGTTCTTGGCGAGCTCTCTGTTGCAAATAATGCCGACGTTTCCACCGCTTATTCGATCTACGTGCTGCAAAGCATTTGCTATTTGGTGGTGATGCAGTCAGTGGATTTGAAATGGAATTCTGAGAACCTCTGTCAATTCCTGAAAGTAAGAGGTTAGTTTGGCAAAACTATAGACTCAATATAGTAAACCAGCAGGACGTAGTTGAAATACATGATCTAGAAGCACTAACCATTACAAGATGCATTTGTATAGTCAGACTGAATGGAGGTTTCATATACATCCATTTCAACAGAACTGATGATATCATCATTTTGAAAGTCCTCGCCATTTCCTTCTATATTGCAACGTACCCATGCAGGTATTTGACAACAACTAAGAAGCTTGTTGTGCTTGAATAAAAAAAAAATTGAAGAAATTTATAGTGAGTACAAAAATCTTGTAATATAATACAATAATCCATTTCCAATTGACAACTTGTTAGCATATTAAAGTACACGATCCTTTAAAAATTTGAAAAAAGTCAATGTTAAACTGAACAAAGGAACCCAAACTATCAACTTTCCCAATATTAAGAGTGAACACAAATTTCAGTCATCATCTTTTATTGCATTACATAACAACAAATTAAAACAAAAAAAGGACATATCCAAAAGCAATTTAAAACAGCTTCTAGACTTACAAACCACAGCATTACAGTTTTAAAAAAAGCGAGATAAAGTAAGAAAGTTTGACATAAGATAGCATCCAAAAACACAATCTACACAAGCCATATATACACATATATATATATAGTCATTATCCAAAATACAGAAATAAACATGAACGTTTCCATATGAAGTGAATCACTAACAATCTAGCTAGAACATTACGGATGAATGGCATAATAGAAAAGGCAAACATTCTAATTCTTAGGCACAAATCAATAAAATCATATCATTTTAAAGACTGCAGAGATTAGACAACTTTTATAACCTAGAGACAGCATAATATGGTCCGCTCTAAAGATTATTGAAAAAACAATATTTTGCTATGGAATATACCTGAAGATCTAAGCACTGAAGTGTGTGCATTAAATCAAGTTGAAGGGACCCCAAAGACGTTAATCTGTTATTTGACAAGTCCAAGTGCTCTAATCTCTGCAACAAGGACAATGCTGAGGGCAGTTCCATTAATCTATTATTAGCAACTTTCAGTGATATCAAGGCACTTAAGTGACTGATTTCAATAGGCAAACTTTTTATCTTGTTGAATGAAATGTCCAAATATTCCAACTTATTTAAGCAGCCAATTTCTGGAGGGAGGTATCTGGAAGAAAAAAACCAATATTAATTTTTTGTTGAGAAAACTCTGATAAATCAATCGGTAACCACTTTAGCCTGTTGAATTGTATCATAAAAAACACATTGCGATTTGCTACTTTTCCACTCAAGGAAATTACTAGAAATAGTAGAACTTTGAAATCCTATACAACTAAAGAAGACAAAATAAAACTGCAAATAAGCTCGAGTTAGTGGTTTCACGCATTTATTTCACATGATATAGCAACCGGCACAATAATATATACCACTAAGCATCTCAAGAAAGACAAAAACAACACCCCCATATTAGACCCAAAAGGATATCCCCGTCTCTCAGCTATTTGCATACTAAACTTTCTCTAATTATGTCCTTATATTGCAATTTCCATAAAAAAAATTAAAATCTCTTACGCATTGCATAAACTAGTTAATGACATGAAATATCCATCCGAACGATTCTAATACCTTATAATAAAGTAAAATAACGAAGCTTTCAAAGTAAAATTCCACACATTCTTAATAACAATTCAAAAGCCAAAACATACAGAGCAACACTTGCTAACTTACCTAATAGAAAAATGACAAACAGAGAGTTTAGTCAAGCACTTGAGCCCAGCAATCTCACTCAAAATTGTGAAAACAGAGGGTCTAGGCGGAAGTTTAGAAAGCTCAAGCTCCTTTAACCCTTTCAATTTATTCAAAGCTAACCCGTTAAGCCCCGGCCACGATACTTTGACTTGTAATCGTTCCAATCCCAACAAATTCCCAAATTCAACTGGAAACAAATTCACTTCATTTCCGAAAAACTTAAACGTTCTCAGTTTCTCTAACCTCCCGACAGATTTCGGAACCAAACTAAACACATTATTATACAAATATAAACCCTCCACACCATCATCATCAGCTTTCGCTAATAAATCTTCGAAATCCAAGTTTTTTCCTGCAACATCAAGAACCAATTCATCATGGCCGTCATAAACATCGTAATCAGTATCTCTTTCATTGCTGTTTCCCTCATCTTCATTATCATTCGAAAATGAAGAATTAGGGTTTGGCGAATTTGATTTCGTTGGGGGGTTTGGGGATGCTGAGCTATCGAGATTTTCATTGGAAATTGAATTTGATTCTGTGGAATTTGAGAGTTGCATTGGATAATTAAGAAAGGGAATTGGAAGCTGAATTTCTATTTTATGGGGCTTGTTTGGGGAGAAAGAAATTCAGCGGGAAAGGAAGGGAAAATTAATTCTAGAAGAGGAGCGCTGTGTGTAGAAAATGCTCCTTTTACTAAACCCTAAAATTTAAGGGAAACAAAAGAATTCGAATTAAATTTTAAAAATGGAAGAAAAGAAAATTAAATGATTTCCGGTTTACTTTTTTCACTATGGCCAGGTGGCAAGAGGAAACTTGAGGGAGTGGACAGAGTTAATTATTGGAGAGGCGAAAGACGAATGACGCGCCATCACGTGGATAAATGATATCGTGACGGATTTAGGAATATACCTGTTCGTGGGCCGGATGGGCCGAATTCGATCCAAGCCTACCTAATTTTGTATGGGAAGTTTAGCAAAATATCTAAAAATACTTGCAAATTTTAACTCACAAACTGAAAGTTTGCAAACGTATCTAAAAAAGTTAAATATTTATTTTTTTACTCCGCAGTTGCAAACAGTTTCAGAAAACACAATTTGAATACATTTCAAAAACAGTTTCGAATATAGTTTCAAATAGAGTTTCAAACAATTTCAAATGGAGTTTCAAACGGTTTATAACGGTTTTTTGAAAAATAATTCTAAAAAACGGGTTCTATTACAGTTTCAAAAGGTTTCAAAAAGTTTCTAACTTGACATTTTTGAAACCGCTTATAATACAGTTTTAAAAAAACAGAGTATTTTTACAAATTTTCAGAGTAAAAAATTAAATTTTCGGGAAAAAAGGTAAAAAGATAAATTTTCAAAAACGAAGTATTTTTATAAATATTTTTAGAAAATGGAGTATTTTCTACAATTTTCCATTTTTTAATTTTTTTATGCATGTTCATGGTCGGCCCATTTTCTAGTTTCATTTTTGCTACCAAACTCGGGTCTTATACTCTATGTACGGGCTTAGAATGGGGCTTACATAGAAAATTGTATAAAAGATAATTACATCATATCCATAAAATAGCCGACTTTTTTTAGAGTTAGGGCTTTAACAAAAAAATCACTCTCCAAGCCCGCCCAGGGTAGATGGTCGGGATGTCAGACCCATGACGGTTTATTTGCAAGTAATTTTTTATGGCTTATTTTCACTGATCGCCCCCTCACTTTGAGCGCCTTTTATCGTTGATATCCTTAAGTTTTATTTTTGGCCTATAAACCTCGAAGATTTTGATCTCACAACTAGTAAATTTATTCCTTCAATTTTTGGTGGACGCCTTTAACAGAAATTGGCGTGGAGTCTGAAAAAATGAAAACTCACTCCACATCACTTGACACATCACCATACCACTCTAAAAAAAACAAAATACCCCTAATATTCCAAAAAAAAGGCAAAATAAAACCCTAAAACTAATGAACTTTTGTTGCTGCCACTCCCTCGTAGTCGCCGGTCAGCCTCCTCCACCATAGCCCCTGCCACCCTCACCACTGGTTTCCTCCTCTCAGATTAATTAAAATGCTTGTGTAAGAAGACATCATCTTAAACGAGAGACGTTCGTTTCAAATGGGTTCGTCTTCTCAAACATGGGTACATCTTCTTAGAATAATGTTTCAATTCGCCTTAGAAGAGGCGGTCAAGTTTTTTTTATTAGAATAGTTATAGTTTTTTTTATTTTTAGATGCATTTTGTATGTTTAAGGTATTTTGATGGTGTGTCAAGTGACATGAAGTGAGTTTTTTTATTTTTTAAACGCCACTTCAGCATTTGTTAATGGCATCAGTCAAAATTTGAACAAAAAGAGTTTTGTTAATCGTTAAAGCGACAATCATGGAGTTTACAGGCCGGAAATGAAATTTTAATGACGTCAGTAATAAGAGCATCTCCAAAGGTCTCTTTAAAATTGACAAACTCTCTAATTTAAAGAGTTTTGTCAATAAATTAAAGTTCAATAGACTTTTTAAAATTTAAATTTAGAGTAAGAGTGAAAAAGGCTCTCCATATGTGGAGAACTATTTTCACTCTCTACTTTATTTTTAAAAAGACAAGATTTCAAAATTTAAAATAAATTGGTTATTTTTTATTTGACTTGTATTATTTTAAATTTTTAGATTTAAAAACTGAATGAAAAATAAATATTATTAATATATTTAATTTTTAAATTTTAAATTTTTTTATAAAAATAAAAATAAAATAAAAAGTAGATATTAGGCAGTCTATTAGAATAAATCTAATTATATTTCTCTTTATATTAAATATGTTCTTATTTTAAAATAAAGAGTACTATTGAAGATGCTCTAAACGAGCTAAATATTAGGAATAACAGGTGAAAATAAGCTAATTTTAATATAAACTTGGATTTTTTGAGAATTATTTTCACATTTTTGGGATTGGATTGGTTGTGGCTTCTTAATTATGGGACGCATAAGACACCATACACGATTTTTTGGTGTATCACTTGACTATATGACAATTTTCTTTTGAAATCCTTCAAATTCCATCTTTTTCCAGCTATAGTTTTTAGGCCAAATATCATAAAAAGATCAAACCTTTCAAAAAAATTTCATAAAAATCCTGATCTTTCAATTTTGTCGATTTTAGCCAAAAACAGATTATTTGATTTCAATTGTGGCCAACTTTCAATTTGATTTCAGTTTGCCTATGTGGCGCCTACGTGACATGTACATATATTGAAAGGTTATGACTTTTGTGAAAACAAATTATCCATTTTTGGGCAAAATTGACAAAATTGAAAGGTCAGAACTTTTGTGAAACTAAATAATATGTTTTTGGGCAAAATCGATAAAATTGAAAGGTCAAGACTTTTGTGAAATTTTTATAAAAGGTTTGACCTTTTTACGACATTTGGCCTAGTTTTTAAGCTTCAATATGCAGCTATATAAATCTTCAATTTCTTTTTTGCATTTGTATTATTCCTAACATTTCTCAAACTTTATTTCCGTCAAAATTTAACCATGTGGCGGTCAACCAGAGCCTTTTTTTAGCCTAAAAAAATTACATTGCACGACAACACCAAAATTGAACAAGATTATTATATTTTGATTACGCTTCACAATAATTATTACCATCAAATGTTTTTATACTTTTCTTAGTAAAACACCATAATACAAAATACAAGATGAAAACATTTTAGTCGGTGAAATCAATCTAGTATTCGCAGAATCCCAAGCGAGATAGAAAACCGATATTGTCTCGATCATTCCAGCTTCCATGTGTTAATTCATTCAAATCTCTTATGATAATCACTTGGCGATTAACTATCATCTCTATTAGGCGACAAAAAGCGCAACAACGTAACTTCAATTCTATTACTAGATTTTATAGCTATTATAGGTTATCGTTGTATCTAGAAGTTTATAATTTTTTTACTCACATCCTTAAAAGGATAAGACCTTTTTTAAAATCAAACACTCAATTGCACTTTATTTTATAAAAAACTTAACTGATTAAAACATTAGAGTGTTTATTGATAACTCGTGGATCACTCAAAAATTATGTGCTGGGCGCAGTTCTCGAAGCTCACCTGAGACGCAAAAGGACAACCGTTAGAAGGGCGCCCAAATGGGATTTTGGGCATCTCTCTGACAGTCAAGTAAATATAAGTGGGAGAAAGAAATAAAAAAAAAAAGAATGTAAAGTATAAAGTGAAAAGGAGTACTAACCTTGACTCTACCTATTTTTGGTGGTTTATGGTGAACAATGAAGTGGCAGTAAGAATGTACTTTTGGTGATATGACATTGGTTGGTAGGGGACCGAGCATACGTGGCAGATATGTTTGTTCTTTTTGTCTATTGTGAGATATATGTCGGCATAATATCATAGGTATTTGCTGTTAGGAGATGTTTTTTTATCAAGGTGCTGGTACATGCTCTTAATTATGAGGTAACTTGTACTCGACCAATTATTATTTTGGTGGAACTTAGTGTCGGCGACACTAGGTGTAGATAAAGGTTGTACTCGATAACTGACTAGCTAGACAATTTAGCTAATTCAATATTTGACTATCTTTTGTGATGGTAGTTGTCTATTCGGCCGTGTCCGTTTGTGACTAGGGTTTGAGTTTTGTGGGTTTCGGCTTTATCGTTGGGCTTTTACAACTATTTCATCTATCTTGTTATCAGTTAAAGAACCAACTAGATATATAGCCCTTTAATTTTACCACAGATTACTCTAAAATCTTCCACATGTATCATAATCATCCTTTCATCATCCTTGTTTAAAAATTAAACGATATACTCCTTTATTTTTATTTTTATTAATATTTTAATCCTTTTACTAATCTTTGACGTTAGTCAACTAAGTCAAATAACATAACTAAAATATAAAATTTTAATTTTTTAAACTTATTTTTAACATAAATATAAATGAGAATTATATTTTTACGATATTTAATTTACTAAATTCAACTCGATTTGTTTTATTTTTATACATTTTTTTAGTTTTCTTATTTTACTTACTTTTTAAACTGAAAAATAAAAATAAAAAAATAAATTTTTGGAAAATCAGAATGGTAGTAAATATTAAAATTTAAATTACCATTAAATTTTGTAACAATGAAATTTTAATTTGTATATAATAAAAATATAAATTAAAGCACTAAATTAAATCTTATTTTTATTAAGTTATTTGAATTAGTTGACTAGCATCAAAAATAAATAAAATGACTAAAATGTTAATTGAATTACAAGTGAAATAGTTTGATTTTCAGATAAAATAAGAGAAAAGTGTGAAATATAATATAGGAACCCAGAATAATTTGCTCTTAATTTTACTACCCTGGAGTATATTACTTGGTGTAGAGATCGCCTGCAGTGCCGGCTACCTTAGAGTTTCTAGACTTGCATCAGCTGGAATGGGATCAGACGTTCATATTTCAACCAAAATACAAGTCAGACCATTCGGATCAAAGTGTAATTTTTAGCTTCACCCGATTCACAGTTTGAACGCCACGCAACAGAATTCTTCCAGCACAAATACAAATTAAGCTAACGTGGCATAATCAGAACCGTCCTCTAAAATCAACAGAAGCAGATCTTAAAAAACCTTCACCGAACGCATTTTTAAATTCTCGCGTAAAAAATTCAAATGAACTTTTATTCAATTCCCGCGTTATAAATTCACTCAATCCAAACAGAAAAACTCACACATTTCGTTTCGCATTTCATTCAAAAAATCTCTCTCTCTGAAGAAAGAAAAAAAACCAAAACAAACACACTGATTTGAAACTTCCTTTGCAAGATTCAAAATGATCGCGTCTCTCAAGTAAGTTAATGCACTACATTCTCTTTAAATCAATCAATACAGACCTAGCTAATCGCATTTTTAAATTCTGATTCTCGTGATTCTGCTGTTACAGAGCTGAAGAGCAAGGTCAGTTACAGCTCGTGGAGCGAGAAGACATTGATGACGAAGAAGATTTGTTCGAAGCTATTGACAAGTGTACGCTATACGAAATCGCCTCTCTCGTTTTTATTTGCATTTTTTAAATGATTTTACCGTTTTGAAGCTAATTAGTTTGAATGTTTTCTCGCTTTGTTTGTTTGCTTAAGTTTTTCATTGATTTGCTGATTTGCGCTGTTTGTTTTGTAAAATATTAGTTCTCTTTGTATTTGCAACGATCGGAACTATAATAATAGTTTGTTGTTTTTGTTGCGGTAGTTTTAACCGATTTTATGTTTTTGTTGCGGTAGTTTTAATCGTTTTTATGTTTTTGTTGCGGTAGTTTTAATCGTTTTTATGTTTTTGTTGCGGTAGTTTTTAGTCGATTATATTTTCAACAAAAAATACGTATATAGAGAATTTATGTTGTAAATATTTCCGTATAAATTTATCTGATCTATGTATATACGAATTTTTAGCTTATGTATAATGTATTTGTTTATTCATGTATTTGCTAATTTTTTTTTTCCGATTTTAAATTTGCAGTGATAGCACAAGGAATAAATTCAGGAGACGTGAAGAAGCTTCAAGATGCAGGGATCTACACGTGTAATGGCTTGATGATGCACACTAAAAAGGTAAACCAAAATTAGTTTCAAATTCAAGTTAATTCAGATTTAAGCTGGTTCTATTGATAGCATCTGATTGCTTATTTTTGATGTTATTTTTTTTTGTTATTGTTTAGAATCTGACAGGAATCAAAGGATTATCTGAGGCTAAAGTTGAAAAGATATGCGAAGCTGCTGAGAAGATAGTGGTTAGAATTTACGACTCAGAACGAATAACAATCGAAATAAAATTTATATTACGTTTTATTTTTCTTGATATTTTGTTGATTTTTCTCTCTCAGAATTATGGTTATATAACAGGAAGTGATGCTCTGCTGAAAGTAAGTTAAAATAGGTCTATCAATGCATTACTGAAAATTTTAGAAGATATCAAACCTGATATTTGATTGTTTTTTATTCTGATAGAGGAAGCAAGTAATTCGCATCACAACAGGAAGTCAAGCACTGGATGAACTCTTAGGAGGTATATTTTCTTATACTGTTAAAATGCTCTCAGATTAGTCTCTGTTATCGTCAATGCGAGTGGAATTATTGTTGCTTCTTTCAATGAAATTGATTTTCTGTTTTCTGATTAATTTAAAAAGGCGGCGTTGAAACTTCCTGTATTACGGAAGCTTTTGGGGAATTCCGGTGAGATACATTTGTTTATCTATAATTGTTACATGTGCTGTTTGGTTCAATCTAATTGGTCATTCTATTATTTGTATACTTCAGATCTGGGAAAACACAGCTTGCTCATACTCTCTGTGTCTCTACACAGGTAACTTTCTTAAAGCCTATTCAATATAACATTATTTTGTAAATATTTTGAACTAATTTGGATTGTGATTAATTGTAATTTGGAAGAAGCTAAATAGGTACTTGCTTGACAATTGAAGATATAAAAGTGACTGATGTTTACTGAGTTACTGTGCTGGACTACATTTATTATTAGTGCTGTTTGTTGATTAAATTAATTCAATAGTTCAGGACTGTAACTATAACATTTACTTTCATGGTCAATCAGTCCTTCCATCTGAATGCAGGAATGAAATAATCTGGCGGTTTTAAGTTGATTTTTAATAAAACAGTAACAATATTGCGGCGAACATTGTAAAATAATTTTTTCAATTGCTTGTGCAGCTTCCTACCAACATGCGGGGAGGGAATGGGAAGGTTGCTTATATTGATACTGAAGGAACTTTGTATCCTGATTTTGTCGGCATATTTCCTTTTCCTATGATTTATTATTTCATATAATGTCTATCAGTAGCAATCTGTTTTCTTCTTAACTAAACGCACTTGCAGCCGGCCTGATAGAATTGTTCCTATTGCTGAAAGATTCGGCATGGACCCAGGAGCTGTCCTGGATAATGTGAGTATCGACTTCTGTTTTCATCTTTTTAGTACTGAAGGGATTGATTCTGACTTGCTTTGTTTTGGTGGCGAAAGATCATTTATGCTCGTGCTTATACATATGAGCATCAGTTCAACCTGCTTCTTGGCCTTGCTGCCAAAATGTCTGAAGAGCCGTTCAGACTGCTGGTGAGTGTCTTGCTTAGATTACATGTTATCCTCTCAACACCAATATTAGGAGTCCTAGGGAGATTGATGGATTTGTGTGCCTGTGGTTCAGATTGTGGATTCAGTGATTGCCCTGTTTCGAGTGGATTTCACAGGAAGAGGAGAACTTGCAGACCGTCAGGTTATACACGTTATCAGAGACTTATTTTCTACATAAATAAAATCTTTCTTCGTCTTATCGTTGCAATGACACGAGCCATTTGCCTTTCACAGCAAAAGTTAGCACAGATGCTCTCCCGAATGACAAAGATAGCTGAGGAGTTCAATGTTGCAGTCTACATGACTAACCAAGGTAATCTTCACCTCTCAATGTCGTGTTTCTAATGCTTAGATTTGTTATGATTTGCTCCTTAGAGACATTGCTTAAACATATACTGTTCGAATGTGGGTTGCAGTTATAGCAGATCCAGGTGGAGGAGTGTTCATATCAGATCCAAAGAAACCTGCAGGAGGTCATGTGCTTGCTCATGCAGCCACAATCAGGTTAATGTTCAGGAAAGGCAAAGGTGAACAACGCGTCTGCAAGGTCTTCGATGCCCCAAATCTACCAGAGGCTGAAGCAATATCCTTGTTTACATTTTATTTTTTTATCCATACACAGTCAGACTCGTTCAATTACACTGCAATTATCACTTTAACAATGCAAAGTTATTCTTGACAGAAGCACATTTTTCAGATAACACCAGGAGGAATTGCAGATGCAAAGGACTAGATAAAGTCCAAACTGTCGGCTTTCTATGGAACACCAGGAGGCGAAACAGTATAAAGATTACCTTCCCAGTTATCTACTAGTTTATGTATACAGTTAGAAAAGCGTATTTCGTTTCTGCAATGGCAGTGCAATTATTTCTGCTGTAGCAGCTGTTTATGAGATATCATACTCTTATTTCAAGGTAATTAGAAGTATAAAATGCTCATGCCAAAATTTAAAGTCAATGCACCAATTACAAGAGAAATCTTATTTTATGATATACCCTACAAAGTCTGGGCTTAGTTGGATGGCAATAAGCATTTACAGCAGTGTGAATTACTGATCTGTTTTTGCAAGTGCTAATAACAGTATGAAGTTTGAGATATAATGGTGCAACAAAATCATCAAAGCTGGGAATGTAAGTTCAGAAAACAACAACGCGCAACAGCTTAAACGCTCCTTAATAGTTGGAAGACCAGTCATAAGCACTCCCAACTCTTGGCATGCCTCCTTCCTTCTTAGTCTCCGAGTCCACCTTGAAATTTGAACCACAAACCTGACCGGAACTGTCCACTCTAGGAACTGCCTTCAACTCATTCAGAGGGTGTTCATAGCTCCTCAAGCCTCCAGAAGTTGTAAAGAAGCATCCTAAGGGTAACAACAGAAGTTTACAGATCAAGCAATGTACTGCTTATGAATCATCTTAAACAACAAATGGGGTGGTACAAAAGATAAGTACAATTTTTTTTGGAAAAATAGAGAACATATGAACATATTGTGCAGATTTTTAATATCATGTTTTCCTGAAAGGTATCTATTGGCTGTGTTTTAAAAAAAAAAATCACCTTTGGGGAATGGTGCAAATGATTTCCCACAGGCATGTTGCAAAATCTGTGCATCATCGGAAATAACAAGATTGTTATCAGAATCGGCTCCCCAGAAGAAGGGTACATTTCCATCAACATCCTGCATAAACGATTTAAGGATTAAGATAAATGAGAAAAACAAAAGCAAAAATACACGCAAGGAATATTTGTAATAATAGTAAATAGTATTCTTGGCAGAAAGGATAACTTACAGAGGCTGTAAATGTAGCCTTTGAAACACTATCATATAGAATGAAAGCAAATTTCCCTTGGATGTCTCTGACAACCTGATCAGCAGGATAAGGCCCCCGATCTCTGAGGGTTCTGTAAGCTTCGATAATAATGATCACCTCATTTGCAGTTTTGCTTAAGCCATACTGCTGCTTAAGAACAGCAACGTTCTCAATGTGGCCTTGGAACAAGCAGAAAATGTCGTCCACAACAGCAAATAATCTAGCAGGGAGAATTACTGAAGTTAAAGAATGTTTCAGAATTCGATAATTAACTTCAAATGTCAATTTTCTGTTCTTGAACAATTAATAACGAACTATAACCAAAGAGATGATAAAAGTGGATTTATAAAGATAGAGCAACACATCCACCGGTTTCTTCATTTTCAATCACAAAGAGAAATGACTTTTGTCTTTCGTAACATTAAACACAGTAGCAAATTGCAACAATTTAACCAGAAACCAAAAGCACACGACGGAAATAACAAAAGAAATTCTATAGAGACATCAAGAATTAATCATCCGGTGAAAGTCAAATTCAAAACTTATTTAAACAACAGATTTGAGTGGAAACCTTACATTATATGAAATTTACATGCCAAAACACTTACTAAATTTAATTATACAATAAACCATTAAAATAATTTTCCCTTTTCTCTTTATGGAATCCACTACATATAATATTCTTATGGGAATTGGAACTAGAGGTAAAAACAAAATCCCTAGATTTGGATTACAAGCCAACATACATTTATCATTCTGACTATAAATTAACATAGAAAAAGAACATAATGATAACAACAACAACAACAATAATAATAATAATGCAAAAAGACTTTTTTATGAACTTTAATACAAAGAACAAAACTATTAAAAAAATCACCAATATTCACCCAGATCAAGAAATTAGTATCACTACACAATCAAAGTAAGCACACACCAAATCCTAAATTTCTTTCTTGACCATTGTAATATTTTCTTTAAACCCATGTAAAAAACTATATATTATACAATAATTAATCCCAAGACATCAATATTAGATCAAGAAAAAGATACGGATATCAACAAGATCATACTTTTAAAGTACAAAAAACAATAACCAAAATCAAGAAACAAGAAAAAAAGATGGATCATAATTCATACCGAGGGAGAAGAGGGTTTTGCTTATCAAGAGAGTAAGCAATAAGACCGGCCGAGCCAAGATTGAGAGTGACAGAAGCAGGGTGGACTGACCCAAAATGCTTAGCCAAGAATCCATCTTTTAGAGCCGATGAAGACGAACCGCCCGAATGTGGACTCTGCAAAGCTTCGGGGCATTTTGCAACCGTATTATCAAAAACTGCCAGCATTTTCAGAGATTGAATTTGTAAAAATACAGTGACACGAGAGGAGAAAGAAGTTTCAAGGTAGTTATTTATATCAGACTTCAGCCACTGGAGCTTTTGGCTTCCGATATTACCCTCCCATTTTATAAATGTTTGCACTTTGCTCACATAATTTTTTTTTCTTTCCTTAATGTTGTAATGTATGAAATGAATGTGAATTGGTCTAATTAGAATTGGAATGGATCTCTATAAAAATAATATCATTTTGCTATAAAAAAATAATTATACCAAACTAATGATACTTGAAACAATATTAACAATCAATCAATAATCTTAATAATTAATTTTGTATAGTAATTTTATTTTAATCTGTATACGAGACATTTACATTTTTTGTCTGAATAAAAACTGACAGTAAACTGAATAGTTATAATTCATCAAATAGTGATATTTATCATTAGTGTTATTTGTATAGGAATACATTTTCATTATATCATATATTGTGTTTTAATGACCACGTATACAAATTAATTGATTTTAAAATTCAATTTATATCTTTTAATGAAAAATTTAAGAGGGTTATTTTTGATCTGGTTTTTATTTTAATAAATGATATGGATAAACTGTGGATTGGGAAGCAGGTAAGCTTGTTTTCAGATTAACTAACTATTTTATTATTTAATCAATTAACTAGTAGTTTTGGACTAACAATATTCATCTATATTTTGCTAAAGTATGTATGATTGTGTACGCAATATACATCATAAGCTTGCCACAGAATAGCCGTGGATTGACAGACATCAACAGGTGTTCAAATTTTATACGTAGAGAGATCAACGTTGATGTTATCTCCTTGACTTTATTAAATACGTGTCAACTAAATAATAGATTATCCATTTGTACAAAAATACCAGCAGGAGACAACAGATTACAGCCGATTCTGTGGGTCAATTTTAGAACCTTGAAAAGGAAATAAGGGTATTCTGGTAAGTTCCGTTTAGAATCCTTGATTTTATATAATTAATTAAAATCTTATCCATGAGATTGACGTGGCAGCAAGGGTCGGTGGGTTATAAAGTACCAATTGCATATTAAAGAATATTTTAAAAATATAGTAAAATAAGCATTGAGATAGAAAATGGTACATTCTATGTATCTAAATAGCCATTGATTATTTGAAAAAATAAATAAATTAGCCATAGTTAAATAAAAAAAAAGACACGATTTTCTAATAAATTACAAAAAATTCCGATGCCGGGAATCGAACCCGGGTCTCCTGGGTGAAAGCCAGATATCCTAACCGCTGGACGACATCGGATTTATGTTACAATTGCACAATACGTAATGTACAATTGCAAATATCAAAATCCTTTCCTATTTTTCGGAAATTAATGAAGTTAAATTACGAACACATTACTCTAAAACCCCTCATATTTATTATAATTCACAGTTTGATATCCCTTATTTGAAAATCAAACAATTTGATACCTTAGTTTTGATTTTTCAAACTATAAGGCTTTTCTGTTAGTTCCGTTAATAATTTGATATATACTTTCAGACAATTTGGTACTTCAGTTTCAATTATGTAAACTATTTGGTACCTCACATTTAATTAGTTTAACGATTTGGTACCTCATTTTTTAAACGATTTGGTACTTATATTTAACAGAAGAGTCTTGTAGTTTACAAAAACAAAACCGAGGTATGAAAGCGTTTGATTTGCAAACAAAGGGTACGAAACTTTCAATTATGCCAAACATGAGGAGTATTAGAGTAATTTGCTCTTACAATTTTAATATAAACTCCAATTCTGGTAAAAAAATTACTATCACCCTATAATTTTAGATCAAAATAATTATTTTAACCTCGGTCTAAAAATTACTATTTCCGTAAACTTTATAATTTATATAACTGAAATCTTTTTATAAAGGAATTTTAGTTAAAAATAAAATAAAATGTGAAGAATTGTTTTCTTAAAAGAAAATGTATAAGAAAAACAATGATTTAAACTGTTCTTTTAATTTAATTTATCTTTCGACATGATAATTTGCAGCTCTAAACATTATTGGAAATGAGGCTTAATGAAGCAAGAATGTTCATTCAGTTCAAATTAAACTGAACGAATTTTTTTAAAACTTAAAAGTGTTCACATCCTATTCAATTCAATTATTTCGATTTAGTTTGTACTAAAAGTCAACTACAATTGTTTTATGCTCAAAATCAAACCGAACTAAAAAAACTAAACTTTTTATAACATCAAACCAAACTGAATCAAATTTGTCAGTTCAATTCAACCCTATATCAGGCCATGGATAGAACGAAACACCAGTCTATTTCTACATGCTGTTAACCAAATCATACTACTAGTTGGGGAAAGGAAACAACATAAATATAAATCAAAATTTATCATAAAATAATGTAAGCTTAAACTTATCAAATGAAACTTGTCATTATAACTTAATGTTCAAAACTAGCATTACAGTTTAAATGAACAAATTGAACAGTATAAACCAGCAGATCATGTCTACAGGCACAAAAGAGCTTTTTTTCTCTGAACTCATCTAGTAAATTAACCCTATCATAAATAACAAACAATCAGGTGGCTCAGACCCGGTTGTACCCAACTGATTTGCTGAAAAGGCGGCGAATGTATACGACCTGCAGTGTGCTCACAACAGCCAGCAGAATATACTCCCCCATCGTGTAGCCTATAACACGCTTTCTCGTACTCTCATTAGCTGCAGAAAAAAAAAACATAATAAACAAGTGATACGAGGCAGTTAATATTATTTAAGATGCTATACTCTGTGTATGAGACATCTTAAACATGATTTTACAGCGCAATCTGTGGAAAACGAAAAGAATCAGAGAAAAACAAAAACTTACTACGGCGATGGCGTGCATCACGTGCTTTTAAATACTTTTGCTCAGCCGTAACAGACTCTAATGCCTCCCTCAGCTCAGCAATTTTAACATTAATGGGATTCAAATGCTCTGTCAGAAACAATCATGTAAACATCACAATTCAAGAAAGTACAAGTATAACTAAACTCAATTATAGTTTCACCCAACCTAGCAGAATAAAAACTCAAAGCAATGGCATTAGTCTAAATTATGTAGTTTGACAAAAAAAAGTTGTTCTAAGGCAACCTCTATAGAATTTCATAAGATGGATTCTACGTAGCACGGATACATATAAGGGGAAACAAGACACTTGGACACGGTGAAACAATGTTATTTTAAGGTTTCCTATGTTAAAAAAGAAATTCATGTCTGAAACGCCAAGTTTCCAACACATCTTTAAAACAGGTAATGTTACTTGAATGAAGTGTCCGTACTACTTAGGCTGGAAGCATTCAACCTACAAGTACAACTACATAGATGAGAAAGAAACAAAGGTACCATCTTTAGCAAGATCATGTTCGTTGGGAATATGACCCACATGAATATAGAAAGAAACAGTCTCCGGCGTTGAATACGGATTATGGAAACAGAATTTATACATCCCACTTCTCGGCGCCTTAAACTCAAACTTGTCCCCAGATGTTCCCTTCACCGTGTGCACTACATTATCCGCAGGAGATGTCACCTGGACAACACAAAACAAAACAATACAACAATAAGAGCAATGCTAATTTTCCTAGCTAACCAAAACATCTAATATGAAGTTCATAACAGGATTAATAGTTGAACAGCACAAAATGATTCAAAAACGCAGTACTATTGGCAGACCCTAATTACTATTCTACCTCTAACAGAATGTTAATAAGTCCATCTCAATACTAATCCAAAGTACAATTACGTATAGAAGCGAATTGTTATCATAATTAACCAAGGAATGCAATAATTCAATTGAGCTAAATTGTAATTAGAAATATCTGAATAACATACATATAATTTAAACGACATCGTATGCTTCTTAATCATTAATTAAGGAAAACCTAAACATGCAGATCTAGAAATAATATAAAATTAATTACAAAATTGAAAAAATATTGTTGACTTACGGTGAGATCGATGCCGGGGTGATCGGAGCTCCAGAAAATATCGTGATCAACAACGACGAAGTTTCCTGAAACGGTGTCGCCTTCGTAAAGTACGTATTCGTATACACATTCGACGTCGTTTACCGTCACGGAAAGTGACGATATGCGACCAATTAAGCTCATTAATAAAATCAGCACCACGTACACCTCTCTTCTCTCCATCGTCTCTTTTTATCTTAAATTTCCGTTGTTCAACGATTGATTTGAAACAAGCTTTTTTATTGCAGAGAAGACGATGGGTTGCAAGTTTGATACTAATACGACGTCGATTTAATGTACATGTGGCCATTTTTTATGAGCTTTTATTGGCCTCTTGACGTCAAAACGACCTCGTTCAAGATTTTCGGTCATTAATTCGTTTTGGATTGGCTTAACCCATCTTGAGGTCCCTATATTTTCAGTTTTTTATTTATTTGGTTCCTCTTCAAGGTTTGTTATTTAATAGATGCCTATACTATTCTTTTTTTATTTAACGGGTCCTTTTATGCGGATGAGAGCTCAGTCGCTATTAACTGATTTACAGTTGCCACGTTGATAATAATAATAAAAAGAATCCTATGTTTTAATTATTTATATATCTATTTTTAAGTTATTTTGTTTAATATAATTTTTATTTATGTTATATAGTCCTTTTCTAAATTTGATGATTTACTGATTTAGCCTATTTTTTTAATATATCAGTTTAGGTGAATATTTAAATTCGGATTCACACATATTTCAAGACAATTATAATACACTGTTTTCTTTATCTAAAATTAATCTATAAATTTACAATAAATTAAGTATAAGGATTAGATAAATAAAATACTGAAAGTACAAGGGCCTAAATATTGGTTCCGCCTTTCGGATTAAACTATGTTAGTACTATGTCATGATTCTTCATTCAGACATTCATCATTCATGCAGTAGCACTGCTGCTTAAATTTCTATGGAGATGAACCAAAATTTCCAAACACCAAGAGTGAAACTCGGAAGTCTTGGCTTAGAGGTAAATTTAAAATTTTAAAAATATTTTTTGCTGTCAAATTATCTTCCCAAGTTTGTAAGAACAATTATATATCAAGAACTGCTTGTGATAAATGAAAATAGAATACCCACATAACCTGTTCAAAGAATTGCTAGCTTGTTAGTATTTTTGATTATGCTAACCATCGCTGTGAGACTAAAATTTTATCTGATTTCATTACAGTTTCATGAGTTGTGTTCTTAAAAATTGTATGCAGAAATGTAATAAGTTTCCATCTTCGTCTGCTTCATGGTAGTTACTATGTAGGTTAGTTGATTGAACAAGTTTTAATGATGTTCTTCGTGTTTTTTCGTCAGGTATCTAGACTGGGATTGGGATGTGCAGGCCTTTCTGGGTTATTAAATGCTCCTGTCTCACATGAAGATGGATGTGCTCTCATAATAGAGGCCTTTCATAGGGGTGTCACCTTCTTTGATACAGCTGATGTATATGGACCTCATGATAACGAAATCATGGTCGGCAAGGTGCCTACTTTGCTTTTCTTTCGACTTTCTATTAGACGTTTTAGATAATTGCTCACTCATACTGTTAATTGTGGGTGGTAGAGATATATAGGGGACTTGCTTAAGCTAAATTAGATTTAAACCTGATGTGTATATCTTAAGATAATGTGAATGCTTTTCTTCGTAACGAACGGGGGTTAATACTATTTTCAATTTGCTCGAGTTTAGGCGTTGAAGATGCTCCCTAGAGAAAAAGTTCAACTGGCTACAAAATTTGGATTTCTCATGTCGGAGGATGGTCAGTTTCTGGTTAAGGGGGACCCGCAATATGTGCGCAAATGCTGTGAAGCGAGTCTCAAACGACTTGACGTTGACTATATTGATCTGTATTATCAGCATCGTGTTGATACTTCAGTGCCAATAGAGGATACTGTAAATATCAGGACTTGTTTTTCTTGAATGTGAGTCTTTATTTTCAAAAGATTGTTTATTTGACTAATTTTGGCATTGGTTCTTATATGGGATCAATGCTACTGACGGTGAGGCAGATGGGAGAGCTGAAGAAGCTGGTGAATGAAGGGAAGATAAAATATATTGGACTTTCAGAAGCGAGCGCAGACACTATAAGAAGGGCTCATGCTGTTCATCCCATCACTGCCCTGCAGATGGAGTACTCATTGTGGACCCGTGATATTGAAGACGAGATTATTCCTCTTTGCCGGTATGTTAGCATATCAAAGTTTGATTTTGCAATCAATTCTCACAAAATTTTGCTGAGGGTTTAATAATTTCTATTCACAATGCACCAAGATATTGAGTAACCGAGCATGTGCTTGATAAGTAATTCATCTGATCTATTATTATTTACCTCTTTTATTCCAGAGAACTTGGAATAGGGATAGTTGCATATAGTCCTCTTGGTATTGGTTTCTTTGCTGGGAAGGCAGTTTTGGAAAGCTTGCCGAATGATAGCCTTTTGGTACGTGTCTCCAAACAAATCTAATAAAGCTGCTGCGAGCAAGAATTTTTTACATTTCAAGATAAATTGATCATTTTGCCTCGTAAAGAGAGAATGCATTACCAGAATGGCAGAGCACTAGATTCTTACAAACACATTGCAATATTTCAGGCACAAGCACATCCAAGATTCAAAGAAGAGAATGTGGAAAAACAAAGTCATATATATTCGACTTGCCAACTTGGCTACAAAGCACGGCTGCACCCCTCCTCAGCTAGCCCTGGCATGGCTTCTATATCAAGGGAATGACATAGTGCCAATTCCTGGTATACAATACTTTTACTCTGAAAATGCTATTTTCATAAATGAACTCGGTTGAGTTCTTTTATTTAATCTTTGATCCATCCGTGCAAGACAAAACCAAAACAACCGTCGGTAGTATGTTTAGTAAACTGCAATTAGGTTTGATCACGATTCAAGATTTGTAGTGACTACTTATTCAAATGTTGAAATTATGCAGGAACAACCAAACTTAAGAATCTTGAAAACAATATCGGATCCTTGGGAGTAACACTTACAAAAGAGGAGATAAAAGAAATTACAGATGCTGTGCAAGTTAATGAAGTTAGTGGCTCAAGGGAAGTGCCTGTTGTAGCTAAATACACATGGAAGCTTGCGGTTACTCCGCAAAAGCAATAAAATGCATTATATACATGTTTGCAACTTGTTTTCTGTTGATTTCTTATAGTAAATAAGACAGCATAACTTTGTTGTAAGGATATAACATCGACAGTTCATCTGTCGCTTAATGTGTGAGAGTGAGATACTGATGAAACTATGTGTGCAATGTCCTGTTCGATATAGAAGTTGGAGAATCTACTGTTTTGATATCTATGATCATTTTGAATTCTCGTGAGAGTAAATTCCACTGCAAAATTACATCAAGACGTAGAATATGCGAGTAAGTGAAATGAGTTTTCCAGCTGTTCATGGACAGTAGGAAAATTTCTCGACTCTATCATCTACAAACAAAAAAGTTCACAAATTTGCAGCAAGCTCTTCAGCTTTCTTTCTGTATTCGGTTCTTGAATAATGACATTGATCAATTATATGAAAGCATTAATACTAGTAATTTGCATATAACTGGAGTTGATATATATTTCATCATTTATGCTGAACTTAAGAACTAGTTAGTGTACATTTATACATGTAGACTGATAGCAGAAGGTTGCAAGTTGAGCTCTTAATGGTATATTTTATTTGAAGATGGAAACAGACAACATCTTGAGTTCAATATTCTATTGATACCTACCAAGAAATGATAAATTTTCAAGATCAACAAGTGGCCCACCTTACCAAGAAATGAAAAAGATATTAAAGAAAAGGTAGTGGGAAAGAGAATATACATATATTTATGTAGATGCTTTTACAAGCAACTTTGCACACACACACACACACCATATATTCTATGCTTTATCATTGCATCTACAGATTAGAGCTGATCTTTGTTTCATTTGATAATGGAAGAGAAGCTACGGATCCAAATCCCGAGAGTGAAACTGGGAAGTCAAGGATTGGAGGTGAGTTTAGTACTTAACAGGTATTTTATAAAATAGATAACATCTTGCTGCAGCAATCTTGGTGGTTTTGTTCTCCATCTATAATTCACATTTATTTGTTTAACTTGTGTATATCATTTTGGACTTTCTGTGATTGAATTTGGATTTTGCAAGCAATTCCAGACCCTTCTCATTCAACAAGTTGCTTGAAATAGTCAGCTTTTAGAAGGCTTGTAGTACTCTGCTATTATTCAAACAGGAAGACTACAAGATGAGATGAGATAATAAGATTTCGGTTTCTGTAAATGTTATTTTTCCTGGAAATTCAATTCCGGATCATGCGAATTGCTTGGAAATCTGCTTTTTGTAAATTCACGGCAATGGTATTATAATATTTTTTGCAGGTTTCTAAACTGGGATTTGGGTGCGCGGGTCTGTCAGGAATATACAATGCACCACTACTGCATGAAGATGGATGCACAATAATGAAGGAGGTTTTCTCTAAAGGAATCACCTTTTTTTGACACATCTGATCTATACGGAGATAATTATGACAATGAAATCATGGTTGGGAAGGTAAGTTTTGTTTTGTTTTGTTTTTTTTAATTTCAAATTTATGTTCAAACCTAAAATTAGTTAGTTCTGTGATAAAAAGATGCATGAAGATTAAACATGTAGAAGTTTACATCAAATAGCTCCCTCCATTTCCAGGCTCTAAAGAACCTTCCTAGAGAAAAAGTTGAGTTAGCTACAAAATTTGGCATTAAAAGGTTAAAGGGATTGCAATTTGAAGTAATCGGCACTCCAGAATATGTAAGGCAATGCTGCGAAGCTAGTCTAAAGCGGCTTGACGTAGATTACATTGATCTGTATTACCAGCATCGTGTGGATAGTTCAGTGCCGATAGAGGATACTGTATGAGCCCTTCATCTTTCCTTTAATTTTCTGTAAACAGATTGAATCAAAATGAAGAATCTTGATCAATAGTGTATTTGTTCATGGTAGATGGGGGAACTGAAGAAGCTGGTAGATGAGGGAAAAATAAAGTATATTGGATTATCTGAAGCCAGTGTAGATACTATAAGAAGGGCGCATGCTGTTCATCCTATAACCGCAGTACAGATGGAGTACTCGTTATGGGCTCGTGAGATCGAAGAAGACATTGTTCCCATCTGTAGGTTAGTTAATATGTTTGCATATTTTCCAGCTCTTTCTGTCAAATAGTCAATTCACCTTAAAAGCTTAAGCAGTTAGGTGAAGTTTCAATAATAGTATTATATGTAACACTTTCATGTGTTATTGGTTTTTAGGGAGCTTGGTATTGGCATAGTTGCATATAGCCCATTGGGACGGGGATTCTTCGGTGGGAAGGCAGTGGTGGAGAGTTTGCCTGAGAAGAGTCTATTGGTAATTTGCTGCTATGTGTACTCAGTTTTGAATTGATTCTTGATTTATTAGTAACCGAGCAATGATCAGGTATTCCTTGCTTGTGTATGTAGTTTATACACCCGAGGTTTACCGGAGAAAATTTAGAGAAAAATAGACTGATATATAGCCGCCTTTCCAACCTGGCAGCAAAGCATGCCTGCACACCAGCTCAGTTGGCTCTAGCATGGCTGCTCCACCAGGGACAAGACATTGTACCAATTCCTGGTATGTTTGTTTCAAACTTGATTTATTTTAATAACTTAGTTTGTAACTCTTCAACATTAAGTCAAACAACATCCACATTAATATTTTCAGAATGTGTAGAAAGCAATTGTAAAGATTTTAAATACAATTTTTTGGGATTGACATGAGATATTAAATTTAAAACATATATGCCATAAGATATTAAACAAAAATATCTTTCCGATGCTATCCAAAAATTTCTAAATTCTGTAATTGGCTTTATTTTGGAGAGTTATGAATTAAATTGCTAGAATAGATCAAATTTGACTTACTTGAGCTCAATCAACAAGTTTTTAAGTATCGTAATGACTCTTCACTTGAAAAGATCATATAGAAAGAAAAAATTGGTGTTAGAAATAGAGTTTATGGTTGGAGTTCAATATAGTTACATTATTTTAATTATTTTAGTGTTACGGGTTCGATATGATGTGCTTATTTGATGTATTACATTTACAGGGACTACTAAAGTGAAGAATCTTGAGAGCAACATTGAGTCCTTAAAAGTGAAGCTAACAGAAGAGAATCTGAAAGAAATTTGTGATTCTGTTCCCATTGATGAAGTAAAGGGAACCAGAGAATATGACATGTTCGCTAACTTTGTATACAAGCTTGTAAATACACCACCCAATTAAATTTACGAAACATGTTTTTATAACGAGAAATTTTCATCCGTTGACTAGGCCAATCATTTTAAAATATGTAAAGGTATTAATGTAATTTTTCTTGTTAAACATTTTACATATTTAAAATGATTGCACAGATATAATTTCTCTTTTATTGCAGAGCATTTGTATTATATTTGTGATGAATCCCCTTGAGAAGGTGATTATTTTGTAGCTTTTACTTTTTTGAAGGTGATTATTTTGAAAGTTGATTATATGAATTACAATTCCACTAGGCGTGGCAAATGATTGTGGTAAAATCGTGGCAAAATTGAGATCAACATTATTATCGTACTAGCATGTAAGGAGTACATTTGGTATTATTATTTAATTAAAGTAATGTAAAGTACGAAACTGATTTTAAAAAAATAGAAATCAAATCAAAAATTACATACGTTCGAAAAAAAAATCAAAATTACATAGATAAATTAGGTTCCGTTTCATTTTAAATTTTATCGAAACATAGAAACTATTTTAATTAAAAATATAGTAAAAAAAATTAACATTAAATTAAACATTTAATTTAGATCAAAAGTATAGTGTATCCTATCCTATATATTAACCACTTAAATGTACAAAAATGAAGTTTTTGATTTTTTAAAATTGAAAAGAATATTCTGTTCAAAAAAAAAATTGAAAAGAACATGAAACAATAATCAAAATCAACTATTTTGGTTTCAGTGTTATTTGATTTCTCAAGTGGCACAATTTGTTACACATCACTGCTTGCTACTAGCATGTTCTAGATCTAGCCAGCAGTACTAACACTATGCTTAAAAACAATAACGGTTGATTTTACTCATAAACTTGGCATAAAAATCAATTAAGACCAAACTCGTAGTTATAAAGAAAATACTATAAATTTGCATTTTTGATTTTAAATTGCTCAATAATTTTTTCGCTACATGAGCTTCAGTTATTTTTTGCTACCTTATCCAAAGAGATAAAACATGATAATATTATAAAATTAAGAGTTAATGTCATTATATAGTACAACTTTTAGTTTTTTTTCCGATTTAAATACAAATTATAAAACGTCTCAATTAATAGCATTCATTATATGGCATATATAGGATAAATGTAAAAAACGACATTGTTTTGGTTGTCCATACGACCAAAAAATGACATCATTTTAACAAAACAAAAACATAAAATACATACCGATTACAGAATGGAAGTCTTAAAAGATTGTATTAACGAACGAGACACTTTTTAATTTGTGTTTGAATCAGAAAAACATGAAAAATTATACTATATATACAGTGACTCTAAATTAATCTTAATTGATTTATTTTTTTGCAAAGGAAAGTAAAAAAGCGGACTCTGTCGGCTGAAAAACCTAGAAGAATAACAGCCTCAGATTCTCAATGGGTTCGTTAGGCAGGCAGCAACTAGTGAATAAGCAAGTATCCACGTCACCAACCTGCATACATATGTAGACAAGAGAACCCACGTGACTCCATCGCTTTTCTGTAAAAAGAAACAGCAGACGTGGCCCTTAAATTAAACGCATTTAACCTCTATATATATTCGCACCTTCACTTTTAAAAATATTAACACATTCACTCAAACTTTGAATCGAACCGTTAGATCTTGAGAAAAGCAAATAAAATGGCCGGAGTTAACGTTTTGCAATCAGCCATGGTGGCTAGCCCAGTGCTACGTAATTCTAACCGGACTAGAGTTAGCCAACTTTTGTCTACTTCGTATGCACCAACGTTACGTAAAATGGTCCACACCACCACAGTGAGATGCATGGCAGGGGTAATTATTTATATGTTGTACATTTTTTACCATGAAAACTAACGATTAGTGTTTTACTTTTACATAATAATTTGAGTTGTCCGTTTACCTTCAGGGAGAAAATCAAGATCTGCCCTCAGCAAAGCCAAAGGTAGGGATCAAGTCTCTTAGTTACTAGCAGGGGTACCGTGAAGTCAAAATTTATATAAAGAAATGGCAAATTTTATGATTTAGTATGAAGTAAATAATTAAGTTGGTCAATTTTTATAAAAACAAATACTATATATATATATATATATATATATATATATATATATATATATATATATATATATATATATAAAACTAACACTACTAATTGTTATAATATTTTTTGAGAAGGTGGTCAATTGACCACCTTTCCAACAATTTCGCCACCGGTTACTAGCAGTGTTTTATAAAGCAAGCAGGTATAGCCACTAGTTCTTGATTCAACCGGTTCAACCCTGCTTGAGTAAAATTCAATGAACAAAAAATTTGAACCTCATTTATGGCCTAATCCGATTCAATCACCAATTTAACCCTATATTTTTGGGTCTTTTAATCATATTGAACAATTGGCCAATTTTTTAGTTCAATTAATTCAACCAGCGGGTATGGTCTAGCTTGTAATTACTGGATACTAGTACTACTGAAATTCAATGAATAGCATAATTAATTAGGGTTAAATGCCTGGATGGTACCTATATAAACACCACGTTACATTTCAAATTCACATCTAAATTTTAATTTGTATATTTTTTATACCATATTCGTAACTTTAATTTCAAGGTGACATTAGCTAATTTATTTGTCCACAAATTAAACCTGATGTCATAAGAATCATATTTCTAGAATAATTTTCAACTTTAATTTCAAGGTGAAATTAGCTCAAATATTTGTCATCAAATTAAACCTGATGTGAGAGTCATATTTCTAGAATTTGTTCCTAAATGAGATTCTATATTTTATATTATTAAAATTGTATATACTATAGTACACACCTGATATGGCTATATTTACTATTATAATGATTGAAAAATTAAAAATACTTTCGTCTGAAATAAAGGTTTGAGATTGGATACTAGAATTAATATAAGTAATAATTTGAAATATGTGGTAAAATTAAATCCAGTCACCACTCAACTATTTAACCTCAGTGAAGAGTGAAACTTGTGAAGTACTAATAAGTAAGTGTTGCGATGATGAGCAGGTGAGCACCAATTTCTCCGATGTGTTGGCATTTAGCGGTCCAGCGCCGGAGAGGATCAACGGGAGGCTAGCCATGGTCGGGTTTGTGGCAGCAATAGCAGTGGAGCTAGCTAAAGGGCAAGACTTGTTAACACAAGTATCCGACGGTGGAATAACTTGGTTTGTAGGAACAAGTGTGCTGCTCTCTCTCGCATCGTTGATCCCATTGTTTAAAGGGATCAATGCGGAATCCAAGTCCGATGGTGTCATGACATCTGATGCTGAGCTCTGGAACGGGCGATTTGCTATGTTAGGGTTGGTCGCATTGGCTTTCACCGAGTTCGTGAAAGGTGGAGCTCTTGTGTAGTTTATACTTCATCGTCAAGTCCTTCTTAAATATCGGACACAATGTATTATACTAAAATATTTGTTAGCTACATATTGAAAAAAAAAAACTATCTCCTAGTGATGCTTTCACTTATATTAATTATCTATTTAGCTTCATTTTTTTTTTTTTCAATTTTTTCCCTAATCAGTCATTCAATATTGGCAATGAAAATAAACAGTATAAGTTAACCTTGAACATTCTTGTGTACTTGGTTAGAATATTTAGAAATGAACAATCCAACATTCTAAACGGGTATGCACCGAAACGTTTTCAAGTGAAGCAGAAAAAACTAACATCTAAAATAGCAGAAATTGAAATTTAGAAGAGAGACCTATACAGATGAAAGAAGTAAAAAAAAAAAACTAAATCTATATGTAAACATTATTATTTTATGGAAATTCAACATTTGAAATAGAGTATTTAAAATCATATAAATATAAAAGACAATGAAGCATCATTACACAAAAACAGTTTTTTGTGTTTAGTATTTCTAGGTGATAAGCCAATTTTAAATCCAATAACTAGTTAATTAATTGTATTATTTATAAAATTCATATATATTTAAAAATAATTAATTTTTTTATTTAATACTCATGAATATTAATTTAATTTTTTTACTAAACCTAATTAAATCTAATAAATTTGTTTTATAATATATTTGATGGATATATAATTACTTTAAATTTTATCAAAATAATAATAAAAAACTGTCGCATTCATTCCAAAATTTATACTTTCAAAATTTCAGTTGTTGGTCCTCAAACCCAGCCGTATTCTCCGATGAACAACCTGGATTTGTCTTCCTCAAAGGAAACCGAACCCGTCAATATCAAGAGCAGAGCCAAGATTGAGTTTTAAGGGGGGCCAAATCACACAAAACATTTAAAGTTAATGATTGAAATTTTGAAATAGGAAAAAATTAAAGGGGTTTTGTTGAAGAAAAAATATTGAGGGAGACCAACCATACAAAAATCCAAGGTTAATAATTATATATTTTTATAAAAATAAAAATTAGAGTACTATTTTTGCAAGAAGCAAATGTTGGGAGGGGCCACGGCTCCCGAGCAAGCCCTGGCTGCGCCACTCATCTTCCTCTGGTTCGCCTGAAGCTAACTAGAAGAGAATGAGAAAGAAATTTGTGATTCTGTTCCCATTGATGAAGTAAAGGGATCCAGAGAATATGACATGTTCGTCAACTTTGTATACATGCTTGCAAATACACCACCCAACTAAATCTACGAAACATATTTTTATAACTAGGAACTTTTATCCGTCGATATGAGCCAATCATTATATAATACATAAAGGTATTTATGTTTTTTCTGCCAAAGATATGATTTCATTCATACATGAAAAATCGACTACAAGAGTCTCAATTCTAACCGCAATAAACGGATTAGAAATTACAGAATATTAGAGTTACTCGACAACAATTGTGTCACCCAAAATCAAACTCCATAAAAACTAGATCTAAAAATAAACCTAGCTAAAGTGGGCAATTTACAAATATAAAATTACTACAAAAATAATAAAAACCTTAAATCTATAACAAATCTAAGGAAATATCATTTAAGTCATAAAATTAATTTGTAAACTAATCTTCCAAAGGAGATGTTAGAAATTCCGAACTTCAACGAAACACCTGTTCTGGCCGATTTCTAGACGAAGGACCACCGAGTGATTTTATAGCGAGAAAACACCGGAGTAGTAAATCTTACATAGCTCACTATGAAGAGAAGAAGAAAACCCATAAAGGGTAGAAATCAACATGGCAAAAATTATTACAATAATAGATGATAAAAATACCATTTATTTAGAATAGATGTAGAGAAAATAGAGGGTAGGGAGATGATTTTGACAAAAAATTAGCCAAAATCACCTCCCCAAGACATGAGGGGCGCTGGCTGTTGTTAGGGTTAGGAGAAATGTTAGAGAGAAAACAAAAAATGTTATTCTGTAAATTACTATTAAAGTATTTATGTAATTTTTCTTGATAATTTTTTACATATTTAAAGTGATTGGACAGATATAATTTCTCTTTTATAACAGAGCATTTGCATTGTATTTGTGCCATGCAACCCTTGACAGCGATTCAACACTGCAGTAGCTATTGATTATTTTGAAGGTTTTTACTTTCTTGAAGGTGATTATTTTGAAATTTTTATGAATTACAGTTCCACTATCGTGGCAGAATTGTGATCAAAATTATTATCGTACTAGAATGTAAGGGGTCTATTTGGTATTATCATTTGGTCACGGTAATGTAAACTTGTAAAGCACATAACTGTGTTAAAGATAATCCCACATTGCTTAGGAGAACAAATATAAATGAGTTTATAAGTGTAAAGGTTCAACCACCTATAAACTAGTTCTAGTTATTAGGTCATGGTTGAACCTAAACACTCTCATAAGCATGTGGGTGGATTATTACATTCTCACCAATTTATAATTAATTACTCCCACCAATATTTCTAATAAACTGATTACTTTGTTTTTAGGAAAAATGGTAATTTAAACCCTTAAAATTTATTTACAGGATCAATTGAGCTCCTAACGTCCGGAAAGATTCACACATGCCCCTAATATCTTAAAAAGTAAACAATCATATCTCTATTTATATTGAGAGTCTGATTGTCAAAATTGAGGATTTAGTTGTTTATTTTTATGACGTTAGGGATATATTTAATTTTTTTTGAACGTTAATAGCTTACTTGATTTCTGAAAAGGCTATGAGATAATAATCAAAATCAACTATTTTTGTTTTAGTGTGATGTGATTTTTCAATTGGCACAATTTGTTACACATCACCACTACTAGCATGTTCTAGATCTAGCTAAAAGTGCTAATACTATCCTTAAAAACCAATAAAGGTTGATTTTCTTCATAAATTTGGAATAAAAATCAATTAAGACCAAATTCGGAACTTAAAAAAAAATACCACGAATTTTACATTTTTGGTTTTAAATTGTTCAATAACTTTCCACTGAATGAACTTTAATTACTTTTTGCCATCTTATCCGAAGAGGTTAAACATGGTAAAATGCTAAATTTAGAATTTTTAAGACTTAATCATTCAAAATTATGTAACTTGTTGATCTTTTTTTATTTATAACCAAAACTTTCAAAATATTTAATTTTAGTCAATTTTTTATTTTTTAGTTTCAGTTATAGTTAAAATTAGAAAAAAGTTAAATATACTCTTCATATACTTTATATTATTATAATTTATCCTTTTAACGTTAAAAGTTATAAATATAAAGCAATATGAAGTTTATATTGAATCTTTTTTCTCTTAAATTTGAACAAATACTTATAATTGAAATTAAAAAACATAAAAATGGCTAAAATTAAATTTTCTGAAAATTTAGACTATAAACAAAAAGAATTAAAAAATCAGAATATTTTTTGATCGTAAAACTTTTTATTAATATTATAAATTTTACGTAATTGATCTTTTGTGTTAAGTTCGGAAAGTAATTGAACTTTGTCGGCTGAAAAACCTAGAAGAATAACAGCCTCAGATTCTCAATGGGCTAGGCAGGCAGCAACTAGTGAATGAGCAAGTATCCACGTCACCAACCTGCATGCATATGTAGACAAGAGAACCCACGTGACTCCATCGCTTTTCTGTAAAAGAAACTGCAGACGTGGACCTTAAATTAAACGCATTTAACCTCTATATATATTCGCACCTTCACTTTAAAAAAATATTAACACATTCACTCAAACTTTGAATCGAACCGTTAGATCTTGAGAAAAGCTAATTATTTGTAGTTAATATACAGCGAGTTTAAAATGGCCGGAGTTAACGTCTTGCAATCAGCAATTCTGGCTAGCCCAGTGCTACGTAATTCTAACCGGGCTAGAGTTGGCCAACTTGTTTCTACTTCGTATGCACCAAAATTGCGTAAAATGGTCCACACAGTGAGATGCATGGCAGGGGTAATTATTTATTAGTTGTACATTTTTTGTCATGAAACCTAACGATTAATGTTTTACTTTTACATAATAATTTGAGTTGTCTATTTACCTTCAGGGAGAAAATCAAGATCTGCCCTCAGCAAAGCCAAAGGTAGGGATCAAGAGTTACTAGCAGTGGCATAGTCAGGAACTATATAAAAAGGGAGCAAATTTTATGATTTAATATGAAATAAATAATTAAGGTGGCCAATTGTATAAAAACAAGTAATGTATATATAATTTTAAATTAATTAACACTTCCCAACAATTTTGCCACTGGTGTTTCATAAATCAATCCCGCTTGAGTAAAATTTAATGAACAAAAAATTGAACCTCATTTATAGCCTAACTCAATTCAGTCACCAATTCAACCAACCAGTTAGTCTAATTGTTCAGTTCAACCGGTTGAACTATATTTTTGGGTCGTTTAATCAGATCGAACAATTGACTAGTTTTTCAATTTAATTATTTCAACCGGCCGGTATGATCTGGGTGGTACTGAAATTCCATGAATAGCATAATTAATTAGGGTTAAAAGCCTGGGTGGTACCTAAACTCCACATTACATTTCAAATTCACTTCAAAAAAATTTAAGTTAAATATTAATTAGTTTCAAGGTGAAATCAGCTGAAATATTGTCCATCAAATTAAACCTGATGTGAGAATCATATTTCTAGAAATTTTTATTAAATGAGATTCTATATTTCATATTATTGAAATTGTATATACTATATATAGTCACACCTGATCATATGACTATATTTACTATTATAATAATGATTGAAAAATATAAAAATACTTTCGTCTGGAATAAAGATTTGACCTCAGTGAATTAAGAGTGAAACTTGTGAAGTACTAATAAGTGTTGCGATGATGAGCAGGTGAGCACCAAGTTCTCAGATGTGTTGGCATTTAGCGGTCCAGCACCGGAGAGGATCAACGGGAGGCTAGCCATGGTCGGGTTCGTGGCAGCAATAGCAGTGGAAGTAGCTAAAGGGCAAGACTTGTTAACACAGGTTTCTGACGGGGGAATAACTTGGTTTATAGGAACAAGTGTGCTGCTCTCTCTCGCATCATTGATCCCATTGTTTAAAGGGATCAATGCGGAATCCAAGTCTGATGGTGTCATGACATCTGATGCTGAGCTCTGGAACGGGCGATTTGCTATGTTGGGGCTGGTTGCATTGGCTTTCACTGAGTTTGTCAAAGGTGGAGCTCTTGTGTAGTTTATGCTTCATCGTTAAGTCCTTTCTATTTTCGCAATCAGTATTAAGGGACATAGATATCGGACGCAATGTATTAAACTAAATGATTTTTTAACTGCATATATAAAAAAAAAATTTATCTTCCAATGATACTTTTTACTTATAATTATCCTTTTAGCTTCTTCATTTTTTCCAATTTTGCCCTAATTAGTCATTCAATATTAACTATGAAAATAAATAGCATATGTATTAATGTATAAATTAATCTTGAGCGTTGGTATGCACTTGTTTAGAATATTTAGATACGACCAATATTCCAACATTCTAAACGGGTATGCACCCAAGAGTTGTCAAGTGAAGCAAAAAAAAGTAGGGTTAAATGTTTTTTAGATCACCGAACTATTGTATTTTTATAAAACAGTTACCAAATTATAAAAAGTTACAAAATAGTTACCGAGCGATAGTATTTTTACAAAATAGTTACTGAACTATAAAAAATTAAAAAATTGTTACCGAACTGTAGCTTTATTACAAAATGGTTATCGAATTGTTGTTTTTTACAAAAAAATTATCTTATTCCTTGTCCACATCATCAATATGGTAACCCGTTTGTAAAAAAATAATACTCTAATAACCGTTTTGTAACTTCTTATAGTTCAGTAACCGATTTGTACAAAAACTATACTTTGGTAACTATGTAACTTTTTATAATTCGGTAACCATTTTGTAAAAATATTATTGTTCGGTAACCTGAAAAATAATTAACTCCAAAAAAGTAATATCTAAAGCAGCATAAATTGAAATCGGACGAGAAACCCATACAGGATGAAGTAAGTAAAAAAACAAAAATTAAATCTATAATTTATTATGGAAACAATAGTATTTTATGGAAATCCAACACTTTTTTTTTATAATTAATTGAGGGGGGAGCGCTTGTGGGAGAATCGATCCTATAATCTAGTAGTTTGTTGTTCAGCGCTTATACCATTTGAGCTACAGCTCATTGGTTGGAAATCCAACACTTGAAGAGAGTCTTTAAAATCATATGAATATAAAAGACTATTAAAACTGCTATTTGTGTCCCTAAAAAACTGCTATTTGTGAAATTGTGAAAATTTATTTGAGTATGAAAATTTAAATTGTAAAAATTTATTTGAACCAATCACATATTTTAAAAAAATTAATTTAATTAAAAATTGTGAAATTCATTAACCAAACAAACTATTAATTCACCATCATAAACGGCAAACTAAGTATTTCTCCAACTATCTCTCAAAAAAAAAGGCTTAAGGTCTGAAAAACTACCCACCTTTCAATTTTTTTTCAATTGCACCCTCACCTTGTAATTTCTTCAATAGCACCCTATTTCGTATTTTTGGCTTTCAATAGCACCCCGACCTTGTAAAACAGTCAATTTTACCCTATTTTGTATTTTTGACTTTCAATAGCACCATAAATCATCAAATTAAACTCATTTATCGAGGACTTATTTGATTTTTTTTTAAGTTAAAGGACTTGTTTAAAAGTGTCCAAGTAGAAAAAAGTATGATTTCACCTTTAAATTTACTTTTTTTGAAAATTTTCATCCTTATAGTAATCAAATCATCTAATTTTTTTAATTTAGAGTGTTATTGAAAGCCAAAAATACAAAATAGGGTGCTATTGAAAAAAATTTGAAAGGTCGGTAGTTTTTCAGACCTTAAGCCAAAAAAAAAAAGTATTTCTCCAACTATAGCACGTTCTAGAACTAGCACTATACGCTGAAAAACTAAGAACAACAACAGCCTCAGGTTCCGAGTGGGTTACAAAGCAACTTGTGAATGAGCAAGTATCCACGTCACCAACTTCTATACATATGTAAACAAGAGAAACCCACGTGACTCACTCGCTTTTCTGTAATAGAAACAGCAGACGTGGACCTTAAATTCACCGCATTCCTCAATTCACTTCCCCTCTATATATATTTGCACCTTCACTTTAATATTCTCAAACCAAATCAGTCACTCAAAGTTTGAATCGAACCGCTATCACCTTCGAGCAGATCTTGAGAAAATCTTCCTTGTAGTTTCTACACAGCGAGTTTAAAATGGCCGGAGCTAATGTGTTGCAATCAGCCATGCTGGCTAGCCCAGTGCTACGTAATTCTAACCGGGCTAGAGTTAGCCAGCTTGTCTCTACTTCGTATGCACCAAGGTTGCGTAAAATGGTCCACACCACCACAGTGAAATGCATGGCAGAGGTAATTATATTTTACCATGAAAACTGGAGTTTAATGGGTTTACTTTTACATAATAATTTGAGTTGAGATGGCTAACCTGTCTGATTTATGTACAGGGAGAAATGAAGGAGAATAATAACCAAGATTTGCCTTCAGCAGATCCTCTCTCTACACCACCTAAACCTCAACCTACTCCTACTCCTACTCCAAAGCCAAAGGTAGTCATTAAGTCTAGCAGTGTTTTAAAAATCGAACCGGCTATGAAATTCAAATAGCGGCTGGTTCTTACTTCTTAGTTCAACCAATTCAACTATCGGCTGAACCAGTTGAATAAATCCTTTAAAAAGTATAAAATTGAACCTTGTTTATGGTTCACCCGCCGGTTTAACTGGTGCAATCACCTATTCAATTGGCGGTTTAGCCTGGTTTGAGTTAGTTGGACCAGACAGCTGGTCAGTTTACGATTCAATCGGCCAAAGAAATATAAAAATAATTGAAAGCTGGATAGTAAAAGAGTGAAACTTGTGAAGTACTAATAAGTTGTGTGATGTTATGCAGGTGAGCACCAAGTTCTCAGATGTGTTGGCATTTAGCGGTCCAGCGCCGGAGAGGATCAACGGAAGGCTCGCCATGGTCGGGTTTGTGGCAGCAATAGCAGTGGAGCTAGCTAAAGGGCAAGACTTGTTAACACAAGTATCCGATGGTGGAGTCACTTGGTTTGTGGGAACAAGTGTACTGCTCTCTCTCGCATCGTTGATTCCATTGTTTAAAGGGGTAAACGCAGAATCGAAGTCCAATGGTGTCATGACTTCTGATGCTGAGCTTTGGAACGGGAGATTTGCTATGTTAGGATTGGTGGCATTGGCTTTCACTGAGTTTGTGACAGGTGGAGCTCTTGTGTAGTTTCCTTTTTATTTTCGTAATATGGAATTAAAAGGACATAGCTTTTGAACGCCTTGTATTAAACGAAATGATTTGTTAGCTGCATATTGAAAAAAATTATTTACCAATTAGACTGTTCACTTATAGTTATCCTTTTAGCTTCATTGTTTCAATTTTGCCGTAATTAATCATTCAATATTGGGTAGGAAGTTAGTGGAAAAAAATAAAAATAATGGGTGTGAAATTAAAATAGCATATGAATTATATAAAATTACCTTGAACGTTGGTGTGTACTGGCTATTTTGCAAATGCCAAAATTCTAAATGTGCAATTATTATGCATCCAACGTTATCAGCCGAAGCAGAAAAAACTAACATCTAAAACAGCAGAAAAATTGAAAATTAGAAGAGAAACCTTTACAAGATGAAGAAGTAGAAAAAATAAATACTAAATCTATTTATCATGTGAACGATAGAATTTATCTAAATTGAAGAGTATATAAATTCATATGAATATAATGAACATCCATACAAAAAACAGTTATGCTCAATAATAATTTTTAAAACAGCCATTATTGTTAAGTTTAATGACTTAAACTTCTTTTAGACTTTTTATTTTACATAAATATTTAAATATATAATTAATTTGCCGTAATGTGCCGTGTCTCACTTTTATTATAAAATACCATTTGCCGTGTCTGTATCCCTGTCGATCCTTTAAATTAGATAACTCTTTCAAGAGAATATGATAAGGAAAAGCTACAAAATTTTATATGGGAGTATTCCTCCACAAGTTACAGTCTTTAATTCACTGTTTCTCAAAAAATCAGGCTGCCTTGACGAAACAGAGAGTAGAATCTATTGAAACCTCTCACAGCTAGACCATGAAGATTGAATTAGCTTCTTCTCTTATTCATTACATTGTGTTATCATTTTTATATATGAGAAACTATCCTCCAGAGTGTCCGGTCCACGCATATTGACATGAAAGAATGAGATGAATACACCTCTTTTTAACTACATCTATTTACAAAACACTTATCTATCAACATATGATTGTAATGCAACAACTATACATCTAGCTGCGCAAGTTGGTCCAACTCCCCATTTTGTTGCTTATCGATATCCCCTCCAAAACCGTTTAGTTTCTGCACCAAAATATCAGCTATCAAATGTAAATAAACCAAAAGCATACATGTGACAGTGTTCGCACGGAAACAAGCAAATCGAAATTACTGAAATTAGCTTAGAATTCTTGGAAAGCTTCCGAGCAATTGTTAAAAAATCCTAAATTAACAGATTACTGAGAACTGCTTCCTGTCATTTTGGCTAAGAATGGAAAACACAGAAGAGAACAAATTCCCATATGAACGCAACAGCAGTTAAAAGGAGGGAAAAAAATAACAGAAGTAACAAGCATTTGTTATTATTTCTATGGCAGCTTTATAGCTCTAGAAGCAAGAGTGATGAATCTGCAAGGAAGCATAATGCAGCAAAACAAGAACTAAATTTTCAAATTTCTTAATGCTTTTTCATAGATTAAATGGATATACTAACCTCTCCTGGCAGATCAACAGGAAACAAATTTATGGCTCCAGGATTAAAGCTGAATCCACTGAAAAACAAGCAATCAAAGACATTAGTGATGTATGAGAAAGTGAAAAAGCAGAGTCGATCAAATGTTTCGACTCATGCTAGCACCCCAAGCATACATGCAAACTTTTTCTCCCCTTTCCCTTTTTTTCTAATTTTTTTTGGCCGAAGGAGAGGGTTGAAGAAGAGGGTAAATGCAGACGGAAGATACAAAAGTATACCAGTAGGTCAAAGCCAGCCGCCAAACATAAGGGGCAAAGAACTCCTCAGGATGACTCTCTTGTTCGTATGAGAAATGTAACTGAGTAAACATCTGTTGCAAAAAAGATCATCCATCATAAAAATGGCAAAAGAGACTCTTAAGCTAATACATCCAGAGTTCAGCAAGCTTCCTAATTTCAAAATTATCTCTTCTTACCTTCATCCCTTCACCTCGCCATGATCGGCAATTGATTATAATGAGTTGGAGAACTTTCTCTACTGACCATTCGCCATCTTGTGTTTGAGCATCCATGCGACTATTGAAAAAATCCAAAACCTGTCGAGGTCACAAGTGTTATATATAATTCGAAATGCATTCAAAAGATGACAAGGTAAAGTAAAGTTTAGGTACTGAAAAAGTGGCAAATCAGGAGCATGGAATATCATCAAAATCATAAGAAAATAAGATGGTAAATTTTGCTCAAAAGATACCATGTATATATTTTCAATTAGTTCACTGAAGCGTGGATGATTCTTAAATGGCTGGAAAACCTCTTGCCTGTGCATTATGGCATATACAACCTGCCACAAACCATGAAAAGGTAATGTCATAACATAAGACTCATAACCGCAATAATACTGATAGTTGGAGATATCATGTGTTATACTGAGTCTATGTATGAAATGGAATACCTCAGGATTGCGTGGCAAGGCATACGTTAAAATTGCATTCAATATTTCAAGGACGATTCTCAGGAAGTCTGTGTAGATATGCAATTCAGCAGACTGCAAAAAAGCACAAACTAGTTAAAGCTTATAGGAAAGACCATGAGGCTACGTCCAACTAGTAACATATATTTACTGTGTTAATGCAACATCAAATACTGAAATAATTACCAAATCTTCAGCAAGGCTGCCTTGTTCAGCAGATCCGTTCTTCCCTATCTTATCATCTATACGGTCGGCAAGTTTGTTGTACCTAATAATATAGTGAAATAATGCAAAAATATCAGAATAAGAAAACAGCAACAAAATGAAGAAACAATTAAGATAATATGCTAAAATAGATGAAAGGGAGCTAAACAGTAGGCCATACTTGCGGGATAGCATATAGAAGAGGCTAACGAGTCTTTGTGATGCATATGCACTCAGACGGTGGACATGAGGGGCCATGTTTGCTAAAGTAGCTAGACAAGTTGTATGAAGATAAAGATCCTGTCACAGACAAAAATTAAAAGGGATTTAAGAAAAAAAATAGAGTTACAAAGCTATCCGCCATTGCTGTCAAACTATGTTAACTTCAAGAAGGATAACCATAAGAATTTTGGAACTAAGACAAATAATCCCAGACATACCCTCAGCTTTGATAGGTTATACTTCACAGTCCTTATAAGAATTATGACCATTAGGGAACCAAGAGATGTCTGGTGAAGAAGGTGGTCTTGATACCATGGAACACTAGGCAGTATCTGTAGGAATTGGTGAGAGAACATTAGGAAATAATATGATCCATAAAAATAAGGTACAAACACCAGCCAGCAGAGTCGATCCTTACCATCTTGTGACTGCTTGCATTAAAAGAAGAATCTTGACTAAGTATAAGAAGTATAATCAACAAGATGTATATGTGATTTGATGTCCTCTTTGAAGCATTGTATAATGTCTCCAGAATAGGCATCAGCTGAAGGTTTCAGATCGAATAAATAGATGACTTTTGGAGTGCATATCAGCAATGCAATTGAGAAACTAAAATCATACCGACTCATAAAATGAATAAATCAAAGCAAATTGTTGATCCCCAGAACTAGTAAATGTTAAAATGGAATACGAAAAATATCAATTCCATAATTATCCAGTATGTGCAATTGAAAGTTTTACAAAAAAATCAGAGGAAAAACAAAACATAGAGAAAAATGTCAAGCAAATTGATCATACCAAGGTATCCAAGTCAGTACGCACTAACACGTACTCCAAGAAGTATGAATTTCCATGTACCAGCGTGTACAGCAATAAGGCTGCAGTTTCGTCACCCAAACACCTGCAGAGGACAAATCTTAGTAATCTGAGATACAGACTGATGAAGTTCATTGGACACATATAAAGCGCAGTTAATTCTGTAAAATCATTAACAAAGTTTCTTCAAATTCTTGATTAACAAAAAATATTTTTGATTTTGGTACAGCAAAAGCTTCCATGTCAACAAGGCAAGCAACAAGGCATCAGCGAAAGATATCAGTTTAGTTGTTAGGAAACCAGAGAGAAAAAAATTAAAATGCTGTAAATCAACATATATATATATATATATATGTATGTATTATATCTCAGTCGGCTGACGAAAATATTGTAGACTTTTCTGTTATGACTTCAAATAGAAATGTATCACATAACAGTCATGGAAGCTAAGTGCTAACTCTCTCTCTCTCTCTCTCTCAGACTCTCTCCCCCTCTCTCTATGGGGCTGCTAAGTGCTGGTTAAACTTCTATTTCTTTCGCTCTGATGGTGATTGCAGAGTACAGAGCAACATCTAATTTAACATATAATCTATGAAGACAGAAAAGCGTGTATATATGCATGCTATAGCCTGAAGCATAACAAAATAATTTTACAAATGAGAATTAAAAAGAAACTTACATGCCAAGAGTATCAAATAAAGATGCAAATGGTATTCTCGCATGTGATCTGGTAGGTGTATTCCCTTCAATATCTACACGATCAACTGTAAAGAGGGTATTTTACCAAGACAGAACAGAATTACAAGCTAACAAATGGCAGAGGAGGAAGAAAGAGAGTCTCACACTCAATATCCCTGACATTTTCTAAAGCTTTGCAGAAAGGATTGTCCGAGAAATGCATATTTACTTGGGAAAGAGAATCTGATGTAGCACTGTCATCACTTCTGTCTTTAATGGGTTCATCGCCCACAGCACATTTATGATAATTAAGTATAAGCAACACATGAAGACTGGAGTCTGCCAGCAAATTTCTCATGCCTTCACCATTTGAACTAACCAAATAGTTGAACGGCAGTAAGACAAAAGTAGCTGCAAGACAAACATAAACTAAAGCTAGTAAAGCATCAATGTCAAAGACACTAACAAGGTTGCTCAATTTTAAAAATGTAACAGCTAAAAATTAACATACAAACAAAGATAAAAGCCCAAGAGAATTAGATAGATAAATAAAACCCAACCCAACAATGTTTGCCAAACATTCATAAACTCATAGCTGGATAAAAACAACCTGGCTCCAAAATATCTTTCAGGAAAAAATATCAAATGAAATTCATTACAAACAAATAAGCATTTGAAACTTACAAGTTCAAAGTAATATAACAAACTAGTCCAAGCCTCAGAATCACATATGTAAACTGACTAGTTAGTATCTAAATTAAATCAAGAACAAAATATAGACGGTTAAGCATACCAGCTACAGAGCCAACCCTTTGCAGGACCCCAGGCTGCCTCCCATCGGAAAATATAGAATAAGATGCACTTTTTAATGGTATGTGAGGTCGCGTTATATAATTGAGTAGAAGTCTCTGAACAGCCAAATTAACCAAAGAACTATCCTGCAAATTGTATAAGATACAGAATGAAAAAAAACAAACACTGAACACATCACTGAAATTAACAAGATCAAAGTTTTATCTAGTGACCTGAGCCATTGCTGCATCAATGAAAGGATTCATATCTGCTGTTCCAGGTGATGAACCATAGAGAAGTTGAGTCGACATAGCAACAAGCATGAAGTTAAGCAGCTCCTGATGCAGTAGGTATGTATTTGCACTTGTGACAAAAATAACTCAAATTTAGGCCACTAAATGACTTGTAGAAAACCTTAGCAGAAGAAATAATAAAATAGCAAAAAGTTTATGATATACCTTACATCGACGGAGCCAATAAAGCTAAGCACACTGTGCATAACAAGATCCGGAATGCTTTGCTCTACACACACAAATAGAACTAAATTCAAGCTTTAGACCTGTAGGCATTGTTTATGATAAATTATATGCAATATCATGCCAATTTCCATTTCTTCATACAATAACTACTTTTTAAGTTGATTAAAAAGAATTCGATAACCGGAATTCTTGCATCTTTAAACTCTTTAATCAATGTGACAATATTAACAATCACGTGAATGCATAAGATAGCGAACAAATTATACCGATATAATGAGAAAATGAATTATTATTACCTCTAACGAAACCGTGTGTTACTTGTTCAGTTTCATCCAACGTTAGATATAAGTCCTCTTCAATCGTAGTTTGAGCATTATTTTCAATTAAATACTTCAAAAAAACAGAGGAAATATACACCGCATTAACCGCCTTCATATAAACAATTGAAGATGACAATTCTGCACCATTTCTCGGAATCGCTTCTCGCACACATTTCCCTAAGTGGATCAAAATCTTCGCCAAATGCCTCGTACAATAGTTATTTTGGGCTGACACATAACATAATCAAACAATTTAAGTAAAACACAAACGAATTCAATTAATTAATACTACTAATTAAGCTGATTAGTAAATGACTCACCGAAGAGCTGACAAGCTTCTTGAACACGATTGTTAGGCCAGTGTAGATTGAGCGGAAGTTCCAGAAGTTTCTGCCAGAAATCCGAACCGACAGGGAATGATTTCTCGCCGACAAACGAACTGATTAGATACTCCGCCGAATCCTGCGGTTGTGCACCGCTGCTGCTCGGCGTTGAAGGTGCTGCTCCCATTGAACGGACGAATTGTTAGAATGGAATTCGAAACGCTCTGACTCGGTGGTGGTCAGTGACCGAGTCAAACTGAGATCTTAACAGTTGGCATTATGGAGATAAGTGTAATTAAAGCTTTGTTTGATTTGGATCTGTTTGGATGAAAAGAAAATGGAGGGATTGGAAATGGGAAATTGGAGAAATTAAGTCGTGGAGTTTGTGCAGGAATGGAGGAGAAGAGGGAGCTTGGAAACTAAGGTTTTGAAAGGGATTAATCACCCGAACGAGAATGGGACTGAGTAATTAATGATGATGTTGCGTCATTCCATTTCTATAATTTCCAAAATGTCCTTCTCATCTTATTTAACTCTTTTTTTTTTATTTTGGGTTATTTCTATCATATACCACAACCTTTTAAATTTTGTTTGGGAGAAAACACAGTAAAATAAAGTACAGATTTTTTAAAAAAAAAGAAAAAAGAGACGGTAAAAGAAAGTTATGGTTGTGTTTAACCTTTCCATGTTCGGCAAAATAATAAAATAAAATAAGGGTTTATAGAAAAATTCAGTTAAAAATATTTTAACACTTTTAAAAGAAATTTCTCAAAGGGGTTGAAATTTTTCAACCTCAGTCAACATTTACTAACCCTCCTCATCCCTCAATCCAAATATAGTTTAGCGTTTTTTTTTTTCAATTTAAGCATATACTACCATTTGTCTCGGATATTAGCATAACTTTTCAAATGTTTTTATTTATTAGCCTATGTCCCGTTTACGGCCGTTGAAATCTAGCGTGGCTCGCCGAATTGCCTCGTCAGCGGCAGCCTGGCCTTCTTTATACAAAGTCGTTTTGGATTATTCCTACCATATAGCACAGACTACAATTTTATCTCAAATAATAGCACAATTTCAAATATTTTAAAATTTTAGTCTAAAATGCGTTTCCGGATATTGGAATTCAATGTGCACATTTAAAAAATAAATGCACATTTATCATACAAAAACATATATAGGGTTGTGAATTTATCTATCTATCTATAACTATCTTATATGTGGGAAGGGGGGGACAGATAAAATTACGATATTAGTCTTCAATAATTAAAAAAATTACATAGTTAAATACAAGTCTAATTCTAATAAGAAAAACAAACTCTTAACATTTAGATTGTTTAATAAATAACTAACTAAAATTTAATAGAAGTTTAATTGTAATAGGAGATTATAATTTGAATGAGAGTTTCACGTGAATAAGGAATAAAAGTTCAATCGTAATTAGAATTTAAGAAGAAAAATTATAGAGATTAAACGGCATTTAGATTCTTTTTAATGAAGTATATATTAAGTTCATGATTAGGTTAGATAAATAGTGGGCATGTTTATACAATTTCGGATTAATAATGGTGTACTGTAGATTAAAGTTAAACTGTCAGTTTTTGTTTAGTACTACATTATATTTTGAGTGAAGGTTCAAAAACCCCCCTGAACTTGGCACGAAGTATCAAATAAGCCCAACCTCACAAAACCGGATCAAACCACCCCACAACTTGTCAAAACCGGATCGGTTTCACCCTTTTGACCAAAAAAGAGAGTGGAATAAGCTACTTTTAAAAATTAACCCTAATTAATCTTAATTAAAACACTAATTGATTTATTTAATTTAAAATTTAAGTAATATATAATTGGGGGTTTTTTCTACCTTTTTTCTAATCACTCTCACTAAAATTAACCCTAATTACTAAACTGAAAATACTAAACCGGCCGCCGACCACCTCCGGAATCAATTCCGGCCACCCCTCCCCGACCCACCTCCGGAATAATCAAATGAAGAACAGATCCACCTGGGATCTGTTCTTCATTTTGTTCTTCAAATGAAGAACAGATCCCAGGTGTGGGATCTGTTCTTCATTTGAAGAACAGATCCCAAATGGGATCTGTCGTTCACGAAGAAGGACAGATCCCAGGTGGGATCTGTTCTTCAAAAACGAAGAACAGATCCCACGCTGGGATCTGTCCTTCAACGAAGAACAGATCCCAGACGGGATCTGTTCTCCGTTTTTGAAGAACAGATCCCGTCTGGGATCTGTTTTCAGTTGAAGAACAAATCCCGTCTGGGATCTGTTCTTCAACTGAAAACAGATCCCAGACGGGATCTGGAGCGGAGACGCCGGGGAAGTAGCGGCAGAGACGCCCGGGGAGTAGCGGCGACGGTGGAGAGCGGCGGCGGTGGGTACGTTCGGCGGCGGTGGGTATGTGGCCGGAGAAGAAGATGATAGTTGGAAAAAAGCATAAAAAGATCCCTTTGATTTTATTTTGAAATCAATTTGATTTTTAAAGTATTAAAATGTAATAAGTTATAAAAATATATTAAATGTTAATTTTGTGAATGATTTAAATATTAAGGACTATTTTAATCTTTTAACCCTCTAAAACCACTTAAAGTAATGTAAAACCGGAGAGTGTGTTCACTCTCTAGGGTGAGAGTGGGGAAGGGGGTATTTGATACGTTTTTGCATAGTTCTGGGGTGGTTTGATCCACTTTTGCGAGGTTGGGCTTATTTGATACTTCGTGCCAAGTTCAGGGGGGTTTTTGAACCTTCACTCATTATATTTTAGACAAATGTTCATTTATCCATATATATCAACTACAGTATATTAATAATATAATATGGTACCTTTTAAACTGTAAGTCTGTAAGATGCTAATCTAAAGCGAGAGTTACAATTCATCATTAATCAAACCTATGTGCTGTAATTTGAATTTCAATAAAAAATAATTTATTCAAAATTGAACTATTATTATTATTTAATAAATTAATCAACATTCGAATATATTTAATGATTTAAATAATATTTAATATATATACATATAACGGGTCAAATAAATTTCACTATGTACTATAATTTAAATAAAAATAATATATAATAATTTAATAAAATCTAAATTATTATTATTTAATTAATAGTTAATATATAAAACGGGTCATATTAAAATCACTCGACGATTACAATTTTAATTTGAATAAAAAAATTACATTAATTCATTGTAGATTAAACTATTAAATAATTTAATTAATATTTAATACACACAACGGGTCATGTAAATGTCGCTCACGTGCGTAGCACGTGGCGAAACGCTAGTACTATATATAAAAGCACAGAGGGGGGGGGGACAGACAAATTTACTGAATAATCCTTTTTAGTTTACTACTAAATAAAGAATTTATAGTTATTAACTAATTAGTTATTTAATTAATCACTATTGTAATTAAAGTCCTAATTAGAATATGTAGCTAAATTATCTCCAATTTAGTTTATAGTATGTAAAAAATAACTAAATTTTCTCCAAATTAGTAGGAATACCTATATTTTAGTTTGATTAAATTACAAAATTAAAATACTGTATTTGGTCAATATAATATTATTTAAATTTCTATCTTATTATTTTTAAAGATATTATTAATAAAATTAAGTTAATTATTAAATAAGGTTATTATAAAATCAAAAGAAGAATAAATTCAATATGAAAAAATATTTAATAACCGAATATATTATATTTACTTTACAAAAATTCTTAATTAATTTAATATTAATTATAAATAAAAAATTGATATAATTATAATAAATTTACTAATATGTTCATTGACGAGTTACATTACGAGCCCCGTGCATAACACGTAATGCGAAACTAGTATTATAAAAATTTGCTAAGTATTCTGAACAAGCATATGCTTCAGAGGTACATCATTTTTATTATAAAAATTATCGAGTACTAGATTAATTTAGTTATTTTATTTATTTTGATGATTTTTTGTTTTTAAATTTAGGATTTTAATGTGGATCCATACTTCTGATTCCGACATATTTTTCTAAAATTTTGTTGGATGTTTTGATTGAAAGATTCTATACTTCTAATTTTTACGGTATTAATGTTAAAGTTGTGAGTTTCTGACCGTGGTGTTAGAGTTTATAAATCTATGATTATGATTCTAGGGTTGTGAACTTATGGTCGTGATGTTAGGGTTAGCTGTGATTCTAATGGCCGAAAATAGATTTTAGGCTAAAATTTAAAAATATTTGAAAGGTTGTGCTAATATTTGAGACAAACTGATAGTTCGTGCTATTTGGTAGGAATAATCTAAAACGATGTCACATGGAGAAGGCCATGCCGGCGCTGACGAGGCACTCCGGCAAGCCACGTTGGATTCTAATGGCCGGAAACGGGATGTAGGCTAAAATTTAAAAACAACTGAAAGATATTTTAATATTTGAGTCAAATGGTAGTATGTGCTTAAATTGCAAAAAACGCTAAAAATTGTGCTATTTGATAGAAATAACCCTTTTTTATGAACTATTTTTTTTTATCATAAATTAAATTTTATTAAATAAAGTGAAAATATTTATAATATAAAATAATAATGAGTCGATTCCGACATATTGTTCTAAAATTTTGTTGGATGTTTTGATTGAAAGATTCTATACTTCTAATTTTACGGTATTAATGTTAAAGTTGTGAGTTTCTCACCGTGGTGTTAGAGTTTATAAATTTATGGTTATGATTCTAGGGTTGTGAACTTATGGTCGTGATGTTAGGGTTAGCTGTGATTCTAATGGCCGAAAATAGATTTTAGGCTAAAATTTAAAAATATTTGAAAGGTTGTGCTAATATTTGAGACAAACTGATAGTTCGTGCTATTTGGTAGGAATAATCTAAAAACGATGTCACATGGAGAAGGCCATGCTGGCGCTGACGAGGCACTCCGGCAAGCCACGTTGGATTCTAATGGCCGGAAACGGGATGTAGGCTAAAATTTAAAAACAATTGAAAGATATTTTAATATTTGAGTCAAATGGTAGTATGTGCTTAAATTGCAAAAAACGCTAAAAATTGTGCTATTTGATAGAAATAACCCTTTTTTATGAACTATTTTTTTTATCATAAATTAAATTTTATTAAATAAAGTGAAAATATTTATAATATAAAATAATAATGAGTCGTACTAAAATCAAATAATAATACTAAAACACAGTCATCCGATAAGACTATCTCTTTTATAGACATATGAATTTGCCCAAGTGGTAATTTTGTCACTAAAGGCTATATTTGTCACTTTTATTATTTTCAGTTTTAAATTTTAAAAACAAAAAAACAAAAATATAGGACAAATACTTCATTTCTATTCATCCAAAAGGTATGAAGAAAATCTTAAAATTTATAAAAGAGTATAAAGCTTTTTTTTTATATATATAAAATATTTTAAGAACGGTGCAATTTATTATTGATGTGTTTATTTTGTTACTAACTATTTAAAAAGAGAAAAATAATAATATAAATGTATGGAAAATAAATAAAAATTATTACTGCTGTGAAGGTCGATAGTGACTGTTGGTGAGGTTGGAGCTGAAAGAACTAGTACAACAAAGATTGGCGGTGAAAAAACGAATGTTTATATGGACGACGTATTATCGCAAGAACTTTATCTTCATCATCGTTATAATTTTTTTTAACAAAAAATTCATTAACCTAGATATAATTCTTGAAAACTGAAAGTCGATAAACTCAAAGTCGCATGTGAGTTGGTAAGGCGCTCGTCTAATTTAAGTGAGGTCGCGGGTTCGAACCATATGTACTCCTGAATGCAGCCATTTAAAATTTGGGGTTAGAGTTTGCTTTCCGAAAGGAACCTACACTACTCGAGTGAGATTAATCTGAATGTGAAAGGTTTAAAGGTGTCGTCCCATAGTTGGGACCCGTTCATGAAACCTCATGGACCATGTACCAAAAAAATGTTGATAGGAGAAATTTGATTAGTCTTTTCAATAACAATCGATAGTACTAGGGAAAAAGGTCATTCATGCTCCTATGATTTAGAGTCAGGATCAAATTAGCCCTTAATGTCCAGAAAGGTTCAATTGTGCCTCCAACGCTTGAAATTTTGAATAAGCAGGCCCCTCAGTTTGACTCAGTCTTTAACTCCATTATTTTAATCTTACGTGGCTATTTTTTTACTGTTGCCATTAATGACATGACTTTTCCTTAACTGAAAAGAGTCATCCATGTCCCTATGGCTTAGATCCGTCTATGTCAGAGATTATCTTGGATTCGGAACAAAGAGAAGAATGGAAAAGCGACCTTTCATACCCTTCAATACATCGAGAACTGAAATATTGATATAGATAGAGAAAAACAATAAGTCGATCAGGCACCCACCGTCAATGGCGAAAGAAGGCAGTAAAGTCTACTACTGTAATTTTCATGCTCAACACGGGCATCATACCAAGGAATGTGGAATCCTCAAAAGAGATATTGGCAAAATGATTAATTCAGGAAGGCTTAAGAATTTTGCGGCATCTCCACCACCTTAGCAAAACAAAAAAAACTACCAATACATGAATGAACAACTGTTTAAATCAAGATATCTAATCCCCGTCCAAGAGACAACATGTGTATCTTCCATTTCTGAATAAAGTTCAGATGAACTGGATAATAAAGAATAAGATTCCCACAAATGGCGCAAGTGACAAATCACTAAAAACAAGGGGGTGATTTGCTAGAACTCCGGAACCTGAGAACAAAGAACACAGTAACGTCGGAATGAACTTTTTGGGAGCTCACTCCAACGCTCAAATAAGTATTTAGTGAAGAAGAAGAGTTAAATAAGAATAGAAAGATGAGAGATAAAAAAAAGAGCCACTTACGGTTTAAGGATAAAGTAATTTATATAGTTTACTCTTCTTCTTCACTCGTGCTTCCTGTGTTGAGTGTCCCCCTATGCTATAAGCTGACCTGGCCTGTTTTGTTATTTTGGTATTCAGAGCGCGAATGGCGCAGTGTGTGTTCTCTTATCTGAAAATCTTCAGCGGTCTCCTTGACTATTATGGCCTTCCTTTTTCTTTTACAAGTAATCTCCTTTATGTCTAATTTTGACTGCTTCTTTGATGATACAAGTTTAGGATTAGACATAAGGCAATCCAGGGAAAGACTTGTTTAGTCGGGGATTGAAATTTTCATAGGCCTGTAAGCATGGTGCATTCCATTTTGCTAGAATTGATGACATGTATTTTTGGAGGTTGCTTCGCCCCTATTGAATTATCAATTACTTAACTTCATTAATTTGATTGCCTAGATAATAGCTTGAGTTATTTTTTAATCATACTTGATAATTAATCCTCGTGTGATCGATACTCTACACACTGCTGTTTTACTTGATAATGATTCATATATTGCGATTTCACACTTATATGATGAGGGTTCAAATATGAATGGGTAATTCAATTCTTAAATTTGATCATAGTTAATGATAATTCCAATGCAAGATGTGTTCATTGTTATGCTTACCAATTTTTATTGGTTGCTGTATGCTACTTACTGTGGTGGACACTTTTAGTTATTTATCAATGATTATGAACGCGGTTGGAGCTTCCTGTAAAGAAAAAGACGACAAAAAAACTATAAATCTTTTAAATAAAAGATTGTTATTAAGCTCAAACATAAAAAATGGAAGGCAAAGAACCAAGCAGGTTACAAAAATCAAGTGAAACAATTCAAACATTTAAATATATCATTCCGACAAATACACAAATAATTTTAGATAAATCTAACAAGATCTCGAGATTTTTCTTTTATAAATAAGATCTGGAAATTTGTGGTGAGGTTTTCATTATGATACAATAAGATGTATATTATTGACGTGGCCTGCAGTAATAGAAATATTCCTAGTTAGTGTAATTTTTAGAGAAAAAACGCATAATCATACGTATCCAAAAATAGGAATTATACCATCAAGTTCAGAAATCAATAACTTATTTTTTTTAATAATTGGAGAGGGAGGAGCGCTTAACACTTTGTGTCCAGCGTTTATACCATTTGAACTACAGTTCATTGATAGAAATCAATAACTTATTATTCTGATACTATAATGACATAAAAAATCAAATTGAAAAAGATCAAGTTCAGTAATTTATCTCAGAATTACTCAGGCTGATTTCACTTTGCCGGTTGGAGAATCTAAGTCTCTAGATGTTTATACAAAAGAAAAGCATCAAATTTTCACAAACTCTTAGTTACTTTGAATGAATGGATGAAAATCTAGAGAGAATTATTTTTTCTTTTTTCTTAGTTTGATATTATATTTTATAAGTTTTATGTGTGTTTCCTGTAAATTCTATAAATGTAGATGTTATAGAGGATGCAACTGGTCATTAGCAGTTGTCTTATATGTCATTCAACTATGCTATTTTAATGTGATATGTGGCTCATAATGAGCGATGTTTATTCATTCATTGATGCTTATAGTCTTTCAATAGAAAAATAATTCTGAAATTTTGATTCTACAAGAAGATTCAATGAAATGAATTTTATAATTTCCCAGAATAATTAGTAATATATATGTATGGATCGGCTAGAAGACATCGAAAATCATGGAAGCTAATTTGGTTTTTCAAGATTTGAAATTTGTGGAAGAAAAGGAATCCTTCATAGTTGGATGTTTTAAATTTGAGGCCGTTTTTGCCATCCACATTTATGCCGTTGAACTAATATATTAACCAATTATCAAACATATATGGACAACAGATATAATCAATACACAAGAAATGGATATTTTTCAAATCTGCAGATAATTAACAGGAAAAATAAAAATGCTAACAGATTTTGGTTTTGGGATTTTATTAAAGTCGAAGGTTTAAGTCTAGCTTAATTGATTCTGATGGTGGCTCTGCCGCCATGCTAAAGCTCCCGGGCCATATCATCAGATAATTCATGGCCTCCTCAAAATCCATCGTGAAGGGCACATATCCCGTTCCAAACCCTACACGAGCTTCTTTAACGTCGAGTCTCTCTGCAAGTGTCATTCCTATTTCTTCTCTGCTTAGAACGGCGGCATGGGGTCCGACTCCAAGTGATCTGTTCGTCAGAAAACCCATCATTCTTAGCGACTGGTATCTTCTGCTGGCTGCACCTCTTTCCTTCTTATGACCATTCTGATGACCACCAAGTGCCTGTGAACTGTCGAATTTCCTGCTGCAAAAGCTACACGGGAAAGTCTTAGGTTTCGACTGCTGTCGTCGATCGTAATTCCCACCTAGGCTCAGATTCAGCCATTCGGAACTGTTGTTGCTGATTTTTAGCTCATCTTCATGGGGTTGATTGATGAATATCTCAACTGCAGCCGCTTCATCTTCATTGAAACTCATATTTTTTTCTTTTTGTTTTAGAAGAGATCGAGTTGGGGAAGAACTGAAGAGGAGATCAAATTATTAACTAGACTTATATTGATTATGTTGTTTTTTGTTTTACTCGCTTCAGTTCAGTGACCCACTCGATGAAGCTTAGTGTTTCAGGAGACAATGCTTGTGTCAGCTTCTTCAGTGTTATTTCCATTAAGCTTACGATTAAATAGGGTTAACAATTTGAGAATATCTTATTGTAATTATTTTAACAGATATACTATTTAATAAAATTAACAATCTGATTCGTTTAATTTTACTGATTGAAATAAGGCTTAATATTTATTTAACCCCTCAACTTTATCATTTTATTCCATATGCGATCTTTAAATTATTTTTTTGTTTCATTGTACCTTTTAACTATTTTTTTTATTCTATTTAACCCCTAAACATTAACATTTTATTTCTTGTAACCTTTGAACTGATTTCGTGTTCCATTAGACCTTTTTATTATTTTTTGTTCTATTTAACCCCTCAAACTATTCTATTTGTTCTATTTAACCCCTTAACTATTCTTTTACATTTAAACTTATATTTTTTTACCCATTTAACCTCCTCAAAAATATAAATATGTAATTTTCAAACATAATATATCTAAAATAAATGCTTAAAAGCATATAAATTAATTTATATACAATGACATATGATTTTTTTTAAATATTTTTTTTATAAGTTAACGACAGTATAAATTAGAAAGAAAATGATAAAAATAAATAAAAAATATTTAAAGTTGATCAAATAATTAAATGATATTACTTCTTGAATATGTAAATGTTTTTTTACATTTCAACAATGAAAAAGGAGTTTGTCTCTTTTGGTTAACGATATTTATAAAATACATAAATTTATTATACTTTGATAATATTAAATGAATGTTTAATTATTTAATAAATTATAAATTTTAGTGTGTTTCGTAAATTTAACTCAAATTTCTAAAATTAGAAATTTTAAGATACCAACTTTTAATTTTTTGCAACTTCAAACTTTTCAAATCAATTACGAATCTTTTAAATTTGTGTTTAAATTATAAAACACGCTAAAATTCATGATTTTAAAAGCAATTAATCCTTAAATGGATTTTTAAATAATATATAAAATACATCGCTCTTTATTTTAAATGTAAGAAACATATTTATATCTTTTTTAAAATTAATACATTGTGTGAGAGGTTAAATGGGTAAAAAAAGTAGTTTACATATTCATTGGAAAAAATATTTAATTAAGGGGTCAAATAGAACAAAAAAAATAGTTAAGAGGTCTAATGGAATAAAAAATTAGTTTAGAGGTCGCATGGAATAAAGTGGTAAGGTTTAGGGATTAAATAGAACAAAAAAATAATTAAGAGGTTCAATGTAACAAAAATTTAATTTAGAGGTCGCATGGAATAAAGTAGTATAGTTTGGGGGTTAATAATGTATTAAGCCATTGAAATAATTATATATCCAAACTCTAATAACGTGTGTTATTTATGTAAATTATTTAATTTTAATTAAATTGACATTGGAATATAATTATTCAAATAAATGCAAAGCCACTTGAATAATAAAAGAGACTATCAGTTAAAAATAAAATTAATGATGATATTTTGTATGTTACATAAAAAAAATATCAAACTTTTTCCTTGTTAGTTTTAGTGATTTTTTTTTCATGTTACACTAAAAATATTTTATCCTTTTTGATTTTTAATTTATGGCTATTCCACTTGTCCTAACAAACCAAATTTTAACAAATTAGACTATTCAAATTATTTTAGATAATATAAATTAAAAAGATTAAAATTTTATATATAAAACTAGTAGTATATCCGCACAATTACGAGGAATCAATATTATATTACTTTTTATAATATTTTCTACAATAAATTTTTATATTAGGTTTATTTTATTTAAATTAAAAAAAATTATATTAATAGTAATTTTCAATTTTCATATGATGAATAATGTTAATTATTTTACTAATAAAAACATTATGAAATCAATATTAGGATTTTTAAAATAATATTTATTTTATTTACTTAAACAAATATATATAAAATATTAAAATTTTAAATTTTTTAAAGAGCAAATTACTCTAAGGCCCCTCACGTTTGTCATAATTCACAGTTTGATACCCCTTGTTTAAAAATCAAAAGATTTTGCACCTCAGTTTTGATTTTTTAAACTATAAGTCCCCTTCTGTTAGCTCTGTTAATAATTTGATATTTACTTTCAAACGATTTGATACCTCACTTTTAATTATTTTAACAATTTGGTACCTCATTTTCAAACGATTTGCAAATGATTTGCTACCTCACGTTTGATTTCGTTAACAATGTGGTACCTATATTTAACAAAAGAGTCTTATAATTTACAAAATCAAAACTGAGGTACCAAATCGTTTGATTTCGGCTTAATTACTTAAAAACCAATCATCTTGAACTTTTTTTTCATTTATACCCTGATCTAGGAAAAAATTCATTTATACCCTGACGTATGTATTTATGTTTCACCTCTATCCCGAGACACTAAATTAACCTCTTTTCATTTAAAAAAAAAAGTTTAAAATAGTTCTTCATTTTTAACCTAAGCTAATTAGAGTTTAATTAAAAATGAATTTTTCTCTAAATGAAGGACTATTTTAAACTTTTTTTCTAAATGAAAAGAGATTAATTTAGTGTCTCGGAGTAGAGGTGAAACATAAACACATACGTCAGGGTATAAATGAATTTTTTTCCTAGATAAGGGTATAAAGGAAAAAAAAATTCAAGGTGGGTGGTTTTTAAGTAATTAAGCCTTTGATTTCCAAATAAAGAGTATTAAACTGTGAATTATGATAAACATGAGGGGCCTTAAATTAATTTGCTTTTTTTTTTAAATTATAAATAATATTAATTATTTTTCATTACTTTACTAATAAATACATTTATTAGAAACAATTTTATACAAAAAAGCACACATAATTTTGCATAATCTCTGAAACTAATAAAATTAAATAAAAGTCTTTTAAATTGAATTTGTTTTATTTATTTCATTAAATTAATTCTAATAGTAACTCGTTAATAATAAATAGTGGATACAAATAGTATCTAATACGAACTTTATGATAGCCCTTCAGAAATATTTGATATTTGAATTTATCCTTTTAAAAGTCTGTAAAATGAAAAAACTATAACAGTTACTATAAATCTTCAAAGACATTGATAATATTTTTATATTCAGATAATAATAATTTATTTTCAATTATATTATAAATAAATTTGGAAATAGAAAATTAAATTTTAAAATAAATTTTATTTTTCTTTTGACCCGATAAATTCAATCTCATACAGTGGCTCTTTTGGTTTCTAATTTTCCTTTTTCTAATGTTTCATTTAATATCTTCTCTTAAAAAAATTATTGAAGAATAATCATTTTAAAAATAATTATTTTAAAGTGTAGGCTTAAAAGTGCGGGAGTGGTTATTATCATTTTTTGTTAGAGGTTATTTATAATATACATAGATTTATAACAATAATTTGAGTTTGTTAACATGAAATAAATTGTGAGAGAACTTTATAGTTAACTAATTTTACTTTGTTAGCAACATACTGTTTCTGTCGCTAATCGTTGCCAAACTGTTTTAGCGACAGATATTTGCAGTTTAGTGACGGAATAATTTGTCTCTGAAATATTGTACAGTATTTTTGAAATTGAATTTAAGTATAGAAACTAAAATAGTTAAATAAAAGTAGGAATTCATAATTATATAAATATTTACATAGGTAACTTTTGGGTTAATTTCATGAAAAAATCACGAACTTTACACGAAATTTTATTTTAATTACGACTTTTAAAAGTTGTCATATAAAACTATAACCTTTTTTTTCACATCTATCACCGATTATTTTCCGTTATATTTTTACCTTTTTTTTAAATCAACCGGATTCCGGTTGCCACGTCAGCAAATTTACACTGAAAATTAATTTGGTGATGGATTGAAAAAAAAAATGAAAGTTCATGATTTTATATGGCAATTTTTAAAAATCGCGATTAAAATGAAACTTGGTGTAAAGATCATGATTTTTTATGCAATTAACCCATAAATCTTTTTAATATTTATTTAAACATTTAGTATGTTATATAGAGTAAATGAATTGAAACAAAATTTTTTAAAAAAGGAAACTACGAAAATGCGCTATTTGTGAGATACAATGAGATGGTTAAGGGTGAGTAAAAATCAAGATACTAAATTTATTAATCAGTAGCGCTTTTGTTATAAATTAATTTTAATTATCGCTAGTAATCATTATACTTAATAGAAGTATTAATTATAAACATAAATTTAATTTATAAAAAATAATCATAATTTTAATGATGATTTATTAGAAATTTGTGTTTTTTTTGTTTTTTTATTTTATTTTTTATAACCAAAAAAACCGACCGAATTACTAACCGAACTGAATTTTTGGTGCACCAAACCGAAAAAATTGTAAACCAAACTATGAAGTTTGCATGGTTTTTATTTTTATAGGTTGGTTTGATTCGGATTTGAAATTTTGCACTTCAAACCAAACCAAACCGTGCACACCCTTAAAAATGGATGTGTTGGTTTTCTCAATTAAATAAGCACATAGATCACTTTTTTTCTTAAATACAAGATATATTCAATAATCTAAACTATTAAAGTATTTGTATCAAAATTTTAAATCCGAATATAATATATTTATTAATACAAATCATATAAATTATTATTTACACAAATATATTTAACTTGTTTAAAGTCGAACTTATTATAATAATCTGTTAATCGAATTAGATTATGATTAAATTAAATATAATTTTATTTAAAACATAGTAATTAAATTTAGGGTTAATGTCAAAAAAAATCACGAACTTTACACGTTTTCTCATTTTAATCACGAAGTTTAAATTTTCTCATTTTCATACACGAACTACCACTTTTTCCTAAATTCATACACGGTGCTGAGGTGGCACTCATTTATTGGTGTAAAATGACCTCCACCTCAGCGAATTACACCAATGGAGCCGTGACATCTCATCACCGTGCATGAATTTGAGAAAAAGTGGTAATTCGTGCATGCAAATGAAAAAATTTAAAGTGCATGATTAAAATGATAAAACGTGTAAAATTCATGAATTTTTATGACATTACCCCTTAAATTTAATATCTAAAATTTTGCAATAGTATAATTACAATAATCTTTCAAATATTTACTATATAATATGCTCAAGTAATGTAAAATAAATTAACTAACACAATTATATTAACAAATTTAAGCATGTTCTTTAGGTACAAGACCAGTTAAACTTTATTAATCAATATTTTTTGGCCTAATATTTCAAAATTTTCCCACCTTTTAGTCCCTTTTCAATTTTACCCCGACGTTCAAAAGATACTAATTTTATTATATTTCACATATTTAGATTTTAATTGTATTCTAAAATATTAAATTGACCTTTTTTTTCTAAAAGACTTCAGACAAGTCCTTAACATATATTCTAAGTAGTTTTCAATATTATAAAAAACATAAAAAACACAAATTCAAATAATAATATTAATAAATGTAATATTTCATATTTATTTTTGATGCTATTAGTTGTTTTTAGCGTTTTCGACACTACAATCGTCTCTGACTACGATGCCGCCCTCTTCCGACCCAAAAACCGCCCATAATACACAACAAATTAAAAATTTAAAAATTTAAAAACCGTCAAACTCGCTACGACATAAAACGCCTCCAATCCGCAACCGGTTCGTCTTCCTCGTGACAAACGGAATCTGGGTTCCACGACCAGATCTAGTTCGCCATGGGAGGAAGACGAACCTCGACTGGTTCGTCTTTCTCATGACAAACCGAGATTGAATCTCGAGAAAGACGAACGGTTTTTAATAAATTTAATTTAAAAAGAAATTAAAATTAATTGTATTTTTAAAAAAATATTTTGATTAATGAAATTTATTTATTTTGATTTAATTTATTTTGCACAATTCAGATTTTAAATTATATTTCAAAAATTTATTAATATTGTTATTTGAATTTGTAGCGAAGAACAGTTTTTATGTTATTTATAACATTTAAGGTTATTTAGAATATATGATAAATATGAAGGGCTTATTTAAATTTTTTTCTAATGAAACAAAGTCAATTTAATATTTTAGGATACAATTAAAAATTAATTATAAAAAATAAGATAAAATTAGCAGTTTTTTAATGTAAGAATAGAATTAAAAAAACTAAAAGGTGGACGAATTTTAAGTGATTAAGCCGCATTTGTTTTTGCTTCAAACTGACCATTTCTAACTTGAATCCCGCGTATAATTCAATTCAACTCAGTTCTGCATATTTTTATATCGTGTCGTATAGTTTAAACTGATTGTATCAAAAATTACCAAAGCCAACTTAGGATTCCCCACTAATACCTTCCTCCTTAGCCTTTTGCTTTTCTGTTTTAAATAATACCAATTTTATACTGTTCTAAATCTAAAAGGAGTAACCAATAGAAATTATAGAATTCAAGGTTGAGATTATTAGTTTATTACTATTAGTATATTTGTCATCTTGTTTAAGCAACGGCAAATTCAGAAATTATTTATACAATAAACAAAATTATATTGAAAGTTTATAAAATAAACAAAATTAACAAAATATAAATTTTAAGATGGATAATACTTATAATTTTAATGCAGAAAAATTATAATATTAAATTATGTATTCATATTTTTTTAAATATTTAAAATATCAAGGTGGTTAACTGTCACCATAAACTCTTCCTAAGTCTGTTCCCATATTTAAACACTATTTTAAAAAAAAAAACTACTAACTCATCCATTAGATATCTTGCTTTAAGAATATCTACATTACCTCCAATAAGTGATCAACAAGTAGCTACAAACTGTCTTTATAACCGAAAAGTGGTGAGCCCAATTTTTTTATAATTAAATATAAAATGCCATATTTTATTATAATCAAAATAAAAAGATTAGAGTGGATAAAACTATTGAATGATATATTCATAATATATTTTAAAGTTTAAACTTATACTAAGGTGGTCAATTGCTTATAATACGTTTTGACAAAAAAAAATTATGTTTACAATTTTAATATTTTTTTATAAAATATATCTCTAAATGTTTAATCAATGGGATTTCAGTGGATGGTCATGCTATTCTGATTTCTATCCTGCAGTTTACTGATGACATCTCTTGTTCCAAATGACTTGGATCAAATTAGGAATCTTTTGAGAATTATTCAGTGTTTTGAGTTGATCTCGGATCTTTAAATTAATTTCCAAAAGTCTTCTTTAATTGGAATAATTGTTGACAATCTTTCTCTGATTTCGGAAGATTCTATCTTGAATTGCAAGATTGAAACTTTGCCAATCCCTTATTTGGATCTTCCTCTATCTCGGAAAAAAGTTAAGGCAAAGGCTTGGGAGCCTATAATTAAGAGTTTCTCAATTCACTTCTCATCTTGGCGGGGTAATCTACTGTCTCTTGTGAAAAGACTTATTTTAATAATGTCTTCTTCGCAGTTTGCCTATTTATTATATGTGTTCTCTCAATACTTCTCACTCAGTTGTTCTGTGCATTGAGAAGTTAATGAAGTATTTTTTTATATAATTTTATCCAGAAGGTAACTATTTTAGCAAAGTATCTTGGTCGGATGTTTGTCTATCTTTTCCAGAAGGTGGTTTAAATATAACCTTTTTTGTTGTTGAAGAATTCTTGTTTGCTATTCAAATGGATTTGGAGATTATTGAATGCATATATTGACAGTCTATGGTTTTTAGTGCTTTTTAACAGCTTGAATAGTAATTAGTAACTTGTTTGATATTCTTTTCGGTAATCTGAAGTTGTTATTCCGTCTTTGAAAATGTATTTTTTCAACTTGTATTGTCAATTCAGAAGTTTTGAAGTTATTCCTTTCTAATATCTCGGCGGTTATGGGGAATAGTTACAAAGTTCGGTTTTGGAACGATAGTTGGCTGGATCAAATCCATTACAACAAGAATACCCTTCATTGTACATAATTTCAAGAGATAAGCATTGATTGATTGCCGATATTATTTATTGGAACAATCAGGGACCAATTAACTTCAACTGGAATCGTCAACCACAGATCAATAAAGCTGTAGATTTGAGTTTCTTGCAATAGTTAATTGCCTCATTCCGTCACTCCCTTGGCCGACAAAATCTTTCTTTCTAGTAGCAACACTACACCTTCGTTTGACAGCAAAATAACGAATATTCAATATCTTCCCTTACTGGTTTATTGAAGGTTACTCCAGGGGGTTTGACGGGACTTGATATAGCAAGAAATCGTGTTATTCGAATGATTTGGGGTACCAAACGTCCACCTCGAATGCAATTCTACTTTTGGCTTTTGATTTAGAACCGAATTTCTTGAAACTATGCGTCGGCTAGGAGGGGCATAATTCTGCAAGAAAACAATGGGTACTTATTTTATTTGGAGAAGGAGACATCCATTCATACTATTTCCATTGTCAATTTATTTGGAGAACTTGGTCACATTTTCTAGGTTTGAGCAACATTTTTTGGGTTATGTCATTCTCTTTGGGGCATTTCTTTTTTCAGTGGGCAAGTCTTCTAAAGAGAAAATATAAGGTTCTTTGGACTTTAATTGGTTTTTACATTATTTGGGCACTTTAAAAAGCGAGAGTCTTCAAATTCAAAACAAGCAGAATTGTGAGTATTATTTTTAAAGCAAAAGACTCACTTTAGCCCTTGAGGTCGAACCAAAAGAATAAATAATCCCCTAAAATTGAGGTCGGCTCACTTCACATCCCATACTTGTCCAAAACGGCTCACAACGCACCAAAAATTTCACTTCGTTAATTTCTTCTGTCAAATGATGATGTGGCACATAGGTAAAATGTTCAAAAAAATCCTTAATGTTTAAAATATTCACCAATTTTATTCTTACAATTTTTTTTAATAGTTTTCACCCTCTTTTTCATGTAAATATTAATAATTAAAAAATATTTAAAATTAAAATATTTATTAAAACAATCGAAATACAGTTAAACATTTCGAAACAAAATTAAACGCTTTGAAATTCAATTAAACGCTTCAAAATCCAACTAATTAAATCTAATTCACCCACTCACTCCCAAACACCCGCCGTAAATCAAACCAACAAAAAAATATTCCAACTAAAAATTAAAAACAAATTAAAATAATCAAAAAAATTCACCGGAGAAGACGAATCCGTTGTATATTTTGTTATGTGTTTAGTTGTTTAGGGTACTTTTTAGACTCCATTTTAAGGTTCTTAAACTTTCATTTGTTAGTTCATCAAGTCTTTCAACTTTTATTTGGTTTTCTCAAATCCTTAAACTTTCATTTTTTTGGTTCATCAGATTCCTCAACTTCTATTTGACTTTCTCAGGTCCTTAAACTTTTGTTTTTTGATTTATTAGGTTCTTAATCGAAGATCCATTTAAGGACCCAATTAACCAAAAAATAAACAATTAGGGACTTGAGAAAGGAAAATAAAAGTTGAAAGACCTGATGAACCAAAAAATGAAAGTTTAAGGACCCAAAGAAGTCAAATAAAAGTTAAGGGACCTAATGAACCAAAAATGTATAGTTTAAGAACTTCAAAATAGATTTAGCCTTTAAAAGAAAAAAGAGAATAATATAATGAATGTTTGATTCATATTTTCAGTGCAACTGTCAGTTGTTTTTGCTTCTAAAATAAACTTCACTAGTTAGCAGCAGGACGTAGACAAAACTATTGAAAATTCTGTCATTTCAAGTACGTATTGAATAGCACATCGAATGGAATTGTGGTAGGGTTAGTGTTTGCAATAATGGTCCTAAAAGGAAAATTGTATCTTGTCATTTGTAGTTTTGCACTTTGCTTCACAACATGTGTATCTTTTTGGGTCTTTTCTTTGATTTCTTTCAAAAGTAATGGGCAATGGGCATCTTCTGCATACAATTGCACTTGGTGGTGTCATTTACAAATAAAGCATGTCTTTTAGTATATTTTTGGAGGAGAGATTAGATTTTAACTGCTTCTTTAAGGCCTTTTTAAAAAAAAAAATGAGTTTTTTTATTCAGATTTGGATTTTTTCAAAAAAAAAAATCATAGTATTTTATTTTCGGAATTATGACTCCTTTTAACTAACTATCTAAGTCGTAACTTCTAGTTTGCTAAGCTACTTTTTATGCCAAATCTTTATATAGTTAGTCTTTAACGTTTCTTTTGGTTTAATGTACATACAGATTCATAAAAAAAAAAATTATTAGATCCAATTTTTCTACGTCATCTTCTCCCTGACTTCACCTGGTCTCTAACCTCAGAAAATTAAAATTTTCTTTCTCCAATAATTCTGATTTGCATGTCTTGATCAATAATCTCTTCAATCAGATTTCAGAAAGAAAAAAAAAAGTACCAGACCCTACAACAGGGTTAGTTATATATGAGCATTAAGTTCCAAAATGCCAGCATTGTAAAATCTCTGTATTTCTCTAATAGAAAGAAAATGAAAGTTAAAAACAATATTGGATCATATTATTTTATTGAAAAGTGATGAAACTGAATATTGTTATTTTATTTATTATTATTCTTATCGTGTTTTTTTTAGATAAATGATAAGTGGATTAGCTCGCCCACAAAGTCGTGTTTATACTGAAATTTTATGAGTTTTGAGATTGCACGGTTAAGTTGCTTATTTGTTTAAGTTTTCATCGTTTAGAAGGAAGATAATTTGGCATTTGTATAAACAATTGAACTCCCAACTTTAATAAAATTTTGTTTATCATACATACTATTAGAACTATAGATATTGATTTTTCTTTTTTATTTGATATGCGATTATCTCTTAAATCCTTATTCAAATTGTTACTTGCTTAACATGGATATTAGATTTTTTTATCCTAGCCACCTGTATTGCACTTTTCATTTAAATTATAAATATTAATGGGTTTAGCCATTGCCTGCTAGTTACTAATTAGTTCAACTCCAGATTTTTACCAATGAGCTATGGAGGGGGGCGGCGGATCCGAGGGCGGACGGGTGGGTAGTGGCAGGTCCGAGGGAGATGGCGACGGTCCAAGCGAGGTGACGATGGGATAAATTTTAAATATTTTAGATTATTGTTTTTTAATTTGTGCATAAGAGGATTTATTCTAATTTTTTTAAATTAAAAGACTTGTTTAAATTTGTTCAAATAGAAGAAAGTATAGTATGACTCTTAAATTTAGTTATTTTATATATTTTCATCTTTGTAATAATAAAATTGTCTAATTTTTTCAATTTAGGGTGCTATTAAAAGTCAAAAATATGAAAAAGGATAAAGCTGATAAAATTACAAGATCGGAGTACTACTGGAAAAAAATCGATATTTTTAGGCTATTAGCCTTTAAAATAAAATGAATTAAGTTGAATTTTGTATAAAAAGCTATAATTCATTTTAAGTAAAATAAATTTCGCAGAAGAATTAAACCACTTGCACATGCCACATAATCCATAAAAATGCCGCTGGTCTCCTAATGTCCAAAACAAGAATTTTAAAACCGAATCAGATCAGCCAGTTCGACCAGACCAGCCAAAAGCCTGTTCGGTCTGTTTTCACCCTAAATTTCGGATTTCTGGTTGATTCATTTGTAACCAGAAATAACCGTAAAACTGAATAACCGTTAAACTGGTTCAACTATTAAACCCTCCTTTGACCTATGTTTATCATGTACTAAATCCTTTTTACGACTAACTATTTTAAGAGAATTTTTTAAGTACATTGAGTTTACCACATCATTTATAGAGTAAGCTAACACATGATAACATCTTATTGAAATGATGGACTTATTTTACGGACAACATGATAGGCTCAACCTACCTAAGAATTTCTCATATTTTAACTTCAAAGTTAACATTGTTAGAAATTAATCATTGATGTGCTTATTTTACAACTAGCTATTTTAAAAAACAAAATTAATATTATTGTTGCAGGAGAGGAAAAAACCATAATTACTACTACCGTGAAAGTCGATGACAACTACTAGTGAGGTTGAAGCTCTTAGAACTAGTACAACAAAGAATGTCTGTAACAAAATCGATGTTGATGTAGACGACATTAAGATCCAAGTATTTTAGCACTTTATCTCCATCATTATTGTAATTTTATAATTGAAAGTCGAGAGGAGGAATTATATTATTTTTCTCAATAATAATCAATAATATCAATTTGTAACAGAAAAGTATTGCATGCAAAAATACTAATGAGTATTGATGTTACGTTAAGGTGGTAGAAGAATGTGGAATCCTAAACATATTTAACAATACTTGCCCTCGTATATTAGAATCATTATATGAAGGAAAGGTGAACAAAGGATCACTTTACCCCCTCAACTTAACAAAAAGTATCAAAAACATATAAATTAGAATACCGGATTATTTTACCCTGAACTTAGTAAAATCGGCTCAAAAATACTCTTATGCTGATGTGACACCTTAATTGGAGAGCGAGTTTCAAATTACTTACAATTTACTCTAATTAATTATATTTAAACACTAATTAATTATAATTAAACTCATTTCAAAAAAATTATAATTAAACTCTAATTAATTTAAGGGCTATTTTGAACTTTTATAAAAAAAAGTTTGAATTATTTTTCCAGCTCCACCAAGGAGGAGGAGGAGCATCACTTGCTGCTCCTCTTCTTAGAGGAGGAGCATCATCTCTTCGGAGCTCTGCTCCTCGCCTGAGGAGCTATTAGCTTCTTAGAGGAGGAGCAAATTTGCTCTTCGCCAAGGTGAGCAGACCCATCGGGGTCTGTTCAGCTTCTTCAAACGATGAACAGACCTAATGGGTCTGTTCCGAGATGCTCGATTCTTCGGTTTGTCGAATATTTTTTAAATTATTTTCGGAGAAAAGTTTAGTTTATTTCGTAAAACGTTTTTGATTTTAAAAACTTATTGATAATTAATACGAATTAAATAAAAAAATATTATTATTTGTTAAATTATGGGGGTTAATTTGACATGTAAAGTTTTAAAATAAAAAGATTAAATTGTTTTTTATAAATTATTATGTATTAATTTAAAATGTTAACAAAAAATTATGACAATTGTAAATCTTTTGCCATTAAAAATTACCATCAAAACCTGAGAGTGTGTCTCACTCTCTTGGATGAAAGTGGGAAGGGGGGTTCTATATCATTTTTGACAAATTTAGAGTAAAAGTAATTTTTTTTCTAATTTAGACGTTTTTGATATTTTGTGTCAAGTTTTTTTTTTGATAAAAATGATCAATATATTAGCACTACCACAGGGAGTGGAGGCAAAAAGAACCAAAACAATTCAAGTACAAATCAAATCAAGATTTCTAACTACATCTCCACAAGTATAAGGAAATCCTGAATGCCAAGATTTATAATAAGCAACCGCCTTGCTAATGATCATTAACGAAATCTTCTCCGGAGTAATCAACTTATTATTAAAAACACGGTTATTTCTAGCCTTCCATAATTCCCATAATGTGAAGAACCAAATCAACATCCAAAGTTGCTGAAATTTGCTCTTAGCATGAACAAGCCACTGTGAATAATGCTTGGTCAAAGAATCCGGGACAACCCACAATCTATTAGTCAGAGACAACAAATAACTCCAAGTTCTCCAAGCAAAGAAACAATGCAGGACAATATGAGCTGAATCTTCTTCCACAAAGCACAAACTGCAAAACCTTTCTTCAAATGGAATAATTCCTCTCAAAACCAGAGACATTTTTGAAGAAATTCTGTCTCTAGCCAATAACCAAGAAAAGAATTGGACACGAGGAGGAAGCTTCGATTTCCAAATGATGCGATAAAGACTCATGTTAGCTGAACGTTGCTGATCTGAAACCTGCGACTTCCAAATCATTCCCGCCATCTGAGCCGAAGAGTAAGCCTGTTTCTTCATCCAGAAAAACACATCTTGCTGCAGATTATTAATAGTGACTGTTTCCATTAATAATTGTAGCTGATTCAAATCTTCTTTCTCACCCAGCCGTAACGACCTCTTCCAAATAAGAGAAGACCTATCAAACTGGTCATTCTCAAAAACCTGCACCACCATAATATTAGGAGACCTGGAAACTTTAAACAAACGAGGGAACGAAGAATATAATCTGTCCTCCCCAATCCATTTATCGTGCCAGAAACGTAAACGGTTTCCAATACCCAGAGAAAACGAAATATTAGAGTAGAAAATATTCCAAGAATCCTCATTAGATAAACAGCAATTAATGATACCTCTCCATAAGTGTGAATATCTTGCAGTATTTCCAGAAAAAAGCTCAAACCAAAACTTAAAAGCACAACTACTATTAACGACCAAGAACCACAGGGAGTTGTAGTTAGCGTTCATCAATTTCCAAATCCACTTGAATAATAAACATCTATTCTTTAAACGAAGCGGAATAATATTCAGACCACCATCAAGAAAAGGAGAACAAACATCTCTCCAAGCCACCTTACTAAAATAATTTCCATCGATAGAACCATTCCATAGAAAATTTCGCATATATTTCTCTAGTAAATTAAGCACTGAGACAGGAGCTGCCAAAGAGCACATAAAGTAAACTGGAAAGCAACCCAATACCGATTTAATTAAAGTTAACCGACCTGCCGGAGATAGCAAACTACCGCGCCAAGAAGACAATTGAGATGAGAAATTCTGGACTATCGGATCCCATTGTTTCGCAGTCGGCTTCTTCAGAGACAAAGGCAAACCCAAATAAGTTATAGGAAACGAATCAATCTTACAAGTTAAGATTTCAGCTGCTAAACCCATTGAATGATCATCCAAATTAATTCCAGTAACAGACGATTTCTGGAAATTAATTTGTAACCCAGATATCAATTCAAAACAAATTAAGATTCGACGTAAATTTCTAATCTTTTCCAAGTCAAAAGGAATAAACACCAAAGTGTCGTCAGCAAACTGAAATAACGAAACCGGCTTGCGGTAGCCATCAATTTGGATTCCATCTATCAAACCCAAAGAAATAGCCTCATCAAAAATTGCTCGCAATCCTTCAACAGCTAACACGAATAAAAGAGGGGAGATTGGATCTCCTTGCCGCACACCTTTTTCCATAAAAAAATTTTCTGTTGGAGACCCATTTATCAACACAGATAACTGCGAAGATTTAAAGAGAGAGCTAATCCAATTAATCCAAACCTCGTCAAAATTCATACGCTTTAGCATAGAAATAATAAAGCTCCACGACACCGAATCGAAAGCTTTCTTAAAATCCAGCTTTACCATAATAACTTTCTCTCTACGAGAATGAACCAAATGAATAATTTCGGAAGCGATCATATGACAGTCGTGAATGTTTCTCCCTTTAACAAATCCAAACTGACTTTCAGACACAATCAAGGGCAAAAAAGAAGAAAGCCTTTCAGCCAACACTTTAGAGACCCATTTACGAATACCATTAACCAAACTAATTGGTCTAAAATCCGCAATATTAGAAGCCCCCTGAAATTTTGGCAGAAGGACCAAGAAAGCAGTATTTAATCCTACCGGAAAATTGCCTGAATAATAGAACGAATCAAATAACTCCATAATATCACCTTTAATAAACTTCCAAGCCCTTTTATAAAAGAAGAAATTAAATCCATCAGGTCCAGGCGATTTATTATCATCAAACTTTGACAAAGCTGAAAAAATTTCCGCCTCCGAGAAAGGGATAATCAACGAGCAAGCCTGATCTGAGGAGAGGCAATTAATAGGCAGGTTCGAAAGGCAATACGGCGGGAATTGCATATTCTCCTTGAAAAGATTCCTATAATAACGATGAACCTGCTGCTTTATATCCAAAGGATCCGAATAAAGAATGTTATCCACTGTCAACTCAGTGAGGAGGTTTGTTTTATTCCGGATTGAAGCTACCGTATGAAAATATTTAGTATTCCTTTCACCAAATTTGTTCCAATTTAACCTTGATTTTTGAAGCCACAACGAATCAAGTTGTTTAGAAACAACCTCAAAACTTTCCTTTAGATTTGAAAGCTGCGTTAATTCAGTAACAGCTAAGGGACGAGAATCAGCTAAGCAATCAAGATTAGAAATTTCCTGCTGAACAACAGCCACCTTCGAGTTCAAATCACCAAAGTGAGATTTATTCCAAATCCGAATTGTAACTCTAAGCTCTTTCAACTTGGAAACCAAACTTCCATAATCCACATTTTGAGATAAAATGGCCCAAGTACTATCAATAATGGAAGAAAAATGAGGATGACTCCACCACGCGTTGATAGATTTGAATGGTTTAGGACCCCAATCCGCACTAACTTCTGAACAAAAAAAGAGCGGAACATGATCCGAATGAGAACGAGGCAGCGCTTTAATAATAAGCTTAGGCCAAATCGATAGAATGTGAGGCGACACAAAACATCTATCAATTTTAGACCTCGACACGCTATTATACCAAGTGAAAAATCGCCCCTGTAAAGGAACTTCAAGCAGTGACGAGGAATGAACAAACTCAGAAAAAGCCTTCATGGAACTAGTGAAATTTTTGCAATTCAGCCTCTCTGACGGATCAAGAACGTCATTAAAGTCTCCTAACAAAATGCACAATTTATCCTGCACCAATTCAGCCAAAATATCCTGCCAAAACAAAACTCTCTCATTTGAATTGTTACTCGCATAAACCAGAATCAAACGGATGTTGAAAGACAACCAAGGAAAATCCAAACTGATAAACCTTGACGAAATAAACAACCTTGTATGAGAAATCAAATTCTTGTTCCAAACTAAAACAAGACCCCCAGAAGCACCTTGAGAAGAAGAAAAACCATAGTCAAAATCCACATTCGGCCATAATCTCCTAATACTGAAGTCATCGAAGCTTTCCTTTTTAGTCTCTATCAAACCAAGAACAGAAATATTGTTTTTTTGAACCAAAGACCGAATGTATCTTTGTTTTCTGTTGAACGTGAGCCCCCCTCGACAATTCCAAGATATAAGATTAAAAGAACTTATCATCAAAATTAATCAAACCTGGATAAATAAATTGATTCAAGCAGACTTCGAAAAGTCCTGCTGAACCTTGCGCGAAAGCAAATCCAGAATCTCTGCTTCATTATCTGCTGAAAATAAGCCAAGCTTTAACCCAACATTCCATGTATTTTTTGCTTCTGATAGCCTATCTGAAGCTGCAAAATTTTGATTATTCCTGAACCTAATAAGAGCATTAGAGAAGGATGATTCGGAACTTCTAGGAAGAGTAAGACCTGAGCAAAAATTGCCTTTCGAATCTAAACGTTTGTGCTTACGGCCAGTCTGAATAAAGCCTTTAAAATTTACTGGAGTTGTATCTGATGTACGACTTTGGACCGATTTATCTTTCCCAAGGATTGAGCCCGTTGAACTATTCTTTTCCTGAAGAAGACTTGTAGAATGCAACAGGAAAGCTGGAGAAGATATCTCAGTTACCCTTTTATTCTCCACCGAGTCCAGATTCAAATCCACTGGTTTATCTAAATCTGAAAAAGAACCTTGACAAGAAGAGTCATCAGATGAACTTAAATCCAATCCATCCCATTCCTCCAAAACAACAGGTAAATCTGATTCAAAAACCCGAATATTAAACTCCTTGCCATCAAACAACATAGTAATAGAATCCTGGATACAATCCACTGTCGTTGAAATTAGAATCGAACCCGTATCTAGCCTCTCTTTAGAAAGAACCATCGGATGAATAGCTACAGCCTCACCATAATAATTTCCTATTTGCATGAAAAATTCTTCTTCCCATGCACCCAATGGAATGCCAACAATGTTTAACCAAATAAACCTACCTCTCCCCAAGGTAAATTTGTCAAATGGTTTAAAGGAAACAAAGAAATCCATTAATGAAGGAAACGTGATTGTTTCAAACATTACCCTAGCATCCATTGAACGAAAAGTAAAAATCAATTCTGCTCCCCCCAAAAAAGATATTGATTCTAGCTCCACATTTTTGGACTGTAAATACGACTTAACCTGTAATAAGGAACGAATATGCCTCACAGTGACAATAATGGATGTCGAAAAATCTGAGATAGAACCCTCAGTAGGAGTAAAGACTATAGGGTCTGCCTTCACTACTTGAGCAAAAGATCTGCTGTCACGTACTGAAGGTCTGAAGACATGATTTTGCCGGGAGACCTGTTGTTGCTGATTAGGTCGAGAATTATCTCTCATGTCAAAACTTGGCGAAACCCTATTCGGATATCTAGCATCAAAAGCCCTAATCCGAAAGTACCCTATGCTAACAGTATTCAACCTCGCCTTCACTGTTTTGATATCTTCCTCAGGGTTAGGTCTGAAAAATCCAAAGCGCTTGTTCCGAACATTACGCTTTCTCGCCAATGTAACTCTCCCTGCAACTCCAAATTTTAAGAACGCCTGTTGGAGATTAGTGTAATTCCAATTTTCGGGAAAGTTTTCAAAGTAAAAAACCGGAACATGCTGATGGACATCCTGCTGAGAAGAGATCGGAGTACGGTGGACATATTGGTGATGGTGGTGGTGGTGGTGGGAGGAGGAGGAAGAGTTAGGGTTAGGGTTTAAGGGGAGGGGTGGCATCGCTCTCGTTTTCTTTTTTTTTTTTTTTTTTTTTTTTTTTTTTTTTTTTTTTTTTTTTTTAAGAGGGTAAAATGATTGAATGTTCATAAAACTTGTAGTGCATTTATCATGGTTGCCTAATTTGTGTTTTAACAGTTATGGTGAATGCAAATTGTTTTCTCATGCATCTCAAGAATCAAAATGTCCCTCCTATGATGTTTTGTTACTCCCTCCGTCCATTTTTAGTTGTCGCTTTAGGCAAATATTTTTGTCCATCAATAATTGTCAATTTAGAATTTCTATGTGATTTTTACAATAGTATTCCAAATTTGACCTTCTTATTAATTCACTTCATTAAATGATAGTTCAAATTTTCAAAGTTATATCATCCAATAGTGGGTTATAACTCTACTTTCAAAACTAAATTTTTCAATAGTGGAGTTTATAAATAGGTTATATTAGTCTTTATACTTATAATTTAAGACAAAAGAAGCACTTTCTTAATTTTAGCAATATAACCTAAAGCGACAACTAAAAATGGACAAAGGGAGTATTTAACTCCACTCACGCCCATAATAGTAACAACATCATCGTCGACCTTCGACCTTGCAAACAGTTGTTTTATAGTCATCGACTTTTACTATAGCTGTAACTTTTTAGTTTCTTCCTCCTCCGCAACAATTTTTTATTTTTTTTTTGAAATGGTTAGTTATGAAATAAACACGTTAATCATTAACGATAGATTTTTGACGATGTTAATTTTGGACTTATTTGTATCTTCATAAAAACGTTGAAGACTTTTATAATAATAAAAATAATAAAAAGAAGTCAATTGCTCTTTCATACAAACTTCAAGGATTTTCTTATTAGCTTCCGCTTATAATTTATAAGAGTAAAAATATAACGATTTTTCTAAAGTGGGATAAATTGGTCATTAAAAAGAGACAGAGGATAAAGTATACCAGTGCGAACATCCACAATGCAATATTATTTTATATGTTAAATGTAGCATGAAAAAATAACAAAATGCTATATTTAGTATAACATTCTAATTTTATCTTCGCTGCAAAATGTTAAAAAAATATTATAATTATTTATTAGGATAATTATCTATTAACTTTTTTTTTATTATTTTATAAAAAATCAATCATATATTTTATAATCTTTATTAATATAAGTTTTTATTTGATATAATAATGAGCTTTTTTAAAAAAAATTGTTAAGAATCAATGAACTTAAAAAAAATTGTTTTATAAATTATTTTAATATATTGGTGTATGGTCTATATTAAAACATTTAATCAATCAAGATAGTAAAAATAAAGAATAACATAAAATTTTCAGATGAAAACAAACAAAATTAAAATGAATAATATAGCATTTGAAGGCTTGGCCCAGTTGGCCAAACTCTAATGATATGTGTATGAGGTTGGGGGTTCGACTCTCAACACTCACGGACAATGTGCCTATTTAACATTAACTCTAGCTAATTCACTCTAACAATTAAAGTATGCTATCTTTGAACAAAAAAATAAATAATATATAAAAATAGTAAAAAAAATTATAATTAATCAGGAATTTTGATTAGTTATCAAAATTTAGCATATGCTATAATCGATGCTAAATTTAATACAAGATATAGCTAATGTTAAATTTAGCATTGAATATAGCATTGTATTGGAGTTGGATTTTAGAATTCAATGCTAAATTATAGCATTAGCATTCCGATATAACATTGTATTGTGGATGCTTTTAAACTATTAACACAGTTTTATCGTCATTAGCAAAATTGTACTCTTAGTCGGCAAGATGCCACCTACATTTGTTTAATACAAATTTAACACAAAAGATCAATTAAAATTAAACTTATAACTTAAATAAACTTAGTAAATTTGACAGTTTGACTTGTCGTTATATAGTTGGTTAACATCTGTGACAACTTTCTAATTAAAATATAGTTTTATTTAGGCTTAATTACTTAAAAAACTCTCACCTTTAACTTCTTTTTCGTTTATACCATGACCTAGGAAAATTGTCACATATACTCATGACCTTGTCTTTATGTTTCACCTCTACCCTCGAGGTATTAAATTTACCTCTTTTCATTTGAAAATAAGTTTAAAATAGTCATTTATTTTTAGTATATATTCTAATTACATGTCAATGTTATTAATTATACAAAAATTGAATTTTTTTTTGAAAATAATAATATTAGCGGTTTTTTAAATTGGAGTATAATTGTAGATTGTAATTAATAAAAAATATTTTATTTATTTTATTTTATTTAAATTAAAAAATTAATTAATTTTAGGACTTATTTGAGCGTTTTTATAGATGAAGTATTTGTTTGTAATTTTTTTATTAGAAAAAGGTATAAAATAACCCTTATATTTAGTTATTTTCAATAAATCATCTTTTTTTTGAAATTTGGGGTAGAGGTGAAACATAAAGACAAGGTCATGAGTATTTGTGACAATTTTCCTAGGTCAGGGTATAAACGAAAACAAAATTAAAGGTGAGGGTTTTTTAAGTAATTAAGCCTTTTATTTATATACTTAGACTAACATTTTTTATGTATTATTTTAGAAACTGATTTTTTTTTCTCTCTTGAAACATTATTGATGGATACCGAATTCTATCATAAGTACTATAAAGTCGAGTCATAGGAGATTTATCCTCAGACAATATCAGACTCTCGTCCAAAAGGTTAAATCAGATAAAACTAACAACTGAATCCATGAAATTCGCCTTAACTGGAATAATAATTCAAACCACGAAGATAAGGCCGAATCTTCTGAAGACTCGGATAAAGTGCGTCAACCTAGAAATTCGCCCAAACGACCGAATTCACGAATATCTTTCCTATTGGATACAAACCCTAATTTAGGAAGATAAACTCCAATTAAAGATAAGTTTATGTAGGAAGATATTCCTGAATAGGAATTCATCCGAATAAGAAACTACACACTATAAGAAATACTAAAATTAGCAGCATATATTTTTACTGCTAATAGTACTAAAATTGTTACCATTAACATATAACAAAAAAAAATTGTGACATGTTGTTGCTAATAAAACGTTGTCTTAAGTTATTGGCAATAAAATTTTGTGTAAAATACTGCTAATAACTAACTAATGGCAGCAACTTTTAAAATTATTGCTGCCAAATATTTTTTAGCAACAAAAAAAATTCGCTGCAAAAATTACTGTTGTCAAATACTGCATTTCTTGTAGTGACTCCTGTTAAGGGTCAAACCATTCAACTACTATATAAGAGTTTGAGGTATATTTAAATACACAACTATATTCATATACTCAAAACGCTGCTCAAAAACTAAATTGACTTTAGCATCAGAGAGTTAATCGAACCATCACCGTCCGGTTTGCTTCTTCCTGTTTTGTAGGATAATCCACCGAATTAAAAGACAGACTCCGTAAATTATATGTAAAATCTAAGATTGCTTTCGTTCAATTACACGTTTCACTAATAAATAAAAATAAAAAGTCGTGTCAACTTATGATATTTGTAATGACTATAATTTATCAAATTGCACCCCACTAATAACATTGTTTGACGTTGTGACTATTACTAAAATAATGGATTTTGATATTATTACTTGATCTTTACTTTATATGAATTAGAAAGTGCAACACCATTTTGCATTTTTTTTTCTTAAGCGTTGCCTGCATAGTCTGCTGTTAATTCCCTAAAAGATAAATTGAGAGATTGGTTTAAATCATCATGGACTAAATTATTTTTTGTAAAATTCTATTTATAAGCTCTACATTTTGTTCACCTTTTTGTTTAAATTGGTCCGACAAATATTCTTTTTAAATCACTCGGTCCTTAGGACCGTCACTGTTTTATCTATAAAAAAATTGATCTCATATATATATTTTATTAAAATAATGCAATTTACATTTGATATTATTGGAGATCAAATAAATATTAGGTCTTTTATTTAACATGCATCAATCCAAAATATTAAAATCCACTCTTCAATTCCAATCAAAGACAGACACATATGATCCAATGGGGCACTAGGTCCCCTGAAATAGGGATGTACATGGTTTGGTTTACCTGATTTATAATTGATATTTTAGTCCAAACTAGTTATATTGGTTTGACAAATTTTTAAACCAAAATCAAACCAGACAGGTTATAAACCAGTATAATTGGTTTGGTTTGGTTTGATAATTTTTTTCTTAAAACCATTTCATACAATCATCAACATGTAAAATTAAAAAATTTAATAATTTAAAATTATTTATTCATCATAAAAAATAAATATCATATTTATATAACAAATTATAATAATGACTAATAAATGAAAAAAAAAAGAATAACATTTTTGTAATATAAATTTTTATTTTTTATTAATATAACATTTATTGATCGATAATAAATATATAAATACTAAAATTATAAATAACAATTGTTATTTCATCATATGATATTTAAATATATTATTTTATCAAGTACATTTATTAAAAAAGAGTGATAGAATTTTTTAAAGTTATAATAATTATAATATTAATAAAAATATGTATATATGTATATATATTTGTTTGGTTTGATTTATATTGTTTTATAATTTTTGAAACCGCAAATCATACCAAATATTTTTATTTTTATTTTTTCTAAATTAAAATCAAACCAATAATCTTTTAATCCGTAATATTTAGTTTAGTTTGGTTGAATTAGTTTAATTTGGTTGGTTTGAGTTTTTTGTGTGCAACCCTACCCTGAAATAACACACAGATATATATATATATATATATATATATATATATATATATATATATATATATATATATATATATATATATATATATATATATATATATATATATATATATATATATATATAATTTTTTTCTTAGAGTGTGTTCAAATGAGCAATAAGTTAGATAGAAGGGTTTGTTTTGTATATTTGTCCAATTCCATATATACTCTCTCAGGTCATAATCTCATTTATAATTTTTGAATACTCTTTTCATCTAATACAAATTGTAACTATATTTATATATTAAATATTATTAAATACACAAAATTTATTTTAATTGTAATAAAAACTAATATGTTTTACAATATTTAATAACTTTTACATAAGAGAAATTCTATAATTTCAAAAAAAAAAAAATTACTCCTTAAAATACAAGTAAATATATTGCAATTGTCTGTAACTTTTTATTGTAAAAAATTTTAAACTAAAATTTCATAAATAAAAGAAAATAATAGTATAACTCTTATTTTAGTATTGCATATTTTCTTAGGATTAGTGTCATAAAAATTTACCAATTTTACACGTTTTCTCATTTTAATCATGCAGTTTAAATTTTCTTATTTTCATGCACGAACTACCATTTTTTCTCACATTCATGCACGGTGCTGAAGTGTCACGGCTCCATTAGAGTAATTTACTGAGGTGGAGTCAATTTACACCGATAAATGAGTGGTACCTCAGCACCGTGCATGAATTTGAGAAAAAGTGGTAGTTCATGCATGAAAATAAGAAAATTTAAACTACGTGATTAAAATAAAAAAACGTGTAAAGTTCGTGATTTTTTTTAATATTAATCCTTTTTATAAATATTTTCATTTAAATATGAACTGATTTTATATAAAAGAACAAGTATTGGAGAGAGATTTAAAAAACAAACAATATGATTTGAACAATCTGATTCATATAGTTTAGTTATTAAAAGGTCTTCGTGTCAACTCTATTGGCATAAATTTTTGCAAAAGACAAATAGAGCTTAATTTTTTTTGTATATTAATTTAATAAATATTAAAATTAGTTAGAGTGTAGAATTAAAAAAAATGCCGCATTATGATATTTTTATATGAATTTGTTAATTTTTTAAAATAAAACATTCTTATTTTATATATTTTTTATTCTAAGGTATAATATATATTTTTATATTTTTAATTTAAATCCACCTTAAAAAAATTGTCTCCATCACTGATTCTAAAGATCTACAAAAGGTAATATTATATTAACTATTATTCATTCCTAAATATTAATTGATCTACACATTTCAATTTATTTGTTGTAAAAAAAAAATCAGCTCTGTTGTTCTTCTGACTTAATTTTTTTTTTAAATTGTTTTTCTTCATAAGCAGAACTCACACTCTTATTTGATCTAAAAGACCATCATGATTTAATATATTCATAATATCCTCACAAAACTGAACCAACAATTTTAAACCGAATTAACTGATTGACCAATTTGAACCAAACCAACGATTTTAAACCGAATTGAAATGAACCAACGATTTTAAACCGAATTAACTGATCGACTGAATTAAACCGAACCAATGATGTTAAACTGAATTGAACCGATCGAATAAAAATTTCTAACCATAACCAAACCGACCAAATAACAGAAGAAAAGAAATTTCAAAACCGATAGACTGAATAGATTGGTTAATTCGGTCGCTTCGGTTAAAACCGACAAAAATACAAAAAATTTTGCATATATTACCAATGAGCTATAGTTCAAACGGTATAAGCGCTGATCAGCAAACTGTTAGGTTGTTAGTTCAATTCCTTCCACGAGCGTTCTCCCTTCTCCAATTATAAATAAAATGCATATATTATTATGATAAGTTTATGATAATATTATGATACTGTTAATGAAATTTTTATCGAATTCAACATATATTACTAAAAACAATGATAAGGTTTTTATAATAATATCGATAAAGTTTTGATAATGTTGTGCTAATATTATGATAAAGTTATGATAAATACGTAAAATAATTTTGTAAAATAAGATTATGATAGCTTATGAAAATATCATGCTAACGGAGAAAAATCATTAACTTTCAGACATAGAGAGTAAAATTATAAAATTGGCAAAAATGTGAGATATTTTCTTTAATTTTTTTACGTTGAGGTAAAAACAATATAAATATTCTTATATCTTAGATAATTATGTAAACTTTTTTTTTACCAAAAAGGTTAGGTTTCTCTTTGATCAATTTATCACTTTGTTCTAAAGTTGGCAAATTTTTGCAATTTATGACCGTTTAAAAATTCAATAATCTTTACCAATCTGGATTGGTCCAAGTGGTAAGCGGCTTGATACGATTAAACAAGATCTCGGGTTCGAAACTTGTGAATGCAGAAAATCCCCTCTATCAGACTCACCAACCATGCAAGGTGCGCAACCGCGGGTCGGATCCGAATTAGTCAAGACAAAATCTGAAAGTCGGATGGATAACCAAAAAAAATTCAATAATCTTTCAACTGAATGGCCACGAGAGTTCCATGTGGCAAGACAACTTAAGTATGCATTACCTAATAATATTGTTTCATATAGGATTAATTTCATAAAAAATCACAATCTTTACATGAAATTTCATTTAAACACAACCTTTAAAAGTTGGCATTTAAAGGCACGACCTTTTACTTTGTTTTAAATCTATCATCAAAGTAAAATTCAGTGTATTTTTTCTGACGAAAATTACTAATCCTACATACTCTAGCCGAAAAATAATAATATTTGGTGTCGATTTATAATTAGGTATTTAATTAATGGTTTAATGAAGATTTTAGTAAAAAAAAATTCACTAAAATGATATATTTGAAAAAAAATGAAAGGTTATGGTTTTATATGGAATTTTTAAAGATCGTGATTAAAATGAAATTTCATGTAAAGGTCGTGATTTTTTGTGGAATTAATCCTTTGATATATTATGTGGATTAATTCCAAATAGATGCACGCCCTTCACATAAAACTGCAATTCTATCATTATAATTTACATGAAGTTATCTTTCCACATATAACTCTGATAGCATGTGAGCAAAAATCGTCAGATTTTAAATAGATTATAGAATTGTAAAAATGATATCGGTGAAGAAATTGCTAACTTTAAAAGATGCAATAAAATTACAATTTCATTTAACAGCCGTATATTTATCACTAATTAATCATTAAAATAATCTATTTAAAAAAATTATAAACCTTCTTGATAATAGATTCAAAAAGAAATATAAATTATATATATTTCCCATATACAGGTATATTATTGAGTTTTTATAAATATATTAATCATCATGACCTGAAATTATTATTCTATCACGTCATTTTAATAGCTGGCAAAGTTTTTTTCTTTTTTTGCAATTTTGTTAGTATTATTTATAAGTATTGTGATTTTTCTAATGGCCCACATGGTTGTAAATGCGAAAGCAACTTCGCATAGAAGACTTGCAATAGAATTGCAATTTCATGTAAAAGCAATGAATTATGAGAAATTTTTAGATAGACCGAGTTTATCACATTGTCCGTATACTAAATTAATAATTTTATAACACTTTATTAAAATAATGAAAGAATTGTAATAAATATGTGATAAATATGTTCAAATTTTGATGATGATATTATAATTTTATCATTATATTAATAAGTGTTATAAAATAGTTGGCTTAATTTACGAATGATATGATAGATTTAATCTATAAATAAATCTCTCGAAAAATAAACATCATGTTAAGTAGAAGAATACCTGGTGCTTATACTATAAAACTATCCGCAATAAATTTATAATTAGAAAATATCACAGAACCTTTAACTCAATCACCCTAAAAATATAAATTTAATTTAATTTTTAAGAAACAATATCGTTGGTCTAGCTCAGTCATAGTTCGGGAGCATATAGTGATCGAGAACATGACATAGGTACATATTTTGGACCTTCTTTCAAAACCAATTGAGAAAATTACACCAAATCACCCAAAAACTCAAAAGTTTGTATAAATCACCCAACTTTTTTTTTTTGCAAAAATCCCTCAATCTTAAAAGATTCTTTTCATCCCTACCTTTTAATAGTTGTGATTACTATTTTATCCCTATGGTGTATTTTACCTATTGTGTTTTCATTACACCTAATAATTTCTCCTCATTTTACATAAACCGGCCAATTCTAACCGAACCACCACCGGTCAGACCATTATTGGCCGGCCAACGGCCGGACCACCGCGGTCAACGCCCGGGCTACCGCGGTCAACGCCGGTCAACGTCCGGACCACCGCGGTCAACGGTCAGACCAATGCTGGTGAACGCCGGTCGGACCATAAATGGTTGGTGGTCTGACCATTTTTAATGGTTGGACCAATACTTGCTTAATAATTAAAAATTAAATAAAACATCATATTGGGGTTAAGGGGACTTGAACACTTGACCTCTTACAAGAATGACCAAGTGCTTTACCATTAAGGCAAACGCTTATTACTGTCAACATTTGCTCTATAATGTATATATATATATTATATACATCTGATTATAAATTTATTAGAATGAAATAATTTCTATAGTATAAATTAGATATAAACTAAATATCAGTTTAAATTAAAGTTACTATTAAATAAGTCTAATTTAATTTATTTAATAAATATTTACACAGTAAAAATATAAAATATACATATATTTATATTTTATACTCTTTATTAATACATGAGTAAGACTAGTAAGATATTTCACTTGTTAAAATTTAAAAATATAATGGTTTGTTGGTCAAACCCGAGGTGGTCGTGGTCGGATACGTGGTGGTGGGACCCGCCATGGTGGGCAAAAATTCAATATAAACCTAATAACGACTCGATGTCAACTTAATGACAACTTAATGTTAACTTTATTATTTATACAATTAAAAATAATTTATAAAATGACAAATAAAGTAATAGTAATTTAAAAGCAAACTATCTAAGATTTTATTGACATGAGTCGAAAGTAAATTTAAAATAAATGAACTGAATATAAACTTAATATGAACTCAATGTCAACTTAATATAAATTCAAAGTAAACTTAATGTGAACTTAATATAAATTTATGTCAACTTAATGTAAATTTAATGTTCACTAAATATCAACTCAAAGTAAATATTTTGATAAATAATTATAAATTTTAAATGAAATTATTTTTTTATTGTAATAGTAAAATTATTTTTTTATAATTCATACTTTTAAAAATAAACTAATTGTAGAATGAAAGTATATTATTTAAGATTTTTCGCAATGATTTATGTAAATTTAATGTCAACTCAACGTCGAATCAATGTAAACTCAATGATGACTCAGTGTCAACCCAATATAAACCTAATGTCAACTCAACGTCGAATCAATGTAAACTCAATGATGACTCAATATAAACTTAATATGAACTGAATATAAACTTAATATGAACTCAATGTCAACTTAATATAAACTCAAAGTAAACTTAATGTGAACTTAATATAAATTTATGTCAACTTAATGTAAATTTAATGTTCACTAAATATCAACTCAAAGTAAATATTTTGATAAATAATTATAAATTTTAAATGAAATTATTTTTTATTATAATAGTAAAATTATTTTTTTATAATTCATACTTTTAAAAATAAACTAATTGTATATTGAAAGTAAATTATTTAAGATTTTTTGCAATTATTTTTGTAAATTAATGTCAACTTAACGTCAAATCAATGTAAATTCAATGATGATTCAGTGTCCACCCAATATAAATCTAATGTCAACTCAACGTCGAATCAATGTAAACTCAATGATGACTCGATGTCAACTCAATATAAACCTAATATCAACTAAATGTAAACTTAATATAAATTAAACTTAATATCAACTCAATGTCAAGTGAATGTAAATCTAATATCAACTCAATGTAAAATTGATGTAAACTACATGTCAATTCGAAGTAAATGTTTTATTAAATTATTATAATTTTAAAAATTAACTTAATATCAACTCAACGTCGACTTAATATCAACTTAATGACGACTCAATGTCAACTCAATGTAAACGTAATGTCAATTCAATGTAATCCTAATGTCAACTCAGTGTAAATATCATGTCAATGCAATGCAAACCTAATGTCAACTCAATATAAATTTAATGTCAATCTGAAAAAGTAAATTATTTTAATTTTGAAATGTAACTTAATATCAACTCAATGTAAACTCAATGTGAATCTAATGTCAACTCGATGTGAACCTAATGTCAATTCATTGTAAACTTGATGAAGGTTACATGTCAATTTGAAGCAATTTTTTTAGTAATTTATTATAATTTTAAAAACTAACTTAATATCAACTAAATTAACTTATATAATTTATTTTGAGTTTATATCGAGTTGACATTAAGTTAATTGTGTTTCTAATACATTAATTTATAAATTTATTTTAACTTAATTTACTTTAAGTTAATATTTAATTTACACTAGTATTAATTTAATTAGAATAAATTAATTTAAATTTTAACAAGCGTAATATTTTATTAGTATTTTATAATAATATATTATTTATAATCAACCATTTTAATATGTTTATATTTAGTTTAAATGCTTTCTTATACATAATTAAAGAGTATATGTTATCTATACTATATATAATTAAAAGCACGGATGGGGGGGAGGACAGACAAATTTACTGAATAATCCTTTTCAATTTACTACTAAATAAAGGTTTTATAGTCATTAACTAATTAGTTATTTAATTAGTCACTATTGTAATTAAAATCCTAATTAGAATAGGTAGCTAAATTATCTCTAATTTAGTTTTTAGTATGTAAATAATAACTAAATTGTCTCCAAATTAGTAGAAATATCTATCTTTTAGTTTGATTAAACTACAAAATTAAAATACTTATTATTTAAATTTCTATCTTATTATTTTTAGAAAATATTATTAATAAAATTAAGTTAATTATTTAATTATGGTTATTATAAAATCAAAAGAAGAATAAATTCAGTATGGAAAAAGATTTAATAACCGAACATATTATATTTATTTTTACAAAAATTCTTAACTAATTTAATATTAATTATAAATAAAAAATTGATATAATTATAAAAAAATTTATTAATATGTCCACTGACGAGTTACGTTACAAACCACGTGTATAGCACGTAATGCGAAAGTAGTATATATAAAAGAGTAAATAAAGACAACAAACATGTCTTGCCTTGATGGTTAGACACATGGACAAAGAGTGAGAGGTCATGGGTTCTATTCCTACTAATAGCAGATTTGTATTTTATTTAATTCTTTTAAAATCTCACCACTATAGTTGATTGCCGTTGACCGCGGTGGTCCGAGCGTTGACCGCGGTGGTTCGGCCGTTGACCGCGGTGGTCCGGCCGGTCGGACCGAAAATTGGTCGGTAGCGGTTGGTTAGTTTGTCTAACCAAATCCACATTTGCCACGTGTCATCATTTGATTGATTCAAACATAGACCAATGAAATATTGACAAATATCAAGGATAATATTGTCTCATTTTTTTTTATTTTGGGTTATGAGGGATTTTTGTAAACTTTTTATTTTTTTTGAGAGATTTTTGCCAAAATCAAATTGGTGAGGGAAAAGTGAAACAGCATAGCATTTTTAGGGGATTTATGTAAAAAACCCAAACCAATTTGCACATTCTATTTTTCGAGTCTTGTCGATTTTTTTAAATGAGGCATAATTCTTTTTAGAAAAATGAAAAAGTAGGCTTATTAGATATGTCTCAAGCAAAAATAAAAATATATATTTCATATTAACATTATCACACACGACATAATTCTAAATAATTTATTCAGCCATGGGGTCAGAAAATAAAGTTTAGAAAATTTTATAAAATCTTCAAAAAGAACATCCTAACTTTTAAATTGTATCAAATAAATTAAATGGTTACATAAATTTAAAATTTATAGATAAAAAAATTAATTTTATCCCTATGATTGAAATAATTAAATAAATAAAATTAATTTGCCTAATAAATTAAAAAAATAGACTTAAATTGAGAGTTTGATATCATTAGGCAAAATAATTTTTATATCCACAATTTTAACCATTTTATAAAATATATCCTTAAAAGCTAATTTAGTTTTAATCCGTCAAATTTGTGAACTGGAACAAATATGTCTATCCATCAATTCAAATTTATTTTCTGGCATAATTATGATTTTGAACCAACATAAACTCTTACTAAACTGAAATTAAAAATCAATCGTATATAATAATCATTCATGCAATCAAAAACTTATAAAATAAATATAATTTAGGGTTTGGATTATTTGTCTCAATTCGCAAATTTGATGGAGTGGAATGTCCAAATTATACTTTAACGACATACTTCATAAAATGGCCAAAATTATGGATACAAAAAATCATAATACCATGTAATTATTACAAATCATAAAGTTGATGGCTCAAATTGTCATAAAATAATTAAAGATGCATTTATCATTTTGATTTGATAAAATATTTAAAATTACATACAAGAAATACTTGTTTACCATATTTGATTAGAGGAGTAAAACTTTGTACCTTATATTAGGATATAATAATAAGAAATCCTTGCATAAATACTTGGTCTTATATAAGACTGCTGCCATTTATTTCTCTTATATGCATAACTGAAGAGCTTAATAATAGAGAAGTACATAGATCTGCCGGTTGCATGCTCTCCTATAGTACTTTTGCCATTTTATCAAAGTCGAAGGTTTAAATCAAGCTCGGTCGATTCTGATGACGATGATGCCCCTGGTATTTCTCCGTCCACGCGAAAGCTTCCGGGCCACATCATCATATCCATAGCCTCCTCTAAATTCATCGCGAAGGGCACATATCCCATTCCAAACCCTACATGAGCTTCCTTAACGTCGAATCTCTCCGCAAGTGTCATTCCATTTCCTTCAAATTCTCTGTTTGGTTTCTGCAGAACCGCGGTATGGGGTCCGACTCCAAGTGATCTGTTCATCGGAAAACCCATCATAGTCATCATTCTTCGCGACTGGTATCTTCTGGCTGCACTTCTTTCTCCCTTATGAGCATTCTGATGACCACCAAGTGCCTGTGAAGTATAGAATTTCCTGCTGCAGAAATTACATGAGAAAATCTTAGGTTTTGAGCACTGTGGACCATAATAATTCCCATCTAGGCTCAGATTCAGCCATTCATAATTACTATTGTTGATTTTTAGTTCATCATCATGGGGTTGATCAGTGATTATCTGATCAATAGCTTCATCTTCAACATTGAAACTCATTTTTCTTTTGTGTATAGTGTTTTAAATGGGTGAAAACGTGAAGAAAAATGGGATATAAATTAATGGAAAAAGGAGATCACATTATTATATAGAGCTGTATTCATTATTTTTGTTTTGTTTTTCTAGCTTCAGTTCAGTGTCCCACTAGATGAAGCTTGGTGTTTCAGGAGACAAGGGTTGTGTCATCTTCAGTGTTACTCCCATCAAGCTTAGGATTAATTAGGGCTCACAATCCATATTACAACCGTATTATAAACGGATCAATGTGTTTTTAATCTAAATATAATACACATTCAACAGTCTAAATAAGATTCGATTAAATTTAGGATATTAAACACTATAGCTCATAAGGCTTTTCTCAAATTACAGAAAGGTTACTAAACCAATTTTTGTTACAAAATGGTCACTGAACTATATCTTTTATTACAAAAGAATTCACCCATATAAACGTACCGTTTTCACGTAAAGGGACATAGTTCTGACCTTTTTGTAATAAAAAATACAAAATTATCCTTATCGCCCAATTTTGAAGGAAAGTGCTTTATTTGATTCAAAATCCAATGACTATTTTGTAATTCACAAAAAGTTTAATGTTATTTATATAACAATGGAAACATTTTTGTAATAAAAGGTATAGTTCAGTGACCATTTTATAAGAAAAGTTTGTTTAGTGACTTTTCTGTAATTTAAGAAAAATTTAGTGATTTACAGAGTTTAATATCCTTTAAATTTATGTACATATAGAAGTTTCAAAGTCTAATAAGATGTTATACGCTAATTTCATTAACGAGCTAACACGACACAAATTGGTCAAATTTAAAATCGATTATATTCTATATAAAAATATGCCTAACTCATTTAAAGTAAAACATATTACAATATATAATGCATTAAATCTATTAAATAATAAATTTCAAAAATTAAATATAAGGAATTGTGTTTAAAATCTAAATATATATTATATATTTTCAAATAATTATTACGTGAATATTCAAGTCATATATATTAAATTAACTCATTGACGCTTGGTTTAAACATATTCTTTACTGGTTAAGAAACATTAACTTTTCTATTTTCTATTTTATACGAGTTGATTCATAATTAACTTGAAGTCGTATAAATTCAATACAGACTTATTTAACTTTGTGTCATATTATTTAATTGAATGATATCAAAAAAACAGAAAAGAATTAATATTTATTGGGCGTAATTCTGCTTAACATTTCAGTTTTTTTCATTGTATTACAAAGGAATTAAACGAGCCGCGTTATTTGCGAGTTATTTGAGATTAACTAGAAAAAATTAAAAACGATGTCAAAAATTTAAGTCGAACTTGAGTTCAACTACTCAGATTTCATCTTGAGTCAAACTCGAGTATTAATTAAACGACCTCATGAGACTCAATGAGCCTCTATACATATAGAATAATTTCTTTTAATTATAATGTAGTTTTTATATCTCTAAATTTAGATATATCTCTTCTTAACTGATCAAATTATACATTCAATATCATTTTTTTTGAACTTGCAATTGAGTGTAAGTTCGTATCTAAAAATGTATGTTCATTCGAGTTTAATTTTAAGTTTGACTTAATTTGGAGTCGGCTCAATTCATTTACAACAAATAAAAATTACTATAATTTTTGTTTATAAGTGTGGAGGGGAGAATACTTATGGAAGAAATTGAACCCACGATCTTAACACTTTGTGTATAGCTTATACCATTTAATCTACAGCCCGTTGGTAAATTATTATAATTTTATTTTGTTAAATATATTAAAATTTTATGTCTAGGTGCTATTAATAATTAGGATTCCCACTTATAGATATCTTTCTCAACTTTCCTTTTTTTCTGTTAAAATGATATATACCAACTTTACATTGTTCCGAAAGGAGTAACTGGAATATAATTCAAGGTTGACATTACTGTATTTGTCTTCTTGTCTAGGCATTAAGCTAACCTATTATCCAAAATATATATATATATATATATATATATATATATGTTGGTCCAAATTGAGCGCAATGTATGGGAGAATACATTCATGAGGCCCAGAATGTAAACCATATAACTGTGGGCCGGACACCACATTAAACCCAAAACCCTAAGGTAATGAGTTAGGTAGTCCATCCCACTTATATATTCCACATTCTACTCATATCTTTCCAATGTGGGATTTCCATCACACTTAATATTCAACAATCTCCCCCTTATGTGTGATACCCTTCCACATTAGATCGCTCAACTTACCTCGGAACTAGACTCCAACCCTTTCGGGATGGCTACCCGGAGTCACCAAGTTCCACCCAGCCGAACCGGGCTCTGATACCAATTGTTGGTCAAAATTGAGCGCAATGTATGGGAGAATACATTCATGAGGCCCAGAATATAAAACATATAACCGTGGGCCGGACACCACATTAAACCCAAAACCCTAAGGTAATGGGTTAGGTAGTCCATCCCACTTATATATTCCACATTCTACTCATATCTTTCCAATGTGGGATTTCCATCATACTTAATATTCAACAATATATATATAAGCAACAGATCTATGATTTTCTGATCCATGAGTGTACTTTAAGGGGACCTCCATAATTTTACCAGCTAATAATCGCCCATGCCCATTCACCTTTGCCTCAAACTTCACTAAACCCCTTATACTTTCAAAACGATAATTAAACCCCTTAACTTTTATGACGGCGCTCATTAACAGTTTTTATGGATGAAAATACCCCTCATCGCCGTCTTTTTTTGGCGCCTGTAATTCTAAAAAAGAAAATGACGGCGCCACGTAACAGCTGACACGTGGCCAAATATCTAAAAAAAATCGAAACACCCAAAACACCCCTATATTTATTAAAAATAATTAACAATAAAAATAAAAAATCAAACCAAATCAATTCATTCAAACCACGGATCAACGCCCGCCAACACGAACCACTCACCGCCGCCTCCGGTCATCTTCTCAGGTGAGAAAACGACCAAACTCGTCGTCTTCTCACTTGAAACGACGACCGTCTTATTAGATCTGAAAAGACGAGTTGCTGCTCGTCTTTTCAACACTAGAGAAGGCGAGCAACAACTCGTTTTCTCAAAACCAGAGAAGATCAGCTGCTTGCTCGTCTTCTTTGAGAAGTGCTCGTCTTCTCAAATCTAAGAAGATGGTCGTCTTCTCAGGTGAGAAGACGACGAGCTAGGTCGTTTTCTCACCTGAGAAGATAACCGGAGGCGGCGGTTCAGTGGCGCTGAGTGGTTCGGGTTGGCAGGCGGCGGTCGGTGGTTTGAATGGGTTGACCGGTGAGTTGGTAGTGTGGTTGAATTTTGGTTTGGTTTACTTCTTTTAGGGGGTATTTAGGGTATTTCAATTTTTTGACATTATATGACGTGTCAACTGACATGTGGCGCCGCATTTTTTTTAAATAACAACTGTTAAAAAAGAAGGGTAATTTTTTCCATAAGGACCGTGAATAACACCACCACAAAGGTCAAGTGGTTTAGTGACCGTTTTGAAAGTATAGGGGTTTAGTGAATTTGAGGCAAAAGTGAGGGGGCAATGGGTGATTATTAGCCAATAATTTATCAATTACATTTACCTTACAAACTAATAGACAAATTATGATAAATATAATTATAAAATTCAAATATTTTAAATTAAATAAATTAATTTATGAAAAAACACACTTAACCTTATTTACTCATTAATAATTTTTATTTTTTTCTTCATAGAATGTTCTACTATAACAATAAGAATATATTTAACAATTATTCCGATTAGGAATATTGGAAAAACATATTTTAGCATTTCAATTTTATAAATTAATCTAATTATTTAAAACGTTTCAAAATAAATTTTAACTTTTCTATTTTTACATTTTGTAGCCCAAATCCATTTTCTGGCAATTGTGTCCTCTTTTTTAGGCTACATATTGCAAAAGCGCGAAATGTTAAGATTTTATTTGTAACGTTTTTAAAATGTTGGAATTTAATATGCCAGTACATGTATCTTATGTAGCACCCTGGTCTACCACGTATACATAAAATTACGGAAAACGGATTTGAGCTATAAATTGCAAAAATATGGAAAGGTTAAAATTTATTTATAACATTTTAAATAATAAGATTAAATCGCTAAAAAGTTGATCGTCACAATTTATTTTACCAATAACTTTTAATAAAAATATTAATTGAGTCACACCAACTAAATTAGGTCTTACTCGTAGCAACCGACGCATGATACAGATGGTTGAAATTTAGAGTATGGCCGTATTAAATCCAATTACATCCGATCGATACAAATTTCAATACGTGAGTGAACAAAAGTTTAGATGTTCTAAGCGGCTGTCTATGTGATAATTTGAATCAGCGATCTCACTTAAGTAAGAAAAAAAACAGTGTTTTTAAAATTGGATCGGATCGATTGGTCGAATCAGGTTAACCGAAAACCGGTCACCTGTCTTGGCCGGTTAGATACTAAAGTCAAACATTTCAAAACTCGGTGAGAATTCGAATTAGACCATAAAATCCGGTTTCTCTATTAAACCAGTGAAACCTGTTTTTCAAAAATATTATCAAAACAGAAGCTTTTTGTCCTTTTCAAAAATAGGGCAATTCTAATCTAGACCTGATCCATGAATTTTTTATGCACCTCTCCAATGAATTGTTAGAAAAATCTAATTTAATTTTTCCTTTTTTTTATTATTATTTTTTTTATTCTCATTTCTTTAGCACTTCATTGGATATGTTTATGAATTTTTCATGGACCGGATATGCTAAAAAATTTCCAAAGAAAAATATCCAAAGTGAAAATTTGTTCTGACCCACCACTCCACCAATTACAACAACAGAATTTTGTGTGGTCCCAAAGTTTTTTATCTTTCCTACATGGCTATAACAAAATTATTTTTTGTCATCAGAGCGCCACACACAATGAAGCTGAAAGACAAAATCTTATGTATTCTCATTTCTCACCACAATTCATCTTTTTCTATTATCTTCAATTCACAATTTGATTCTCTATTATAAGTAGCAAAAATATAATGACACATAGTAAATTTTAATATTTACTTCTGATTAATACATGTCTTTATATTTCTTATTTATGAAATATTAGTATGTTGTAATTTTTTTAATATAATAATTAATATTTCCTTCATTCTTTTTAATTGTCACTTTTACATAAATTAGTAGGATTAAGAAAGTGGTTCTTTTGTCTTAAATTACAAGCATAAAAACTAGTTTAATCCTATTTATGAACTCCACCATTGAAAAAATTAATTTTAAAAATAAAATTCTTAATTACACTATTAGATAATTTAACTTTGAAAATTGGACTAACATTTAATGAAATGATTTAATAAGAAGGTTAAATTTGCAAGATTATTATAAAAATCATAGAGAAATCCTAAAATGACTAATATTAATAGACAAATATGTTATCCTAAAGTGACACCTAAAAAAATGGAGGGAGTATTTATTAAAATTTAAAAGTCTGAATTGAATCGGTCAAACTATAAACCCCTTAAAACTGGTTCAATCTCCGGTCCGGTTTTAAAAATATTGATAAAAAAAATATTTTACCAACTCACTATGTGATTTGGAGGTAAAAAAATATTGATATTGATGGAAGTCATTAACTCCTTAAGACATACTCATAGAACAAAGGATCAATTAACCCCCTCAGCTTGGCACGAAATATTAAAAAACTTATTTTTGACGTTTTTGGATCAAATAGACCCGCAATTTACGTTTTTCAGTCAAAAAACCCCTCCCTGCTTGCAGTTAAGTAAGTGTGTTACACTCTCCTGAAAAAATGGAAAAAGTTTAAAAAAAATCTTAATATTTTATTTATCTCTTAAATTAATACTTAATTTAATTTCTTTATCAAAAATAAAAGATCTTTTTATACTTTTTCCCTCCTTCTTCTTCCCTTCCCCTTTCTTTTCTTTTCTTCTTCTTCTTCCTCCTCTTCTTCTTCTTCTTCTTCTTCTTTCTCTTTGTTCCGACCACCACCATCCGCCGCCATCTGCCACCGCCTCTGTCCGCCGCCACCTTCTCAGGCGAGGAGCTGCTGCTCCTCGCCTGAGGAGCAACATATCTTCTCCTAGAAATAAATCTGCATTTTAAGCGAGGAGCTCTGAGACGCCCGTCTCAAGACTCCTCGCTGCTCCTCGTTTTAGAGGAGCATATCTGTTCCTTCAACGTGGAGCAGATCTGTTCCTGAATTGATCGTTTGTTCCATACTCCTATATAACTAGATACCTTTTTTATTTTAAATATAGGAATAATTTTGTATAATGCGTTTATTTTGAAGAAAAAAAAAGATATATCTGTATTTTATAATATAAAATGTCATCTGTCTGTTTATTTTATAGAAGAGATTCAAAAGATCAAATATTCAATTTTATGCACATTAATTTAAGGCCTAATTATTTAAAAAAATCTCACCTTGTAACATTTTTTCGTTTATACCCTCACGTAGGAAAAAATTCATTTGTACCATTTTTTTGATTTTTCGTTATCATCTTTACCCTAAAATTTAAATTTTTGATAATTAAATTAATTAAAGGATGAAAATATTATAAATGATTAATAATATTAATGTTTAATTAGAATATAAGCTAAATATAAAGGATCATTTTGAATATTTTTCCAAATGAAATGAGGTCAAATTAGCTCTTTATAAAAAAAATATATTAATCAATATCATTACCTACTTAAAAAAAGCGAGGCTCGCTTAATTGAGAATAAGTAGGTTAGAAAACTTTTACTTTTCAAATAGTAGTAATTTTTTTGGTCTAATCACTCAAAAACCCCTCACCTTTAAATTTTTTTTCAATTCCACCCCGACGTTGAAAATTTGTCAATTTTATCCATTTTTGAATTTTCTGTTTTCAATTGTACCCCAATATTTTAATTTTTGTTAATTTTTTTACTTAAATAATAAAACATTCAATTAATTAAGTCTAAATATGAAATTAAATTCTTTTTTATTCAAAAAAGTACAAATAAGTCCTTTATTTTTAAAAACTAACTAAAAACCATAATCAAATTAACACTAATTTAAATTCTTAATTAATTTAACTAAATTTAAATAAATTTTAAAAATATACAATTAATATATGCAGACATGGAGAATGTTTTAAACAAATTTCCAAACGCAAAAGACGTTAATTTAATTTTTCAGGGTACAATTGAAACAAAAAAATGCAAATAGGGTAAAATTGACAAATTTTCAACGTCAGGGTATGATTGAAAAGGGGCTAAAAGGTCGGGGTTTTTTAAGACATTAGGCCAATTTTTTTTATTTGGTTCAATTTATACATTTACTTCTCTAAAAATTAGATGTTTAACTTTTCTAAAAATTTCTCTAGCAAAATTCAGATAAGTAGAACTTCCCTGTCATTTTTATGATATTTTCTTAATTTATCATTAACTAATTTTTTTATTTTTTTAAAATTCAAATTAAAAATATTTTTATTTACTTCATAATCGAAGGATATTTATGTTTTTTAATTAAAAATATAATATATTATATTATTTTTTATTTTTTATTTTTGTGAAGTAAAAATGAAAATAAGTATCAAACATCTTAAAAAATTAATTTTTTAAAACTGTATTTTTTGAAAAATTACTATAAAATAAATCAAGTGAGACCTGAGTAAATACAGTAATAAATTTGAGTGGTGATGAATAACGCATTGAATGGAGTAGTGGTAGGGTTAATGTTTAGTGGTGATAATGGAGAAATTATTCTGCCATCAAAGTCTATCACATGAATTTATAAATTAGTGTTAAGTTAAATCATAACACGTGAAGAAAATACCATATACTCCCTCCGTCCCATTTAAGAAGGGACATATCCCATTTTTATTTGTCCCATTTAAAAAGGCCATATCGTGTTTTTTGTGCCAATTTATATGAATTTTCCTTTTTTATCCCTTTTCTCTTTTCATAATTAATGACTATTAGTCTATACCCAAAATAAAACACTATCATAAATAGGGGTAAAATAAGAAAACACTATAATAATCAATGCTTTCTTAATATATGTGAAAAAGTCATTTGTCCCTTTTTAAACGGGACGGAGGGAGTAATTATCAACTAATAAAAAGAACACATCATTTCACTTTTATTAATAATAAATATATCCTCTGTCCCGTAAAGATAGAAAAAGTAGCTTTTTTATAAGAATTAAAAAAATAGTTAATTATAAATAATTTGTGATAATTTTTTTAAATTGTCCTTTTAATTTCTTGAAGTAAATCATAATAAATTAGTGATTCACATAATTCAAAGTCACTATATAAATATTAGTTAATAGAATTTTAGATGCATAAAAAGTATATATTGAAATTTTAAATCAATTAATATTGATATAAGGATATTTTAATAATTTTATAGTTAACTAAAACTTTTTTTTTATCTTTGTGAGATAAAAAAATAGCTATTTTTTCTATTTTTACGGGATGGAGGGAGTATATATTTTAAATGATTGATTCACAGACGTTCTATGTCACTGGTTCATTTTAATAATTTTGCGGCTAATGAGTCCAAAGACTTACCAATAATGGTCATAAAAGGAAAATTGCAATGGAGTAGGATTGGCCCTTAAATTTGTAGCTTTGCTTCACAACACGTGTATCTTTGTGGGTCTTTTTTTGCTTTCTTTCAAAAGTAGTGACCAATAATGGGCATGTCCTATATAATTGCACTTGCTGCTACCACTTTCACACGTAAAGCTATTTAAGGGTCACTCTTCAGTACAGCGCTGGACCGGTCCAGCACAAAGAAAGCCACATATTATGATAGCTGAATAAGATAAAACTGACCTATTACCTAATAAATAGGTTGGAGTAAAAATAGTCCACACTTACAAACACACTCTCATAAAACAAGAGAGTAAAAACACTCTCCTTTTAAATAATTAATTGACATGAATAAATTTAATTAGTTAAATATAAATATTATTTAATATACGTTTTTATTCATTAAAATTAATGTACTATAAATACTATATGTTTTAAAAATAGATGAACATCAAAATATTTAAAATTTATTAATATTAAATTTTAATAAAATATAAATTTAGTTATATTTATTAATTTTTTTAATTTAAATATAGGTTTTTTTAATTTATATTTAAAGTAATATATTATATTATATTTGATTGATCTCGACTTTTTCTTAGTCAGGAAAGAGATACATCTTGTTTTTTAATTTAAATATTTATTATTTTTATCAATTTGTAATTAAAGTGAACCAACTTATTAAATTTTTAACCGTTTAAATATATAAACAATTTATTAATCCGTAATTTTTCTTTATTTAATTGAAATGTATTATTTATAAATTTATTATTTCATCATTTCAAGTACTCTCCACCTTATATCTTATTCTAATAATTTAATACGTGTACTATAAAATATTATAATTTTTTATTTAAATTTATTAAACTAAAAATTATAAAAACAATAAAATTTTAACAAAAAATTAAATAAATAAAAAATAAAAATTTATATCTACACCACGGCCGCGAAAAAATGCAACAGACTACTTCTTCTTAGATCCGGAGCTCCTTCTCATGAGAAGGAGTAGTCCGGTATGTTTTCGAAAACCAGCCCGGGTATTTTTGTCATAACTCGTTTTTTCGACGTCGTCTATTCCTGATTCAGACGTCCATAGAAAGCTAATTCGAATACCTACAACTTTCATGAAGAGGTCTGGTCCGGATTCGGCCTGAAAAAGGGACGAAAGTGCCCTTGAAGCTGCTGCATGTGTGCAGTTTTATGAAATCTGCATGTACCCAGTCCGAGTATTTAATTCGTAAATCGTTCTTCCGACGTGGGATTTCATCAATTCAAACGTTCCTGGAAAGGTAACTCGAATACCTACGATTTTCATGAAGACGTCCGGTCCGGATTCGACCTGGAACATGGACGAAAGTTTCCATGAAGCTGCTGCATCTGTACATCAGTGTGAAATCAATATATATTGAGATTGTGTATTTATGTCATAACTCGTTCCCCCGACGTCGGATTTCATCGATTCAAACATCCATGGAAAGGCGACTCGAATACCTACAACTTTCATGAAGAGGTCCGGTCCGGATTCGTCCTCTAAAAGAGACGAAATCGCCATTTAATCAGTTGTATGTGTGAAAACATGATCAAATTTATAATATATGCAATTCTTTTTAATTATAAAATTGATTAAAAACAATTTGTAATACAAACACATATGTAATTATAAAATTGATCATAATGTATTTTTTATTTTATTTATGTTAAATTTTAATAAAATAAAAATTTAATTATAAATTTAATAACATTATATTTTAAAATTGAACTTTATTTTTTTTATTTATAATTTATTTACTATACCTCATGCATTATTTTATTTTTTTATTTTATATATTTTTATTTTTTTCATCTCAATAATTTATATATTAATTAATCTTTGAATGATAATAAAAAATAAAAAATATGTGTGTTATTAAAAAAAACATAAGTGGAAAACAAGAAAGTGGAAGTTGTACATCTTTTCTATTAAAAAATATGTGGGTCCGGTAACATTTTATTTGTGACTTTTCTACACATTTTTTTAGAGGTAATTTTTTTGTCTTTTCCTTTTTGTCTTTTTGCGCTGGATCGGTCTAGCGCTGGACCTTAGACAATTCCATTTTTCTATGGCCTAATACTTCAAAAAAACCACAACCTTTTATCTCCTTTTTAATTCTACCTTGATGTTGAAAACTGATCAATTTTATTTTATTCTGCATTTTTCGTTTTAATTGTACCCTAATATTTTAATATTTCATAAATTTTTTATTTAAATGATGAAATCATTTAATTAACTAATTTTAAAGATCAAATTAAATTTATTTCCATTTAAAATAGTACAAATACGTCTTTATTTTTAAAAACTAACTAAAAGTCATAATCAAATTAAAACTAATTTAATTTCTTAATTAATTTAACTAAATCTAAATAAACTTTCAACATACACAATTAATATATGCTAGACATGGAGAACGTTTTTTTAATTTTTTTTCAAACGAAAAAAATGTCAATTTAATATTTCAGGGTACAATTAAGACACAAAAATGCAAAATAGATAAAATTGACCAGTTTTCAACGTCAGAGTAGGATTGAAAAGGGGCTAAAAAGTCGGGGGGTTTTGAGACATTAGGCCTTTTTCTATCTATGATATTTTTGGAGGGGAGATTAGACTTGCATCCCTTTTCTTCGACAGTGATAGAATTTAATTACGTTAGCACTAAATTATTAGTAGTTAAATTTTTATTTTCTAAATCAGTTTTAAACTACTAACCCTATTGAGACTTGAATCTGACACTTTAACAAACACTTAAATCACAATTATACACCCAAAACTCAGTATTGTCACCTCACTTCAACACCCATCACCTATTCATCCTTTCTTTTCTCTTGGCAGAGCTAATTTCTTCCATTTTAAATCTCATCTTCACCAACTTCTTTTCTTTTTAAATTTTAAACTTCTTCTCTCATCATGATTTCTCTCCTTTTCTCTCGCATAATCATTTCTCTTTCCCTTTCTCTTCCATGCAATAGCTATTTTTCCTCTACCGTCAACTATCTTATATCAACTTTAAGCATTGTTTGGGCTAATAATCACCCACGGCCCCTGACTTTAGGGGTATCTTACGCTAAACCCCCTGATCTAAAAAAAGCTGTCGTAAACCCCCTAAACTTTACCTAATGATCAGCTAAACCCCTTTTACCCTAAAACCGCCCCAAAAAACCGCCCCAAGCCCTTTATTTTTTCAAAAATACCTAAAATATCCCTAAAGTCAATAACAAAAACCAAACCAACCTAATCTAACCAAATCTAAAATCATTCACCTAACCAAATCAGATATAAACCATCCAAATGATACTTAAATCACCAATCAACTCAATTAAATCAAACCATCCAGCCGAAACTTTCACCCGCCGCCGCCGGTTTTTTCCGGCCACCACCGTCCATTGCCGGAAAAAAAATTATCCAAATAATAACTCCTTTAATTTTAAAAAATAATAATTATTATTTTTAATTTAAATTTTTTTTTTAAATTGATTTAAACCCACCGCGGTGGGTCTGCTCACCGGCATGAATTAAAAAAAGTATTTTTTTTATTTTTTTATTTAAATTAAAAATAATTATTTATTTAATTTTTAAATAAATTTAGGTTTGATTAGATTTGTTTGGTTTGATTTGATTGGGTCGGTTTTAAGTGTGGTTAGATTGAAGTTGTCTGGTTTGTTTGTATTTATTTACAGTTTTGAAGGGTATTTTGGTCAATTTATGCGAAAAGGGGTTTAGCGAGCGCCGCCACAAAGATTAGAGGGTTTACTGATCGTTTTTTTTTATCAGGGGGTTTGTCGTAAGGTACCCCTAAAGTCAGGGGCCGTGGGTGATTATTAGCCCATTGTTTGGATTGAGTGATTTTCAAATTGATAGATATTTGACAAAATCAATAGATTTAAAATCCATGGAATATAAAATTGGTAGATTTATAGATTACATTGTTTGGATATAACTTAAAATTAATGTATTAATTATATGGATAATTTTGGAATAAAAAAATATTCTAATAATCCATTATGCATAAAAAAAATGGCGGAATTCAATTTTGCCACCTCTTAGGTGGGAGTGGATTGTGACTATTCATGTAATCTCATCACTTTTTTTTATACCAAAGGATATGTTTTGTTTTTTTTTTTTAACGTTAAAAGAATTTCATTGATCAACCGCAGTTACATTTGTGAGTATATCAGGGAAGTGACAAAACCACTCCTGATGATCTGACATGAAACGGGCGTTTGCGCTAAAATATGCGCTGTCTGATTCGCAGATCGTCTCACGAAAACAAAAAAAACATTACATAACTGCTTTGCTAAACACAAACAATCATCAATTAGAAAATCGGAATCAATAACATTCAGATTTCTAATTGCCAAAATCACCTCCATAGCATCCAACTCTATAATAACATTACTAGAGTCCTTAAGCCAACTCAGAGCTTCTCAGATGCCCACAAGTAAAGAAAAGAAGGTTTTAACCTTCTAGCCATATCTCTCAAGAACCGAATGGCTCGCGGGTTGGCCACCCCGCGACAGTTTCAACATAAACAACTCATTTTTTTGGGCCGCCCTGACTATCAAGGCTCGCCGGTCTGTAAGTTGATGGGTCAATAATCATGTCCGAGACTAGAAAAATTTATGGATTTTGATCATCTGAATTCTCTTAGTCCACTCTGTGCCTAAAATTGTGTTATACGGTGTATTTTCATTTTTGAAGCAGATAATCAAATTTTTAAAAATCTGCTTTTTTGTTTTTGTTTTTAAGATTGTGTATGTTTTTTATACTTTAACTTCTTTTTGCTTAATCAATTTTTTTTTCTTTCGAAAATAAGTCATTTTCATTACTTAAGGATACATATGTACATTTTTTATAATATCTCTCAAATAAATCATTTATGAGTTTTTTTATTAATAAAAAATATAAATTAAGGAGCTAATTGATTATTATTTTTAAAAAAGAAAACAATCTCTGAAAAATGGCCAACCATCCTCCGCTGCCAGCCTCCACCCCTACCCCTAACCGCTAGAATCACTGCTTCGTCTGAAACGAAGCTCAGACGAAGAGCTTCATTTCAGGCGAAGCTCTACGTCTGAGATTCGTCTCAGACATAGATCTGTGTTTGAGCTCTACATCTGAGCTTCGTTTTAAACAAATCTGTTTCATTTGAGATGAACCGGATAAATTTTTGTCTGGTTCGTCTCAGACGAAGCGATGGGGCTTGCAAGCAGGGGTGGCGGTCGGTAGTGGAGGTGGATGGAGGTGGTGGTTATGGAGGTGGCTTTGGAGTCGGAGGGAAAGATAAAGAAGTGCGAAAGACGAAAAAAAAATTCGCTCGCCATAGAGAAGCAGATAAGATGAATAAACACCAATAGTTGGGTGAGGTGGCACTGAGTTGGGTAAGAAAAAAAATTATGTTTGCTGGAGGCCATTTTTTTCTTTTTAAATATTTATTTTAAAATATTATTTAATTATTGGTGTTTAAAAAAGAGGGTGAAAAGTATTAAAAATTTATAAATGTCAAATTTGTAAATATTTTAACCATTAAGATTACTTTTAACATTTGTTCTATAAGGCCATGAGAGATATATCAACAATTATAGTTTATAATGGTGATAGACGAAAAAAAATATTAATTGTTCTATTTTAAAATAATGAAGGTTTAGTGGTGTCCAAAATTAATTTATGAGTTTATGTATACTTTTATGCAATTTATAACTTTTTATACCTTTTGCCTTTTTTTTAGTTATAAACAAAAGGTTAATCCCTTAAAAAAACCTCACCTTTTAGCCTCTTTTCGTTTGCACCCTCACGTTGCAAAATCACCAATTTTACCCAAATTCACACCTTTCGTTTTCAATTCCACCCTTAAGCATTAAATTGACCTTTTTTCACTTGAAAAGAGTTCAAATCAATACTTAATACTTAAGCATGTATACTAAATAGGACTTAATGTTATATTTAAACAAAAAAAAATATTCTTTTCACAAATTAAAAAAAATATAATAAATTTTTATTGAATACAATAAATATTATTATTTTGTACAAATTCAAATCCGATTTTATTCGACCTTGCTACTTTATTTGATATTATAATTAATTTAATAATTTTTTTATATCATTAAAAAATATTAATTTAATTAACTAAATAATTAATAAAAATACTCCATCCGTGTATTCCGACCCACTCCCGGTCGGCCGCCATCGTCCTCCGCGTATTCCGACCCACACCCAGTCGGTGCCGTCGTCCTCCGCGTCTTCCTCCCATGGAAACCGACCTCCTCGTTTTCCATGAGAGGAAGACGAGCTGGTTTGTCTTCCCAAAGAAGACAAACCAGCAGCTGGTCGTCTTCCTTCCATGGAAGACGATTCAGGTCGTCTTCCAAGGATGGAAGACGATTCAGGTCGTCTTCCTAATTATCCAGCTCGATTAAAGGTTAACCTGGATGTGAGCATAACAATGTCCTTTTATAGTTGGGACCGGTCACCATGTACTAAAAAAAGAATCCTATAATTATTTGAACATGGACAAAATAATTTTAAATATTCACAATTTTGACCATTAATAAATATGTCGTTATTGGTTCGTTAGTTTTACTAATTGAGATAATTATATTCATGCCTTAATTAGAACAACATGTATTACTTACGTGAAGTTAATTATTTAATTAGTCCAATATAAAAGAAAAACTCTATAAATTTAATTGAATTGAAATTCAGATATAACTGTCCCAACTTGTCAAACTGATTGATCAGAATGTCTAGTTTAGGAATTATATCTATCTATATAAGTTTTTTTTGCCTTGAATATTACATAAATACAATAATCTGAATATTAGAACTGCGAGTTACAGGGGGGGCGGGGGGCAAACAGATGACAAAACCATAGCCGCCGATCACACACAATATACGAATTATCTAACTCGTTTACTAATAAATAGGTCATATAAATTACAATTTACATAAAATTTATATAAGTAACTTGTTTAAAGTAAAACATATTACAATAATCTATTAAGCTTTAAATAATAAATTAATACAGGTCTATATAGAAATGTGAATATTTATAAAATTTAATATCTAAGAAAAATATTTCCTCCTTTTTCAAATTGCTAGACACTATTAAATTTGTTCCAATTTGTAGACACTAAATTATTATTTTATTATATAATTATCATATTATAGTAGAAAATAAAAGATTAATAGAACAAAATTACTACTACATTATATAAACACAAGTGTGGTATTTTTTAAAAAATCATTGACTCATTATATTTAGAGAATCTAAATTTTTAATATTTCAATTAGTCTTAGATGTATATCAATTTGGTATGAAGGAAATATAATATGATAATAAATATTTAAATATTTATTGTATACTTTTTTTGTCTTTTTTACTTGGCCATCTAGTCAAATGATTTGTCCTTTTAGAATTTTAAGATGATTTTAATAATTATCTTTTCAAATTTATCCCTTTATTATAAATGAGTTCAAAATTTAATTTATTAAAACATCTATTAACTAATATAGTTATGTTAGTATTTACTTGTAATTTAAGATAAAACAATATTTTCTTAATATGTACGATTTTAGCTATATGGACAAGTAAAAAAACGGAGACAGTAACATATTCAAGTTATGGTAATAAATTAACTCATTAACACAATTAATTAAACAAGTTTAAATGTAATTTTTTAAGGATTAGACATGTTAAACCTTATTTTTTGGATAAATGATGGGTATATTAGCACAATCACAAACACGTGATTGGCAAAACCTTTTTAACCTTTATTTTTCATGCTTTAAAAAAATTAGTCTGTTTTTTTTTTTTATAAATGAAACAGATTAGTCTGTTTATAATCTGAATCCGTATAAACTCAATTCAAACTCGCTTGACTTCATATCATACTGTATCGTATTGTTTAAACGAATGATGTCTGAAATTGTCAAGCCTGCTTAATCAGATTCCCACCTATATTAAATTCTCCTTAGCTTTTTCTTTTCTGTTTAAATGATACCAAATTTTACATTGTTCTAAAAGGAGTACTTGTTTAGGCACTATTACTTGTTTAGGCACTAAGCAAACCTTTAATGGTAATAATACGAGGATTCTCTCATCCATTAGATCCTACTTTAAGAAGATATCCACAATTTTACCTCCAATAATTCATCAACCAGCTAGATTAGTCATTCTCGCATCAACTGAGCATGATGGATAATGTTGGAGATATTTATTGTTGTGAATTTAACAGACAGATATATCTTCAATACTATATATAAAAGCACGGATGGGAGGGGGACAGACAAATTTACCGAATAATTCTTATTAATTTATTACTAAATAAAGATTTTATAGTCATGTACTAATTAGTTATTTAATTAATCATTAAATATATATTATAATTAAAGTCCTCATTAGTATAGATAGCTAAATTATCTCCTATTTAGTTTTTGAGACAGATAAACATTACTAATTTTTTTTTTGATAATTAAGGGAGGGGGGAGCGCTTGTGGGAGAAATCGAACCCACGACCTAGCAGTTTACTGCTCAGCGCTTATACCATTTGAGATACAGCTCATTGGTTAAACATTGCTAATTTAATATAAAAAAAATAGCTAAATTGTCTCCAAATTAGTAGAAATAGCTATATTTTAGTTTGATTGAAGTTGAACTACAAAATCAAGATACTGCATTTAATTAATATATTATTATTTAAATTTCTATCCCATTACTATTATAAATATAATTAATAAAATTAAGTTAATTATTTAGTTATGGTTATTATAAAACTAAACTAATTCATAAAATATTTATATTGAATTTTTTGTTTACATTATATTGACGAGTCATATTACGAGCCACGTGCGTAGCACGTAAATCGAGACTAGTTTAACTAAATTGATAAAAATTTCTTTAAAAATTATAATAGTTTGATCTGTTAATTTTGTAATTTATAACAATTATATTCAATTTTCAATTTAAATCTATTTAAGGATTTATTCTTATAATTGGCGATTTAGTTTTGATTTTATAAATGGTTATTTTATAAAGTTGATCTTTCATTTTAGTTATGCGGCCGAATTAGGAGTCGGCTGGGTTTGAGAGTCATGCGGCCGAATAGGTTTATAAATTAAAAATTGATGGATCGAATTATCATAACTTTTTTTATTATTTTGATCAAATATATGGACGTAAGTACTAGTAAATAAATTCAAAACTTTGTTGGTTGTTGCAATTTTAATTAAAACTTTTAATTTTTATAATAATGTTATGTTTTCATCATTTCGTTTCCATTCCGACTAAATTTTTATCAATTTAATTGATACAATTTTTAATTCAGTGAGTAAATAATAAAGTTAAAGATATGCAGTGCCCTGCATAGGGTGGTTTTGGCCATTTCATAGCCAAAGTCACCCCATCCCCTTAAATTTTCTCCTGTCAACATAAATAAATAATTATTTATCATATATTTTTAGTTTTTATGTTTATTTCCTTTCTTTTCTTTAATTTTCTATATATCTTATAGGATTTTTCTTTCTCCAGATTGAAGCTTCTACTAGTCGACAATCTTGTCTTAATCGTTGGATCGACGATTTTGAAATATTTAGTGTTTTCTCTTTGAAAGATCAGTCTCGAGTTTGAAAATTATACCACCACTTTATATCCAGTTAAAATTTTCTTATTGTATATTTTTAAATTTGTATTCTATTTCATTAGCTAAACTAGATCTATTTATGATTTAGTTTTTTTTCATATTTGATGTAATAGACTATTTTGGATGACACTTTAAGTAGTTGAAATGCCCTATTTCGATGTATTTATCCAGCCCGATATTGTGGCTGAATTTAAGACTGTAATGGTCGATTATCAATAAAAAATTTAATTTTTTCGGTAGAAAAAAGTAAATAATAAAGTTGAGTGGTGATGAATAGCATATTGAATGGAGTTGTGGTAGGGTTAGCGTTTGGTGGTGTTACCAATAATGGTCATAAAAGGAAAATTGCAATGGAGTTTTTCACAACATGTAAATCTTTGTGAGTCTTTTCTTGCTTTCTTTCAAAAGTAGTGAGCAATGTGCATGTTCTACTTACAATTGCATTTAGTGGTGTCATTTACACATAAAGAATGTCTTCAATTTATAAGTCTATTTTTGATGGAGAGATTAGATTATTGGTTAAAATATATTCCAAAAAATTTATTTTTAAATTTGCTAATAAAATTCATTTACAAGTTTGTTATTAGAATTTATTTAAATTGTATATTCTAAATTCATTAAATTATTTATGCTTGCTTTAAGTTCTAACAAAATTACAAATGATTTCAAAAAGTAACCTATTTTAAGGTTCCTGAAATTTAAGTTTTTAGTTTATCTAGTCCTTAAACTTTCATTTGGTCTTATCTAATCCTTAAATTTTATGTTTTAAATTTATCTGATCTCTAAACTTCCATTTGGTCTTATCTGATCCCTAAATTTTGATTTTTTCGCTTTCTCGGGTCCTCAAACGGATGAAAATTCAAAAATCATATAAACTAAAAAACATAAAATTTTGGGACCAAATAAGATCAAATTAAAGTTCAGGGATCAAATAAATTAAAAGCGTAAAGTTTAGGGACCAGATAGAACTAAATGAAAATTTAAAGATCAAATAAACTAAAAACGTCAAGTTCAGAGATCTTAAACTAGATTAATTTTATAATTTATTGTGCTAGCTAAAATTCACTATTAATATTAAGAAATTATTAGATCTAATATACATCATCTCATCTCCAACTTCACCTCGTCTCTAATTTCAAAGGATTCAACATTTCTTTCTCCAATAATTCCCATTTGAATTTCTTAATCAATAGTAATATTTTCAATCAGATTTAAAAGAAAAAAATTATCAAACCCTACGATAAGGTTAGCTATATATTTAGCATTAAGTTCCAGATGGGTGCACTTCTGTTCGAAAACGTCAATATTGTGAAATCTTTGAATTTATATAATAGAAAGAAAATGAAGGTTAAAATAATAAATATTGATCATATTTTATTTGATATTAGTGACTAAAACTTGTATATTATTATTGCTTTTTATTTAGTTTCTATGGCTCACTATACATATATTTTATTGAAATAATGTATTTGAATATTGTTATTATATTTAGGCTAATGGTATGAAAAAACCTCCACATTTTAGTCCTTTTTCGTTTGCACCATGACATCGTAACATCGTCAATTTCAACTAAATTCACACTTTTTGTTTTCAATTGCACCCTCAAATATTAAAATCCACACCTTTTGGTTTCCATTGCACCCCCGAGCATCAAATTGACCTCTTTTTCAATACCCCGTATTTTAACATATATTTTAAATAATCCTCAATGTTTAAATTAAAACAAAAAAATTATATTTATAACAATAATAATATTTATCTGTATTAAACAAAAAATTATTAATGGATTTTAAATTTTATGAAAAAAAGAGTTTTTTAGTTTAAATATAGCAATAAGAAATATTTAAAATATATGTTAAAATATAAACTATTGGTTTGAGCTTTTTGTAAGTGAAAAGAGATAAATTTAATGCTTGAACGTGCAATTGAAAATGAAAGATGCGGATTTTAGTAAAAATGGCGATTTTATAACATCATGATGCAAACAAAAAAAGACTAAAAAATGGATGTTTATTCAGACTATTAGCTTTATATTTATTATTATTGCTGAAACTCTTACTTAACATATTTGTATTGTGTTTATGTGTTGAAATTTCATTAGCTCTGAGAAGAGTGTCCGGCCAAGTGACAGACAACGAAGAAGGAATCCATCTTACACAAAATCAATTGGAGCTAAAAATTATTAAATTCCTCCCTTAAGTGCTCCTCCTTCTCCCAATTATAAAAAAAAAAAGAATTTAAAGGTGGAGGAGTTCTGAGAGAATTTTCTTACGTCAGGGTGCGATTGAAAAAAAAATTAAAGATGGAAGTTTTTGAATGATTAAGCCTTATATATCATGAGTGTAAGATTGTCAGGGCGGCTAGATAGCACGGAAACGGAAACGGGATACGGAAACGATACGAAATGGACACGGGGAAACGAAAGTTTTTCAAAGTGAAGGACACGAAACGTGGGGGAAACGTGTAAATAACAAAAATGTAGAGATATATTTATAAAAATATTATCTAAATATTTATGATAATTAACAAAATAATTCATTTTAATATACTTAATATTTAAAATTTTATAAAAATATAAAAAAATATATAATATAATTCAACACAAATAAATATATTTGATGTATTATGAACAATGCGAATGTAAAATCCATGGGTAACTAGTTACATTTTTTTAAATGTGGATAATAATTTTAATTTTTTTACAAATTTTTAATTTTTATTATTTACGGAAACGGTCCAAAACGTTTCGTACGGGTGTCCAAGAATTTTCGGTTTCCGAAACGTTTCCAAAACGAAAAACGCAACTTTGTCGAAGTTTCCGTGCTTCTTAGCCGGACGGTTAAGCCTTTTGACTCTTATCATATCATATAAAAAATTCATTGATTTTGGGAGTGTCAAGTCAAATGATAAATAGTGGGAATTGAATTTGATTAATAAAATATTAATATACCAATCGATACCAAACAATAATTTAAATTTTAAAATGATAACAGTTTCTTAAGCTTGTATGCAAATTTAACGAGAAATTATACAATGAAGGATATTTTTTACAAGATAAAATATTTAATTAAAATTTCGAATTACATTAAATAAAAAATTATTGTATTTAAAATTAATTCCATACTATAATAAAATCAAGTTTTATCTAGAATACATTTGATGAGTAAATGAATTTCACACTAGAATTAAACCAAAAACATACATGGTCATTTCACTTTTATATAAACTTTGGTTTAATTTTATTTTAAAATGATATTTAGCGTTCATTACTTAATACATATCCAAAAAGAATAAACTTAAAATTCATTTAAAATAAAATGAATTTAAAGTAATTTTATTCTAACTAAATATTGATCTAGCTAAATAATTTATTTCTCTAAAACGTGTATTTATATATTCTATATATATTCATTAATCTTTTATTTTGAATATTAGAGACGTCTTTTATCATTATTAAGAAAAACTCGTTATACTTGAAAATTTCTTTAATGATTTCATCATTTTTTCTAGAATTTGAATTAAGATGTTTTTTGATAATTAGGGAGGAGGAGTGTGTGTCGGAGAAATCAAAACTCACGACCTAACAATTATTATTCAACGCTTATGTCATTTGAGCTATAACTCATTTGCAATTTGAATGAGAAAACCAATTCAAATCCGAAATTTTGCTTAGCTAATATCGATCAACCTCATAACCACTTGCGCATTCATACAATAGAGATGCTGTTGGTCCCCTTAATGCCCAAAACATGATGACCACCTTCCTGTTACAATTTACATATCTTGATTATGCTTGATATTAGACTTCCATAGCTTTCTTGCTTATATAGGATCTTGATATATTGTTATATCTCAATTCAGTACTATAACTTCTTTTGAAAAATTAATTAATATATTTACAACCATGATAAAATTGATAAATCTATTTTTAAATCAAAAATTATGATAGTGTGGTCCAATAATTTTATATTTTAAGCCAATTATATCCAAACGGAAAATAAGAAAAGAGAAAACTAGTCTAATATTAATGACATTTTATCATAATTCACAGTTTTGTCTATCTTTTTTAAAAATGGAATGATATGATCTCCCATTTTTATTATTGTTGACAATTTATCATTTTATATATTTTTAACTTAATTAACCAATTTAATTAAATTTTAGTTTAGTTTAGTTTAGTTTTTTAAATTTATTTTTTTAATATGAGTAAATAAAAATTATATTTTATGAGATTTAATGAATTAATGATTTTAATTTCAATTTTTAAAACTTTTTAATGTTTTAAATTTTTCTTTTAAAATAAATTTTTGTTGTAACAGTTTTTAAGTTTAAAAAAATAAAAAAGCAAAAACAAAATAAAAATTAATAAACTCAATAAACATTTTAATTGGATTTGTAAAATCACAAGATCTTACAAAATACATTTTTTATTTATACTTATATCAGTAATAAATTTAAAAACTATATTTAATTTATTTATTTTCAATTAAATCCCTTAACTCAGGTAACTAACACTAATAATTAACGAATAAAATTAAAGTATTAATGAAAATAAAGTGAAGGTGATTTCTAAACAAAAGGGATGAATCTATAAAATATATCATATGCGAGTGATTTCAAAGTGATTTGCTCAAAGTTTAATTTATAAAAAAAATTAAGTATGTTAAGTTATTTTATGACTGAATTATTCCTTATTTGGAGAAGATAATAACCTAATAATTTATAAAATTTTAATAACATATAATGTAATAAAATTAGATAGATTATTCTTTTAGATTTTAATTAAAAAATCAATTATGAACTAATTTAGCATAAAATAAATTTAGAGATCAAAATATATTATATTTCTCTTAATTTTTTATTTTAATTCATTATTTTGATATAAGTGACATAAATTATAAAATATTGGAACAAGCTAACAAATATTTATATTTTAAATTTATGCCTATCAATTTATTATAATTTTATATTTTATTAATTCATTTTTCTAATAAGATCTTCATGTTCATATTTTCGAATAAAGGGTCAACGCGCCCCTTAAACTTGTGATACGGGGTCATCTACTTCAATTTATACTTTTTTGAACAACTAATCTCAAAACTCTTCATTTTTGGATCAAATAACCCTATAATTGTATTTTTAAAACGCGTAAAATACAAATCGGAAGTGAGGGATGCAAAAAAATAATTAGATATTTTCCTAATTGTTGCGATATAATTATCTTAAATTTATTTTTTGAAATAAAAATATAAATTATGATGTTATTTGATACAAAAATAAAGAATTTTAGAATTAATTGTTTAAAAAAATATAAATTGAATTAGATGATCCTGTGTCACAAGTTCTACGGACGCGTTAACATTTTGGTTTTATATTTTCACACATTGACATAAGAATGTGCTAGAGTGCCTGCAGCAAATAATTGATAAAAAAAAAAAAAACATAACCCTCCTGAAGTTTCTACAAAATTGTAAAGAATCAAGCTTTAATCATTTCGGTAACACCACCAACAGGCAACAGAACAGCTCACTTCATGACAAAATAATAAATTGTATTTTATATTATAGAACTGTGTAGAGCAAGCACAAATGACAAATTAGGTGTATAAATAAATGGCTTAAGGTCTGAATAACTACCGACCTTTCAATTTTTTTTCAATAGCACCCTCACCTTGTAATTTTTTCAATAGCATTCTATTTTGTATTTTTGGCTTCAATAGCACTCTAAATTAAAAAAATTAGATGATTTGATTATTATAACGATGAAAATTTTCAAAAAAACTAAATTTAAAGGTGAAATCATACTTTTTTCTATTTGAACACTTTTAAACAAGTCCTTTAACTTAAAAAAGTTCAAATAAGTCCTCGATAAATGAGTTTAATTTGATGATATATGGTGCTATTGAAAGTCAAAAATACAAAATAGGGTAAAATTGACTGTTTTACAAGGTCGGGGTGCTATTCAAAGCCAAAAATACGAAATAGGGTGCTATTGAAGAAATTACAAGTTGAGGGTGCAATTGAATTTTTTTTGAAAGGTTGGTAGTCTTTCAGACCTTAAGCCTAAATAAATACAACATATATAGTCTGACAGAAAGAGCAGCTTTAGTTGCAATTCAGTATGAGACCTGAAGTGAATTCAAAGGAGTAAATTAAATATCCTTCATTTTTTATTTATTTTTTTGACATAAATACCATCCAATTACTAGAGCCTCATTTGTTAAATATTAGTTACAGAACTGGAATTTAAACGTATGATTTTCAAATACACTTGAAAACGCTTTAACCAACTAAACTAGGGATCACCGGCAAATATTCTTCATGACTCACTAGCTTAAATGTGATTGGGTATTTAATTACTTGCATCTGAAACAATCTCATTGCACCTCAAGAATTTATATGTATATATAGCTTATTTTCAAGAAATGCTACCAAATTAACTTTCTTGATAGCTTTCTTTAGTGTGATCCCATTTGTAGGGGCGTAATTAGAAATTTTAGTATATAGTGGTTAATTTATATAAAATAAAATTTGAGAGGCTAATTTTATAAAAATTAAAATTAAATGACTATAGTAAAAAAAAATTAAAAAGATAATTTTAGCAAACTAAAATTTGGGAGCAGCCGCTAATTCAGCCAAAGGTGGATCGATGATGATACAACAAAAAATTAAAAAGATAAATTTTATCAGTGGAATTGGAATGACTAAATGACATGAGCATTTAATTTACCTATAATCTCTTGATCTCTCTCTAATTTTGATTTCATTATAACTTCTTTCTCGTTTTCTTGAAAATTTTGGATGACAGCTCGGTTAGTTCTGCCATTGATTAAAAATAAATCAAATGACTAATAATGCATTTTATTGATAAAATATTAGGCATGTCTTCGTAATTTTCTTGTCAAATATTCAAATTATTTGCAGTTAAACTTTATTATAGTAAATATATAATGATATCTTGTGCAAAACATTATCAAATGAAATTTTGAAAGATCAAATTCTAGATCTTCCGTCCAAATCATAAAAACTCGGATATCATGATAAAATAATCAATTCACTCAAAAATTTAATAGATGAGAAAAACTTAATTTTTTTTTTACTTTGGAGTAGAACCCAAGTAACCAAGCTGTTCTACCAACACATCTACATCTTCCACATCACCACCCAACAAATCCATTTCTTCCCCATTCCCTTCATTCCATAAATCATCCCAAAAACCATCTTCATCAAGTTCTTTAATAACTTTGCATGTATGTTCATCACCTTCCACCTCCGGAACTTCGAATTCCGAAAGATCACCAAATTCCTCATCAGGTTCAATTTTCACAAAATTTTCAAATTCTTGATCAACTTGAACACAACTACTAGGCCCTGATTGATCTATAGGCCGCCTCCTTTTTTTACTAATTGCATCTTCTAGCTCCTTGTCCTTTTTTTGAGCCATTTTGTAAACAAAATTTGGATTTTGCATGGCTCTAGCCAAGAATTTCACCATTTGTTGCTGCTTTGATTCTGTCCTTTTAAGTCTATGTTCCATTAGTTGAACACCAGCTTTAGTAGTCTGTTGTTGCTTTCTAAGCTTCACTATTTCCATTAATAAAACTTGTTTATCTCGCCTTAATCGGTCCATTTCCGCGTCGAATCCAAATCTTCCAAGCTCAACACAAGGATCTAGAGATTCTTGAGAAACTTGATGAGGTTGTTGAGTTTTTCTCCTTCTTCTGATATTCTTGAGGAGATGTTTTTTCCCTCTTAGAAACCCTTCATTTGCAAACTCCCATCTATCTGGATCAACCTTTCTAAACCCCTACATAAACCAAATTTGTTCTTCATGACTAAATCCAAAAAAACAAACTAATCATCTTTTTAGAGTTAAAATATTTATACCTCTTTGTAACATTTCATTATATATACTAATTCGGATTAAAAATTGCTAATGTGGCAACGAAAAATTGAACTTTTTTATCGCCTCATAAGCATTTTTTGGTAATAATGACCTTATGTAAGTATAAAAGTTCAATTATGAAACGATACTAATCGTTCTGTAAATCCGTAATTTAGCAACCGCAAAGCTTTGCCACTTTTATTATCTTTGAGTCAAAAAAATTGTGTGAACTCTCGAGCACACTCAAGAACTCACATAGCATACAAAGCATCAAATGTCAAACACTGATAAAAGTTTTGACAAATTATTAAATTCATAACTATTATTATATTCAAATCATTGATTAAACAAAATGTCCACATTAACAAATAGAAAAATAAAAGAGAACCAACTAGATCTTACCAAAAAAATAATTAAAGTTCATTTCTTTTTTAATATGTCAATAATATTCATTCCAGCTCCTTCAGGATCATGAGAAATTAAGCATATTCCCATTTAGAACAAAAATAAATAAATAAGAGAAACACGTGAAATTACACTACTACTAATCCAAACAATTTCTTGAAGATAAAATCTACAAAATTTATTTAAAAATAAATATACTCACATATGTATTAAGCTGCCTAACAAAGCTTGAGAAATTATTATGCTTGAAGTATCTAGGCAAAAGAGTGATGGAAAAAGCCTGTGAATCCCAAACAATAAAGCTATTGTTACCTCCACTCCAAGAAACTATATTATTTGTGTTTATATCCTCAACAAGATCATATGTTTTCGTAAGAAAAGGCGGAGGACCGCCATCGTGAAGTCCCTCCATTGGTTGAGGTGCTGCGAGATCTAACGACGAGTATGATGATGATGATGAACTAGCTCCAGCATACTCTTCTTTTACGCGGCTCATGCGATTCATGATTCGAAAAAAATGTGGAATAAGGCAAAGATTTGAAGTGTGTTTTGGTTTTTTTCTTGTATTTGAGTATGAAGTTGTGAAGTTTTTCTTGTTGGAATGTTTTTACTTAGGAAAGATTAGATTTATGTTTCTCTTGAAAGAATTTAGAATATAGAATAGAATCAGTAAGAAGTAGAAAGGGTATGAGAAATGATCAAAGGAGGATCGATGCAAAAGGAGCTAAAAGAGGTAATGACTCAATGAGGTATTTTTGGTTTTTTATTAGTTTCTTTCTCCTTTTGGGAAAGTTATTGGTTATTTGCCTCATTATTTATTTCAAAAACAAAGAAACCAACGTTATCTTTTAGAGCAAAGGGTCATCCCGGTCCTTTAATTTGTGTGTCATAGACAATTAACTCACATATAATCATACTCTATATATCTAGATCAATTATGTATAAAAAAATTCAAAATGATCAAGTTTAAAAAACAGGATGATCAAATTTTATCTTTCATGAACTTCGATATACAAATTTATGAACTACAGTGACCCTCTATTTTTTATAATTCTGTATTTGGCTTAAGTTGAATTAAAAAATATTTTTAAATAATTGCATCAAATTAATTTAAAAGCATTTTAAGTATTTTAAACTAACTTTTTGAAATTAATTAGGTTGATTTTTTGTTTCATTTTTTTTAATTTGTACCAAATATGATCAAACTTTTTACTTGTAAAGTCAAAATCTGATCAATAAATTTTCTTCTTTTAATTTCAAGCAAAATCGAATTTATCATTTCACTTTTAGTTCAGTTATTTAATTTAGATTTATCTTTGAGCAACTCTACTCATATCTGTATGGGACCAACATATATCTACAATAATTCACGTTAATTATTCTTGTCTTTATTTTAATCTTTATTATCTCATAAATAGGAAAAAGAAATTAGAAAATGCAAACTATATAATTAATTATATATATTGACCTACTTTAATTTTTTTTTCTTTCTGTTCCATAAGACCTCGCTTACTTATTTAGTTAATAATATATGGATATAGCGACCAATGAGAGTTGGTCCAAGTGATAAGCGGCTTGCTATTGCTTAAGTAAGGTCTCGGGTTCGAGTCCTTGTGAATGCAGAAAATTCTCACTGGCAGACTCATCAACCATGCCAGGTGTGCGACGCGGGTCGGATCCGGATTAGTCAGGGCGAAGCCTTGAAAACCAGATGGACTTACCAAAAAAAAAATATGGATATAGCGATATCACCGCCCATAAACCCTTCCCAAAATATATATAGAGCTTTGATAGTGTTTGTAGGCAAAATATCTCATTGAATTGTTTGAAAGAGAAATATCTAGGAGACAAATCATAATATAAGTTAATTAATCAATTTATTTGCAGATTTTAATAATGAAACGTGGCAATATGTTATAGACCAAATATAGTCCCACCTCCTTTGGACCATAGGATCCATTAATTTATTTGTAGAAACGCAATATTTTATTAAAAGGATCGTAATAATATTGCCTCATAAACCATCCAAATAGAGAAAAGCACATATCTAAAAAAAAGTTGAATTTATTTGTGTCGGTAATTTTGGCATATTGAAACGTGTCATGTGGTTTGGAACATTGGCCATAACTGGCCCTTAAATTAACCAATTAATGAAATGTTGTTGGACCTTTACCCTTGGACATAGGACACACATCACCATATAGCTCTAATTTATTAAAGTTCGTACCCCAAAGATAACGTAATTAGATTTCCCTGTAGAATTTTGAATTCCTTTTCAGTATAAGCTTTGAGATTTACATATGTATACATTTTTTATATAGTATATAATTTGTGAGAGAAGCGTATATGGAAGAAATTAAATTCATAGCTTTATCAGTTTACTGCCCAACATTTATACTATTTGATATACGATACGCTGGTTATTTTTTTTATAATTAAAAAGATAAAAGTGCTTGTAGGAGAATTTGAACCTACGACTTGATAGTTTATTGCCTTTGAGCTTGCTCATTGGTTACATACATATACATAACTTATGTTTAATTTGTTTTATGGTACTATACATTTTTATTTATCCAATTCTAAAAAGTCAATTAAAATTCATCAATTACAAACACCTTTATTTGTCAATTATTGAGCTTTTAAGGCATGTACTAATGAGCTCTAACTCAAATGATGTAAGCGTTGAGCAGCAATCTGCTAGGTCGTGAGATCTATTTCTCCCACAAGCGCTGTCCCGTTCTTAATATTAAAAAGAAAAATTACAATTACGCATCACGTGTTAATTAGCATTCATAGTTTATATATCAACATCAAAAGAATAATTTATACATCTGTATAATTTTTCAATTAGATCATGATGTGTAAATTATTGTTTTGCTGCTGATTTGTAAATTTTGGACATTAATAAGATAATGACCTCACTTGTAAAATATAAAAATGTAAGAACTTGATGAATTACTATTAATTTGTATGGATCAGATAACACAAAAACGTAAAGTATAAAGACTTTAAAATGGATTCGCTTTTATCTTTTTATATAAATATAATTTATAATTATTTTTTGGATAGTTTGGAAAAGAAAAGCGTTTGTGGAAAAAAATCGAACTCGCAATCCAGCAGTTTGCTACTCATCGTTTATACCATTTGAGTTATATCTGATTGGTTTTATAATTTGTTTCATACATGTGATCTAATATCTATGCCTGCCTTGAAAAGGATTACTGTCTCTTATTTCCCTACCATTTTCACAATAAAACAAATTCTAGTACTTCTTAAGCCTGTGGCTTGAATTGCTCTTAGAACAGTTGTCAGTAAATTTATATTTGTCAAATGAATTGATTACTTCCTCTCCGATAAAACTAATAATTTTGATGCACTTTTGAAATCAGAACTTTATTAATTATTGCATAGTGTTGGGGTAGGTGGCCAATTGGCATCATCATAGAAAAGAATCATATTTTAATACACGGTGAACTGAAATATGGCTTGCTTAGCAAGAGACCACGTTATCCTAGTATACGTGTCAACATGAAATTGATGTAGTGCATATATATTAAAGTATTACAAAAAGTTGCTATGTTGGCCCAAATCTAAAAAATAATGTAGAAAAAGACTTCACGTCGAAACTCGAAACAATATCTTTCGATTCCTAGTGATGAGCTATAGATTAAATTGAATGCGGAGCGACAATATGCTAAAATTGTGAAGTTCAATTTTCCTACAAGCGAAAAAAAACTCTGCTTGTAATTTATCAATACTTCAATGCCTTCTGAAGCAGAAAGATGTTCAATGTTTGTCATTTGGCACCCATCGCACATGCCTACAGAGAAATTTGTTTGTTATATAGCTATGCGATTTAACCTTCTACAGAGAAATACGTTTGCGGTAGCTATGCGATTTAGCCTACTTTGTCTTCGTGCCTACATTATTAATGGGACAGGCGCGCATGCTTAGTCTTCGCACCAACATTATTCATGGGACAGGCTTAAATAGACTCCGGCTAAGCTTATATTTTTAAATGCAAACTTAAATCTGGTACTTGCGCCTAATATTTACTATTCAAGGGCGACTTTTGTAATAATTTTTTGATAAATTCAGGGACTTCAATTGATCTACGTCAGCAATTAATCAATTATATAAATCCACACCCGCCCGTAAAAAGGCCCAGCCACACGGGCCAAGCCTTGAGGGGCTGGGAGGATACCTACCAAATGATCAGGTAGTACCAGCACATCTATACTGTCCAAAAATCATTATCCAATTAATAAATCAACATATGCACCCCATTTATAGATCATACAAGCTCAAATACACCAATTAGTCAATTACCAAACATGCAAATTGTTTTATGTGATAGATTACAGCCTTGCAGGTAAAGTACAGGCAAGCCATATATATGAAGCATAGCAAGTCGCTGTAATAGCAACAGTCAACTGTAGTATACAAACAAACCCGTCATACAACAATGGCTACTCTTATTAATATGAAAGTTCTTAATTTTAGTTTATATGTTAGAGGCAGCAGCGTTTTTATGCAGCCGCATCAACAGCCTGATCACCAGCTTCCTTCTGCACAAAAGCTTTGATATACTCCTTCCTGCACATAGAAGTCAGCCACGTAAGACTCCAAAAAGCTTCTTGAATGTACTATCAGCTAGAGAAAGTTACCTTGCTGGAAGATGATCATGTGGACGGTTAAATGGAGTCCAAACTGGATCACCCACAAAAAGTCTCATTGCCTGCATGAATTTGTGTTGCACACAAGACAGTATTCAGAGAAATTGCAAAGAAACATGAATGCAAATGTACAAACACGACTAAGCTTGGTAGCATGTGCACGGATATGGAATAACAGGACACTTGGAAATGACACGGCGAAACGGTGTTATTTTAAGGTTTTCAATGTTAAAAATGAAGTTCTGTGTCCGAAATGGCAATTTTTCGACTCTTCTCCAAAATGGAAAAATTGGTTGAATGAAGTGTACGTGATACGTAGCATCTAAGACATCAAAGGAACTAGGAAACTAGGAAAGGCCTGTGCCAGCACACAGCAACGCCATGAAACAAAAGGTTTGTATGGATTAATAGCGGCAGATACATGGGACACGACATTAGTGGTCATCATTTTGCATAAAATTTATTAAACTAAACATCCTATGAAGAGTTAAGGAAACAGTGAACAGCTTAGCCCTAGCAACTAACAAACATCTCACAGTTTTTCAGTTACAAGTAAGATGCGACAGGTAAAACAAAAGAACATTTGAAATACACTTTTTATTCCAATAAAATACACGCATATAGGAACCAATTGTGTATTTTACATTACCTTAATGTAATTGTCTGTATCCAGTGTAAAGCGGTGATAAATTCCAGCAGGTAAAACAATTATTCCCCCTTTCTTCACCCAAACACGAATCCAGCGTTCACTTTTATCCCTGACATCGAAATAGCCTTCACCAAGAGGAGACTATTAAGGACCTTCTATCAATGACTACATATTGCAGTGAGATGCAAACAGACAAGTCTTACCACTTCCAGCTACACAGTAACGAATCTCCTCATCCGTGTGAAGATGTTCTTCAAAGAAGTTCTTGATCTTCTCTTCATAATTTGGCAGCTTCTCTGGACATACTTCACAAAAGTCCTGAACAAAAATTCCTAATCAGTAAACATTCATGTATTTGTCAAACTTACAATAAAAGATACTTTAGACTCGTGACAAAACGAAGCATAGAACCTTTGCAAATAACACAATTCTGATTGCCCAACGAATACCATTAAAATTTTATGGTATATGTACATCATATGCCATGTTACCCAGTTGGCAATCCCAAATAAAAAAGACAAAGCATTTGGTCATTACTAGGGTGCATAAGCTTTGAACCAAACCACAATATTCATTCTTTTCTAAAATCAAACCAAACCGAAATTATAAGTTTTTAAAATATCTCGAACTGAACCAATGAATATTTTTTAATATCAAACCAAACCAAATGAAATCGGTCGGTTCAGTTGGATTATTCAATTTGGTTTGATTTTGACCCCTGGTCATTACGGAAGTAATTAAAACTAAACTGTAATCATGATTAGCTATTCTCCGATTAAAAAGTAAAGCAACAAACCAAGTAGGAGTATCCACGTTCTTCACGAATCTTCTTCAACTCTTCATCCGTTTCATAGTTGTCAGCATCTAGTTTCCAACTGAGAACTCCAAGCTCTGCAAGTACATAGATTATTCGCTGAAGGTGAGTTATAGTCATTATACATTAACACCTTAAACAATCTTATCAAAATAAGAAGTTATCCATTAATGATTACCAGAGAGTTGGTCCAGTGAAACAAATTCCTTAGGATCCTTGTGATGGGGCAATCTTTGATCCTCATCACTATCATCCATGTACCATGCCTGAATGACATCTTCCCTAGGATCCTGCACAAACTAAAAAAAATCAGCTCACAGCATTACTACACGCCTTTTACGTATTCTTTTCGACGTAATCCGAATTAAATATTTATTCATCCAGAAAAAAACTAATTGATTGTTTTATCATATTCTAATCAATTATTTTAATTGTGATACAATAACAAAGATCATTTCCAAGGTTTAATTGTTTTTTAACTATATCTAAGCTAACAATTATGCAAAAAAAATATACTCCAGCTTAATTGAATTAAGAAATGAATCAAACTTTTTTAAATTAAAAATCACCAGCTAGGGTTCGTAGTAATAATAAAAAAAACTAATTAAAAAACAAACAGAAACCAAAATTGATAAAAAAATTAAAGAGATTGATTTTAATCGATACCTTGATTGGGGCAACCATTGATTCTCAGGCTCTTCGTATAATTTTATTTTTCTTTTGCGATAATGGAGATGAGGGAAAAATGAGAATGGCGGTTATAAGTGTAATAACGCGGGGACAAGGTTAAAATGACAGGACTCGCCTTGTCGTTTATATAAACAAAGAGGGTGTTTTGGTCGTTTTAACTGAGGGGAGAAATGATTTCCTTCATGTTGAAAACGCTGGTCTTTTTTGCGTTTTGGGTTGGAAATAATTCAAGTGAAGTCAGGGCTTAGCTCCGCCTTTGAGCAAGATTTGGAAAAATCTAGAAGCAGTGCATTTCCATGCCTGTTTCAAAGGTCAATCTCAAATTTAAGATTTGTTTTACATTAGTCAAAATTCTAAAATTTCGTGGGTTCAAAACAACTAGAAACACTAGGCAGGACCATCTTTTCTAGCTTCTAGTATTATAATGGAGCCCAATCTAGAGCCCAATCCAAAGCTACCACCTTATAAATTACTTAAAATCTACTTAAAAAAATAAAGGGCTTAAGATCGGAAAAACTACCAACCTTTCAAATTTTTTTCAATTGCACCCTCACCTTGTAATTTCATCAATAGCACCCTATTTCGTATTTTTGGCTTTCAATAGCACCCCGACCTTGTAAAACATTCAATTTTACCCTATTTTATATTTTTGACTTTCAATAGCACCATAAATCATCAAATTAAACTCATTTATCGAGAACTTATTTGATTTTTTTTTAAGTTAAAAGGCTTGTTTAAAAGTGTCCAAGTAGAAAAAAGTATGATTTCACCTTTAAATTTAATTTTTTTGAAAATTTTCATCCTTATAGTAATGGAATCATCTAATTTTTTTAATTTAGAGTGCTATTGAAAACCAAAAATATAAAATAGGGTGCTATTGAAAAAATTATAAGGTGAGGGTGCTATTGAAAAAATTTTGAAAGGTCGGTAGTTTTTCAGACCTTAAGCCAAAAATAAATCAATTACTCGAGCTTTGTACTCGAATTTTATTTTGATATGAACTTGTTCCTTAACGAGGATCCGTTGGAGGACAAGTTTGGTGCCAACAGCTGCAGTAATTCCAGCTCTAATAGTATATATTTAAATTGTTGCAGTTAAAAAACTCATAGTTGGACCTTGGGTTGTGTCGATCAGTCCGCCTCGTGTGTGCATCTGTCCCCTCATCTCTTCTGCCGGCGATGCGCTCCTAACCGTAACTGGTCGGGTCGTGCCTCCGGTGATGTTACTTTGAAAAAAATTAGAGTGCTCAAAGTAAACCTACGTTTTGTATACATTAGCATGATATAACATCATAGAATTTCGATCCCATATATTAATTAAAAAAACTCGTGATTATTGCGAGTATATATGAAACTCTTACATACAATATTTTTAATAAAAATCTTTGTTCTTTATTGAACTCAAACTTGTTTAATTCTAATTTGAACATCTGAATATTCGAATTTGAATTTGAAAATTTGAGCACATTCAAGCATAAAATTTGAGAATTTAGGTTCAATCTAACTCGAATTCAAACTTAAAATTATATAATTCATCGGAGGCAACAATATTGATTTCATTTTTCTTACTTGGCATGATTTGATTTCGACTCGGCTCTTTTACAACCTAGTTTCAACTGTTTAGAAATCGGAGGCAACAATATCAATATTAATTTCATTTTTCTTACTTTTATTGTTTGAAATCTAGTTTGCCAAGCTAGTAGTTTAATATGCAATTCCCTCTCAGTGGCAAGAGTGATTAGATAGCCAGAAGTTCTTTCATTCCTGGGATATTATTGAAGCTTGCCCATTAGGGTTGTTCTCACCTGGAAGTCTCTCAGAGCGAACGTAAGCTTTGCCATGTGAGTAGATCAGCGGAGTTTATGATCAAAAAGAAAAGGCTAACCCCTGTAAGCTTCGCTAAAGCGACTACGTACCTCTAGCGAATTAATCCTTTGCAATCTCAAGCCAAGGAATTGTAGGATATACTTAAATACTTTTTTATCTAATAGAGCAAATTACTATAATTCGTCCTCGTCTACGTATCAGTCGACATTTTTCACAAATTTACTGCTATATCGGGAGTTACTCCACGTATTGCTTGACGTAAAACAGATAGTGGATTTGTTTCCAGTGGAAGCGCCCCTTATGTTGGTTGCCCCTTTTCATAATAGAATAATAAGGTAAGCATTCAAGCCCAGAAAGCAAAGGCCCTTTATATTGATGAAGAGGTGACCTCGTGCTCGTCTTTTGTACCCCATGCAACCTAACAACCTCTTAAGAAAGAGGTATGCAATGTGAATAGCATTGGAAGTCTTCTTACAAGGAATAACGTGAGCCATTTTAGAAAAACCTTTTCCTATTTTAAAGCCTTTGGATGTCTTTGTTTTCCTCATATTGAGGCTTCACAAAAAAACTGCATCCCTTCTCAGACGTCTTATTCCTTGCCTAGCTCCTTGACTCCGGCTCCGGCCAGAGAGTTGGATAGATGCCACTTATTCTTAACACAGATCTCACGATGTGCTATAATCTTTTTACAATTGATCACATGTTCCTAAAATATTAGCATCCATTTTTAGGTTAGAAAACGAGCTTCTGGCAAGACACCGGGAGGAAGATCTATTATTTCATAACCAGCATTGGTGCGGTAGAGCTCATATGCTCGATCCATAGAGAAAGTCCTCCGCAAGCCTTATTTTTTTAGTAAAGTCAAGCTTTGGCTCTCTAATAAAGACTAAAGAAATGGATCAAAAGAATTTACAATTACCTTAACTTGCTAAGCAATAAATTGAGGTTCGTTATCGGTGACTCAAATCTTGGGTACTTCGAATTGAGCGATGATATTCTTCATAATGAACTTGACTACAGTACTCGCTTTGATCTCAGTGAATGCCTTTGCTTCAGCCCATTTTGTTTAGTACTCGGTGGCTGTGAGGATGAATGCCGGTCTATTTGTATTTTCAAAATTTCTATTTCTTTTTGCCATTTTTGTTATATTTCTTTTTCCTTCAGATAAAATAAAAAAAAAAACCAGAATATTTTTTAGGTCAAAGCAAGATAGATGTTTCCTCCTATTTGGCCCCATATTGCTGGAATTACTAACCTTTTAGCAATACTGTTTCAACATTATATCAGACATTCAAACCTAAACAATTATATGGCGAGGACCATACCCAAACCTCATAATACATTGATTAAGTTGATTTGTTTTTAAGAAAATATAAATAAGGCTTAATTATAAAAAAATTAAATTTTTATATGTATTTGTAATTTCAAGCAAATTTTTTAGTTTTTATAATACTATTCCAATTTCATATTTTTTTCGTTGTAATTTTATCTAAAAAATTCTAATCAATTTGACTGTCCCAATTTTCAGTTGAATTTATAAGTCAATTCTATAATTATAACATTCATTTTTTAAAATTTAATTTCTAATCTAAAAAATCAAAATTAATATTAAAATATAATTTTAAATTCTCTAATTTTTGGTGGTTGAGAAAAATTATATTTTAATGATAAAAATGATTAGAAAATTTAAATAAAACAAATACGTATTGTATTAAGGTGAAAAATTAAAAATATTAATTAAAAGATAGATAAATTTGCAATTGAATAAAAGGTCTGGTTTAAGTTTTTTTTTCCAAGCTACCCCCTCCGTCCCAATAGAGTTGTCCATTTTAAGAATTTTTTTTATCTCAAAACTCTTGTCCACTTTCAAAAAGTAACTAACTTTTACACTCATTTTTTCTATATTACCCCTATTTAAAATCATTAATGAAAGTAAATTACAAGTGGGTTTACTATATTGCTTTTCTTAAACTGTGTGATAAAAGTAAAGTGTACAACTCTATTGGGACGGAGGGAGTAGGAGAATTCATATATGAAAACAAAATTACAAATATAGTAAACCCTCTAATAATTAATACTCAATAAATTAATAATTCTAATAATTAATAAAATTTTAGGGAATCAATTTAAATATTACGTCTTATAAAGTATTCAATAAATTAATAATTCTAATAATTAATAAAAAAAATTCGACCATGTATATTAGTTATCAGAGGGTCGACTGTAGTGTCATATCACAAAGAACACAATATCTTTTCAATTTGAATCACAAAATATTAAGCTACCATAAAAAATAAGCAATAAAAAATAAATCGAAAATATAAACATATATGACATGGATTCCGTAAACTTAACACAACAAAAAAAACCATATTTCCGTTGAGCGGGATACTTAGATCATTCTTCTTCCGATTTGACAAATAATCCGCTCTATCCGATAAAGTCTAATATTTTTGGTTTTTTTCTTCAAAAAAATTCTAACAAAAGGTATATCTACAACCTTCCAATTATTAGATCTACAAGAACATGGATCTAAAGTTCGAACGAACACTAAAAAAATTTAAACGATCTAAATATTGGATCAAAGAAGTGAGAAAAGCCCTTAAAAATTTATTCAATCGAAAAAATGCAAACAAACATCTTAAAAAGACTTATTGAAACAAGAACTATAGATCTACAATAAATAGTATTATAGACGAAGAGAAGATAATTTTCCGTTTAACCGGAAAAAATATCTTCTTCCACCCTCAAAAAAGTAAAAAGGAAAGAAATTTTTTATTTCTTGAGAGAATGAAAAGCATAATTTTTAAAGAGAGAAGGCTAAATCCTTTGGTTTAAGTTGAAAACCACTTAAAGAAAAACTAGTTCTTCATATATACTTAGCCGTATAGTACTATTTTTTTATTGTATAAATCACTCACATTATTGTTTTAAGATCCATATAGCAATAGTAATAAAATAAAAGAGTAGGTATACCACCCATTCCACCGGCAAACCCAACAACATTGTCAAATCAAACATCACTTCAAATCATATATTTGTGTTATCTTCACCTCTCTCTCCCTCACAGGGAACCCGAAGTAAGCGAAAGAGTGGCGAGGAAATGGGCAAACTGACCACACACCACCATCCCACCCCTTTGGCTTTCAATTATAACTAGCAAAATGGCCAAACGTTGCTATGGCTATTTATCAATTCTAAAATAATTAATATAAATTAAGAGTTAATTTACATATAAATATATGGATTCATACATGTTAACATATATTTAATTTAATTATCATATATAATTATCATTTATTTCTAAATTAACTAAGTTGAACCAAAACGGTATAAAATTCTGATTCGCTGAATTAAAATTTTATATAAATATCAGATGTGATTTGATTTTTATTTTATCTCTTAAATTATATTTTGTTTTTTTTTTCAAAATATAATTTGCTTTTATTTTTTACTGAAGAGAATTGAAAACTGAAATATGCTCCCTATATATATGAACCAAAATTTTTCTTTCAAGTTATAGGTTTCTTTTATCTGTTGTTTATATTTAAAGACGAAAAGAAATATGATTAAATTTAAAATTTTGAGATCAAATTGAAATGAGTTTATAATAATTTATTCATTTATATGATTTTTTAGATTTAGTTTTGAAAAAATATTATTGTCAACTCATATATAAAAAAATAGAATTTAAAAATAGATTTTTTTAAAAATTTGAAGGGTTAAATTGAAATATATTTTTTATAATATCAAGTTAATTAACATGAATAATATAAGCAAATAGTAGTGAATATGATTAGATAAAATATATTAAAAAAATTGATTAAATTATAAAATAATTGTAAAACTCATCAATTTACATGTAAATAATTAAAAACATGTGCTTTGATATGTCGGTGGCAATGACCAATAATAACAATCTTCGTCTTTATATCAGCAATCTTCGCTAAATTTTCTATTGGTGTAAAGAAAAAAAATAGCATGTAAGGAACTTTCTTGACGCAAGTGAGGTCGTTGGTTCAAAACATACTCATATATATATGTAACCGTTTAAAATTTGAGGTTAGAGCTTTGCCTCCCGCGAGAGATCTATCCGACTCGATTAAAAATTAATTTAAATATGAAAAGTTCAAAAGTGTTATCTTACAATTAGAACCCGTATAAACACCTCATGTACTCGGTAAATTTCCAAAATGAATATCTTTACCATTACGTACCTTGCCCAACATGATGCACACTTTTTAAGCATAGCAAAGGGTCGACAGGGTCTCTTAGTTTGTGCGTTGTAATCAATTCGCATGCTTAATAATTTTAATCAATCAGAGTCGTATTGATTTTAGGTCAATTAATTTCCGTTTTACATAAAGTAAAAGCGTTTAAGCATTGCGATACTCCAATTCAAAGGTTTTGATTTAAAATTGGATAGTATTATCTATAGTTAAATAAAATAGTTAAATATGAGTTTATATATTTACCTTTACTCATAAATTCAGATATCGCAATAACTTTTTATTCATTCCCTAAAACAATCGATCAATATGTATAATCTAAGTAAATTTTTGCAAATGGCGAAAAAAAAAGTAAATTTTTGCAAAAGTATAGATCTTCTTTTGATCGACAAAAAATATATTTCAGCAAACAAATAACCTTATCTTGCATCAAAATATGCATTAAATTATTCATATAAAAAATAGTACCATGTCAAACAAAAAATTATAACTGAAAATATTCAAAACAACAGTATTGTTTGAAATATCTATGATTTTCTTTTCACTTTGTAGATTATAAAAAAGGACTAAATTTATTTATTTTAAAATATTAAATATAAAAAATTTCAATAATTAATAAACAAAATTTATTTGGATATTAAATTGAAACCCTTCAAGTTATTCAGAAAGAATACACGTGCTCTTTTAATTTTTTTGCCACTTAGATCCTCAATGTTTTTAAATAGTGCAAATAAACCCTTATTCTTTAAAAAACCACACAAATAAAAAGACTCGTATAATTTATAAATAATTTGAAGGACTTGTTTTAAGTTTAACCTAAAATATTTAAAGAATGATATAATTGTCAGGGAGACTCGTGAATGGACAGATGAATACGAAGAGGATCATGTGGAAATTAGGACTGGAATTCCATGAGCACTTCCACAAATACCAGCCCTTTGATTCACTCATTGATTGATTGATTGATATAAAGGGTGAATTAGGTGGGGGCCATTTTAAAAGCAAAGAGTAATTAACATGTTATGTTTTTACTTTTTTACAGTCACTTTTTCTACAATTTTTTTGCCTATTTCCATAAAAACAACACTGTCACATGCAAACAAATAGAAAAATTATGTTCCTCCTTCATTTTGTGTTTTCACAGGAAGTTCAGGCCCCCTCGTGTGTATTTTTCTTCCTTTTTTGAAGATTTTTCAAATTATTTTTTTACAAATACTATTGATTTTATTAAATTTATTATTTAACTCAAAATACATCAGTAGATTAGTTTAAAAAAGAGCTAGTGCAACACTATCTAAACACAAATTAGTTTCTATAGTCGAAAATAAAAATCTCTTTCTAAATATATCAATACTCATCATATGGTAATTTAAATTTTTGTACGTAAATTTATTAGTACTGGACGGACCTACGTAGAATACATAATGTGTAATTTTTCACCTTGAAGATGTAATTTTTTTTATAAAGTATTATTATAAATTTGTCCATTTTAAAAAATATTCATTTTCATAACATTAGTAATAAAACATTTTGAATTCTGAATTTTTGACCACTATATGATCATTATATATACACCTACCAAAATTTTATTTTATTCATTTTCACTATCTAACTAAATAAATAATTTTATAAAATATCATGTATAAATAATATCGACAATAAAACTATACAATTGTAGCCTTTTAATCATATAAAAATAAATGTGAGTATAACTTAAATTTTTTGAATCGTTAAAGAGAAAAAGCTAAACAATTTAGATCTTAAGGGTGGGAGGGAGTGATTTTCGAACTTTGGCAGGAACATCATTGTCTCTTCAGTCATATGATTATATATTTCTTAACAAATTATATTGTCATTTATATTCCTAACTAGATCGATCAAAACTGTTTTTAATGTTTGTTCGATCTTCAACTTTAAACTTACTGAATTTGCAAATTCTTACAAGTTTGAGCTAATACAATTCTTACAAGTGGACACATGTAGAGTGAAGAGAATGAATTTTATTTTTCTGGCGATCAAAAAGGAAGTACTATATAGAAAGTACTTATATTCTTTTGCTGCAAGAAAACAACAACACTGTGGGTCTTCTATTACTATTTACACTATTGCCAAAGATTGAAAACCAATTCAATAGTATGTGTTGATGTTTTGAAATTGGAAATCTTTTTAGATGTCTTCTTGATGACCTAATTGTCTCCCAGTCAATGAACATTCACACATGCTATCAAATTCAAACTATATACTAATTTATATATATGAACTTTTAATTTGATAAAATTTGATATTGGAAGTGGGTTCATTGTAATTCATGGTAACAATTAAGCTTGCTATTACCAATGAGCTATAGAAGTAATGTGCTAGGTCGTGGTTCATTTTCTCTTACAAACGTCTCCTTCCCAATTATCAATAAAAATTATTGTTTTTCTTAACAAAAATTGGGTTGAGAAATTTTAAGATTAACGAGATTGAAAAGGTGATCTTTAATTGGATAAATCAAATAAAAACACTCAAGTTGGAGTGTTTGTGAGCTAGAGATTTCGAGATTACTTTCTAACCGAATTGTCACGTCGAGGCTTACGAGTCTAAACAAGTGTTTTATACAAAATCCCGACAATCTTTTTATCTCATAATAATATGTGAGTGGCAAGTAATGTGCGACGCCAATTCAACAATAGAAAAGAAAGAAAGAAAACTAGAAGAGTATTTTTTATATATTTATCTATTTTATATCTCTAAATTTACATATATATATATATTGGTCGATTTTCATATTTCATGGTATTTTTAAAAAACATATGATATATTTTTTATTTCTTTGTTAATAAGCTTGAGCTTAATCGGGTCGAAGTCATAGTTTGAATACAATTTTCGGCCAAACATGAAAATTCAAATGTATTTAGATGTTTAGATACTTTTGTAATTCCTCTTTGACATAGTCCCGGTTTTTGGATTTTTGCCTTCCACTTTTTGTGATTGAGCATAATAAATCATCATTTATCCAAAAAAAAAACTTATGTAACATGCACATTCAAGCTCGAGGTCAAGATTGGCATATAATTCGAATTAGGTTCAACTCATTTACACCTCTAATCATCTCGTACTGCAAACAAGAGTACAAGGAAAAGAAAGGAAGAAAAAGATAGAAAAAAATATATTGATTGAGAATAGAAAAAGAAAAATTATGTGTGCAGAACAGAAAGAAAGTAATGAATTATGAAACAAAACAAACAAACAGTAGTGTCCCCATCTTTCTTCTTTGATGCTTTTCCCTTACTATTTTTTTCTTCCATATCACTCAGCTCCATTATATATACTATAATGGAAACCCATCTTTTATTTATAAATTAAATTATCATTCAAATCATTGTTTTGAATCTCTTCCCTGTAATGTAGCCCTTCTTGCTACTGTTTCTTTTGTTCACTAGTGACATTCATTCAATACAAAATCAACATGTATGGACAATGCTCAAGAAAAATACACCATTCTAAGTATAAAAATAACCATTGAATTGCACCTAATATAGCATAATCCATTCAATTATGTACCTAAAAATCTCTTTAGTACTCTGCTTGTTGACTCCAATGGGAGCAAATTTTGCTACTTTTAATATAAAATTAAGATACTCATCATCTTGAGTACAGCTTTTACTTAATTCCAATCTGTCTCTCTTGCATAATAAAATTAAAAAAAGTTATTTACATATTAAATATCAATGTTTCACGTTTGCAGCGATTTAATTTCACTCTTTACAACGTCGCATTAGATATTCCAGTCTTTCGCGCATTTGCGTAAGGTAACCTTTAGTCGTTTTTTCACCAAAAATGTGTAAAAAAACGGAGTCAGTTTGTATAAAACAATCTCACAAAACAGAAATATGTTACACAAAAGATTGAGATGCATAAAATTAAATCGCTATAAACATCAACCCGTCGAATTTTATATGCAAATAAAAGTAAAAAAAAAGTTGTATTTGATGATGAACAAAGAGAGAATTAATAATAGAGCAAGACAGAGATTGTTTTTTGGTAATCTCACCTCTACAAACTTACATTCCCAAAGCTGCTTTGTCCAGTGGCAAAAAATGATGATGATCATCATTATGAAATATGCAAATCACTGAAAAAAGCACCAAAGCCCACATTGTACACCTCCATTCTTCACCAATAGTTACTCAAATAGTAACATTAAAACAAAGATTTAAATCCTTTTTCTGCACAACTCTCAATTTCTTGACTTCATCTTCATCTTCCTCTTCATTTTTGTTGTCATTAAATACATTTTTTAGCAAAATTTTGTTAAGGCATGAACAGCTTATTACCACATTTGCATCTCCAGGCTTCTGGGTAATACTCTAATGGCATACTTAAACCAGGTTGAATCGGGACATGAACTGGTTTACACGGTGAACACCGGCTACACTTGGATCTACACGTGGGCGGTGAAGAACCCGGTCCTCCGAGTCTTTTCTGAGTTACTAAAACTCGGTCATTGTATGTTGGAGTAGGATTACTACTTAACTCACTCACTCTTTGACCTTCTTCATTTTCTTGAAACCCACTGTTATTATTATTATCTGCACGAAGAATTCAAGAAAATATAATGAACACAGTTTTAAGTTTCAAGAACTGGATTTCTAGGTAGCACAGACACGGACACGGAAAATATGCCCTTTAGACACGGTAAAATGGTGTTATTTTTTCGTGTTCGAAACGTCAAATGTCTCCGTGCTACCTAGTTGGATTTTGAAGCAAACAAACTTAAAAATCTTACCGAGTTGAGAAAAAGTTGCAGATGAGGAAGAGAAGAATAGCAAGAAAGTGAAAGCTGCGAGTGTCGATAAGTAGTGGCGGCGGCGGTGGTGTAGCACGGCCATTGCCGACGTTAATCAGTAACAAAAAAGAGCTGTTTTGTATGAATTGTTTGAAAATTATTAGTGTGAATAATGGAAAAAGTATAGCATGTGAGCGTGTGGGAGGAGAGTCCAAGTCAAAGACATGGAGAGAAAAGATGAGAGAAAAGAAGAGAAAGTTTGTTTTATTGTTTGGCCAAAGGGGTTGGGTTGCGGGTTGAATTGTGGGGTATTATTGTATTCTATAGACTATATATTATATTGTACATTATATACACCATGAATGATTGTGACAATAGTAATAGAGAGAACCTTATTCTACTTTTCAATTAATGTCATTATTGTGATTGGTAACTTCACTTAACCATGGTTCATATCTAGTAGAATATATTTGAATTATTTGCTTTCTCAACACCTCTTGCAGGGGCGGAACCAGCTACATGGATGAGGTAGCGACCGCTCTCACAATTTTTTTTATTTAATTATTCTTTTAAATTTTAATTTTTTTTAAAATATAATTATTTAATTTTAATTTTTATATAATTAGCCCCCTCAAATTTTATTTTGTACAAATTAGTCATTTTTATAATAGAATTTTTAGTTCCGCCTCTGACTTTTAAGTAATCAAAATCGGACCGGACCAGTTATCTGGTCCAACTGATCCTAAAAATTAAAAATCTGGTACTGTCTCTAGTTTAAAATATTTGTCGCATTAAAAGATAATTTAATACATAATATTTGTTACATTAGAGTTTTAAGAAAGTATTAATTACTATTTCTTTTAAATTTATCCCTAACAATAAATAACTTAGTAAGATAAAAGAATTAGTAAAATATCAAATAGTGATGATTAATATATACAATTTAGTAAAACTATATATAAATTAAGACATATTTATTAATTTTCTAATCTATGTGAAATGACCAAATGCGACAAATATTATGAATCAGAGAGTGTAACTGGATTAGACTGACACAATAAAACTAAACTGGTAGTTGATCTATAGTTGAACTGATAATTTAACCGACAATAAAACCTGTTGAGTAGATAATTTTATCATAAACCGTGTCTCTCTTATTTTAGAAAAGATAGATTTTTGTAAAAAGTAAATAGTCGGATCGCTAACATAAAAATTTGAGTTTTTGAGTGATTTAGAATTTTCTCAATTTAAAATAATGCATTTTGAAATTGCTACAAATGTAAAAAGTCCATATTTAATATGCAAATAATTTTAAATAGGGAGGACAAGATTAGGGGTGAGCATTCGGTCGGTTCGGTCAAAACCGATCCGAAAATGGCCAAACCGACCAAACCGAATGTTGTAATATTTTTGACCGAATCGACCGAACAAAGAACATTAACCGAATCTATTTCGACCGAATTTTTTCGGTCGGTTCGGTTAAATGGACTATTTATGGGCTTTTATGGGCCTTTTTTCAATTACATATGCTTTAAAGATCAATTAATTTTTTCTCACAAATTCAAATAATTGAATCCTATGAAAATTAGAAAGAAATCAAACATTTTTCTCACAAATCCAAACAATATACCATAGCAAGAATTAAATTCAAACAAAATATCAGTCCACTTTTCATAATAAGCATTCAAAATTTTAAGTTTTCGGTCGGTTCGGTTAAAGTGTAAATTTTAAATTGTTAACCGAACCATTAACCGATAACCAAAAATTTATATTTTTTTTAACCGAACCGACCGAATGGAAATTTATCACCGAACCAAATCGACCGAAATTCACCGGTTCGGTCGGTTTGGTCGGTTTTTTCGAAACTTTGATCACCCCTAGACAAGATGTTATTGAGCTGGCATGCGATTGCTGCTCCGAAACAGCCGAAAAATAACAATGAATTATATAATGCTAAATAACAATGAATTATATAATGCTAAATTTTAAAAAATTGAAATGTAAAATTTACGTTCTAAATAGCTTGTTTAAATAATTATATATATACAAATAACATTTTTTTTATATAGCACATAATTAAATGAAAATTAAATGAAAATGAGTGGAACTCAAGTTCCAACCAAACATGAACAGTATATAGTTACTTTTGAATGGGGAGTATGGTTTAGATTCAACATGATTGATATTTGATAGTCCTTTCTTGTCTCATCCTCTGATGCATCTTGAAAGAGAGAGTTTGAGAGTGACTCAAATTGAAAACTATAAAATACCAATTGGGTGTTTAATTCAATATATTTGGTAAAATTGGGGTAAAAGGTAATATTTCCCAAATTAGAGGGTTTTCAGGTTGATGGCAACAATTATAATAAAGCAGCTACCGCACGTGTGGTCTGCCAGTGTACGTGTGGTGGAAAAAATAACGAATACGGGAATTGCTGTCAAGGTTTTAGTTAGGAACAATTCACAATCCGATTTAACTAAAATTAAACTGCTCTAAATTAAATAAATTGAATTTAGAATAAAATATAATGTGCCGTAAATTGTTATATGTTAAAAATATTAAATTTATATATAACTACTTGATGACAATCACAATTATTTTTTTGTAAATTTAATATAAATTTAACTTATATAAATTTAAGCAGGAGCCGAAATAATTATATTACAAAGAACCAAATCGCAATGCATTATACGTGGGGTTTGATAATTGAAGGGGTCAAATTATAATATATTTTTTAAATACTTTTTAGCCAATATTTAAAATTAGTGAGGTCAAGGCCCCTCATACCCTCATACTCCGTCATTAAATTCAAAATCGATTTTTTTTTATGGAGAGCGCTTATAAAAGAAATTGTATCGGCAACTTTTAGCAAAATGATATATAGTATATTTATATCATTTGAGTTATGGCCTAAATTTAATTTTAATGTGTTTTACGAATTATTTACAAAATAAAAAAAAATAGGTATAAATTTAATTTTTTTTAAGACATTTGTATAAACTTCTTTTAATTATGAGTTTTAGACTATAAATTAATCATCCATTTAAAATATGAAAACATAAACTAAATAGATTTAACTCCTTTAAAATATATTACATACTTTAAATCGATCATTAATATATTGTTGCAATATATAAAAAAAAATTAGAAATATAATTTAATATAGTAAAACTTCTACCCTAAAAATCTTACCCACCCACCCCACCATAATTGTTAAACCCCTCTCTCTGTCTCTCTTCTGAAAGTACTATGCTCTAATAAATTATGGGTACGTGACCCATTCGAGACCTACAACAGTACCCGTCAGGCATCAACCCAACGACAGACCAAGATATTGAAAGAGTTAAAAAAAACCTTATGGTAAATATAAATGAAAAAGAATTATAAATTCTTTAATTCTAGTTTTGCTTCCATGATCTTTCTGTGAGTGCGGGCCTAAAAAAAACCTAGCAGTAGCCAGTCGAGTGCTTCGAAAATCTGGTCTGGTTTGGTTCAGTGATGATGATGATGATGATCAATGGAAGTTTGTTGGGTTCGGTGGCATTTATTAGGGCAAGAGAGAGAGATAAGAGTTGGTTCTGTAGCTCTTACACATGGCTGGCTACCTCAGAGGTTCTGGTTTGGCTCTTATAAGGTAATCTAACTAGGTTATATATTAGCATGCATGCCACAACCACTAATCTTTGAGCCAAACTGGTTTTTCAGATCAGAGTTTTAAGGTTAATTTTTGTTTAAAAACTTTAAAATTTAGTGGTGATTTTAATTTCAGTAACGTGGTTAAACAGAGAAAAGCTGAGTAGCTTTGCATGCAAACAAGAAAATTTTCCAAAAGGTTAGGTAATGCTATAGGGCTGGTTGGTAGAAACTGTCAAGTGGAAAGTGGACCTCACATATCAAGTCCACCACGTAGGATTTGAACCATCCATTTAATACGTGACACGTGGTGTGTTTATTTATATGAGCCAATTAATGAAAGGCGCGTAGATATGGGTAAATTAATCAAACACTTATGAATTTTCTCATAATTTATACTTCGCATACCAATTGTTTCAGTATTAAATGATGTGATCCTTTAATTTTAAAAACGTCCGAACCGGTGGCTGAACACGGATACCAATTTATGGACTAACCAATTGAGTAAAATTATACAAATAAATAAAATCATATATTATTAAAATAATATCAATATAAAAGAGTTTATAATCATGAGAGTTCAACTATCTATTAACTAGTAATAGTTATTAAGTCATTAGTCTGAACCTAAGAACATTTATCTCATGTGACATTTTACTTTATAACCCATAGATAATCAATTAGTCCTACCTATTAATCAATAATATTTCTAATAATTCATTGTCTAACCTACGGTTCAATCTATTATGCATTGGACTGTATTTTTTTTTTTTTAAGGATTCGTTGGTTCAAACAACTGGTCGTTTTTCGGCTGAACCATCCAGTCTGATACGGTTTGTCAATCACTAATGCAAATAAAATAAGATGTTCTATTAAAATTTCATAATCGTTAAAGACAAAGAAAAAACTAATAAATGGTTCATAATTTTTTTGAGAAAAACGGTTTATAGTTTTATCCATTTATTTTAGCTTTTCCCAATACGTTAATCTCTTTTCCTAAAAATTCTCAACAATTTAGTCTCTTTTTTAACGTCAATATTAACAATTTTTCATTCACATAAACACTCTAATCACTAATGAATTTATAAGGACCGCATTGTTTGAACCTAAAATCCGAGAGACGTAACCGTAAGTTACGATAGATATCAGAAGTACTATATTATATATATACGTACTGTAGCAATCCAAGAAGAAGAGAGGCCTTATTAAATGATCTGAATGGATAGATTTATTATAACCTAATTGCAGAAAAAGTTTGTTCTGAATTTGGTGATGAACAGTGTGGACCTACTACTTGTTAATTGAGGGACAAGTTATGGCAGCAAGCAACCATTGCTTTTGAAATGGGTTTGGATTGGATACATTGGGTATACAAAATTGAAAGAGACACTTCATACTAATAGGGGTACTATTTATAAGTAGTAGTATATTATTATATGCTACCAACATTATATATATGATTCTGCAAATCCTTTTAGTCTGTTTTCTGTATTATTTTGTACAGTTTTTGATTCAGAAATTCAAAAGGCCTTTCTTTTTATTTTGTTTATGTGATATCCTTTTCACCTTTGTGACGGAACGGAGGCAGTGGAGCACCCAATTTATTCATATATATGATAATGTTTTATATAAATATATATCTTTTCCTGTTTCTGGTTTCGTATTTTTGTGTGCTGCGTGATTGGTTTAAATATATTTTATTTCGAAATGACTACATTAGTGTTTGGTATAATTAATGTTTTATTTAATCATTTTATGTTTATTTTTAGTGAATTACTTAATTTGTAAATGAATTTTATTCTAGTTAGATAGGAGCGATTTTTATATTACAAATGAAATCAATCCACTTGTTTTTAAACAAATAGGTAATAATTTGATTAAAAATTTAATAGAACTAATTCAATTAGCTAGTGGATTATAAAAACCGTTTAAAAATTTAACATAACTAAATTTTATCCAGCACGTTTTCAAAAGATGTTTATAGTATATTATTAAACGTGTGAAAACTATTGCTCTACTCTATATTTATAGGCATTATTCTGAAAAAGAAACGCATTATAAGAAGTTAAAATTATTTTGAATATTAACGTATTAAATTATCAATAATTTTTTATGAGATTTTGCAAAGTTATTTATAATTTTTTTTTCTTCTAAATTTAGTAAATTTAGCTTTTATTCAAAGACAAACTTAACATAAAGACAGAATTATACTTTTATTCGGTGAAGATATGTTTGACAAAAGTACTTCTAATAAAGAGCTTATGAATTTTTTTAGTTAGAAGCTTTTGTTATTTTGGTATGTAAATCAAATCATTACTATATTCAGAAAGAACATCTTTTTTTGATAATTGGACAGTGTTCAATCCAACTATTTGAGCGCGAAACACATCGAAGATATTTATATTTGAATTTGATTTCAATTGGAGTTCAGTAGAAAGATCTAATTAATCATTAAAAATTATCATATGTACGTCATTTTTAAATTTTAATGCATAAAATATAAAATTTAGAGGCATGCATGAGGCATGTCCAGTTTTACGAGCCTCACGAACCTCTTTAATTTATATTCGAAATCGGTTCGAAATTAAGCTCCAATAGCTCGGGCACAACTCAGTTTTCTTGAATCTATTTTGATTTGTTTAAAAGGTGATATGAGTAATTTGTGAGTAATCCAACTTTTTTAATTTTTCCATAAATTAATAATATCGTTTAAAATCAATAAGAGTAACTCGTTTTAACTAATTTAATCATAATATTTTAATTACCATGTAAAATAAACTTAATTTTCCACAAGATATAACTTATTCAGTTTTATTTATTAGAGGGAGAAGTTGCAAAAATGATAATGTATAGTCCGCGTCTCTTGTAAGCACTCATGTATTTTAAAATGTTATAGATAACTCTAACGTCTTGAAAATGTATCAAAAAATTATAAAAATTAGACGATGTTAAACAAAAATATAAAGACTTAATTACTTAAAAAACCCTCACCTTTAATTTTATTTTCGTTTATACCCTGGCCTAGAAAAATTGTCACAAATACTCATGACCTTGTCTTTATGTTTCACTTCTACCCCAAATTTCAAAAAAAAATATGATTTATTGAAAATAACTAAATATAAGGGTTATTTTATACCTTTTTCTAATAAAAATATTACAAACAAATACTTCATCTATAAAAACGCTCAAATAAGTCCTAAAATTAATTAATTTTTTAATTTAAATAAAATAAATAAAATAAAATATTTTTTATTAATTACAACCTACAATTATACTCCAATTTAAAAAACCGCTAATATTATTATTTTCAAAAAAAATTCGATTTTTGTATAATTAATAATATTGATGTGTAATTAGAATATATACTAAAAATTAAGGACTATTTAAAACTTTTTTTCAAGTAAAGAGAGGTAAATTTAATACCTCGAGGGTAGAGGTGAAACATAAAGACAAGGTCATGAGTATATGTGACAATTTTTCTAGGTCAGGGTATAAACGAAAAAGAAGTTAAAGGTGAGGGTTTTTTAAGTAATTAAGCCAAAATATAAATGGAGTTGAGCTCTTGTGTCTTTTTAATGCGTTTTTAAGATGTTAGAGTCATTTTTGAGATTCAAAATACATAAAATACTTGGAAAAAACACATGTTATACATTACGTCCATTTTTATACTTTTTTCTTTATTTTATTTTTCTCCAAAACCTTTTCCCTATATTTAATGTAACTAAAACATTCAAAGGACTTCTATTATATGCACCACCAATGAATATAAAAGACTTCTTTTTGTCATTCGGGAAGGACAGATTTTGTTTGGAGAACAATTTAATCATATAATCTTAGCATTGTCCATACCAAATGAGTATTTGTATGCACCAGTGTATATATAATCTAGTATTTTTCTTTTTTTTGATAAAAATAGAATATAGCTAAATTAATTGTTAGGTGCTAATTTCATTGGAAACATCAATAACAAGCTGAGTTGAAATTGAGGTCAAATTTGAGATTTCAGGATGCAGTTACAGAGTCCAACCATTCAAAATTTCAAATTAGTCCTCACTTGCCAAGGATTTAGTTTACAGTGTCATTAAAAAAAAGTTAAATTTCGTATTATATAGAAGTATGTCTTTCTGTTTCAAATATTTTTAGCATATGAAATATTAAAAATTACTTTTATTATCTCTTCTGGGTTGGATCAAGCTGGGCCCAAAGACAATAATTTACGGGAGCCTGTCTAATTAACCCGGCCCTACTTGCTCCAAGCTCAGCCCATGATTATTATTAACGTAAGCTATCATTGTTTATGGCTTTATACCTTTATGGAGTTGTCCTGTTATTTTTAAGGCTTAATCACCAAAAAAAACTCCACTTTTTAACCCCTTTTCAAATGCACCCTGACGTTGCAATTTTGTCAGTTGCACCCTAATTCGCACCTTTGGTTTTCAATTCCACCCTCAAGTATTAAATTGATTTCTTCTCCATTTGGAAAAAATTAAAATAAGTCATCCATTTTTAACTTTTTGTGTGGAAAAGAGTTCAAACGAGTACTTTATAAGGGTTTTTATGAATTTTTCCCGAGTAAAAAAGAGTCCAATTTGATTTTGAGGGTGGAATTGAAACTCAAAGGTGCGAATTAGGGTGCAGCTGACAAAATTGCAACGTCATGGTGCAACTGAAAAGGAGCTAAAAGGTGGGTTTTTTTTAGTGATTAAGCCTATTTTTAATTGGCCCAATGGTAAAAAAATATCCAAATCTTTACGACTTGTTGCAATTATATCCAAACCTTTTATTTTTTTGCAATAATATCCAAATGGCATTTTTTTGTTGCAATATTATCCAAATTGCATTTTTTGTAGCAACAATAGTCAAATTGATGGGGTATTATTATTTCTTGATGTATAATAATATAGTAAAAGTCCCAAGAAATGGTAAAAAATTCACATAAAAAGTGCAATTTGAATATTATTGCAACAAAATAATGTAATTTGGATATTATTGTAAAAATTAAAAGGCTTGGATAAAATTGCAACAAGTCGGAAATGTTTGTTTTTTATTTTTGCCATTAAGCCTTTTTAATTTGCATTGTTAGTTTTATTTTTTGAAATTTAATTTGGATGATAATAGATAATAAATGAGTAAATAGTTGTGCCAGTCAAGTAAAGCAATTTTAGTGGTAGTAATGCGATTTACAACATTCGTCATGTCTAATTACTAAAGTTGTTATCGATGAATTATAATTCAAATAATATAAACGCTGAGCAGCAAACTGCCAGTTCGTTAGTTCGAATTCTCCCACAAACGCTTTTTTTTTCCAATTATTCAAAAATATATATAAATTATCAAGGTTATTAAATTCGATTCCAGTCCGACTAATTTATCAAAAATATTGGCTTTTTAGCTGAATTTGACAGTCCAAAATTCCTTGTGATAATTTTTTAAAGTATGCAAAACCGATCCAATATTTTTTGATCCACATGATGCTTACGTGGTTCAACTGATTTTAGAAAATCTATATAGCCAATATTTCCAATGAAATTGGATTCTTTTTAAAAAATATTTATGCAACAAATCAATAATTTATTTTTTATTTGTACTATATAAAATGTACACTATTTTTAAATTACATTTTAATTCTGGTTAAATCTAAAACTTTTAGCTCTCTATTTTCACCGGTTTTATGGTTTGATAAAGAAGAAGAAGAACAAACAAACCAACTACTAATCCCTAAAATTAAGATATAAGACACCAAATACGTGGCAGCCTAGGGTTCAACTTCCATCTCCCCCCGCACAAAGCAATAAAAAAACCGCAACTCAAACCGAACCGGACGCACACTGACTCTACTTGGCTATTCACTAAACCCTTCTTTTCTCTCTCTTCAATACTCCGGCGGTGGTGGATTCCTCCAATGCCGGCGGAAATGGATGCCGGAGTGACGTCATTGAAGTCAATACTAGATAAACCCCTCACTCAACTTACTGAAGAAGACATTTCTCAACTCACACGCGAAGATTGCCGCAAATACCTCAAAGAAAAAGGTCTTTTTATTTTCTCTTTCCTTTCCTTTATTTCTCCATGTTTTCCGGCGCCTGTAAAGTTAACAGGCAGCTGACACGTGTACTGTCGCTTACACTCTATTGCTGAAAAAATGTGTCCGTACATACGTTTAGGAATGAGAAGACCTTCGTGGAACAAATCGCAAGCGATCCAGCAAGTAATTTCGCTCAAAGCGCTTCTCGAGACTAGTGAGGATTCCGGCGCCGGTGCTCTCCGGAAAATCTTAGTTTCTAGACCGCCTCCTCTTCCTCCGGTGACCGGTTTAATTTAATTAGTTATTAAAAATTGAATGTGTTTTTATTATTATTTATGCTAAAATTGTTTATATGTTTTGTTATGATTAGGTTAATTCGAATTCAGCTGATTCAGCTAGGGAAGCTAGTGATAACTATAACATTAATGATTCAGCTCCTCCTTGCTGGCAAAATGCTTCTCCTAAATCTTCTACTCCTGCGCTACCACCGCCGGTGGATTGTCGACTGGAAGAGGCGGACAATAGAGTCCTTTCTTCAAGGTTATTTCTAAATTAATTCGTTTATTTTCTAGTTCTTAATTTGAATCGATAAATTAGTTGACTAGCTATAGCTGTTTTCAAGGTGGTTAGTAATTATAGCTTAGCTTTTTCTTGAATGCGGCTGTTGATTTGTAGCTTGGAGTTTTGACCACTGCTGTACAAATGCAGGCAGATTTGTTAGTTATAGTATAGTTTTTATGTGCTAATAGTAATGACTGAGACTGACTGTGAGGGAACGGACAAGTATATGCCATGGGGGTTGTCCTCTAAATGTAAGGGATAAGCAGTTTTAGCATATTTTAGAATGTAATTGCTGACAAAACCCTAGATTTTTAATTTATTGTTGTTTATCCATTTTTACCGTGTACTTGCTTGCATTTTGGTTTTAAAGCCTTAAGGTGAGATCAACTCTTTAAGTTCCTGCGTTTCTTCGGAATGAAAGGATTTTTTTTATTATTATATGGAAACTCCGCAGTACAAGGTTGGCAGGAAATTGAGAAGTTCAAAAGACTGATTGATGGTCAGCATCAAGATACCTATTAATGGGATTGGAGCACTACATGTCTCTAAGCATACTTTATTTCTTTCTGATTATGTATTTAATCCTTCTTGCATGCTTGAAATTTCTTCTTTATTACATTCGTTCATAAGTGGCATGTAAGGGCACTTAATATATTTCCAGTGCATATGATATAAACCAGGCTTCTTGCAATTCAAGTTATGATTGATAGTTGTCCTTATTTCCCTTAAACCTTTGTCGTTATAAGCGTTTGAAATTTTGGCCACAGAAGTCCTGGTGCCACTGTTGGATTGGTTGGACAAATGACGATTTTCTATTGTGGGAAGGTGAATGTGTATGACGGAGTCCCACCTGATAAGGTAATGAAGCTTATCCTTTGCATGGATAACTGGAGATAAGTACTATGATAGCTTGTTGGCCTTTCAATGCATCCAAAAATATATGGATTTGCAGGCCCAGGCAATCATGCATCTCGCAGCATGTCCTATTCAGTCACCTGTGGAGGATCCAACCCGTAGACCTGCATTTGCGTTTCCTTATCATTTACAGACTGCAAGTGACAGGCATCTCTTTTTTCCTTCCAGCGCTGCAACTTCTCCAGCCACACCAACAGGTTTGGTTTCAGTTTGGACATTTTTACTAGTTGTTCTTTAAACCGTATATTCCTTCCATCTCATAATAATATACTTTCTCTCCTTTTTTGTCCGCCCCAAAATATAAGCCATTTCCTTTTAAGATTATAATTTATTTGTTAGTTTTTTTGTATATTATACCCTTACTTAATTTGCATTGTTATCAAGCAGACATTGATATTTTTGGTTTCTAAAGAGGCTATTTAAGTATTAGTTAGGTGTATCATAGGGAAATACACCATTTCTATCTTTACAAAACATTATATGTGAAATTAACTATATGCCTATTAATATGCAACAGAGGGTGTAATAAATTTTGCATAAATTATGTTTATTAAATTTCCTTAAGCTGTACTGGACAATAATAGACGTACAGACCTTAATGGAAAGATCTATCAGTAATTCAGTTTATAGACTTTAACACAAGCAAAAAAATTAAAACACTTGTGTTTATTGTTTTAAGGTACTCCCTCTATCCCAAATTAATAGGCAGTTTAGGGCCGATACTACTTACTAGTATTAAGAAATTTAATTTCTCTAGGTAAAATGAGTTAATCTGTTAATAAATACCACACTCACCCTTATTTAATGTACTTGTGGACGGAGGGAGTATATAGTAGCTTTTCACTGTCACCACTTAAATATATATTTCAATTCATATATTCATTTGGAAGCTCTAAACAGAATCTAATGCTACTTTACCTTGGCACCAGTGTGAAAATGAATAATTTGGCTACAGTGACCCAATTTTTTTTTTCTCATATCAATATAAGTAAACATATTATTTCTGAAGTAATTGTATATGTATGGAATTTGCAGAGAAGATGGCAGAATATTCTCAGCAATGTAAGGAGAAGGGGAACTTAACTAATGACCATGGTAATGACTCTCCATTAGCTTGTTATTTTGTAGAAAGTTTTATGTTGGATGTAATTGTCTTCTTACTTGCTGATGAGGATAACAATTATATTTGTTCTCTCAACAACTCTATAACATTTCTTAAAAGTGACTAACGAGGAGTAGAACTTTCAGTGAAATACTTATGTGAAGGTACCAACCAACCTAGGCTTAGAAGACTTGACTGGATGTGTTTTTGTCCTTTTCATTACGTTTGGATGTGGCTAGACTCTGGGCTTTTAGTAAATGTCAATACAATAGTGGGCCATCTTTCGCTGTCAAGGTGATTGCATAAATTGTCGTTATGATGTAATTTCATCTATGTTTTTCAATGCTTTATATAAATAGGAATTTCTTTGGAGACTATTTATTTTTATGCTGCTAAGGAATAATGTACTGGTTTCCATTGCTCTTTTTTCTGTTGCCATGAATGCATGGCGTTGGTCGCGCTGGCAATGCATCTGGTTCTGGGAACTGTTAGTGCTAGCATCATCCTCGTATGAAAGTTTTAGTTGCTCACTGCTGCCATTAACCTCTTATCCTCATGTTTGAGACACTATAATTCTGCTGCCATTAACCTTAACCTTTTTCCATCTACACCACTGTTTGCTGTTGCCTTTTAGTAAGAATGCTACTTCCACCATGATATTATAATCTTAGAATTTGCTTCTGATTCAGCTGAGAATCGTAAAAAGCATGATTCTACTCTTAGTTACAAAAGTAAAATGCGAACATTTTCAGTTGTTTGCACACCCTTATTAATATTGTTTAGTTTTAAAGATGTAGAGTGTCAAGCAAACCGCAAAGTGTCATTGCAGAGATATCTGGAGAAAAAAAAGGATAGGTATTTTCAGCAACTAATATCATCTATAACATTGTGTCTTATGTAATCTATTATTCTGATATCATCGTGTTTTCCTTTATTTATTTATTTCACTCCATAATATCAATATTACTGTTAGGGGCAGATTTAAGGGTAGTAGGAGAAATGTGGGACCTACTTCTTGCTTGGATATGTATATGAGTCATCAAGCAAAAACACATACTGCAAATGAACAATCGACCAGAAGCGGCACAAGCTCTCCGCCACAGCCCGGAGTGCCACATTCCTTGTGTAATTCAGCTGATGACCAGCCAAAGAGTAGTAGTTTTTCTGTTGATCTCAATGAAGGTAGGGTGTGTACTTTTGTAGCATGTTTTACGATGTTCTGCTTTGCTGCTTATTATTGAACTATTGATGTCATACATTTGACATATGGGCAGTTCAATCTCATTATCTTTTTTGGGATTCCGAAGGATGACCATATATTGATGTACACCCACAAAAACCAACTTAATAGTCTACTGAGACGATCATAATGCCACTCAAACCTTATGCTGTTATCTTTTTTTGGTGACGAGGACTCTTTATGCTGTTATCTTGTTCTGTATAAAGTTTCCTGTTTGCACTGATCACGACCACGTTTATCATTTGCCAATGGGTAACCATGATCTGTGATGCAGTAATGATGTGTAATTTGAAGACAATTATAGTGGTTATATATACCATTTGATTCTTCATTAACATGCTGAATTGAGGTACTGTAATGAATATTTACATATTTATCGGTGCTCTGCAGATGTTCAAGAGCGCTGATGGCATGCTATACGTAATTTTTTGGTGCTTGGGGCAGCATAGATATAGGACCAATCATCAATGCAGCAGGAAAACCAGCCTAACAAGCTTCAGCATCTCTGCGTCTTGCAGGATCCAGGCGAGCTACTAGCTACCTGAGAATGAAGGTGGCTTCTTTAATTAATTCTTCTTTCTAGGAAGTTCCCTATTTCTAGAGATCACCACGAGAGAATTACTCGCTGACAAGGAATTTCAGTCTCACACGATCAATTTTGTACTAGAATGATGGTCTTGAGGAAGAAATTCCTTGTTTCTAATTGTATTATTATATAAGCAGCCATAAGCAGCTTTTATTCACCTAATGTATACTGTTTGATGTGCTTCTCTGTTTATTTAGTACGGTAACTTCACTTGTAGTTTTACTTTTATCTATGCTCCTTGGGTTGGTCTGTTCAACAGCAGGTTCATTTTTGGTGAAGAATTTGAGTTGGAATATAAAAATTATCCATAAACCATATGCTCAGCCAAAAACAAACACTTGGAAGTCGAGATTGCCCCATTTGTTTCGTTGTGTAGCCAAAAAACAATCACCGGAAAATGCCAAAAGTGATAGTATTATTTTCAATATAAACATTGGCACCACAAATATTAGGAATGGGAAATGGAACCTACACGTGTGTGGCAGCTGTATATAGCATTCAAATGCAGATTTGGTATATAATGAAAGTAAATATTTTTGTTGTTTTCAACGGTCTCTGAGTTCAGTCTGTCACTCATGGCTATCGAGGTTAGTTCTTCTCTCTGTCCAGCAATTCATTTATCTTTTTCATTTCATTATAATTTGCAAAAACAGAAAAAGGTTATTAATTTGAGGCTATGGTTGCTGCAGGCATGGTTCATGGACGAAAGCAGTGAAGATCAGAGGCTTCCACATCGCAGCAAGCCAGAAGAGTTAATTCCATTGCATCACTTGGCTGGTGAATACTTCCTTTCTCTGGGTTCTTAATTTTGTTGGTAATTTTTATATGCTTCTGAGCTACTATGAGAACGAACAATATATTGAACAGATTTGGGAGTCATCTATTGGCACCTGAACCCAGAGGACTATGAGAACGATGAGGAATTAAAGAATATCAGGGAAGCCAGGGGTTACAATTACATGGTACTTCTTCTTCTGGGTAAAACATTAGGGGTTACTAAACTTTGACCCAATTTTGAAAAGGGTATTCAAGATTGATTTATTTCTTTGAGGCTACCGAGCTTCAATTTGCTGATCACTAGTTGGTATTTTAATAAAATCTGACCGGAAAAATTGATGCGGAACCGAAATACGGGTGTGACATGGGAAGTGTGAGTGAACATTTTATTTATTAAGAGGTAAAATGGTCCGTATTCCGGTTCCACATCAGTTTTTTTGGTGAGATTTTATTGATGTACCACCCAATGATCATCAAATCAAAGTTCGGTAGTCTTAAAGAAATAAATTAGTTTCGAGTACTCTTTTTGAAATTTAACAAAGTTCAGTAACCCCTAATGTTTTTAACCCTCTTCCTCTATTGTCAATTTAGTTACTTTTGGTCATTGCATTATGTAATTAGCTATGCAATTTTCAACATCATTGATTTGAGCTTCGGAAATCATGAATTGACAGATGACTGAAACACCCACAATTAATATAAAAAAGGCTCAAAATCTATTCTTTTTAATCAGATTTTAACATACAAATTTAATAAATATTCAATTAAATGCCAAATCTGACTAAACTAGAGACCTATTAGTGGAAAGTTATCATAATATAGCATATTCCAGTTCCTTGTTGAGTTGTTTCTAATATTTAACCTTATCTTTTGGCTATAATTTAAGCCTTGAATTCCCAAACGCTGATCTGAATAAGTTAATTGCTGAATCTATGAGCTCCACTTTATGTTGTCCTTACTCTATGATTAGCTTTTAATGAATTTTCGTTCTATGATTTTATACAATTTTGTTCCACTTTATGATTTTATATGATGATGAGTTTTCAAATATATTTTGGCCAATGGCTTAAACATTTATTCTTAAAGCAAGTATTGGACTCTTAAAAGTTGGTGGCATTATTATCCTATTTGCAAGTAATAATAATCATCTTATGCTTATCTGCTACTATACTTTTGCAGGATTTGCTTGATTTATGCCCTGAGAAAGTTGCTAACTATGAAGAGAAGCTGAAGAACTTCTACACGGAGCACATTCATGCCGATGAGGAGATACGCTACTGCTTGCAAGGAAGTGGATACTTTGATGTTCGAGACAAGAACGATCGTTGGATCCGTATCTGGATCAGGGCGGGTGATCTTATTGTTCTTCCAGCAGGAATCTACCACCGTTTCACTCTTGACACCAACAACTATATCAAGGTAATCCGTATGATGTGGCACAATAATATGATTAATCAATTGTATGTAGCTTTTGATAATTCATTTGTCGGATCTATTAACATGCAGTTGATGCGATTGTTTGTCGGAGAGCCCGTGTGGACACCATTTAATCGCCCACAAGAAGATCATCCTTCAAGGAAGGAGTACATTAAGAGCTTCAAGGAGAAGGTTGGATTTGCACTTGAAGCTCACTGAGAACTAGGTTGCACGAAAATAGAAATATTGAAATGAAAAATGGAAAAAATATATAATTTATAAAAATAAATTATAAACTTTAACTTTTAAAGTTTCAAAAACTTTTTCCTTCACCAAATGTATGACGCAATAAGTTTCCGTTGAAGATAGATTGAGAGTAGTCAATGTATGTTTAGGTGTTCTATGATTTACAACATGCCTTAAATAAAGCTTTTATCAATGCACTGAAGATATTTTGAGTATTATATTCACGGAGAGATTCTTAGGTAGACTCAGTTCACCACGTCATCCGTGGACTAAGCCTATCATATAATGACACGTCATTAAAATGATGGCAATCTTGTAAATTCGTTTATTACTTATTTACACTTTTGAATAGTAGTATTACAAGATGGCCATCATTTTACTGACGTGTCATTATGTGATAGGCTTAGTCTACGAATGACGTGATGGACTGAGTCTACCTAAGAATTTCTCTATATGCACGTTTAGCAACTGAGATGGAACTTACTAAGTTTAATTTATTCTCGGTAGGTAACTAATGTATTATAAAGGAAGCGCTGAAACGGAAAATCAGCAACATTTTCTACAAAATACATCATGAATATAGAGTTCTATAATTTTTGATACTCAGAAACATAGAGTTGTTCTACAAGTTACTACGCCAGTGAGATTGAACTCATTATGCTTAATCTATATGGTAATTGTCTATTATAGCATTTAGGATCATATATAGATTTCAGCATCTTGAAGCTCAACAGGTCCACTCTGCCCCTTCCTAATAGCCATTAAATCTCTACTATCACCTTCCAAATAAGCTTTAAAAAACGCAACCATTGCACCTCCAACGAACCTTCTCATCGGCTCTCGAGATTTGCCATTCTTACACAAACAATAACTAGTTTTCCCTCTGATTCCACTAGTAACATCATCTAGCATATCAAGATGACCATAATCTTTCACCACAAAATGATAAGCTGGTTTCCTACATTCCTTGAAGAAATCCTCATGATTAACGCCCTTGGGCGCGCACGGAGGGAACAGAGGGTTCCTTTTCACTTCACCTAAGCCCGAACCGATAACCATTGCTGCCATATCGAGATCGAACGAATGAGGGACGTATGAAAGCACCGGAGGAGGTGTTTGTTTTCCTTTGTCCATTCCGTCGACTGGGTCTATACCTATTATTGCTGAGAATTTTAGTTTAGTAGTGATGCCTGATTTCTGTAGAGCAAGTGCAAATGCTGCCTTTCCTCCTCGACTATGGCCGGCAAGGCCTAGCTTGCTTAGTTTTGGTCGGAGATGGGGGGGAAGAATGCCACATAATCCTTCCGATAACCAATTGGTTATTGCAGCTGTGGCTTTTAGCTCATCGGTTGTATCTGCTCCGGCAACAGTGTACAGCTGAGGAGTATCAAATTTTCAGCTTTTATGCACTCGACTTTTAAGTTTTATGTGAACATGTATTAAGTTAGCTTCAACAGTCGCTTTTGTTGGATAAATTACAAGCAAAATTTAAATTCAAACACCTCACATATTCCTTTGTGCTGGTATTTTATTTTATTTTTTTCATTTAGATAGAAAAAAAAACTTTTTTCAGTATTTTATTGTTATCTTTAGTAATATTATAATTATTATATTTTTGCTTTTTCCCCTTATTTTCTCCAATAAATTATTACTACTTTATACATAATTCCCAAAACTATCATCAATTAATGAAAATAAATAGAGACAATACCTAATTGTGTAGCATTTATAAATAGTGGCTATAGAAATCAAATTTATATTTTTTTGAATAAAAAAACTATTAGTGAAAGTAATAAACAACATAGTTTTTCTTATACACTTTGTCATTGAGAGAAAGCCATAAATGTATAAATAAATAAATAGGTACATAATAATGTACTAGAAATGTTTAAATGTTTTATATTAAAGGTATAATTTGAAATTAAATGTATAAAGAAAAGTAAAAATATACTATAGAAATGAAGTATGGGCCATGGGGAAGACACGTGGGCTTAGAAAGAAAAGTAAGGAAATATCCCATAATCCTTCAGGTTATCAATCACCAATCACATCAGTAGGTCCATTTCCAACTCTCCAAATTTCTTTCTTACAAACAAGTCCCACTTTCATTTCCCTTCTCCACTAAGTTATAATGTACACTTCTAATTACTAATCATTTTATCACCACCTTAATTTTGCATATTAATGGTAAAGTATAGAACAAGACAATGAAATTAAGTAAAGGGCATTAATAACTTTTGTTTTAAAATAATTAATTGGGGAGGGAAAAGCACTTGCGAAGAATTCGAGACGATTTAAACTCACGACTTAACAGTTTACCGCATGCGATTAGAAGCGGAATAAAGAGATAAAAACATACCTGAGGAGCAATAACAATGAAGCCATGAGAAGCAAGATGTTGAATGAGTTGAGAGTAGAAGGAGTTATAGAGAAGAAAACCATGGAGTAAAATTACAACTGGGAATTCTCCAGCTTCACATGGCATGCCAATTAAGAGTTGTTTTGGAGGAGATGATGATGATGATGAAGATTCTAGTTTTTGAATGAGTGTAGTGTATTTTCCTGTCTGAAAAACATTTGTTGCAATTGCACAACAAGAGGAAGACATGGCAAGCTGATAGACACTTGTTTTTGTTTCTTTACATCCTCTGCTTTTATTATTGCACCTTCCTGTCTTATAATACCTTATTATTGGGCTGGTATTCATCTAGCCCGTCCAAGCCCGGCTCATTTGAATGAGGCTTGCCTCAAGCCCAGTTTGAGTCCAAATCTGAAATAAACTTGTTCTTCTATGTGCTGAATTGATTTTGATAAGTTTTAAAAGGTTCAATCTGAATCCGTATTAATGTAATATTTCAATATCGGTTTTAAAAGGTTCAGTCTGAACCCGTATTAATGATATATATATATATATATAGAGAGAGAGAGAGAGAGAGAGAGAGAGACATGTAATTTTTTTATAAAATATCATATTTATTTTAAATTTTTTTAAAGTATCATAATAATATAAAATTCATAATTCATTTCTTTAATGAATAATAAGTTTAAAATATTTTTTTTATGAAATCTCTTCTAAGGTATTTTGTATGTCGTATTTATCTTCTGGGCCTCTTCCCCATAGGAATATTGGGCCAAGACTTCTTCCCCAGGTAGCTAGTAGAAATTTCTAAAAAATACTTCCTTTTTAATTTTATTTAGAGAAAGAGGATCATATATATATTACCCAACGTTTGGATTGAAGATCATCTATACATTCATGGCTCGAAAAAGTGTATATTTTTTAAATGGACTTATTTGGATCACTTACGTATTTCAGAAAAGAGTCATATATGCTGCTAACCGTGTTAAGTGTGACGGCTTAAATGATTTTAAGACGTTAGGGGCAATATATGCACCTTTTCGAAACATAAGGACATATATAACCCTTATCGTTTTATTTATTAAAAATACTTCAGTCTAAAAATTTGCTTCTTTTACTATTTTATTTTAATACTTTTGTTTGTATTCTCAAAATTTAAAAAAATATTTTGTTTAACTTTGTTTTAGAAACCTCTTTTAGAAACTGTTTGTAGATATTGTTTATAGAAACACTTACAAACAGTGTTTTTAGAAACTATTTGGAACACTTTTAAAAATCAGTACGGAAATTATATTTTAAAAACGGCTGCAAACTGTATTTTTATGAATTATTTGAAATTCTGTTAAAAACAGTAAACGGCAAATTATGTTTTAAGAATCCATTTGAAATTGTTTTTCAAAACACATGTTAGAACAGAATTTGGAGTAAAAACAACTAAAGTACAAGAGTAAAAAAAATTAATTTTGACGCGTGATGAAATATGACTTAGAAATTCTAAGTTTTGGGATTAAATTTTGTAAATATGTTTTTTTTTTTCTTTTTGTAAACTTCCCTAACTTTTATAATGTTAAGAAATGCTACATGTTTGCTCATCATTCTGCTATACAAAAAAGTGAAAAGATCATTTCAAAACATTATTTTAAAAAGGTTATTCAAATTAAATCATAAATTTTAATATTTTATAATTATAATTATAATATAAATTTTAAATTTCATTAGTTTAAATATAAATTTCTAATTTTTTATAATTTTAAACAAGGTGTACTTTTTAAACAAAAAATACTAAACCAGACATCGGAACAACAAACACTAGATTTGATGGAAAATCTCACTAGTCACATGCAATATGAATCAATAAATTTCAACCATTTTAATTATAAACATGACACAAAATCTACAAAAAAACTAAGACTGGTTTGAAATACAACACCATTTTTTGGCAGTATTCCCTATAACCATTTTAAATTTCCTAAGATTCCTCTTGGCATTGAGGATAAAAAAATCCTTCTAATACATTAAAAAAACATAAGAAATTTGAGTTCACTTTAATCCAAAACAAATTATTGGATAAAGTAGAAGATAACAGATCTTCTAGGCAATCATGAACCTCTATATGGTTCCCACCACACCATACCAAAGTTACATCTTATAGAGACAAAAGCTAAAGCTAAACAAACCCACATCATCCTATGCACTCTTTTCTTTTTGACCATCCAAACACTTTTTTTCACTTTCCCAGTACAAAAAAGAGTATCAAAAAAACTTTCATTTTACTCCTCCAACTTAACACAGAATACCAAAATATACAAATTTGAGTTTTATAACAAAAAAAAGACCTACAACGTGCCAATTTTGAATGAGCGTACAGCCTTATTATGGATCGGCTTGTAAGATTGAAATGTGAATTGATCCAAAATCGACAAATTGTAAGTTTTTTTTGTCATAAAAAGTAAAGTTTGACATTTTTTTATCAATTGTGCTAAATTGAAGGGTGAAATGACACTTTGTCGGATAGAATAAAGCATATGGAACTAATCTTCTGATTGTTCCTTCATCCTTCTTTACAGAATACATCAAATCAAACACCAAAAATATTACAGCCCAAACAAAGTTTTAAGCAACTTCATAATGTTCACTAGGGTTCTATACCTATATATATATATAACTTATACCCCAAGTTTCCCCATATCATTTGCCCTAATTTATATTGAAAGTTAGAATCTACGCCTATTGCATTTTTCTTCTGCTGTAGCCAGAAGCCTTGAGATACCTTGTGTCCATAGATCATAGTCTCTCTGGTTAAGGCACTCGAACTCGACAACTCCTCGCATTACCGTCCTCAATCCGAAATATCTCCGATACTCGCCGCCTTCGAGTAAGTGGCGACCCGGCCAGGCAGGAATATCTTTGATCACCTCCAACACCACATCTGTAAAATAAAAATAAAAAAGACATGAATTCAAAGATTTTACTATCTTTTTATCTTTTAGACTTTAGTGCCATTTTAATTTTTATGTTAGCTTTCTCAAATCCCCAAATAGAAGAGATCTCAAATTCTGTTTTCACATTATTAAGAATGAAAGAAAGACAAAAGCAAATGATGCTTACTCTTTTTCTTTTTTGTTATGGTCCCAGCTACATGTCTGCTCTTCATCTTCAACATAACCTGCACAAAAAGAAGTTTCAAAAAGTTAAAGTTGGCTGATGAAGAATTATATCAAGTGGATCCATTCATTTCATCATGATGATCACAACTTTAACTTTTGTATTCATCAGATTCACATTCATCATATCTAAATTATTAAAACATGATTTGAATAGATTCTAATACCTTATTCATATTGTTAATGTAAACAGAAACTATTTTCCAGTGAAGATCACCTGCACTTATCACACAACAAGAAATATCATAATTCAATTCTCATTCTTTTTTCTTAACCAAAAATATGATGAATTTTCAAAAAGGTTCATTCCTTTGAAGATAAATGTGCGGTTAATGTACTAAACCAATTAAAAACGTAATTGATTACCTTTACGAGTGCGTTTCAAAAGCTCGCAGCCTCTAGCTAGCAGTTCCCTACTGCAAATGCCTAAGAAATTTTCTTCAGGCACAAGTTCACCACTGAAACTACCATTAGAACTACCATTGCTACGATTTCCGCCACCTGCAGCTAATCCTTTCTCCACCGGAATAACTGCTGCTATGTTCCATACTTCCTTCAATGCCCTTGCCTTTAATGTTGCAGCCCCGCGTAAAGCTACAATAATCGTATGAAATACAATCATTAAATGCGGAATTTCATATGCATCAACATGACAAAACTGTGAAGGATTATGACGTATTTTTTAGAATTTGTGGCAGTTACCACCACAAAATACGACATGCAACTTTTTTCCGTCACAAATTGATTAAGACGAAATAAACAACTAAATTTACCTGTTGCTGCAGCGGCTGTTAATGTCATGATATCACCGGGAGAGCGAACGTTTACAGCAGAGCTGACAACATATGCTAAATGCTCGCGCTCTGCTCCCATAGCCTCTGCAGCCTCGACACATTGAGCCGCGACCAATGTGGCTGCAGAGGCTACAGCCATGTCTGTTTTTGCCATTTGTTCATCTTTTCCATTCCCCGACGAAACAGCGGTTGCTGCAGCAATAGCAGCCACGGCTGCAGCTACACCAGCAACCGAAATGGCAGCATGAAGCTGAGCATTTTGAGCCCTAGTTTCTTCCTTTTTCTTCTCCCTCCTATCCTTCAACCACCTACCAACCGTCTTACCACCGCCGCCTGTGCCGGCCGTGAAACCGGCAGAAACACCTGGAGTGGCAGAGGGTGTCCTGAACTGGGTATTAAATCCGTTATTCGGACGGCAATACTGCATAGATAAACATCGGAAATGGCTTATTAAATTATTTTCCTTTTTACAATACTGTTGGCTTTCAAATTTGAGTCCCCTAGGCATAACCATTAAAGAATCACACCAAAAAAGGGACAATCTTGGCAAATAATCATAGGTAAGAACATTAATTATCCAAGAAATTGGATATGAAATTTGTGTTTTTTTGTGAATAACTCCATAACTATAAAAGCACCAGTCTTTAATTCAACAACTTTGACAGAATTTGAGGGCTGGAAAGGGATAGGAATTGGGTAGTTTCTGTTTTAATTCTTGTTTTGGTGTCTTATTGTTTTGTCATTTAGATTTCCTTCAACCATTTCTTGAGCTAAAAATAGCTCAACTCAAGGTCAAATAATTAAATAATCTAATAAATTCAACACAGATCACAAAAATAGCAAATTTCATTCTTCAAATTATTTTTAGCAAGAAAGGAAACAATACTAAAACACTAAAAATAAATAAAAATAAGGTTATTTGTATAAAAAAATCTCCACCTTTCGCGTTTTTAGCGATTTAAGGGCATTATTCAAAACATGGCACGCCCCATTTCAATCTTATAACCAGTGCCGTTTTAAGCATTTTTTCCTAAAAAAACATGTCGTTTTGGCCGTTTCGAGTGACCAAAATGACATCGAACAAGTCAATTGGACTATAAAAAAAAAAGTTGAACATTTTTATGCCAAATTTTAAATAACCGTGCATAAATTGCAAAACAACGCTAAAGGTTAGATTTATATAAATAACCAATAAAGTATGCACAAGTTTTCTTCCAACTAAAGGAAAGCATATATAGAAGAAAAACAAGAATGGTAACATAAAATAAATTAATTGATTAATAACTTGACTAAAAGAAAAAGCGTTGAGTACATAAGAAAAAAAGAAGCCTGAGATATGTTTTTTTTGGTCATCAATGGTTTTTGGTCAGTGTTAGCTCAGTACTCGTGCTTCGTAACCAAAAAATAACGACAAAAAAAAGACTGAAAAGGCAACAAACACAAACAAACAAAGAAATTATAGAATTTTCTTGAAAGCTAATTACAATAAAAAGAACCCAATAAGGCCAATTCTTAAAAACATTTCATATTAATTATATTACAAACTTACCTTAACATCGTCGATCTCAGATGGAGAAACAGGCGGACTGTCTGTTAAAGAACCGTTCAGAGGTCCACTGCTATGTGAAAGCCTCCCTGAAGTTCTTGGTGATACTTCTTGCTGCATATTCAAGAAATTTTAATTATACGACAAAAATAGATTCCACGATTTAGCAGAATTCTGCCGAACACTTATACCTTTCAAAAAAATTAAATTAAAATACCAATGAATTATAGCTCAAATAATATATTCGCTCGATCGTGGGCTCAATTACTTTCACAAACGCAATACCGTTTAATTTGATTTAATAAAGCAGAAAGAAACAAATCCAAACACTATAAAAGAGCCAAAAACATTGCTGTAACATCAAGAAATACCAGAAATCTTTTTCCCAAAATACAAAATTACAAAAACAAAAAAACAAAAATCAAGAATCAAAACTGAAAAAAAAAAACACAACAAAAAAACTTGTCATTATATTTCAAGAAAATGAACTACATAAAAACTCACCGACTGTGACATGATCCGTTCCATGACCATTTGAGAAGTTTCCGAAGAAGCAAAAGAAAACGGGTTCCCAGAAACAGCAGCATTCATAATATTACCGTTATGATTATTACTACTATTATTATGAATATTAAGCTCTTCAAGTTCAGCAGCTATATCTTCTTGAATAACACAGCCAGAACTAGTTTTAGAGAGAAGCGTTTGTGGCGGTAGCGGCGGAGTAATTGCTTTGGATACTTCTAAAGCTGATACACTCCAAGAACGGGAAAGAAACTCCATGGGTTCACGGGGAGTCTCCGGTGGCCGGAAAAAGAGGAGGTCCGGCCGCCATGGATCGGTTATGGGCTTGTCCATTGGGTGAAGGAGAGAGAGTGGGTTAGTTTGAGTGTTAATTAGGAGAGTGAGAGTTGGGGTTTGGGTTGGTTGGTTTATAGAAGAGGGTGTAGTGTAGGTGTGAAATAATAAGACATGAGACAATGTCACTGACTTGTCAGTTATTAGGAGAGTTCTTTAAGCATTTCTTTATCCAACAATATTATCAATTGTAAAAAATTAATTTATATCTTTACTAAATAGTCCTTTTATAAATCCTAAAAATATAGTAGGAGTAATAAAATTTTGGATAAATCCGTTTTAAAACATCTCAAGTATAAGGTTTTTGTTTAAAAAGTTCCTCAATTTCAATGAGCTATTTTTGACCTTTATTCTTTTTTCATTTTTTTCATATTTATAGGTTTTTCGGTAGATGTAAAGACCAAACCCGAATTAATGCGAGATGCAGATAGATAAGAAGTTGGAGATCGCATCTCTAAGACGATGAGAGACCTATAACATAGAAGAAGATTATATGTTGTTGAAAAACGAACCTCCAAAATAAAAAAGAAATTATAGACACATATGAAGTTTAAAATTGTATCTCCATAATGATGAGAAATTCGAGCATACAAAAATTGTAATGAAGAAGTTGTATCAAATCTTTGAAGTAATGAGAGATTGGGACGATACGAAGTTGAAGACTGTATCTCAACAATAATGAGAGATACGTACATACAAGAATAATGAAATGATCAAAGACCGAGCCTTTGAAGTATTGAGAGATTCAGACACATAACAAATTAAAGACCGAATCTCCCAGGTAATGAGAGATCCAGACACACAGGAAGTATTATAAGATCGAATCTCCAAAATGAAGAACCGGCCGTAAAATACAGGGGAAGTGTTATATGAAGTTGAAGATTGTAACCCCACACAAAGAAATCATGAAGAGTCGTAAACCAAACCAAAGAGAGACAAGACAAAATTTAAAGAATCGAAGATTGGAACTCTGAAATGAAGATCCGGGCATGCAAAGAACTTCCACCTATACGAAGTCGAAGACCGTATTCCCGAAATGATTTGAGCATATAAGATTCATATTAAAGAACTCGAAGACCAAGTCTTTCAAAATGACAATGAATTTAGCATCACAAAAAAGCAAAAAAAAAATGTATTTATGAACCAACCAAAATATAAATATTTGCATGATATGATACTATGTGTGGATTAATGATGGAATACGATAATATCTCGCATGACCTCTTTATAGCAAAATCTCACATTATATAAGTATTTGCATTGAATTAAAAAAAATAAGACTTAAAATCAATGAGGCATTAACTCAAATAGTATAAACACTACATCAAACTGTTAGTTTGTAGATTAAATTTCTCCACAAACATTTCTACTCCCCAATTATCATAAGAATAAAAACTTAAAGTTTGTAATATAATTTTAATTCTAACGGGCATCTCAAAATGTTTACTTACATTTGAAAATCTAACGGATCTCTTCGCAGTATCATATCATGCAAATATTTATGTATATCTGTCATATTATGTGTATCATTGTATTCAACTAGAGGGAGAGAAAAAAAAAAGCATCTCAAATGATGAAATATTATAAATTAAATAAAATTTATTAGTTAAAAAATCAACTTTTTTGATCTTTTATAAACCCGTGCAATTTTTTTTAAAATTTATAAATTAATGTGAATTCACTTAAAATATATCTAATTTCATACATCTAATTATATATATATATATATATATATATATATATATATATATATATATATATATATATATATATATATATATTTATATTCAAATTTAATCAAATATTTGAAATTTGATTCATTTTTACAATTTAATCAGTTCAATGTTTATGTGATATAGACGGACTCTATTTAGTTCATTCTACTTGAATCTCTTTATTAAGTTTTAAGAACTAAACTAGAATGTTCATTATTTTCGGTCGACCGGTTAAATTAGCTAGCCTATTTTTTAAAATGGGGCCTACAACCCCTGCCCTTGCAATCTCTTAATTAAAGTTCAAATGAATTATTCTCAGTCCCTTAACATACGTCATTATATATATTTTTGTTTTTCTTTTGTTTAAAATTAAAAGATATGATCTTTCATTTTATTTTCGTTAAAATTGTAGTCATTTTATTCAATTTTGACGTTGGTCAAGAGATTTAACTAAAATTATATTTTAATTTAGTCCTTAAATCTATTTTTGACACAAATATAAACAAAAATTATATTTTTATGAGATTAAATAGTTCAGTTAATGCAGTTTTCTCACTTTATTTACTTTTAAACTTAAAAACCAAAAAAATTAAAACATGTATAAATATCTAAAAATTCAATTAAAATCATTAAGTCCTTAAATTTCATAACCATACAATTTACTTATACATATGAAAAATCTAAATTTAAACACTAAATTGAACTTTATTTTTTAGTGGCTTCCTTTGGCTTAATCAACTAACACCAAAACTTCCGGTAAAAAAAAAAACTAACACCAAAACCGGACGGAAGAGCTAATTTTTTTACCAAAACAGCAATAGATGACATTTAATTTTAAAATGCGGAAGACGGGTTATATACATGCGAGAGGCCTACGAGTAACGTGCTTTTTAAAATTTTAAATATTTATATTTTGTTAGAAATAATATTTAAATATCCACGTCATGATGGAGCCCATATGAAGAAAATATAGAGAGACGAGAGACACGCACACATGATATAAGAAACAGACGCAGGTGAAGCAGTGTGAGTGTGCTTTGTACCATACGAAGCACAAAGCCTTCTCTTCTGACGCAGACAAAACCCCTACTCTGCTCACTATCCGTATACATATATGTCAAGCTAGGCTTAGATTACCGGCAAACAGTATATAGTACAAGGCTAGCCACTTTTTTTAATAATTATTAAAAAAACTCTCGATAATTAAACTAAACTAATTAAGTTTTTTGAAGTTTTTAATACATTTTTTATTTTTCTTATATCAATATGATTTAGTTAGGGTGATCTAAACTTAATATATTTCAATAATTGATCCATGTTTTGTTATTATTTGTTCTTAAATATATCATGACTTGATTTTAAATATTATATATTCTGATTAATTTGTGTTATGTTATAATTTTTAAATCGTACCTCACAATTCAAAAAGTTTTCCCTCTCTGGCAAGTTTTTTCTATACATTTTTGCTAAAGTTTTTTCATCATTGTTCGTAGGTTGAGGATGAAAAAATGGTAGTTTTTGGCTCTGGAAAAATCACCAGTTTACCGTTCTTATATCTATATTTACAGTTGCGAAAGAAAGGTAGGGCTGTCGTCCCATCCCGATTTTGAAATGTATGAGACCAATGGATACCAAATAATCATTTTCAAGAAGATTAATTTTTTTAATAAGAAATTGAACCAAAACGACAAAAATAAAATAAAAAGTTGTATTTAATGTACTGTTTAGTCTAAAAAATAACTGAAACATGTTGAGTTTGACTAAATAAAATCGCCCCATTTAAACAATTTTTGATTCCGATGTTGTACATATATGTAATATTTTTTTATTTTCTTTTAATAAATTGTCTTTACGGTGAAGATTTGATTGTTTTATACTATGATGTTGTTTAGTATTTGAATGTGCAATTTTTTAATTTGAACAAGGCCGTTTAATTTTTATTTATGAGTATTTATGGTGGTGTCTTATTATTTTTACAACCAGTCAATGAACATTTGTTGTAATTTTTTTAATTATTATTTATTTTTTAATCATAAAATTTCCACATGATTAATGCATAATTGGTTTGTTACATTGATGATATGATGCAACAGTTATATTGAATTTTTTTTATATAAATCAATAGTGTTGCCGTTTTATTGAAGTATGTTTAGAATGCATTATGCTGTAGATATAAATTTCTAGAGTGAAAATACCGCTTGGAAATTTTCCTTATTAACATTCACAAGATTAATTTGCGTTGTTAAAATTTCTTACTTACATGTTTATTTTGTTGAATTTTTTTAAAATATATTATTTTATGTAGATGAGTTGTTCGATCTTATTTTTATTTTTAAATATTCTATATCAATTGATTTACTATGTATACTGAAGTTTGTATTTTTTTTAACCAAAGATGAAATTGACTACAATAATTTCAAACAAAACCACAAAAACAGTGGTAGCAATTTTAACAAATCAAGCTACTTGATAATTTAAAATGTGAGTCCAACTAAAGTTTTTAATAAATTTTTATTTTGATGTTTCATTTTGAAAAGATGAATTATTCGGTTCCATTTTGATTTTGATGATTTTAAATTTAGTATAATATAATTTTCACTAGAAATAATTTGTAGATGTTTATTATAATTTGAGATTCGAGATTTAATTATAATATCTGGGATTAAAAATTATGTGAAAAAAATGATCGTATTTGATTTAAAATATTTTTAGATTTATTTAATTTAGTGTAATAATTGTATGATAATTTATGGTCCGCGTGGTAGCATGCCCGGCTACATCATCATCCCTCTCCTCTTTATTTATTTCTTTTAATCTCTGTACTTACTTCCAACAGCATTTTTTTTTGTTCTCTTTTTCATTTTTTATCTGTCTTCATATTTGGATCGTTAGTTTTTCAGCAAAAGTTTATTTACCCCCTTCAATTTGGTATAAACTATCAATTAAGAACAAACTTATAATTTTGAACAAAAACATTTTAAAAATGGTTAATTTAGCTAATTTACCCTTTTGCTGAATTGATAAAAAATAATTAAAAAAGCTGAGCTGAGCTGACAATAAATTATTGAACCATTTAGATGAAAATGTAAAATAAGTCAAGAGGCTTATTTAAAAGTGTTTTTATTCAAAATGCCTCGTTTGAGGGCATTTTTATGTAAACCCACAAACTTGAATTTATTCAATCTTTTTTCCCAAATTGAAGGGGGGAAATTAATTTTGTTGGTTTCTTTTTTTATATCAATCCTACTAAATTTAACTCTGTTTTTCTTTTACAATTTTATCATCTAGCCATCAACTACATGAAATTCCAAGTAGATTAAATTCACTATGTCAAAATTGTTAAACTTATTAAATGAAATTCCCGTTTGAACCAAAGTTATTTGTATTTTAGAAAAATATGTACCAGGTTCTTCCACTACTAGTATATGAAATGGAGACTTATTTAAATGGTATCGATGGAATTAAAAGCTGCAATTTGGACTAATCCACAATTTTATACTATTAATTTAATTCAGACAAAGCACAGAAAATGTCATAGGAAATGGTCAAATAAGTGGGGCAGTTTATTAAGTCACTAGAGAATGTTTGTAACTTTGCTTCAACCAAAATTCTCATTCCAAAACCTTTACTCTTTACCTTATTATAAAAGTTGGATTTATTAAATAACAACAAATGTGGAAACTTTGTTCATATTCTAATAAATTTATTGAAGATGGTGTCATCTCAAATCATTAAATAAATATTAATTAATTATATTTTTTAAAATTTAAAATTTCTGTTGAATTACATTTCTACCCTATTATTTTACACCCTCCATTCCTCTTTATGTTTTAGACTAGATTTTTAATTACTATAATCTATTTGATTTTTAACTATATTATCTTGCAATTATATCATTATTTGCTATACATTATTTTGCCATTTTCCCCATTTCTACTTTAAAAAAAATTGCCCAACAAAAAATTTAAGTCAAAATGTCCAAATTCATTTCACCCCTTAAAATTGGTTTCAAATATCAAATAAAATCAGATTTGTATTTTTAGATATAAATACTTCTAAATGAAAGTTTTGGTTCGTTTCACCCTCTAAAAAATCCTAAAAAGGTTGGGATGATAAAGACTTCTGAATGGTTGCTATTTTAAGAGAATTGTCTTTTCTAGTTTGTGGAACCATGCACCAATAATATTTTGCCTTCTTAATTTTAATTTGTACATAATATTTTAATTATTGTCAGTCATATTAGCTAAGAGGATAAAACAAATTATAATTTTTGTTTTTGACAAAATGGTAATTAGATTAGCTCAACTATAATATAAAGTTTTTTTAAGGTGTTTTTGTCTAAAATCAGATGTTTAGCTTTGTTTGATCTTTATAGCAAGTTTGAGGAGCAAAATGAATGTTTATTGATTTTTATATACAAGAAACTCGTTAATCATTAGTTTGTTTTTTACTACTAATCGAATTTTAGTTTATTAATTCCTTATGAAGTGATGATGGTGATGATTAATCAAGGGAATCAAGTTCAATTAGAAAAGTGATCATCCATTTGGACTGCATTGAACTCGCAAACACGTGATAAATTTGATAGTGCTTGCAAACTCATGTTCCTTTAAAAATACTAATTGTGGATATATATATTACATAGTTTAAATTTCAATAAAAACACACTTTACATTTTAAAAATTATAATTCATTAATATTATTAAATATAAGATCAATCTTACTTATCTAAAATAACTTCATATTCGTACAATATTCTTTTATGAATAGCTTATAGATATTATTTGTTTATGAATAAACAGAAATAGAAACCAACTGAGGTAGTAATTTCATTCTATTTATATTATAGAGTGTCTCTTTTAGTGTGAAATAATATCCAAAAGAACTAATTAATTAATGACTCAAACTATTATTATATATATTTTAAGAATTATAATTCATTGAAAATATATTTTAAAAATGCATATATTATCAAATTTATATAGTATTTTTTTTATAATTGAGAAAGGGGGAGCACTTGTGCGAGGAATTTATACATGTATTGGCCATATATTTTTATTTTGTCTGACACTTAACCTCTTTAATGATGTTCATATATTGTGTAATCTTTTTTAAAAATTAATATTACTTATGTGTAAATAAAAATATTAATAATATTTTATTTATTGATAGATTGAAATAATTTTAAATTGAATTAATAACTTCAGTTAAATTTGAACCAATATCAACTAGATATTTTTTTCAAATTAATATTTAAACATACATTCTATTAAGTGATCTAAAGATTGAAAAAAGATTGAAAAAAATTAATAATTTTAGTTTAATAAGAATTTCATTGTATTAATTAATATTTAAATTAATATTTTAGTTTCATTTTTATGATTTTATTAGATTCTACAAAATTTACAAAATCATTTAAAATTGAAAGTACTTTTTATTTTAAAATTTGAAATTTAAACTTTATATTTTTATTAAATATTAAGGAAATTTTCAAATTTATATTTTACAGTTTTTAAAAATAAAATAAAATAAATAGTAAAGGTAAAATAATTTCAATTTTAAGTTCAAACTTATAACGTTTGACATTGATTTTTATAAAAATCCAAATAATATTAGGATATAATTGATAAAAATACAATAAGAAATTGAGGGACTAAACCGGAGTTTGTTTGGTCTGAACGACAACATTAACCCTTTTTGTGACATCAAAATCTAATATTTATTAGATTAAAGTTATAAGGACTCTATATTTAAGAATAAAGTTATAAAAATTTAATGCAGAAAGACAAATACATGAATTGAAATATGTATTTTGCATTAAAATTTAAAATTTGCCAAAATGTTACAAGACTACTTTTTTTTTTGATGAATAGATGAGATAAGATTTTAAATAATGTTTTTTAATTGTGTGTTTACATTGTAAGCATAACTTAATTGTTTTTCTAATTATGCTCTATATTTAACATCGGATTAATTACAAATTAAATCATAAATTTTAGAATGATTTGCAATTACAACACGAATTTTAAAATTTGACAATGTCAGTTTTCAACTTTTATTTTTTGACAAATCAAATCGAGCTAACAAACACTAACACACACATTGCAATATAACCACATGCTGTTATATGATTGGTCAGTATTTTAATTTGTTAAAAAAATAAAAGTTAATAATAGCTGACATTGTTAATTATCAAAATTCATATTAGAATTTCAAATCACAGTAAAATTTATGACTTAAATTAACCCTTTAACATATGCATTTAAATCCAAATACTACTTCTTTCACAATCTCCTTTCTTTTATCTTCATTTTTTATTTGTCATTTTAATTTAATTTATATCCCTGATAAATACCCTGAAAAGGAGTTGTACAAATTGAGTTGATAGTCTACCAAAAATATATTTATGGAAGATGTATGTCCAATGATAATAATTATGGTTGGATCGGTGTCTATGGAGGTGCCATAAGTTGGTCACGATAATTAAATGAAGCTGGCCCTCTCTATTTTCCTTCTTTCTCTATATTCATATGGTATCGTCTCACTCCAAACTATTTAATCTGTCATTCTCAACATTTAATTTTTACTTGTCTATCTAGTAAATAAGTAAATTGATCAAAATTCTAAAAAAAAAAAAAAGTAAATTGATCAAATTGCAGCTGTAATTGACATGGACAGTCACACAAGTAGCTAATACGACACCACTTTAATCTATCCAATTATAAACAAAAAAATCAGTATTTGTTTCCTTAAGAGGAATTTAAAATCACATACTACTATGATTCCAAAAACACTTATGTTTAGATTTTTTAAATTTGCTGGTATTTTTATTACTCACTCCGTTCTAAAATGGAAGATTATTTGAAAAAACATATAAACTAAAATAAATATAATCAAATTTTCCAAAATTATTTTTTTTATCTATTTTTTATTTTTTAAATATATAAATAATATAGTAATATTTTTTATTGGTGCATTTTGTATCAAATAAATTGAATAGTCTAATTGTTTTTACATTGGTATCAAAAATGATATTTATTTGATATGAAGTAATGATAATTCACTTGGAAATAACTATATACAGTCGACCCTCTAATAGTTAATATTCTATCAATTAATAATTTTAATAATTAATAGAAAATTGAGAGAACCAACTCCGTTCCACGTCGGGTAATTAATAATTCTATTATTTAATAATTATTAAAATTTAAAATATATTCTACATGAATATTAATTATTAGAGAGATTTTTTAAAGAAATATATAACAATTGATGATTTATTTGAGGCAATACTAACCTTAATTCATAAAATGGAAGTTAAAATACCATCAAATTATGACTTTCTTTTTCTTTTGAGAAATTTTAAAAAAAGTTATTAGATAAACAAATTAAAGTAAGTAAAGTATCTCTAGTATAAAAAATATTAAAAATTATTTTACTTATGAATATAACTTCTTAATAATTATTTTTTTAGTTTGATATCAATTGATATTTATTAAATTAAATATAAAATTATTTCTTTTAAATTGAGTGATTGTAAAGTGTATTTAGTTAGTTTTTTATAATATAATATTAATATTAGGTCTATTAATGTAGATGCTTTAAAATATCTTTTATAATTTTTTTTATATAAATTCAATAAATTAATAATTCTAATAATTAATAAATTTTTAATCCACCATGTGTATTAATTATCAGAGGGTCGACTGTATAGCTATTAGAGATGAATAAGATTTTTAATTTTTACACTATTTTACAAAAATAGAAGATGATTTACAATTTAGAACGCCAAAATAATAAAATAGCCTATCGATTGAAGGAAGAAATATCTTCAGAATCCAAATAATTAAAATTTAGAAATTAATGTAAAATTTAAGAATCCATTAATACTACTTGCAAGTAGTATAGTATTTAGGTGGATTTCCTTTCGTAGTTGGCGAATGATGATTAACAAAATTCCACTTATGAACTTTTGCTGGTGAGGCCAATATATGAATAGAACCACCAAAAAAGGAAAGAAATTGTTATGATTGCACATCCGAAAACAATCATATATTACAAAAAATAATGCATATAAAAATATTCAGTCCAAGGAATCAAGGAATTTTAGAAGAAAGCATATTAAAAGATGATAAATAAATAAAGGAATAATTATATATAAAAAAAATTATTTTTCACATTTGTAGTAATTTAAGCATGTATGGCGTATGTTAAAACGTAGCATAAAATGGCAATCTTTATTTTTTGATATTTTTGGACAAAAAATAATTTCTTCTTTACTAAACGATGTCATTTTTAACGATTTTAGCGGCTGAAACTAAACTCGATAATACTTCAAGAAATGAAATGTTGATTTTTCTTGTGCACATTTATTGAAATGTGTTTAAATTGTTACAAAGGTGAAAAGATTTTTTTTTTTAACAGATGACTCATAAATAAATGATAGTTAGGAGGACGACCGCCACCTTATTCTAGTTCCGACCCGAGGCCAATTGTTCTATTACATCTCAACACCTAGCAATAAAATGAAATTGTCATATATTTATAAAGAAAGTGATTGTTCAATTCTTTCTTATCTTCTTTGAAATCCAATATAATTGATTGACCCAAACGAAACATGATAGGATTTATGATTGGGAGCCACTTTGATTCATTAGAAATTTAGACATTGAAAAATCTTCAACTATAGCAATAACTTTTTAATTCATTTAATATCAGGAGACACTAACACTAGCTAGGGTTCAAGAATTATGAAAAGGAAATGGATTTAAAGATATTGGTTAGGAGAGTTGTATATCTCTTTATCGCCATTAAACTTAGATACAACACCCCCCTTTGGCATCCTCTAAAGGGCGTTTCGTATTACACGAGATAAATGGAGTCATAAAAGTTTTCGTTTGATGAATTATAGGTTTTTTATAAAATAATTATCATCGCTTCATTGTATTTTGACAATTGAATTTTTATTTTTACATCAATAAAAGAATGCTCTAATAATTCAGATTCGGAATTACTTACGTGATAATAATTCAAATTACATTAGTGATTCTTTTATCTTAATTGTTATAGTAATTTTTCATTGATATAAGAATAAAAGTTGGGTTATGAAAATATAACAAATAAAATAAGGGTAACAATTTTTTAAATACCTACAACCTAGGTTAATGATACGTTTGTATAAATCTTTTCAGTAATATTGTCTAAACATATACATAGAAATTATTAAAATAATAGTAATATAAGAAATGCATTGTATAATTGTGCTGGTAGCTCATCAGATTAACTGTGGATTTAATTAAAATAGAGATGAAAATTAATTTGGTGTAGTAGCAAGTGGAGGAGGGGTCAAGGGAAATGTTACGAGCCACTGAATTTGCCAAGGAGAAACACTATTTTTGTGGGAAACTTCCATTTTGTGTGGCTGACAGGAAGTTCCTACAAAATTCCAAAGTGATCCGGTGAAGAAACTGTTGGAGATGTGAATGAATCCCATATCTAATTGATCTTGTGCTGAAACAGATTACAAAATAACGAATTTATTCAAAAATGTTATTGGCTGAATTGCGGATCTTGTCGCTTTTTTTAAAACGCTTTGCGATTCTGTCTTTATATTGCAAGCAATCGTGTCACCATGTTGTTTTTAAAGTAAAACAACCACTCTCTCCGACAGACACGATATTGTGCTAATCGATCTATCACACTTCTTTAGGGATTGGAAATATAATAAGTGCCATTTAACCGACTAGACCAGCCAGCTGAATAATTAAATTGAACTGATAAATTCAATTCAAGTTAAATTTTAGTCTAGTTATATTCGATTTTTGACATATAAATTTTAGTTAAACTTTATTACAAACATAGGTGCAATAACCAAAATAAATAAAAAAGTAAACCGAATAGATTAAGTCACTTAAATTTATAAGAATTTCAGCTCAATTTTTTTGCTCGGTTTGAATTGAATGATCACCCTAAGTTGTACTAATAAAAGAGATTTGGTCCGTTAACAATTTTAGACTTCAAAGATATACAATTAGTAAATATTATATATTAAAATACTATTCATTTATATTAAGCAAGTGACAATTAATCTAAAAAAATATTAGGAATATGAATAGAAAAATTCAAATGACATAATAAAAGTTATAAAAATTAGGTTTAGTAGCATAAAAAAATCACGAATTTTAGCGAGTTCTGCAAATTTAACATGATGACGAAACTTTAATTTCGGCAAATTAATACATGAATTATCAGTTTTTTACAATTCTAAACACCGGGCAATTTTTCGTCAGAAAAATGCTAACCGGACAACAGAGTAACCACTGTTTCGTCGTCCACATCAGCATATTTCTTACGAAAAATTGTTCAGTGTTAAAATTTTAAAATTCTAAAGTTCCAAATCTGACAAAATTAAAAATTCGTGTCAAATTTATAAAAAATGCTAAAATTTATGATTTTTTACGCTAATGAGCTTAAAAATTATGCAAGATGACACTCTCTCATTTCCATGGAGTTTCCCACACACAAATGAGCAAGAGATGTTCAATATATCTTTTATTTTCTAAAAATTTCAACGTTGAACATAAGTGGAATCTTTGATTATCATCACCACCTATCTTGTTCATCAACCAATTTTTAATGTTTTCATTATGGAATAGGTTTAAAATGACTTTGAGTTGACAATTCATGTCTAACCCACTCAGTTTATTTCACCGATCTAATAACTAGCTAGCTAGCTCATCAATGAGATATTTTAATTATCCTATAAAATCTTTATCTTCGGAAAACAAAATCTCATGCCTCACTTCAGCAGTAACTAATCTATTTAAGTTTGGAAAATTGAAGAAACAAAAAATATTAAACGTGCATATATTCCTTGGCAATCAGATACCATTTCCTCTCTCTCATTTTTTCTCTTTGTATAACTTTCAACAAACCTAGTTGCATTTAAACGTGTAAATGAACCGAGTCGAACCGAATTTTAAAGTGTTTATGTTCGGCTTGTTTGGCGAATAAGGTGTTTATATTCAGTTTATGTTCGACTCATTTAAAAATTATTTATTAATTTAGAATTTTTAATTATGCTGCACATTTATGATAAGCCATGCTTTATTTATAGTAATTTTTTTAAATTTAAAAAGTTGTTTACTCATTTAACTAGATTCGTATATGCATCTAATATTTTTTTTTGATTGATGCATGTCGTTTTTTGATGGAATATTAGATAGCCGAAATGTTCGTTTTGATAATTTATTTTTATGTTTATTTATTTAAACAAACTGTACATGAACATAGTGTTGCTCAACTCGTTTATGTTCACACAAACTACTTATATATGAGCCCGCAATTGTTCGCGACCCACATCGTGTATAAGATGGATCAATTACAAGTTTGTGTCCTCGGCTCGTATACGAGATCGATAAAGAGTTCGCGAACCGGCTTGTATTGAAAATCGATTAAGAGTTCGCGAACTATCTTGGAGTTAAATTGAATTTTTTTTAATTTATTAAACTACATAGTTGTAGATCGTGTCTCTTTGTTTTGCGGTTCGTGTTTGTTTGTTGTTAAATGAGTCGAGTTAGTGTTCATTTATTTCGCTGTTAAAAAAACGAGTTCGCAAACGAGTTCGTTGGTATTTCCATGAACACATTATTCATATAATAAACCAAACATGACCATCTCAAAGTTTGGTTCGGCTCGATTCAATTACAGTCCTAATCTATAATACAGCAAATAATTTGTCTGAGCTTCATGAATCACAGTTTTATCTACTACCAACAGGGCCACCATTACTTGTGTATAGCTTGATCATCTAAACTAAAAAAAAGTGCGACTTATCTCGCAGTCACATAAATGAGCTAAAAGACATGGACATGTATAGATATTATGGTAGCTCCAATTTCCAATGATATCATCACTCGAGGGCAATTATGGTAACAAAATCAATTTTATGTAAATTACGAAATTACCCCATTGGTTAGAAGTTTGAACAAGAAGGGAAGCTTTATGCAAGAAACGAAAATCGATAAATGAAAAAGTGCAACTAAAAAAAGCAACACAACAAAGGGCAAAAGCAGCAATAATTCACAGCACATAACCCCAAAATTACAAAAGAAACACAGTACACACTAATTGCATACTCATTTTTTTTAAATTAAATAAATTATTTTTAATTTTTTTAATCAATTAAATCTTCAAACCGTCTTAATTTAGATCAATTAATTTTTAATATATCTATATCTCAAATGTGAAGTTATTTGACCTCCAAAAAAACAAATTAGAAAATCTAATTGATTAAAGTAATGTATTTGATTTCGAAACACATGTTTGAAGATTTGATTAAATAAAAAAATTAAAAATGATTTATTTGATTTGAGATACAAATTCGAGAATTTAATTGATCTTTATTTATTTTCATTTTATTAAAATAATCCATCAAATGTCAATTAACTATTTGAAAAAACTATTTAAATGTAAAAGAAAAAGATTAATAGAATAAACAAAAAGAGTTTTAGAACAGCCAAAAAGAGTCCAATCCATTAAAATGGTGGGCCGTACGCCGCCGGTGGAGGAGAGAGCGCCGTACGAAAATGGAGTAATTATGTAGTGAAAGGGGTCTATTGGTAGATAAAATATTTAGGATTGGACATTTTAGATTATCTTTTTCTTTAGGGCATTTTTATAATTAAATTTTAGGGAGAAGAGAAGCTTTATATTTGATTGGTTGCAGAGAGCTGAGGACAGATTGTGAGCAGCAATTAGGTGGGTTTATTTTTATTGTCAGGCTGTATCCATTTATTTTCAATCAAATCAAATATTAATTGCAGTGTAAAGTTTCAATTTCTGCCATAAAATACATAGAAAATTCTGAAAAGTTGTACTTAAATGAAAACATACTCTTTGGGCTCGGCAGTGAAATCTTCGGTTACAAATATTTGGGCTCATACTGGGCTTAAAAGTCCGGCTAGGCTTTTCGATGTTGTTTGCATGGAGTAAGGGAAAGTTTACGAAGATAACTTAGGCCCCATTTGGTTGGTTTAATAGTAATTTCCGAAAATATAATTTCTAAAAAGTTAATTTCACAAAAAGTTTGATAAAATTGTTTGTTTTAATTTTTACTTCACAGAAAGTACGAAACTGATTTTAATTAATATATTATTATTTTAATTGAAAGACAAAAATATCCTTTGATAATTTTTAAATTGTTAAATAAACAAGTGTTGTCTTTTTTTTTTTTAAATTGAGCAATAAATATTTTAATTATCACTTATTAACTTGTATCTTACGATTCAAGTGCTATTGAAGAGAGTTTTTAATTATCGCTTATTAACATATTTATTTTTTTTATAAATAAGATTTAGAAAATAAAACAGGTATATTTTTTGAAATAAACAAAAAAAATTTTATATGAGTTTTAGAAAAATATAAAAAAATAGTTAAGAATAAATTAAAAAAATACCATAAAAGTGCTAGGAAAGTTTTATTTATCTAGGTTTTACTAGGGAAGTTGCTTGCCTAAATACAAGGAAATTACTTGCCTAGTTAAAGGGAAGTTAAATATCGAACTTTCCGGGAACTAAAGTGCATAAATTGAAATAATTAAAAAATATTTGCTACTTTTCGATAAGTATAATTTTCCTAGCCTATTTACCACGACCAAACGAGGCTTAATCTTTTTAAAAAAGATTATTCAAAATTATTTTTGTTTTTGTAGACTATAATTTCAATTTGTAACTAATTTTTTTTCACTTTAGGCAATTTGTATTAGAGATGTACAATATGCATCATATGTATACTTATAATGTAAGAAACAATATTTCTCTGATGTATCTAATATGTATCACGATGTATTTTTTATAGGCAAAAATAAAGCATAAAAAATTGAGGATTTTATTTTAAATAAAGTTGAATTTTCAAATTTAAAATTTATTTCTATAAAAGAGTTATTTTTTTGAATGGGTGTGTGGTTTTCTCTAAGGTAAGGATGTGCATTTGGAATGTTGATTTGGTACTAGGTAGCCAATGGAAGGGATCTTCTAATCAATTCAAAGACAAAAATATTAAAATATGTGCAAAAAACATTATTAGTTAAATAAATAATAATTAAAATATGTATAAATTATTGAATGAATTGTGATACATCCATTAAATGTTTTTAATTATTTGTAAATGAAATCTATATTAATTTATCTAATTAATATAGTAAGTCTACTGTTCTCTCCGGCCCATAATATTTATCGCATTTAAAATTCTTTTTTATCCATAATATTTGTGGCTTTAGAGTTTCAAGAAAATATTTATTACTATTTTTTTCAAATATAACCTTAACAATAAATAACTTAATAAGACTAAAAGAACTAGTCAAACATAAAAAAATAGTAATTAGTATGAACAATTTAATAAAAATATTTATAAATCAAGATATATTTATCATTTTCTTAATCTATAGGAAATGGCCACATGCAACAAATATTATAGACCGGAGAAAGTACAAATTACTCTACCAATTTATTCGTTTGCAAACAAAACAGCAGCACTTCCACACAAATATAAAACCAATGTAAGGTATTAGTTATATGAAGACTAAGCTTGCATACTACATAGTGCATACACATACATCTAGGTAACAAAATAATATACAAAACGCTCCCTAACAATATAGCTGAATGATGAAATCGAACCACCTACTAGTTTTAAGTAAAAAAAACATACAAATATGTGGCACACTCCCCATAATTCAAATCCCTAATCGAAAACCAAAAGTGCATTTGCTAGCTCTAACTAAGAGTCTCAATTCTATATCCCCTGAATGAATCATTTCAACAAAATCACAACCAAAAATAAGATGAAAATCGTCCAAGAGTAGAAATTCACTTGTACGCATGAATTACCTGCAAAAGAAAGACAGCAATATAAGAATGTTAGGAACGGGAAGCTATCATTCGATGGAAGATTTTGTTCGTGATCATTAGGATGATGGCGCGATCAACAAAAACATACTCTTAACTAAAAAGAAGAAGTACGAACGATTGCTCGAACTAAAAGCCTTACCTTGACTACTACTCTCGGTCAGCACAGGTGGTGAAGAACCTGATCCATTCGACAATGAAATCCCAAGATTTGCACAGTCCATTCCGATTGAACCTTTTGAACCAATGTCATCGATCAAACATATGAATTTTGCATCAGCAAACATGGTTTCGTATCTAGGCATATTGATTGAAATATAAACGAGCTAGTTCGTAAATCACAAGCATGTCTTACATTCTTTGAAGCATGGAAATGCAGAGACATTGAGAAGGTTATTGTATCCGACTGCACATTCGCAAGCGTAAGTGAATGGGGATGTCTTGTTGCAAGAACCGCCTCCACAGTCTGTCCAAAAGCAGGCTGCAACAAACAACAAACAGAAAGATCGGTTATTTATAACGATTGCTATAAAATCGACGGCATGAAATCGCAGTAGCAACAATGCTTACGGTCAAAAACTGATCCATTAGATTTGCTTGATTTATCTTGAACCGGTGAAGGTGCTGCCGAGCACGAGAAATCCATCGTACCTGTCTCAATTCGTAATCAATCATGACAAATGTTAACAAACAATTTTTGACAGAAACATAACTCCATCAATTTTCAAAGTTTAATATTTGTTAAAGATACCCACAACCTAATCTTTGACTTAATAAAGGTAAAATATCACAATCAAACCTTGACAAATGCTAATTTAATCTCTTAAGTAAATCCTAACACGACAAGAATCTTAATCTTTGGACATATACCCTTTATTTCCATTCTGATTCCATATTTAGATAATACGTTTATAGCTTCTTAAATAAATTCTTTATCAATTTTTTCTGGAAGAATATTTCATAGTTCCTTTTCAACACAAGATCCAATATAATTTTGACTTTAATGGATACCTAATTTAGCATTCTGCAGGTATAATTTAAACTACTCCTCTAATAAACTTCTACAAATCAATACATAATTTAAAGTCCTAGGTAGCACGGACGCATACACAGGAAAACAGGGCACTTGGACATGGCGAAACTGTGTTATTTTAAGGTTTTCTAAGTAAAGAAAATAGAGTTTTGTATTTGAAACATCAAGTGTCCGACACGTTTTTGAAACCGGACAAGTTGATTGAAATTTTGAATGAAGCGTCCGTGCTATTGTAAAGTAACAGAAAAACAGAATCTCAATTACAATACACATAATTTTTGACTAATTGATTATGATTTTAAACAGTTAAAGGGAACTTACAGTTAGGTATTATGCAAGGAAGAAATTTGAGAGCATCATCATGATCAGACCGAGTCTGCTTCCAACCAGAATCACATTCACATTCATAAAAGAAACTAACATTTTGAGATGCCTTACATGTTCCTCTTCCACACTCCACTTTTTTGCATACATCATCTGTCATTTTTACACAACAAAATTAAAAAATAAATACAATTTCATAATCTAAAAACAAAATCTAATTTTAGCACCAAAACCAATCATATAAGATTAAAAAAAAAATGGAACAAACCAAAGAGAGGGGACAAAAGTGGAGCTAAAAAGTCAGATGTTGCAGTCATAGGTTGAAGAAGAAGAACTGTTGCTATAAAACATGACATGTAACTGATCATATAAGCCATCTTTTTATCTATTAAAACAAAAAATTGCTTAACTGAGCTGCTGAGTATTAAGTGGTTGCTTTGAAACGAATTTGTGGATTGAATTTTAAAAAGGAAAATTTTCAAATTTAATGGTGTTTAATGAAAAAGAGGTTAACGTGGCTGACTTAAAAAACGACACATTTTTAGGCAGGGTTGGTGGTAGTTGGTTTTTAAATCCTTAAAACCTCTGAACCCTCCTTTTGCATGAGCACGCAGGTGCTGGATTTTATGTTCTTATTAGATTATTAAAATATGTGTGAAATTGTGTACTTCAAAACTAATTAATACTCCCTCCGTCCCGTTTAAGAAGTCCCAGATTCTATTTTTGGATGTCTCATTTAAAAAGTCCCATTACTATTTTTAAAATATTTTTCTATTAAATACCCCATTTCACCCCTTATTTTAGTTATCTTAAAAGAGTCCTATGGAAAATTCCACTATCATTAATAGGGGCAAACATGAAAAAACATAAAAAGACAAGAATAATTAATGTTTTCTTAATCTGTGTGTAAAGTCAAATGAGACTTCTAAAATGGGACGGAGGGAGTAAAAATTAATGCAATTGTTTAGAGGAGTGTTTATAATTAATTATACCATGTATTATTGTGCCATGATATATTTATAACAAGTCAATGAATAATTAAAAAATTAATTATTATTTTTGTTATTAACACACTATTATTTTATTGCATAAATAATATGACGCAATAATTATATAGAATAATTTTTTTATTTAGATTTGGTTACGAGATATCGTCTAAAAGAAATTGTTTAAAAACAATAACGAAAATTATGTGTCATGATTTTTTTCAAATTTTCTACGCTAGTGTTAAAACTTTTAATTTTTTAACACTAATAGTTTAATTTTACAAAATGATTAATAAATGGCTTTGACTGTTTCAAAACTAATGGCATGCTAAAAAATAGAAATAACTCATTTTTATGTAAATTTATAAGGCATAATAAAACAAAATTATGACTATATGCAATTATAGACTTATATAAAATTAAAATATCAAACCATGTCAATAAATTTAAAAATTATTTTCAGTCTTATTAATCATCTGATGGTTAGAAAGAAAACCATAATACTCATTTGATAACATTAAAATTTAAAATAAATTTAAAAGAAATAAATTTACATACTAAAACATATTTTAAAAAAAAAAGTTGAGAACTGTTAGTGAAATTAATCCAAACGAATAAGAAATGAGCAAACTTTTGAATTAACCGGTTTTCAAATATTTTAATTTAATTAAAGCTTATTTAAGTCTATAGTTACATTTCAAGAAAAAAGTATGTAGCTATGATTTAGAGTTCGGGAAGTATCAATAAATTACACCCTCCATTTTTTTTAGTTGTCATTTTAAACTAATATATTTATCTATTAATAGTTGTCATTTTAAAAAAATTTATGTGATTTTTACGATAATCTTTCAACTTTAATTTTTTTATTAAATCACTTCATTAAATGTTAATTCAATTTTCAAAGTTAAATTATTCAATAGTATCATTAAAAATTTTATTTTTAAAATTAATTTTTTAATAGTGAAATTTATAAATAGAATTAAATAATTTTTATGCCTGTAATTTATAATAAGAGGATTATATTTTTTAATTCTAACAATTTTTTTAAAAGTGACAATTAAAAAATGGAAGGATTAGTAAATTAGGTCACGCGCTTCATGGCCTAAACTTCTGAATTTTTGCGAGACCTTTAATTAATGGCTAAGAAGCACGGAAACTTCGACAAAGTTGCGTTTCCCGTTTCAGAAACGTTTCGGAAACCGGAAACTCTTGGACACCCGTACGAAACGTTTCGGGCCGTTTCTGTAAATAATAAAAATTAAAATTTGTAAAAAAAATTAAAATTATTAGCCACAAATAAAAAAATCTAACTAGTTATCCATAAATTTTACATTCGCATTGCACACAATACATCAAATATACTTATTTGTGTTGAATTATATTATATTTTTTATATATTTATAAAATTTTAAATATTTAGTGTATTAAAATGAATTATTTTATTAATTATCATAAATATTTAAATAATATTTTTATAAATATATCCCTATATTTTTATTATTTACACGTTTCCCCCACGTTTCGTGTCCTTCATTTTGAAAAACTTTCGTTTTCCCGTGTCCGTTTCGTATCGTTTCCGTTTCCCGTTTCCGTTTCCGTGCTACTTAGATTAATGGCTATGGTATGGTTGACAAATGTGTTCCCATTCTACACAAAGTTAGAGAATTTGTAAACGTAAGTGGATGGATTTCAATAAATGAAACTCATTGACTATTTTTGCATTCTCTTTTTCATATGGATGGACCAAATTTAACAGCAAACTCATACTAACAGTTACTTGCGTTTCAAATGCACTACACAGTTTCTAGTAGACCTGTTCATGGCTTTGAGTAGCCGTCCCGCCCGTCTGGGCCTGTTTTTTTAAGACCGGATTTAGACACCAATTTTTAGTTCAAAGTCCGACACCAACCCGAGTCCGAGTCCGAAAAAAGCTCAATTTTTATGGGCGAGTTCGGACTTTTAATATTATAAAAAACAAGGTAAGTCCGCCTAAACCCGACACGAGCCCGAAAAAAGCTCAATTTTTATGGGCGAGTTCGGACTTTTAATATTGTAAAAAACAATATAAACCCGTCCAAATTCGGCCCGAACCTGTAAAAATAGTTCATCAAGGCCGGGCTGGGTAGTATATTTAAAGCGCGAACCCGTAAAAATAGTTCATCAAGGCCGGGCTGGGTAGTATATTTAAAGCCCGAACCGGACTTGGACAGGTTTGAACTTGCCTTTAAAAAAGTCAAATCCGCCTAAGTCCGTCCCGGATCCACCCAAACCGGGTCCATAAACAGGTTTAGTTTGTAGTGATAGACTATAATAATTACCCATACACATACTATAAAAATTATTAAATTTTATATAAATAATAAAAATAATTTTATATAAATATATTAAAAAGCCTATATATTAATAGATGATACCTCCATTCTACTAACTAAAACAAAAGGTAATAATAAAAATATTTTTAAAATTGTCATTGAAATTTGTAATGAATAAATATTTTAAAATAAAAAAACTTCAAAAGAAGACAATTAAAAAGGAACATAGAGAGTAGTAAATTTATTTCATTTGCCATAAAAATTATTAGAATTTTAGGTTAAATAAATAAAAATTGAATATAATTTATAAGAATTAATATTAAATTAGTTCATAGTCAATAATTCATTAATTGAGATTTCATTCGTCGTAATACAAATTATTTTATTTTTATCACAAATTTTAGACAATTATTTATCATTTAAATAATTAACTGACATATGTACTCTTATTAATTATAGTACAATGTATTAAAAAAATATAAACAAATACGGAAAACATAAAAAAATTATTATATTAAATAATGTAAATGTAATATTTTCTTTAAAAATTAACTAATTTTAACTAGATAATTTACTCTTTTATATTTTTATTTGTTGTAGAACATTTAATAATTTAAAACGGAGAGATTAAGTAATTTTTGTTAAGAGATTTAAAAAGAAATATTCTTTTATATTCATAAAAAAAATCTTTTTTTTAGAATTACAAAGCATGGAGCTATCAAATATGACCATTTTCATGTATCAATGCTGATTAATGAAGTAATATTTTCATTCATCACTTGCTTGTGAATGTATGATTGAAATTGAACCCAATTTTTTGGGTAACCGACCCTTTCAATTAGTCGTTATCATTGGATCAAAATTGTGGATTGACAACTAAGAAATTTTGATCATATATCATTTTCTTCATCTCCGTGTACACATTATCAAATCAATAACTTTTTTTTTGTTAGAGCCAAACTAGCAATTTTTGCCGATTCTTCCTCCCATGGCATCAGTAAAAATTCTCGAGGCTTGTCAAGTTCCACCGAGTTTCGATTCGCCTGACTCAGCTAAAGAATTCTCTCTACCACTCACTTTTTTCGACTTGTTTTGGTTAAGATTCCCGCCAGTTGAGCGCCTTTACTTCTACCAACTCACTAACTCGACCCCTGATTTCTTCAACTCGGTGATTTTGCCCAAACTCAAACACTCTCTTTCTCTCACTCTCCTCCACTTCCTCCCCCTCGCCGGCCGCCTCACTTGGCCGCCAAACTATCCTAAACCTATCATTCTCTACACCCCAATCGATGGTCTTCCACTCACCGTCGCCGAATCCGACGCAGACTTCGACCGTCTGTCGAGTAATGAAATGATTGATGCCACTGAGTCACATCCTTACGTCCCCGAGTTGCCTATATCTGAAACTATATCAGCCATAATTGCTCTGCAGATCACTTTATTTCCTAAAAAAGGGTTCACCATCGGCTACTGTATCAACCACGCAGTTCTTGACGGTAAAAGTATAACCATGTTCATGAAAGCCTGGTCTTATATATGCAAAAATGGAAACCCTAATTTATCACCCGAGTTAGCACCGATTTACGATCGAAGCATAATCAGAGACGACCCATCAGAGCTTGGAACATTATTCCTAACTCAATGGGAAATTCTAACTGAGTCAGAATCAGCAAAAAACCCTCGAAGCTTACAGGTTTTACCTTACGTAGGAGTTGCACGGAACAAAGTCCGGTCCACATTCGAGTTAACTCGTGAAAACATAAATAAACTCAAGAAAACGGTGTCGTCTAGTTCATATTCTTTTTCAACTTTTGTTATTACGTGTGCTTACATATCAGTTTGCATGGTAAAAGCAAGAGGCGAACTAGAAGATAAAAACAGAAGGGTCTGGTTCGCATTTTCAGTGGATTGCCGGAGCCGCTTAGAACCTCCGGTTCCGGCGAATTACTTCGGCAACTGTATAGCTCCACGTGATTTCATAACAAAAGCGGAGGATTTTACGGCAGAAAACGGAGTCTGTGAGATAGCGGAGCGGGTAAGTGGTATGATTAAAGGGCTAGAGAACGGTGTTCTTGACGGAATGGATGAGACTTTAATGACGATGAAGAGTGTAGAGGCGGTGCAGATGATTTCGGTGGCTGGGTCGACGACGTTTCAGGTTTATGGGTGTGATTTTGGGTGGGGGAAGCCGAAGAAAGTGGATATAACTTCCATTGATCGGACCGGAGCTGTTGCAATTAATGAGAGTAGAGATGGTAATGGCGGAGTTGAAATTGGATTAGCGTTGCCCATTAATGAAATGGAAGCTTTTTCTTTACTGTTTGTTGATGGCCTTAAACATCTTTAATAACGTTAGAAATAATTAATAAAAATTCATTCATGAACAATACTTCGCAAATGTTATGCTAATTGGAAATAATTGTATAATCCTTTAATTAATAAAAATTTCACTCGTAGTGTTTGAACTTTCTTTAATTTCCTGCTTTGATGTTTGAATCTTTCTAAATTTTCTTTTGATGCTATATCTTTTTAATTTTTCTATTATAATACAATAAATTTTATGTTTTTTGATTATTGTTGTAATTTTTCAAAATATAATAAACAAGTGCTTTTAATTAGCTAATAGATAACAATAATGCATTTTATTTAAATTGAAATGTTAAGCCATATCAACAAATTTAATATTTTTGGCCTTATTAATAATTTGGTGATCGAAAAATGACTAAAGAACTCCTTTGAGACAGTTTTTAAAAGTTAAAATACTAACAAAAGAAAAAATTCAAGCTCTAAAATTAGAAGATCTGAAAAAGTTCAGATTCTTTTTAGTATTGTTCCTATGATTTTTATTGGTGATTTTTTTTTGTATGCGAACTTAATTTTATTATAATCAACTATTTTTCAGTATAATTTCAAAAAAACGTTTTTAGAGTTCGAAGAAATTTATTGTATAGGACGAGTTTAAATAGATTCGAATAGAATTTTTCTTCTTTTTTCTTTCTTCTCTTCTTTATTTTATGGGAACTAAAAGATTTCACTTCTATTCCAATAGTGATTCGAACTGAGGATCCTTCGGTTTTAGATATTCGAATCGGACTTAAATTTACATATAAAAAGATTGAGTCTGTCTTAATTCGGCCCGAACCAGCCAAAACACAGCCCATAATTGATATAGTTTTGGGTAAGGCATAATAGGTCTAATGCCTTAAAAACTCCCGACCTTTTAACCCTTTTTCAATCATACCCTGACGTTGAAAATTTGTCGATTTTATCTTATTTTTTATTTTTATGTTTCAATTGTACCCTGAAATATTAAATAAACGTCTTTTTTATTTGGAAAAAATTTAAAAACATTCTCCATGTCTAGCATATATTAATTGTATATTTTTAAAATTTATTTAAATTTAGTTAAATTAATTAAGAATTTAAATTAGTGTTAATTTGATTATACATTTTAGTTAGTTTTTAAAAATAAAGGATTTATTTGTACATTTTTGAATAAAAAATAATTTAATTTCATCTTTACATTTAGTTAATTGAATGATTTCATCATTTAAATAAAAAAATTAACAAAAATATAAAAATTGGGATACAAGTGAAAACGGAAAATTTAAAAGTGGATAAAATTGACTATTTTTTAATTTTGAGGTGGAATTGAAAAAAAGTGTAAAGATGAGGGGTTTTTGAGTGATTAGACCGGCATAATAAATGTGAATTGATTGATGAGGGACGAACGAAGGCTGGTAGGAGGACTATTTCTTGTGTACATTGACATCACCAAATAAACTTGAAAACTCTTTGGACTATTATTTTGGACCACTACATTCGGACTATGTCATTTATATCTGTCCCCAACTCTAAAACGTACCGCAACCAATGATGCGTTAGTTATGTGAAAAAATTAATAATAAAAATATTAAATAATAATTAAGAAAATTTCTATCGCAAATGTCTATTGGCTTGTTGTAAATATGACATGACACAACCAATATATAAGATAAACACTAACCTAAATTTTATCCGCCATTTATCACTTAACTTTTAATTAAAAATAACACTAAGCTTTAACTTTTAATTAAAAATAACACTAAGCTTTTTTCACCAATCATATGCTAACACAATTAGTAAATAATGCAACAATATATCTATTTAAAAAAATTAATATGCATATATACACATCAACATGGGCGGAATCAGCACATTGCATAAAGGGGCCTTGGCCCCATCAATCTTAGTTTCAAAAGAAGTCCTTAAACAGACATACAAGATAAAAATGTATATTCAAGCCTTATATTTATATTTTTTAATAAACAAAATACCATCACTCCACTCCATTTATATAAATTCGGCTAATGACAAATGAATACAATTGTTGAATAACCATTTATCATTCAGGACCCTCAAATTTATTTATTTAAATAACAGTTTACTATTTTTATAATGAGTATAAAACTATGAGCTTACTCCCTATTACATAGCGTATATGATCCATTAAACCTCATATAAAAAACCCATTCAATTCCAGTTCAATCGGTTGAGTAAATTAAAGCTTAAAAAATAATTTTTGAATGCGGTTTATGGTCTAACCGGTAGAACCGTAGATTTAACTTCTGGTTCAATCAGGCCAACCATCGTTTAACTGTCAGATTAGTTCAGATCAACTTGTTTAATCCAGTTGAACTGAATTTTTAATTTTTAAAATTATTTGAACTGGATAATTTATCGGTTTCAAATTCTACCGGTTCAAGCAGCTGTTCCAGTGCTATTTTTTTAATCATTGCTTATTTCATTTCCTATAATAATAATAAAAACTATTCACTTAATTTCATACCAATATGTAATCACATAATTGATGGCATATTATGACATATTAACATTTGTTAGCAGACATTAACAGAATGTCTTTGCAAGGATATGTACTGTTTTCACATGATCAACAATTATAATCTATTGGGCAGATCTATTGAGGACCCACCTAATTAAGAGATAATCAGAAATATGTATCAATATCAAATAAATTAAATGGATTTAATTGTTGCTTAACATTATACCGAGCTATATTAATTGTTTTAAATTTTTAATTATTGAAATTAATGAAGATGCAACAATATTTATCAAATTAAATTTCTGTGCGCACAAATTTGATGAGATCATGGGGCTAATATGGCATCAGAGATCAATTTGACAAGAGTACTCAAGAACCAATAGTTTTTCTCGAACATGCTACCAATAATATTCAACATCAACATGTTAAACTTGCATATACATATTTCTATTGTTTTTTTATGTATTTATTTTATGTTAGAACAATTTTAATAGATTGCTGAACAAAGATGCCGAAGTTAAATGAGAAACTTGAAGTACCACACGGGAAGTTTTAAGTTTACATGTTTTACATGTTTTTTAAATGGCCAAATCCATTTTGAGACCATTATTAAAAATATTGATGGGAATAATCGATTTTATATAGGTGAAAATGTGACAATCTACATATTTATGAGAGTGTTTAGATTCAACCATTACCTAATAACTAGAACCATTTGATAGGTGGTTGAGCTTTTACACTTATAAACTCATGTATATTTGTTCTCCTAAGTAACGTGGGATTATCTTTAACACTGCCCCTCAAGTGCAACCGGGCCTGTACATCCGATTGTCACTTGAAGTTGACTCCCCTTGAAATTGAAATCTTTTGATTTAACAAGTAGCGGCAACACCGGACCAGGCCGCTGGGACTGAATATCCAAACGGACAATCGGCAAATTAAGAACCTGGGCCAGACCTGCTCTGATACCATATTATAAATATTGGTGGGATTAATTGATTTTATATTGGTGAGAATGTGACAACCCACATACTTATGAAAATATTTAGGTTCAACCATTACCTAATTAACTAGAACTAGTTGATAAATGGTTGAACCTTTACACTAATATATAAACTCATTTTGTTCTGCTAAATAATGTGGGATTATCTTTAACAACCACTATATCTTCACCGTTTCATTTATCTAGTCATTTTTTATTTTATCTTTATCTAAATTTTATTTTAAATTTATTTTAAATTTCTAAATTCCTTTTTTTGGATGGAAAAGGAACGTGCATTACACTCATTATAGAATGCGTGTGATGCCGAACTTAAAGAAGGACCATATAAGTAAAATTTGAAAGTTCAAAGACTATACAAACAAACATTTAAAAGAACAAGGACTTATTAAATAAAAAAACTTAACTTATTAACTCAAATTTATTTTATTATTTTTTACGTGATAATGATAATGGAAACTGAATATACTATGAGTAATTCCGTCAAAAAAAACCTATTAGAGCAAATTTTTAAAATGCATGAATCCAATGACTATAAAGTTTTAGAAAAACACTAAATAAATAAAAGAAATAATCTATTTTCAAGTCCCTAAACTATACTTGTTTTGTTCATGTAGTCCTTAAACGATATTTTGTCCTTATCTGGTTCTTCAACTAAGCAAAAATGCATTTTTAAGTCCCTGAATGATAAAAACGACGTCGTTTCGTTATTTTAAAAAATGCAAATTGATACTCTAAACGACGTCGTTTTTGGTAGTCAGGGATTGAAAAATGATTTTTCGCAGTTGAAGGATCATATAAGAATAAAAAATAATTTAAGGACCATATAAATAAAACATGTATAGTTTAAGGATCTGAAAATGAGTTTTTTTTTTAAATAAAAATATGAAAGTATAAAGTTTTCAAGATGGGATTACTAATAAAATTGAATTACCGAATTGAACTTGCAATTTGGTTTGTTTGTTTTTATACTATTCTAGATATAAAGTACTTTTATTTAAATTTTGGTATAAATCGAAAGAAAAATCAAACCAAATAAGAAAAACAATAGAAATAATTGATGTTTATAGAAGGGAAATAAAAAGGACAAAAACTAAAGAATTGGTGTTTCCCTAAACCAAACACCGAATTAAAGGGAGAAAGCATGCATGTAAAACATACCATGTGATTGCCAACTCTTCTTTTAATCTTTTAAAAAAGTTTTCTAATAACTCCCTAATCATTTATCTATGAAATAGGTAAGACGGCCAAATACCATTTATACAAGAGTTTTTCACAAAAATAACCAATTTTGTCAATTTCTTTGATTAGAAACAATTTTCAAAATGACAAATAACCATTTCTTTTATCATTTTTCAACATATATAATCATTTTTTTGACTCAATAGTCTAAGGTGAATTTCTCTTGTAAAAATTTCATTACTTTCTAAGGTGAACTTCACCTGTAAAATTTTCATTACTTACGCTTGAACTCTAAAGTCCACTCACATATGAATCAGGTACAAAAAGATTTTTTTTTTTTGCATATAAAAAAACAAAAAAATAATGCCCCTTATTAATTAGAAAAAACTATAAGTCCATATGCCCAACGATGAGGCCAAATTGATTGAAGTTTAACTATGAAAATAACTTATTGGTGTTTCAAAATTAAAACGAAATTGTTCTCCATTTTCATAAGATCAACTACTTTTCATCGGATGTTCATATGATGAAACACTATTTTTTTTCTTCCAACGATAGAATTCATTGATACCTACTTAATTGACATTATATGCACTAAACGAGCTAGAAGATCGCCTGCCGAAATCATCCCAGCTTCTCCATAGAGCATAGAAAGCTAATGCATTTTCAAGACTTAAACACTTACTTACGCTCATTACTTTATTAAAGAACATTATTGATTTAAATATTGAAGCGGTTATCACATAAATCAAACCTGAAACTCTTTAAGCTTATTCTGTTACTTGTACATGTGAAATCGCCTACCGGGACCTTGGAGTTTGAGTTATATTAATTAGGCAAAAGGCTCACTTTAGCCCCTGAGGTCAGACCGAAAGAATTAATAAGACCCTAAGGTCGAATGTAGCTCACTTTAGCCTCTGAAGTTGTCCAAAATGGTTCACATCGCACCACCGTTAGTTTCTTCCGTCTAAATGATGACGTGACCTTTAGGAAAAAATTCAAAAACATCCTTAATGTTTAAAAAATTTACCAAATCTATATTTATGATTTTTTTAACCATTTTCAACCTCCTTTTCATTTAAATATATCTAATTATATAATTTTTAAAATTAAAATATTTCTTTAAACAATCGAAACTCAATCAAACATTTCGAAACCTAATTAAACGTTTCGAAATTCAATCAAAACAATTAAAATTCAATTTAAATCTAATTCACCTCCCCGCTACTACACACTAGCACCTCTGTAATCTTCGGCAAAAAAAATTCCAACCAAAAATCAAATAAAAATTAATTTTTTTTAATCTCCTCTTCCACCGACCGCCGGAATTTATTTCCGACGGTCTTCTCCATCCTATTGTTCTTCCCAACTTGGGAAGAACAGCCGATCTGTTCTTCCCTCTTGGGAAGAACAGTGGCTGTTCTCCCATGGGGGAACAGCCGGCTGTTCTCCCATGGGAGAACCGGAGAAGACCGCCGGAAAAAATATCTGGCGGTCGGTAGAAGGCGGTGATTTTTTTTTTTGAAATAGATTTGAAAAATATTCGGTGGGTTTGACGAAATTTTAATTTTAATTTTAGTTGATTTAATCAGTTTTAAATTGAATTTTGATTTGTTTAATTAGGTTTCGAAGTGTTTAATTGAGTTTCGATTGTTTCAATAAATATTTTAATTTTAAATATTATTTAATTATTAATATTTAAATGAAGAAGAGAGTGAAAATGGTTAAAAAAGTTATAAATAAAAAATTGGTATGTATTTTAAATGTTAAGGGTGTTTTTGAACTTTTTTCATACGTGCCACGTCATCACTTGACAGAAAACTAACGGTGTCAAATTTTTCGGTTGGATGTGAACCATTTTGGACAACTTCAGGGTCTAAAGTGAGCTATCTTCGACCTTAGGGTCTTATTAATTCTTTCGGTTTGATCTTAGGGGCTAAAGTGAGCCTTTTGCCTATTAATTACTATTCACAAACCCCCTAAACTGTTGACAAGATGCAATTTAAATGTCAATCTAAGCAAAAGTACTCAATTATCATCATATATTAGTTGTCCTGCCACAGCAATCGTCTCTCATAATTGATCAACTATTGGTGTGTAGATCTAGATAGTACATTTTTATAAAAGCAACTTAACCTTTTTAAAAGATGGAAAATGAGAGAAAAAGTTGGAAGACACTTACTTCCTTGAAGGTCTTAGTATCAAAAACTATCAACCTTTTAAATTCTTTTTTACGAGTAAATTATTCTTTCAGTCTATTAATTTGACTTAACAAAAATTTTAATTAATTGAATAATTTTGTTATTTTTGATTAAACCGGACGAATTGTTAATTGTAATTAAAATCGATTTAATCAGAATTTAATAAGTATAAAATCAAACCGATAGAATTAGTCGGTTAATTCGATTTAACCCGTAAAAATAAATGAATACACCAGCTAGGATAGGATAAGCACGTGCGCACCCTTACTACCCTACTCTTTTATGACCCCACAACACAACCACAAAAATGACCATCTAAAATAAATATTCATGATACATAAGTGGACAAGCAATGCCAAAACCATTCCCCTTACCCTAAAATCTGAGTATATTACAAGCCTTGTGCATGTTCTTCACCCATTTTCACATGTTTTCTGATCCTCCCCCACCCAACATTTACTTATTAACAATCACTACATCAATTTTCCAATTACATCAATATCCTTGCCATCTGCATTTGATTCTCCCTTGCCAGCAAGGACAAAATGGGTAACCAAGAAAATTGTATTAGAGGCTAAGAATCTTGCCAATTAGGGTGAGCAAAATGGCCGACAAACCGTTTTAACCGACCGAATCTATGAAAAACCGACTAAAGAATCTCACCATTTAGTCGTTCGGTTAAAATTTAGATTGGTTCCGTTTAAGTTTTTAATCTTTTTAATTTAATTTTTCTTTTTATTTTTTCGGTTTTAACCGAATTGATAGATACTTTGATTTTCCGGTTTTTTGTTATGACTGATTTTGATTTTTTTTTTATTTTCTTTTGGCCGGTTTGATTTCAGTTAGAGTATAAATTTGGCCAGTTTTAGTTTTGAGCCGGTCGATTTTTAATTTGATCAGTTTTGGGGAATTTGGTTCGGTTTTAATCGAACGGCCAAATGCTCACCCCTATAATGCCAATAGATGATGGCAAGTTTAGGGTGTACAACGGAAAAATTCAGTGCGGTTTGGTTTGAATCAATTTTGGACATAAGATTTACTTAAGTTCTACTACAAATTGAATTGAGGTAATCAAACCGAATTGAAAAAATCAACCAAATTGACTAGTTTGACTCGGTTCATTTTGAATTTTGAAATATTTTTTGGACTTTTAGTTAGGTTTTAACTCGATTCGGTTCGATTTGAACCAAATGCACATCCCTAGGCAAGTTCCTGAACTAGTAGCTTCTAATGATAGGCTGGCAGGTTGTAATTTCTCCAATTGGAGCTCAACTAATTTAAAGAATCCATCTTCTATTAAATTTAAGATAAGACAAAGATGATATACTTAATGCTAACAGTAAAATTAGCCTGTCAATAAAAGATTTTTCATTAAGATTGTGTACCAATAATAAGGTGGCCATTAATTTATAGCCATGAAAGCTACTGGTTTATGAGATAGAGATAGACAGAAGCTTGTGTTGCTTTCTTCTACACATGTTCTTGAGATTACACAGAGATGGGAAAAACTGGAAAATGGATTCGGAGTTTCTTGACAGGCAAGAAATTGGAAAAGGAAAAAGAAAAAGAAAAGTTTACAAATAATAATTCTCAAGAAAAACCAGTAACTCCAATTTCACAAACACCGAAAGAAAAACGGAGATGGAGTTTTCGTAGATCGTCGGCTTCTGCAACAGCCCCGAAATCAGACGTGACGAATTCTGCTGAACAAATTGTTGTGCAGAAACCTGTAGTTACAGTAGATTTGGAAAATGAAGAGAAGGAACAAGAAATGGCTATGGAAATTGAAGAAACGGCTGCAATCAAGATTCAGTCTGTTTTTCGTTCATATTTGGTATGCAATTCTTGAATTTTTTTTGTTTATACGATTCTTGAATTTCTTGTTTATACAATTCTTGAATTTCTTATTTGAAAAGGCAAGAAAAGCGTTATGTGCATTGAAAGGATTGGTGAAGTTGCAGGCTTTGGTAAGAGGTCATCTAGTGAGAAAACAAGCCACTACAACACTTCGGTGTATGCAGGCATTAGTGTCGGTACAAGCCCGAGCTCGTGCGCAGAGAATCCGAATGGTTGAAGATGGAAATCCAAGAAAATCAATACAAGATTATAGATCAAGGCACTCAATTTATGTAAGTGTCATTCAAGTTCTCCAATTGCTAATCTTAATTTTCTGTTATCCAAATAGAATCGAAGAAATTGTACGAAAATGTTAAATAAGGACTAAAAATTATGATTATGTCTTTTAAAAATTTAATTTTGAGCGGGACACACTGTCAGACACATTTCACACGCGGTTGGGGACAAATCTAATCACATGAATCCATTCAATTCCGTTTGTATTTCTATTTTTAAATTTAGTTTAATTTTTGATTAATGTATATATAATTTTGTATATTTCGCCTAAGGGCATCTCCAACCCAAAACCCATTTTTAAGTTTCAATTTACCCACTTTTGGGTTTGGTACAGTGTTTTTACTCCAACCCATTACCCCATTTTTCACACCAAAAGAATATTCTTTATATATTCTCTTTTATATTTAATACTACTACATTTAACCATTTACCATTTCACATCTATATTTATATTTTAAACACATACATCCTCATCTATTCATTTATTTAATTAAGAATGCTTAAATAATATTAAATTAAATATTAATTTTTTTAATATTATTTAATGTCCAATTATAAAAAATAAAACAATTATAATAATTGTAGCCAATATTTTCATGATATTGGTGGATCGAGGGGCAATTTACCAGATTATTAATTAAATAATTTTAATTTTAATGTTTAATGTTGTTTATTAACTATTATTTTAATTTCCGTTCTAGGATTAGTTTAATTATAATATTTATCTACCCGCTTTAATGTTTAATGTAATGTAATGTTTATGTTTAATGTAATGTAATGTTTATGTTTAATGTAATGTAATTTTTATGTTTAAATAAAAAATATGTTATTTAAATTTTATGTATTTAATTTAATTAATTAATTTTATTTTTACCAATAAAAAAAATTTGGATTACATTATTAAAAATTTAATTGGTATTTAATGAAAAGTTGGACCAAAATGAATATTTACAAAGTTAGCTATATAAATTATAATTAAAAAGTAAATATCAAATTAACCAAAAAATAGGTTTGTGTGAATAGTGCATACCAAGAAGTGGGTTGCTACTATTCACAAACAAAGAAATGGGGTGGGAAGTAGGTATGGATTGGAGTTGAAAAATAAGACTCAAACCCAAAAATAGGTATGGGTTGGAGATGGTCTAATACTAACTAATTCCGTTATGATTGCTTCATTTGTAGGATATTGATAGAGAAATGGAGGAGAATATCAAAATTGTGGAAATGGATCTCGGATTTAATAACGCGAAGAGCAGAAATAGCTATTCAAACAATCCACAATCACAACATAGAATTTCAACGAATTCTCGGGCATTTCCTAAACCCGACAGCAGCCGAGTTTCTCCAGCTCCATCCGCTCTAACCGAGATGAGTCCGCGAGCCTGTAGCGGCCATTTTGAAGACTACTCATTCAGCACAGCACAGAGTAGTCCACAATGCTACTCTGCAGCATCAAAACTCGAACAATTTTCTTTTCCGAGGCCAGATTATGCAGAATCACTATCCTACGATTACCCTTTATACCCGAGTTACATGGCGAATACTGAATCGTCAAGAGCTAAGGCCCGATCTCAGAGTGCACCCAAACAAAGGCCCGACACATTCGAGAGGCAACCGAGTCGAAGGAGGATATCTGTAGAAGGAAGGAACGTGCCGAGAGCCGTCATGAAAATGCAGAGATCATCTTCACATGTTGGAGCCACAGCTCAGAATTATCAATATCCATGGTCAATTAAACTTGACAGATCCACAGTTTCGCTCATAGACAGTGAGTGTGGATCCACTAGTACAGTTCTTACAAACACCACTTATTGCAAAACCCTTGCCGGTTTTGATGTAAGTACATAATCAACCCCAATCTCATGATTTTTTTTTTTAAATCCATTTGTAGTTTGAACTTATTTAAGGTTTGGCTATGCAGGTTCATGGAAATAGGTACTAGCAGGATTGAGATTCTCCATCGCTGCAATATACTGATCTTCTTTTCCTTTGGAAACGGGTGCGATTAAACCAACACTAATGCACCGGATCTCGTTAGAACTCTAAAATTAAACGTGATGCAAGTTTCATAGATATAAAATTATTATTGTACAAAAACTATTATGCTTTCAAAATCTTTCATTCGTTATTTCAGTGTTAAAGAAAAAAACTCAGATTTAACTGTTTTATTCTGTGTCAATAGAAATTCATTTCAGTATGATTTTTTTATCTCATTCATTATTCTGTTTCGATTCATTTTGAATGTATTTTTTTTAATAATTAAAGAGGGTAGCACTTGTGAGAAAACTTGAACCTACGACATATCAGTTTGTTGCCTTACGCTTATAACATTTACGCTTATAACATTTGAGATATAGTTCATCGGTAATGTATTTAAAAAAATGTATTTTAAATTTTTAATTATAACTTAAGGTGTTGTCGGAAATCTAGATCCAAAACTTCGTTTGCATTGAAAATGACACTGTATGGTATATATTTGACGGCAAATAGCAACAAATTCCACGCAAGAAGACAAAAATTAGCAGAAAATGGTATATTTGGGGTTGCATTGTTATGTATAAATTAGAGTAATTACTCTACTGTGAACTAATCAACCTGATAAATCACTACCGACTGCTCCGATCAATTAAAGTATTAGTTTTGATAAAATTATAAAAATGGGTGTTGTTTCGTATGAAATGGTGGTGAGCTCGTCCATTCCGGCAGCCAAACTCTACAAGGCCTTGATTCTTGAGGGTGATACTCTCATTCCTAAGATCTTGCCGCAGGCTGTTAAGAGTGTTCAAATTCTTGAAGGAGATGGCGGACCTGGAACCATCAAACTGGTTACCTTTGGTGAAGGCATGATTATTACTTGCTCAATTTCAATTATTAAAAAGTATTTAACATTTTCGACCTTTTTCATAAGTTATTCCAACCTTTTAAAAATGTTAATTTATTCAATAAATGCATTTCAATTGTAGCTAAATATTATTTTTCTTTCAAAATATACGAACAGACATATTTTGCAATTGGAACATCGAACACCCAACAATTTTTTAATTAGAAAAATGTTGTTGTGGTTATAAAATATATATTGTTCTTGCATCTACATCGGTATTTTTTTTATTGAAAGATTATTTGACATTCTGAACTGTAAAAATTTGTTGATTTAAATTTTAAATTATTAAATTGAAAGTTCGTATTTAAATTACAAAACACAATAGCCACTATACTCGCTTAAATTTTGATATTATATTATAATTGAGAAAATTATTAAAATCGGACTAAAATTAATGAAAATAAAACTTTTAACTATACTTGATAAAAATCGTAAATTTTATATATTTTTCGACTCTTTCTGCTCGACAAGTTCAATCTTGAATACTAGTTGTCCGCAGGTAGCCAATTCAAGAATGCTAAGCACAAGGTTGACGCGATGGACAAAGATAAGTTGATATTCAATCATAGTGTAATCGAAGGTGACATGTTAGCCAATGTGATTGAAAAGATTAGTTATGAGACCAAGTTTGAGCAATCTTCGGATGGAGGGTGCATTTGTAAAGAAAGTAGCAAATACTATACGATTGGTAATTTTGAGCTTACCCAAGATCAACTTAAGGCCGGCAAAGAAAAGGCTTTAGGGATTTTCAAGGCTATTGAAGCCTATCTCTTGGTTAATTGTTTTAAAAATTATAAATTTTAGCGCGTTACATTTAACACGAACTTTCAAATTTGACAATATTTGAACACCAATTTTTAAATTTTTACAGTTTGAAATACCGAGAAATTTTTCATCTAAAAATGTTGATATTGATGCTGAATCAGTATTTATTTACAATGTTCACATCAATGTTTTTTTTTTAAAAAAAATTATTCGGCGTTTCAAATTGAAAAAAGAACTAATGGTTCATGTATAAAATTGCCAGAATTGAAAGTTCGCATTAAAATTGAAAAATACACTAAAATTCATGATTTTTAAAGCAATTAAATTCTAAATAAATTATAATTTAAACATGTCTATTACTGAAAAATTATTATCTGCAACCGTATTTATAAAATATAAATAGACCAACCAATTAAATATAAAAATTAAAATATATACTCCCTCCGTCCCACTCTAATTGACAAAATATGGAGTTTTTGGTGTCCCATTCTAATTGACAAAACTAACTTAACTATAATTTTTTTCTTTAACTTTCCATCTTTACCCTCATTTAAATTTAAACTTTTTATGGAAAAATGGTGAATATTTAATGAGAATTTGACTAACATACTAATAGTATTAATTAGCTCCATTATCAATGGAGGGGTATAGAAGTAACTATTTATGTCATTTATTAGTTTGTATTGGTTATTGTAATTTAGTTATTTTGTCAATTAGAGTGGGACGGAGGGAGTATGTCTTTTTAATATTTAATTGGTTGGATCTATGAAGCCTATGCTGAGCCGGTCTAGATAATAATTATTTCGTCTGTCATTTTATGTATTTTTTTTTTTTGCCGAACGGGGAAACTTATTTTGGTTTTCCAATAAGAGTTTGTACTATGCCTTGTATTTCCAATAAAAGTTTGTATATCTTTCAATAAACGCAGAATAAGTAAGAATGATCCAATTGTCTTGATCTCTTCATCACATTAGACCAATTTGTGGACCAATTTTTTCAATTAGAAGGCAAGCTACTAAAGAGAGTTATTTATGAAATAAAAAATTATACTCTATTTTCTCACTCAATTTTACTACTGTATTTTATAAATCAACAAGCTTAGTTACAAATTTTTTTCGAATAATTAATTCAGCATACTAACAGAAGACTGCAGCTGATGATTTTAAGAAATTCAACGGTTATGTAATTTTATTTGTGCAATTATAATTTTTTGTTATGTCAAATGTGTAGCCAATTGGCCCGATAGAATCAGATAGAAAGACTAATTCAATATTCTTTAGTAATAGGCTTACTTTGACCGTTACAAGAAAATGTTTCCACATACTCATATATAATTTTCTTTCTCAGACATATATTCGGTCAAATTAAAAAGTAAAGAAATTTATAGCTCTACCATTTTAAAAACTTTACTAATACAAGTGCTTGAAATTTAAAACCATTGAATAATATTCAAAATTGACAGAAAACAAATCATTCATAAACAAATTACATTACATTGATTATGAGCTAATTAAAGGATACATAACACCCCTTAATCCTGGATAAATGACAAGCCAATCATTTAACAAAGCATAAACTTTTATTCTTAGACCACAACAAGAAACAAAAGATACAAATCGAAGAGAAAACAAATCACGAAATTAATTTCTTAAACATCGGGATTGGCCAAGACATAAGCTTCGATAGCCTTAAACATGCCAAACGCTTTCTCGGAACCAGCCTTAACCTTTTCTTCGTCGATCACACAACCTGGCTTCGGGAAGTACTTGCTGGTACTCTTGATAATTGATCCTCCATCGGTCGAAGCTTCTACTTTAATCTCGAAAGTTGTCTTTTCGAGTTCCGCCATCCATGGCTCGCCTTCGAAAATACTGTAGCTGTGTGTGAAATTGTCTTTGTCCGTTGCTTCCACTTTGGTCTTTATGTACTTTGCATCACCGCCTGCGTTGCATTCCCGAACACAAAAAATTATTTAAACATTAATCGATAATACAACGCATATTATTTATTTAAATCTTCATCACAAAAACAATGCATATTATTTTGAGCTCATACGTAACTAATGTAACTTCATATTATTTTTAAATGCGTAAAATTTCTTATATTAGGTCAAACGGAGATCGATTTAAAAACAATAAGTAAATTTTTTAGACGATTTTCAAGCAATGAGTCAAATTCAAATTTGAAAGTATTCGATTTAACTAAACGTATGTAAAAAGTAATTACCTTCACCAAAAGTAGTTTTCTTGATAGTTCCGGGCTCTCCATTTCCTTGTACGAACTCGACCTTCATGTTAGGAATAATTTTGGGGATAATGGAGTCAGATTCAAGAACAAAGACCTTGAAAACTTTGTCTTGTGGGATTGAAGTTGTAGTTTCTTTCTCAAAAGTCACTGCCATTATAGCCTTTGGTAAAAATAATTAAGGTGAAGAAAATAAACAAGAAATTAGAGAAAATAAAGAATTATAGATTGTATGAGATATGGTGTGATTAAATGCAAGAGCAAAGGGAGGTATTTATATAGTGAGATTCAAGGTTTCTTGCCAAATAATTTTCTATAGAAACAAACAAAATTTGCATAAAGGTCAAGAAATTTGGCTTGGGAATAAATTAAAAAAAGGGTGGTGTTAATATGAAATGATTTGCAGACTTTCTAGATGCTGCCTCTTTTGAAAGTCTGACAAAATATAGTGTGAGTCTGTCTATGATGTGAATTCTGAAGAATAATAGCCAATTAGAGAAAATTAGTGGATGGTATATTACATGTAGTTGAACTTGTGACTTCACATTCAGCCAAAATTCTTTGATAAATTTATTATTGTTAATAGTAAAATTGTTTTATTAGTTTCTCGAATTGTTTTAGGAAGCAAAATATGCAGTTAAGCCCTCAACTAATCCTAAAAGAATATTTAAACCCTTTAATTCAAAATTCAAATAACCGACTCTTAAAATTTAAAAATAGTATATATCGTATAAACAGAATCGTTTTTTATAAATTCTTTTGAAAATTATGTTCTAATCTTAAAATACAATTTCTTTTGAAAGCAGTTTATTATAAATTGGATATGTTGAATGACCCTAAACGGTCAAACAATTAGCAAAAGTCTTCATTATATCTCAACATTTGAAATGTATTAGTTATAGCACGAATCATATTATAATAGTTTTAAAATGTCTATGAATAAAAAAGAATGTGTTGCAATTGATCTAGCGCTGATGTGAACCGCCACATACATATTTGTCATTTATGAAAAAAATAATAGATAAAAGATGCAAATAAGCTCTTAAATTTTTTAACTAAGAATTTTTACATTTATAATTTTAAATTGGTTCAACTTAATCCTTAATTTTTTTTAAAAAATAATAATAAGGAAATAAAAGTTTAAGCAATAAAATACCAAATTATAAGAAGTTTAGTTGCCATTATGTAATCCTTCCTTTGGAAAAAAAAAATTGAATCTCGGAGTTTCTCCAATGTAATGCTAAAATAGATGCTAATGCAAGAATTTACGGGACGTTAAATTCAGCTCCTCGGTGAAATTTTTAATTGTTGTTTTTTTCAAAAAAACTCCATATTTGTGTTTGATGAACTTTTTTTTTAAGAAAAATTGTTGATAGTTTTTTGAACTTCTAACAATTGTCGTTGGAAAAACTCTATTTTAAAGCTTTTTGCTAACAATTGGTAGCGTTTTGATTTTATTATTAACTATTTAGATAAAATCATCTTTACTAAAATATATTGTTTTTATTATAAATAAATCATTTTTAAATGATCCAATTATTTAAAAATTGTACAAAATTATCTTATTTATATTATAGTAGCTATAGTTAAATAACTGTTAAAATAAATTATAAATTTATGAAATGTTTTTGTATAGGATAATTTAGTTTTAAATGTTTTTTGAATAATTTTTTTATTATAATTTTTTTTATTATACCCTTTAAAGTCATTTAACATATCAACAACACCACCTAATAAAATTTCACCAAATAGGTATTGTTTATTAATTAACAACTATCATTACTCGCTAATAACTATCAATAAAACCAAATGGGGTGTTAGTATTGAGTTTTAAAATTTGAATCCAATACAATTTTATAGTTAGTATTTAATTTAGTAATATGCCATATTCTATGCCAAATTTACCATCAATCATAACATATACTAAACAGACCCTAAAAATGTTATTTTATCATTTCTTAAAACTTTATAATGACAGTGCCTCAAATTTGAAACCAATAAAGAACTATCAAAATCGACAAGAAATAATCATTCATATAACAAAATCACATTACACTTATTATAAGCTAAATAAAGGACATAAAATATCCTCTATTATGAGCTTTTATTCTCAGACCGTGAAGCAATCAAAAGATACAAAACAACAGGGGAAAAAAAACATGAAACACCAATTCTTAAACATCAGGATTAGCCAAGACATAAGCTTCGATAGCCTTAAACATGCCGAAAGCTTTTTCTGAACCAGCCTTCACTTTTTCTTCACTGATCACACAGCCCGGCTTTGGAATGTACTTGCTGGTGCTCTTGATAACAGATCCTCCATCAGCAGAAGCTTCTACTTTGATTTCAAAGGTTGTCTTTTCGAGTTCGGGCATCCATGGCTCGCCTTCGAAAATACTGTAGCTGTGTGTGAAATTGTCTTTGTCTGTTGCTTCCACTTTGGTCTTTATGTACTTTGCATCACCGCCTGCGTTGCATTCAAAAACACGTAAATTATTTATCTATATTTTAATTATTTTTTTCTTATAAAGTATTTATTAATTCGTTCATTGAATATTGTAGATATAACTCAGTCCGCTCATAAAATGAGCTAGTCGATATCAATATGTTATGGAATCAGATAAAATTGTTCGTCGTAAGAAAATTAAAAAAAAAAACAAATCAAACTAACTAGCATGACCAAAATAAAATATTATGAGAGTTGAGTGATTTTCAAAATTAATAACTCTTAACCAATGTAACTTCAAATTATTTTTAAATGTGTAAAATTTCTTATATAAATGATTGAATTGTGTCAAATGGACATCAATTTTTTAAAAAAATAAGTAATTTTTTTGGACGAATTTCAAGCAATGAGTCAAATTCAAATTTGAGAGTATTCTATCCGACTGAACATACGTAAAAGCTAATTACCTTCACCGAAGGTTGTTTTCTTGATGGTTCCGGGCTCTCCATTTCCTTGTACGAACTCGACCTTCATGTTAGGAATAATTTTGGGGATAATGGAGTCGGATTCAAGAACAAAGACCTTGAAAACTTTGTCTTGTGGGATTGAAGTTGTAGTTTCTTTCTCAAAAGTCACTGCCATTGTAGCCTTTTTAGTTAAAAAAATGAACAAGGAATTAGAGGATATAGAGACTTATAGATTGTATGAAATTGAGGTGTGATTAAATGCAAGAGCAATGAGAGGTATTTATACAGTGAGATTCAAAGTTTTTTTGCCAAATTTTTTTTATGGATTCAAATAAGATTTTCATAAAAGTCAAGAAATTTGGCTTGGGAATTTAATTGAAAAAAGGGTGGTGTGCTACTACAAAATGATATGAATTGCAGACCATCTAGATGCTACCTCAAAGTACTGTCTAAATAGAATTCTAAGGAATAATAGTCAATAAATGTAAGGTATATGTATTACATAAACTGTTGCAGTCTGTTTTTTTTTGTTATATGGTTGATAAGGTTTTTGAACGTGTCTCAACTATGAACGGCATCTTTAAACTTTTCACCTTCAGACTAATTACCATTCGAATAATGTAGGTCTTTTGCGGGAGACAGACTCTGTGTCCAAGTTTTAAACGGTTACATACATGAATATAGTTCGAACCCGCGACCTCACTTAGACTATTTTTAGTTGCACTGTTATGTCAAACCATTACAATAAAAATACCGAATAAATAAAAATATCTATTGTGTACAGAGAATAATCAATAATGATATTTGAAAGTCTTTATATTCATATAGATTATGAATATTAGTAATTATTTTCTTTTATTATCTAATCTATTAAAATTAATTTAGAAAAAATAAAATAAATTAATTGATACAAACAAAAAATAAATGAGATTAATTGACGTAGAATAATAGCTGAGAATAGACAATGTAGAGCAGAATTTTCAATAAAAAAAACTAAGATAGATTTAAAGTTTATTTTTCTCCATGGTCCACCAACAGGGGCTACCTTGGGCAAGTTGAAAAATCTGCATAATTTATTAAATTGAAATAGATGTAAAACTTAATTAGTTAATAATAGTCAAGTCTTGATTAAGACTTTGAAGAAATTTGCAATCAAACTGCAGCGGATAATTATTTGAGTTTTTCGGATTTTGTTGTTACATTTTGTTTTTATAATGTAGTTTATTTCCTAAAAAAAAGTATAATATTGTAGTTTATAGTTAAGTGGAAAATACTTCGCAATAGCTGTTCTCTTCCGGTGATTGACTGCAATCAAAGGCGGATTCATGTCTATCTTGTGGGTCTTTATGGACTCCATATATATTATGGACCCACATAAATTATTTAATAAATTTAACTAAATAAATATCTTTGAATTTTTTAATCAACCTCAATTTGTAAAGTAATAAAATATGTGTTCAGCTTATTCATAAATAATTTAATTTAATACACAACTTTAGTAATATGCTTATTGATTTTTACTGACAAAACAAAAGAAGTTATTGACTATCGAATATAAATTAAAAATTTCTGAATTGGTCACATACTGATATGACTAATACAGACCAGAGGTGTATAAAAACCAACCAAAATTAAATTTTCGAATCAAACCGAATCGAAATAAAAGGGTGTGTTCGATTTTGACTTTTATGATCCGAACTGAAAACCGAATGATATATTGTAGGAAGTCTATAGACATGGGTTCGAAAACAAAGTCTTCAGTTTTATTAAATTTTATCATTCTTTTTTTCTAAAGAAACGAAAAACATCTAAACAATCTTTCGTTGGAATTGAACTCGCAACGACACCAAGAGAGCACTATAATTTATTTTTCATACCAATTTTATATATGGGTTATCGACCGAACCGAACTAATTTTTCTTCCTCAACTCTCTCAACTCGGCTCGGTTTTTTATAAACTTTAAAACCGGTCGATTTTAGATTTTATGGCCAATTTTGTTATGTATGCCCCTAATCTAGATTATTGAGGGTTGGTGTAAGAGAATATATAAAGCATGTATTCTTTTTTTATATAATTGGAAAATAGAAGTGTTTGTGAAAAAATTGAACTCACGATCTTAGCAGAATGTTGCACAGCTTGTCTTCCAAAACAACTATCTAGCACATAATGTTCGAGACAATTCAATAAAGGGATATTGGGCAAAACAAATGTTAACGTTTCAACTTTGCAACGATTTAATCTCATTTTTCAAAACGTTAAAAAATAAATCCTAACCTTTCCATTTTTTTGTATTTTGTAGTCCGAACTGTGTTTAAGCAATTTTTTTGCATATTTAGCAGTCATATTAGATACATGTATTGACTTATTAAATCTTAATGTTTTAAAAACATTCCAAACAAAACCCTAACATTTTGTGTTTATGTAACCTATAAAAGGGGACAAAATTACCGGAAAACGGATTTGGACTACAAAATGCAAAAATAGAAAATGTTAGAATTTGTTTTATAACATTTGGAACATTGAGATTAAATCGCTATAAAATTAAAACGTTATGATTTATTTTACTAATACTCCTTCAATAACTAAAGTGTCATTTTATTGTTACACTCAATATTAACAAGGGTTATCCCCTTAAAAAACCCCCACCTTTTAACCCCAATTCGTTTGCACCCTCACGTTGTAAAACCACCAAATATACCCAAATTACGACCTTTCACTTTCAATTGCACCCTCAAGCATCAAATTGACATCTTTTCACTTGAAAAATGTTCAAAAAAATAGTTTTATTTTCGTTTTAAATATAATATTAAGACCTATTTAGAATATATGTTAAAATTTAAAGTATTAATTTGAACATTTTTCAAGTGAAAATAGGTCAATTTAAGGCTTGAGGGTGCAATTGAAAGTGAAAGGTCGTAATTTGGGTATATTTGGTGGTTTTACAACGTGAGGGTGCAAACGAATTGGGGATAAAAGGTGGGGGGTTTTTAAGGGGATAAGCCTATTAACAAATAAGAATATTCAAGATATTTGAATAAGGAGGGAATCAAATTATAAATAAAGATTATCAAATAAAACATAAGAGAGTATATGACTGTAATACAAATTGAGAAAACGTATTTCATATATTAATAGAATACAAACTTCACTCAAACTCATTAATCATTATTACAAACTTATTATTACAAAGGCCAAAAGTAGTTTTTTAACCCTTCCATAAAACCTTAAACAGAAAGAAAATTCAAGCAGATCCAACATAAAAAAAACTCGGGTTTAGTTTAAACACAACAAGTTCCGCTGTAGTAATTAAGTTCTCAAGCATCAGGGTTTGCCAAGAGATAAGCTTCGACAATCTTAAACAGACCCTGAGCCTTGTCGGCACCAGCCTTGATTTTTTCCTCGTCGATCTCACAGCCTTCCTTTGGGTAGTAAGTGCTGGTGCTCTTGCAAATGGATCCTCCGTCAGGAGAAGCCAATACTTTCACTTCATAAGAAACCTTTTCAAGTTCCGGCATCCATGGCTCTCCTCCGATAATGCTGTAGCTGTGTGTGAAGTTTTCTTTGTCTGTGGAGTCCACTTTGGTCTTAATGTACTTTATGTCACCTGCATGTTACACCAACATCGTAAACTTTGGTCTATTAAATAACCAATTACAAAATTTAATTTTTCTTTTTAATAAGATTTATATTTTGAATATTTTTATTTTTAATAACTATATTGATCAGTAAAATTTTATAGGGTGTGTGCATCAATCGATCGATACTTCTTTTATTTTTTATTTTTTAATAAAACGGTAATTGAATATACAAATTAAATTGTAACCGAACTAATTTACTTATGTGGTTTGTTCAGTTATTTTAATTTACCAAATAACTTAATTTCATTCATAACAAAGTAATAATTTTTAGAGTCAATTTTTCATACAAACAAATTTAAAGCGCAAAAAATATTTAAGTCATATATATAAAAGAACTGCAAAAAAATTGTAAATTTTAATTGTAAATATATATTTTTGTATGTATAATTCGACCGGTATGGTTGATTCAAAAAATTCAAACCGAATCAAATTAACGATTGTCAAATTAAAATAACATTTCAATTTGATTCGATAAGTTAACTCGGTTATATCCGAATATTGTACACCCCTACTATAATTATGAGTAAAACAGAAAACAAACCTTGAGAAAAGCTAGTCTTTTTGATGGTTCCGGGGCCTCCAGTTCCTTCAAGAATCTCAATGGAGATACTAGGCACGATCTTGGGAATAAGGGTATGGGATTCAAGAACAAAGACCTTGAACATCTTGTCTTGAGGAACTGCGGTTGTAATTTCCTTTTCTAGAGTAAAAACACCCATGATTCTGCGGAATTAAAGATCAAAAAATGGATATTTAAATTTATTGCTATGAATTTAGTATGCAAGATGAGAATGTGATGAAATGAAGGTCTGTGAAGGGCGGTATTTATAGTGCAGGTTTGAAGGTTATTTCGGGTCTAAATTATGAAACAGATTTGGGTTAAAGTCAAAGATGGCAAGCTTGAGGATTAATGTATAGTTTCCACGTCGAAAATAAGTACTCCTACTATTCTGTGTTTATGACTACATATTACAACTTCTAGATGTCTCTATTATTTATTTTAACTTCCAAATGTACCTTCTTCTAGATTGGATAAATTTTTATTTAGACTATGATCAATCTTTATTCACGATCTAAGCGATTAAACGTTGGAGAATTTAATATATTTTTTTTAAATTCCCGACTGCTTGAATTTGTAAATAAAAATATAAACTTGTTCTAGGTGAGAAATTGTGTGTAGATATACGGCACATTAAAGTGAAAATAGAAATGGGTCAGGCGGAATTGACATAAAAAATTAATAAAGGTAAAAAAGTTAAATTTGATTCATTAAATCATTAAAAAAAATTCTATGATTTTTATTATATATATATGTCAAAAATAAAAAAACTAAATTTTATTAACTAAATCTTTTGACTTAGTTCACTAATAAACAAACAAACTAAATAATAAATATAAAATTGAGAATGACTTTGGTTGATTTTAAAATAAAAAATTATGAAGGTGTAAAGATAACTTGTTTTATTTAGAATATATTTTTAAGTTAATTTGAATTTGGATAGTTTTGGATGTGAATTTTGTTCATACATATAAAATATAAAAATAATAATAATTGTGAATTATTTCTTTGTGAAGTGAAAAATAATTTTAAAGTAGGACTTCATATTAGTTTTGATGACTTCAGGCCAGATTTAAAATTTTCAATTCATTTGGACAAAATAAGTATGGTCAATTTAATCATAAACGGGTTCAAAATGATACTTTCCGGATCGAATTGATGGATTGAGTCAAAAATTGTCTCCTATGTTTATCACTAGTTATTTGATGACTAAACAAAACTAAAATTCTTCAATAATATCATATAAAGTGTTTTTCATTTATCTTATTATAAATTCAGACTAAAGTTATTTAAATTATAAATTTATTGTATTTTATAATGTTAACACGACTTTTAATTTTGACACTTCAAAATATGAACTATTAGTTGTAATTTAGAACACTAGTTAAACTTTTGATAAAATAATATGGGTGTGGACGCAGTGGCGTATCCAGAAAATTTGCATGGTGGGGTCCATTTACATATTAAAAATTATAATAATATAATACTTTTTAAATTATTTAGTTTTAAACAATAAAATGATTTTTTTCTATTTTCTTGATGAATTTGTATAACTTTAAAATTATTTGTGTTGTTGTTAAATATACATCTACATTATTAAATATTATTCAATTTACTTCGTAATAATTATTAATTTAAAAGATAAATAGATATATACTTTAAAATTCAGTTTTACCTTATAAATATTATAGTATGAAATTATTAAGTGCAAGTTAAAATTCTAAATAATTATATATAAACAAAATATTTTAATTATTTAGAGTTTTAACTTGTACTTAATAATTCCATATAATATTTTTAAGGTAAATTTAAATTTTAAAACATTTATGTGTTATTTTAATAAATACAAATATACTAATTGAATAGATAAATGAAACTATTTATTAAAGTTATATATATATATATATATATATATATATATATATATATATATATAATGACTATTAGAAAAATGAGCCGGACATTAATATTTATTAGTTTACATTGAATAGAATGAAAAAGTTTATAAATTGTTATTTGATCTTGTTTAAAAATATGAGTATGTTAGTAGTAAATTTTATTCAATTTTAAAAAGGTGGGGTCCATTTATGTGCATCCGCTTGTGTGGACGCCAATATATACACTTTCAACTTTCATATCAGCATTTTTTTCTGTTAATTTTTACTCCAGATTCGAATTGCAAAAAAATTATTGTTCATTTTTTAATTGTCAATATTCAAAGTTCTTATTAAAATTATAAAAACACGCTAAAATTTATATTAGAATTAACTTGCAATATTACAATCTTCATTACTTGTTCATTAACGTTTTAGGTTCATAAATATAGATTATAAATGCATATGAGAGATACTATATTATCCTTATAATAACTCCTATAATCATTTATTAACATTTAATACTTTCTTTTAAATAATAGGCTTCTTGATAAATATAAATATAAAAATTAAATTATTTAATTAGACTGTTAAGATTTAATTTTTATTTATTTTTTTCTTTTATAATTTTTTAAATATATTAATATTGATGACTAGTTTCTCTGTTTCATAATATTTATCGTTTTGAGCTATTTTATATGGGTTTTAAATATAATAAATATATTTTAATTTATATACACTTTTACTAAATTGCCCATATTAATAATTACTATGTTTGACCAGTCTCACTAAATTATTTATTAATAAGGCTAAAGTTGAAAAATAGCAACAAATGCTTATTTGATATTTTAAAATGACAAGTATTACGAACCAAAAAAGTCTATAAAAGCGACAAATACTATGCATCAGAAAGGAGTAATTTTTTATTGGTGCATTTTATATCAAAATAGATTGACTAGTCCAATTTATTTTGCATCAATATCAAAAATTATATTTATTTTATATAATGATTAATTCATTCAAAGATAACAATATATTTTTATTATGAGTAAATCAAACTTTTAATCTTTAAATTGTCTATTAAAAATAAAAGACGATCTATAATTTAAAACGTCAAAAATAATCAAAGGTCTATCAATTGCAGACGGATGAGATATTTTCAAAAATAGTATGTATATAATAGAATTTGTAAATAAAAACGCCATAGAAATTATTATCTTTTTATCTAAAAACATCAATTAGTAAGAAATAGAGGGAGTAATATGTTAGCGCTCCGGGTTTCTTTTATGCCAAATTCTCAAATTGAGTGTCATTTTCAATTTATAGTGAAAAAAAATACTAGTTTTTTTAGCTTGAACTTGAAGAAGCATCTTAAGATCCGGCAGAAGGATCAATTTCAAGCACTACGATTCCATTACCTGATAAAATTAAAATAGATCACATATGACTTGAAAAGAAAGGAAAATTAAACATATAAATATCAATCGATCTCCAATTTGAATACAATAATCTACTTTAACTAATCAGTCAATAATGGAATACAATTTTTTTTCTTTTGTCCTAATAATAAATTATATGATGTGACAATGACGAGGCTGCTTCAATAAGTCTTATTTAAGGCTTTGAAAAACAGCATAATCCACCTATGGCGGCATAATATTTAGGTAGTACATTTGGATAATTAATGCTACGCTATTTTAGTATTATACTGTACTGTACATTATCACTTTGTTGGACCAAGAATATATATAAATTATATCATTAATTTTTAATATTATATCAACTATGTAGGACTTGGATATTAAGACGTCGACCTTACAGTTATTTTATTTTCTATATTATCATATTGTCATCCAAATCAAATATTTACTAATGAAGACATCGAATTTAAAATGTCAATTTTGGCAATTTCGATAAATAAGTTGAGTTTTGACTGAATCTATTTTCAAGTTCTTGTATTTTTTTTTAAACGCCAATTTTTTTATTTTTTTTATTTATGATCAAATTTTTGGTTATAAACCAATAAAAAAATAATTTTTTTGTTTTTTTTAAATAAAATATACATAATTGGCTATAGTTAAAATATGTTTAGTGAAATCAGTCTAAACTAATATTTGGACAAAATATTTTTAAAACCTCTCACATACGTTATAATTCACATTTTAATTTCTTCTCTTTGAAAATCAAACGATATGGTCTCTTATTTTTATTTCTATCAACAATTTAGTTTTCTATGCTTATTTTTGGAGTTAGTCAACTGAGTTAAAAAAACTTAGTGATAAATTAATTTTCAAATATAAGAGACGAAATTATCTATAAAAATAAAAATAAGAGATCTCATCATTTTTTTTTGATTCGGTTGACTAACACTAAAAATAGATGAAAAGACTTAATCATTGATAGAAATAAAAGTGATATTGTTTGATTTTCAAATGAAGTATGAAAGTGTTATTATGACATACTTGAGATTCAGTGATTTGCTCTTAATATTTAAAAAAAATTATGCTACAAAAAAATTGAAAATAAATTTTAGTGATTAGCCCAAAATTAAATTAGTGGGAATCCTCACACAGTCGCACATGATAAATCTGTAATTAACAAAATTCAGAACCAAAGTGGAGAATAAGCACAAAGGTAATTTTGTAACCCAAAACATAATATTCTTTTTATTTTGTTCCCCACCTTGATGTGAGTATAAGATCAATTAGTAAGTAATTTATCAACCCAATTGATATCTCAATGAAATTTTTTGGAAAATCATGAACCAGTTACAAAGATCAATTAAAATTGATCCAGAGGACTTGCAATCCGCAAATTTGCATGGTAAGTAATTAACTGTAAAGATTTAATTTAATGTTACTGTAAAAAATGATGATTATTTTACTAATTTTAGTGTTTTTAATTTATTTGTTAAATCAGACGAAACATACATAGAAATACAAGACGGATGGGTGACTCTTAGAGAGTTGATCAGTGCTACTCAGAATTTTAGCCCTGACAAAGAAATTGGCAGGGGATGTTTCGGAGTTACATACAAGGTTGAATTTTGCCGGTAGTTGATTATGGGTACCTAAAGTGTCATGACATGTTTATTTTAGTACCAATTCGTTTTAATATGATTATCAAACTTTAATTTTATCTGAAAAGAAGATTTTCCGACGTTGCTGTTAGATTCCATCTTAAAACCAATTGGTACTAAGTGGAGGTGCCCAACCAATATATAAACACATGTCCACTCACACACACAACCAATGTGGGATTTCCCACTTTAACACTCCCCCTCACGCGTAGCGTGTACGGGCCGAGCAACAAAGTCCCCCCTCACGTAAATCTCACGTGGGCCGGGCCAAACTCAAATTGTGTGAATGGACAAGGCTCTGATACCATGTTAGATTCCATCTTAAAACCAATTGGTACTAAGTGGAGGTGCCCAACCAATATATAAACACATGTCCATTCACACACACAACCAATGTGGGATTTCCCACTTTAACAGTTGCAGCCGGGCAATTAGATTTTGCTTACTTTTGTTCAGAAATTTGTCCGTCGCATACATTTTTGTAAAGTTTGTTGGTCAAATTATACATGTGGCAGTTTTCAGGTACAATTTAGCAAAAATTTGCTGTCACGTATGCCTTTTTGGTTGAAAATCTTTCGTCGGAATGAAATTAAAATTTAGTGATCAAAATAAAATGAATCAAAGTTTTGTCATCAAACTGCAATAAGGCAATATTTTGTATATCCTGAAAATCAATTATCCTGTATTTTGTTGTATAGCTCTTTTATGGGTTAATTTTTGATATGGTTACTGAACTTTATAATTTTTACATAATAGTTATTATTGTTTCATTTCATGCATTTTGTTAAGTGAATTTTTATTTTTACGTCAACAGAAGGTTACTAGAGTAATTCAAGTCAAAAGTACTTATGTGGCAAAGGAAATTTGTGTGATTATCTGATTGTTCACTGCAACATAAGCAATTCTTTTGCCTGAATTAATATAGTATCCTTCCGCTGATCAGTTATCAAAATATAATAAACGAAATGATGATAATTGTTCTATAAAAGGTCTATGGTTCAGTAACCGGAAACAGTTTAAGTCGCTCTTTTATACTAATTATTACAGCGTAATTTGAATAGAGGTTGCTCACTATATTCGGGCTCTGCATGCACTCAGGCTGAACTGCAAGACTTTCAGGTTGTTGCTGTGAAGAAACTGAAATTTCGTCCTGAACTTAATTTGAATATGACAAGGAATGAAATTGAGTCCTTAAAATTGTTGAACCATGAGAATGTTGTTCAGTTGTTGGATTTCTATTCAAGCCCAAATTTGACATTTTTGGTTTATGAGTACATTTCAGGTGGCTCCCTTAATGAAGCCTTACATGGTAACAAAATTGAATTAAATTAAATCCTTGCTATATTTTTAAAATTTTTAGCTTCTTTGGGTAATATTCATAATTTTATACGGTAATTTTGCAGGACACAGCAATTTTATGCTTAATTGGAAAACAAGATTTGAAATCTGTCTTGGAATTGCTAAGGGTCTTATGTATCTAAATTCCAAATCTGTTGTGCATGACAATATCAAATCCTCTGATATTCTGCTCACTGAAACTCTCGTGCCTAAAATATCAAATCAATTCATGCTCAGGCAAGCGTATTCATTTTGTTTGTCGTTCTATTTTCGTTTCCGAAATTAGTTTTTTAACTCCAAAACATTATATTTCATAAACAATTTCATAAAAATAATGTTTATTTATCAAATACGTATTTTTGTTTCCGTGCAATATTACAGTGGATGTAAGGATTCAGAACATGTCCAGAAGAACGATACGGTGGAAAAAAAGGATGTATACAGTTATGGAATACTCTTACTAGAGATAGTTTCAGGGAAGGAAGTCACACAATATCAAGAAAATGATAATTCTGTTTTTCTTTTAGACAAGGTTAGAAAAGTTGAAAACTCTATTAGCATCAAAATTACCAATTTGTGACGGAATTGTGAACGCTTTGTGACAGATTTTTAAAAATTTATAACGGAATTTTGACAGAAATGTCACAAAATTCTATGAGGACAGTTTTGATCACAATTTCCGTATAAAATTTCCGTCATAAATTTGGCAGTCACTAATTGACGGTATATTTTTACAGTTACTTAATTGTCGAAACATTACAGGCTTTGGATTTACATGCCAAGGAAAAATTAGCGGACTTGGTCGATGGAAGACTGCCGAATTATGACGAGCAGCAAGCTTCCAGTATTTTGAATTTGGCAATTATTTGCACCAATTTGTTGCCTAGTCTTAGGCCTGCAATGCATGAGATTGTTATGGTACTAGAAGCTGAAAAAACCATTGATCAGATTTAATTTCTGAAGTTTACAATACAATCTCTCTGCTTCACTTTTGAGAAGCTGTTGTGTGATCAATATATTTTTCATTGAAAATACTTACCTAAATCCAATGTAGTACATTTATAAATTGAAAATAAAGTACATATAAAATATTTATATACATAGACAAGTTTTTTTTTTATTGATGTGTTATAATTTCATTGGTACAAATAACATATAATTTATATACTTATTTGAGCAAATTATTATGACATTACTCACAAATATTAAATATCACACTTGCATTCTTCTTATTTTAAAATTGAACGATGTCATCGTTCACTTTTATTTTTGTTATTATTTTAATTTTTCCATTTAGTTTTGTTGTTAGTTATTGAAGTTAAAAGACTTAATTAATTCACTTTCTAATATGATTATTAAACAAAATTGTATTTTTATGAAAATTAATGTTTTAATAAAGTTAATTTAATTTTTTTATTTATAACTATTTAAATTTTTTTAATTTTTTTATACTTTTATCTTGTAACATTTCTACTTAATACATCTACCTTTTGGCAAAAAATATTAAAATATTAATAAAAGATGATAGTTTGATTTAAAATAAAAAAACAAAATTGAAAAGCCATAATTGAAAGGAAAAAAAAGAAAAGAAAAACAAATGGGACAAAATGACAAGAAAATGACCAGTGCAGATACCATTGAATTCAAGGAAATGTGAATTTCAAAGTATTCAACAAGGCAACTTAACTTTCGAAGTGCTTGACTTGATAAAATATTCAGTTTTCTTATTAATTTGAGGTTTGAACTTTGAAAGAGTCTAGTCTTTGATCTTACTCTCTGAATTAAATGTTGTTAAAATTTACGAATTTCATTAGAATCATAAATTAAATTCAATATAAAAGTCGTTGATTTCTTGAATATAAAATTAACTGATTTTTAGAAATAATTTTAAAATAATAAAAAAATTTAAAAATTTACTATTTATAAAATGATGGATTTTATATTTTTCATTTAAGAAGTATGATTTTAAATAATCAGTTCTAGAGGAGAGTAATTTTTTAAATTCATGAATTTAAATTTTTTTTATTTCATATTTTCATTTAAATTTACCCCATAAACTTTAAGAAATTCATAAATGGCGGAGAGGTCCAACCATTAGACTTTGACCATAATAAGTATATTACAATTTTGGTTTAGCTAAAAAAATTTAAGGCTTTTATACCTAAAATAGTAATTAAACCCAATTAAAAAGGGAATTAAATTGAGCTAAAATAATAAAATTAATTTTTTTGTTAGATTTATAAGAAAAGTTTCTTTTTGTCAAAGATGTTAATCGACTCATTAGAGTGTCAATTGTTGGTTGTTAGTTACCGAGGCGTGTTTCGAACCCATAACCTCTTGATGCACTTAGAGGTGTCTTAGCCATCCAAACTAGACCCACATTGGCATTTATAAGAAAAATAGTTCGGAAAAAAATCAAACATTATACTCCCTTTATTTTAATAGAATTGTCCACTTTCTATTTCTAACAAATTATAATTTTAAAAATATAATACTATTCTTATCTGAAGTTTATTATCTATTATTATTATTTTAAGAAAGTGAATTAATCTTAGTATTTAATAAAAATATGACAAAATAAAGATAGATTTATGTAATAACCCGTAAATTTTTTAAGGAGTTAGATTGCGCCACGAAGCCTAAATTAATAAATTATGTCAAGTAGGCCGGAAATGAGATTCAAGTCAAGAAGTATGATGAGAATAAATGAATTGAATTGGTCGAGAAATAATAATTTAATTGAAAAATTATTATTTCGCTAGAAGCGGTTATTAGCGGGACTAATTAATAATTAAGGATAATTTAAAATAAAAAAAAAATAAGAATTTAGTTCCAAGCTAATAAATTATATGACATCGTCCATAAAATAGTATTAAAAAGTGATCGTGAAAATTTCATTGAACTCCGAAGTCGTACTAAAATTGGACGCGATGTTAGCTACGGAATTGGACTAAATTGTAAAGAAAAGTGTTGAGTTAAATTGGTACTTTAACCCACTAATTATTCAATCATAAAACCCACTAGAATCATCTCCTTCATTCCATGAGTTAGGCAAAGAAGACACCAAACTCCATTTTTCTTATGCTATGGCCGAACCCCATCAATCTCCCTCACACACTCACAATTCTTCACCCAAACACCAAAGTTTTAGAGGCAAATCATTCTAATTTCAAAGGAGATCAAGGTATGGTAGTTTAATTGCTGAATTAATGGTTATATTTTATGATTTAAGCTTAGGAAATTTCAAGGTTTTTGGTTAAGATTATGATTTTTGATGTGGTGTGTTGTGGGTGAGATTGAGAGTTGTTTTAAATGAGTTTTTGAGTAAACTAATGGATGAATTGAGGGCTGACCTTAACGGCATGACGAAAAGGGTCTACGGTGGCCGGAATTCGCTCCGGTGAGCAGCAATTGCTGCTCACCAAGAGCAGCAAATTCTGCTCTCAAGAGCAGAATTCTGCTTCGGCAGAATTCTGCCGAGAGAGCAGAGTTCGGCTCTGCTCTTATGAGCAGAGCTGAACAGCCCTTTGAGGGCTGCCATCGCAGCCCTCGGTCGTCGAGAAAGATGTGAACTCGACGTTAACCCGGCCCCCGTTTGAATGGTTTAAAACTTGAAGTAAAAACATAAGTTTGACGATCGTTTAATGAGTTGTTAGCGATGGTTTTTCTATTAAAAATAATTGGTTTCGAAAGTTAAAGTGAGTAAATTTAAATAAAGTGGATTGGCGGGGTTGTAACGCATTGATTATTGAAGTTAAAAGTAATATTAAACTTCGTTAGAACGGGTTAAAAGTTGATTGAATACGTTTTGAATTAGTCAAAACTGTTTTGAATTAAAGGTTAAAATGTGAATTAGGAGTCAACTTTGAGAGCGGATTGCGGGCTAACGAAGTGTCGGAACGAGTCGGTTTTAGTGTCATTTTGTTCGTTACGGAACAGAGAATGGAAGTATGAGAGAGCTGTTGCCACAACAGTGGCCAGACAACAGAAAATGTGGCTGTAAACAGCAGCCAACGGGGCTGTTCTGCTGTCGATAAAACAGCCCGGGGAAGCAACTTCGGGGCTAGTTTCCGACATCTTCGGGTTTGATTTTGATTCTGAGGTCTAAACGAAAGTTGTAGAGGACGTTGTGGACTATAATAATATCAAATTTGTTTAAGGTTTTGACTACCTTACATGCTCTGTTTTTAAGTCTGAAACAGCAGCATTAAGGCTGATTATACAGCAATAAAATTTCAGATTTGAGGTACCAACTTCAGGACACATTTCAGACACCTTAGGACGATAATTTCAGATTAGAATCTAAACGAATGTTGTAGACGAGGTTACAAACTATAAGAATGTCAAATTTTTTTGAGAGTCAGGCTGTTTTAAATAAACGTTTTAATGGTTCAAAGTCGGCTAGTTAGCTAGTTTTGGAAAAACTAGTTTTAATTAACGAAATGTAAAGTCGTTAATTAATTGAGTCATAAATTGACGTTTTGAGCTAAGATTAATGATAAATTATGGAAAAGAGACTTATTAAATTAATTATCGATTTAGCTCGATAATTAATTTCATTTAGCTAAATTGAATAGTTAATTAATAACATTTGGACTAACGTTATTTATTAAAAGGAGTTATATTTTATAAGGTTATCAATTTATTCCAAGGCAAAATAAATTGATTTATTCGCTAAGTAGTCTATAGCTAGAACACCTTTGGATTAGGATCCATTTTAATTACGATTTATTATCGTATTTTCATAGACTCGACGAGGCGACTATTAAGGGGGCGCAGAACGTAAAGAACGCAACATGGCTTTGCTATGGCCGAAGTCTTTGGATAGCAATTTGTGAGTTTTGCAATTTACTTTCGTATATTATTACTATAAGTTGTTAATTGTGTGGTAATCTATTAATTGCATTGCATATACATTATTACTTCATACTTGGGCAATTCATGTGAATGCTTTGTTCATAATATCGCTTGGATGCATTATTTGACATATTGTTGTTATTTGTAAATTGTGATGTTTGCTTTAATGATCCGAGGAAACGAGCTACCTATTGGGCGTCAATAGGCTGTGTGATCACCAGTGTCCGGGTCAGTCATAGAATTAGTGTCGATAGATGTTTGTATTTGAAAATGTTTGATATGAGCTCAATATACGCTATCATGTTTGGGTATCGGAAAGGAGGATTATAATTTTTGTTAGATACGTGAGTAACTCGGTTGAACTATCTCGGGACCCGTATCTAGTGAGTAACTCGGTTGAACTATCTCGGGACTCACACCTTGGGATTAAGCAGTGACATGATGTAACTCGGTTGAACTATCTCGGGACTATGTCACGTGGTAACGAGTAACTCGGTTGAACTATCTCGGGACCGTACCACTTGGATTAAAATGATTTGATATATTATTAATGGATACAATATGAGTAGGATACGAATAGGAAATAGTATTCATTTAAGATTAGGGTTTCATCGGATCAAACATTATTGTTTGTTTTAATATATGTTTATGCAATTTATATTTATAATATCTTAAGTAAATGCGAACTCACTCAGCGTTGTCTGACCCCCCAATAGTGTTATGTTTCAGGTGTATAGTATCGAATGTAACGGACTTCTATCCTTGTTCCAGAAGTCCGCGAGTACAGAAAGAAGGAACCAATCAGTAGTGCTGCAGTAGTCGAGTCCTAGAGTGTAATTATGTTTTTTTCAAACGGTTTTAAATATTTTGTTTATACTCTGATATGTATAAAGGCTTTAGACTGCGCTTTAAAACCGTTTATATATATATGAGAAACAGGGCATTGCTTGATATGAGATATCGCTTTGTAAGACCCTGATTTCTAAAGATTGTTTTGTATCGTTTAAAGAAGTTTTATAAAAATGTTTTGAGAATGTTTCGCGAAAAATTTATAGTGATTTTTAGGCTTGCTACGGGTTTCGGAGCTACCACTCCCATTCCCTAGCGCCGGTCGCGGCCCTCAATTTTGGGTCGTGACAAAGGTGGTATCAGAGCAATGGTTAGATTCATAGGCCATTGCTTATATGTGATCGTCTGTACCTAGGTTTGACATTGTCACTAGGTTAAGCTAGGAACTACTGCAGCTATAGGACTTGAGTCATATCATTAATAAGTCCTTGTTTATTTTCAAAACTTCTCAATCTCCTCGATAGGATACGAGTCCATATGATCGATTGCTTTGCGAAACACTGTTTGTTCTATATGGATTATGTATATGTGATAAGAATGCATGTTTCATTTATGATAGAGTATGCATACGCAATGTGCATACGGAGAAGACCTTGTGAGAAATGGACTTTCACAAGCATGTCTGGGCAAGATCGCCGATCAGAAATAGCGAATCAAAGATCGCCGATCAGGAATAGTGATATGAGAACGGGGCGAATCTAGTCAAGCACCCCCAAGTACGATGCATATACTTTGTGCTATCACATTTCTTATAGTAGCTATGGTTTGGCCAATAAGACAAGCCATTATGGCATAGATGTATCGTATCAGATATAAATCGTTATCAAATAGACGATGCACTAGGAAGAATGAGAACCTAGGTGCATAACCTAAGATATTCCTTTAGGAAGGGAACAAAACATAGAGAACATACATTGAAAGAGTTCGACATACTCTACAAAATGTCAAATATGCACAAATAACCTGAGCTATGCCCTGAACATAGCTTGATAGTATGTGATAGAAAGATAGAGAACGAGAATAAAATACACCAATAAGACTGATAAAAAGCCATAATAAAGAAAAGCTAAAATGTCACAGAAGTTCCGGTCTGAGTTGACTTATGGTGTTTATAAACGAAATAAAGCTTTGAGTTTTCTTTCGAAAGTATAATTGTGCGCAGACCCAGCATATAGTATGCTATAGGAAGCATGAAAGACATGATTGAAAACACATTGCAGTATCAGCATATATGTATAAATATTTTGATATAAAATCATATTTTTATAAAATATAAACTCTGCATCATACATTCGCTGATACGAGCAATTAAGAAAATTTGAAATAGCAACTCCTTAGTGATGAGAGGTGTCATCACTCTGACGCGCAATTATACTAAAAAGTTTTGAAACTATATGATTGAAATTGTGTTCGATTTGAAAACAAATTGTTTTGAAAGCCCCGCGGGCAAAGTCAAATTGATTTGAAACGTAAGAAAACCGGATGGAATTTCCTGTGACACCAATATATAAACTTTAACAAAGAGCAATAACAAATATAAAAGATTGTGTAGAGATAGTTTAATGGTGAACATAGCTCACACCTCATAGGTAGAACCTATGAAAGTAAGAATTGTATAAGGCAATTAAGTCACCTCGAGAGTAAGGGGTGCAACGACGATCAAGAGTAACGACATCTAGATGTATGATCGAAAACATCGATACCTCGAGATATGATATAAATAACGGACAGGATGATGTGAAGTCGTGATATGCGAATACATAAGCCCTAAGGAGAATAAGGATATAGATCGACGACGCTTAAAGAAGCGAACAAGTAAATGATCGATAAGGCTAATAAGCCATATAGATATCAAGGGATGTAAAGAAATAGGAAGGGAAGACTCAACAAAGGGGTTGAGCTATAACACGAAGGTGTTATCGGATAGATAGAAACAAGAGACAGTAAAGAAGGATACCTATAAGAGGCATTTAAATATAAGGAAGTATATAAAAAAAAAAAAAAATAGAAATGGACGGAAGAATACGAAGAGATTGATTAACATGATCGACACAGATAAGGCTTAAACAACCTACGTATATTGTGTAACACTCGATAAAGGTAATTGAGGGATGATATTAAAGACGTTACATGTAAAGTGACAAGAAGATAAGAGAAATCGACTTCTATGTAGTCATAGACACATGTTGTCAAGAAGGATATAGTTGATCAAAGTATAGGATCAACCTTACTAATAGATGAGATATCAGTAAGAAGATGAGAAATTGATATGCACAAGACCAAGGGCACAACCGTCGATGAACATAAAAGAGTAACCTCAAACTCTTATAGATAGTAGAGGTGGGAGATATTAAAGAAATAAGTACACGATGATCGCAAACGTATAAGACGATCGCGAGGTACATTAAGACAAAGATAAGAACTTCACCAGACGATGGTAAAGGAGTTACCAGTCCTATATTCACTAAGATTAAAGGATCCAAAGGTAATGTATACAATAGAATAAGATGTATAAAAAGGATCTGGAAGCAACATGTACATTGAGATAAGAGGTATAAAATGATCAAGAATCATAGTAAAGGAAAGGTAAGGATTTCATTGGATATTGGTAAAGGATATTACCAGTCTGATATAGATAGTTAAAATGAAGGATCGAGAGCTAAGATATATTGTGGATAACAATACATAATAAGTAATGCCAGACAGGCATTCCACTTCATAAGATTCATGAAGTTATGAAGTCCATGATTAGTGGAGAAGGAAAAGAAATTCCTAACTATCATAAAACACGAATAAGACTGTTGGACGAAAGACCATATAAATCTAACTATAAAGACAATAGTTAGTAAATGGATAATCAAGAGCAACGGAAGCGAAAGAGGAGAAGGTAAACATGAACGTGATTAAATACAAGGAGGAACGAAACGCCAAGAAAGCTGACGTCGGGTGTCGATAAGCTTGAGAAGCGGGAATGGAATAGAAACTTATTAAGGAATAGTATAACTTAATGAATAAGAGCTAGGACTAAAGATAAAGTCTCGAGAAACAAGCGAAAGAGAATCGATTGTACTATTATGGAATAATAGTTCATGATGAAGATTGAGAGAAGCAAAGAACTAAAGGACATAAGACAAGGAAAGACTTTAGTTTGAGATAAGGAATATGTGTTAAATAACAACACATCACAAAATAAGAAATCTACGGAAGAATGAGCTTTGAAATAAGGTAAAGAATTAACCTTATACTTAATAAGAAGAGAAAAATATAAGTAAATATTTCAGGAGACTAATGACCTTACTAAGCAAGGCAACCTTGGTAAACATAGTTGTCAACGACTAAAGAGACAATTTCGGATATTAAGGAAATGTTGAAAGTAGCTTGACTCTACACGAAAGATGTAGACAGAACGATAAGGTATAAGAATATCAAATATGTTTCAAGTAAGGATTGATCAGATGCTTAGTTCATAGGCTCAAACAACAGCATATGCAAGCAGTTAACGATAGTCCCAGGAAGTGACTTTCGGGCCAATTTTCGACGCTTGCGGGTTTCAATTTCAATCCAAAGTACAAAAGGAAGTGATAAAAGATATTGTGAACATTACGGATACCAGTTTTGTTTAGTGAACAAACGTTTCTGAATAAGCAATATGGACAGCCAAAGTAAGCTAGATAAGCAAGATTTTGGACAACTTTAAAGTAACTTGAAACCATAAGTTGCCCTATTGGATTGGGATAATTAATCAAATATAGTTTTGATTAATACCAAAAGTATTTAAAAAGAAAAGTTCAAAGTTGGTGTCCAGGATGACACTACCCATATAATACTAAGGAAATGAATGACGAATAAAGGTTAACGAGTACCAAAGCTAAGAAGTAAAAGAATACGAGCCTAATAAGGCAAGGAGTTAATAGGCGACGGGATTAAAATCCCAACGGGATAACAATTAATGTCCTATCAGTTGTTATTCCACCAGTACAACAATCGTTTACAGCTATGCGCGAACGAAGGAAGTTCACGAAGAGATTAGTCATCTCTTGTACAACGGACATTAGACATCAATGTACTAGTAAATATCATACTAAGGAAGTATGAAAAGAGTATCCATCTTTTAAGAAGATTAGCAGACATCGTAAAAACTTAATACCAAAGGCCGTTATTCAAGTATGAACTATACAAAATAAAGGAAAACGCCTAGGAAAAGTGTAGTCGTTTTGGATAAAAGTAGAAAGTTGGAATCTGACTTCTCTTCTATGAATTTAACCACAGACAGACGAAGTAATTAAAGAGTTATTGTACGTAGGAGTATCAAGAAAGATCGCCGAGATGAATAAAATTAAGATACCTTTTGATGGGACCGTTGGATCGAGTCAATATCAAAATATGACACTCCTAAAAAGGATGTTTAGGAGTAAATTGTTGCGATTGTTGAACGGAGAATTAAGTGGCAACTTCATAAGAACATAGATGAGAGGTTTATATAAGGATTATGGACACAATAAGAACGAGTTTGTTATAAAGACGTAATCGTTATAAAGGGCGATACGAGGAGTAATAATGTGTGAAAAACATTACAATGGATTAAGTAAATGGCAAAGGTTTAAATTCGAGGACGAATTTATTATAAGGGGGGGTGAATGTAATAACCCGTAAATTTTTTAAGGAGTTAGATTGCGCCACGAAGCCTAAATTAATAAATTATGTCAAGCATGCCGGAAATGAGATTCAAGTCAAGAAGTATGATGAGAATAAATGAATTGAATTGGTCGAGAAATAATAATTTAATTGAAAAATTATTATTTCGCTAGAAGCGGTTATTAGCGGGACTAATTAATAATTAAGGATAATTTAAAATAAAAAATAAATAAGAATTTAGTTCCAAGCTAATAAATTATATGACATCGTCCATAAAATAGATAAAAAGTGATCGTGAAAATTTCATTGAACTCCGAAGTCGTACTAAAATTGGACGCGATGTTAGCTACGGAATTGGACTAAATTGTAAAGAAAAGTGTTGAGTTAAATTGGTACTTTAACCCACTAATTATTCAATCATAAAACCCACTAGAATCATCTCCTTCATTCCATGAGTTAGGCAAAGAAGACACCAAACTCCATTTTTCTTATGCTATGGCCGAACCCCATCAATCTCCCTCACACACTCACAATTCTTCACCCAAACACCAAAGTTTTAGAGGCAAATCATTCTAATTTCAAAGGAGATCAAGGTATGGTAGTTTAATTGCTGAATTAATGGTTATATTTTATGATTTAAGCTTAGGAAATTTCAAGGTTTTTGGTTAAGATTATGATTTTTGATGTGGTGTGTTGTGGGTGAGATTGAGAGTTGTTTTAAATGAGTTTTTGAGTAAACTAATGGATGAATTGAGGGCTGACCTTAACGGCATGACGAAAAGGGTCTACGGTGGCCGGAATTCGCTCCGGTGAGCAGCAATTGCTGCTCACCAAGAGCAGCAAATTCTGCTCTCAAGAGCAGAATTCTGCTTCGGCAGAATTCTGCCGAGAGAGCAGAGTTCGGCTCTGCTCTTATGAGCAGAGCTGAACAGCCCTTTGAGGGCTGCCATCGCAGCTCTCGGTCGTCGAGAAAGATGTGAACTCGACGTTAACCCGGTCCCCGTTTGAATGGTTTAAAACTTGAAGTAAAAACATAAGTTTGACGATCGTTTAATGAGTTGTTAGCGATGGTTTTTCTATTAAAAATAATTGGTTTCGAAAGTTAAAGTGAGTAAATTTAAATAAAGTGGATTGGCGGGGTTGTAACGCATTGATTATTGAAGTTAAAAGTAATATTAAACTTCGTTAGAACGGGTTAAAAGTTGATTGAATACGTTTTGAATTAGTCAAAACTGTTTTGAATTAAAGGTTAAAATGTGAATTAGGAGTCAACTTTGAGAGCGGATTGCGGGCTAACGAAGTGTCGGAACGAGTCGGTTTTAGTGTCATTTTGTTCGTTACGGAACAGAGAATGGAAGTATGAGAGAGCTGTTGCCACAACAGTGGCCAGACAACAGAAAATGTGGCTGTAAACAGCAGCCAACGGGGCTGTTCTGCTGTCGATAAAACAGCCCGGGGAAGCAACTTCGGGGCTAGTTTCCGACATCTTCGGGTTTGATTTTGATTCTGAGGTCTAAACGAAAGTTGTAGAGGACGTTGTGGACTATAATAATATCAAATTTGTTTAAGGTTTTGACTACCTTACATGCTCTGTTTTTAAGTCTGAAACAGCAGCATTAAGGCTGATTATACAGCAATAAAATTTCAGATTTGAGGTACCAACTTCAGGACACATTTCAGACACCTTAGGACGATAATTTCAGATTAGAATCTAAACGAATGTTGTAGACGAGGTTACAAACTATAAGAATGTCAAATTTTTTTGAGAGTCAGGCTGTTTTAAATAAACGTTTTAATGGTTCAAAGTCGGCTAGTTAGCTAGTTTTGGAAAAACTAGTTTTAATTAACGAAATGTAAAGTCGTTAATTAATTGAGTCATAAATTGACGTTTTGAGCTAAGATTAATGATAAATTATGGAAAAGAGACTTATTAAATTAATTATCGATTTAGCTCGATAATTAATTTCATTTAGCTAAATTGAATAGTTAATTAATAACATTTGGACTAACGTTATTTATTAAAAGGAGTTATATTTTATAAGGTTATCAATTTATTCCAAGGCAAAATAAATTGATTTATTCGCTAAGTAGTCTATAGCTAGAACACCTTTGGATTAGGATCCATTTTAATTACGATTTATTATCGTATTTTCATAGACTCGACGAGGCGACTATTAAGGGGGCGCAGAACGTAAAGAACGCAACATGGCTTTGCTATGGCCGAAGTCTTTGGATAGCAATTTGTGAGTTTTGCAATTTACTTTCGTATATTATTACTATAAGTTGTTAATTGTGTGGTAATCTATTAATTGCATTGCATATACATTATTACTTCATACTTGGGCAATTCATGTGAATGCTTTGTTCATAATATCGCTTGGATGCATTATTTGACATATTGTTGTTATTTGTAAATTGTGATGTTTGCTTTAATGATCCGAGGAAACGAGCTACCTATTGGGCGTCAATAGGCTGTGTGATCACCAGTGTCCGGGTCAGTCATAGAATTAGTGTCGATAGATGTTTGTATTTGAAAATGTTTGATATGAGCTCAATATACGCTATCATGTTTGGGTATCGGAAAGGAGGATTATAATTTTTGTTAGATACGTGAGTAACTCGGTTGAACTATCTCGGGACCCGTATCTAGTGAGTAACTCGGTTGAACTATCTCGGGACTCACACCTTGGGATTAAGCAGTGACATGATGTAACTCGGTTGAACTATCTCGGGACTATGTCACGTGGTAACGAGTAACTCGGTTGAACTATCTCGGGACCGTACCACTTGGATTAAAATGATTTGATATATTATTAATGGATACAATATGAGTAGGATACGAATAGGAAATAGTATTCATTTAAGATTAGGGTTTCATCGGATCAAACATTATTGTTTGTTTTAATATATGTTTATGCAATTTATATTTATAATATCTTAAGTAAATGCGAACTCACTCAGCGTTGTCTGACCTCCCAATAGTGTTATGTTTCAGGTGTATAGTATCGAATGTAACGGACTTCTATCCTTGTTCCAGAAGTCCGCGAGTACAGAAAGAAGGAACCAATCAGTAGTGCTGCAGTAGTCGAGTCCTAGAGTGTAATTATGTTTTTTCAAACGGTTTTAAATATTTTGTTTATACTCTGATATGTATAAAGGCTTTAGACTGCGCTTTAAAACCGTTTATATATATATGAGAAACAGGGCATTGCTTGATATGAGATATCGCTTTGTAAGACCCTGATTTCTAAAGATTGTTTTGTATCGTTTAAAGAAGTTTTATAAAAATGTTTTGAGAATGTTTCGCGAAAAATTTATAGTGATTTTTAGGCTTGCTACGGGTTTCGGAGCTACCACTCCCATTCCCTAGCGCCGGTCGCGGCCCTCAATTTTGGGTCGTGACAATTTATGAAAATTTAAATATATATTTTTGATAATTATGAAAATTTAAATTTAAATTATATTATATAAAAAACAGTAAAGTGGATAAATATTTTAAAAGAGAAAATATTATTCTACACCCATAAAAACTCTTTATTTGAAACTGTTCCTCGACATGTAGATCTTTCAGAAAAAGTTGGAGAAATTGTGTTTTTTTCTTTTTCAATTTGGTGAGAAATAGTGAATTGATGCCGTTCAAGTAGGAGAAGATATTAATGCAAGATCTGCAAGTTAATTAAGTTACATTATTGCTAGTTTCCAATTTAGTTGAAGCAAACAAACCAGTGTCTTAAAAAACCGAATTGGTGGCCGAAAATTTAGTTGAAGCAAACAAACCAGTGGCTGAAAAACCGAACTGGTGGCTGAACCGGTTCGGCCACCGGTTTCCGGTTCAATTAGTTGAACTAGTTCAATATTCGGTTCAATTGGTTTAATAAATTTAAAAAAAATTAAAAAAATTGGTTCATCGATTTTCCACCGGTCCAACCCGATTCAACCAAAAAATCTGATTTTTTGCAGTTTTAGACCGGAGCACTGACCGGTTCGTGGTTTAACCGGTCCGGTTTTCAAAACACTGAAACAAATATTTACTCCCTCCGTTTTAACTGTTCATTTAATAAAATATATTTATCTCTAATTATATTGTCTATTTAAAATTCTAATGTAACTTTTGCTAATATTTTTTAAATTTATCATTCTTAATAAAAAAAAACTTTATGAGTCAATTTATAATACATTTATTAACTAATAGCATATCTATTGTCAATTTTATTAATTGGAATAATTATATTCAAACTTCAAATATATCTATTTTTATAATTTATTTTTATAATTTTTTGATTCTCTAAATAATAGTTACACAATTGATTTTAAATTTCAGTTTAGAAAGGCTTATATGAGTTTAAAATGTGGATTATGCATCTACAAATAGATTTAAATTGAAGATTCAATATATTTATCTAAATTTATAAAATTGACGGATCAAATATTTAAATTATTTGTTAAAAATATATTTGACAAAATGATCAAAGGTATAAATATATAAAAAGAATTTTTTAATAAATTAGAACTCTTTAACTTAAGAATTTAATTTTTTTCTTATTACAGGATTCATAAATTTTTTAAATGGAACCAACTATAAAACGACATGTTTAAATTTTCTACATCTAGATTAATTTTGTTCGAGCCGTATAGATTTTTTTACGGGATAAAAACTTTGATCCCAAAACATCAATTTCTTTGTATTGTAGAGAGAACTAAAAAAGTTAACTCCCCAGAATTTATCCAATTGTACAAGACAAATATTAACAAAAGAAAAATATTATTGAATTTAATTAACCTTTTTATGCCAATAGCATCAGGAATATGCTTAAAACTTATATCTAACGATGACAATTTAAAGCATAATTAAAGAATTCTTCTACCAATTCTAGGATATGCTTATATGTATATAACCAGAAAAAATTAATTATTTAATTTTATCTTAAACTACAGTAAAATGATATCTCAATCAACTATAACTTAATAAATTCATTTAAAGAAACATTTAGCGGACTGCATACAGGGTCAAAGACATGATTGTTTCTAAATCTGCATTATTATAAGATAGGCTTGTTTCTATTTTAGACGTCCCAAATTATAAATTTGTTTTTATTTTTAGAAAGTAGTTAATTAGATAAATGTCTAAAATATCCTTAATTGAATTAGCTTTAGACAACTAAATTAAAGTGATAATGACTTTGATAACAACAATAATTAATGCTTTTTGATAGTTTTAATATTAAAAGTAATTTTATATTTGTTTTAGGAGTGATTTTGAATTATTAATCAATAAAAATGCATTGAAAAGAAGAATGCATTAACTATTTAATAAGGGTATTATAGGGAGTTAGTATTATTTTAACTAAATAAACTAAATTTCTTAATATGTGTGTAAATAAAAGAAGCCTATCTTTTGTGGACGGAGGGAGTATAAAAAAGAATATTATATAATGATATGACATAATTTAAATAATTATATCTATAAACGACCTAATAGAAAAAATCTATAAAAATCTATAAAATAATAATTTTGCTATCTATTGATAAATATATAGACCCTTTATGATTAAGTTGCTTAGCATCTGTATTATGGACTCCTTGGAATAATTGATACAAATGATGGTATAAAATTCCATTTACTGTACAATTTTTGTTTGTAGTTTGTAGACTTACATGCATAAATCTCTAATCATTGGAATTATAAATCTGAAAATGAAACGATATTCTCAGGACAAAAAACAACCTCCTGCTAAGAAGAAACAAATTCTAATTATAATAAACACAGCAATTCATGATTTTTTTTCAGTCTATAAATAGCAAATTTAGTCATCTCCATAGCCAAGATCATAAAAAATCCCCTATTAATCTAGCTATAGCTGTATAATTAATTGATTAGTAGATAAGTTAATTACTATAAACAATACTTAATTATAATAATGGGTGTGTTTTGTTACAGTGATGAGTACACATCTCCAATCCCACCAGCAAGGCTCTTCAAGGCTTTAATACTCGACTCCAACAACCTTATCCCAAAGCTCATGCCGCAGGTTGTTCAAAGCATTCAATATGTTGAAGGTGATGGAGGAGTTGGCAGCATCAGGCAGATCAACTTCCAACAAGGCATGTATACTCATTCATTAATCAGCCATTTAATTATATGCTAAACAATTCCATGAGATAAATCTTTGCAACATATATTATTTTATCATGATTTTATAAGTTCTTTTTTATTGTAATTATATCATATTTTAAGTGAATTATATTCATTGTACAATGGATGGTTCCATTAATTGTACGATGAGTGGCGAAACCAAAAATTATTTAGCCGAACAACATTTCATTTTGCTGTTTTCTAAAAAAAATATATCAAAAAGCAATTCCAACAAATATTCAACTGCCTCATAAGGGGGCGCTTAGTACGTAATTGAGCTACCTTCTATTGGTACTCTGGCCGGCGGAGAGAGGCGATCGCCTCCCTAATCTTATTCACATGTACAATTCAATGAGATATAAACACATTTTTTTTAAATATATTCTCGTTTTTAATTTAATATCGATAAAATTGTAAATAAAATTTTGGGCAGGTCACCAAGTGAAGTATGTGAAGAACAAAATAGAAACACTAGATGTGGAGAATTATACATACAAATACAGCATGGTTGAAGGTGATGGTTTGTTGGAGAGGCTGGAGAGTGCTGTGTATGAAGTGGAGTTGGTGGCCGGGGCAGACGGGGGCAGCATTAATAAAATGAAGAGTACTTACCACACAAAGGGTGATATTGTGCTTAGTGAAGAGGAGGTCAAGGCTGGGAAAGAAAAGGCTATTGGAATGTACAAAGTTGTTGAAGCTTATCTCCTTCAAAACCCTAATGCTTATGCTTAATTTAATCACTTTTTCTTAATTTTCCTTGTTGTCTTGTTATTGTGGTTTGTTTTAAATAAGGATTTATATGCCATTTATGTTTTTGGGGGTTGGTTGTAATTTTTTTTCATTTTATTTGATCTTAAGAGAGATTCTTAGGTAGACTGAGTCCACCATGTCATCCGTGAACTAAGCCTATAACATAATGACATGTCATTAAAATGATGACAATCTTGTAAATTCGTGTATTACTTATTTACACATTTGAATAGTAATATTACAAGATTGCCATCATTTTAATGACGTGTCATTATGTGATAGGCTTAGTTTACGGATGACGTGGTGGACTGAGTCTACCTAAAAATTTCTCTTTAAATGCATTTGAAAACGTTAGTACTTGTGAAATGTAAAACCAAAGGGAATAATTGTTGAAATTAGGGAAGGAGGAAAGGTGGACGGTTAAGGGTGTGCAAAAATCAAATTCAAATGAATAACTATAAAATTCGGTTTGATATTATTAAAAAAATTGCTTATTTGATTTGATTTGATTTCAAATATTAAAGATTGGTTAAGTTTTAGTACAAACCGAATTAAATCAAGAAAAATAATTAAAATGAATTGTTCGGTTTGATTTGAAAATTTTTTAATTTTTATTTTTGGTTTAATTTTAAAAACAGTAAAAATTTAATTCAATTTGGTTTGAACCGAATGCATATCCTGACAAACGGTCGCCTCTAAGTTGTCGCTCTTCAATTATATCCGATTAATCCTATATATAGTTTCTCTTTAAACATTGTATTCTATAAGTTTTTTAGTTAATTATTTTTATTTTATCTTATCTTTTTAAAAAAAATGGAAAAATAACAAAAATAATTGAAAACCAGTTAAACAACTTAAAACTTTATGTTCTAAAAAAGAATCATTTTTAATGTTATATATTTTTTACTTTATACCTAAAAATCCACTTTATAAGCTCCATTTTCATGAATGAATTAGAGATGTATGAGCAGTATATCTTTGAAGTATTTTATATGTATTTTCCATGTACTTCTAACAGACAAAAAGAAATATAATTTTTTTGGAAATAGAATATATATTTTTAAAAATTAAATATTAGATAATTTTGTGGTTATCCTTTATTTTTTTAATAAATTAAATAAAATGGCCATAAGACATAGATTAAGCCCATTATGTAATTCCAACTTCATGTTGATTCGAAAAGACATTAGCCCATAAGCCCATACCCATGGTCTTGAACCCTCGTAGCTGTGAAGCCGCCCATGTGTGAACACATAATCTTGGTGTTCTATCTCATTGATAAATCAGCTTTTCAAGCATGCAACATTTGAAGTTTGAAACAAATTAAAGTGTAGCAGCCAAGAAAAGAAAATTGAATTACTAACTTAGAATTTTCTAGGTAGAATTCCAAAATCTCATTCTTTACAATTACTGATTCCTTTTCTACACAAATATGTATATAAATCAGCTTCATGCAAACTATAAAAACCAGTATTTCATTAATAAATCTTCTTCTATTCAAAATTTGTTAAAAATCAATATATAGTATTTGATCAAGAATATTATTATAATGGGTGTATCAACTTTCACACAAGAATTCAACTCCCCGGTGGCTCCGTCGCGTATGTTTAAGGCTTTAATTCTTGATTCCAACATTTTAATTCCAAAACTGTTGCCTCAGTTCATTGAAAGTGTTGATGTAATTCAAGGTGGTGATGGTTGTGCTACCATTGAACAAGTCAACTTCACTCCAAGTTAGTTTAGCACCTACTCGCTCATATTTTTATTTGAACATTAGATTTTTGCACTAACAAAGATTCATTCTATTTTATTTTGATTATGGAGCTTTAATTTGTTTCAATTTGAAAATAAAAGTTTAAAATTATAAACGAACTAAATGATTTAATACTTTTATGACGCATTAAATTTATGTGATCACGTTATAAAAATATGATGAATAGTCACATCTATGACATATGTAGCCATTTATCACAAAAAGTACACATGCACTAAAATTACGTACACGCACATGGGTTGAATGAGGTGTACGGACAAAAAAAATTACTTTTAAATCTAGTTTTGAACAAGAATCGCTTATTTTAAATGGAATTGTTGATTCTGAAATGAAACCGACAGTTTCTATTTCAAAAAATACAGAATCGGTCTGAAACTGTCTGGCATGTGGTTTCAGGCCGAGTTTGACTGGTGCTGGTTTTTATCCGGTTTAGTTCGGAATTGATTTGTGGCAAGAGCTAATAACATGTATTACAATTTTCTAGTGACTTTTTTTAGTATAAAAAAAAAAGTTGTTGCACAATGACATGGTTAGATTTGATTGACAGGGAGACATAAGTTGGCTTCAAATCATTAAAAAAAATCTCAATGTTAATAATTTTGAAGTTCAATGTCTAAATTAAAATAAAATATGACCAAAATGCAATAAAATAAAAGTTAAGTGATGCATAAATTTAATATCTTTAGATTTCTCTTTATAGTTTGTTGATTTTGAGGTTTATACATGCAGCTAGTGAATTCAAGTACATGAAGAACAGAATTGAGGAGCTAGACAAAGACAAGCTTGTATGCAAATATACTCTAATTGAAGGAGGCCCACTTGGGAATAAGCTTCAATCTATTGCTTATGAGGTCAAATTTGAGGCAGCAAATGATGGAGGATCCATTTGTAAATCACAAGCAACTATATTACAATTGGAGATTTTACTTTTCAAGAAGAAAATATTGAAGATGGCAAGGCCAAAGCTGTCGGAATATTTAAAGTTGTTGAAGCTTACCTCTTGTATAACCCTCAAGTCTATGCTTGATATGCTTAATTATAAGCTTTTTATGCACTTCTACAACTATTCATCATTACTTCCAAAAAATGGAAATAGAAGCTATTCTTTATTGTTTTTGTTTATTTTGGTTTTGACTTAAATATCAATTTGCCATCGGAATTTGTACGGAATAAGCAATTAATACCAAAATTAATTTTATTTTTATCGATTAGTAATTTTTATCCATTAGCTCAATTATACTATACAATAACCAAATCATTTTATTCCACAGTAAACCATTAATAAGAAGTACTGATCACATACTCTACTGATTTCATGCCTAACTGTTTCCATACTCATCAGCCAACCTACAGCTCCTACCATTTCTAATATCACCGCCGAATTGCGGTTCAGTTGCAGAATTATCCACCGTTTCCTTACGACATATTGCGAACGACTAGATCCGGCAAACAATCATTCAAACTGTTCCTGCAAAACATAATAATTGACTAAATAAATTTGAAGTTCTTCATCTCATCACCCAGTTTTTTTGTAACCAATTGTATGTATCTTTCAAGAAAGAAACCATTCAGAACTACTAATTACTACATATGTAATCTTGATACGATATACTATGACTAAATTCATTTTCTTGTTTAAAAATCTGTAAAGAACAACCAAAACATAAATTATTCTAAAGAATCTAATTAATTAAACATTCTTGAAAATACCCAAGAATCTCTGAGATACTAAAAGAAGGCGAGAAATCAGAAAACGTACAATGGAATGTCGAAATCGGGACGGGGAAACCACTGAGAATGAAACCTGATCCGATTAGTATGCGTTACGAAATCATTATAAAGAAACACAGTGTAACCATTAGGACCTCCGTTTCCAACAAGCCAGCCCAACAGCCAATTACCCTGAACATAAGCATCCACCATATCATTATCCAGAAATACCCTGTCATTCAACTCCGGCGGAGTAGGCCTCATGTTGGCTATGTGAACTTTCTCGGTCACCGGCAGTGAAAGGTACTGTACTGTGTAGTGCTGGTGATCTTCTCCGACTGCTTCAACAATTCTTGCTGGGAAGAATACTTCATCGTCTACGTTTATCTCAATCGTATCATTCTGGTGATAGAATTGGTGGGGATAAGGATCATTCATTTTCTTGAAAAGTTGAAGAATTAATGGGATGTTCAAGAAATACAAATTAGGGTTTATCTTAATCTTGAAACTGTGGTCACTGCCTTGAAAATTTTCTTGATCTTGAACCTGCTTAAGCGAAGAACCAACTGATATATACATTCAACGGTTCTAATAGCCATCAGATTGATTGTATTAAGATGGATGGTCGACACGTGTGCTTTTCTTGCGTCTTTGTTAGTTGCTGGAAGTTTATTTGTAGAACAAAAAAAACCGTTATCAAGAATTGTGTTTGGCAGTGTCGCTTTACGTATTTCACACGTGACTCGTAATGTGACTCGTCAATCTATATTTTACTACTCCTTAATTATGTATTATAAAAATATTAAAAATAAATAGTATATTATTTTCTATTAATATTATAATTTTTGATTTAATATACGCATTCGTTGTAAGAAGTTATAATTTAAATTAATCACGTTGCACCATAAAGAAAAAAAGAGGATTTTTGAATTATAGAACGGCTTTTTTATTGAGGGCAAAAAAGCTTATATTTTTTCCTTAGGCCTAATTACTTAAAAACCACTTACCTTGTAATTTTTTTCATTTATACCACGATTTAGGAAAATTTTCAATTGTACCCTATTTTCGATTTTTATGTTTCGTTTGTACCCCAAGAGTAAATTTTTTTGATTATTTAATTAATTTGAAGATGAAAATATTTAAAACAAAATACATAAATGATTAACATTAACATTTTATTAGAATATAGGTTAAAAATGAAGGACTAATTTAAACTCTTTTTTAAAAGAAAATTAAGTCAGTTCAACTCATTAGGGTAGAGATGAAACATAAAAAATAAAAATAGAGTACAATTGAAAATTTTTCTAGGTCATGGTATAAATGAAAAAAAATTATAAGGTGGGTGGTTTTTAAATAATTAAGCCTTTCCCTTACAACCCAAAGTTGCATAGTTTGCAACATAAAGAAAGTTGAAATAATAATGGCGTATTAGGATTATGAACTCATAATTGTAATTGTATTAAGATTGGGAACTCACAATAGTAATTGTATTAAGATCGTTTAATTTCAATTGTATTAAGATTGTTTAATTTCAATTGTATTAAGATTAGGAACTCACAATAGTAATTGTATTAGGATTACATACTAAAAATTAAATTGGAGATAATTTAACTATCTATTCTAATTAGAACTTTAATTATAATAGTGATTAATTAAATAACTAATTAGTTAATGACTATAAAACCTTTATTTAGTAGTAAACTGAAAAGGATTATTCAGTAAATTTGTCTGTCTCCCCCCCCATCCGTGCTTTTATATATAGTATAGATGTAATGGGTTCGCGCCATGTGTCCCAAAAAAAAAGTTAAAGGCTAAATTCTCATATATGAAATGTTGGATATGAATGAATAAATCTTCAACAATTTTAAGTGAAATATTTTAAACGGAAATGGTGAATATTGCAAAAATAGTTATCAGATAGGATTTTCTAACCACTATTTCCACCAATTACATTTACGGTTTGCATATTAAAATTTAATCTATAAAAGTCGAAACTAAATTAAGGACGTACTTTAATACTACATACTCTGACATCTTTATCATTATTAGAGGAGGACCTCTAATAATCATTTCCCAAAATTATATCTCCAAGTTTTAAACAGCTCCATATATGAGTACGGTTCGAACCCGCGACCTCACTAAGACAATAGAACGCTTTACCAACTTGAAGTTTATGTATGTACTTAATTTAATAATACATAATGTGTTAAAAGAACAAAGATATTGTAGAATAACCAAATCATTTTACTCCATAGTATACCATTAATAAAAAGTACTAATCACATAACCACTAATTAAATGCAATTTCAAAGGTGTCATAACACAATTTCATACCTAAACTATCCATACTTTTTTTATGAATTAAACCATCCATACTTAACAGTCGATCTATATTAATACCATATTAAAATTAGGGTTTTTATGCCAGTAATTATATAATGAGCCTTAAAGCACTACTCATACAATTCCCAAATACATTTCTAATATAGCGCCGAAATGCAATTCAGTTGCAGAATCATCGACCGTTTCCTTACGACATATTGCGAACGATTAGATCCGGTAAACGATCATTCATTCTGTGCCTGCAAAACATAATCGATAAATAAATAAATTTGATGTTCTTAATCTTATCACCCAGTTTTTTTGTACCCAATTAATTACATGAGTCATTCAAAAAACTATTCAAAAGTACTATAATACCTCTAATAATCATTTCAAAACACCATCAAGAAAAAGAACTCAATATGTTAATTCCCCCCAAAACATAATTTATTTTAAAGAATCTAATTAAACAATGAACTCTCTCGGTAATACATTTCTTGAAATTAAAGATCCAAGAACATCTGAGATACTAAATAACTCAGAGCAACAAATCAAGAATCAAAAAGAAATCAAATAAAAGAACGCGAGAAATCAGAAAACATACCACGGAATATCAAAATCGGGGAGGGGAGACCACTGAGAATGAAACCTGATCCGATTAGTATCCAGTACTAAATCATTATAAAGAATCACAGTGTACTTATTAGGACCAGCTCCGTTTCCTGCAAGCCAGCCACGCAGCCAATTACCGTAATAATAAGCATCCACCATATCATTCTCCAGAAATAACCTATCGTTCAACTCCGGCGGAGTAGGCCTCATATCGGCTATGTGAACTTTCTCGGTCATTGGCAGTGCAAGGTACTGTACTCTGTAGTACTGGTGGTCTTCTCCGACTGCTTCAAGAATTGTTGCTGGGCAGTATACTTCATCGTCTACGTTTATCTCAATCGTATCATTCTGGTGATAGATCTGGTGTGGATAATTCATTTTCTTGAAAAGTTGAAGAAATAAAGAAAGAAACTATTGGGATATTATGGGATTTTGAAGGGGAAAAAATTAGGGTTTAGGGTTTTCTCCAAGAAATGAAGTGAAAATTAAGCTTTTTCCATTGTTGATCTTGAACCCTTAACCAACTGATATATACATTCAGGGGTTGTAATAGCCATCAGATTGATAGTATTAAGATGGATGGTTGACACGTGTGTTTTTCTTGCTTCTTGTTAGTTACTTTTGCTTGTGAATTAGTTTTCCCGCCAACTTATTAATGCTGACTCAGCATAATTAAATTTTCCTTCCTTTTATTTGTTTTCCATTGAGTTGCAATTTGGAAATATAAATGTGCGGGATTTGCTTTATTATAGAGAATTGTTGTATTAGAAGCTAAATCGCAATATGCATTACATATGGAAAAATAACATTTGCAAGTTGGAAGGGCCAAATCGTAATATATAATAAATTTCTTGATTAATTTGGATATATTTTGAAAGTTAAGGGGGCGTGAAAACCACCCGAGTCATTGGTCATTTACTTCCTTTAATTCCTCCTAGCTTTACCTATATTTAGTAAGATTATTTCTAGTTAATTCTAATGTTTTTTTTTCAACATTTGAAAGAGAGGAAAAATAGGGTAAAAAAACTGTTTTACAACCATATATCATCAATAAATAAATAACAGCCTCACAAATCATTAATATTTTCCCTTTATAAATCAAATTCCTTTATTTCAATTCTCAACAACAAAAGAAAAAAAAATGGCCAAATCTATTAACAATATAATCTTCCTAGCATCTGCTATTTGTTTCTTGTCTTTCCTTGGATTAGCCTATGGAAATTCTCACTTCGTCGTAGAGGGGAAAATTTATTGCGACACTTGCCGTATCCAATTCATAACCAAGCTCACTACGTATCTAAAAGGTATATTCATAACCAAACTCACCAACTTTTATTCGTTGACAAATCAAAATGCCGAGCTAAAGAAAAATAACGTGGGCATTATAATATACAGTTACATCAGCATTTTTGTTGTTGTATGATTGATCAATGTTCCAATTTGTAAAAAAATGAAAATTGATAATTGATATTGTCAAGTTTTAAAATTTGTGTTATAATTGCAAGAGTGTTTATCCCATGCATTGGTTGTGCCATGTCATAATTACAACAAGCCAATGAGAATTTGCGATAGGGAATCTTTCATTTATTACTTAATTTTTTTATTATGAATTTTTCCACATGGCTAACGCATCATTGGTTTGTTGCACAAATGACATGGCGCAACGGTTGCGTGCAATAATTTTTCTAATTGCAAATCACGCTAAAATTCGTGATTTAATTTACAATTAGCTTTTATTAACTAAAACTATTAGATTTATGATATTGTCAAATATGATTCGACTATTAATATTTTATATGCCAGGCGCCAAAGTGCGGTTGGAGTGCATGGAGCGAGAAGGCGGAGCTATAACTTTTAGTGCCGAAGCAGAAACTGACGCCACCGGAGCATACCAAATTCCGGTGGTCGGGGATCATGAGGAGGAGATTTGCAAGATTACACTGTTGAGTTCTCCGGATGCTGATTGTAATGAAATAAAGAAAGATCCATGGGCCAAGAAAGCAGCTCAAATTACTCTCACAAGTAACAATGGCATTGCTAGTTCGGTTCGGGCCGCTAACCCTATCGGATTCATGAAGAAGCAAGCTCTGCCTGAATGCATTGGAGTTCTCAGAGATATGGGATTCAATGCCCATGGCGTTATGCCATGAGCCTAAGTGTTCATTGTTTTTTAATTAAATAAACTATCTTATTTTTTAATATTTGTTATTGTAAATCCGCAAGAACAGCAATTTCGATTTTCTTGGTGAAGAGTTTGTTATTTTGTTCAAGTGAATGTAATTCGGGTGCTTTTCTTTTGTTGTTTTTGAGAAAATTTTCAAGAAATTAAAACTTTTGAATTACGTATGTTTCTTTCAGTATATGCACGAACACAAATACAGAAAAACGGAATACTTAAATACAAATATATGGTAAAACAATGTTATTTACAGTTTTTCATGTTCATAATTCCGGAACCAAGCCGTTGATTCAATCAAATGACCATACAACTTAGCTTTTGGTTGAGGGATGGATCTTTAAGCAAGAAAATGACTTGAGTTTGTAGTATTGGGAACAAATTAAATTAGTACTTTTAGAATGGTTCTTGTAGAATATCCAATTACATTCTCTGATCTGTTTTTATTAACTGTTTCTTGGAGATTGTTCAAGAATTTTATAGATTCTTTGTGTTTTGGGTTTTTTTGGAGTTAAATAGGTTAACAGTAGACAATTTGTATAATCAGCATGTCTAACAAATTTTAAAATGTTAACTATATTATACAGAGAGAGAATATGATATGAAAATTCTACTTTATTTACGTAGATCTAATTTGAATCGTTAAACATTTTCATTTTTTTAGATGAATAAACTCCACACATACTTAACTTATATTAATCAAATATTCTAAAAATACTAATAATTTACTCTAAATTCTATGTTCATTTCAAAAGATCTATTTGCAAAATTTATCTTGATAGAATTGTTTACCAAATTATTACATAATATATGTACAGTAAAATCAAGGCGCTGTAAATGAATCTCTCAATTCATGACAATTCTTTTTTTTAGTTCATATAATTAAAAAGAAATTGATAAAAATGTAAGGATGAAACTGTCCTTAAAGTTTTTCTAATTTCATTGATTTTTCTAAAAGGAATATTTTCAAGTGTATATGCAACCTACTGGTCCAGCCAAATTTTTAAGGATTTTTCTTGTAAGAGTTCAAGCCTAACTCTACCATTTCCCCTACCGTCAAATTAAAGAAATACTCCCTCCGTCCCGTTTAAGAAGTCCCATATTCTATTTTGGGATGTCCCATTTAAAAAGTCCCATTGCTATTTTTAAAATATTTTTTCATTGAATACCCCATTTTACCCTTATTTTAGTTATCTTAAAAGAGTTCTATGGAAAATTCCACTATCATTAATAGGGGCAAAACATGAAAAAACATGAAAAGACAAGAATAATTAATGTTTTCTTAATCTGTGTGTAAAGTCAAATGAGAGTTTTAAAGTGGGACGGAGGGAGTAAAATGAATAAATGAAGCAATTGGACGGACTTTATTGGCACTATTTTTTAAGCACACCAAAATCGGGAATCTGCCCTTCGTTCAATCTCCATCAATCTTTATGACTACTATGAAAGGTGGGTTTGTGCTTTCCAACCCTAGCAAACAGCTCATACGGCACATAAACAACCGCTCAAATCAAAAACTCGCTAATTATTGATATTTATTTGGAAAAAAATATTAAAATCAACTAAATATTAATCAAATTTTAGTTCGAACTAGTCGAATCAACTGCCTAATCGGACTCGGACATTAATTTAATTATATATATCTTATATAATAATGTATATCTATAATATCTCTTTTTATACTAAACTTGAATTTAAATTTTTGATACAAATATGAGAATCAAATTCGATTTTCAATAATCTATCGTATTCGAACTCTAAACTTAAACTCCATTATTTTTAGCACGTATTTGAGTTGTTAAGGCATTCTTTTGACTTAAATAAAGTAGGCTTAATTCCTTAAAAAACCCCACCTTCCATTTTTTTTTCATTTATACCATGACCTTGCAAAAACAACATTTGTATCCAATTTTGAGTTTTTATGTTTCATCTCTACCCAAAAGTATTAAAATGTACTCTTTTTATTTGAAAAAGAGTTTAAAACAATCCTTCATTTTTAACTCGTATACTAATTAGATATTAATGTTATTAATAGTACAAAAATATTATTCAAAAAATTAAAAATAATAATAATTTTTTTAATTTTTTAAAAAAATATTTCCGAATTTGTTTTTAATTTTTTAATTTTTTAAAAATATTTCCAACAAAAAATTTAAAAATAATACTAAATTGTTTTAGTTTTTTATTATTTTATAAAATTAAAAAAATTAATTAATTATTTGGATGTATTTGATTATTTTTTAAGTTTAAAAATTTATTTGTATTTTTTAAAATAGAAAAGTATGTTTTAAATTTTCAAATGAAAAGAGTACAATTTAATGCTTTTGGATAGGGATGAAACATAAAAATCTAAAATTAGGTGCAAATGGTGTTTTTACAAGGTCGGATATAAACGAAGAAAAAATGCAAGATGAGAATTTTTTAAGGAATTAAGCCAATAACGTAATACGTTCAAACTATACTCATGTATGTAACCATTTAAAATTTGATGTTATCCCATAATTTGAACTCATTAACGATATCTCATGTACTATATACCAAAAAAAACACAATCAAATTCAAGCTAAATTTTGAATTTTGAATTTTAAATCAAATGAAACTCAAACTTGAACGTATTTCAATAAGCCTAGCCACCGATACATCTTATTTCATTTTTTAAAAGAAAATTACATTTTATTTCTTAACCACTCTTTATTTGTTTGTCATTTTTACTAGCTAAAGATCAGCTTTACTTGTGACAAAAGAACTCAATAGAGGATGTCCCAAAAGCTAACTAGATATGTTTTGACTGAACCATGAAACCATCAATACAACATAATCTACTGCTCTACCTTATCATTTAAAAAAAAAATCAATGGTCGGTTTTGGATACATAAACTCTTCAATTATAGAAATGGACATATCCATCCATGCTAAAGCAAAAAATTCCCTTGGCTCACCACAAAGTTTCTTATAAAAACACCGACCCTTTTCTTCAAGGCACAGCCTCTAAATCATGACTTGACAATGACTTGTTGATTGGTTATAATTATTAAACCACCTAATACTGCCATATGATCGATCTCCTTCCTTTTTTCTTTAGAGATGAAAAGGAGATTCCTTCCATGTCCCATACTTTTCTCTCTTTCAAATATTCCCTCCCTCATTTACTAATAAATGCCACCTATCGATTCTTTTTTCATACCCTCGACTCTCGAGACTTCTTGCCGGTCTATTTTCTTCGTCATTCTCCAATGATTCCAGAATTAGAGGTATGAATTCCTCCATAGGTTATCTTGTATTGTATTCGTAAGCATCTAATTGCGGTTTCTTCTCAAATGCAGAAGCCTAAAGTCACCGAGATACAAGTCCGAATGGACTGTAATGGGTGTGTGCAGAAGATCAAGAAAGCATTGCATGGCATCAATGGTAAGCAACGCAATTAGTAAGTAACGCAAATAGATAATCGATTTCATTCGGCTTCAATTTCTGAACGTACCTAAATTTCTGAAGTAGTGACTTTATTACCATTCTTGACAGGTATATATGATCTCTACATTGATTTCCCCCAGCAGAAGTTGACAATAATTGGATGGGCAGATCCAGAGAAAATAGTGAAGGCCATTAGAAAAACTAGAAAGATAGCTACTATATGTTCTCACACCGAGCCACCAGAGCCAGCACCTGAAGGAGGTGCACCACCACCAGCTGCTGAAGAAGCTAACCCTACCCCAGCAGAAACCCCACAAGCTGAAGCAGCACCACCTGCAGAGCCACCAAAAGACCCACCACAACCCGAAAATCCACCGCCCGAGGAAAAACCGACACCATCATCTGTAGCGGCGGAGACCAACGCAAACCAGCCTCCACAAAATCCCCATCCTAAAGACGTAGGCGAGGTTCATCTAATATACCATCACCCACCTGATTACGGTTACAGATACGGATATGGTCATAGTCATGTCGGTCAATGGAACAGATACCCTAATGGCCAAGGACTTCCGCCGGAGCCATCACAGCCAATTTATGTGACTCATAGCTACAACACATACAGACCATCACCATATGTCACTGAATACGAGCATATCCGGTCTCCACCACGGTATACAGCTCATAATCGGATGAGCCATTACAGTGACAATTATCATGAAAATTCTAGTAATGGAAGCATCACATCCATCTTCAGCGATGAAAATCCAAATGCATGTAGCATAGTATGAAAGGCCAAAAGGTGATGTGTAACAGAAGAGAGCTTGTGGAGACTAAAATAATAGAATCTGGTGGCAGTAATATTTCCTATTAAGCATGTGAAAATATGTTTCAGGGGAGAATGAGATTCTAAGCTTGTTAGTGCCGGAGGAATTGATTCTGCGTTCCACTTCTAAGCAAGCCGATAACACAAACCGCCTTCTATTCAATCCTATAAAAGAATTACTTGTATTCTACAACTATGTATCTCAGCCTTCCATTTTTGAAATTATCACTCCTGCTGTAACATGCATTATCTATAGAACTTGTTCCAAGTAGGGACGTTAAAAGGCTGAAAAATGTTTTCCTGGAAAGCCTTCCTAACTTTAAAGTTTCCAAGAAAGTCTGCTTTTCTAATCATGAATAGGGGTGTGCAAAATACGAATAAACCAAAAAACCGAACCGCACAAATTTGGTTAGGTTGAGCTTGATATTATTAAAACAAATCAGTTTTCCGGTTGGATTTGGTGTTTGAACATAAAAAAATTAAGTTAAGTTTTAATGTAAATCGAACAAAAAAAATTGACCAAACCGACCAGTTCGGTTCGGTTTGAAAAATAATAATTCTTTAGAACTTTAGTTCAGTTTGGTTAGAACCGAATGCACGCCCCTAAACGAGTGTCTAGTAACCAAAGTATTCAAGTTTTTCACTGTTATATAATTAAAACAAAAACTCAATGCTCATTGGACAAATTACTTAGCATTAGGATGCTGTGTAATTGTACCAATAGTACAATGTCACAGAATTACAGAAGGCCGTCAATTTCCGAAATACTGTAACAAATATGGTACTTGTAAAATTGAGAATCGCTACCGTTATCACATAATGACATTGGAGACCAAAAGCTAAAGGGTTACTTATCAGTACACTATTAAACGCGACACCGGAATAAAGGCTCTAGACGGACAAAATTTCTTGCCATTTCCAGGTTAAGATGACTATAGTCTATATCCCATATTCTTGCACTTGTATAAAAACTATAGGCAACACATAAATTTAAAATAAAGAAGCCAACCCACTGATAACTATAGTTTAAATTCATAACGAAAGGGATGAGCAAGTGAAAATAAGCATGGAAAGGAGAACAGTATTGATGCACCGTAGGGAGGATAAAAGCTCTCGGTTATATATCCCAGAATCTGTGGACGGGTTAATGAAAAAATTGAAGCTTCCCCGAATAATATTCCGCTAGGAAACTGATCTATCAATCTGCGAAAGCATAAATAAACCAATAAGTCCAACTAATAAAAGCATATTATAATTTCTGAAACAACTGACAGAATGCATGCTACAAGAAAACAATAACAGTATGTACCCTACCAATAATTAACTAGGAATTCTACAGAGAGTTATTAACTTAGTATATCTTACTAAAGCAATTTACAATCCCCATCCAGAAACAAATATTTATAATGTGGACGCCGCACCTTAATATGGCTGAAATCAACTATATCCTTCATTTTTACCTTAAGCTGGACCCATCCAGACGCAAAATTACAGATCCCCTCAATTCAAATATACAGTTTCCGACTCCTATAACGAGAAGTTATTGAACATCACCTACCATGAGTATGAGGAACAACACTCTTCAAATTCCCAAATCTTTATCAAAACAATACATGTAGGATAGAACTTTAAAACACTATCATCGTGCGATATTTTACTCCTAATTGCAAAAGATTAGATATCAGATGATACATGTAATCATATACTGGTCTGAGGAAAATGTAAACCTGGTACAGAGATTTTCCTTCTAGTTATTATCATCGCTACTTAGTTGGGACTCATCGTCATCTTCTCTATAAAGATGCTCTTCAACATTGTCTTCATCGTCATCTTCACTATCATCCATTTGGTGATCATGCACCAGAACATGAGTTTTATTTAGGGCAGCTTTGTCGATCTGCCCAGCAGGGGAAAACAGAGAAATGAACAAACAAATATGAATAGAGCAACGTCAAAACAACTAAAGCAACGTTGAGAAGTTATTAACCTGTGCAGTTACAATCTGCAAACGGCCTGATAATTGCAATAAAGATTGAATAGCCACCCCCCTAGATTTGGTGAGCTAAAAAAGAAATAATCAATTTTATAATGTCAGGAAAGGAAAAGTGTAGCTGAACAACCCAAGACCATGTCAAGTTCATAATTATGATGCAGTAAAAAAACCATGTAAAAAGCAACTGTTTTATATAATTATCGGTTTCACGTCAATTTACCTTAAATAAAGAATTAAGCATCTGGGTTTCTGATCTGTCCTGGGCCATAATATGGTGGCCGTGATTGACCAATATAGAATAGATCCATGGAAGAACATACTTTCCACTACAAGACCTGTTTGAAGTAGCCAGATTTTCAATTTCAACCAATATTAGCATATTCAAGACCAGCTAATAATTCATATGAAACAAAACATAAGACAACCAGCTGTGCTGAAGTATTAGCTCCCATTACATGGTAGCCAGCAAGATGAAATAATTAATATAAAACAAAAATCACAAATTTAGAGCTCCGTGGCCAAAAAAAATGTAAAAAATAAGACGCTAGGCGACACAATCATAGAAGAGTGAATGTAAAACCTGGATTGCCATTTGGTCACCAACGCTTCCAGTAACTTGGATGCGTTGCTAGGTTCCATCGACAAAACAGCTGCCCTCATCTAATAAAGATTAAACAGAAAATAATACAAATGTAGCATACGAGTGGATCAAAAAAAAAAAAGGGAGGCGGCTAATTGCAAGAGTGAAACTAAAATAACAAGAAACTCTCCAGTCGGTGAAGAACAAACCTTCTTTTGTGGAATATTACTTTCAAGATCAATACTGCTAAGGATTGTACTATCGTCATTACTGCCAAGTATTTTTAATAATCTCAACTGCTTCTCCATAGAAGTTGTAGCAGAATCAATTTGTAAATGGCCATCTACAGAGACCAGAATACTTACGTAAATAGAAATCTCAAGAAGTTAAACAACAGTTACAAAAGAGTATCTCAAGCACAACTTTTCAAATAACTTCTGTCAGCCGGGGAAACATGACAATACTAAGTTACTTAACTAACTTCATCATGTTACACAACTTATACAGATGTCCAGTCATGAAAATTTCTAATACTGAAAACCAAATGCAACTTATTCCCTCTAGTGTAAACAGGGGTTCCCTTGTATATGTCTTCAGAAGACGGGCTATATGACTATATCCATATCATCTCATATAAATAAGCGTATATGATCGACAGAATCAAAATATTTGCGCACAGTATAAATTGATAGGAATTACAAATAAAAGACCAACAAATCCATTGAATTTAATATAATTAAGCACAAGTTAGAATCTCCAAAAGATAAGGAGAAGTACTTGATGAAAAAAATTAATCTAACAACAAATTGCATAAGCAAAGAAATCGCAGAGCGGAATTTTCAGCAAAACGGAAAAAATGGCTCGACATAGGTGGGTAATAAATGAAAAGAAGTACCTTTGTCCTCCATAGACTCAGGTTGGCTACTTGCATCCATCAAATCTGCCATGACATCATCAGTCTCGATGCTAACAGTTTTATCGCTCATCCTTTGCACGTGAAAATCTGAAACTTTTGGCATAGGAAGTGAGGCATCCTCCACATTTGCACGGTCTAGTGCAGTCACTGTTGATTCAGTAAAAAAAGTAATTAGCAAACAGTATGATCTTTACAGTCTCCAAATCACATAAAAATCGCATTCATTGGAAGAGAGCGACATCCCTTCTTAAATAAAATCATATCACGAAGAGAAATATTAGGAGAACACTGAAGATATAATTGTGGAGGGTCAATCACACACCAAACATATCCTCACTGTACTGTAATAAGAAAAACCCAGAGATCGAAGATGCTTAGGTATTGGAATAAACATCGGAGCATTAAAGAACATTGAAAGGAGGATATAGTTTCATCACAAGGACGAAGAATCTTTGAAGAACATGATCAAATGTTATCATGATTTTGAATACTAACAAGAGTATTAAGAGACATGAAAATTGGTCTTAATACAGTGTTGGAGAAGACATTGGTTGTTCAATTGGTGTGAATAGGAAGATCAGAGGGTGCCCATGAACATAGACTCCGCAAACTATCATAACATAAAAATTATTTATTATTAAAAGTTACCTTTGTTTCGTACATCTATCCCTTTCTTAGATTTAATTCTAGACCGGTTCATAGGTAGAAGAACTCCATCTTGAGAAATATCCAACTTCAAGTCCATGCCAGAATGCACTACTATTTTCTGAAACAAAGGTTTCACCAGCATGCCATAGGCAATAAACACATCTGTAGCCGTAGGTTTGGAAATGCCTTGTACTTTTGCAGCAAATATCATTGGTATTCCACCCTTTCGATTTCTGGAAAAATGATCATCGCTAGATAGTGCAATTTTTGTAGGTTTTGCATTTTGTAACTCCTCTATGCTTTTTCCATACCATGTATAACAAACACCAGTTACAGAAATTGCCAAGACACAGAGCCCTAAATCATCGACTTCCTCATTTTGGATGCACTTGCTATCAAGAAATACAGCAGGGTGCTCCATTGCAAGGACACAGCTCGCGGACTTCTTTTTGCCACCATCAGTTCTCCATAATGCAACATATCTTTCACCAACAGCAGACGAGATAATATACTTGCCATCTTCAGTGAAGATCATGGCACGAACAGCTCCCTATAAATCAGGAGAGATATTATCTATTAATTAAAAGTAAGCTAACAAGGAGTAGAATATGTGCAAGTACAATCTAATGCAGAACTGCATCAAAAAAAGTAAAAAGGAAAGCAAAATAGGTGTTATAAAAGAACCACAAAGATCAAGTTAGCACTCACTGGATGACCAGAAAATTTCTGTATCTTTTTGTGATCAGAACAATTGAAAATCTTCAACTGAGCCCCTGCAGTTGCTATGCTTTTCCCATCTAATGTGCATGAACAACACCAAGGGACAGCATCAGAAAACAATAAAGGTGACATTTTCACAAAGTACCCTGGAGCCACTCGGTTGAAAATCAACTTTCATCAAATATCAAAGGCAAAATAGAAAAATGTCAAACAATTTTCAAACTAAGCATGTAGGGTTATTTTTTGTCATCAAAATCTCCTCGAGCACCAAATCACAGAACTCCATTTTCTGCCTCTTGTAAGATGATTAAAGCAAAGAAGAAAGACAAGGACAGAAGGATAAATAAATTAGAGAATCAAACAGTTCTCACGCTTTGCATAATCATAACACCAGAATACCACAAATGCTGTGAAGAATAATACCGAGTGAAACAGATATAGAAGATATAGCCTTTGTGGAAGCTTTAAACTTCCCCAACATGTTTCCTGTTAGTGGATCAATTTTGCAACACATTCCATCAGCACCCGCAGTGTAAATGCATGAGTCACTTTCAGAAAATGAAATAGCACTAACACCCCTGCACATTAAGAAAAACCAGATTGAGCATCTAAATCACATAGCAACACTAAAACATACACAGAACTGAAAGTTTGAATTTCATTATAGTGAGACTGAAGTTTCTTATAGCTAAAATTAATACACTATTAAGCTCTAATATCTTATTCAAATAATAAAACTGGAACACCCAAATTTAAGCATATAATAACTGAACCAAAACTGGTCTTAAACTCTACATAGCAGAACAAAGAAACAATAATGGCAACAAGCAAAGGGAAATTCTATGGGTGTCGCAAGTAAACTTAACTGCACCTACAACCTTTTCTCTGTTCACAACAATTTAAAACATAAAAAGTAACTATGTAGGGAAGAACTAACCCAGGATGAGAATCAGAAACCATCCACTTCAATTGACCAGCAGAGACATCTAGTGCTAAAACATCACCACTTCCTGTTCCTAAAACCAGTATTGAACTTCCTAGCTTCCTTTTCCTCTTCAAGTAATCGTCATTTCAAGAAAAAAGTTAAAATTAGCAGCAATTAGACAACACAATGCAAGATGAGAAAAACGAAGGCCATTTTTTGCATAAAAAATTACCTTTCTATCCAAGGACAACCATTTCATACATGTATAATCAAGTGAAAGGTGACCTCTCTCAGGTCTAATATAGAAATGGTCATTGTTTGACGATGCTATATCTGCAAACTCAGTTTGCACCTGTCCTTTAATAGTGTCCCAAATCTGAGAAAAGGAAAGCATAACGAGTAAATTACAAGGTTAAGTAAAGAATGTTTACATCATAATACAGAAATATAAATTGGAGGTAGATTGACTATGACATTGTTTGGGATAAACCCTTTGCAAAAGTATAATTAAACTTAATTCTTACTTATGTCATCATTTCATTTCTGCATAGTTTTGTTCAGTTGAAGAAACTGCTCTTGAGCAAATATAATCAATGGAAACATGATAATTGGCTAAATAGAATTCAATTGAACTAAATTTGTGTATAACCTAAAAAAACAGGTAGTTGATAAGTCCATTATTCAAAATGAGAGTTTTTTTTTTTTTTTAGGAATTCAAAATGAGAGTTTTAAATACCTTTATGCGACCGTCTCCTGAACTGATTGCGAGATAGTCTAAAGCAGGACTAAATGCTGTTAAAATGTCTCCAATATTTGACGATGCCATTATCTTTATATATAGCCTGAAAATGAAAGTAAATAACAAAATACAGATTGAGTTCATGCTCATAATTTACATTTTATGCTTGACCAAGACTAGGCAGGAAACAGTTTTCTAAGTTTCAATAGCAGACAAATCAAATAAGCATCAGAAGAACACAAACACACTGAAAAGTCTATTAACAAAATTAGTAAGATAAAGAAGAAGAGAAATGTAAACAGACTAAGGGCTGTAATTGAGCCGAGCAGCGCTTCGAGGTGTCTATATAGATCCTTACATACAGTAAGTGTTCATGTTTATGTTCAGCTCCTTACATACACTGAGTGTCCATGCTCAGCTCGAGCAGGGTTCGAGCTATGGATATTGAGCTCGAGCTAAGTTCATTTATAATTTGTAATAATCATGTTCGGGCTTGAGCTAGGCTCATTTGGCACCTAAATGAAGGACGTACAAACCGAGCTCGACCTCGAACTCGGCTAGCTTAGCATCTAAACAACTGATATACGAACCGAGCTCGAACTCGGCTCGTTTAGCACCTAAATGAACAAGCAACGAACTGAGCTCGAGCTCGTTAAGAAACTAAATGAGCAAAATATGAACAACATCTAAATTTGCAAGAACCTGTTAAATTCGTCATTTTAGATAATAAAATAAATAAATAAATAAAGGAGAAACACAATCCCAGATTACCAGATTAAATAAGAAAATAAACATGAGAAATTACCAAGAGAAGGAAAAAAACTATGAAAGTGGAAGGAAGAGGAAGCGGAAAGGACGCACACGGCACTAGCAGTGGCGGAGGAACTGGAAGCGAAGCGGTGGAATGACCGGTGGCGGAAGCGGCGGCAGAGTGAGCAGAGGAAGAGGATGCTAATTTTGTTTTGTGTTTTGAGTGTATTGTGTGGGTTAGAGAAACGGCGAAGTAAAAAAATCAAATGGGACTTTTAACTTTTAGGAAGTAAGCAATTTACTCCCTCAATTTGTAATTAATAAATAATTAGCACATTAATTAAATTTGTGGGCTAATCGATCATAAAATTAATTATTATTCTTAATTAATTTTATTTCTACAATTTATCTATTCAATTTGTAAGTTAATTGTCTTTTCAATTGAAAATTTATTCACTCAACGTGTAAGTTAATTTGCAAAATTCAGTTAATTTATTATAATCTCCAATTTTATGACTGTTTTGCTTATAAAATTAATTTATTTAGTAATTGATTATTGCTTACAAATTGAAGTGACAAATTGCTACTTAAGTTGGACTTTTAATAACACTAGTATTGTTTTACGTGCTACGCACGTGGCTCGTAATGTAACATGTCAATAATTGTATATTTTTTAATTAATAATAGTTTAAACTAATAAAGTTTTTATATATTTTTAAGGGATAAGGGATAAATTATTATATTGAAAGTGTAATTAAAAAAAGTTTTTTGTTTATTTAATGCTCATCCTTTTTTTTTGTTCATTTGGTCCCTCGTAGCCATATGTATTTAACTTTATGATGAATTAATAACCACAAAAATATGTAAGTTTGATTTATGTAGCGTAAGGATATAAAATAGCTATTCATAAGAAATTGAATAATTTTTTTAATTTTTTTTAGAGTTTTAAGAGTTTTGATTAGAGAGAATTTCTGATATAATGGAATTTCTAATCTAATTATGATTTCGGTAGGTGGTTGTATATCTAATTCAAAGAGTTCATATTAATATTATAATTTATAAAATATATATTAATTATTATATGCAACGAATATAAAGCCAAAAAATAGACAAAAGTTATGGACCTAACACAAAATAAATGATATGATAGAGTTTGTAAATATTATATTCTATATTAATTAATTATATTCTCTAAGAAAAATATTAATTAATTATATATAACTATAGATAATCAAGAGTTTTTATGTTCCAGAGTTATTCTAGCATCATTATCTGATTTACTTATATCCAATTTGAGATGAAATAGTTAAAGCAGTAAAAGTTTGAATAAGAAATTTGTTTGTTTGTATAATTCTATGTTATCAAAACGTAAAAGAAGAGATAAAATAGGAGAGAATTTGCTTCATTTGTAAACTTGACTTAATCAAGAGTTTGTGTATTCACATTACGTGATATATGTGGCTCATAACGTAACTCGTCAATATACATATTAGTAAATTTATTATAATTATATCAATTATTAATTTATAATTAATATTAAATTAATTAAAAAAAATTGTAAAAGTAAATATAATATATTCGGTTATTAATTTTTTTTCATACTGAATTTATTTTTTTTTTGGTTTTATAATAACCATAATTAAATAATTAATTTTATTTTATTAACAATATCTTTAAAAATAATAAGACTGAAATTTAAATAATAATATATTGACCAAATACAGTATTTTAATTTTGTAGTTCAATCAAACTAAAAGATGGGTATTCTGTAATACCCCAAAATATTTAAGTATTTAATTGGACCACGTGTCCAGTTTTGAGTCGCCAGAGTGACGATAACGGAAAGTCTTCCGATAAAAAAAAAAAAGATAAATAAGTTTTAGTAGATCGGTTTTGAAAGAGATTATAGCAAAGACTTAACATTATATTTCAGTTCTAAAGTTGGAATTGAAATTAGAAAAGAAAAATGTCAAGAAAAGCTCGAAATGAGGTACAGGGACTAAAGTGGTAATTTAGCCACTATGACTTAAAATGGAAATTATTTCGCCAAGGTCCGCGAAGTGTTTTATAGTATATGTGGTAAAAGTTTCGGGTCAATCGGAGACCTTTTAAAATTTGGACGTGGATACGTTTTGGGCTAAATCGTAACTTTTGGAAAGTTCAAGGGCCAAAACGTAAATTAGCCAAATAAATCTCGAGAATAGTAATTAAAAGATTATTGACGGGAAATAATAATTATGGATTAGTATTATTTATTTGGATATAAATAATACGTAAGTAATCGAATTAAAAGAATAATTTAACCGTTTGGTTAAATTAGAAAGTTTAAAAGAGAAATGGTTTAAGTTAAAGAAATGAAGGATCAAAGTTGTCAATTAGCCAAGATATATATGATAGATTACCTTAAGAATAAGGAAAGGGAAAAGGATCAGGAGGCGATGAAGAACAGAAGAAAGGAAAATGGCGATCGATACGTTCCGCCGCCGTTTCGCCATTTCTTGCCCAAATCGCGAGTTCTTTATATCGATTCGTTCAGAATTCGATTCTCTTTCATCGTTAAGCTTCAAACCGAGGTAAGCTTGACGTTTTTATTGTGAGAATTGGAAATTAGGGTTATTTCGTTTTAACGAATTAAACGAATCGTAATCGCGTTTCTATAGTCGTTTTTGGTATGAATTGGATTGGAATTTGTGTTATAATGAAGTGGGAGCATGTCGGGAGTGCCGGCGAGCGACGAAGCGCCCGGAAAATGGATTTTCCGAGAGCTGCCGTGGGTGTGCGAACGCACACCGTAGTGTGCGGACGCACACATGGTGTGCGAACGCACACCTATGTGTGCGAACGCACACCTGCTGGTGTGCGGACGCACACCAGACCGTCAGTGCGAACGCACGGGACCCTTTTGTGCGCTCGCACTGCAGGCTATCGCACCTGTTTGAGTATCTTGACTCGTTTTGACCTAGCCTCCCGAATTCGAATATGTCGGATGTTGAAAATGGATTACAAACTTCGAAAACGGGAAATTTGGGTATCGAACGTAACGTGTTCGACTAGAGTTTCGAAGTATATAAAGAACCTAAGTTTATAACTTAGGACTTTAGTATTCAGTTTACGTTTATAAATCAAGAATTCGGTAACGTGAATAGGTGAATGACGTACCGACGAGCTACCAGGCCAACGAGCGGGAATAGCTACGAGAACGACGCATGGAGCTTACGTTATGGGATTATTATAATGCAATTTTGGGATAGCGGTCACTGTGAGTTGCACTTTACTTTCGTGTATTATATATTAAAGTTATTTTATATAGATATATATACTGTTTATACGCATCGCATTACATATAATTGATTGAAATGTTATATGTTTACTTAATTTATATATACGAGAACTAGTATGTGATCCGAAGAAACTAGCTACCTATTGGGTGTCAATAGGCTGTGTGATCACCAGTATCGAGTCAGTCTAGTATGTTTGCATTGAGAAATGACCTGACACAGCTGGGAGCTGTTGATGAATACGAAACTTACGATTGGGTATATGATTTAGATACGCAGAGTGAACTCGGCTACGGTGTAGCCTGGAAGTCCCCGTATCTAGTGGCTGGGCCACCAGCGAGTTGGACTCGCAATTGATATTTACGATTGGGTTGAATGATATATGATTGTTTGAGAGATGTGTCGCATGCTAGGATATTAGTTTCACACGGATCAAATACATGTTATATGTTTTATAATATCGTTTTCTTAAAATGCGATGCTGTGTCTTTAATGTAATACTGTTAGTAAATGCAAACTCACTCAGTATTTCCCAAATACTGACTCCTCACTTTGATGTTTGCAGGTAGTGGAAGTCGGATCAGACAGATCATCTCCTTTGTGTCAGCAGCCCTTTTGGCTCACACAAAGTATGAGTTTTATAGAGCTGCAGTAGTCAATAGGTGTCAGTATAAAGTTTGTGATTCGATTTCAAACGGTATTTGAAAAGTAAACTCTGACATAATTTTATAAATAAGTCATTTATAAAGATGATGTTTTATCCGTTTGAATTGAGTACCAATTGCCTTGAGAGGAATTGGTTATGTTTGTGATCAGAAACAGGGCGGTGCTGGATATGAGATATCGCTCGGTAAGACCCTGGTTTCTAAGGAATCGTGCTGCAAACGTTTTCAGGAAAGGAATACAATATTTCGATATTTGAATTATATTATTTAAAGAAGATGTCTGAAAACGTTTTATATATAATAATATGTTTTAATTCGCGAAAAAATTAATAACGGTTTTAGGCTTGCTACGGGTTTTGGAGCTACCACTCCCATTCCCTAGCGCCGGTCTCGGCTCAATAATTTGGGTCGTGACAATTGTGGTATCAGAGCAGTGGGTCCAGTTACCTCTGCTATGATTTGTTTGTCGGTTAATTAATCTAGGAACTACTGCAGCTATAGAGTTGAGATTTGTCTGATCCCAGTCGTTTACGTTAAGTGTTTTGTGATAAGTATAATAGATTAATTTGTGAAATGTTTGGTTGATTTTCGTGACACGTATATACGAGATAAATATACGTATAATATCGTTTTTTGATAAGGTGTGCTTGCATGACATGAGATTAATTTGTATGAATTGAATCGGATACATCGGTTGGCTTTGCTATCGATGTTAGACATATCCGGTACATCGGTTGGCTTTGCTATCGATGTCAGACGTATAGGATACATCGGTTGGCTTCGCTATCGATGTCAGGCAAATAGGGTACATCGGTTGGCTTTGCTATCGATGTCAGACAAAAGAGATTAAGAATAATATGCTTTTTGAAAGGAAGTTTCTAGGAGAGGTATTGCCTCCTATGAATAGAATATAATTGATGTGAATGTGATTTGATATGGGTATTTAGCATCAGATAACAGGAGAGATGTTATTGGATTCGATCGATCGAAATTTCAGAAAGAGTGAGAAGAAAGACTACAAAGTTAAAGAAGTTGAGGAACTTTCCAGAAGCAGAGTTTAAAGGTCTAGAGAACTTACAAAACTAGAAGTTTATAACTTTTAAAAGTTATTTGTTTAACGATTCTAAAAGCATAATTGTGCCTAGACCCGTAATAGCCATTGATAATTGCCACGACATTGATAGAAATGCATCACTACATACATCAATTCATGCATTAATAGAACATGCATCATATGCATTATGTTCAGACGAAGAGGTGAGATGTGGCAACTCTTTGGGGATGAGAGACGTCATCACCCTAGTGCACAATTTTGCTAAGATTTAAATGAAATTTTTAAATAAGTCGTTTTATTTGAAAGAGTTTTCAAAGAGTTTTGTTTTTAATGTAAGTATACCTAGACCAGAACTCTGTAAACGAAGTAGAGTGCTCGCGAGCAAGCTGTGATCTAGGCTATGAGACGAATGATTACGTATAATTGTGAGAACATAGGATTTGTGTCTCTAGTTAATAAACTTAGCCTTGACTAAACAGGCTAGTACACAGTTAGAATAATATATGTGTTCGATTAATAATGTATAGAACATGTATGATGTGATTTGATACTGATAATGTTTGATTAAGTCCATGTGAGCGGAATGCTCGCAAGACTTAAGATGCGATACGTAATCAAGAAAATCTAGGGGACACTGATTTTCTTGAATCCGGTCAACATAAATGCTTATAGCTACGATAGTAATATGCGTTTAACATATACAACGCGAGTATATGTTTTGGCAATTGGCTAGTCTATGATGAGTCAGAACACTCAGAAGACTAGCAATAAGAGACGTATCATAGAAGGTAAAAAGGGAGGAGATATTCCTAAAGTCCAACGTACGTGGACAGCGATTAATTGTGATGATTGGTAAGTGTTATATTTAAGGAATTTGTCAGTATTCCTTTATATAATCGCTATACTATGAATAAAGAACCGCGCGAACGCGTGCTGTTGCACACAAAGTATACAAGACGCGAGAAGAAGATCGAGGTGACAAAGGTGAATGCAACCTAGTCCAATTGGCCTGCAAAGGCCAGAAATGTGATGAAGGTCAACGGGAACCTAACACGATAAAGTGGGAATGTACAGGCATCGGGAGTGCCGCAGTACCCAACGTCATTATAAATTAGTTAGCCGTAAAAGCAACTGATATAAGGAATGGTGTGCCAATGATAAGACGATGGATATAAAGATAGTATCAACGTGAAGAAAGGAACACCTATAGAGATTGATAATGGTATACATAATATAAGACTGAAGGAGTTTGATGGATCAAGCGGTATGCTAGATCCACTAGAAAGGTAAAGTAAGATGCTCGTATACAACGAACGGATAAAGGATAAACAGTATTGTCAATCAAGATGATCGTGAAAGATCAAGATACTTAGATCAGAGGATATGACGAAAATGAATAAGTGAAGTATATAATAAGAAAGATCAAGAGTTAAATAACAAGAACTGCAATCAGTGGATTAAGAGTTGAAACTTCCACTTCAAGGTATCGATTATGAAATAAAATAGTAGACTGTGAAAGATACAAAAGCAATGAATACTTGTGAAATGCTAAACCTTGAACTTCAAGTTAAATCAAATAAAGAGTAAAGTGTATAATGTGATCGATATAGGAGATGAAAGTAAAGTATGCCAAAGGTATGCAACGTGTATGATAAAGTATAAGGATGTAAAAGTAGATTATGGATAAGAAGAAACCAGTCAAGGTAATTAGAGTTAAGGAAAGTACGAACAACCTGCGTATGACGCAAGGGACTCGATAAGAGTGATCGAGGAAAAGAAAAAGAAAGAAGTCATATGGAGAATTGACAAGGAGATCAGAGGAATAGAACTCTATATAGTCGCAGACATATAGAGATAAAGAAAGATAAAGAGGGCAAAGACATATGATCGAATCCACTTACAGTTAAGATGTCAGTAAAGGTACAATAGTACAATATTGATCGACGTTCAGAGTACTGAAATAAGAAATGTTAGATATGCGAGACATGATAAGGACGATATCAGCATAGGATCGGCTTTACAGATGGCCATGATGACAGTACAAATATGATAAGACGATACGTATATGACTGAGAGCACATTACATCGAGGAATTCAGATGAAGAAGGGCACAACTCTCTATTAATGATTGATGTTGTGAATATTAAACGCAAGCAGTACATGAGGTGCAAGATACGCTGAAGGGGAAAGTATAGAATGCAAGGAAAGATAATGAAGAAACCCGATAATAGCATAAATAAAAAACGCAAGAAGAACACCAAAGGATCATAGCATTTAGACTATGAATCCTATTGGTTGACTAAGGACAAGAAGTCAAAGGAAAATTTCCAAGAAGTACATCTACGATATGAATAAAAGTAAGAATAACAAGTGAAGTGGAAAGAGCATAGATGGTAATGAGGAGTAAGCTTAACGCTATGTGATAATAAAGAGAAAGGATTTGGAAGTTAAGATCCAAACTAAGATTGAAAATTTGAAAGAAGATATAGATAAGAAAGAGTTAGTTTATGACAATAGATGCTAAAAGCTTCTTTGAAAGTCAAAAGACGAACAATGTCAAGAAAACGACGGAGAAAAGAAAGGCGTAGGTGAAATGAGAAAGGATGATGAATAAAAAGGTATGCGACATATCTAGATGCAAGAAGAAGGTTAAGTAAGTTTTACAAGAAAAGTGAAGACCTCATAAGGATACGTCCTGAGGATTCACCTCATGGATAACCATGATTAGTGATGATAGCGAAAGAATCTGCATACGAGAAATGAAGTAACGAGATAAAAGGAGATAACAGAAAGTGGAATAAGCTCCTAGCGCTACTATAGATAATAATCAGACGACGGCAATAGCCATACAAGAAAGACTACGTAAGTAATGAAACACGAGTTGTTTGAGTGTCCATATCACTCAACAAGGAATGATGATAAGATTAGACGATATCGGAAAACAAGATCAAGTCGTGACAACGACCAAATAGAGAAGATTAACGGATCATCTAAACGAGGAAGCCTAGTGACAAAGATTATCATCTTTGATAATAAGACGTCATTAAGACGCACTATTATTGGACATCAGTAAGAAGCTGAAAGTTCATTTACAATTATAAAAGTTTATAGCAATGAATGTTAGATAAAGGACGAACACAAGGATTGTGTTATAGAATAAAGAAGAAAAGATCAAAGATAAGGTTGTCAGTGATAACTGACGTTAAAGTGTAAGAAGTACAGAAATTGAAATGATGATTTCATGCACCGACAAGTGTCAGTAAGACGAACACAGTATTCCTATTATGAATAAGAATTCTAGATGCAGATGGGATTAAAGTAAGAAAAGAATAAGAAAATTCGAGGACGAATTTTTATAAGGGGGGAAGAATGTAATACCCCAAAATATTTAAGTATTTAATTGGACCACGTGTCCAGTTTTGAGTCGCCAGAGTGACGATAACGGAAAGTCTTCCGATAAAAAAAAAAAAGATAAATAAGTTTTAGTAGATCGGTTTTGAAAGAGATTATAGCAAAGACTTAACATTATATTTCAGTTCTAAAGTTGGAATTGAAATTAGAAAAGAAAAATGTCAAGAAAAGCTCGAAATGAGGTACAAGGACTAAAGTGGTAATTTAGCCACTATGACTTAAAATGGAAATTATTTCGCCAAGGTCCGCGAAGTGTTTTATAGTATATGTGGTAAAAGTTTCGGGTCAATCGGAGACCTTTTAAAATTTGGACGTGGATACGTTTTGGGCTAAATCGTAACTTTTGGAAAGTTCAAGGGCCAAAACGTAAATTAGCCAAATAAATCTCGAGAATAGTAATTAAAAGATTATTGACGGGAAATAATAATTATGGATTAGTATTATTTATTTGGATATAAATAATACGTAAGTAATCGAATTAAAAGAATAATTTAACCGTTTGGTTAAATTAGAAAGTTTAAAAGAGAAATGGTTTAAGTTAAAGAAATGAAGGATCAAAGTTGTCAATTAGCCAAGATATATATGATAGATTACCTTAAGAATAAGGAAAGGGAAAAGGATCAGGAGGCGATGAAGAACAGAAGAAAGGAAAATGGCGATCGATACGTTCCGCCGCCGTTTCGCCATTTCTTGCCCAAATCGCGAGTTCTTTATATCGATTCGTTCAGAATTCGATTCTCTTTCATCGTTAAGCTTCAAACCGAGGTAAGCTTGACGTTTTTATTGTGAGAATTGGAAATTAGGGTTATTTCGTTTTAACGAATTAAACGAATCGTAATCGCGTTTCTATAGTCGTTTTTGGTATGAATTGGATTGGAATTTGTGTTATAATGAAGTGGGAGCATGTCGGGAGTGCCGGCGAGCGACGAAGCGCCCGGAAAATGGATTTTCCGGGAGCTGCCGTGGGTGTGCGAACGCACACCGTAGTGTGCGGACGCACACATGGTGTGCGAACGCACACCTATGTGTGCGAACGCACACCTGCTGGTGTGCGGACGCACACCAGACCGTCAGTGCGAACGCACGGGACCCTTTTGTGCGCTCGCACTGCAGGCTATCGCACCTGTTTGAGTATCTTGACTCGTTTTGACCTAGCCTCCCGAATTCGAATATGTCGGATGTTGAAAATGGATTACAAACTTCGAAAACGGGAAATTTGGGTATCGAACGTAACGTGTTCGACTAGAGTTTCGAAGTATATAAAGAACCTAAGTTTATAACTTAGGACTTTAGTATTCAGTTTACGTTTATAAATCAAGAATTCGGTAACGTGAATAGGTGAATGACGTACTGACGAGCTACCAGGCCAACGAGCGGGAATAGCTACGAGAACGACGCATGGAGCTTACGTTATGGGATTATTATAATGCAATTTTGGGATAGCGGTCACTGTGAGTTGCACTTTACTTTCGTGTATTATATATTAAAGTTATTTTATATAGATATATATACTGTTTATACGCATCGCATTACATATAATTGATTGAAATGTTATATGTTTACTTAATTTATATATACGAGAACTAGTATGCGATCCGAAGAAACTAGCTACCTATTGGGTGTCAATAGGCTGTGTGATCACCAGTATCGAGTCAGTCTAGTATGTTTGCATTGAGAAATGACCTGACACAGCTGGGAGCTGTTGATGAATACGAAACTTACGATTGGGTATATGATTTAGATACGCAGAGTGAACTCGGCTACGGTGTAGCCTGGAAGTCCCCGTATCTAGTGGCTGGGCCACCAGCGAGTTGGACTCGCAATTGATATTTACGATTGGGTTGAATGATATATGATTGTTTGAGAGATGTGTCGCATGCTAGGATATTAGTTTCACACGGATCAAATACATGTTATATGTTTTATAATATCGTTTTCTTAAAATGCGATGCTGTGTCTTTAATGTAATACTGTTAGTAAATGCAAACTCACTCAGTATTTCCCAAATACTGACTCCTCACTTTGATGTTTGCAGGTAGTGGAAGTCGGATCAGACAGATCATCTCCTTTGTGTCAGCATCCCTTTTGGCTCACACAAAGTATGAGTTTTATAGAGCTGCAGTAGTCAATAGGTGTCAGTATAAAGTTTGTGATTCGATTTCAAACGGTATTTGAAAAGTAAACTCTGACATAATTTTATAAATAAGTCATTTATAAAGATGATGTTTTATCCGTTTGAATTGAGTACCAATTGCCTTGAGAGGAATTGGTTATGTTTGTGATCAGAAACAGGGCGGTGCTGGATATGAGATATCGCTCGGTAAGACCCTGGTTTCTAAGGAATTGTGCTGCAAACGTTTTCAGGAAAGGAATACAATATTTCGATATTTGAATTATATTATTTAAAGAAGATGTCTGAAAACGTTTTATATATAATAATATGTTTTAATTCGCGAAAAAATTAATAACGGTTTTAGGCTTGCTACGGGTTTTGGAGCTACCACTCCCATTCCCTAGCGCCGGTCTCGGCTCAATAATTTGGGTCGTGACATATTCCTACTAATTTGGAGACAATTTAGTTATTTTTTACATACTAAAAACTAAATTGAAGATAATTTAGCTACCTATTCTAATTAGGAATTTAATTATAATAGTGATTAATTAAATAACTAATTAGTTAATGATTATAAAACATTTATTTAGTAATAAACAGAAAAAATTATTCAGTAAATTTGCCTGCCACCCCCATCCGTGCTTTTATATATAATATAGATATAGATATAGATTACTTTATAAATTTAATTTTAGTGTTTGCGGTGATTTAAACATATTATTTAAAAGTATCTCACATTTTAATCTTTCTTAACTAGGCATTCGGTTTTCGGCTATTTGAAGCATATATAGCAAAATGGAATGACAATTGCATGCTAACTCAACGAGAACTTCTTTTATCTATTTAGGATTAACTGCATATTAAATTATGAATTTTTGTATTTATAGTGATTTAAGTATATCGTTTTAAATTTACTAACTCATAGCTCAATCTCATATACCACGTATACTTCCAAGAAACGGAAAACATAGTGGGCTATAGAATGCAAAAACAAATTCAATAATTTTATTAAAAATAGATAACTTCATCTAAAATAATAATTAATATTTAATTTAAATGCAAAATAACTTTCAAACACATAATTAAGCTCGTATACAAACGAATTTTACGAGTTATTAATCGAGTTCGTGTGTGAGTTGCTCTTTAATTTAAATTAAGCTCAATCTCGAATAGGGGCAGACCTAGGGAGAGTTCTATGGTGGGCTGTTTTCCATCTTATTATTTTGTTTATTTGAAGAAGAAAAACACTAATTTAGAATTTAATAATATAATTTTTCCGCCTTAAAATGTATAGCACTTTATATCAATTTTCCTATTTTATAAAGTTTTAATACAATCTTACCCATTTTATATTCAATTTATAGGTCCGCCATTAATCTCGAATAAATATTAAATAAATATCAAATTTTAGGTTGTGGAAAAACTTGAGTCAAGTTCGTTGAGTTTAACATTGAATCGATCATAAACAGTTCAGATCATTTACAAGTCTAATTATAATAAAATGATTTCACTTAAATATTTATGAATTTATTTCAAACCCTAAACTTGATTTAAATTTATATTCTCTATTTTTACTTGACTAACTTAATTAAATCAAACCGACATAGACATTTAAGCTTAATAAAACATTTAACTATAGATTTGTATTTACATATTAATATGATAACTACATTAAATCAAATTTTATATAGACTTCATATATTTAATTAATATACAATACCGGAGCTTCTAAAATCAACATAAACATCGGGGTAACGTTTAGTAATATCATCACTTAATTTGAAAACACAAGTAATAGTTATTGTAATTAACTATTGGAGACAGTAAATTCAATTAAAATCGATTTTACTTATATATTTAGAAATTTATATATATTTTTAATTAATATTGACAATTCACTACTAAAATCGGTTTAACCTTAAATTTACTATTTAAATATTGTTAAAATAATTTCATATTGCTAAACTAACACAAATATAAAGAGTTTATATTGTGATGGTTCAATCACATATTTACTGGTACTATTTATTAGGTTATAGTTGAATGTAAACACATTCATATGCACGTAGACTATTACATTCTAACTCATTTATAATTAAATAGTCATACTGTTAGCAAAAAGATTACTAACTTGTAATAATCCGGAAATACGGAATCGATCCCACGAAGACAAGAGGTTTAAAGTGAGCGAACGCGTATTTTAAAAATCAATTCGGAAGGCAACGATCAATTGGAATTATAGTAATGGTTACGGAATTTAAAACTAGTGAAATTAACATTGAAGCAATTAAAATCTAAAGCAATTAAATAATAAACGGGATAAAACAATAGATAAAAGACGTTTAGAGGTTGTTAATTTGATTTGAAACGTTCTAGCTAACCGAGGTTGATTTGGTATTTGGTTCGGGTCAAGTTTTCTAAAATGCCTAATCCGCTCTCTCGAGTCCCCTATTAGAGCTAATTGTAATTTAATTAATACACCGAAATCTAAATCGCTCTCGCGTAATTAGATTTCGATTATATCAATTGAATCCAATCGCGAAGCTAACCTATAACCGATTAAGTCCTAAACCGCTCTCGCGTGATTAAACCCTAATTAAATGATTTGCTAATTTCGGGTTATTAAATGACTCTCGCCTAATTAATGACCCTTTTAACTTAGGATTAGGAGATCAATCTATCCTAAGCATTAAGCGTACAAATCACTACAAATCCTAATACCCAAATCAAACCCTAGTCAACTAATCACAACCAAACTTCATCAACAACCCCTAAACTAAGGATTTAGCTACTAATCACAAACATCATAGTAATAACTAATAAGTAAGCATTAGGAGTAAACATAGTTTTGAGATTAATTACCTTGCAATAATTGAAGATCCAAGCATAAAAGAGATAATGAAGAACAATAATAAGGAACCAATAATCTTCTATTAATAGTAATAATCTTCAATCCATAACAAAATATCACTAAAAACAAGTGTAATTCAAAAAGCTGAGAATAGTAAAAGGAAAATGGGGGCTACCAATCTAAATCTAGTGCATAACCCTAAAAAGGAAAATAAGGTGTCTTTAAATAGTACTACCCAAAACAAGGAATAAAGTACAACCCAATCTTGAATGTTTGGCCCAATAAAAAAATGTCCAAAAATTGAAATCCCCTCTTTCTTTCTTGTCTCGAATCGAGACACACAACTTATGGATGTGTCTCGATTCGAGACACATCAAGCAGGAAAATCTGCTTCTCATCCTGTAGTGTCTCGAATCGAGACACACAAATAAGTGGGGTGTCTCGATTCGAGACACCTCTCTAAAAGAGGGAAGTTGCTTCGCTTGCTTCCGGCTTTAGCTCCTTTCGCACTTGACTTCCGCTTCCGCTCATTTTCCACTATTCCGGCCTCAAAACTCTCCGTAATGCTCTTGATTCCCTGAAACATAAACCCCTTCTATAAGGTATACAATTTCATTAAAAAACGAGGTGAACGCATATAAAAGCATACGAAAAGACATCCTAAAGATAGGAGTATTTTACTCCTATCACATACCTACTAATCGATGATATTTCTAATATATATGATTTATGTTTAAAATCTTACTTTGTTGCCGTTGTATATCATATAATCACATTATAATTAATAAGATAACTAGATTCGCTTGACTAAGTTAATTAAATCAAACCGATATATATATAGGCTCAAACTAACTTGTAATTAGAGGTTTATATCAATAGTTCATCTTTGTTATAGGTTTTTCCCTCCTCTTTTGTAAAGAAAAAAAGAGAGGTTTATATCAATATATTCAAGATGATAAATATATTAAATCAATTTACATATACATTATTTTTTTAATCAATATACAATATTCATGATAATCAAATTAATATGGATATAAAAAAAGTCCACAATAGAGGATACGACTGAAAAACCCAAATAAATTCATTAACTTGAACCAAACTAAACCAAAATTAAAATGGCTTTTGATTTTGATTTGATTTTTACTCTTAATAACTAAACCGATCAAATAAGAGGCGAAGCTCTCCCTTCTCTCTAGGTTGGAGAGAGAAAGTTTTGTTTTGGTCCGCTTTCTCCACCAGTAAAGGTGGAAAACAGTAATATCTGGTTTTGACTGAATTTTCACCATCTCTTCCTCGATTGGTTATAGTTTATTGCGTTTTTTCAGCTTTTGAATAAATTTATCCATTGCGGAGTGAAGTTTTTTGATGTGTTGTGTGGTTTATATTGTTGTTGTTGTTGTTTTTTTATTATATCAAGATCTTATAGTTATGGGCGATCACATGTTCTGATTCTTGATGAATCCCGTTTTGTGGTTATGTTTCTGGGTTCGTTCAAATTTTGTGATGTTTCAAGCTGGTTTGTTATCGATTTCCGTTGATTTCATCAATTTTTACAATGATCTGGGCTTTCATATTACGGAGTCTTGAAGAATGAAAGATTTATATATACACATTAAATTAATTATCAATGTATAATTAATTTTTGACAAAAAAAATATATAATTAATTAGATCTATATTAATCAAACAAAATCAAATTAAATTAAATGTATAGAAAATATTGGTTAATAAACAAAATCAAATTAAATTAAATGTATAGAAAATATTGGTTAATCAAACAAAAAAAAAATATACAAATATGTGGCGCAATTTGATTTTGATCTCATCTCTTAAATTTTGAGTTAGTTTAAAATTTTATTAAATCAAATTGAACCGAAACAAAACATACATGCAACTGTATGATTGCATTATTATGAACTTTAAAATCAATTGACATATATGAATAATTATAATAGATCAAACAACTAATAAATCTTAAAAATCATACATAAATTGTGACATATTATTATCCAAATCACAATTCACTACCCTCGTGCTAAGAGCATCTCCAATGGTAATCTCTATTGTAAAACATATTTTTGAAAATAAAGAGCATCTTTTAAATAAAGAGTAGAATTATAAATTTTAATCCAATGAACTCTTTAAAATATAACATTTTGCTATATTTTTTTAATAAAAATTAATTTATTCAGTTACTGTATTTATTTATTTTTGTTATAATTTTCTTTTTCATATATTTTATGGTGAAAAAATAAATAAAAAAACATTTTTTAAACAATAAAAATATAATCTCTGTGTTTTGAATTTGAAATTATGTTAAAGAGATAAGAAATAGAGAGTGAATTTGGCTCTCCACATGTAGAGAGTCAAACTGACTCTCTATTTAAAATTTGTATTATAAAGAGTTTATTGGACTTCTATTTTAATGTTAAACTCTCCAAAATAAAGAATAAAACTCTTTTAAAGAGTTTGTTGGAGATGCTCTAATTCATGCTATTAATACATAATTTTAAATTTTAATCAACAACAGTGTAGTCATCACTAAAATTTAGGGCATGCATCTTATTGCTTCGCTCGCAAACGTGTAAGACATTTTTAATGCTATTTCTTAAAATAAAGATTATGTTTTATGAAATAAAATAGTATTATATTTATAAAAAATGAAAATTCTTTAAATCTATTTTTTTTAATTCCCAACTCTTTATTTTCATTTATTTTATAAACATCAAATAAGGTTGTATTAGGTTAAAAAAAATTATATAAAAAATAAATAACCAATTCATTTTTAAAAATAAAATATTAGTATTAATGAGATAAAGAGCATGAAGAGAAAATATTATTGTTTTCTTTTGAGAAGTTGAAGAGAAAATAGTTGTTCTTGATAGTTATATAATAAAAAATTATTGTATTTCAATTTATCACTATTTTTTTAAAATCTAATGAAGATTCTATTACATTCTTGAATTTGTAATAATCTTTTTAAATAAAATAATTTAGTTGGAGATGCTATAAGTATTAGGTCAAAGAAGTGACAAAAAATGGCAATAATAGCATTTGATACACATGGAATTGTTGCGTTTTGTAGGCTAAACATGAAAACGACAACATGTGCAAGTGGAGGTCCCCCATTTTCATACACAGAATAACTCCAACCTCAGCCGCTGTGAGCACCAAATACTATTTTGTATAATAAAATAAAACCCCTTAATTCTTCTCTAATTTGACTTTTTCCCCATTAACTTACTTATTCAAGCTTTTCTCTCCTGTCCCAAACACAAGGCATAAGTTAAAAATAGCCGAAAAACCCCCTTTTTTTCTTTTTAATTCCAGCCTGGAATCCAGCAACCTGGCAAAAAGTACAGTGCATTCCAAGAATAAACATAAGTCAAAATTTCATTCATTGTGTCTTTTTTATTGTCATAAACTTTGTTTCAGTTTAGTCCCTGACAAATAGATCCAATCCCACTGCACAATAAAATTGCTGATTCGTATTAAAATACTAACACTCTTATCAAGGTCTTGTAATGGAACTGTACAGAACCAAAATTTTATTATAAACAATAGCAAAAGAAATTTAAATCAAACCCAAATCTAATCTTGAAATCACTAGCAAAAATTTTCTTACACATGAATGAAGTAATGGAAGCTGTACAAATAATCTGCAGATTTAAACCAAAGAAAAAACCAAGGAACAAATACTCTAGACATTTGTCTTATTGGAAAGAATCTGATCTACTCTAGTGACATGTAATAAACTGTAGAAGAATCATAAGCTTGCGGTAGATTTGCCGTCCGAATTCAGGCGGAGGAGGGAGGGGGAGTAGCAAGCAGAAGAAGAATTTGAATACGGACTAATGAGTTCAGGGCACGGTTCAGGAAAAACGGATTCTGAAAAGCCGATAACGTTCGAACATACCCACGAATTCGATTCAGAATCGGTTAATAACGAGACGTTGAAGAGACATATAGAGGTGAATGGAGAATTTTCAATTCCTGTGAAGTTTCCTGCAGTAGTAATGTTTACACCAGTCACATTTTGTATTGTGATTTGATCAATAATCGGAAGAGCTTGAGGATCGAATTTGTCGTCAGGATGTAACCCGCGATCACCGATTGCACCGAATGCTGAGTTTATGTTTTCCAAATCAAGATTTGATGTAAGGATTCGTTTAATATAACCACCTCGACCTTTGGTGGTTCTAAATTCAATCCCACTTGATGAGTTGAATAGGTGGACCTGCTCCACAAGCACATCAGAAATGCCACCGGACATTTCGCTACCAAACGATATACAAGAGCCTGAATATGATTGAAGGTGGACCCTTCGTATGTGTACATCTTTTGTAGCTCTATTATATGCAATTCCATATTCATCCCACCCACTTTTGAGGGATATCGCGTCGTAACCCATTCTGATAATGCTGTCTTCTATACACACATTATTTGAAGAATCTGAAATTGCATAATGAAATATATATTCAAGTGATGAAAATTAAATGCAGATTATGCAATTTATGGAATGATGATTCGAAAAAACCGACCTGGGACTATGCCGATTGTGTAGGGTGATTCTGAAGGAGCAGAGAGTGACATATTTTGAACGAGAACCTTTCTGCACCAGAGTCATCAAATCACACACATACAAATAAGTTGAAGTAAGAATCAAATAAACAGAATTTGCAAGATATGCAATTTGATCAAATTATTACCTGCAATACACTGGATGAATGTTATATGCAGGAGCATTCAGGAATGTAAGATTTGAAACAATGATATGCTCAGATTCTATCAACTCCACCAGATGAGGCCTGCTGTAGTTCAAAGAATGAGATTCATACCAGTCCCACCAAACAGAACCCTGCCCGTCGATAGTTCCATTATCACCTACAACAGCGATAAACATATCACGGAATAAATAGATTGTTCACAGTTCTACGCAATGAACTAAGTTCATGTAAGTATTTATCAGCTGGCGGGCTTACCTGTTATCACTACATCGCTCAACTTATAGCCGTTTATTAGACTTCTATATCTTACTCCCGGAAGCTCAATCCCTCGACCGTACGATGGTAAGGGATCTACAACATCCCAGTGTGATGGATTCTACCAAACATCAAAACAATTCATCAAATTGCAAGGACTAATTACATCACCAAATTGTACTAAAAGCATAAAAAATTTGCCAACTACCTGAGATCCAAGAATGACAGCACCCTTTTCAAGAAAGAGTGTGAGATGACTGGTGAGATTGAAACTTCCCGTAAGCCACCGTCCGGGCGGCACATAAAGCTGAGCACCGCCCTTATCAGCAAAAGACTTGAGATAAAAAATGGCATTTTGAAAAGGGATTGTATTCAATGTTTTCCCATCTCCAACTGCACCAAACTCTAAAATTGAAACACTATGTGGTCTTGGAGATAAACTAGGTTTATGATTACACTGTCCATTGCTCTCTTCTCCATAAACTCCAATTACATTGCTTAGTGCCAGCAGCAAGAGCAATGCTACCTGAAATACAAAATTGAATTACATTTAACACAGAACTATACAATATTGACATCATTTTAACGACGTGTTATAAAACGTGATTGACTCAGTCTACGGATAATAAGAATTTCTCCAAAGAAAACCCACAAAACCAAATTTTTGATCTTTAAAAACAGAAATAACAGGCAAAAAAGGAAAGAAACTAATATTTACAGCAACAAATCAGCAATTTTTTTTACAGAAATGTTAACTCCAACAGCAAATAAAGTAATGCAGTAAGTGAATAAATCAAGGTATGAAAAGTTAAAAAGGTCAAGAATCAAATTAAAAGCTGCTCAAGAATGTTTTTTTTTACTGTCTCACAGAGCAAACCAATCTATCTTTCACACTAAATCATCAAAAACCATCATCGCAGACAGGAAAAATAGCAGAGTACATACACAAAAATAGTAAAAATGAACTGAAATATTATGTATAATAGCCATTGATAATCAAACAGAGTAGAGTAGTGATAAGAAACTTAAAAATAATCCAGAAAAATAATCATAAATCTTATGAAAATCATGAGATAATCATATTCATATATAGAATTGGAATTCCCAGATTTGGCAAAACTATTATAGAAAGAAAGATTATAATATAAAAAAAAGAAAAACGTACTTACTGGCATCTTCATGGAGAAACAGCCTCTTCAATCTTTGAGAAACTAAAGAGAAACAGAGATGAAACTGAAGTGCAACCAATAAGTAAAGGCAAATAGTGAAAAACAAAAAAAAAATCAAAGAAGAAGAAGAAGAAGAAGCACCACAAAAACAGAGGAGTTCAGCTTTCTGTAAGCTGGTGCATAATAAGCATTAATTATATATAAATGACACAAGCGACTATTGACATTTATTCGTTTTTTTTATAGGGCAAAGAAAAAATAACTACTAATAATATGGGTTTACATATCTATCATTTAACATGTATGTTTGGTAAGTAATAAAAATAAATGGCATATCGCATATTTCAGTCCCTATACTATTACATTTTTACCGATTGAGTCATTGGAAAACATCCGTATTAGTGTTTTACGCTGTCAATTTCATCAAAATTTAGTTCTTTTATCTAATTTTATTCACTTCCGTTCATATATACACATTGAATTCATATTTAACAGGTAGACAGAAGTGTTCAATATGTTTGCAATTGATAGTGTGAGGATTTATTGTGAACGTATTTTAATACACAAACTCAATCGTTAAAAATGTGATAATATACGGGTCTATATATGCATTAAGGCAAAATAAAAAAGCTACTTATAATTACTTAAAACTTATCATAAATTCATACTAATATTGATATGGTAATAAGCAAATTTATGGGCACTAATTAGTGATTAGCGCCTGTAAATGAATATGATTAATAACGTCTTTCGCCGACAAATTTGTTTGAAACGGCCACTCATATATTTTTATTAATTTATTTTAATTATAAGGCTACAATAGTTAGTGAACGAGTGTGTCCTTGTTGGCTTACATTTGTTAAATTTTGATTTGTGAGAGAAAAATAATAGTCAGGTAATGGTACCGTGACGGGGCATGGTACCAAAGGGTGGTGAGGTGGAGGATGGGGAAAGTGGACACGTAAGCAGATAGGGGAGGTAGTATGGAAAAATTGGTGAAACTAGTGAGAAATGGGAGTAGAATAATAAGAGAGGGTGCATGGGGTATTGAGACAGCATGTGGGTTGACAGGGCAGAGTGGAGCCCACGTCAATCATAGCAAAAGATGCTAGCCTGGCTTCAATCACTTGACAGAACACAACATATAACATAAAACACACTCACAAAATAATTCAATTCATATTTTTATTCTTATTTTAATTATAGATTCCTATGAGTTTTAATTAGTTTAAGTGTTTAACTACCATTTTTGATTTGTAATTTAGGATTTTTTAAAGTAAAGTTTTGGTATGAATTGACAAATTTAGAAGTTTGGATCGACTTGGTGTAATTTAACATAAACTAAAAAATTTTATTTATTTGTAAATTATTTTGAATAATTATAATAAATTACATATATTCACAATTTAGTTTAGTTTACAATAAAAGTGCTATATCAACCTAAATTTTTTTGATTTATTAAACCATGTATTTGGGTTAAAATTCTTTCAAATTCATTTGAATATGAGAGATCATGTTCAGTAAATTTATATAATCACATGTGTATGATTAAAAGAATATAGATTAATTTAAATTAGTCTACAGTCTATATATTTATTTGTAAAGAATTATGTAAATTTACCGAATATGAGCTCTCATGTAATTCGAGTGAACTATCAATCTATATTTTTCTGAATCTTACTATGTTTTATGTATTAAATATAGTAATAATAAATAAGAAAGAGAATAGCTAAGATTCGGGTAATGAAAATATATTAAGAAATAATAATATTTGCTTTGATATTTAAAATACTTATTAGAGAAAATTGTCTCGCTTTCCTAGTTATTAAATAAAATAAATTTATTTCTAAAGAATAATATTTGTATCAATTAAAGAGAAACAACGTTTTAGAGTATCTAATATAAATTATTTTTTAGGAAAGTGTTCAATCATGTAATGTGTAAGAAATGTTCATTTAACTCCTCCAACTTGATATAAAAAATCAAAAGAGTTCAAATTTTAATTTTAAATAATAAAAAAAAAAATTATCAATTTTAGTTAGCTTACACTTTAATGTGATGTCAGTTTTAATAGTTGAAGGTAAATATATCTAAAATTAATAAATTATTATCCAAAATTATGTATATTATTATTTATACTAGTTGAATGAGCAAAATAAACTTTTAGTGAAATTATATCTTTATATTTAGACATAATAGTTTTATAAGATTAAACTACTTTAAATCTACTTACATGTGATATAATTTATAATTTTATGGGTTAATGTCATAAAAATTCACCAACTTTACACGTTTTTTCAATTTATACGTTCTTTAAAATTTCTCATAAACATATAACAACTTTCATTATTTTCCAAATTCATACACTCTGCTGGCGTGTCACTCATTTATTGGTTAAAAATGACTTACAACTCAGCAAATTGCACCAATGAATGAGTACCACGTCAGTACCGTGTATGAATTTGGGAAATAATGAAAGTTGGTGTAAATTGTATCACATAAAAAGTCACCAACTTTTATGACATCATCTCTAATTTTATCTATCTTGTTTAAAAATAAAACAATATAATCATTTATTTTTATTTCCGTTAACATTTAGTTATCATGTTTATTTTTTAAGTTGGTCAACTAAGTTAAGAAAAATATTAAAACAATTAAATTTTATAGAAAAATATAATTTTTATTTTAAATTATATTAAGATTAAATTTAAAATTAAATAGAATTAATTATATTAATTTATTTATTTGAGGTAGTTGACTAACACCGAAATAAAGATAATAAAAAGTGGAAGACCGTATAATTCAATTTTTAAATAAGAGGGATGAAACTGTCAATCAAAAATAAATAATAGGAGTGTGATAGTAATTGATCTTTCTATAACTAACGCAAGTATGTGGGAAAAATTGATTGCAGTATTTTTGACATATGGCAGTTTTATAATAAAATAAATACTACTATTAGAAATAAAAAAAGTCAAGCTAGTTTCTTTTTTAGGGTATTTGGACTGAATAAAAATAATTCATTGGTTTAGCCAACTAAGACCAGAGAGACAATTTGATGAGCTGGACCAATCAAGAAGTGTTGATGGTGTGAAAGAGAAGAATGATTTTGTGGAATATCATTCTAATTTAATTTCCAATCACTCAACACTGATCTGTCATTTGATATTAATAAAATATTCTGACAAGAAATATTTAGGGAACTATACAGCTCACAGAACACAAACTCCTAATACTGAACATAGATATAAATTGCTGTATCCAACATATGGTGTGTTTTTGGACACGGGTTTGGTTCAGTGGTTTAAACCTCAACATTTTGAACATTACGATTATAAGTTTAAATTCTGACTATGTCTTTTTTAATTAAATAGAGTCCATATTGTCGAATATATGGATTTACGGGAGTCTATATTTTCGAAATTTGACAATAATCTCAGGTTTCAATTCGGATGAGGAAGTCCTCGTCACAAAAAGAAATATATGAAGTGGTTCAAATTTTTTAATTTTGTGATATTTTCATGGTAAGTCTTAGCATTTCATTAGAAAAATTATAATTGAGTTTAAGTATATGTAAATGTGATCTTAGTATTAAGATTTGAGATTATCAAATTATGCAATCATCATCAAGATATGACCTTATCAACTAATGCTGCATTATTATTATCAATACTTCATTAGTAACTTCAAATGGACATTTTAATATTTATTATTAGGCCCTACTTGTACGTTTTTCTTTGGCCCTCATAATTGAAGTAGAGTCTCAAGTTTAATCACTTGATTTAAAACCATACAATTTTTAGAAAATATTTTTTCAAACAAATAATTTTTTAAAATATTAATATGCAGAAAATATGTATTTATTATGCTTGGTTCATTTATCAACTTTCCGGAAATTTGAATTATTTTAATTAATTAAACTAATTAAATTTAGATATATAATTGCATTTTGTATTAATTTAAACAGGAAAGTATAATTTATTTAAAATTCTTAAAAATATAATTTCTCTAGTTAAAAGAAAGCCAACCAACCAAGCACGATAAAATTATCTAAATTATTTTTCAAAAAGTTATACTTTTTTCGTAATTTTACCTCCAACCAAACACGATAAAATTATGTTGTAAAAATAATCTTGGTTTCTTTCATTTTAATACTTCAGCATCTGAAATTTCATTTCATATTTTTTGCCAGGAAAAACAACGATGATATTAAACAATTCATTCTTGCACTAACATGTGAATAAATATAATAATATTCTTTTTGGAGAAACCTGATTCAAACAATTTTAATTCGTGATTCTTGCTGATTGAATCATTCATATAAAATGTAAAAGAACATCACTAAATATAAATTCAAATCTAATGGATTCATTAAGAAGTTAAAACTCTTTGAGCATATATTTATTTTTTGATAATTAGTTTATAAGATTCAAATCCATTTATTATCACTTCAATAAACATGTGATGATGAAGTATAATTTTAAAACCGGTAAAGTTAAATGTTTCTTGAATACTAACCACAACAAAAAATAGATATTTTGATTAGTTTACATGGATATTTTGTTTGTGTTGAAAATAATTGATTACATTGCCGAAATAAGGTGGTTTTCTTATTAACATCGAAATCAATAAAACTTAAATCACCCAAAAAAAATGTAAAAAATGCAGATATCTCTTTTATTTATTAATGAAAGAATATTTATGCTTTTAACTCTAACTCGGTTAACCAGATCCTTAAAATCGGTGCAAATCAATCCATTGACTTATGAAAAAAAACAAAGTTTAGTCTGAATGGCTGATTTGCATTTATTTTATAATTTAAAGGACTGAGTTGCACCGAATTCAAATTTAAAATCTAATATCCTTTAATAGAAGTTTAAGGGCATTTGTGTACCTTTTACTAATTTTAAATATAATTTTGAGTGCAAAATGTTGCTTAATATTGAAAAATATTCTAAATATCTATATAAAAAAATGATTAATACGATACATATAAAAATATTTTAAAATAAACATTTAATTAAACTAAGAATTATTTTAAATATTATGAGTAGTTTTAATCTAAAGCGAAAAATATGATATAAACCATTAAATATAATAAATTACAGAGTTACATTAAAATCATATATATATATATATATATATATATATATATATATAATAAAGAGAGAGACATGTAATTTTTTTATAAAATATCATATTTATTTTAAATTTTTTTAAATATGCAAGGTTGTCTGATTTGTTGATAAAATCAATAAAACAAATTTATCCTACACGTTTTTTTTTCATAAAAAAAACCTAAGATTTTTTTCAAATAATTAAGTATTTATTATATTTGAATAATAATTTATTCATTATATTTTAACAATAAATTAATTACTAATTAATTAGATTTTTTAAAATACAAATACAACCTTAAATTAAAAAATGCGGATACACCCTTTAATTTTCATGAAAGAATATTTCTATCTCTGAATTTTAATTTGGTGCAACTCAACCCTTAAAATTATAAAAGCAATGCAAATCAGCCCTCCAAATTAACTCCGATTATTTTTCCGTTAGAAAAAAGATTAATTTGCACCGATGTTATAAATTTAAGGACCAGATTATACACCGAATTACAATCCAGAGACATAAAGTTTATTTCATCAAAAGTTGAAGGGTGTATACTTCTTTTGCCAATCAAAACTTAAATTCAATCTTTTTCCAGTTCCCGTATGTAAATTGGAAGGAACACTAAAATCAAATGTGTCTTTTAAGATTTGATATGATCAAATGTTCTATGAAACATGAAATCAGCCTATCTTAATAAACCTAAAAATCATTGAGCAAAGGTCAACTCAGTCCATAAACTTATGATTCGGAATTAAATAACTCACGCTCAACGATTTTGATCAATTAACAACAATATTTTTTATTCCTACATCAATTAAAGATAAAATTATACAATAAGAACAAGTTTATAAACCATAATGATCCTATTTTATCGTTAATTGATTTTAAAATAGAGGATATTGTCCTTATCAAAATGGCTGAAGGTGGGTTATTTGACATTGAGTTATAAATTCAAGGACCTGTATGACCTTTTACTCAAAAAATCATTATATAAGAGTGGCTTTTTTCTGGGTTTGTTCCTTTGGATACTACTTCTACACCACTTTTTTGCAATGCCCCACTATGCAGCCTTGAGATTGTCACAGCTTTAGGAACTCAGTAACTAATATAATATCACTTCTTATGAACTTTTATGTTTAAAATATAATCCCAACTCATAAATCTATACTAGTTATACATCAAACTTTTAAAACTTAATCATCTTTTTCAAGTTAAAAAAAACTAAGATTTTTTGAAATCTTGAAAAAGTATTGCTTAGTTAATAAGAACGTGGGGACAGTGTGAATAGCTAAAAACCCTAGGTCCTATAATTTTTAGGGTTTTTCAATTTTAACGTTCATATTAAGTCTGAAATGTCAAATTGATTTAATCATTATAACTTGTGGATGTTTTAGAAGAAACATTTTAAATTGTGTAAAAGAAATTTTACAATTTATTTTTGTTTCCAGCAAATAAATCATTGGTGTTATTCAACATTTGTCTTTGTTTGCATCCTATAAATTTGCCAATTGAGGCTAAACCTCACAGATTGAAAATTTTGTTGACTGTGGACCATTCATGTAAAATAGTCCATTAAACGGTACTGTCATGACATTTAAATTTGATTTTAATGCCTTAGCTTATTAGGTATGACTATAAAGATGATAACTGCTATATAGCAATGTATTTTAATTATTTAGGTATGACATTTAAATTTCACTTTTTGGCAATATAGTGGATGATAACTGCTCCAGTTAAAATTAAAATTAAAACTAAAAATAAGAGTTTTAGAGTTTATTTTCACTGCGGTTATCAAATTATAATACTTTTTCCAGATGATAATCAAATTTAAAGTTTTTTATTTAAATAACCAAACCATACAAATAATATATTCATTTTTGGTGTTATACTGTTTACATGGACGATGGAAAATAAATTTATTTTTATTATATTATTTAAAAGTTATTATTTATTATAATGAAAATAAATATTTTTCATTATACTCATGAGAAGAGTTGCTCCTGAAATTACTTAGTTATAAAACTATGAAAAATGTAATTATGGTCCAATAAGAAAATTATAATTTGATAACTGCAAAATAAAAATAAAATTAACCCTGAAATAACGATAGTCGTACGTTAGAGTTCCTAGTAAGCCAAGGTAAGGATAAATAAAATACCCGACTGGCCGTCCTAAGCGACCAAATCGATGACTTTCGGTCGGTTTAGTGATAAGTCACGCCAGTTCAATTTTCATTTTGCTTTTCTTTTTGATTTTTAGTTTGGTTTTAACATTATAAACCGAAATTAACCAAAATGATCGAATAATCAATTATTTGATTTGTTTTATTATTTCTTGCATTTGTTTTGCTTTAACCGAACCAACCAATATTTTTTAAACAAAGTCGGTTTCAAATTAGTTAGACTTTATTTTATTTTTATCTTTTAGATCGATTTGGTTTCTATTAAAATGTAATGCCGATGCATTACGGTTTTGAGCATTTCAATTTCCGATTTGGTTGGTTTTAAATATAACCGAACCGACCGAAGGATTTGGGCTAAACCAAAGAGACCAAACAAGCGGAGTAGACGTTGGATCCTGAAGAAAAACACGGTGAAGTGGCACTTGACATTTAAAGAAAAAAAACTTGTGGAGGCATGTGATTATTACCAAAGTCATTTAGAGTATAACAACGACATGACACCTAACATAAGCAGTACAATGGATACTATTATTAATCATTTAATTTAAGTGTCAATCAAATCCAGGACACTTCTTGTTTTTTAGGCCCAATTGGATCAAATATCAGTCAAATTGGATTAAATATCAGTCAAATTGGATCAAATTCTTAACTTTTATTACATTAAGGGTTAATCTGGAAAAAATAAAAAAAATGGGACTCATCTGAACCACAAAGCATCCAATGTTGTGCTGCGTTTTGTTAGGTACAACATAAAGCACAGCCTAATTTGGGGGCAGCATCCAATGTATAGCGAAAAAATGTAATACAAGTCAAATTCCAAATTCAAACATTAATTTCTTAAATTGAATAAATCTTAGCTATCCGCCTGGCTGAGATGGCAATTAGAGGTCTTAGATCCGGTTACTAAGTATGAGTTAACTTAATAAAAATAATAAGAGTTTTACCGTCCAAATGAATCCTACTCGACTCGATTTAAATTAATCGGAAAGTGGCTACAAATGTCATACGTATTTCAGAGTAAAAATGAGCCATTTTTTTCTTAATTAGAGATCCAAATTGATAAACTATATATTTAGATCTTTTTAGTGTTACAATTTTTTTGAATTAGATATTTCTATCTTTATTTGTTAACATTGAGTTCTGGTTTCTGTCCCGGAAATAAAATGCATGTACTCCACACGCCTATTAATGTGACTGGAATAAATATTTTATTCATTTTTTATGTTAATTTTTTAAAAATTGGTTATTTTTTTATATGATTTGACATTTTAACACATACTATAACGGAGGGGTCCAACGTCTACAAAAATCAAAATCGCAAATACTCGAAGTATAGAAATTATAATGGAGGAATCCAATTCAAAAATGTTGATAATGTAGATAGCCAAATATGAGTTATGCCTCTCAAATTTGAGTATTAGGTATGGCATAACATTTTTAAAAGATTGAAAAACTTAATTTTACAAAAAGAACATATCCAATTTAGTTTGAACTAACATACTCTATATTGGCCGGTATCAAGATGGAGTAAAAATATCTCATTCTCAATCAAAAAACTCTGATTTGAATACTGAGTATGAAACAATTTAAAAACTTTTTGAGAGTGTTTTATCGTTCTAACGAGTCCTATTCGGCTAGATTCGAATCAATCACAAATCCGAATATCCAACGATATTTGTATAAACAAAAATTTCAGTTGTGTCCCTACCCACAGGACGTGACTCTTGGACATGCTATAAGGCTGAATATGGTAAGAATTAGGCAATGTGGCTGATCCACATATGTTACTCTAATAGTGACAAAAAAAACTAAAAAAACCATGGCAGCAAAATGAAGCCTTGGGCAAGCAGGTGACTGGTAGTAAAATCAAGTGAGTAAAGTGGAATTGAAATGATGAGGATTTAAGAAAAATAAATAGATTTTGTCTGTGTGTATTATTTGGTGGTTTGGACAAGATTACATGCCATGATTGAAGGGAATTGTTCCCTCCAATAAGGCTCCAACTAGATCACCATGTGCCTGTCTTCTCTTCTTGTTCAACCATTCATAATATAACACAATTGAAGAACTAACTATAAGAGATGATGACATATACCAACAACTTGTTACATTATCACCTAATGATTTGACAATTATGTGTGTATATAAGTCTTCAACTAAATCATAGTATATCACGAAACTCATATTTGATAATTAGATAAAGAACAAATTACTATGACACCCTCATATTTGACAAAATCCACAGTTTAATCCCTTTTATTTAAAAATTGAACTATATAGCTCCTAACTTTTATTTTTGTCAAATATTTAGTACTTCCGTTCATTTTAGATGTTAGTCAACGAAGTCAACGAAACTATACGGTCCCCCATTTTTATTTTTTTCAATGATTGCACCTCTTATTTTTATTTTTGTCAACTATTTAATCCCTCAGTTTTGATAATTAATTTATCAATAAATCCTTTAACTTTGTTGACTAACACTATAAAATGGATGGAGGGTCTAAAATATTGACGGAAGTAAAAATGAGGGGGCACATAATTTAGTTTTCAAACAGAAAGCATTAAAGTGTAAATTATATCAAATGTGAAAGATTTCATAGTAATTTGCTCTTAAATAAATTTGTAAATAACCACACATCTTGAATATTTATACATCCATGTCAAAAACAACAGAGCAGTCTTTATTAATAAACAAGTGTAAACTTCACTGTCTAACAATGTGGAGTTTTGTGAGAAAAGAAGAGATGGACGGGAAATGGTTGCTCGGGAATTTTTTTTATTCATGTAAGCTATTTAATTCAATTTTTGGAATGATTCTATTGCTAATTCCGTTAATAGTTGTTAAAATTACCGATGAATAGTCGTCTTCTATTATTAAATGACTTCATTCGTATATGTTATTTAATTTATATAAAAAATATAAAGGGTTAATGTCAAAAAAATTATGAACTTTACACGTTTTCTCATTTTAATCACGTAGTTTAAATTTTTTATTTTCATGCACGAACTATCACGTTTTCTCAAATTCATACACGGTGTTGTGGTGGCACTCATTTATTGGTGTAAAATGATCTCCACTTCAACGAATTACATCAATAGAGTCACGACACCTCAACACCGTGTATGAATTTGAGAAAAAGTGGTAGTTCATGCATGAAAACGAGAAAATTTAAACTGTGTAATTAAAATGAGAAAACGTATAAAGTTCGTGAATTTTTATGATATTAACCCAAATATAAATATGATTTAACATTAATGCGCAAATTGAAGGAAATTAGCACATATTGGCGATCTAGTAACCCATTATTAAAAAATAACTATTTAACATTGAATAATTATTCATTAGTAATTTTAACAAACAACAATATACTTTTACGACGAATAAATGAAAAATTTAATTTTTCGTTGCTGATAAGTAAAACGATTGTCGCAAAATTTGTACAAAATCCGACATAGACAACAACTTCCCATGGAAGCATATATATATTGTACACTCCTCGTATATAATTCACGTTTGAGGTGAGTTTCACTTGACGACATAGAGGAGCTACGAGACCCTAAATTATTTTAAATAGATTTATATTTATAATTTAATAAAAAATAAAAATACAAAAAACATGTAAAGTTTTTTAAAGATGGTCAATTGACCATTTTAACTATGTGGCTTGGCCATTGGTAGCCCGTGTACAAGATTGTCCTTTTTCCTGCACTATTAAGTATTAACACATATATATCTTTGTAGACAATGACTTCAGATCCTTCTAGTCTCAGGCTCAGCTACCAAACAAATTTCATTTATCGACCCTAACATTATTCCCAACTCATTATTTACTATACATTTCATTATCTTATCACAAATCTACAAAATTTCATTGCACAACATAACCTAGCAAATGATAGGTATAAACTGTATTTTATCATCTTCTTTAGGGTATTTTTGTAATATGGAATCTCTATTATCGAATGGGCAAATGGGTAATTTAATTTAACGATTGTGGTGGACAAGCCCATGAAAAGATTCTAACTGGAATCCAGTGGTTCATAAGCCCAAACCCATCAGGTCCTTTAATACGAATAATTATGTCATGCTAACTAGTGGTAAAAACTAGTTTGTGTTACTCGTGAGTTACCATAAATCAACTTGAAAAAAATTCGAAATTGAATCGAAAAATTTAAGTCATTCGAGATCGAGCTGCTCGAACTTCATCTTAAGCCAAATATCAATTACTGACACTCATGAAAGGCTCGTCAATTTAAACCGGCCTTTTATAAAAAATAACAATTTTATTTTTATTACATTAATTTTTCTATACTTCTTAGGTGTGTATTATATCAATTGATTAAATTATACTATATTTTTGGTAAAACATATTAAAATTCATCAAATATGCTCATTTTTTAGTAATTAATTGTATTGTTATTAGATCCAGGTCGACCTGGAGGTTGAGTAGCTTGAATATTATTCGAACTCAATGTCGAATCTGTATAACACATTCAAACTGAAGCTCGAGCTTGACCTAACCCTGCGGCCCGGCCCGGCCCATATACACCTCTACATCTAACCAAAAACCCTTGCAAAAACCTGAAATAAGAATAACAAAAAGAACAGTAGACAGCGCAGGAAGCTTGAGAGCTCGAAGAGAAGCGGTTCTGCAATGGCGGCTAAGAAAGAAATGAAGAAGAGGAAGCAAATTTCAGATGCTAAGACAAGCACTGGTAGTTCATCTTCTAAAAAACCGAAGCTCAGCTCATCAAATCCAGGAACCGAGAAATTAAAGAAACCGATGACTAAACCCTCAAAAAAACCATACGATACCAAATCGAAACCTGCAAATCAAACGGTTGCTCCTGAGTCTAAGCGAGAGAGTCGAATTCGTGCTAAGGTCAGAAGTTTTGGCTTGTTGAATTTAAATTTACCTTTTATTTTTCACATTTTTGCCTATTTAGTATTTACTAATCATTTTTTTTAATTTTGTTTAATTGTAGGAATTGGCAGAAGCTAGGAAAAAGAAAAGGAAGCGGCATTACCAGCTGGAGCAAGTATGCATTTCATTTTATTGATTTTTTATTTTGTTAATGCTAAAATAAGCTTGCTTAAGTTAATCTCTAGATAGCACTTCGTTCAATCAACGTGTCACACACGAAACTTCATTTTTTACATAGCAAACGCTAAAATAACATCATTTTGCCGTTCCGTGTCCCAGTGTCCATGCTACCTAGGTTAATCTTCATATATGTAAAAGGAATTATACTTTTGTTGATTAATGCATTTTGTTTTTACTTCTTGCAATGAGTTCAAATAATAAGCTCTTTGAGTAGGTTTTGTTTACAATAATGTTTGGTTGAGGTGTTTTTCTTGTGTTTTTTTTTTTAAACTTAGGAGCTTGCGTCTCTCTGGGAGAAGATGAGGCAGCGTAATATTGCCAAAGAAGATAGATCAAAGTATTCTAATTTTGGTTTTGAAGTCTTTTAATTTTATTATTATTTATTTCTATTATAGCTTTGTGAATTTGGTGAAGGTATATAAGTGAAGCTTTACAGAAGATGAAGGGGAAGATTCCAGAAATTGCTAGTTCTCATGTTTCATCTCGTGTTTTACAGGTGGAATTTCTTTTTCCTAATTGTTTTTCACGTTTTGCTTCTTCACTAAGTTAATACCTTATAGATTGTAGCATTAACTTGTCTGTCATTTTTATGTCTGTTTGTCTTTGTATCAGACATGTGTAAAATATTGTTCACAGACAGAAAGGGATGCTGTGTTTCAGGAGCTTAAGCCACATTTTCTTAATTTTGCATGCAACACTTATGCTGTTCATCTGATTAAGAAAATGATCGACAGTGGTATGTTTCTTTGGTGAAAAGAATAACAAAAAACAGCTCTTATATGTTTTTAGCTCAATTAATACACCCTTTGTATTGTACATTTAATGATTTACTTCTTGTATTGTTTGCAGCTTCTGTAAAACAGCGTTCAGAGTTCATATCCAACCTCAGAGGACATGTTGCTTCCCTTCTTCGACACATGGTTGGATCTGTTGGTATGCTTGCTTTGAATCTCTCTGTCCTTTTTTCATTAGTTTTACTAAAATTTAATGATACTTGGGCATCCCAAGGGTTGCTTTGCTTATGTGGATTTGTATAAGAAGTACTGCAGTATATTAGATCTTCAAGTTTAACTGTTGTTATAGATAGAAAATGGCAGTATAATTAATACAATCTGAACCTGGTAGCAAGTATATATTCCTCCCGCTGTGCTGCCTTGCTGATATAATTACTGTTTTCTCCTTCATTTTTGCAGTTATCGAGCATGCATACCAGCTTGGAAGTGCAGCTCAAAAACAAGAGCTTTTGTTGGAGCTATATTCTACTGAGCTTCAGTTGTTCAAGGATCTTGCATCAATAAAAGAGAACAGGTAACACTTTTACCATGCTACTACTTTGCCTCAAGAAAGGTAGTTTGCCTGCTGTAATACTTTGCAGTATTTCACAATACTGTTGCTTTTCTTGCTGGTGGAAAATAGCTTATGTGTTGGTTCTGCTTCAGATTGCTTGATGTGATTTCGAAATTAAAGCTGCCTAAAGCTTCAGTCTCGCGACACATGACTTCTGTGATTCAACCAATTCTTGAGAAAGGGATTGTTGACCACACTATCATACACAAGTTGCTAGTAGAGTATTTAAGCATTGCTGATAAGGTGATTTTTACATTTTACATGCACCGCACACCATTTGTAGAAGCATTTTTTTCCCTGCATAACTATAATTTTCTTGCCTTAACTAGCTTTCTTTTATATAGTCCTCTGCAGCAGAAGTAATTCAGCAGTTGTCAGGTCCGCTTCTTGTTCGAATGATCCATACAAGGGATGGATCAAGGATTGGAATGCTGTGTGTTAAATATGGGAATGCTAAGGTGTGTTGCTTCTGTTCTGATCGCCAATATTTATCAATATAGAGCTAGTTGCATATTCATTTAACCATATACAAAGAGGTTTCTCTTTTTCTGTGGATTCTGGTCTAATATCTATTTGATTTACTTCTATTAACTAGGAAAGGAAAAAGATTATCAAAGGAATGAAAGGCCACATAGGCAAGATAGCTCATGATCAGTATGGTAGCGTGGTAACGATCACTCTCTTTTATCTAACCAATGAGTATTTTCTTGACATGTTTGTTATGCTTGCGATATATGCCATGATGTGTTCAAAATTAGCCGTCGAAGTGAAGTTTTCATATGAATTTTGCCGCGTTAATCTATTACTCGAACCAACCTACTCCTGTAATTTCCTAGAAACGATCACAAAGCATAGTAGAATTTCCTATAAATCTTTAACTATCATAACATTTTGTTGAATATTATAAATAAATATTTTTTTCTAGGCTCTCGAAGTGGGAGAACATGCTTCAAGTTAGTCACTGATGAACTTGTTGAGTATCAGCAAGATTTTTTTTCTAACTCATCATTTTCTGCCAACTGTTTTTCTTGGTTCTTCCATTTTTTGAAATTTGTAATATCAAGTTCTAGTTTTGTGTGTTTCTTATTTGTGTTTTTGTTATTCATTGCTCAGGTACTTGCCTGCATTGTTTCAACTGTTGATGACACAAAACTTCTAACGAAGGTTTAACTTCCTTGTGATGCCCACTGAAGAGATTTTATTTCTCTTAAAAAAAAAAAATTAACGCAGTCTTCTCCTTACAGATTGTCATTGGTGAGCTTCAAACAAATTTAAAGGATCTTATTTTGGATAAGGTTTGTTACTAATCCTTGATCATATATAATTATCTTGGTATTAACAAATTTGGAGAAATTTAAAGTTCACCGTAGACTCTGAAATGAGGATGATATACTATGTTCTTATTCAGAAAAGCCTAGAGGATCATATCCCATATAATATCCCCAAGTAACCCTCACCTCTGGACATATTGATGCTTAGTGCCGATCATGCTCTTATTTATATTCTTGATATTAGTTAAAATCAGTATGTATGTTTCCCCCCAGCTTTTACCTTTTATCATATGGAATTTTTGGTTGCTGCTTTTCTCCTCTTTCACTTTAGCATCTTGTTCATGACACTTCCTTTTCATCGGGTGTAATTATTAGAACGGAAGGCGCCCTTTACTTCAGCTCCTTCATCCCAATTGCTCACGCTATTTCAGTCCTGATGATATGGCTGGTTTCAGTTTATCTATTCCTTCTCTCAATTCCAAGGTAATCAGAATTACTTCATCTTTTTAAAAACTCACAATGTAACTGTTGCAATCAAAATATGATGGAATGGGAAAAGATTTGTCTTATATGCTCTGTTATTGTCAGAATGAGTTGGAAGTGAAGTCTGACACCGAGTCTTCAAAGGAGGAAGCATGTAAAGATGAGGAGGATACTGTTGCCGACATTACAATGGCCGGGGTCAATGAAAGTGCAAGTTCTGAGAATGTGGACTTCATTGAGGGTGGGAAAAAAGATCCTTCTATAAGAAGGCAAGAGTTGTTGGTTAGCAGTGGCCTTGCTGAGGTTTGTAGTTTCAGTTTTTCATATTTCTAGCTCTCTTTTTCTCTCTCCTTCACATGCACATATTCTTGAATGGACTCGTTTGGTTTCATTCATTTTCAGAACTCTTCTGCCAATCTTTAAACGGGATTCAGGTACTTTCAATTGTTGAGAAACCTAACTTAGATGATATTCTGCTTTGCAGAATCTTATTGACATATGCACAGAGAATGCAGGAGAGTTACTCAGATCAAATTTTGGCAAAGAAGTCTTGTATGAGGTGAATCAACTCGCTTACAATTGCATGTTTTCAATTTTACCCGTCCGCCTGTATTATGTTCCTTTGATTTTATAATTTTTGGGTTCAATGTGCTTGTAATTTATGCACTCATTATTTAGTATAACATTGCCTTGAAGTTATATTGGTGTAATATTGCAGGTCGCAACTGGGGGTGCTGGTGGCATCCTCCAAGTACTGGATGAAAAGTTAAACACCTTGCATGAAGCCATTGCCGCTCTTGTGGCAGAGCCTAAATCTGATGACTCAGAAACAGATCATGTCCTTGAAAATTTCCATTCCAGTCGAACTATTAGAAAATTAATCATAGACAGCTCAACCTTTGCTACTACTTTATGGAAGAAAGCGTTGAAAGGAAAATGCGAGCTGTGGGCTCAAGGTCACAGGTTAGCCAACAAGTGCTAGTAATTAGTGTAATAGATATATTGTAACTATATGATATTTGCTGCTAACCAATTGCTCTTATGATGCAGTTCAAAGGTAATAGGTGCATTCTTGGAATCTTCTGATGCTAATATCTTGAAACTAGTCAATAAAGAGCTGCAGCCGTTGGTACATAACGGCATTATCAAAATTTCTGAAAAGAAGTAACCATGATCCGAAGGCTAAAAGCAACTGATGGGAATTTGTTAAAATACAGAATTAAGGGGAGAAGTTGTTATAGCTGAACCTGAACTATGGTTTGAAGCAAACGAGATATATGGTGTTAAGTTGGATGGCTCTATTTATAATTCAGGATGAGACCATCTGAAGTCTTGATACATTTTTGTACAACAAAATTTCTTACAATAGTTTTTTTTGTCAGTAAATCCTTGACTGTATGCAATTTAAGTACAGTTTTATGGTTCTTCTAAAAAAATGGTGTTCTAATGACTGGTTTTGTATCTGATAATTTGAGAAATGCAAAATATGGAAAGAATTTCTCCTGATATAAAAAAAATCTAGTGAAATATCTACTTTTATGAACTAACACAAGCAGATTTTGGATTAAACAATCCTCTGTCAGATCTATTCTCAAAGATTGGACAATCATATCTTGACGTTCCTTTGCCATAATTTGGCGGATTTTCCCTCCGCGGATACCAAATATCATCAGGTTTGTTGTATACTCGGTTCCTGACATGAGGATATCCTCCAAATAGATAGTCAGACGGATTAAAAACTGGCGATTCTCTCGGTAACCTGCAGCGAATATTGCTGCGATACAAATTATCAGATGGACTGAAAATCGGTGATTCATTTCTCCGTGCTGCATTTGTCTTCAAACAGTTTTCCATCACCTTGGCTTCTTCCTTGAATCTCTGTCCAAGATCTTTCAAACCTTGCATAATCCGGGAAGATCTCGTGCGGGTTACAGGATTCAATTCCTTGAGTTTTCGCGTATATGATTCACTGCAGCGCTTGTCATTGCACTCGGAACAGAAGTTTTTCAGCACCTCAAAATTGAATTCTCGTCTCTTTACATTGTCGGAAAGGCAAGAATAAGCCTGCAAGTAAAGATTCTTCACTGAGAAATCAAGAAAACGACATGACTAAAGAAGACCAAAACATTTCCCATCTTCAGTATAATTGGTGAATGAATGCAGTCATACCTAACTTGCAGATACCGTTGGTGAAATTTAGCTATCTGAAAATAGTATCTGCTGTTAAATTAAATGTTATGCGCTATTTTTATGGTCCTGTCACGTGAGACAACCTCTATATAGTACATGATGCTAAATGCACCATTAATTCAGTTCTTTAATGTGATCCATTATCATATCACATGTCGTTTTCACCTAATGATAATATGCGGGTTAAAGAATTACGGGGTTATCAAACTATAAGCTTTTTACATGACGGTTATCATTGTTCGATTTATTATATTCTAAATAGTGAACGAAAAAGTTAAATAACTACATAATTTTCAGTTGCCACATACTGAATTGTTATAGTAATCAATCACGGGATGATATAAAAATGAAGTTAAGTTATAAAAATGTAACAAATTTGTCGATGGTAACAGTTTTATAAAAAAAATTATAGTTCAGCAAACGCTAATTTATTTAACCTCGTAATCACAAAAATTGATCAATACTGTTGGAAATGCGGTCTAAGCAGAAGATAAAAATACGAAATTCTGTCGAATAATAATATTGCTTAAAATAACTATAAACTGATTAAAAAAATCTAACCTCTAACACAAGCTTAAAAGCAATCTCAGCTTTAGGGTGCTTATTTTTATCAGGATGAAGCTGCAAAGCTACAACACCAACAAGAAAACAATTATTTCCTGAAAAAAAAGCCGCATTTCAAAATTTAAAGCAACATTTAAATAGCGAAAACATACCGAGTTTACGATACCGTTTTCGAATAACATCAATATCCGCATCTTCTTTTACCTATATTAAAGAAAAATTATATCAAATATCAGAATCAAGAAAGCTAAAAAAATCAAGAATACAAATTCAAGAAAGCTAAAAAATATAAAGAATTGAAGATCAAGAAACAAAACATACACCAAGAATGCGATACCAGTCAATAAAATGAGATTTAACAGAATGTTTATGAGAACAAGAAATGAAAGGGGTGGATATAGAGCAAATTTCCAAGACTAACTGGGATTTAGTGGCGTCTGATTCTTTAACCATTTTTAGAGGAGAATGAGATCAGATGGACAAAATGAAATTGAAAATTAAGAATAATGGGGATGTGAAAGTAAATAACATAAAATTTTAGAGAATTTTTAAACGTTAAAAAATTTAAGGAAGTGAGTGATTAAAGAGGAGGTGGAGCGGTTAAGAAAAATGAGCAAAGTTTACGGAGAGATTTTTGAAAGTGGATCAGTTGGTGGGAAGTGTAGAGACGGAGATGTTAACGTTCTTTTTGCCACGTTTCTGTTATTTATTTAGCCTTAAATCATCATATATATTTACAAAATCTAAAATTCAAAATTGATTTCTAGTCTATGATAAAAAAAAATAAAAAAATTCAAGTTGGGCTAGTAAACTAACTGATTGAACTGATAAATTAATTCGGTTCGATTTTAAATGTAGAAATATTAGTTTAATTTTAGTTTATATCGAATTGAAAAATTGAATTGAATCGAAAAAATCAATCAAACTCATTGTTCTATTTTAATTTATTTTTAATCTTTACAAATTTGATTCAGTTGATTTTAAAATAATAATTCTTTTATTTCGATTCAAACTAAACACACACCCGTAATTGAAAGTGATTATTTTATATAACAGTTGTGTCACATTATGTGTGGAACAACCCAGTGAGATTTTTTAATGGTAGAACTGTAATGTTTGTTTATCTTTTTATCAAATATTATAACATTACAAATCTTTTATTAGTTTATTATATAAATGACGTGACATAACAATTTAAAAATTTATTTCCTAGTTGATATAAGAAGATTCAATTGTGGATGTAGAAAATTTCCGCAGGCAGATTCACCCACTATGTTAGGTGCGCGACGTGGGTCGGATCCGGATTAGTCAGGGCAAAACTCTGAAAATCGGATGGGCAACCAAATAAAAATAAATAAATAAATAAAAAAGAAGATTCAATTGTAACTTAAATGTGTAATAGGATTTGCATGAACCGTGTGATAACATGGGATAATTATTCCAACAAATTAATAAAATGTATAAGATGTGAATATATTTTTTATGTTGAATAATAAAATGAGAAATTACATGTGAAAAAGGGAGCGTCAATGAAGAATGACTCACATGTATTATACAACAGAATGCCACATTCAAATTTGCAGTTCAGTTAAAATTGAGTAATTGAAAACTAATATAGGGTCTACCTTCTGAACAAAAGCAAAAAGTTTTAGAAAAATGTTAAATTTGTTTTTGATTCTGTCTGCTTCTTGTGGCTCAATATGAATCGGAACCGAACCTTATTTTCTAATTGACCAAACCGTTTTATTTTTTCCACAAAAATGAGAAAATGGAACTGAGCTTTATATATGTTCTTTGGTTCTAATTTCTTTTTTTTATTATAAGCTAAACTTCATTAAACGAAGTGAGAAAATTTATAATATTGAGAATATTTATAATATAAAGGTAAAAATTCCTCATCACAATTAGTGGTTTGACTTTAATTTAGAGTCCATCGTTTTGTCCTGCTTTAGTTTTGGTTCGATTCCGATTTCATTAAATATTGATTTACTTATATTTTTTTTTTTTGAAAAGTATTTAGTTATAATTTATGTATTGAGAGATAGTAGTATTAATTTCTTGAAATTATTTACATTTATTTTCTGGTTTAACTTAAAACTGAATTCATGGTCTAGGTTTTATTAACAAAATATATCAAGTCAAATTTAATATATATTAATTAAATAGATAAATCAGAAGTAGACATTAAGAGTAAAATTTAAATCAAATTAAATGGTTTTCAAGGCGCATATGAGCTATTAAGTCGCTATTCAAATTTAAATGAGGGCACGTGTTTAAATCTTATTTATGTATACTATTTAAAATTTAAAATTAGAGTTCTACCTTTGCTAAGAGACCTATCAAGCTTAAATGGAAAATAATCCGAATATGTAACGGTTAAAGTTGTCGTCTCACAGCTGGAACTCATTTAAGATATACATATGTTACTTTATTTTTTTATATTATATTATTAGATTAAAATAATATTTTTTTATGAAAAATTACAAAAACAATATCTCCCAGAACTTGTAAATTTTTCAATATTTTTCTTATTTTAAAATAAATATTTTATAATATTTTATAAAATATTATTTTTAAAATTTTAATACAAAAATAAAATTATCATTATAAATATATAATTATAAAGGGTAAAAAATAAATTAACTAAAATTCGATTAGACTCGCTAGTTTATCAAAATGAGTATTTCAATATATCAATTCAAATCTATAATTAATCCGAGTAGCTCAAATTCAAATTCAAAATCAATTTAACACTAATCTAGTTGATTTTGAATATTTTTTTAAATTAATTTTAAATAGCTCGATTAGTTGGCTCGATTTAGTTACCTCTTTTAAATATGACCTAATATTATAAGTATTGGGTAACAATCTGCTAGTTTGTTGAATCAACTTTTTCTACATACACTTCCTTTCTTTTAAGTTTTAAGTTTTAACTATAAAAAAATGGCGTAATGGTAAATGAAGGTCAAATGGAGTGGTTGAATACAAATTTCAAAGCCAAATTGCGGAATATAAGGTTGGTTTTTGCAATATCAAAGCCTAATAAACTAATTTTCTTTTCACTCATTTGGAAAACCAAGAAAAATTAGGTTGCTCAATGCAGTTTCATTTTCTAAAACAATGCATCCATTGTCATCATCTAGGTTTAGAATTAGAAGCCACTCTATTTTGAACAGACTACGTACAAGTTATCGTATTCTTAGCTAGACTTTTAGATTTATTTGTTGATATAATTTTCAATTTTCATAAAATGAGATGTTTCTGCTAAAAAGATATATAATATTATTTACAAATCATTTTATAAATCAAAAAGATAAATTAATAAATTGCTTTAATATATAAAACCATGCAACAAATACAAACCATGGCCTTATAGTTTATAAATTAAAAAGATAAATTAATAAATTGCTTTAAGATGTAAAACTTTCTCCAATATGCTAATTACTTCCTCCCCTACAGAAAGCATGCTATAAAAACAAACCATGGATAACAGATCTATATGATTTCCCACATTGTTTGCTAAATGATCTCAAATGTCTAACATTGTAAAATGTTATTTATATACTATGATTTAACTTATTTAGAAAATTATAAAATTATAATATAATATAATATAATAATCATTATAATTTAAAAGATATTGAACTACTTATGACAATTATAATTACTAGTAGCAGGTTGAGATGAAAAGATAAGAGTTCGTTTTTTTCTCCTAATTTGGATTTACATTCGATTCTTGAATGTAAAAGTGTCTTAAGTTCTTTTTAAAATTTTATGGCCTTAATGATTTCTATTCAATTTGATTTGTATTCATAAAATACAAAACAAATGTCATCTCTCACATTAATTTTCTTTACGTAATTGTTAATCTTCTATATTTACTTTTTATAAATATTCGTCTTCTACCTTTTTTTTATTTCAAACTTACCAATTTATAACTTATAAATATTAATAAATATTATATTTTACCAATGAATTATAATTCAAACGGTATAAACGCTAGGCAGAAATTTGTTAGGTTGCGGAATCGATTCTTCCCACAAGCGCTCCCTCACCCCTAATTATCAAGAAAAAAATGACTATATTTTAATGAAATTACAGAGAAAAAAATTACAAAATAAAAAATAAAATAACTTGATAAAAAAAGATTATTTCCATTATGTCTTAACATATTTAAATTCCATTAAGAAAAGTGATTCGATGCGGAAACACTTTTTCATCCTTTTTTCATAGCTATCCAACAATCATTATCATTTAAATCAAAAAAAAAAAACAATCATTATCATCAATCCTACTAAATCTAATTTCATGCTTCAAAAATAAAATAAATATATTCCTTTCTTTCTATCTTTTCTCTTTATTTTTTATTTTAATTTGTTTTTCTGTTACTTACAATTCATTATAAACGGTTTTTAATCTCAAGTTCGCGGTTTATTTTTCCAATTAAGTTACATTCTTCGACTTATTCGATTGATTTATGGCGGCGGGGACAATGGCAACCGCCGCCGGAGCGGCAGTGCTATTATATTTTGTGCTGAGTCGGCGACTGGCGGCGAAAGGCGCCGATCAGAGTGGAGATTTATCGAAATCGAAATCAGTGAGGAGAAGGATCGCTCGCCGACCGGCACAAGCACCGGCCACGTGGCTTGAAACGATAACGACTCTTTCAGAAACCCTAAGATTTACATATTCTGAAACTTTAGGGAAGTGGCCGATTGGTGATTTAGCTTTTGGCATTAATTACCTCATCAGAAAACAGGTAAAATTTAAATAATTAAATAATCATCTCAATTATATTAGGGTTTTGAGTTAATTACTTAATCATTTTAATTATATTAGGTTTTGATTTGGTAGAATAGTGAAATTTGGATGTTTACTTTTTTTTTGGTAGTACAGGGTAATTTGCAAGTTGCTAGTGTATATGCTGGGAGTAATTCTGTACAGTTAAAAGGAGCTGAAATTATAGAAGAGTTAAATAGTTTGTTGAGGCTGTTAACACTCGGTATCTTCTTCTCGAAGAAGCCATTTCCCGTGTTCTTAGATTCCGCTGGTTACTCTATGGAAGATGTTCTTCTTCAGAAACCTAAAGCCGGGGTCAGTTCTAGCAATGAGCATTTGTTTTTATAAATATGAAAGTGTCTTTATTGATGCATTTTTGTAATTTATTATGGTGTTATGATTTCAGATTTTGAAGCCGGCTTTTACGATTATACATGATAAAGAATCCAAATGTTTTCTTCTGTTGATTCGGGGTACACATAGTATTAAAGATACGCTTACAGCAGCGACTGGTGCTGTGGTTCCTTTTCACCACTCGGTTTTACATGATGGTGGGATTAGTAATTTAGTTTTAGGTTATGCACATTGTGGAATGGTTGCTGCTGCTCGTTGGATTGCTAAGCTTAGTACTCCTTGCCTACTTAAAGCACTTGGTGACTGTCCAGATCATAGAGTTAAGGTAATTGCAACTATATTTTTGTTCTCAGTTAGTATTCTGCGGCATCTGCTTGATCCTGTTTTTTCTCATTTTGTCATGATACAGCCTGTATTTTCTTCTCTTATATTTAAGTTTTATTCCTTCAGTTCAGACCAAAAAGTTTACTAAGCTCTTACACTTGATTTGGGCTTTTTGTTTTCCATTTTGGTGTCAGGTTTTGTGAACAGTTAACTATGAGGTTCTTACTATAGTTGGCACTATGCTATCATAATAGTATTGCTGGAACGTCATAAAGATTCATGTGGTTTAAGTTTTCCCTTCTACGAACTTAGCATTTAATACTTCAGTAGTTGTTTTCAGGTTGTTGGCCATTCGCTTGGTGGGGGTACTGCTGCGTTGTTAACATATATTCTACGGGAGCAGAAAGAGTTCGCTTCTAGCACCTGTGTCACGTTTGCCCCAGGCATGTATTAATTACTGCTGATATTAGTGTGAGTTGTTCAGTTTGCTGGTTAGTTATCCTTCATTTTGTGTCTACAATAATAATTTTCTGACTTGGACATGCAATAGAATTTTCTGTTTTAAATTGAAACAATCAATGAGAGTCGTATTGAGTTCCCAATTTACGAGTTTATGTTTTGCATAAGAAATGGATATTTAGCTAGAGATCTCTGCTGTCTGCCTTTATTTTGATAATGCTATTATGTACAGAACAATATTGATGAGTACCAAATGCGCTCCTTTGTTAGGATGGTATTCTTTCCTCTAAAGGCTTGATTTGCAATATTGCAGCTGCCTGTATGACATGGGATTTAGCAGAGTCAGGCAAGCACTTTATTACTACTGTGATTAATGGATCTGATCTGGTGCCTACGTTTTCAACTGCTTCTATAGACGACCTTCGCTCTGAGGTGCTTAAATCCATGCCTGCTATTTTGGAGTTCATTCTTTATCATCTTATGTGTATATGTATTTCTAAATGTTTATTGGACCAGGTCACAGCATCATCTTGGTTAAATGATTTGCGAGACCAGGTTGAGCATACCAGAGTTCTGAGTGTTGTATATCGCTCGGCAACTGCTCTGGGATCTCGCTTGCCATCTATAGCGAGTGCCAGAGCTAGAGTTGCCGGTGCAGGTGCACTTTTGCGCCCTGTCTCTAGTAGCACTCAGGTAAGATCGAAGTTACCCCATTGCTTTATCTCGAGATTTTTATTCCCTTGTTTGCCTATAGTTTCTATATCCTGGAATGTATAGTTATTTTTCCCGTGTCATTGTTTATATTGCCAATTAGCCAGTCCCGACGGAATCACAACAAGCTTCTACTTTTAAATTGTAGGTTGTGATGAAGCGAGCGCAAAATGTTGCCCAAGCTGTTGTCAGAACACGTTCATCTTTATCATCATGGTCATGTATGGGCCCAAGGCGCCGTTCAGCGGTTCCACCAGAAAATTCTAAAGTGCAAGATTTGCCAGAAGCATCTATAGTGTCTGAAATTTCCGAAACTCTTGTGGCCGAAGTGCAAATTGAAGACCTAATACAGAACGAACTAGAATGCAATTCAAGTAGTGGGTCAGGGCACGATGATACCGATGAAGATGAGCCACTTATTTCTCGTGATGTAATTATTAGCTCATCTAGCATTGAAAATGTTACCGAAGGTGAGTTGTGGTATGAACTTGAGAAGGAGCTTAAGCGGCAAAAAAGTGAAGTTGATCTTCAGGCCCAGGAAGAAGAAGCCGCTGCAGCAAAAGAGATTACTGAAGAAGAGAATGTTCTGGTGAGTGCAGCGGATACCGACAACTCCATAAACAAAACGGATGTCTCAGATGGCCACCATTTCTATCCGCCCGGTAGAATAATGCATATTGTTTGTACGCCTGCCTCAGACCCCGCCAATGTAGATAGTGAGATGCCCGTCGAAGAACATGTAGGTATATACGAGACACCTAGAGAACTGTACAGTAAGATTCGGCTATCAAAAACAATGATTAATGACCATTATATGCCTATGTATAAGAAGATGATGGAATTGTTAATCAGGGAACTGAAAAATATTGAAGACTCTGATTCGGCAATATTACATGATCAAATTTAACAGGAGCATGTAGCATTTCTACAATAAATGGCCAACGTTTTACTTGCAGCGCTCTTCTAATTAAGATTCTGTCATGTGCAATTGTTCATATAGGATTGGAGTCATTGTTTTAATAACTGGACCGTCTGGTTCAACCGGATCGATCATGAACTGATAGCCAGTCTGGTTTGGTTTATATTAATAACTGAAAAAGTGGCTCAACCTGACTGAACCAAAAGACTCTTGAACTGTAAAAGTCAGCAAGTTTTTTACAATTTGATTATAATTTATTGATTTAGAAGAAAAACATTATAAGTTTTGTGTATATGATTGAAGTGTATTTTTTACCGTTATATATATATTCATTTTTAAAAATATATATTTACTTTTTTATACATTATATAACGTTATAGATATACTTATTTTTATTTAGAGGTCTAACCTTTAATTAAACCGATTCATTAAATTTTAAAATTGTTCACATTGAGTCTTATGTAGGTTTAAATTTTACTATAATTTTGAAGTGAAATAGTAGATGACGAAAGACAACGTGAATTTCTAAGTTATTAAGGGAGTGTTTGGTTCAGTTTTTTGTGGAACTTTTAACTTTTGTTTTTCAAAAAGCTCCACCAAAGTTTTTGGTGAGAATTTTTGTAGAGCATTTTGGATCTTTTTGAACCTCCAACAGCTGCTGTTTGAAAAACTCCATTTTGGAGTTTTTTGCCAACAGCTGATAGTTATTTCAATATTTTTAATTATTGAGACAAAATTATCCCTACCATGATGTATTGTTTTTCTAATATGTAAAATTATTTAAATTATTTTTAAATACTCTAATCAATTACAAATTATATAGAATTATTTTATTTATATTAAAACAACTATAATTTAATAAGTTTTGGAAAAATTTATTATAAATTTATCAAGAAAATATCTAAATAAGTTTAAACTAAATATTACTTCTTATAAAAAAATTATTAATATTTTTATTAAATAATATATGATATAATATATTCATAATTTAATAAATAATACAAAAATTATGTTCTTTACGGTCATTTTATATATAAACAGCTACAACTAATTAAATCTCACCAAACATTTATGATTTATCAGCTATCAACTAACAGCTAACAATCACCAGCTACAAAAAACAGCTGAACCAAACAGGCTCTAAATATTGTTCGTTGGAAAATGATAATAGAGAGTGAGCTGAATTAAACTCCTGAAGGATTTGGTAAAAAAATAACAGGAGGATTTGGTAAAAAATAACAGGAACGAGCTGGGTAATTCATAAATTTTTTTAAGAGGTACTGGCATATTAAATTCGAAGTGATGTTTATGGCAAAATAATTTTATTTTTTAAACTGTTGCATATAAAATATATTTTGTATGATCAAAATTACAAAAAGAAAAAGTATTAAGCTATAAAACGTACTAAGAAATAAGAATTATATAGTAACATTTTAAATTATGGAAGTTTTGCTAGGGATGTAATACTCCCATATTTAATCTTTTAATAGATTTAAAAAACTCACAATAATTTGAATGATATCTAATCCTAATCATCACAACAATAAACGTGGACATGGCTAATTAAGAAATAATGAGACTTGATAATTGGTGAACCCTCCAATAGAAGGCTTCCAAAAATTGACGGGCAGGACCACCTAAAAGTAGGGCAGAACCCGCTCGCCTATGTGCGTTCGATTGTAATAGGTGTCGGCACGACCCGCCGTCACTAAACGATCATTAGCGAGTCGCCTTTCACCCCTGACAGGACAGGTAAACCATTTACATATGCCATGCGCGTTATTTATTCTTGTTTCTACAAACTGACTATCTTTGATTTACCGATGTGGGACGGGCAAACGTTTTGACACAAAAATTCGCATTGACTTCATAGGTTTAATGATTTTATGAAGTTCAAACAAAATACCTGTTCGATTGAAACTAGCCACGCCCAAAAATTCAAATCATGACTGATTCAATGGAGAATTAAATTGCTAGAGTAGTCATTGCTACTCTTAAGAGTTTATGATTCTTGTATTTGCTTGCAACAGAAATTACAGCTTCAAATTAGAAATAGATCAAAAACTTTATTTATCTTTTGTATAATATACTTTCAACTTGTCTTCAATCATGGGTTCATGGCCTATAAAAGTTAGAACATGTAATGCTTGGAATATTCCAGTTAACCAATGTTGAAGGTTAAGATCAGCCTTTATGGTGTCCGGTTCTACCATTTGCTATCTCGTCAGCCACCGTAACGGTTCTTGAGAGACTCAGGGGGCTCCTCTTCCATTATACCTGCACCTGTTGTTGCAAGATATTCACGGATGGTTGTTTTACGATCTCCGAGGAAAGTGTGATCCAGAAAGTTGTCATAAGCTGCACTACCGAGATTCTTCGCTGCTAATACACTGCATTGCATTTTATCACCATCAGTTTACAAACAACACTATTGCATAGGAAACAAGGTTTTTAAAGGAAATCATTGGAATTCAATAAACAAAATGCCTTCAACTAATTCGATTCCAAGTCCTAAACATGTTGAGTAGTAACGACACATTTACATAGAATGAATGATGACAGAAATGAGGGATCCATCCACTAAAGACACCAGAGACTGTTGAGGATTCAATACTGATAAGTGTATGGTTGGTAATCCCCCGCTATTGATTAGATCGAGTTAGTTCATCGTTTGGAGTTTCATTCAACTGAATGTTGCTCACAACAAGATACACAATTGATCCTGGAATGCAAAACCATTAACGATCATAGCTTATTAGAGCTACCCATAAGTATAGCTGTACATAGCCTTTCATGTGCACAAATAATAAACTGTTAAACTTTTATGGAACAGTTACCAACACCAAATGCTGTGTTAAAGATGTGAGCTAATCCTCCGATTATCATCTACGCGTCGATAAATATATGGTTTTATATGGGAAGTACGCCAATGTCAGCAAGAAACTCAATTAATTTCATGTCTGATGTGTATAATACCATGACGAGAACAAATTTGCAAATTTAATACAGTAGTTATATCAAACTAGTAGTCACTAACCAGTGTCGAAGATAAGCACGGCAAGGTAAGATATCATCTCTCCATATTTTTTCGATGTTAAATCTACCATAATGCTCAAAATAAATCTCCTTGCTTCCTGCACAAACCATATAAGGCAGATGATAACATCACCATGTGTTAGTATGGTTGAGCTAGAGTAAAACGAGCTAACTGTTAAGAAATGAATTTTTTTGATATCAGCTGCTAAAGGCATTTTGATACAGAACATAAGTTACAACATCATGATGGACTTGCACGTTGCTATACAGTGAACGATGTAAACCTTATATAGTTTATTTGGACTCAGCTCACTGAAATTTCAAAACTTTAAAGCTCCAAATTTTGCAGATCCCATAAACGCCAGCTACACATTCAAGAAAGGCTTATCCCTTTAAAATCCCCCCACCTTTTACCCCCAATTCGTTTGCACCCTCACGTTGTAAAACCACCAAATATACCCAAATCACGACCTTTCACTTTCAATTGTACCCTCAAGCATTAAATTGACCTCTTTTCACTTGAAAAATGTTCAAATCAATACTTTAAATTTTAACATATATTTTAAAATAGGACTTAATATTCTATTTAAAACAAAAATAAACCTATTTTTTCAAGTGAAAAGAGATCAATTTAATGCTTGAGGGTACAATTGAAAGTGAAAGGTCGTAATTTGGGTATATTTGGTGGTTTTGCAACGTGAGGGCACAAATGAATTGGGGGTAAAAGGTGAGGGGTTTTTAAGGGGATAAGCCTTCAAGAAATACCTAAACAAGAAAACCAGAAAATGTATCTCTACGAACTAACACTACCGACATCTAACATTTTCAAGCTTCCTTTTGAACAAGAAATAAAGTCACCTTTGCATCTAATCTGGAAAAATTCCTCATCACTGTAGCGAGCACAAAGAACCTGCATTCATATCGAAACCAATAGTCTGTTAATTAAATCATGTACTGATGCAAAGACGATTAATAAAGAATATATCTGTTCTTAAAACTGAAGATAGAAATAGAAAGCTAGAGAAAACAACAATCATCAGGCATTACATACCGCTGGATTATCAAATTTATCGCCATCTAGTGTTTCAGGGACAACCTACCATAGTGTTAACACAAAATCAACAATATAGTTAACAAAATGGTTCATTGAAAAGTAAAATGAAATCACATGTAACATACTAAAGAAACTCACTTACAGCTAGAAATCGAAACTCGAGTTCTCGTTCCATAAATGCAGGAATCTGACTAAACATCAAACAAATTTCAGCTACCAAAACTAATTTCATACAACAAAAATAACTTAATTCTTGCTCATTTTAATTCAACAGTTCACCTCCGATTTAACAATCTCAAACACTGTAACTACAAGATTTTCACCTTCACAAGGCTCCACACTCAAGCTTGAAATCTCCTGCAATAAACAAAATAACAAATTTTAACAAAACCTTACACATTCAAATTAGTAAAAAAAAACATTTAAAGTTTGAAACAATAAACAATGAAAAACAACCTTCGTTTCAGGATTGGCGATGCCACGTTGGAAGAAAATAGGCGCCACGTGAGCAAACACTCGCCGGAAATTGCTTAATCTCGCAACTCTAAAATTCAGCAGATCAGGAAATGTACTTCTTGCGCTTTTCTCTGAGAGTAGAGAACCGAAGCCGCAGATGGAGATGAGACCGGCGGGAGAGAGAAGTTTATGGAAATCGGAATCGTCGGCGAGTTCTGGTACCGGTGGAGGTTGAGAAATTGACGAGGACATTACTGTCGATGATTTTTTCTGTTGTTGTTGTTGAAGGAAAGTTTTTCGGTGGTTTTTTTCGTGAAAAGCAAATTGCGATGAAGAGTGTGGTGGTGGTGAGGCGAAGGTGATCGGAGAGTGAATTGGACTCGCGCGAAAAGTGCGTGGAGAGTGGAAAAATTGGAGAGTGAGAGTAGGAGTCATATAGTAGGAAGCTGGTGAAGATGGAGAGTAGCGTTGACGATGAACGGGGAAAAGGAGACGACGGTGAGTAGTGTAGCTGAAATTCGGTTCCGTTTAGGGGTACTTTTGTCAACTATAAGTTACAATGGGATAAGGGTCATACATGCTCCTAACGTTTAGCTCAGTATCATCTATGCCCTCATAGTTCAAAAGAATACATATATATCCCTCACGTTTTTAAAGGTTCATTGAAGCCCTCATTTAAATACAGGTTAGCATGATCCTTAGTGTAAATATTAGAGGCATATATGACCGTATTTCCTTAATTTATCAAAGAAAAAAGGATTAATTCGGTCGTCAAACTTATATTTTGGTGTCAGATAACTACATTCTAACTCGTTTGAGTCAATTAGATCTCCAAACTTATATTTTATGGTCAAATATATTATTTTAACCAATTAGGTCCCAAAATTTGTATCTCAGAGTTAAATAAATCCGTGTGGAAGTATACAATTTTAAAGTTACTTGACCTAATTTAAGAGAACTTGAGGATGTAATTGATTGATAAAATTAAAAATGACTTATTTGATTCTAAAACATAAATTTTTGAATTTATTTGATTCAAAATAGTTAAAACATATTTATTTGATTTTGAGATACAAGTTTGAGGGCCGGATTGATCATTTATTATAATTATTTTGAAATTCTTAAATCAGTCTCGAGGGATACTTTGCCCCTTCTTGTCCTCGCACAAATCTCATCCCCGCTCGAAAAGTCACCAACTGAGCGGAAACCGTCGCCAAATCTCCCACTCTCCCTTTAAACGATGCCGTTGAAATGGTAAGCTTTCCAAACCCTAAATCAAAAAAAATCAAGACCAATTTTTCCTATGCAGCAATTGAATTTAACGCTTAAAATTGGCAATGAATTTCAGGGTATTACATTGGCAACCAAATGCAGGAGCAACAGTAAACACTCAAATCCTAAACGAAGTCTCTCAATGTGCAGAAACCATTAATGGGGTCAAAGAAGGAAGATGGAAAGCTGCTTTAACCTCTTATAAACCCGTGCTTCGAGGTTGTTGATCATTCACATTTTTATTAATTTTTAGAAAAGAAATCGGAGTTTTGAATTTCAGTTTTGATATAATAGACCAGTCGGTTAGCTCAGAAATGCTTCGAGGTTGTTGATCATTCACATTTTTATTGTTTAATTTTTAGAAAAAGAAATCGGAGCTTTGAATTTCAATTTTGATATAATTAACCAGTCGTTAGCTCAGGAATGCTTCTGAGTTTGTTGATCATTCATATCTTTATTGTTTAATTTTTAGAAAAGAATCGGAATTTTGAATTTCAAGTTTGATATAATAGACCAGTCGTTAGCTCAGGAATGCTTCGAGGTTGTTGATCATTCATATCTTTATTATCTAAATTTTAGAAAAGAAATCGGAGTTTTGAATTTTAATTTTGATATAATAGACCAGTCGTTAGCTCAGGAATTTCCGCGAGATTTCTTGGGGATATCATTACCTGACCAGCCGAATAAGTATTATTTTATGATCAGAGGTCAGAGGTTACTTGTTGAAGCTGATTCTTCAATTCAGACTATAATGGAGAAACTTCAATCTTATAAATCTAGGGTTGCGCTGCTTCTTGAAGTGAGATTTTAACCTTAATTTCTTTTGTTTATTTTCTTTTTTTGTGGTCATCTTTCTTATATGTGATGATGTATGCAGGGGTTTCAGTATCAGCTTGGTGATTTTCAATTGAGAATAGGAAAAGTTGTTCACAGTCATTCTGAGAATCTGAGAGGAATTGTTATGGAGGTAACGCGATTGCATCATCATGTAAATATTTTATTTTCCAAATGTCGAGTTCGTTCATTTTTTGGTCTATTTTAATGCTTAGCTTTTTCTCATTAATATAGTTTGAGGTGTGCATAAAATTGATATTAGTTACTATTATTTTATTGCGTATCGAGGAATTTACTTTGAGTGGATGTTTTAGTTGCGTTAAGTTTCGAAGATTTGAACAAAAGCAGAAATTGGCTTCTTAAGTAGCTTAGCAGCATGATTCACAGTACTTATTATAAACTACTAACGATTTGTTTCATTGTGGATAAAACCTTAAGATTTCTGTAACCAAAATAAATGGTTAGCAGAAAGTATGCTTAATGTCATTAGCAACTGAAAAGGTAAGTATTTCACTCATCTTTCGGTGACAGAGCGATTAATAGGATACTCTACTAGTCTGGCTTTGTAGTAAATTTTTACGTGTTTTAGGTATGTTATAAGTTGTCATCTTCAGACTATGAATCTACATTTTCAGGATCTCTCTGATTGAAATTTTTAGCATCTTTCTGTATTATATGCTGAACTTGGTTGGTCATTGATAACCATGATCCATTCTAATAGAAGTTGTTCATTGAAGGTGGAGTATATGCCCATATCTTCAATAGAGAAAGCGAGGCCAATCATGGAAGATTTCACAGAAATATGGCAAGAGACTATCTCAAACAGATCACTACCTGGACATTTTGTGCATATAGAACCAAACTTTAGTGACTACGGTCTCTTAGATCAGTATAGCTCGCAACATACAGCTCTGCAGTATGCTACTGTTGTAGCTCAGCTGATCGCAACACAGACAGTACAGGCAGGCAGAAACTAGCAAGATCAATATATGTTTTATTGTAAAACTGATCCGCTTTTGCTCGGAAGTTTAATGTTATGATAATAATGCTCGATATGGACATCCAGTTGAGTTACGACCTGACGAGGTACTTTTATATTTATCCAATTCTCTACATATATAAAGTTTCATTTACATATAGCATCTGCTGTAGGAATTGTAAAAGCCTCCATAGTTAGCCATTGGCCAAATACGGTCATTTATGCTGTCTCAAAACTGTAGAAGGTTCTATCTTTTGAGACGGTGGATCATGGAAGAAGAGGCATATGGCTGAGATATCATCTATTGCGATGCCTCTTCTCTTATGTTTCCATGCACGAACAGCAGACTTCACCAAGCTTTTAGCTGCATTTTGCCTATCCGGGGTTGAAGAAACGATCTGCACTGCTTCTTGATTGGAAATAACATCCCACAGCTGCGAAAAACATTAAGTTAAATTAGTCAGACTGTATAATGTCGAGAAGGGTGCTACACCGAAACTTGTTGAGTTTTATGTTTCAACGTCCGTTTCTAGAAATGATCATGAAACTCTTATACTTATTATTTTTAAGGTTTCCGTTTTCGAGCTACATAGATGTAAGGAAAAATTACGCACCCCATCTGTTGCTAAAATGACAAACTGATCTCTGATTGTTATGCTTCTTTGGGTAACATCAGGTATAGAAATAAGTCCAAAATCTTTAACACAGTAATCACCAAAAGCTCTTGATAAAGCTAGCCCTGGTCTCTTCCCATTTGGCATCCAGACCCTATGCACCCCTGGTTCGTCGTCCAAACAGAACACTCGACCATTGGAACGTGTTATTCGTTCAGCCTCCTCTACAATCATCATCGTAAAAAAGGATCAGAAATCGTTAAGTCGGAAAAAAATGGTGATTAATTGCATGTTGAGGGAGATGGAGAAAAATACTGACGAGGTAAATTAGGTTTGAAGTCGGTGGTAAGCTGAAGAGGCACTAAATTTCCATCATCACAAATTGTTCCTAAGACAGCCCGAGAATCTCCAATATTTGCAATAACAAGATGCTCACCCTGATGACCATAACATGTCAAATATGGGACATGAAAAATCAAAATGCTAAAGTTTATCATTTTTATCAATGTTTAAAAACCGAACAAGACGGACTGGTTCAAGGAGACCAGTCCAATCTGATTATTCCTATCGAGTTTTCAGTTCTACCTCATTGAATCGGAAAAATTCATAAAAAACAGGAATCATTTAACATGTTAAACCGTTGATATGTTTTTCAATCTATTTGCTAATTGCTAGTTAGAATTTTACATAACAAACGTTCATTTTGCTCCTCCAACTTGACACAAAATATCAAAAGAGTTTAAGTTCGCGATTTAGGATAAAAAAACACTTACAGCTTGTCAATTTTTACTCAATTTACACTCTAATCCAACGTCAATTTTAATAGTTAAAGATGTAAACTGATTTAAAATTGACAAGTTGTTGGTGTTTTTGTCCAAAATCACAAACTTGAACTGTTTTGATTTCATTTTGTCAAATTAAAAGAGCAAAATGAATTTCTATTGAAATTTTATGTGTGATTAAAATTTAAATATATAGTATAGAAATACATAATTGCAATTTATCTATCTATCTATCTATATATATTGTATAACCTTTTTCATTTTTAATTGGTTAAATTGATGATTGAATCGGTTAAGCTGATGGTTGAATCATGATCCGATGGCCAAACCGATTTGATTTTTAAAATACTGATTTTGACCATTAAAAATGAGGGGTACCTGTTTAACAATGGATAAAGCTGTGGTACCACTAGAAAAGGCATTAATATCAGGATGGTGCTTAAGTTCTTGATCAACTGTGGCATAAGTTTTCAGAAAAGACTGCTTCCAAATATCAAATTGATGCAAATTTCTATCAAAATCCATTTCGAAATCCATATCAAGTGATGTGAGAGCAAGAGTTTCTTGCCAATTGCATAGCAAATGAGATGGAACAGATTCCTTAACCCTTTTGGCAACCACATGTCCCCATGGCCCATGTCCATCAAAAATCCCACAAAATATCATGTCCTCTTGGCATCCGAATTCCTACATAAAATAAAAATCCAAGCTCAAAATATTGTAGATTATATTAGATTGGGTTGTAAATGAGTTGCGAACACTCGCAAGTAATTCAAAATCGACTAGAAAAAAATTTACAATTAACTCAAAAAATTTGAATCGAGATTCAGCTCGAGTATTAGGTAAAGAGATTTGTGCGTGTTAGCTAGTTTAAATATATGTTTTATATAAAATTTGGACAATCTAAATATGTAAAATTTAGGCAAATAAGAAATTTGACCATTTTGATACTATAAATCACTATAATAAAATTTGGAAAGTCTGATTCATCAATTTAACGAGTTGAGCCAATTGTATATAGATTTCAATTAAATTAAAATTATAAAGTTTCTCTTTTCTGTATGAAATAATTAAGTAATTCCATGTAAACCATCCATGTCGGACAGGACATGTTATGGATATAATTGTTCAAATTCATAAAATTAACGGAGCAGACTATCAAAGTTTTTGTTTAAAAAATCCATTAAAACGGTTAAAGTTATGAATATGCAAAATCATCTTTCCAAAAATTTAAATGTGTTACATATTTTATAATAAAACAATATCTTAAATACACAATAACTTTTTCCATTGATCGAATTTATTTGAATTGAGGTCGAATAGTTTAAATAAAGTCGAACTCAGCTCAACTCGTTTACACCCTTAACATGAGACAAGTTTTAGTCATGGGATCGATCGGGATCGGACTCAAGATCCCTTCAGCATCAATGATTAAATTTCAATTTAGGAAAATTTAGAATTCAATATGTGAATTATCATACCTCCCACACAATGAAGCAATCCTGATTAATTCCTTTTTCGCCTCTCCTAGAACAGACTGAAGCAAAATTATTTGAGTTGTTAGATTTAACAATGCCTGAAGAACTTAACATTAACTCATTCTTTTTTGCATCCTTTGCCAAAGCTTGTGCAGCTTCTTTTCCAACATCTTTATGCAAATTTTTTCCTTTCTTGATGGATACACTTCTAGCCAATCCATCAAAAATTGATGGAAAATTCACCATTTCTTTGTTCTTTTATACCCTAATCACAAAATAAATCAAATCTTTTAATTTTACATCAATTACAAAAATTGCCTGAACTTGTTCAAGAGAAAACAAATAACAAAAACTAACGAGTCGAATCAACTCGCGAGCTACTCGGGATTGACTTGATAAATACTCGAAATTGATTCTATTAATATCATTGCAAACTCGAGTTCGAGCTACTCGAGTTAATGAATGAACCGAGTTCGAATATCAAAATACTTTGCCTCAATAAACCCGCAATCGTAATCGAATTTTAATTAATTAATTTTGTTACCTTATGATTATATTTAATTATAATATACCTTCATTTTATATAAAATTTAATTTTAAATATCTATACGGATTATAATAAAATAACTCGAGTTTTAGTTATTCTATATCAAGTTCGAGCTCGAACTCCAAAAATAAAACTCGATAGTTCAAGCTCTAGATTTTAGAGTCAATCGAGTTGAGCTTGTCAGTATTTCAACTCGACTCGATCATACCCCGAACACCTTTCAATTAATCTTATATTAATTGAAAGAAACAAATCTCAACAAGCAAGAAAAATATTTTTACCTTGTTCTTCGAGTATAACTTGGTTCAGAAAATCTTGAGCAAGATCAATTTTGCCGGAAAACACCTCTAACCAGCTGAAATATGACGTCACCTGATCGGCAAGTTAATCTGTTACTTAGATATGCAAAGAGTTCTTGTTCTTCTGGTTGCTTATACTCCATTTGCTGTTTTCTTAATTCTTACAGACTTTTCAAGTTCATTACTACGTAATATATAGCTTTGCAGCAACTGTAAGTCGGATGTATTGTAAAATGACTATAATACCACTGCTTTTATTTACATTATATCTTTAAGTAATGGACAGTTTGGACATTGACAAAGTATTTGACAGACGGGGCCATTTGGTTTAATTAAGATACTATAATGTTTCATTGGATGATGACTTATCTAAGATTATTTAAAATCGTTTGAAATATAATTATTTATTATGGTCGGTAAAATATTTGCAAATTGGCCTATTGGTTTGTATGTGTATGCTTTTTGTGATGTCAATTAAATAAATAAATAAGAAAATCCATATATTTATTTAATAGTGGCTATGGGGTTAATAGTAATTAAAATATGGTCTATTAATAGTTGAAAAAGATCGAGTTTAGTAATTAAAATATAATATGTTAATGGCTGAAAATGGTTGAGTTTATAGTAATTAAACTATAATAAATAAATGGTTGGAAGAGCACTGCAAATAAAATTGTATATCTTCAAGAACTGCTGATAATAAAATGATTAAAACAAGCTTATTGAAATGTTTGATTGGGAGAGTTTTTGTCAATATAAAAAATAAGGTTTGTGCATAGGTGTAACAAACCATTTAGCTAAATCCATATAGATTATAACGATATATATGTACATATATGAAAAAGAATCTTGTGTTATTTAAACTAATTGTAAACATATTCTTGTTACTTTTTTTTTCAAGAAAATTCAAAAACATTGATAACCAGTCGATATACAATATTTAAAATTAATTAACTCTACAAAAATAAATTAGTGTGATGGGGATAATCCAAGTATTAATTAAATCTATTTCATGGTAATGACCATATCTTAAATTTAAAATGAAAGAAATATTCTAAAGAGAAGAAAAAAAAATCATTAGTGCTTCTGTGATAATGATGAGAAGGATAATGATAACTATGAATTGTGATAGGTCAAAGAAAACGGATGATAATGGCTATAAACTTGTGGTTAACGTTACTGAGACCAAAATGGGACCTTGCGAACATTAGTGAAAAGACACATAGCAATCGTAAACATAAATTTTAAAGGAAACAAAAGGATACATAGCAGGAAATTTAGGCCAGAGCAAAAATTAGTTTAACTGAATTAACCAAACAATTCGGTTAAATTTGGTTAAGTATTTTAGCTAATTCAATAAAAATGTTAGTTCAGATTTAATTTAGTTAAAATAATTTATAAATTCAGTTAATTTGATTTTAACTGTATCATCTACTAATATTTTATCCGAAAACGACTGTTTGCTCACCGGACATGACAATAACTACTCGAATAATGAGTTAGGAATAGTGGAGAAAGATATTCGATAACATGAGATTATTTGACATGCCACTTTGCAGCTAAATTCTGGTAGATTCCAATCTTCACAGCACCATAAAATATTTCTGATTTTGACATTCATTCAATCACCAAATTATAAAGGAGTGCATATTCTTCTGCCTGGGGTCTATAATTTCCGCCCATTATCCTTGAACCAGGCAACCAAAAAACACTTTCCATGTAGTTCTATGCACCTTTGCTTTATTATGCAATTGCAAGAAATTACAAATTTATAAAATTAACTTTAAATAGTAAAAAGGAACAAAAAAAAAAGAGAAGGGAACTGCTCGTGCAGGGTGTAGCCATTTATTACTGATTACACAAGTATATTTTTTGATTTGGTATAACAGTACTCGTATAACATTTCTGTAAATGCGATGATAAAATTGCCTCCATCTCGTTTTTCATCAGTTTCTTATCTCTATTTCTAATCTATATGCAAGTTAGATTGATAGAAAGAAAAGACTTGGGAATGACAGCATTCCCTCGCAAGAGGAATGGTAAGCTGCTGCTCGACAGTTTGGATAACTTTCAGCTATTCCGCAACTAGTAAAACACTTGAGATGCATAATATTCGCTCTCATTGAATACAGGCCTTAGATCTTCACTGCACATGAAATCCAAAGGGAAAGAAACAAGATGACCACGTACTGTCTGCAGTCTCTCCATCGGATCATGATTTTTGATGTCTCCGTTTTGGTATGATTCGAGCTTTTCCGGGGCTATTCCTAAGTCGATAGTAGTATGGCCGAGTCTTTCCTTCCAGAAGGCCATGTTTAGTCTAAGCGCAGCTCTGTAGATATTTGGTTGCTTAGGACAATACATAGACAGGACAAACAAGGGGGGAAGGGACAAAGATGTAATGTATAAATAAATAAATACCTGGAATGCATAAGATCATTGGGAATGCAAGAAAACACATCCTGGTAGATAGTGGTATTTGTCTGTCAAATGAATTAAACAGTACACGATTTTTAATATCGAACAAAACATGTTGATTCATAACATAGAAAACAGGCATGTCAACATGTTGATTCATAACATAGAAACAGGCTACCGGGAAGTGACCAAGTTGGTTGAATCACAATTTTACTGTGGTCAAAGAACAATTGACTAGGTTCTAGATAGTCGGAACAGTCAGGTAATGTTGACCCATATTTATCCACTTAAGATAAGAAAAAATCACTCGGACAGGTAACTTTGACCCATAGAGGTCATGGCATAAGTTCCTCTACTAATGTTTGTACAAAAGAGGTTCTTTTTGCCCCTCCAACTTACACAAAAGATCAAAAGAGTCCAGAGTTTGTGGTTTTGGACAAATAAACCAGCTTGTCAATTTTGAGTCAGTTTTCACCCTAATCTGACGTCACTTTTGATGGTCAAATGTATAAACTGACCCAAAATTCTAACCTGTGAGTGTTTTGTCCAAAACCACGAATATGAATGCTTTTTATCTTTTGTGCCAAACTGGAGGGGCGAAACGAACCTTTATTAAATGTTTGTTTGAACATGTATAAATGAGAGCTACAACTCAGCCAAGTCGATGCCTTTTTCACAAGTTTTAACTAGCCAACCTTAGAAGAGCTAATTGTAAATAGGTTACCAGACAGAAAATACATTATTCTGATCCTCACCTTGGCGGTTGCAGTCCATATGTCTTTGTATGTGGAATCAATTACTGGATCCATTATTTGCTTCATCTGAATTAAAAGAAAGATAGAGAGAGAAGAGAGCACAATATCAACACGACATTATATGATGCATACCTGATCGTCTACTGATTGATACTTGCACAAATAATAGGCATACTAACCTCTTTGGCCTGAAGACCGAGATGTTCAGACCACAATGAAAGCCGAAGACTCAAAGAGAACTTTCCAGCCTTCCGATGCTTCCCTCCCATAAATGAGTCGACCATCTCTTTGTCTTCAATAAGCACACCAATCTAAAAACAACAGATTTTGTGGCAACTTAAAAGCAGCTTATAACAAGTGCTGATAAACCTTCATTTTTTTGCCACCACATTGTAAAATTAAGAAAAGCAGACGCTAAAAGTAATCGAGAAGTAGAGAAGATCTTGGATTCGCTCTCATTATTCTTAATGACGAGGGAACAGCAATTTTGTTTAAGTGTATTCCTCGAAATGATTAAAACTTGGTAGGTGTACATAATAATGTGAATTCCAGCAATTTTATGTTTTAGTAAAAGACCTGAAATGTAATCTTTAAGATTGCTGGATGTCATAAGCATTCAAAACACTATTGCATAACACTTAATTTCAGACAATAATCATGATTTCCTAGCCATAACAATAAAGCTTAAAAGTTCTGATAAGAAATCATATAATCATTGCCAAAGAAAAACATGTAATAAAGTGATACCTCAGAATCTCGTGAGCCAAGCAAACTCCTGTCATTAATATTAGCCGATCCAATCAAAGTTGCGCAGTCATCAATTATCATAATTTTACTATGCACATAAACCTGCATATGGTAACAGACCAACATGACAGACAGGCAATAGTTGAGCATGTTGAGCCAATTTACATGATAAAAAACAGTTGATACAATAAAGCATTAACAGATGTATGCATGGAGGATGTTACCTGACTGGTGGCCAACGGACCATCGTCAAAAAGTCTTCCATAAGCTCTCAGACCATAGAAAGAAATATACTCGTGTGTTTTTGGACCTAAAACGTCATAAAGGTTGTGCAATATTGAATTCTGTCCTCTGCAAATTGTCCGATATTGCCAATGCATTATTGCTCTCACAGATGCAGCGCCACTATCATCCAGACCTCCCTGTTAATATAAAAGTTTAAGTATCAAAAAATTTAAATGCACAAGTTTCCAACCTAGAAAGCTCAGTTGAGAACTCAAACCTGGAAGCCGGGAATCAGAGGTATGACGACAATAACCCTGAAACACTTTTTCTCATTGTGAGCTCTCATAATACGCCGATATAATGATTCTAACACACGATTCCGTATAATTTCATCTCCTGAAAGACCTGATATAAAAAATTGATTCTGGGAACATGCCGTCCAAGAACAAGCGAAAGTCAAAAAAAGGAAGAGCAAGTTGAAGACTTTAGCAAGCTTCCCTAAACTCAAGGTCTAAAATCTCCACATTGACAAGGAAAATTTAAACTCGAATAAACTTATGTATAAGGCTATCAATTAAACTATTTCGTAATAAGAAAACCTTCCATGAAGCAAGTTATTGGAGATGTTAAGTGTGTTGGATCCACCGAACCCAAAAATGATCATACCTCAATGTATATAAAGTGTTCTGCTTTCTCAATGAGAGAACAATAAGCACAGTGAATGCTCTCTTCGATTTGGCTTGTTCCAGCAGACCACTGGCTCACACTCCTTATAATCTGAAAAATAAGGATCATTGTTGGAGGCAAAGAACACAAAACAAAAAAGATAACTAATGCATAACACTCGTGGATAGACATTCAGTGCGATTAGAAAACAATAACATTCATCACAACATGGAATACCAAAATACTACACCTTTTGTTTTGTGCAAGTAATAACCCTGCTAAAGCTACAAAGTAATAATAAAATGGAAAATAATACAAAAATAGCCTAAGTTTACTTCAGAAGCTAGCAAACAAGGCTAGATTAATGCTTATCGGCAATTTAGGGATCTTTTCTCCCAACTACATCACTCAACTCTAGATTACCTGGAAACATCTTTTCCATCAACATTTTTAACAAAAAAAAAAACAATAAGATGGGTGTCTGGGATAACTTAACAAAACCTAAAGATATGCAAATTTTACGTTCTTTTTTTACTTATCCATAATTTACTCCAATATCCAATTCAATCATAAAATACAAGCCGTAAAAAGTGTAAAATAATTGCGGAAACTAAGCAGAATAGAGTCTAATAGAGAAATAAACTACTGGATGCCAGCTCAGTTGTTTGAGACCAATACACGCTTCATTACCAGTAAAATTCCTAATATTTGGTTGGAGTATAAGATTCTTTAATGCAACCAACCTGACAATGGCAAGAAGTACGTGGGCCAACTTCTCCAACTTCATCTCCAAAATCAACCTGATCTCCTCGCTCTTGGGTCTCCCACCACTCTGAATCCAAAGCTATGGTGGCAGACTGTGGCAAAATGGCATCATGATCATCTACAAAGCCTTGCATTGGCATATCTGGAGCAATAGGGTCAACTTTGGACTTTCGAAAAGTAAGAGAGATACTTCTTCCTGGAGTAGAGTCCAATCCGTTTAGTTTTGGACCTCCACCAGAACCATCAGTCCCTTCTGCTTCTTGAGGCAACAGCAAAGGGATATCTTGTAATGATGATCTGGAAGAAAAAGAATCATCCCTTTTCATGCCTTCACGATTATCTTCAACATTCTTAATTTCAACCTGCAGCTCCTTGCTGCTTCCCCTATAGTGTGGAATAACCATGTGATGCTGTGGCATAAGCAATGGAATAGATTCCTCATAAGGAGCCTTGTTTCTCTGTAAAAATGTAAACTCAAGTTAATATAATAAGGTTGCTATAAACAACCCATAACCAAACATCAGAGTTGACCTTTGCATAGTTCCAACGCTGGACGAAGTGCCTAGCTATATCACGACATGGCGGCCCCCATAGGGCACAGTGGACATCATGCCAAGGCATTCGAGGATATTTTCTACGATCCAGTTCATCTGTCATGGTATCTTCCCAAGAATTGGGTTCAGATTCCCTGCCATAGAGAAGTCAATTTTTTATCACAATTTTCTTATTTACTAATATAATGTTTCAATTAAGAAGCATCCGTATTAATTAGTGTCACCAAGATACTATAGATTTTAAAACTCCCGGCCCCATTGAGCAGACATTTTATGGTGTCTGGGTGGTGAATGAAGTAGTAGATAATGTTCCAGTGATGGCAAAGATAAAGTAATTATATATTGATATATACTACATCCTAAGGTAAGCATTTAAACAGTTTTGTTGAGTATGTGCCTTAAAATGCTAAGGTCCAGAGTCTATATCATATTAATGTTGAATATCTTGTTCCTGCAAATTTTCAAGACAGTCTATTAACTGAACAAAACTTTTGTTTGAATATCATATTATTTTTAACACCAACCCCACTCCCAAAACCCCCAAAATCCCGATCCAATAATTCTGAAAAACAGTACTAACTTACCTAGGGTTATAATAATCCTTTCCAGGCCAGACAGAAGGAGGGCAATCACCTACTCTGTGTTCACGTGTGTCAAAACGGCCAAAACACAAGTCCAATCCTCCAATGAAGCAAATATGATAATCAACAATGACAAGCTTTTCATGATGTGACCTACATATAATCAAAATTCATATAAAAACTGAAGGAAACATTCTAATGAACATAATAGAAAAACTTAGTTCTAACAGAAATTCTCGAAAAGATTATGATAACTGCATACCAAAGGTAAACCCCACTAGAAAAGTGATCCGGATAGCGCAAAACTCTCACGTTCTCATGTATGCTAAGAAGCTTCCTCTTGCTATACACACTATTGATTTTTAGAGCAAGAGCCACCTCTTTATAAAGCAGAATGTAAATCTGCAGTCACAAGAGTTGCATTATACCACCATTCAATCAACAGAATCAGAGCAAAAAAGTTAAGAAAGTCTCTAACATCGATTCATTTGATGTTTCCTGCCGATGATTTTGACACCTCATTTTAGTTATTGTATCCGTTTCATTTTATCTATCCTAATCAATTATAGTAAAAACAATTCATACATCTAAATTAATTACCCTTTAAAATAGCTGACTGGTAAAATTGGTGCAGAATTATTATGGATAAGGACAAAATCAGCAACAAATGATTAATGCTCCTTGATTTTCTTTTAAGAGACGGATTAACTGTAATCAACATAACTTTCTAAAGCTAAAAGAAAATAAGGGGAAGAAAATTAATACAGTTTCTCATCAAGGATTCTCAGATAGCCATAGGTTATCAGCAGTAAAAATATCGTTTAAATCAATGGAAAACAAACTTAGAATTCTCATATAACTAGGACAAATTGCCCACTTAACCAGACAATTCAATTTCACCTCTTAGACTGAAGCAAATTAAATAACTTGATTTAAAAGTCTATTTTTGCAGCATCCATTGCCATTAAATAATTTACACCATTCTTCCCAAAGGTTAATCCCATTTTACCATCAAGATGTATAAATCTGGGGAGATGTCAAAAGGTTCATGTTCACAGAAACAATCCGTAATGCAGTATCATCTTAGGTTCAAGATGAATGCTTAACAAAATTTACGGTATAGGTCAAATCAAACTACTCAACTTTATGTATGGCACTCAAGTGGCGATGATAAAATAAAAAAGAAAATTAATAAACACCTGAACTCCTTGCTTAGCTTTGGCTTCTAGCAAAGCATCAAGCCTTGAATATGCATGGGCATGAAAGGGACGTCGTAGATAAAGTTCCGGGCACAGCCACCAGCCACAAATAAATATCTGCACAATTTTTTTGAAAACAACTCCAAGCTTAAATTTAACTGATGCATGACTAATGTTAAATACTAATAAACCTACATGCTTGATCTGTGAAAGAGAGACCTCTGATTTGGCATCTTCAATCGATGAAGCAATGGCATCGAAAACTGCCCTGCCATCAACAAACCACTGAGCCTGGCTCCCATCTTCAGTTAAACCCCTGGGAGGGGCAAAGGAGCCAAAGCGATGAGGGTGGCACCAACCTTCAGGAGGCCTAAGTCCAGCATCATTAATTGCAGCAACCCAATCTTTAACTCTAGCACCAGTCTTTGTTCTTAACTTTATGCTTCGGATACCACATGTGACCTTTTAAGGTTCCAATCATCTGTTAGCGTGTGCATTTATCTGTGCAGTATCATTATGTATAAAAATACCTACAATTATCTACTTTGGTGAAGTAACATCAATAAAAAAACTAGAACACGTTTTCAGTCTCTGAAAAAAAGACCTAGCTAGTTAAAGTGCCGTTAGAAAAGGTTTAACTAATACCAAGAGAGACTACAAATACTGGCATAAGAAAGTTCTGTTTATCTGATTCAAGTATTTAATGTTAAATGTATCCTTTCATTAAAGAGCGTTTAAGTTTGAGAGAATATATGAGTTTTAAAATTCTTTCATAACTATTTTCTCTTGGTTTTCTGCAATTGCGTATATTAATATCAATAGAGCAAAAAACAGAGATGATGACGCCATCGGTAAAGTGAAACATATTAATCAGTTTCAGTTCATAATAGCTACAAGCCCCTTAATTACTCACCAGACTAAGTTAAGATACACCATTTTCAACATAGTATTAGGATAGATATGAGTAGAAAGACGACTAAACAAGATAGAAAGTAAAACAAAAATAGAGCACCAATCCACCTTAAAGAAATAAGATTCAAGTGTTACTTACCTTAAATGCATGACGCAAAGGATTGCGTTCCTTTGTTTCAGTTGCTAATGATATCCGGCCATCACCACTACCATCTGTAGCTGGTAATACATCAAAAACAATTATGTCTAAAGGTTTGCTATCAAAAGGATCAGCCAGCAGGGCCAAAAATCCAGGTTTTAGTACAGCCCAAACCTGAAAATAACAAAATTAAAAAGACAAAAAATTGTGTGATTGCCCTTGTCGAGAATCCATATAAAGTAGAATATCTTAATCATTCAAATTATATTCCAGCCTCCAAAAGTAAAAGGCAATTGAGAAGCATATATTAGATATTAAAATGTATCTGCAGTCTTCTGTGAAAGACCAAAACAAGCAAGCATCGTATAGTTCCAGAGGAAAAGACTACATTACCTTCTGCCAGTTGTCATTACAGCAACTAAACCAACGACAGGTACAACATTTTCCAGAATTATCATTTGTTGGAATAGGTGGTAGGTGCCTTGCCATAATAAAATCTTCTTTAAGCTTAGGGCCATATTCTGGACAAAATGACAATTTAGAGACCTCCAAAAATTTGCAAACCTACAATAAAATTCCCATTGTGAAGAACATGTACAAGATGGTAAGGGTTGTAAACAGAAAGACTATTTTAATTGCTTAGCAGTTGGCAATCATTAAATAGTTTGAAAAATGAAGCCAGTCAAACAGTGAATTCTAATAAATGTTGCAGATTTGGACAGAGTGATAATAATCCAAACACGAATAGCAACTGGCATATTTTGATTCCAATTAAAACAAAATAGAAACCAGGGTATTTCAGTTTTCCATTAAGCTATAAAACAAGTCATACTTGAATGTTGAATGATACTTGCAACAAAACAAAGTAACCATCAGTGCATCACAAACTTGGAAAAAGAAAAACCTAAGCATACCTCTCGGGAGTTAACAATATCCAAGTTGCCTAAAAATTGATTCAAATATTCTTGCATTGCAACTTTTGCTCTATCTGACATGGAATGCTGTCTCCCTAAGGCTGGACGAATAACCGGCAAAGCAGCAATCGATGGAACATTTCTGAAGAAAAAAGCCACCTATAAGAACTATGAGTTCATTCTGATATTCTAAAATACGTTAAATCTACTTTTGCAGTTATAATACTCATAATTAGCAAACCTCAATTCATTCAAGTTCAACATAAAAAAATAAAATACAAAAACTAATCACGATAGACGTTGGATCATTTTGCAAAAATTCCAATTCATTATAGCTACGAAGCATGATATATTCACAAGTTAGGAAAGTAATAACCTGTTTTTAGAACTTTCATCATTATGTAATAAAGCAACATCATCAGGATCCTCATCATCTTGACCAACTGGTGTATGATCTCCAATTCCTAGATTTTGAAGCCATTCTTTAACCTTTAATATAATAATGTTCCAATTAACAAAAAGTTCAACAAAATACATCAAAAAACACACAACTAAACAGTGACAGGATATATATATATATATATATATATATATATATATATATATATATATATATATACACACACACACACATATATATATATACACATACATACAGATAAATGAAAAACAGTTAAAGGAAACGACGTCATTTTAACATATATACACACACCTGCTCTTGCTTCTCGTGAATTTCCTCAAAGAATGCTCGTCTCTTCAATGCAAAATGTAAATAAAATACTTGCGCTGCTTTCTTCAATAATTGCCACTTAAACTGTAAAACAATTTCAAAAACAAAATCGACGTTAAAATCTAAAATTAACAATTAGCGACAACAACAGATTCTTGATAATATTACAGAGAACTCAAGAAATAGAATGCCTGCCTGTTTGTATTGAACTTCGATGGTGTAAGATAAGAGACCAGGACTAATATCACCTGCATCAGGTCGAGAAACGGAGACGATCACCGCCGTTGGCAATTCATCGAAAATCCGAGCAGACTCAGGCGCGACGCCTTGAGTAAACGACAAAAACGACGACATCACTGACGGCGGTTGTTGTTGCTGCTGCTGCTGCTGCTGATGGCTGTGCTGTGGTATGGACGGTTCTGATTGCATTTGAACATAACGCGGTCCACTGTTACTCATTAACTGCTCCGACGATGCCATATCGATTCAATAATATGTTAACTGTGATCAGTTTTGGTGTCGTTAAATCCGATAAAAAGGATTGAGTGAATTGTCGTTTTAGATAAGTTCGTTGTCGTTTGTTTTGGGATCTAATTTAATTAGAAGTGAGTGAAAATTTGGAAAAGAATTAAACAAAGAGGAAGAGCGTCAAATCTGGAAAGTGTGAAAAAGAGAAATAGAAATTGAAGAACATAAATGGGTTGGTGTGTTTGGAGTTTTGAGAGAAAACCACGTCATGGTTGCTTTGAAATTGCAGTTTTTAATATTGGGTTTTCATGGATAGTCCGACTCTTAAGAAAACGGATCTGCTTTGGCCGATAAATCAAAAAAACGGATCTGCTTTGGCAGATATAATAGAAAAACAATTGTTTGTTAATAATTAAAGGGGAGGTTTATGAGTAAAATTAAACCCCGAGCTTGGCTTATAGCAGCAAGTTAGTAGCAGATTTGCTTCTTATTTATCACTTGATGAGGGAAAATTTTAGGAGCTTGTATTTGTGAATACTGATTTTTGAGGCAATTTTTTTAATTATTAAATATGATTTAGGCGTGATCATTTGGTATTAGTGATAATTAAAAATGATCGATAGTCTATTTTGTACAGTATTTTCTTCTGACAACGAAATTAGCTTGTAATGCAACAATAGATTAAGCACCACATGCTAGATACTGCATTAAGCCAAACCAGCTCATAAACAAGAATTAAATATATAATTAAAGCAATTATGGCTGTTATTAATGCACAGCCAATCTCATTATTGTACATCAAAATATCCTGCTAGCAAGTTTAGAAACCTACCTTTTCAAGTGCATAAATAAAAAAAGGTAATGATCCTTGAGAAGCTAAAGAATTTCTACAAGACATGCATATTGTGAATCATTTTTTGAAGAGATGCATAACATAATCAATTCAAGGAATGTAAAATTCAAAATAATCTCGATGATCTTGAATTGAAAACAGTTGAGAAAACAGAAATTAAATTAAAACAGTAATCATGTTTAATTGTAAGCTGCACTGAGTTTAGAGACTACATTATCATGATAAAACATAATCCACATTTAAATAGAAACTACATCTCATGGACTTCAAAAATTCTATACTTGAAAGAAATATAACATTCCCAAAACACAAAAAAGCATAGTAGCTTTAGCAACAAAATCCTACTAGGAACCAGACATCAGTGTAACTCCGGGTATGATCTTTCAGCATTCACCAGAGCCTACTACAATCACTTCTTCGATTTCTTTGCTACTACTCTGAAAGAGCAAGACGGGAAAATATTAGGTTCCACAAAGATTCACAAAATAGTAGATATAAAAAGTTTGTTGTATGATGTCTTACTCGGTCTCCTGAGGGGCAGGCGCTTGTGGTGCCTTCTCGCCAGGTCCCTGTAATACAAAAGATTCACATTACTGCATGCTACACAAATAATCATCTTAGTTGTCATTTATTTATGATCGGATGCCATCATTTAAAACAAAAATGCACATTAAAATAATAAATTTCTGCGAGTTAATTTATCTTACCTGTGCCAAACGCTCCTCTCTTCTGGCAAACTTTCTCTCCCTGCTTGCCTTGTTCTTTGCACGTTTGGCCTCAAACTGGTCAGACAATGTCTTCTCTCTGGCCTTTTCAGCCTTTGATTTATGGATACTTTCCATAAGTACACGTTTGTTCTTGAAAACATTACCCTTAACCTTCATGTACATATCATGATACATATGCTTGTCAATTTTCTTCGCTTCACGGTATTTGCGTAGCAAGCGTCTAAGAACACGCATTCTCCTCATCCAAAGGATCTTGGTAGGCAGCCTAGCCTCCCTGGTACCCTTTCTCTTACCTGATAAGCCAAAACAAGAGCATCACACAGTGTTTGCCAAATTCTAGAACTGATTCCAATTCAGATTGTACTAACTAAAACACATTTCAAAGCTATAAAGCTAATACCATATCCGGAGTGACGGCCCTTTCTCTTGGCCTCATTCATTCTGCGAGCACGAGAACGAGAGTGAATCTTTGTTGGTTTCCTGATGATGAAACCATCCTTCACTAGCTTCCTAATGTTCTGCCCTGTTGTTAACAAACGTAACAGATATTTACATAAAAGCCATGAAAAGAACCCAATAACTACGTAGATTCAAAGTGTGTGCAGGTTTTAAAAATGTACAAAAATGAAAATATTAAAGTAAAGTTAACTGAATCACATTAAATCAATTCTTGTATTCATAAAGCCTATAGTTACAAGAGCTTAATTCTAGCAACTTGAAAAAATTGCAACAAAAAATAACTTAAAAACGACATAGTTTTGCAAGAATTCTATTCAAATGAAATCTAGCACATAATTTGCTCAAAACAATTCCAAAAATAAACGTCGAAAAAGCAGTTGTCATCTCCCATTAAAAATTAAATACAGCGATAATATCAAAAAATTACACATTTCTGATTTCAACGATTAAAAAGTTCATCCTATACAAGCTGCAAATCGGGAGTAAGCTAGTGTGATTAAATAAACCCTAACATAGAGTGGAAATAATGTAAAAATGCACAAATTTTTACTGATTCACTGAGTCAACATACGAGTCAGATTCCCGAGCTACATATCAAACAAACATGCGATTCAGATTAATCAAAGACCTAATTTCCCACAGTATTTTAGATTCAATGCTAATTCTCTAGAACTGAAAACTGAAATGGAAATTAAAAAAACTTACGGGAGTTAGCCATGGAGATTTCATTGCCTTCATTAGGATCGAGCCAGACCTTTCCTTTTCCACACTTGAGGACGCTAGAGGCGAGCCGCTTCTGTAGCTTCAACGACACCATTTTTTCTGTTTCACGGGAGTGTGCGGCAACTGGAAGGGTTTTGTGACTGAGATGCCGAATTAATTTTATACTCTCGCGATAGGATAATGTGGTTAGGGTTAGGGTTTTTCTTTTTCTTCTTAGGGTAATTACATAAACAGACCTGGATAGATTTTTATATTGTACTTATAACCCTTTAGTTTCTGAATTTTTTGTTTTTAGCTCTTTACTTTCCTTGCAAGGTCTCAACTCCCTAATGTCAAATTTTCTTGAGTTCCACGAAACTTTTTGTGCAAATTTGCGTGGAGTGGATGAATATACGGAAGATGTAATTACTTTGAATTCGATTTAATGTGTTACTTTTTTTATATTAAAATTTTATATTAAATCATAAGATATTAAATTTTATATTTTGAATAATCTTTTTTTCTTGGATTTACATTTGGATTTTTTGGAAAGCTAATAAATACAAGCCCATTTCTCTAAAGCCCATTTTATTTCCAAAATGGCCCATGCACAGGCCCAAGTTCATAATAACAACATCCATGCAAAGTGTGGACCTGTTGCTCGCCCGACATGATCGTACGAGGTCTCTTGTAAACGAGCATGGTAAGCTACACAAGAAGGGGTTAAGAACCACATCAAGATGTTGCAAGAGCGATGAAATATTTAGCCAAACCATCCTATTTTAGGTCCATATGGTTTGGTATAAACCTTTAATATTGTGAACGTGAAAAGATAAAAGAAGTTATCAGAACATATGAGGTTAGAGATTCTACTGAAGTTGAGAAAAAAAATGAACGTGGAAAAAGCCTCTACAACCATACAAAAAGAAGATTATGAATGTATAATATGAAACCATGCAACGTGATAACCGATTTTTTTTTTTCAAAAGAAATGAAGCATGAAAACACATTAAAATTTGGATAATTGAGATTTAAGAGGCTAAACACTTTATCCTAAAATTTGAGAGCAACCGCTAGAGGTTTGAAGAGGTTTCAACATCTATCATATTTTTTCTTACTTTCAATTTTGTAATACACATTTACGAGTTAAAAATCAATCTACTTTCAACAATCGTTTTTTGTTTTTTAGTTTTAAATTGGAGTATTTGTTATAAAGTTAACTAAATATATAAATCACTTGTTTTGAAATCAAGATTTCACACAATTACAATCCACTTCTTAGTACCCGCAATTTGCACATTCACTGTTCGATTTCTTGCTAAAATTAGAAGACACTAACATTATACATATAAAATGCTAGTTTAGTTTGAACTGCAGTCATACTAGTTTATTTAGCATGACTTAGTTATAATAATTCAAGAGTCATTCTTTCGTGTGTTTCGCATTACATCCAATCAATTTAGTCTTTGACACACAAAAAAAAAACAATTTAAATGCAACACCAGTATGTGCATTAATTGAAGCCAATAATGCCATATAACTTGCATATCTAGGATTTTCGCCATTTCATCTAATGTTTTTTGAATCGACAATTTCATAGTATTCTTCTTTTCATGGCTTGAACAATTGCTCTCAAGTTTATAACTAACAAAACGTTTATTTCTAGTAGATCATGTATTTGAGATTGATCACATGACAAATAGCTTAAATTTGAATTTGCAGTGAGATATTTTATGTTGGGCTTGAGAAAAAAAAATACAGCAAACAGTAATTATTCCTTTTATTTATATCATAACAAAATTACTTATCGCTTTTTCAAAATTTCATAATAAAATGATTATTATAACTGTAACAAATTTCGATATATTATCATTGAATTATTTAGATATCAAACTGTTAGGTTATGGGTTTATTTTTTTCCAATCCTCGACATATTTATAATATAGACATAAAATAGGTAACAAACATAACTTCGTAACATTAATTTAGAGGCAAGACGAGTAAAATGTGTAGCAAACCCAATATGCATGTAATTGAGGCCGAGTAATGTCTCATAAACCAAATTTTAACCCGCGTGTCTTGGTCAAAATAACAGCCCACGTGTAAACACCCGCCAACAAGACGCAACACGCATCGTTTACTATTCACACATTCTTGTCCTTGTCATCCACAGAATCAAAATTCCTATTCCAACATGGATTTTTTTTCCTAGACAATTCAATTCCCGGCAAAATAAAATCTCAACAAACCCTAACCCTAATCAATTCCCTCCAATCAAATTACTTACAATTTCCCCTTTCCGATCACCGGAAGCACAATGGACGTTTCACTCATGGCGGATCCAATAACACTGACTACGCAACAGCAACAGAATATATTTCTTCATCGGAAAAATTTGATCTCCAATTTCAACATCGCTCTCTCCGCTAGAGGTATTTTCGACGCAATCGCTCCTCCACCTGTCAAATCCAAGCGTAAAACAATCCGCCGGACACTCCTCCGCAAGAAGCGGAAGACAAGGCGGAGATCGTACAGCGGCGGTGAGTCGGAGGACGGCGGAGAGGATTTGGAATTTTTCGGCGGCGATGGGGATGGCGATGGTCCTTTTGGCGGTGGAAGTGGTGGAAATTGGAGTGGCGGGGGTAGAGGATGGAATTTTGATAGATTCGGAGGGCAAAACTGGGATGAATCTTCCTCTTGGTCGTCGTCTTCAAAATTTGCTTATGGATTTGTTTATGAGGTAATTTATTGGATCGCGTTATCGAACTGTTTGCATTTTGCGTTTGAAAAGGTTTCGAGGTTTATGGCTGATGGTGAAAGAGAGAAGGTTCCGATGAGATTGACCTCTGTTTGTTAACTTAGGTACATAGTTATTGTATCTAATGTTGATATCATTACGTACTAAATTATCGTTTAATGTTTACTTTCATAGATTAATGTACATAAATTGTATATAATTATATAATTATTCCACATTGTTTCCCTGAATTGATAGAATGTTTCCAATTTAGTTTGCTTGTGCTAAATTAGCATAGTGTTTTTGGGTAGAATGCTTTTAATTGAGTTTATTCGTGCTAAATTAGCATAGTTTTCTTGGTCGAATGCTTTTAATTGAGTTTACTTGTTCTAAATTAAAATAGTGTTCTTGGGTAGAATGCTTTTAATTGAGGTTGCTTGCGCTAAATTAGCTTAGCGCTCTTGGATAGAATGCTTTAATTGAGTTTGCTTGTGCTAAATTAGCGTAGTGTTCTTGGATAGAATGCTTTTAATGGAGTTTACTTGAGCTAATTAGCAATGGGGTTCTTGGGGATAACCTTTTAGTCAAGAAATGGATGAGTATTCTTTACTGATGGCTAGAATAATTATCGGCTGGTGCGGGTAAGTATAGGACAGGGACCGAGCAAGGTGTTCTTTGTCACTTGAATTGGCAGCTGGAGTTATTAGTTTACTCTCAAACCAAATATATAGTTAAGGTTCTAAAATGGCTGCCTGAACTGTCTCCTTAGATTCTATTGATATTATTATTGTTCTATAAAGTGGAAAAACAGAGAAAATACTTCTTTACCAAAGAGGTTAAAAATAGAACTGTTGATTTAGTTGAAGTTTTTTCACAAGGATTTTGTTAATTAGATACTGGAAAAAGATTACAGGGTTTCAGTTAAAAGTCCATATTTTTATGAAGGAAGCGATAGTGTGCAAGTAGGGGTGTAAACAAGGTGGTTTACTCCCGAGTTATTTGAGATCGACTTGAAAAATTCAGTTCGAGCTACTCGAGTTTCATCTGAGGTGTGTATGATCTTAATTGGTTGAGGAGTATTTTATAGTGAAAATATATTTACATACATTAAATATGATAACTTATCAATAAGTATTTTTATTTTTTATTGAACTCAAGCTTGAGTTCGAGCTTGATCTTTAAAGTTTCAGTCTATTTGAGCTTGAACTTGTATAACACACTCGAGCTCGAGCTTGGACTTGTATAACACACTCGAGCTCGCGCTTGGCATAACTCGGGCTTGCTGAGCTTGTTTACACCCCTATGTGCAAGTCATACTAGTTGGTTTTAGTAGCCAAGTGAATCAACTTTTGTCTCTGCTCATTGTTCTGAACCATCCGAATCTAATTGACAGATACTCTGGATTGTGTATGATGTACAAATTTAGTTTTTGGTTGTTGAGTGTTAAATTCTGCGAGTAAGTTGGAGAGGGCTGTTCCTCCTCATATGTTGGCTGTTCCTCATATGTTGATTGTTGAATTCATTTGCTTTCAGTTTTTTCACCGACTTTTAAGTTCAGGAATTAGATGTGATCATGGGGGTTAACTGCTCCAATCATCTCTCGAGCCATCTTGATAGTGATCTGTATGTATCCACAATTAAGCGACTTGACCGGATTCATTCTTTAAGTTTCCCTGTCAGTATCTGTGCTCATTTTGATTCCACCGTCTCTGATATAGTCTGGTTTTCATATTATCAAGAAAAGAGGTACTAAATTACTAATACATGCCCCTGTGATTAGAATCCAGGAACATTTAAGTTTTTATAGTCATTCCGTCTCACTTGAGCCTTTTATGGTCATAAAAGATGGTGCAAAAAGAACTTGATCGTTAATGCTGTTGAAAAACTCGATTTATTTAAAGTGAAACGTTCTTATAATTAAGCTCTTGCGGTCAAATATTTAACCCTTTATAGCCTAAAACGAGAATAAATTATCCTCTTTTTAAAAATAAAAATAATTATTTTAATCAAATATAATTATTTTGTTAGAATAATAAATTAATAACAGATTTTTAATTTTTTTAATTTTTTTATCTTAATATATAAATAAATTATTATTTTTTATAAATGTTATGCTACTTTTTGTACTTTGTATTTTTTATCTAAAAAACATTGGTTAATGTGGAGATGCGGGGTATCGATCCCCGTACCTCTCGCATGCTAAGCGAGCGCTCTACCATCTGAGCTACATCCCCATTTGTGATTTTTAGTTGTTTGAATTATGTTTATCTATTTTATTAATAAAATATTATATATAGTTAATTTAGTAAAATTATTATTTAAATACACTATGTAAAAAAATTATTGATGTAAATAAATAACATTTATACTAAATTATTAGAATAATAGTTAATCTGAATCTTTTTTTTATCAAATTACACTAAGTATAGAATTTATTGTAATTATTTAATATGATTTTTTATTTAATTACACTATATATATAATTAATTATAATATTTTAATGTAATTAAATAAATAAAATTTATATTAAGATATTATAATAAAATATTAACTTAGTATAGTTAAATAATAAATTAAATTAAGTAATCATAATAAATTTAAAACTTAGTGTAATTAAATAACAAATCATGCTAAGTAATAATAATAAATTGTTTATACTTTTTTAAAATAAAAAATTTTAAGTAACTTTGTAATATTTTGTTTTCCTCCCACAAGCTTTCTTCCCTCCCCAATTATATATAAAAAAACTATGTAATATTTTGTAATAATAAAATAAATTAAAAAAATCAACAAATTAAATTATATTTATTCATATAGGATAATTTTATAATAATTAAAAAAATTATCTTATTTAAAAAATTATTCATTTAAAGTATAAATTTTACTACAATGACTCATCTGTACATTTTATTTTAAATAAAAAAAATTAACAACGTTGACGGTCGAGTTTTTTTTTTACCACTTTTAAATAAGATTTTAGGTGAGATCATGATATCCATAAATACTTGCATCCGAATATAAAAGATTTAAAAGTATTATTTTATGGAGCTTTGATCAAGAAACTTACGGGTACCTTTTGCCAATTATCAAGGGTTTTTTACACAAATCCCTCAAAAGAGGTGCTACCTATTGTTTCTACCTCAAGATTTTGGTTTTGACAGTAATCACTCAAAATAATAAAAAAGTTTACATTAATCTCCCATAACTCAAATTAGATTGAAAATAAGAGAAAATAGGACAATTCTAACCCTCTAAACAAAAACAACGTGTCTTTTCAAACAAACAAACAAAACATCTTCATCTTCTACCTTCATTAAATTGTAGCCATTAAAGCTGAAATAATGAGCTAGAATTTGTTCCGGCGGAAGTGCGACCACCAACCATTGGAGGTCCGGTGACAGTCATTGTTGAAGAATTAGAAAGAAGGGGCACTAACGAAGAATGCTACAAATGGTCGGACTGGTCGCGCTTCGAGTTCCGGCGGTGTCATTATTCGTCGGACTTATAACTAAATGCAAATAGAGACTATGACTATAAGTATGACAAAAAGAAGAATCTGTATGAATTTTAAGTGGCGGTTGTTTTGATATATGGTGGGTTCTTGGGGCAAATTGTGATTCGTAACGTCTAAACATAGTGAGCTGAAATTGGAGAAAGAAATCATATGTACAGGTAGAAGAAGAACAAGGAATGGGTCCATAAGAAATAGATCAGGTTGGGTCAAAGATAATTGGGTAAAATTGTTTTGTTGCAGTGGAATAAAATGAAGGCTACTGAACTTTGGTTGTGCAGGTGTGATTCTAGCAGATTAAGCTTCTCTATAACGGTCTTTTAGCTGCTATTACTCAGCTGCCACTGTTTGTTAAATTTCCCATCCATTTTTCTACTATTTTTTCAGTTAAGTATTTTGAGTAACACTTGGTTGCATCTTGTAATTTATACAAAAGACTAATTAAATTATCTAATTATAACTGATTTCTTTGTTTGTTTTAATTACTCATTGATGTATTAATAGAAAACTTGTGAATTGTTTTAACAAGGCATGTTATATATTTTGGATAATGAAAGTAGTTCCACAACTAATTCTCTCTTATCAAACAACTAAATCCAATAAGCTGGACTAACAAGTTTTATAATTTCTATTGGAGATTTCCATGTATCCAATAGTTAGTTTAGTTCAGATTTTGATAGTGAAATGAAATATAAAATTTAGTAGATTTCATTGTTAAATTTAGTCTCCTGGTTTTCTGCAAATTTATATGATGATCATAATTCTCTTATTGAACAACTATTAATTTAATTAAAATAAATTAATTTAAATTTATAATCAGTTTACTGATAATTTAATTAAGATTGGTTTACATTGAGTTGATATAGGTTCACATCTAGTACACATAAGGTTGATATTTGGTTTTATAGGCTGTCAATACATTTCACTTAAAAGAAATATTCAAATTTGTATATTCACGAAATCTCAAAATTCGTTCTATTTAAAGTGTCATTTAACATTGTAAAGAGTAATATTTTTTTTTATTAATAATTGAATTAAGGTAGTTCAATTGATATATGTTCATATCCGGTTCACATTAGGTTCACATCAGGTTGATTTTCGGTTTTATAGTCTGTCAAATATATTTTACTTAAAAGAGATATTCAATTTGTGATTACACGAAATCTCAAAATTCTCTCTATTTAAATGTCATTTAAGTTTGTAAATAACAGCAAGACAATTTTTATTACAAATTTAATTAAGATAGTTAAGTTGATATAGGTTCACATCCGGTTCACATCAGGTTGATTTTCGGTTTTATAAACTGTCAAATATATTTCACTTAAAAGATATATTCAATTTGTGATTACACTAAATCTCAAAATTCTCTTTATATAAAATGTCATTTAAAATTATAAAGAACAACAAGACTAATTTTATTAAAAATTGAATTAAGATAGTTCAGTTGATATGAGTTCACATTCGGTTCACATTAAGTTGATATGGGTTCACATTCGGTTCACACCAAGTTGATTTTTGGTTTTATAGACTGTCAAATATATTTCACTTAAAAGAGATATTCAACTTGTGACTACACTAAATCTCAAAATTCTCTCTATATAAAATGCATTTAAGATTGTAAAAAGCTGCAAGACAAATTTTATCAAAAATTAAATTAAGATAGTTCAGTTGATATAAGTTCACATATGGTTAACATCAAGTTGATTTTCGGTTTTATATACTGTCACATGCATTTTACACAAATTATACCTAAATATAAAATTAAAAGTAAAAAATAAACCAAAAATAACGAAAAGATATTAGAAAACTAAATATTCAAAATAAATCAAAACAGAAAATTGAATAACTACAGTGTATGGTTCAAAATTCTTGATCCATTCAAAATGAAAATTAACATCATCACAAGACAAACGCAGCAAATTACATTTCTTTGTTAACCAATTGTTGAACAACAGGTGACCAAATTCAATGAGCAAACATGTGACCATCAATAACCAAGCGCAAGAACAACATTTCTCTAAATAAATCAAATCTAATGACCAAGCACAAGAACAACAGATGACCATCGATGCCGCGACAAGGTACTACAATCCAATGGGAAGTTTTAGAATCACCAAAATCAAGTAGCTTCCAACTCCATCTAAACGAACAAACAAAGTATTTACACACACAACAGATCAAACTACAACCTTTGACACACTAAAATTGACATCATCGGCAAGCTCGAGCAGGCTCAGACGAAGCTCCAGTCAAAACCGATCCCAAATTTAAAAAAATTAGTTGCAATGAAATTTTTCAAAAGAAAACTAGATCACCGGCAGTCCGATCACCACTGGTCTGACCGACAACGAATTCACCAACATACCTCCCGCCATTAAGCTCGCCAGAAAACATTTACATGGTTACAGACTCCATGAGAACTCACTAACCAAAAAATTTCTAAATTTGAACCAGAGCACCATTACTAAAATTAAACTCAAAAACCGAGCACATCTCCGAAGATCCTTTTTTGCCGAAAATGAAATTACTGATTCTTATCACTATTAATATTCAGATTCATCGTCTTTGTACCATAAATTTTAAACAAACATAAATTTAGAAAAATAATAGAGTACAGTTATGACGAAATAAAAAAGAAGGAAGTGAGGTGAAATAGGAAGAAGAAGTGGGGGCAAATGATTGAGTAAATAAGGAACACAATAGACTAGGGATAAAATAGTAACAGATCTTAATAAAAGGTAGAGATGAAAAGGGGATTTGAAGAAAAGGGGATTTCTGATTAAAATAAATTTATGAGTCACTAAAGTAAAGTTTTTAGTTTTTGAGGGATTCTGTGACATTTTCTCAATTATCAATTGCACCTTTCTGGTAAAACATTGGATGCTTGTGCATATTTAGGCGAAGCCTTGATAGCGCAGCCCAAATGCAAGCTTAGGAATCTCACATTGTCTGTTACTATTACAGGAAAATTACTTGTTTAGCAGAGGATTTTGCAAGCTGATGTACTAGGGCCGTCCTCTGCAGCCCAATCAAGAATAAGGTCAGAGTAAAATAATTAACATAAGTCCAATAAAAAAATTAAACCAAATCCGGTTCCGTAAAACACAGTTTTCAAAAGAATTTCTCAAAGTCCTACTTAGTTTAGATGTCTTGAACGAATATTGACTATAAAATAATACTTCTAAACTTTTTAAATTCAGATTAATTTATACTAAAGACAGAAAAACCTAAATTTCATTGTAATTTTGTTATTAAAAGTAGAGGCTCCCTTTTCTATTTTTTAAATCTAAATTCAACTGATAATCTGTTAAAAGAAAGTTTACTCATTAATTTAACTACGAAATGTAACATAGCATTGGACCTACATCGCATGATAAATAATTATTCAATTTTTATTTTTAATAATATTATTAGTATGAAATTTGATGATAATTTTGGATTTTTATGAGATTATGATAAAATATATATCACTTTATGTTTTTGAAAAATATCTCAAACCGGCGGATAAATGAATGTTTGTCATATCAGGACATTTCCGATGCTAGTCATCTAAAATTACTCATCAATTTTTAATTTGATGAATTTTCACCAAATTCACCCAATGGGAGTCACCAATTCCTTCACTAAAAATATTATTTATAATCTTTTTTTTTAATTTTTAACATTTTATACACTTTCTCATACCCACAAATCTATTTGTATTTATATTCATCCAAATTCTATATATATATGATTATTTATATTTTAAAATATAAAACAATTTTATTATATAGAACTTAATTTATATTAAAATTACTGAAAAATAAATATTATATTAAACTAACACTATAAAAAGGATAAAATTAGATAATGTAGTGTGCTTTTTATTTTTAGGTTATTATATCGTAAAGTTATTTATGTAATATTTTTTTTATTTTATGTTATTGTCTAGTAAAATTATTTATGTAATATTTTAAACAATTAAGCAAAATTAAGCACAACCAATTGGGATCAACAATGCAAAGATGGTGCATCTAAATTTCTTCAAAAAAGAAGAATGACATTATAAAAATCAAATAACAAAAGTTTACAAGTCTCAAACGATTAAAAATAAGTCTTGAGAGACAAGTCTTAAACAGTAATTTAAAATTTCACATAAAGTAATGAAATCGCTTACTAAAAGCATGTATGATTAAGATGATTAATTTATTAATGATTCTCCTTTCCTAACAATTAATTAAAAAGGAAATCTGTGCTGATTCTGATGATGACTGAAAAAATCATCCAACATCCACATCTTCACAGGATCATCAGTAGCATCGCATCCATTTCCATTCAACTGCGCGAACATTTGTTCAGGCTCCAATCCCAGGAACATCTCAAGGCTACTCAGTTTCATCTCTTTCACCTCATCTTCAGGCGGAGTCATCTCCATGCAGCGTTTCTTCGACGGTGGTTCAGGAAATGGCGGCGGTGCTGGTGGTGGAAAATTCAGCTTAGCCTTGTCGCCGCGAATGCGGGTGGCAGCCTGATCATAGGCACGAGCAGCTTCTTCAGCTGTGGTGAAAGTACCGAGCCAGACTCTAACGCCTTTGTTCGGGTCCCTTATCTCAGCTGCCCATTTCCCCCACGGCCTTTGCCTTATCCCTCGGTAGATATTCTTTCGAACTCTCGGAGCTTTCTTCGTAGCTTCTTTGTCAATCGGCTTCTTTTCAACTTCCTCTAAAAACACGGAAACATAAATTAAAATATAATAGTATAAGCGCTAAAAAAACAATCTATTAGGTTGTAGGTTCAATTCCTCTAAAAAAACAGTTATAAAAAAAAATATCAATAATGACTATGCAACAAAATCAAGAATCTATTAATCAGATAAATATTTATGTTACCGTGGCTCTTGATGAGTTTAAAATCAAAACGGGTAACGAGTTGGTTTTTCTTGGCATTGTCATTAAGATAATCCAAGCTGAAAGAGTCGGTGAAGGGGTCGAGGTTAGACCAGAGATCGTCGGAAAGAAGCCTCCGGCAAGTTCCACGGCAGTGTGGAACGCCGTCGGGATCAGAAAGAATTGCACCACCACACATGTTTCTAAGGAAAAACTGATGATATATAATATATATTTACGTACAAGTAAATAAAGACGGGAAATCAGAGAAAAGAGAACTGGTTTTATATAGCCAACTTTCAAGAAAAATGACTATACTTTTTTGTGGGGTCACAATAATATTTTGTCTGTTTCAGGTAATTCAATCTGACGGTTGAGAGAGAATTAGGTTAAAAAGTCAGGAGATTATGATGAGTATTAAGCGTTGGATTTGTTTAGTGGGGACTACCTAGGATTTTCATGTGACATGTGTGTCTCAATGGGTGTTGATGTGGCGTTTTCTAATTGGGTCAGAAAATTTTGCAGGTTTTTCTTGTATAGCTTTGTGTAACGCACGTCAGACAAAACCGCCTAATAGCCTATAGTTTTCAAGGGTTTCTTCTCTTCTTATACATAAACTAGTACAAAACCCTAGTTGTATTGGTGATTAATCATTTTTAATTAACAGTTATAATAATAGATAATAAATATTTGAATATATAAAGTATTTGTCATTTAATAATTTTATTTGCTTTAAAAATTTATTAAAATAATATTATATTTTAAAATTTCTTAAAATGAGATGAGATTAGAAGAATACAAAAATAAAATTGAGATAAAAAGAAGCAAATATATTAGAAACAGTTTTATGCAGCAATTTTTTTTTTGACCAAGCCTATAACTTTATTAATGTACAACATCATCAGGGGCCATTTTTGGAATCTCTTGTGTTCTATAGTTATACTCCCTCCATTTTAAATTAATAAACAGTGTACAACAAACATCAATATTAAAAAATTAGTTTATTTAGACAAAACGAATTAATTTATATAAAAATACCATACTTGTCCTTATTTATTGTAGGAGAATTTTTTGTCTTTTAATATATTTTTAATGAATTTCACTATAACAAATGAGAGTGTATATAATAATTTATTATTTAAGTAAAAAATGAATGTGTATAATTTGGGACAAAAAATTTAAAAATAATACCTACTATTAATTTAGAACAGAGGGAATACTATCTTTTTAGTCCCTCATAGGAAGACAATCAACAATGGGTTAATAAATTTGAAAGATTCCAATTTGTAAGAAGAAGGAAATATGATTTTTAAAACGTTTTCTCAACTAAAAATTGCTTGAATGAATAACTGCTAAATTTAGATATCATTTAGTAATTAGTTAATTTAGGGGTCTTCTGCATGGCTTAATTGTGTGCTAATTTTCTTTTCTATTTTAATTTAACTAGAATTACAATATTTTTTCTATTAGGCCATGGTTGTCGAGCCATTATATGATTAATTTTCTAAAATTACATTGCATGTTATTATTTTTAATCATTTTAAAAGAGAGAAAACTTTAGCGTTTATAAAAAAAATTATCCACAATTTTAACAGTAAATTGTCCAACACGTATACAATTTGAACTATAATTTTTTGATAATATTGCTGTTTTGCTTATTAACATAATGTGTACTCCATAATATAAAACGAAAAAAAGAAGTTAAATATAGATGTTTTTTGGTTGGTGGATTCTGATTTTGTGACTAATTTACGCAAAATTTTTACATAGTGAATTCCATTAACGCGTCTAATATGCATGTAATTATGATCTACACGTGGGATACATGCGTAATTAAAGTTTAATATTCCTTATGTCAGATGTAACGGACCATAATGAAGTTTATGTTTTAGTATTGTTTAAAATTTTGAAATAAAGTGATTACATAGTTGTAATAATTAATCTCATGCAAAACAGAATATCCATAGTTTAACCTTTATTAATACTCTCTACATATTTTATACTTGTACATTTACCTAATTTTTTTGATTTGTAAGCTAAAGAATATTTAAAGAAAAGGATTTGATGGTGTCAAAATGCAAAACATAATATCATAATTAATCTCATGCAACCGAATATCAAATTTTTCAAAAGATGTAAATTATCTATCATCAATTTAATAAATTCGCTGGAAGTCTATCAAATTTGACGAAATTGATTTAATTATGCATAAATGACAATTAAATATGTGATTTTTTTTAAAAAATAAATAAAAAAAGAATTGTCAATTCAAATGTCACATAGTTTGGATAAATCAATTTTAAAAACTAGATAATTTCCAATGAATTAATCAAATTAGAATAAATTTACAATTTTGACAAAATTTGAATGTACTTTTAAAAAGTCATAATAGCTTAGCTTTTTGCCCTATTAGAACAAAGAAAAATTTGGGCAAGATCCTTAATAAATTAATTAAAAGACTTTTGATCAAGTTAAAAAAATTCAACATGCGCAAAAAAAGATATAAAAGAATTTTTTTATCATTTGTGAATTTTTATTGGTAAAAAATTGGGATAAAAAATTATATACAAATGTATATGCATATATATAAGAGGGGTTATACGAATTTTATCCATTTTCAATATAGATTTGCTTTCTCTGGTCAAATTCCCAATAGTTTTCAGATAATTAACATAATTATACTCACATTGTTTTTAAAAATATGAAGAGTCCTTAACTTTTTAATTATATACACATTTTAAAATATTGAAAGATATAAGTATAATTTATATCTTATTATACAAAAAGGAATGTATAATTGCTAAAATTAACTAGGTAAAGATGTTCTCTTTTAATATATGGTTCATGAGATTTCCTGAATGAGTCTCAACTAACGCATTTAAATCTTTCATACTTAGACTAGTCCCCACTCGAATGGTGTAGAATATCTTTTGCGGGAGACAGACTTTAATTAATTCTAAATTTCAAACGATTGCATACATGAGTACGATACGAACCCGCGACCTTTAAGACCGGCAAACGCCTTATCAACTCGCTACGCCTTGGGGTTACTAAGTAAAGATGTCTAGTAATACTTCTTACTTAAACAAGATACATGCAATTTCGATTTTTAGTATATACACACTATAGGTTATTTTGTTTTAAAGAATACTTAAAATAGACTTTCAAATACTTAATTTTCTAACTTATACGTTTCTTTCGTCACTCAAATAACATGATGACATATACTATTTGTGAATTTAGAAAATCTAGCTTGTATATTTTGAAGAATCTATGAATACCTAATTTTGGAACAATAGTTAATGCATAATTTGGTATTTTACCAGATATCTATTGTTTTATTTAGTGATTTATTGGATACTATTCATAGAACATTAAATTTTGAAATCCAATATTTAATTAAAATCTATTCTGTTTTTCTTGAAGTTATAGTAAGTCAAATCATATCAACATTATTGGAGTTATTCGGGTTTTTAAACTAAAAGCTTAAAAACACGATCGAAATTTCCTTACTGCCAAGACAACAGGAACTTCCGACAATTTGGTATGCGGTAGTCTCGGAGGCTGCCACATTGGATTCTATAATTTCCTATTATTAATTATTAGTTTAGTGAGTATATATTTTTTCTTTCATTAATACACAATCCGAAAGATTAAATATTTTAAATTATATAAACTATAAAATTTGTTGTTAATATATAAGAATTATACCAATAAAGTGATGGAAAAAATAATGTTTTAAAGAGAATTTTTTCATTTTTTTCCACCTCAGCAAATTACACCAATGAAGTCGTGACACCTCAGCACCGTGTATGAATTTGAGAAAAAGTGGTAGTTCGTGCATGAAAATGAGAAAATTTAAACTTCGTGATTAAAATGAGAAAACGTGTAAAGTTGGTGAATTTTTATGACATTAACCTTTTATAATTTATATATATTTTTTTGAAATATATGTTAATTTTAAAAAAAATATTATTAAATAAAAATTATAAGAATTAAACTGATTAACTATTTAATTAATTATGACTAAATTGATTAATAACTCACCAATTAAACAATAATGTACTAATTAATGTATTAATTTGCTCAATGAGAAATTGTAGAGCATTTTGCGGTAACTTCACATGCAAGCTGCCAGAGGAAGTTCTCCTGCACCAGTTGAGGCAGCATAAATTTTTGTCCCCAAAACACCAGATTTTTGGCCTTTCAGGTTATTTAGTTGAAAAGCATTTGAGTTATAGTTACCGTATATCACTACTTTCAACGTTTTTTTTTTCTATTTAAACACAATTTATAAAATGTCTCACCTTACATCTTAATCTTTCCAAAATCTTCATCAATGACCCGTTTTGCATTTTATGTTTTATTTTTTATAAAAACAATGTCGTTTTTGGCCGTGTAAATGACCAAAACGACGTCGTATTGGACATTTAGGCTATATATGTCACATAATGAAAGGTTGAAATATATGGTGTCACTTCACGTTTTGAAGATTGTGTTTAAATCGAAAAAACGCAAAAGGTGATGATACATGGTAACAATAACCCATAGAATTTCAGCATAATTATATGCATTTAAATAAAATTGTTAAACTTTAATGAAAATGTAGAATTTAAATTTATAAACCATAATAAAATTCATATATTTTAAATTTACATCATTTTAATTGAATGTAAAATTAATAATTTTATATAATTTTAAAATAATAAATATTACAATAATCGTTCATACAGTGTCGAACCAACAATTAAAATTAAAAGGGGCAGATTGTAATAGTTTCTTATGTAGGAGTATGAAAAAGACAAAAAAAATCTTTTTTTTTTAATTCGGGAATGAAAGTACTTGTGTGAGGATTTAAACCACGATCCAAAATTTTGCAAGGGGCAAAATGAAATATTTATATAACATGTACAAATTTAAATTAGCCCTCATTGTCAATGTGGCTCCGCCACTGCCTTCATGTATACGCATTAGTGTGTTATTTCTATCATTAGGCATGGATAATTTTTAGCACTTGTGAGAGAAATTAAGTCACAGTATTAATAAAATATCATCAAATGCTTATACCAACTGGATAATAACTCGTTGATGAAAATTGGTGAATTTAGACTCTCCGTCAAGGAGATAAAATTTTAAATAAAAAATATGGCGAATGATAACATCTTATGAATTTTGATAATTAATTTATCTTATCACACAATTAATTTTGTTTAAATTTATAAAATAATTCCCTGAAATTTCTTAAACCAAACGGCACGTTAATATAATATTGTAGAAGATAATGAGTATTTGCGTAACAATACAAAAATAGAACAATAATAAGTAGATATTAAACTTTATAAAAAAATATATTATTGATTTAACAATTTCTGGTTCGCCGCAATGTGCTTCCTTTGGATCAACAGTTTTGTTCTCACTGTTTTGATATTGACACAGGTTTCCATATTGTTGTTTCTTGCCTGTTAGCTTGGAGATTTTGGTCTTCTTTTTTCAATAGAATTGGGGTCTCGGCTTGGTCTTTTCCAGGTGAAATTTCCGACTTTTACCTTCAATGGATGGAGTTAGGAGTTAGCAAATGTGAAGTACAAGAAGCTTTGGGCTACTATTTGGTTTTTTTGTAATTTGGGAGATTTGAAAAGTAAGAAACAAGCAAGTTTTTCGGAATCAATTGACGGATTACAAGGATTTACTTTGGGTTTGTATTAATAAGGGGGTTATTCAGTATAAATATCACAACCCTCATTTTATTTTTGGTAGTAATGATGTATTCCGATGCCTAAATTTCTTTTCGAAATTCTAGATTCCGTTCTTTTTGCCTTCCGCAGCTTGTGAAATAGCTAATATAATTATCATTTATCAAAAAAAAATATTATTGATTTATATGTTAATGAATTTATTTTGAATATACTATCATATAATCAAATTAAAAAATGAACTCCATGAAAATGATGGCAAATGATTGTTCAAACTCAATGTATAGAGGTAAAAATAATAATAATAATAATTAGAGTAATGTGATTTAATCCAATATCTTTAGAAATATCACTAGCTATATATTAACAGAACAAGTCTGAGTAAGACTGAACGATCTGGATTGACTAACAAAAATGATACTCCATGTCAACCATCGATGTAAAATCATCAACAGACAATAAAGCATATTACTGTTCACACTTCACATTACATAAAATTATGAGAGCTTAAAATTTGAAAATGATGACTGCATGTTTATTACAAAAAAAAAAATAACACAAAATGATACATCAGCTGAACTCCTCACAAAAGTACATACTGCAATAGAATGCCAAAATTCAAAGCCATTTTTCAGTTTCAAACAATGATTACTCTCTATCACAATCAACAAAAATGTAATTTAATACATCATATACGAATTCCCCGCATTTTTAATGGAAGGGGAAAGGTATCAACGGAAACGAAAAAAGCTACAAGTACAGGCGTGGTCGCAGAATCTCACGAGTCTATCATTTTAGTTAAGCGATGAACAGTACTCCTTGCAACCCGATTAGTAGGATCAATCCTCAGAACTGTCCTCAGGTCTTCTGCCCCAAGTTTGTACTTCTCCATACTTTCATACAGGAGTGCACGTTGTACAAGAACCGAAACATTTGCATCATCATCTTCGAGCACCTGCGTGACATGAAGTAGACTATAAATTTTCTATTCCAGTAAGATAGATATTTGAGGAAAATAAAAAGACGGGATTAGTACGAACAAGGTACTGATTCGTAGAATTTTGCATTATCCACAGATTGAGTAGCATCTCAGTAATGAACTGACTAGGGAAACCTAACATAGCTACCCGGTCAACCCTAGCTGAAAATGACGAGTAGTATGCAACCATTAAGTAGATAAGGCGAGTAAGGGTATTAGCAAACCCTACACAAAACACAAAATGGGTATTCGACTAATATTTTTATGTTATTGCAATTCCAAATAAATATACAAAATACATCCTTTTACATATAAAAATTATGGAAAAATAACAGAAAAAGTTTAAGTTGTATCTAACTTTATGAATTTTATTTTCATAGAAATAAGTAGTTATTACTCGACCATTAAATATATAAGGTGAGTAAGGGCATTAGCAAACCCTATACAAAACACGATTTGGGCATTCGACTATTGCTTCTATATTATTGCAATTCTAAATAAGTACATAAAAATACATCCTTCCACATATAAAAATTATAGAAAAATAACAGAAAAAGTTTAAGTTGTATATAACTTTATGAATTTTATTTACATAGAAATAAGTAGTTATTACCCGACCCTACTCGCCTCAAGCCCGAACCTAAGCCTAGATGACTTTCCACAAAATGGATAGAACAAGAGCATCTCAAAACTCACTCCAAACCCTATCCTTTGCTATCCTTAATTCTGACTTTTAAATGGCCAATATTCTTTTAGATTTATCTGGTCAGCAATTAGTTAGTTGTTCAAGTAGGATATATGCATATGTCAGTCTCTCTAATACGTTCATGAAGGTCCAAGCAGAAAATGTCATAGTCCAAATCAAGACGAGTAAAGTTTCAGCAATTAACTTGAAAAGATTAGCACATAGACCATAGTCATCATACAACCAGTCTGTCAAGCTACTTAATCACTACCATGGATACTTTTCGATTGATCTAAATGTGAATAGCAGACCTTTAATTTTCAAATTATCCAAAAAATAAAAGTAATTCTAATGCAAGTGTGTCCCACAACATACTAAACAATTAACCTACATTTGCAGCTTTATAGAAACATTCAACAAAAAATTCAAATTCAGAACAATAATAAGATAACTAGCATGAGCAGAAAGGCGAAACCGATGATTATACCTTGGTACAATCGGCCACTGCCTTCTTATATTCTCCAACTTCCTTATAACATGAAGCCCTGCAAGACAGAACCTCCGCAGTGGAAGCGCTACTACCGCTTTTCTCAAAAAGTACTACAGCCCAAGACAACCACTTGATAGCATCTGCATATTGTCCCTGCTTTTGATTATCCACGCCCTTATTCTTCGCTGCAGAAGCTGTGACCCCAGCGGGAGGAGGTGGAAGCCCTTCTAGCTCTGTGGTGCTACCACCCACATCATCCACAACACCTCCTCCAAAGTCTGAATCCACTCCCCAATCATCAAGTTCCGAGAACTGCTTCCCGCCTAATCCTCCAGATGCTATTGTAGGAGCTGCCGAGGAAGAGGGAAATAATATATCAAACGAATCCACACTAGCAGTTTGAACAGGAGTCTGCTTCTGAGAAGCAAAATCCATTTTAGGCATCCCAAAATCACCAATGTTGGAACTGGCATTTGATCCCATAAACTCAAAACTGTTTGCACCAAAACCACTCGACGGGGCTGCCGCGGCACTCGATTTCGTAGCATTTTGAAAAACGCCAAATCCATCATTCTCGCTAGAACTCGTCTTGGCACTACTTTTACCAACAGAATTAAGACTACCCGACTGCTGTTTCGATCCAAAATCAACCAAAGAACCAAATGGATCCCCATTTCCACCACTCATTCCTCCTCCAACTCGACTTGCGCTCATCGTATTTTTCATCGACGGGCCGCCGATATTAGAACTTCTACTGCTACTAATATTAGCATTACCAATGCCACTACCACTAGCATTAACATTAACATTAACATTTGCAGAATTACCAGTTTTAGGCAATGAATTAGCCAAATTTCCCATTGAATATGAACTATGATTAGATGCAGGTGTAACTTTTTTCAAAGGAACATTATTATTACCTTTATGTCCCTGCCCCAAAGCAGAGCTAACAAGATCCCCAAACAAATTCGGATTCTTCTCGGCAATCCCAATCCCCGAACCCGAACCCGTTGAATTCCAGCTCTTGCCATATATATCACCCACCATAGCGGCGGGTCCATTCAAACCCGATTGAGTAGGAGCCGGTTGATGAGTCCACGAAGGTTTATTCGGTTGCCAAGCTGGCTTTGGTTGCGTAGTTGAGGTTTGATTCATTTGATTGGGTCGGTTTGAACCGATTCCGAAATCGAAATTGAAATTGTTTAATGACCCAGATGAGCCTTTTCCGTAATTGGAATTCATTTTTTGTTTTCTTGATTAAATTTTTGAAGATCTAAGAGATTAAAATGAAATCAATGCGTACCTGTTTTATAATGAAAATACAAGATTTGAGCAGGTCAAGAGAGTAGATCGGAGAATGTTGAAAAGGGAAGCGGTGGAAATGTGAAATGACGGGATTTTTGGCGGTGGCGGAAGAAAAACGGTCAGGCGATGTGATGGTTAGGACAGGTGGGGAGGCACGTTGAATTGTCCGATTTGTTTATGTTCAGGATGATGAGCACAATTTTGCTAATTTATCAAGGTTATTTTTGGAAAGTGAAGAGTTTGTAGGATTTGGTTATGGCTATTTTAAATTAGGCCCATCAATTTGTGTCCATTTTGTTTGGAAGAAAGGATAAACGCGCTCTCTGAATTTGTGACACGTGGTCATTTAATTCAGTTTTTACTTTTTGAATAATTAACCACAAAACTCTTCATTTTTGTATCAAATTACTCCATAATTGTATTTTTATAACATGCAGAATACAAATCGGAAATGAGAGATGCATAAAAAAATTAGAAAGTTCTCTAATTGTTGAGATAAAATTAAAACCTATTTTTTACAATAAAAATATTAAATTATAGGGTAATCTGACAAAAAAAGAGAGTTTTGAGATTAGTTTTTCAAAAAAGTCAAAATTTAGTTAAATAACTCCGTGTCACAAGTTCAGGGGGCGCGTTGACCCTTTGTTCATTTTATTTGGGTAGAGTGAATAGTGAGCTATTTGTACATTTAGTTTCATTTTAGTTCAGAATGATATAGAACACACTATTTAAGAAAAATTATTGAAAAAACCTAAAAAAAAAGATTCAATATTTGAAAAATATATTTTTTTGAAAAGTTTTTGTTCAACATTTAAAAAGTTTTGCTTTGTATATCCCATATCATAGTATCAGTAATATATCTTAAGAGGTGTCGAGTGCAAAGGCAGAAGGGAGTTTGACTGCAGGATCCACCCGTCGAGCAGGGACGAAAGTCGGCCTTAGTGATCCGACGGTGCCAAGTGGAGCTCTCCGGCGACGACAGAGGAACCAACCCGTCTGCTGTGGCAGGGCGCTTTTTTTTTTTTCACAATAAGACCTGGACGATTATCCATTCTCCTATAAAAAAGAGTGAGGTGCTTATTAGCAGGCCCCTTCCACAACTAAGAAAGTTGAAAATGGGGATAGACCTGAATCCTTCACTTTTTACGGAAGACGGGATAGTACGATAGTATTGGGGGTATTCAATAAAACATAAATACATAAAACTTGAAAAGATTTTCATTATGAAGGCAAAATTTAAAAAAAAATTAACAACGTATTTTTAAAAATTAAGTGATTTTTTAGACAGTTTTATAGATAACCCAAATATTTAATTAATAATACACAATATTGTTCGTTAATTGGCTAATAGATTTAAGAATTAATTTACATAATTATTTTGATATTGATAATATACTTTATTTTCATTCATGGTGTCCTGAAATAGCAAATCATTATTGACTTAGTTAAATTTAATTTCCTCCTATGAGCTCTTTATATTAGAATCTATCCACAACTAAAATTTCATAGAAAAACAATTGGTACTTGGAATTGTCTTGCCAAACTTTAGTGTATTCAAATGTGTAAAACCAAACCAAATTAAATTATTGAACCAATAAATTTGGTTGGGTTCAATTTGAAATTACTAAAACATTTCTATTTTTGATTCCATTTTGAAAGGGAAAAAACTAGAATCCAGCCATTTCAAATCCTGTGCATTGAGAAGCATAATGATGAAATAGTCTATATATATTTTATAATGCCATTACTTGAACCTGTAGAGTAGATGTAAACATGCTGTGAAACATATTAATCATAAACTCCCAATTTTAATGAGAGAAGCAAACATAAATGAAAAAGAAAACAACTAAATGCATAAACGTTTCCAAAGGGTTTGCATTTCATTTCTCTAACAAAATCTCCCATAAAATATGCATGGTTACAGTGAAACTCGACGTGCAATAACCATATCAAAATCCAAGAGAAAAGGAAAACGATTTGATGTTTTAGGTTCTATATTTTGATACTACAAGATGAACTTTTAAGCTAAGGAACTACATACCGACTTCTCATGTAACCGGGTTAGCCTGCCCTGGGTTCGTAGGACCCCCTGCGCTTCCGCCCTGAGCTTGACCATGGGTTGGAGGTTGCGGAAGAGATGGTCCTGCGCTTTGTCTTTGCAATGGTTCTCGCCTCTCAACTTGCATTGACTCGTTGCGCCTGTCATACCTTTGACGAGGCCTATTCCTAGTCTGCTGTCTGTTATTCTGGTTGAAATGATACATAGGCCTGTGAATAACCTTCCCGTCCACAAATAAATCCCCTGGTTCAAACCAAAGAGACCAATAGAAAATGCAAATATTCACATTAGGATTAGGAATCAAATACATAATTCTGCCATTAAATTAGAGCTTATATCATGCAAATACATACCTCCATAATCCTTATTAGGAACATCGAGATATGAATCTGGTAAAACCCATTGAACACCAGGGAGACCTACTCATTCAACAAAATTACAACCATAAAACACTGAAACCCTTAACATGAGATGGATGTTATTCTTATTCAATCCACTATATAGTCAAAAAGAAAGTGCAAGAATTCGATTTCAAGTACATTGACTTCACAAATTCATTCATTCACATGCTAGGTAGCACGAACACTTCATTCAATCAATGTGTCCCGTTTCGGAAACGTTTCAGACACAAAATTTCATCTTTTACTTAAGAAACTTTATAATAATATTGTTTCACCGTCTCCAAGTCCCGTTTACCCGTGTGCGTGTTCGTGCCACCTAGTTCTCATGTTTTAGAAGTTCAGAGTTGTTATGTTTCAATTCTTGAACTATACAAACAGAATAAACATGATTTTGCAAGGAATTGAATTATTGCACAATGATCAATTAATTCCTTCATCAAAACCCGAAACCATAAACCCTAAACGAAAGAACGATTACCTTTAACCTTATAAGAAAGCTCCTCAGATATCAGAGCACCAAAACCAGTATAAGTTTTAGTAGAAACCGAGTAAATCTTCTTCTTTGCCTCTTCCTCACTAAAAAAAAGAACCCAAAAACAATTAAAACAAATCAAAAAACCTAAATTTTAAAGGCTTATCAATAACACTCAATAAACCAACCTGCCCAAAACTGAAGCTAGGGTTTTAACATAAGAATTAATCATCTCCTCTTCACTGGGTTTCGGGTCACTTGCAAATTCCATGACGATAAGCCAGTGTTCGTAGTCACACCCATCGAGCAAAATTGTTTCCTTCGGTGGCCGGTTGGTCCAGTTCGGTGACGGGTCGTTTAATGGCGAGTAACCCGAACGGGATGTTTTGAACCGGGTCGGGTTGGCGATAGAGTTTGGTTGGAGTTGTGGGAGTACGGATTTGTTTAGTAAGGAAAAAATGAATCGTGAATGTGAAGAGGGGGAAATTGACGGTGATAAAGAAGAAGAAGAATTTAGAGTTCGGTTAAGCAGCGACGCTATGCTCCGCCGTGCGGTCAGATACGCCATTTTTGCCTAATTAATCAGATATGTGGACAAATATTAAACCTCGGACATGATTTAACTATATTTCAAATACTTTTCAAAGATTCTGAAAGCTCATATATAAGTTTAATTATATACAAAACCTCTTTTTTCTCTCTAAAAAAACCCTAGCCGCCAAGAGTTTTCTTCTTATTTCTTCTCCGGCTGCCGTCAATGGTTTGATTTTTGTTTTTGACGGTAGCCATCCCTTTATTTATGTTATTTTAATTTGATAGAATATAATAAATAGCGACTCTTTTTCATTTTTTTGATGGATTAAAACCTATCAACGAAGCGCAATTCATTTACCAAGAAGTGAAGATAGATCGAAGATCTTTCATCAATAAAATGGAATCGTTTATGAGCTATATTAGTTTTATTTGTTTTTCATTGTTTGTTTTTTTTCTGAATGTTTTATGTTGTCCTTTCATTATGAAAGGTTTGTTGTCCTTTCTCTGTGAAAGGTTTGTTGTCTCCTTTTTATGTAGGAGTTTGCTGTCTCTTTTTTATGAAGGAGTTATCAAGTGGTGATTGAATGGAATGCTCTGAGTTTGTGGGTGATTGGATAAGTTTTGATCGACGAGTGATCGAAGTCTGCACTTATTTAGCGAAACAGTTAATAATTTATTTTTATTTTCGTAAGTAAGATCTGCGAATCAGGCAGCATGTTGTCTGTTCCATGTCAGGTCATCGGATTTAGTTTTCGAATTATTCCGAATTTCTTACAAATGTAACTGTTTCATATTCGATTTAATGAGATTTGATGATTTCAAAAAAAAAAATCAGATATGTGGACAGTGAACTGGTAATTATGCTGCCTTATACTTTGGGTTTTATTTTTTGTGGAAAAATACATATTTATATCCTCAAACTTTAGTCATTAAAACATTTATACACTTAAATTTAGATGATGATCATTTTAGCATTTACATTTAATGTTTTTTTAATGTTCATGCACTTGCATCATGAGAGAGAGTTACTTGCTTGGACAAAAGTCGATTAGCTTCATAAACTTAAAAACGTATAAATTTGATTAAATTAATCTAAACATTTTATTTTTTTAAATATATTAATTTAGCATATAATTAGTTACTGTTTAAATAAAAGTTTAAATTAATTTGTTAAAAAATTATATTCAACAACTATATATAGTTCGCTTATAAATTTTAAGGGTCTAATAATATTTTTTTTTCTTGATAAATATGAGGAAGTCGCTAGGACAAAAAGTGTTTAACCGTAAAGCAATTTTAAGTGTTAAAAATGGTTATTACTGAAGTTTAAGAGTGCAAGTGACCAAAGGTTTAAAGTTTAGGATTAGGAGTATAAATATGCAATTGGCTTATTTTTAAATTCGGAGAGTAGAAAGTTTTATTTTTTTAAAACGTCAATTTTTTTAATTAAAATAAATAGTTAAACAGACTAGTATTTTTAAATTTAATTGTTATAATTATTTAATCAAAACATTTTTAATTTAAAGATTAAATAGATAAAGGTAATAAAATAAATAATAAATGAAGCAAACCTATTTACCATAAGCAAAAGGTTACTTTTGAAATTTATTTTTAAACAAATTCAGTATTCAGAAAATTAGAAATATTGTAACTTGATGTGAATAATCAACTTTGTTTAATTATTATTTAATTTTTTAGAACTAATTTTTTTAGTTAATTTTTTTATTTAAATTTAATTATTTATTTATTAAAACATTAAAATTGATCCAGATTATTTCAGAGTTGAGTCCTATATTTTATAAGATTAAGATATATAAAAAGAATCAAGTAAATATTAATTCTTAATAAATATTTTATTAATCTACTTATTCCAATTAAACAAGTTGTAAGGAGTACAATAAATAGAAAATTAAGATATATAAAAAAGGAGCCCAAAGTAAAAACTAGTTCTTCCATAACATAATCAATCTGCATAATAGATAACCAATCTGTTTTTATTTTTATTAACTGAGTAAACTGATCTTATTAATTAGGCATACAAATACATCCGTCGATCGAATTTTGGTAATTAATTTCTCGTGCATTATTATAATTAGTTTTTTATTTTTTGATAAAATGTAAGAAATTAGTCTTTTTGATTTCTCAAATTAACTCCTAAGAAATTGTCTAGAAAAGAAGAGCATTACTGATACACTAATTAGAGCCTTTCTTTGGCTATAATCGTCAAATAATTAAAGCTAATACTGATGCGAAAATTATACTATTATTTTTTCTACCAATTATTTTGTCTTTGAACCCAAAACTGCGCACATCAGATTTAAGTAACAATATTTAGGCATTGAATTGAAGCTTTATCAACTGTAATAACTGTAATTCCGTAAACTTCGGACCCGTCGTGTTGTAATACTGATACATATGAGCAGAGATCGTAATTTTTTATCTGCAAGGTGGTGGAAATTGCGTTCCAGCATAGCTTACTTTTGCATTTGTACATGAAGATGAGAAACCTAGTTTTTTACCACCAATGTACTTTAGGTTAATGTTTGACAATTGAACCCTGTCGCAAGGAACCTGTTTGCTGCATTGAAGATCCACTCCGACTTCCGAATTTGTCGTTCCCCTTATGTTCGTATATCTAACATCGCTAATCTTTACCCTCGACGGCTGCAAAATTACGAAACAATGTGCTTTTTAGTTGTTGGAAATGAAATGCTGAAATGAGGAACTCGATGAGTTAAAAATAGGAAAACTAACCGAGCCTTTAGATCCGTAGGATTGATCGATGATGATGGGATGTCGAACATTGTCCATGACGATGTCTTGGAAAATCAAGGATGAAGCTTGGCTTGGAGGCGATCCTCCCCATGTTTTGATTCTAATTCCATTGTCTGTGTTCCTCAATGTGCAATTTGATACGATCACACCTCTCACATCTTTCTCATTTTGATACTTTCCGAGGCTTCCAATACTGCTCATTAAACACAATAATTTGATTAATTAAAACCGGATTGAAGTTTTATTTGGTTACTGAACTCCAACCTTTATAAAAATATTATTATCGATTTATTTATCATATTTTGGTAATCAATAAGAGGTTATTGTAGAAATTCATGTCAAAAACTATTTTGGATAACATACAAATTTTCATTGCCATATAAGTAGTTTTTGACGGGAATTGCTATAATAATCTTCCGTAGTATAAAATAAAAGTTTAATTATCGAAATATAACGATTGAGGAATAATGATATTTGAATAACTGCATAAATATCTAATCCGCAATGTTGTAACATTTCTCATCGAAAATACGAAGATTAAATTCGGAATGCTACCTGATGCCATGTCCGGGGCCACAAAGGACTTTCTTGATAGTGATATCGGTACTTCCTTGAATCATGCCGACGCAATCGTCGCCGGTAGCAATGACACTTCGAACAATTTTGACTTTATTGGATTGACTGATGTGAATACCATCGGTGTTGGGACTATCTCCGGGAGCATTCAGATGGAGATTCCTAGCTATGATATTCTGGCTCAGAACAATACCAATGTGGAACCCCATTGGATTCACAGATTTGATTTGTCTTATGATTCCATTTGACACATGTAAGAATTTAATATTCTGCACCACCACACAAAAACAAATTTTTTATTTACAACCATTAATGAAATACACATATTATATAGAGAAAAGAATTATTTATGCCCCTAATATTTGACTTTAAGATCAAATAATTAGTCTTCAATATCCAGAAAGGTTCAGTTATGCACATAACGTCTTAAAAAATGAATAACCATGCCCCAATTTTGATGTATAAATAAAATGTTGGGAGCCTAATTATTCACTTTTAAGATTTTGGAGTATTATTTAAATATTTCCGGACGTTGAAAACTTATTTAATTATTGAGTAAAACTTTAGGGGTATAAATAATTTTTTTTCCTATTATATATTCATTTAAACCACAAAGGAGTAGTTGCTTACTGCTGGGAAACTTCCGCCGCCGCCGCTGTTATATTTCCAAACATTTTGGCCTTGGCCGTCAATAACGCCGGTTCCGGTGAGTAATAAGCCGTTTACATTTTCAAATGATATCCAAAAATCTTCTGCATAATTACTCATATCCGATACGGCTTTTAGAGTTCCTAAGATTTGAACAACCGGAGATGGATTTTTGCATGGTCCTTGAAATACAATGGCCGATGCTAAGAACACTCCTCTTGGAACCACTAGCCTTGCTTTTGCACCCCAGTTGCATGTAGCCTTCCATGCCTGAATAAATGCCTGAAAACAAACAAAACCATTATTATTACCACCTCTGAGATTATATTAAGTGGCACGAATATGAAAAAACGAGACACTTGTACATGTACATGAAGAAAGTGTTATTCTTAAAAAAAAAATTGTTAAAATTAAAGTTTCGAATCGAAACGCTAAATTTCCGACATGTTTCCGTAGCTTAAAACGTTGATTGAATTTTTTTTTTGTGTTACTTAGATTATTTATTTATTTATTTTAAATTTTATCAATCCAATTTTGTATTTTTTTTAGTGTTTTCAAATAACTCGTTAAAACATACATCCCACAATATTATATATGAGTCATGTTTGATAAATTTTATTCATATAGACATTATATATATTAAATTGGTTACGTTCAAAACAATAATAGACCGAATTTATAAAGTTTAAAAAAAGTATATACATGCAAACTAATAATCGCTGTTGATAGATAAATTCATTTAACAAAAAAAAATAGTAAATTTTTTAAAATCTAAAAAAGTATTTTATTTTTTGGCAAATGCCATTGTACTTGCTAGGATAGTCTTACCAATGCATTATCCTTTCTACCATCTGCTTTTGCACCAAACCGTAACACATTAAAGATCTTTTCATTAGCATTTCTCCGACCACCCCCACGAGGCGGACCGCGTCGAACGGCACGGTGAAGACCCAAGCCCTTAGCCTCGGAGTCGACCGCAACTAATATCAAGAGAAGAATGGCATTTGCCAGTAGTTTCATAGATAAGGCCATTGCCATTCTTCTTCCTCTCGAATCCAATTTTAAAACCCTTTTTTTCTTAAATATTTTATTTTAAAACATAAAAGTAAATCGCCCCGAAAACGAGGCTTGATTATACATACAATACAATGAAATGAGTGAAAATTCTCTTTTCATGCCTCTTTCTTTATACCCTGTTTTTAGGTAAACACAAACGGTTTAGGGTTAAATGCTATACATAGAATGTCGCTTATATTTCATAGATATTTTTGGGGTTAGCTGTTTGTTTGGTTAAATATTTTTGCTATAATTAAGATTTTTAGGTTCCGAGGATTTAGGAGTAAGAGTCTTTGGGTTGTCTTCGTCATTGTCTGCTACTTAATCTGTTTGTTTTAGCTCTCATTTCAGGCCACCAATTTAGTACCAGATTTTCACTTAACTTTCTTTGCAAGAAACAGGAATTTTACCCTTTTGCATGCCTGTTTTAGAGGAAGGGTTCAATTTCTTGCTAACTTTCACTATGTAACTGATCAACGTTTTTCCTATTCTTGTAAGGTTTGTTGTTAACTAAGTTGTAACTGTGCAACGTTATATTACATACCTAAATATACCCAAAAAGAAGCCGTACAGTTAGTAGTCCAATGCTTGAGTTTGTGTATGTACTTGGTCTTGCGAGACTATCACAAGATGAAAATTGACAAAGTAAAGATAGGATCTTGTATTTAATGTTCTTTTCTTGCAAAGTTGAGCCTATTTTTTTTATCATTGTAATACTCCATGATCACCATCCCTTCCCACTATAATAACATACCATAATATTTATTAAAATTAGAGCAAATGACTCTAAGACACACCATATATATTACTCCCTCCGTTACAATAGAGTTATCCACTTTGAGAAATTCTTTTGTCCCAAAATTTTTGTCCACTTTCAAAAAATAACTAAATTTTACACTCAATTTTTCTATATTGCCCCTATTTAAAATCCACTAATAAATAAAGTGAAAGTAAATTGCATGTGGAATCTATATTAAATAGGGGTATCATAAGAAAAGTAAGTAAAAATTTTATAAAACCTATACACAATAATTATTTTTCTTAAACTGTGTGATAAAGGTAAAGTGGACAACTCTATTGGGACGGAGGGAGTATAATTTACATTTTGATACCTCTTAAAATTAGAGCAAATTATTTATTATATTTTGAACAAATTACGTAACAATTTTATGCTCTTTTTTGTTTCAAAATCCTACTTAATGGTCTCTTACTTTTAATTTTGTTAACTATTATACCTGTCTGTTAATTTCATCACTTACTTTTAAATGATTTTCGGTACCTCCACTTTCAATTTCGTTAACAATTTGATCCCTCATTTTTTATTTTGTTAACAATATGGTATTTCACTTTCAAACGATTTGATATCTTATTTTTAATTATGTAAACGATTTGATATTCCAAAATAAAAGAAAAATCTAATAATTAACGAAATTGAAAATGAAGGACTATTAAATAAGATTTTCAAATAAGGCCAAATGTCGTAAAAAGGCCGAACTTTTCACAAAAGTCATGACCTTTCAATTTTGTCGATTTTGGCCAAAAACTGATTATTTGGTTTCACAAAAGTCCTGACCTTTCAATTTTGTCGATTTTGGCCAAAAATGGATTATATGGTTTCACAAAAGTCCTGACCTTTCAATATATGTGCATGTCACGTAGGCGCCACATAGGCAAATTAAAACCAAATTGAGATTTAGCCACAATTGAAACCAAATAATCTGTTTTTGGCCAAAATCGACAAAATTGAAAGGTCAGAACTTTTGTGAAACTTTTATGAAAAGTTTGGCCTTTTTATAACATTTGGCCTTCAAATAATGAGTATCAAACTGTTAATCTGTCACGACCCAAATTATTGAGCCGAAACCGGCGCTAGGGAATGGGAGTGGTAGCTCCGAAACCCGTAGCAAACCTAAAACCACTAATAATATTTCGCAATTAAAAGCATAATATATGATATATATTAAAATATTTTCGGAAGAACTCTTTTAAATAATATACTTATAGATATTAAAGTATTATATTAGAGTTTACAATATAAATATCATTTAAAGTTAAAGCGTATATCTAATATTAACAACTACTGACTACTGCAGCTCTAAGAACTCATATTTGTGCAAGTCCAATGACTTCTGGCACAGTGGAGATGGTTTGTCTGATCCGACTCTGATCACCTGAAAAACATCAGAGTGAGGGGGTCAGTATTTGGGGAAATACTGAGTGAGTTCACTTTTACAGATGGTATTATAATCAAAATCATATAAACATCTAACATACTCGTAAATACTTGAATGATCAATTCATAGCTCAAGCATTAAACATCACACCATTATACGATCCGACTGAAACCCTAGTCCAAAGATTCTTAAAATACCAACTACAGAACCTAATGAGTTTAGTTATAGCAGTATCTGGACCGAGAATAAAGCCACCGTCGCCACAGGTCTGTAAAATTATAGCAGCATCTGGACCGGGAACAAAGCCACCGTCGCCACAGATCTGCGTTGGGTCTCTGGGCCGGGAACAATGCCACCGTCGCCACAGCTTCCCTTTAAGTTTTGCCGGGAACTAAGCCACCGTCGCCATTTGATTTAATAGTTCATACGAAACTTTAGGACACAAGATTGTCTAACCTCAGTATTGGTGATCACGCAGTTCTATTGACGCCCAATAGGTAGCATGTTTCTTCGGATCGTTAGAACAAAGTTCATCACATCAAAGCATCACAGATCAAATTAATAAACATATAACCATAAGGATAATGCGATAGGCAAAGCTTATAATATAACAAAGATAAAGCAGATAGTTCGAATAAACAATACACAAAAGTAAACCGCAAACTCACTGTGACCGCTATCCAAAATTGCGTTATCGTCACCTGATCACGTAGGTTCCGTGCATCGTTTGATCTTACAGCTACTCTAGCTCATCAGTCTGATAGCTCGCCGGTACGTCTGTTACTTGGTCGAGTTGCTTGTACGTTTAATTCATAAACGTAGGCTTAATATCGAAACCCTAAGTTATAAACTTAGGTTAACTCGATCTTATTTTAAATATAACTCTTAACTTTAATAGTCTCTTAATCACATATCATTTTTATCGATATTTAACTATAAGCCCCTTATATATTAAAACCTTAATCGAACGCATTACGTTCGATATCCAAAATTTGTATTCTCGGAGTCCATGATTCACTTTTAATGTCCGACGTACTTAAAGTCGGAAATCTAGGTCAAAACGGGGCGAAAATATTCTATAGGTGCTTCGAATAAGTTGTGCGCCCGCATAGCCTCGATGCGCGGCCGCGTAATATAGTGCGCGCCCGCGTAAGATACATATGCGCCCGCGTAACTGTGTTACGCGCCCGCGTAACTGTGTTACGCGCCCGCGTAACTTTGTTATGATCGTTTTCAAACAACGCGTAAACATGCCAAAACACCAATTCTAAACTCAAAACGCTATAATCGAATCCAATAATCAATAAACTGATATAATCGTTTCGTGGCATAAAACTTTAACTCGATATATAATCAAATTCATCCATTAAAAAGGCAAAACGTCAAGCTTACCGTAATTTTCCACTGAAATACGATTGATTCGAGTTATAGAATGTCGGAAACGGACGAGAAACGGCGAAACCGCGACGGATCGGAATCGTTCGTCACTTTCTCTCGCCTTCACCTTTCTCTTCTGCTCCTCTCTTCATGCTTCTGGACACTTCATTCCTCATATATATATATTGGCAATTATATCACTTTAATCCTTCATTTCTTTAACTTAAACCAATTTTATTTTAAACTTTATAATTTAACCAAATGGTTAAATTATCCTTTTAACTCTATTACCTACGTATTATTTATCTCCATATAAATAATACTAACTCAAAATTATTATTTTCCGTCAATAATCTTTTAATTACTATTCTGGAGATTTAATTGGCTAATTTACATTTTGGCCCTTGAACTTTTCAAAAGTTGCAATTTAGCCCAAAACACATCCGCGTCCAAATTTTAAAAGGTCTCCGATTTACCCGAAACTTTTACCACATATACTATAAAACATTTCGCGGACCTTGGCGAAATAATTTTCATTTCGAGATTTATATGGTTAAATTACCACTTTAGTTCATGAACTCTAGTTCAGGACTTTTCTTGGCATTTTTCCTTTTAATTTAATTTCCAACTTTAGAATTGGAATATGATATTAAATTCCTTTAATTTCTTGGAAATTATTCTGATATCGCCACCCTGGCGAATCAGAACTGGACACGTGGTCCAATTAAATACTTAAATATTTGGGGTATTATATAATCATAATATATATGCGAACCGGTCAGTGGTCCGGTCTGAAAAGGCAAAAAACCGGATCTTTTAGTTGAACCGGATTGGATCGGGTTGAACCGGATTGGACCGGTATAAACCGATAAAAAACAGGTGTTGAACCGGATTGAACCGGTGAACCAGAATTTTTTTTATTTTTTTTAATTTATTAAACCGGTTGAACCGGTCATTGAACGGTTAAACCGGTTGAACCAGAAACCGGTGGCCTCACCGGTTCGGCCACCGGTTCGGTTTTTAAAACACTGCTTGAAACTATGTCATTTATCATTAACCTTACAATATCTGACTTAGGCATCGGAGTGTGGTCGGACACAACACGTCCGACTCATTCTAACCTGTTTTCGGGATCTCAGGTTGACAAGAGAAGATTCTACCATTCGGAGAACCATAGTGATCTAGGAAAATATCTCTACTTCAGTAAAAAGCATTTAAAGAAGCGTGTTAATTAATCTATCTTCATTCCAAAGAAGAATCAATTAATAAAAATACCGTCTCAATAATACAAATGCTCCAAAACTAGAAGACTATATTTTGCACTTTTCCTTTTATAATTTTTTTAAAATATTTATTATGGGAGGCTATGAGTAGAAGATATTTTACATATCTATATCATTAGGTGTCAAAATAAGGAAAATGTATTTACTTTATATTGTTCCACTTAAATTTTTAACTAAACTAGATATATATATATATATATATTATTCATCGATCCAAAAAAATGGTAGAATCATAAAAAATTCAAGTTCGGACTAAATTTTATTTGACAATTTAGTTCATTTTTGACCTTTTAACAACTCAAATTTGACATTTATCTAGTCGGAGCTAGAGTCTAATATAGAGGTTTTGCCCTTAATCCAAACCAATCATTTATTTTAAAATATGAAATTTAATGAAAAACATCATAAGATTTTCTAATATATAAGTGACTAGATTTATGGATAAAACATGAATCAAATTTAGACAAATAAAGATCATGTCGTTCAATAATCACAAATTATACTTGTAGTCAATTTATTTGCATACCATATTTTGCAAGGGAAGCATCAAATGAAGATACGCATAAAATGCCGGTCCAATTTACTGATTTGATTCTATCTTTTTTATGTAAAAGAAATTTGCATATACCGGTTTGCAAATTGCTCATGGAATAGAACCTTATCTATAACTACATACTCAGCTTATAATAGAAGTGAAACTCCATGTCAAAAGATAAGTCCACTTTTTTTCCAACTTGATTTCTAAACAAATTATTTAGTGGCACTTTTCCATTCGGCTGGACCTAACAGATAAATGGATTCCTCCATTATATAGATAGATAGAATAAAAGATGATAAAACAGAGAGGAAGATGCTGCCGGATGTGATTTTAGTCTAATTTTAAATATTTGGAGCAATTTTAGCCAATTTGCTCCTTTTGAACCAAAATTTTAAAACTTTGGTTAAATTTATAAAAAAATCAGAAAAATATCTATAGAATCCATGGTGAAATGATTTTAATGGTATAAAGGTTACATGAAATTGAACACATGGCATAGCCAGAAAATTTAGTTGAGTGGTCGATAATAGGAGACGGAATTTTAATTGATGATTTCTCCCTATTAATCATAATAGACTCTAAAATTAAACTTTTTTTTCCCTAAGCAATTGGAAGGTTTTGCTCATTTCTCCAAAACAAAATTCCGCTTCCAACTAGGCGGGTGGCTCCACCTCAGGGGCATAAAGATGGATCAACAGTCAAGTCAGTCAAGATAAAATACCTCTTAATTGGCTTCTTATAGAAGGAAAACATATATACTTCATATACGCAATTCGTATTTGAAAGCCAAAATAATTTTGGATTGGAATTCGCTCAAATTCCTTTAATTTGAAAAGTCATGTTCGATGAATCTATATTCATTATAAATGATGGATATCGAAACTATGAAACCGAATCGCAAGAGATTCATCTTTAGAGACGATATCGAACTTTCGCCCAAATAGCCAAGCCAAATATAACTGAATCTATGAGATTCACCTCGACCAAAATAGTAAGTCGAATCATGAAGATAAGGCCGAATCCTCTGAAGATTCGGATAAACGCGTTAAGTTAGGAATTTGCCTAAACGACCAGATTCATGAAGATCTTTTCTATTTGAATACAAATTCCAATTTAAAAAGATAAACTCCAACTTAGAAAGATAAATTTATTTAGAAAGATATTCTTAAATAGGACTTTCATCCGAATAAGGAATTACACTCCTATTCAGAATCAAACCATATTAAATAATTAAATCAAATTACGTACCATAAGAACTTCTGAAAATCAGCAACAACTCGATTTCAATGTGTGAGATCTTGAATTAGAATTCAAATCATCGTCAATAAATAAAAAGTTAGCGATAAACATGGCCAAATGAAAATTCAAATCATGCAATATAAAATATAGAGGATACTAATTATAATTATAAGATATGAAAATATTAATGTATTAATAATATAAAAATTAAATACATATTGTTTATTGAATTAAGAGTTAGTCAATTATTTATTTTGAATCGCATTTAGTATTATTAAATTAAGATCATTTAGCGATATTTCGTATATAGAGTTAGATTTTATTTGCTATATATAACCTATAAAATGGCAAGTCAGATTTTTGACATGGTATCAGAACTTTAATCTTCAAAGTTCTTACTAGCAAGAAATTAAAAATATGAAGAGATGCTTCTTCATTCATGAAATTTGAGGTTTCTTTAATTTTTTTAATTAAAGAAAAATAGTGAGAATAATTGAAAATTACATTTTTGTTATTATTTTAATTAAGAGTTCATTTGCATTACTAATATTATTTATCAATCTAGATTATTCAACAACATTTTTTATATAATTGTTAAATATTAACAAAAAAATCAAGTATATTATTACTTCTATAGTATGAAATTATGAATTGCAATTTGCAACATTTTCTATATAGTTTTCAACAGTATTCAGTATTCAGTATTCATACATTAATTAATTAATAAAAGTGGCAATTCATAATTTCATAGTATAGAAGTTCCAATAACGTCTAATTAACATGAAAATAGCAACAAAATATACACAAACCCACAAACTCTTTTAATATTATCATAGCAACACTGCAGCTTAAATTAACAATGGCAGTCCATTGGTAATTAGAAGGACAATACTCCATTGTTAAAAAAAAAAAAACTCACTTCTTTACACACCCCTTGATTAAGAGGCTTAATTAGACTAATTTTAGCAAGCTATAGTAATTAATTAATTAAACCATTTTGGTAATTAATTAATTAAACCATTTTGGTAATTAATTAAGCCTTGCAAAAATACTTTCTCCTACCATATTCCATAATCACCGTGCCACCATAACACTCAGCTGCCTCGTCGCTAGTCATGGTCACTGAATTAGCCTCTTTAGCGATGAGACTACCGTAACGTTGAGCTACCTCGTTGCTAACATTAACGACGACTGGCATCTTCACCGTCGAAATTTGAGGGCCGTGGTAAATACATAACTGAGGAGGCTGATGATTTTGATGGTGTTGACTGTTGGAATACTGATGTCTTCCGGCTCCGGTCCGGCCACGGCCACCGTAGCACTCTTCTATTAGACCAAAACCTTCATATCCGATCCTAGTCAGCCGATCCAACTGCGGTGCCATAACTCTAACAAGTGTTGTGTATGTGTATAGGTTTTGTGGTGTTTTTCGTTTGTCTTGTAAGAAAGATTTACTGGGAGATGGCCCTATTTATATTTGTGTCACATTGCCTTAGCTACCTTCATATTCTAATCAGTCCATTCGGTTCTGCCTTAGCTACCTTCATATTCTAATCAGTCCATTCGGTTCAAACCGAATCAAATTAAATTTATTTTTTTTTCAGAAAAAAAAACTGAACCAAAATTTAAAAGAATTAAAAATTCCAACCAACATCTTGATTCAGTTTGGTTATTATGGTTCAATGTATATTAAAATTTAACTAAATTTTTTATGTGTAAAATCGGATTGAACTGAAAATTATTTGTTTTATAAATTTTAAACTAACTCGAACTAAATTTATTAATTCGATTCTTTTTTGGGTCGGTTAGATTTTTATGCACTTCTCGATCTCATCGTTATCCTTCTGATAGATATTTATCATATTATTGTGTTAATAAAGTTGAAGATTCCTAGCTTTGATAGATTCCTTCCGCAAACTTCTACTTACTGAGGGACTGGGGGTAGTTTGATTCTTAATTATCATCGAATTGTTGTAATAACTTAAAATAGTTGGCACAATTTTATAGCTAGTTCTTAGAGATATAAAATACAATTGAAATGTATAAGAAAAAATAAATATAACAAAAGTTATTAAACATAAAACATATGGTCCGCCCAAAAATAATTAAAATCATCAACAAAAAATTAATTAAATTTGAATTTGAATGAAATTACAAATTTAATTAGATCTACACAAAAAATAAAAAAATTTGATTTTTTTTATCATACCTGTATATTTGTTTTACTTTTTTTTGGACAAAGGTTAAAATTTTCATTATTAATAATAAAAATTACATAAATGAACGGTTTTTCAACAAATTGAAAAAATTGTTCAAAGATAAGTCATCGATAAGGGCTTTTCAAACCACCAAATGGGTCATCCAATATATTTATGGTTCAAATATTGAAATACGATCTTGAAACCGCTCTATTCTTAAAACTTCAAACTCTTCAAGTCTCATCTTCAACATGAAACCAAAAATTAGATATAATAAGAAACAAAATATAACATTGAAAAATATCTCCCAAATCTTGGATCTATAAGATCGTGAATCTAAAATTTCGAGAAAAATTAAAGAATCTTGAGCGATCTAAAATTTCGGATCAAAAAATTGCGCAAGACTTTCAAAATTTATTTTACTAAAAAAATGAATGAAGTGATTATAAATTCTTCATACATGATTAATACTTATTCAAAATCTCTTAGATTAGGTCAAAATAATTGAGTGCTCCATAATTTCTAAAAAATTAGTTATTGTCTTGTATCGTTTGATCAAATTCACTATTACCTACATGCCGATTAGTTATATTAGTTGATTAAGTTAAATGTCTGATTATTGAAATAAAATTTGGCTTCATCCTGTTTAGTGTTTACTTTTTTTTTTTAACAAACGATAAAATTTCCATTAATAATAACGAAAATTACATGAATGGTTTCTCAACATACTGAGTCAACTATTCTAGAAAAAATGACGAGAGCTGTAAAAATACAGTCATCGACTAGGGTTAAACTAACCATCAAGGGTCACCCAAATTTATAGACTAAAATAACTAGATCTAATAATGAAATCTAAATTTATTGAACGTTCTAAGGAAGCCTAACTTCGAATGCACGACTGATCACATCTTCTGTGATACATCTGTTCTCTTAAAAATTAAAAACATCATTGATATTGACACAAAACATACCTGTACTTGATGAAATCCGTCGTAAGATGGTGCCTATAATTGTTTCAGAGATCCAAGTCGTTTACACCGCAAACAACAATTTCATCTCCAAAGATGAAAAAAACTACTCTTAAATTCGATTAGATTAGATCTAATCTCAATTAAAATACTATGCTAGAAAATAATTTTTAGATCTAGACCAAAATTGGCCAAGAAAGAAACTTTATTCAAAAACTAATGATAAAAACTATAAAAAAATCTAAATTTAAGAGATTGGTGAGGTGATTTTTGGCCAAAAATGGCCAAAAACCACCCTCTAAATAAACAAGAAGAAGAAAACTTACTAGGGTTTAAGAGGTTTTTCAAAAGAGAAAAACGGCTAGGGTTTTTCTATTTTGCAATCTTTAATGTTTATTTGAAAAAACGTATTTAATGTTTTTGTATTCTATTGTCTTTTATTTTGTCCCTAATTTTTTTATTTATCTTTATATTTTTGGAAACAATTTTATGAGATTTTTTTATTAAGTGCGAAAATATGATACACTCTCTCTTAGTTTAAGGAATGAATTTTTTTGAAGGTACATAGACGAAATAAAGAAATAAAAGGAGTTCATAAAACTGTTTTCAAAAGTTAAGGGAGTAAATAAAAAAGACAAAAACGTTTAAAGACTGAAGTAAATAAAACTTTAAAAATCATATAAATCTTAGGATATGTTAAAATTATTAAAAAAATGCAACTAACTTGTTTTTTTTCTTTTTAATGTAAGATATTTAGATGATATACTTTAGCTTTCACTGATTCCACAAACTTTTACGTGTTTTTATACCATAGTGGAAGCAAATTGGTTAATTAATTAATTAATGCTTATTTGGTATTGAAAGGACCATTTCCTTTTTTTAATTCAAATTAATTAATACCTGATCATTTCATGTTAACCAAAAGATTCAATGACTTCTCAATTATAAGCGAATCTGATTCCTGTAACTAATTTATATCTTCACTTCCAAATTATACTAAATCAAGTTTTGCTTTAACTGATTTTGTTCCTCTCAAGCCTTTATGCTTATACCAATTCTGATAACATGTGTGTATATCCATGCTTCAGCATAAAAATAGGATTCCCAATAGATTGGCATAACATCTTATTTGGACCCTGCATTTGTTCTGCCTTTGACACTAGATCCTTTCACTTCTTTTATCAATATGGAGTCCTTACATTTTTAATATCGTAGACATTGGGTCTCTCTCATAAAAAATATTATCAACGTCAATTCAGACCGAACATTCATTTAAAAATTTAATTTCAACAAATAAAAATATATGAATTAATATTTTTAATTAAATAAAACTAAAAATGAAAGAAAAACTTATCTTAATTGCACTAGAGACACGTGAAGTACGTACACTTCATTTTAATGACGTATCTATAAAACTAGAAGTATGAAAATTCAACATTGATAAATAAAATATACCAATTCGATACCAACCGTGAACACGTGTGGAGATCTAAATACATGTTTTGTCTGATAAATTGGATAATTGATCGTTTCGTACTTAGTACTTAGAAATCCATGGGCTACATAAAGCGTACTATGAACAATCGTTCACCTATAAAATTTAAATTTTCAAATAATATATTTAATAGTAATATAGTTTAGTCATCTTGAAATTTTATTTTACCTACCCTTATGAAATTATAATTAAAAAAATTACTTTTTTTATTACTCAAAAATATATTACTACCTAAAATCTCATTTTAATTTTTGTGTATATACCATTGAATCCTTTTTCGAATCTCATTCGTGATTAATAACTCTTAAGTTGGGCTAATAACTGATATATTCCTCACGTGAAATGGATCATTATTCATAAATAATAATATTGAATATATTATTAAATTACATAAATATTTATTTAGTACTTACTGTATGTGACAAAACAATTTTACATAAATTATAGAATAAATTATTCTAAAATCCCTCACATTTGTCATAATTCACAGTTTGATATCTCTTGTGTGAAAATCAAACGATTTGATATCTTATTCTTGATTTTGTAAACTATAAGACCCTTCTAGTAGTTCTGTTAGGCTAATAATCACCCATGACCTCTGACTTTCAGGGCTACGGGCGCTAAACCTTTTGATGTTTAAAAATAGGCGCTTAATCCCCTGATCTTTGTGGCGGCGCTCACTAAACCCCCTGAGGACGAAAATACATCTGGCGCCGTCTTTTCTGGTCAACTGACATTCTTAAAAAAATAAAAAAATCTGACGGCGCCGCATCATCTAACACTTCATCAAAAAATTAAAAAAAATTAAAACACCCAAAATACCCCTACTCAATCCAACCAACTCAATCCAACCCAGTTCAATCTAACCTAACTCAATCTAACCTAACTCAATCTAACCTAAACTATTCGGCCAACCCATCCACCAACAACCCAAACACTCGCCGCCGCCGCCGTCTCCGGTCGTCCTCTTCGAGAATAAAAATTCTGTTCTTCGAAGAACAGGAGACGACCCAATTGGGTCATCCTCCCGCCTGAGAAGACGACCCAACTGGGTCGTCTTCTCAGGCACAACATGATGACCGGAAAATTTTCATATGACAACCAAATGAAAGGCTGCCATATGTCATGTGATTGTTGAAGTTTTCCGACAAACACCTAGGTCGTGGGCGCGCCACTACCTGTGGGCGCGACATGTACTTTTCATATATAAGTTTTATCATTTTATTTGGGAGCTATATAAATAGCCTTTCTCCACCATTTTGTTAATGTTATAAAAATTATTACACCTCAATTACTCTCTGACTTTCAATCGAACACTTATTACTCAATTTTTTATGCATCAATTTTCTATCTTGATTGCTTAATTTTTTGTGTTGGTGAATATTAATTGTTCTACTATTAGTGTGGATTTTTTAATAACCTTAAAAAATCAATTACTTTGTGAGTTTAAGTTTAACTCTAAAAAAACTATTTTGTATTAAATTCTATGTAAGTTTGAACACCTTATTAGTGAATTCTAAAATTTTAATCTTTGATTAGACGTTAGGTCGGTTTGTGATCTGAACTACTCAAAAATCTCTTGTTCATCTTTTATAAACTCAACCCTTAATCAATTTTTGTATTTTTTAAACAAACCTACAGAAGACAATGTTGGCGAAAGCTAATATCCTAGGATCCCAGAGGCTCATTTTGACTGAAACAGGGGGTTGATTTTTTACCAATTTATAGTGAAATACAAAGTCTAAAAAGAAGGTAGAGAAGCCGGGATTCAATTCAGTTAATCCTTAAATTCTATCGCTATCTAGAGAGATGGAAACAGACTACATAAGCCTATTAGTTTGTTTGTTTCTCAGTAGGAGTCAAATCTATTTCATCTTGAAAGATTATAAAATGCTTTTCATAAAAGAAATTATCTCTACGGATCAAGCGGTATGCTCAAGTGGTATACTCACTGTTGACCTATGGACTGTTAGCTTTGTGATTGTGTTGTATGCGTGTTTTTAGACGTATTTTAAGTGTTTTTCGTGTTTTAAGTGTTTAGTAGGTGTTTTTAAGTGTTAACTTAAGTATTTTATGGTGATTTTAGTGCATTTTTGACATACTAATACCAAAAAGTAACCAAAAGTTAATCGGTTTAGTTTATTTTTGGTCCAGTTTATGTGTTTTTTAGTCCAGTGTTATTAAAAATACTTTTTTCAGCATTTGAAAAATAAGTTCTCCATGCCAATATTTTATAAATAAATTGTTTTTGAAAAAAATCCAAAAATAAGGATTTATTTGCAAAGTTTATTGATATGATTGATAATAATATTTTAAAAATTTAACAATTTTAATACAAATTTATTTTAATCAAAAAATAATAAAGTAAAAATTTTTAATTAGGGATTTTTATATTTTTTGTAGAAAATAAATAATGTTTTATCAAAATATCTCCGAAATATTTTTTATTAATTTAAGAGTTATGAAAACATAAATATTTATGTATTCCTTTCTCTTTCAAAACTCTCTCTTTTCTCTAGTTAAAACCCACCCTATACACTTTCTCCACCATTCATTTATTTATTTTCAATTTTAGTTTGCTTTTATTTTTAATAATTACTCCATAGATGGAGTTTTTTTTTTGGTTTTTGTAGTTCATTTTTGAAATTTTTTTAGAAAACTTTGCTGTTTTAAAAAAATTTAATTTGCATGTTAAAAATCTATGATTAGAAAAAGAAATTTTTATTTTTATTAGCTTATATGTCAAAAAATCTTTGTTTAAATGGTGATCCATAAACCTTTAAAATATTTTCTCAATATTTTATTTTATTTGGTTGTTCTTTAATATCTGATTTTATGTTTGTTGATAGTTTTTTTACCTATTTGATTCGAATAATTATACAACGCTACAGTTGCGGCACGTCATTCGTGCAATAAATCAATGAGGCGTTAGCCATGTGTAAATGTTTAATGATAAAAAAATAAGTAATAAATAAAAATTTCCTATCGCAAGTCATTATTGGTTTGATGTAAAAATGACGTGCCACATCCATTGTATGGGATAAACACTCATTTGATTCGTTGTAGAGAATATATTTGAAAAGTTTAAAACTTTAAAGCACCAAGCATTTTGTTGATATAGTTGATAAACCATAACTTTACGTGTTTTGTTAAATATATTTTGATTTAATTGTTATGAAATTAGGTAAATTATGGTTTGATTATATCCTAATTCGTTGAGTTGATTAACTTTCTTTAGGACTAAATAATTGCTGAATGAACTGAAGATTACAGACAAAATTCGCCATTTTGGAGTCGACTTTACCCCCCAGCCGGACCTGACCAGCAGAACCGGCCAAGGAGCGATACTGAAGAGCCAGCCGGACCTACCAGCCGGACCTGCCCAGTAGAACCGTCTGGAGGTCCGGTCAACCTACTGCCGAGACAGAAACTCAGCCGGACCTGTAGCCTGACCTGCCCAGTAGATCCGGTCAGCAGGTCCGGTTGGGAGCAATTTTTAGTCCGATTTTTATTAGGTTTTCCTCGAGACTTGGAGTCTATAAAAAGGCAAAAAGAGAAGCTGATGAGGGTCCGATTTTGACATAACTCAGAGACTTGGAAGCGACCACAAGGAGGAAAAAGACTGAATTGGCGATTGGATCAAGGATTCTTAACGATCGAAGGAGGGAATCAACTGACGACTGATCTAACCTGGAATCTAAAAGAGTTTTTCCTTATTCTCTTTTCATGAACTCTTTTAATTCTGTTTTTGCTTTCCAATCTCAGATTATGTGTAGCTAAACTTTACATTAGAGCTAGGGATGTAGTTTAATTATGGGATTCATTGTTAATTTATGGATTGAAGTTTTATATTAGCAAGAGATTGTTTAATATCGTGTTTTCAGTAATTAATTCTTGTGTTTATCGTTGTTTGATTGTTTGGCCATCAATTGAACTTTATCTAGAATTTATGTGAAGGATCGAGAGAGGAAACATAAATTCTGATCTAGAATTAATTCGCATAACTATCGTAGGATAGAGATATACCTACGGATTTGTGTATGACATATAGGTTGTAATCCTTCATCATTCGATTAAATTAGAGTTTGGATTGAGAAATTAAACTCACTTTAATTGAATAGGCTTTCTTGATTCGAGAGAATACTAAAGCAATTTTGAATACCGTCATTGAATCACATCAATTCCATAGATAACAATGTATCTTATGATTAAGTGAACCCCAAAACTCTAGTGTTCTTCGCCATTAATTTATCTTTATACCTTAAATTCTGTCGTTCTATTTACTTTAGTTAATTAGTTTAAATAAATTACATTCAAATTTTAATTGTCTTAGCTATAATTAATACGAATAATAGTTAATCCGTTGTCTCTGTGGATACGACCTTGTTTGCTACGATTACATTCTGTATACTTGCAGGAGTTGCATTTTTAGCTATCAAGTTTTTGGCGCCGTTGCCGGGGACAACGTTGTTTTTAATTATTATTTTATTAATTCTAGTCCTTACTTTTATTTTTATTTTTCTTTCTTTCTTTCAATTCTCTTTGTCATCTTCAGGATTTTGATGCTATTGAGACGATCAAAAAGTCTTAATAACGAAGAAATACTTGAGCTGAATACAGAGATTGAACGAACGTGCCGTGCAAATAGAGCGAGAAGAAGACAAGAAAGAGCTGAAAACATGGACGAACTAGCTAATCCCAATCAAGCACAAAGGTTACGTGATATTCAAAGGCCCACGGTTACTGCTAACCCGTCATGTATCCGTTTGAGTGAAGCAGCAAGGAACTATGAGCTCAAAACTTTCCATCTCAATATGCTGCCTCAGTTTAATGGAACGGCTACTGAAGACTCACTAGCCTTTATCAGAGATTTCTATGGTATTGTGCAGACTTTACCGCTGAACAATCTCAATGAGGATGAGCTAAGGACGAGGTGTTTTCCTCATTGTCTGAAAGGAGACGCGAGACAGTGGCTGTTGAACCAGCCAGAAGGTGTTTTTCTCACATGGGAGGATGTCTACAATGAATTCATGCTGAGGTTCTACTCACCACAAAAGACCATGGATCTCAGGGCAAAAATTTGCAACTTTGTGCAACGAGATCCAGAATCTTTTCATGAAGCATGGGAAAGGTTTAAGCTGCTCTTAACTCAATGCCCTCATCACCAAGTGCCAGAGAATTTGCTGACTCAGTTTTTCTATGATGGCCTGAACGTTAATTGTCAAACGCTAGTTGACACAGCTTCTGGAGGTTACTATGGAGATACCACAGCTGCAGAACTCATGAAAACCTATGAGAAATTGGCAATGAATTCAAGGCAGAAGGCAATCAGAGGAAAAAGGGCAGGAATATATGAAATCAACTCTCATTCTGATCTCTCAGCACAAATGGCTGATTTAACCAAGCAAGTCAAGATGCTTGTAGACAGAGATACTTCCAATCAAGAGTCATGCGCCTTTTGTGGGATGTTTGGACACAATGCAAATGTGTGCGCAAACATTGGATCGACACCACCAAACAGCGAGGAAGCAAATTTCATGGGAGCCTTCCAGGGTAGACAAGTCAAGAATGATCCTTTCTCAAACACTTATAACCCTGGATGGCACAACCACCCAAATTCCTCATGGAGGGATCAAGGAGCGAATAGGCAAGCACCACCTCCGGGATTTCAGCAACAAAGACAAGTTCTCCCACCTCAACAACAGAATATTCCAGACAGGAAACTGTCGGTAGAAGAGATGTTATCTCAGTTCTTAGCGACTCAAGATACCACTATTAAGAAGATGGATGCGAAAATTGACCAGTTGGCACAGTCAAGTCAAGCATCAATTCACAAATTAGAGTTGCAGCTGGGCCAATTGGCACGAACTGTTGCTGAACGTGAACAAGGAAAACTCCCTAGTAATACTGAGAATAATCCAAGAGAGGTGGTTATGTCCATCAGTCTAAGAAGCGAAACTCGGGCAGGAGATGAAAGCAAAGGCAGGAAAGTAATTGAGATTGTCGACGACAGAGACGACAAGGAAGAGAGTGAGCACGATGCAAAGCAAGGGAATGATCTTGATAATGAAGTGGTGGCTGATCCTTCAGTCAAACCTTATGTTCCACCTATTCCATATCCACAAAGGCTTAAGAAGAAAAATACTAGCAATAATTTTCAGCACTTTCTTAATGCCTTTAAAAAGATTGAGCTTAATATTCCTATTTTGCAGGCCCTTGCTAAGATGCCTTCCTATGCCAAGTTCTTAAAAGAACTAGTTTCCAACAAGAGCAAGCTAGAGGAGTACGCCACCGTAGCTTTAACTGAAGAATGCAGTGCCATACTTCAAAAGAAGCTACCACCTAAGCTTAAGGACCCAGGAAGTTTTTCTATTCCTTGTGTTATTGGTGATACTACTATCTCTAAATGTTTGTGTGATCTTGGTGCTAGTGTAAATATTATGCCTGCATCCCTTTATAAGAAACTTGGCATGAAAGAAATGAAACCCACTACTGTGTCTCTACAATTGGCTGATCGATCAATTAAATACCCTTTAGGCATTGTAGAAGACTTATTTGTGCGGGTGGGCAAGTTTTATTTTCCTGCAGATTTTCTTGTCTTAGAAACAGAGGATGAAAATGATATATCTATGATTTTAGGTAGACCATTTTTAGCTACAGGAGGTGTGTTGATTGATGTTGTTAAAGGTAAGCTTACCTTTAGGATGGGGAGTGAAAAAGAAGAATTTAATATTCTTAAAGCCATGAAACACCCATTACTTGATGATTCTTGTTTTAGTATCGATATTATTGACCATGCTGTTTCACATATTGTTGAACAGGAATCGTTCAAGGAGTCATTAGAAGCGTGTCAATGAGTCTAGCTAAAGACGTTAAATAAAGCGCTAATTGGGAGGCAACCCAATATTTTCTTTTGCAATTTTATTTTCTTTATCTTTTGTTTAATAATTTTCGTTGTTTAGTTTTATTCTATTTGCAGTGTCGTAGCGGGTTACAAGACTCTTTCTCCTTTTATTTAGTGGCAGAAATACATTAGCAGCATAAGGGAACTCTTGCAGTTAATACGCCACAAGTCAGGGGAGTTTTCTGTTTTCTAATTGCTTGAATTTATTTTCATTTATCCTGCATCTTGAGGACAATCTGCGAATTAAGTGTGGGGGAAGAGTCAATTTGGCATTATGCTTTTGTTTGATTTTACGGATAGTTTTTAGCTTGTCCTTCAAATTGTTTTTAGTTGTACGTTCTATGATGAGTTGATTATCCTTAAATTATCACTAGAGTCAAGTAATTAATTATCACTTTTTGAATGGTTTTGCAATTACCAACTTAAGTTATCTTTGGTTAGCTAGTGCGATGGTTTAATGACTTGAAATTGTTGTTTTTATTGAAATTGGCTGAATTCTAAAACTTTATTTAACTAATTAACCTTTGTAAATCTCTTAGACTTTAATCTGAATTGAAAATAGATGAGAATGAGTGTTGGTATGAATTTAGTTGCTTCAAAAAGGTGAGATGGAGCGTAAAACGCACTCACCAGAAAAAAATTCTTTGAAACACGCGGACATAAAAAAAAAAATTCTTTGAAACACGCGGACATAAAAAAAAAAATGTCTATTCAAGTAGATAGAGTGTTCAATTGAAAAGAAATTAAGAGTGGAATGGAGCGTAAAACGCACCCACTAAAGAGATGGAGCGTAAAACGCACTCAAAGAAAAAAATAAAGCAAGCAACTTTCTTCATACTTTTACTCATGATTTTTCGATCTTGGTTCATATGTTAGTTTACTAGATTTGTTTAGCTTAATTATTTGAATAAATAAAGACTTAATATTTTCTTTAATGTTTTTGTAGGTCATCTAATCATCGTATGTAGTGATTGATTTTTGTAATTTGGTTGGTGTTGTTAACTTTTCTCTAAGTGGTTTTTGATTACTAAATCTCTTGGTATGATTCATGGGTGTATTGATGCATTACAATACGGGCTAAATTCAGTTTGCTTGAGGACAAGCAAAAGCTCAAGTGTGGGGGAATTTGATAAACCATAACTTTACGTGTTTTGTTAAATATATTTTGATTTAATTGTTATGAAATTAGGTAAATTATGGTTTGATTATATCCTAATTCGTTGAGTTGATTAACTTTCTTTAGGACTAAATAATTGCTGAATGAACTGAAGATTACAGACAAAATTCGCCATTTTGGAGTCGACTTTACCCCCCAGCCGGACCTGACCAGCAGAACCGGCCAAGGAGCGATACTGAAGAGCCAGCCGGACCTACCAGCCGGACCTGCCCAGTAGAACCGTCTGGAGGTCCGGTCAACCTACTGCCGAGACAGAAACTCAGCCGGACCTGTAGCCTGACCTGCCCAGTAGATCCGGTCAGCAGGTCCGGTTGGGAGCAATTTTTAGTCCGATTTTTATTAGGTTTTCCTCGAGACTTGGAGTCTATAAAAAGGCAAAAAGAGAAGCTGATGAGGGTCCGATTTTGACATAACTCAGAGACTTGGAAGCGACCACAAGGAGGAAAAAGACTGAATTGGCGATTGGATCAAGGATTCTTAACGATCGAAGGAGGGAATCAACTGACGACTGATCTAACCTGGAATCTAAAAGAGTTTTTCCTTATTCTCTTTTCATGAACTCTTTTAATTCTGTTTTTGCTTTCCAATCTCAGATTATGTGTAGCTAAACTTTACATTAGAGCTAGGGATGTAGTTTAATTATGGGATTCATTGTTAATTTATGGATTGAAGTTTTATATTAGCAAGAGATTGTTTAATATCGTGTTTTCAGTAATTAATTCTTGTGTTTATCGTTGTTTGATTGTTTGGCCATCAATTGAACTTTATCTAGAATTTATGTGAAGGATCGAGAGAGGAAACATAAATTCTGATCTAGAATTAATTCGCATAACTATCGTAGGATAGAGATATACCTACGGATTTGTGTATGACATATAGGTTGTAATCCTTCATCATTCGATTAAATTAGAGTTTGGATTGAGAAATTAAACTCACTTTAATTGAATAGGCTTTCTTGATTCGAGAGAATACTAAAGCAATTTTGAATACCGTCATTGAATCACATCAATTCCATAGATAACAATGTATCTTATGATTAAGTGAACCCCAAAACTCTAGTGTTCTTCGCCATTAATTTATCTTTATACCTTAAATTCTGTCGTTCTATTTACTTTAGTTAATTAGTTTAAATAAATTACATTCAAATTTTAATTGTCTTAGCTATAATTAATACGAATAATAGTTAATCCGCTGTCTCTGTGGATACGACCTTGTTTGCTACGATTACATTCTGTATACTTGCAGGAGTTGCATTTTTAGCTATCAATAGTCGGACGAGAATTAAATTAAGACACCCATATTAACGGAACTTCATTTTTTGTTGTGCGCCAAGATAATTTATTAGAGGGATTCCGAGTTAATATTTCTTTATCACTTATTATCTTTAACTTGTATTTTTTATTGTTTCATATTTTATTATTAGATTCGAATATTTTAAAAAATTATACATTTACAACGTATAGTTTTCATGTTTGTACTTTAATTTTTTTAATGGATTCATCTATGCCAAAAAAAAAACTTTTGTCCATGAGTTGGCTGTTTCTGCTGAGTGTTTAGTTTTACAAAACTGGTAATATCTGTTTGTAACCTTTTTCTATCCATCTAATTGCTACTCCATTTCTGAAAGAAAAAAATATATCTAATTTAAAAAATCATTACTAAATTTTAAAATTTAGCAATAAAGAGTATGACAATTCAGTATTGGAGCAATTTACTCGATAATATCAAGACAATATGAACAGCTGACGTCACGTTACCTATCAAATAATATTATTTTATTACGTAAAATAATAGAAACCGGAAGCATATTCATAATTCATATACTATATATATATATGTTTTTTTTATTTTTTATCTATTGCTGTTGTTGATGCTAAAATTAAGCAAAAACTATATCAAACTGAAGAAAATCCGATCAAACAAAAATGGCGATTCTCACATCGGAATTATTAAAACCAGTTCAGGCAGCTCACGAATTTGACCGCGACGCCTTATTCCGTTACATCTCCGTCAACGTCGCTGATTTTCCGGCTTCTCCTTCTACCTTCTCCGTTAAACAGGTTATCTAATCGTCTTCTCCGTTCTATTTAATGTTATTAAAATTTTAGCTCTGTAATTTTATTGTTGTTTAAATGTGCGTGTATTGATTAGTTTGGACATGGACAATCAAATCCTACGTTTCTGGTGGAAGCTGGAAACGGAGGAGATGCTGTTAAACGGTACGTTTTGAGGAAGAAACCGCCCGGTGAATTGCTTAAATCAGCTCATGCTGTTGATAGAGAGTACACGGTTAGTTTTTACTTTTTTCTGTTTGTTTCCTGAGAAAGTGAATAGAAAATTTAGTTTATTATCAGAAAACTTAGTTCATCTTATAATTATTGTTTTTTACAGGTTCTGAAGGCGCTAGGTGAGCATACACGAGTTCCGGTTCCAAAAGTGTACTGTTTCTGCGCAGATGCGAGTGTTATCGGAACTTCGTTTTACATTATGGAGTATTTGGATGGACGGATTTTTGTTGATCCTAAGTTACCGGTATTGATATATAAAATTTAACTTTTCTATTTTATTAAATATCTGTTCTAGAATTCAATTCAACTCATCTGAAAAAGAAAAAAAATACAGTTGTGATTTGGCATTCAGTATTAGGCTAGGTAGAATGGACACTTCATCAATCAAAGTTTCATGTTCCGGAAACGTGTCAGACACTTGGAGTTTCAAGCACGAAACTTCAATTTTAACGTAGAAAACTTAAAATAACGCTGTTTCACCGTGTCCTTGTCCAAATGTCCCGTGTCCGATCTACTTAGGTATTAGGTGATTTCATTTATTTGAGAATAAATTATTGTTTCACTCAAAAGATTTCAATTTCGGCAATGTATACACTTTATAAACATGAAATAATTAAAAAAAATACTACTTTGGTGTTGATTTTTTAAGCCAATGTTTTTTGTCTGATCAGGGAGTAGCACCTCAAAGGAGGAGGGCCATTTATATAGAAACTGCAAGAGTGTTGGCTGCAATGCATTCTGCTAATGTAGATGCTATTGGTTTGGGGAGATATGGACGCAGAGATAAATATTGTACACGACAGGTACATCGATCTTATAAATCTACTTCTTAATTTTTCTTAGTGCTTACAGTTTTTTTTATTTTTAGGTAGAGCGGTGGGGCGAACAATACATTGCATCGACTGGTGAGGGTAAATCTCCTCGATATGCAAAGATGTTGAAACTCACTGATTGGTTACAACAAAACATTCCTTCTGAAGATTCTCTGGGAGCATCAGCAGGCTTAGTTCATGGAGATTTCCGTATTGATAATGTTGTATTTCATCCCGTGGAGGTCTGTTTGTTTAAACTTTCTTTTAAAATTTTAGAATTAAGCTTATAATTCATATTTGACGAACTTGTATGTGCATTTTAGATGTTTTTTTTTTAATTTTAAATGTCACTTCCATTCATCTTTATGGTGCAAAAAGATGTTATAGATGCATCAATGTTTGTGCCTTTTATAATTCACATTTTAGTTAATAGCGCTTTATTTTATTAATATTTCGAGTTGCTTAATTTTTTTGAAGCATTAATCTGATCAGCGACTGTTAATGATGCAGGATCGGGTGATTGGTATTCTTGACTGGGAACTATCCACACTTGGTAACCAAATGAGTGATGTTGCATACAGCTGTATGGTATTGAACCCTGGTTTTTCTCTGTATTTTTAGTATTTACCTTTCTCAATCATGGTGCGGATGCTTCAATTTCCTTATTCTGCTTCGGCTCAGCTATGTTGACAAAATAGTCGGGAACATCTTACTTTTCTCCTGTGACATCTAAGTTCATTCTTTACTTTTTATGGCAGGCTTATCTTGTGGATATTAACCTTGACCACCCACAACTAGGCACAGGCTTCCAATTTACTGGAATTCCTGAAGGAATTCCTTCACAAGCAGAATATCTGGCAGAATACTGCTTTGCATCTGTAAGATTCATTAAGAAGATCTGGTCTCATTGTTTTGTCTAAGAATGTTGTTAAACTATTAGTTCTTTGTGTGAACTAAAAGGTATTTTAAAGATTTACGTGGCAGTAAAATATTGACCGAGCAAGCGATCGACAGGGGTGCAACCCTATATGTTCAAAAAAAAATTACTTGGTCTCTTGCCTATTTATTTTATGCAGAATGCTTTTCCGTTGGATTTTTGTTTGTGGTTGCATACATAGAAAACTGTCCATAGATCCGAATTTTGATTTTTTTTGGTTATGTTGCTTAGCAGATAATTACCTGTTGATAATTTATATAAAAGGTTTGGCATGCTGTAAATGTTTCATTCTAGGGAAAAGCGTGGCCAGCCAAAGAGTGGAAGTTCTATGTTGCCTTTGCCATGTTTCGTGGGGCATCTATTTATGCAGGAGTGCATAGTCGATGGATTATGGTAATCTCTTAAAACATTAAACTTGGTATATTGTTGCTAACCTATGGTTAAAATGTTTGCCGTTAAAGGTCAATATGCTAACTTATCTGCCCTAAATGCAGGGTAACGCTACAGGCGGTGAGCGTGCCCGAAATGCAGGAAATTTAGCTAACGGTCTAATAGATTTTGCATGGGATTTTATCTCAAGACAATCTGTCCTTCCAGATCAGCCCCCATCAGGTATATGCTAAATGTAGAATCCTGCTTTTAAGCTTAATATATTGGTATTCACTCTATAATGCTTACTTTAGCAAATAAATCCCCACTGACCAGTAACCTGACTCTAGGAGGAAAGTAAAAAAAGTAATAGAGTTCCAGTGACATAATTGTTCAGGGTGGCAGACAAGAAAATGTAAATTACATACTACTGTTCTACGCAAGCCTTTTTACTAAAGGCTCTTTTTCATCTGCCGTGCAGCTCCAATTGTACATAATTACACAACACAGTCTGGCAGGGAGAAAGAGTTTCAGGGCCTTCCAGAAGAAAATGGGAGGTTTATTCCCAGCAAAAAGGTGCTAGAACTGAGGAAAAAATTGATCAAGTTTATGGAAGAACACATTTATCCTTTGGAAAATGAGTTCTATAAGCTTGCTCAGTCTTCTTCACGTTGGACAGTGCATCCAGAAGAGGAAAAGTTGAAGGAACTAGCAAAGGGCGAAGGACTTTGGAATTTATTTATACCTGTAAATTTTTTCCCATCTTTCTGGCAACGATGTTCTTTCAACATCCGTTATAGTGAGTTATAACTTTTAATTCAAAACATTCATTTGAATTGGTGCTTTTCTGCAGTTAGATAGTGCTGAAAGAGCAAGAAAACTTATCTTTGAGGGAAATAACTCTGCTCTCTCTAATAATCCGCATGATCAATTGCTTGGTGCGGGACTCTCAAACCTTGAATATGGATACCTTTGTGAGATTATGGGCCGTTCTGTTTGGGCTCCACAGGTGTTCAATTGTGGTGCACCTGACACAGGAAATATGGAGGTAAAATTAGTTAATCTTTACAGCGTTGTTCCCTCTTCGATTTTGAAATTATGGGCCTCTGCATCCATAAGTTTTAATCCGAATGCTCTCTTTTCCTTAATTTCTAAAATTGGCAAGAAAATGAAAGAACATTTGTTGGACACACATAATACCTGATTTCTTTTTCATTTAAGATAAGTTTTGAGATGCCAGGCTGCAATTTTTTTTATTACTTCAAATTCATTGATGCAGTAATTTAAAAGGCCACGTATCTGATTAGGTTTTAAAAATCTGCATGTAGGATGATACAGTATTTGTTGCAATGTGGATTTACTATATTCTGGCTTAGTTTATTACCATGTACACTGATAGGTATTGCTGAGATATGGGAACAAAGAACAACAACTAGAATGGCTCATTCCACTTCTTGAAGGAAAGATCCGTTCTGGATTTGCAATGACAGAGCCACAAGTTGCATCTTCCGATGCTACAAATATTGAGTGCTCTATTAGAAGGTTGCATATTTAAACTAAGATCTCCATCCATTCAGAAGTAGAAATCATGCTGAAATGTTTGATTCTTCAGATGTTAATGCTTGGAATATTTGTGTGAAGCACGCACTTTATTTTGCATTTCTGCTTACCTGCTTATATCTGTATTTGCGTTTGTCGTACAGGCAAGGGGATTCATATATCATTAATGGGAAAAAGTGGTGGACAAGTGGAGCCATGGATCCAAGGTGTAGAGTTCTCATAGTGATGGTTAGTTATTTCTTTCGAGAAATTATGCAGTGCAACCGATGTGTCACACTATTTTAGAATTTGTCCTATTTTTGACATATGTTGATTGTTTTTATAAACAAGAAAATTTGTGTCGCATGAGATGACGTGGCACATTGCATGGAATAATTACTCCTTTCTATATGTTTGTGCTAGGTAATTTTAATTGCCCATTTTGTTGATGGTCTTTGGAACATGTGCAGGGTAAAACTGACTTCAATGCCGCTCAACATAAACAACAATCCATGATCTTAGTGGATACTCAAACTCCAGGTGTACACATAAAAAGACCACTAATGGTCTTTGGTTTTGATGATGCGCCTCACGGTCATGCTGAAATTTCATTTGAAAACGTTTGTGTACCTGCAAAGAATATTCTTCTGGGAGAAGGGCGTGGATTTGAGATCGCCCAGGTAACCGTAAATTGGTTCATTTGTTTTGGAAGTAGTTTAATTGATTATCGAAGAGGTATCTTATGACATCACTGGTGGCTCTTCTTTCTTGCAGGGTAGACTGGGTCCGGGAAGATTGCACCACTGCATGAGATTGATCGGTGCTGCTGAGCGCGGAATGCAATTGATGGTTCAGAGGGCTTTAACTAGAAGAGCATTTGGGAAATTGATTGCTGATCACGGTTCATTCCGTTCGGATATTGCCAAGGTATTTGATTTATCATTTTTCTGGAGTACATATATCATAAATAAACTTTCTTCTTATCCAGTTGAAAGAAATTGCGGAATTGATATTTATTTTAAAAGATACGCACTTCATGGTTGATCCCATGTTCATGACTGTTTTATGCAGTGCCGCGTGGAGCTGGAGAAAACCAGATTGCTGGTGTTGGAGGCAGCGGACCAGCTCGATAGGGTTGGGAACAAAAAAGCCCGAGGAATACTTGCAATGGCCAAGGTAAGTCCCTCTTCATGAGAAATTCTTACAGTCTCCATCACGTCATTCGTGTACAGAGCCAATATCAATGATTGTAAAATTCTAATTAATTATATCACATTGCATCACAGGTAGCAGCTCCAAAAATGGCGCTCGAGGTGCTTGACATGGCAATGCAAGTACATGGTGCAGCTGGTGTATCATCGGACACCGTTTTGGCCCATCTTTGGGCTACAGCAAGGACTCTAAGAATTGCAGATGGCCCTGATGAAGTCCACTTGGGTACCATCGCCAAGTTAGAATTGCAGAGAGCTAAGCTTTGAGATCATAGGAATGATTTATTTGGAAATTCAAGTGACATTATTTATTTAAGTAAAAAAAAGGGTGGAAATCTTAAATTGACAAAAATAAAAGGTAGAAAAATAAATTAAAATAATATTGTCTTTGTGTAATAACAAATAAATAGCATCTTTCAAGATGTATGTCTAAAGCACTTCATTTCAAAAATAATGTGTAATGTACTTCGAATACATATAACGCCAACGGCAAATAACATAGCTTGTCTACTTAGTGTGGACGTTTTGTCTATATCATTTTCATTCTTTTGCTATTTTGATATCATGATTTTGTTGTTAATCCAGGGACCATACGTGAGAACGTAAGCATGTATTAATATTCTAGATATGGAATTTTCTCCAAGCATCATTTAAATGTAAAGTAAATTGTTAGAATAATGACTAGATATTGGGAGTTTATAAAATGCAGTATTTAGGTGAAATATAATTTTGTCGTCATTGGACAATTAGAAGGTACTATAATCCATTTAGTATTAATACTTCTAATGTCATATGGATTATTTATTCACCATAAATACTTTATTTTGTTCGTCTTTTAAAATTGTACCAAGAGAATCAAATTGTGTATATCAAACATATTGGATCATTAAGTGATAAATTATGTTTTGGGATTTGCAAATGTAGATATATTATTCAATACAATGTTCTTTTTACGTGTTATCTCTCATTTTTATTCTCAAAGGGTTGGTCAAAATTGAATTTGAAGATGTTTGAATTAAAGCCAACTGTATAAAAGATCGTCGACCTTTAAATTCTTTAAATAACATTCCAAAGTTATAAAATTGCCAATAATATTCTATTTTACCTTTTCGACTTTCAATTGTATTGCACAATAGCTCAAAGTTTTCCAAGTTTTTTTTTCCTAACAATTAATTAAAATCTAGTTTTGCTTTTTTAAAAGCTAAACTTCATTAAATAAATTGTAATAAAATAAATGAATCATCAATAAATGTTAGTGAGACATTGAAAAATTCACAATTAATTAATATAAAGCACTCATTCATAAGTGTTTTTAGCCACCAAATAGATTATCCAATTATGATAATAATTATTATATCAGCATTTATTTTTTATAAATATAAACATAATTAAGATATATTTTTAATACTATGGTGACATCTCTATCATTATTTAAGAAATTAAGTGTATGTAAAGGGACTAGTTCAAAGTTTTTTTGTTGTTGTTATATGGTCCATGAGATTTCATGAATGGATTTTAACTATAAAACATTTTTAAATCTTTCATATTCAGACCAATCTCCATTCGAGTAGTGTAGGTCCTTTGCGGGAGGCAGACTCTGATCTCAAATTTTAAACGGCTGCATACATGAGTACGGTTCGAATCCGTGACCTCACTTAAATCAGGAGAGCGCCTTACCAACTCACATGCTCAAAAAGATATAGTTTTTAGCCGTAGGTTATGCTGAGGCTTTTATATATTTAATAATATTATTTTAAATATTTAATAGATTACTAAATTAGTTAAATAAGTAAATTTCAGTAAAGGATTATTATTATATTTTGTCCACATATAGATGTAAAAAATAGATGAAAAAAGTCTCTCCTTTTTAACATATTATCCTAAATTTATCTAAGTACTATATTTCACCTCTTAATATTATCACATGCACATATTTGAAAATAGATATACTATTTTTCACCTATTATTGAAAATGAAAAAGAAATCACTAAAAAATCCATCCACATAAATTTATCTTAACTTGAACAACCTCAAATTTCAGGTGTTTAAAAATAGCCTTGTCTCTCCCACACCACACATTTTGTAACAGAATTAACAGATTTTTAGAATTTTCTATTTCTTGTTGCCCTTCCTCATACTATATAAACAGAATTATGTTTTATCATTTCTCAAACCAGAGCCTTCGGGGTAATAATACCATCCAATAAAACAAGCCAGCAGCTACCCGAAGCGCTCTGTAATAAAACAAAATTATTTACATTTCAAATTTCTATAGCTTAAAAATATTCAACATCTTTCATATCCAAGATGACTTTCGGTTATAATAATAGCTCCGCCGCTGATGGTGCCGCTAAAAAGAAGAAGTTCGCGATCATCGGTGTTTCATCGATCATCCTCGTAGCCATGGTGGTGGCTGTCGCCTTCGGTGTCAACGCCGGTAAAGAGAAAACCGTTGCTAGTTCGACACCCTCGTCTGATATCTCCACGTCTTCAAAATCTATCGAGTCTGTTTGCCAATCTACTGATTACCCACAAACTTGTCAGGACAGTCTGAAGAAAGTCGCCGGCAACACCAGCGACCCACATCAGCTGGTTCAGGCTGGTTTTCAGGCGGCCATTGAGTCACTTAAAGTGGCCATTGATAACTCTACAACGTTGAAGGAGGTGGCCAAGGATCCCATGGCTAAGAAAGCTCTGGACAATTGTAAGGTGTTGATGAACACCGCTATCACGGATCTTGAAACTTCATTCAAACAGGTTGGAGATTTTGAGATCAGCAAAATCAATGAGTACGTTGCTAACCTCAAAATCTGGCTCAGCGCCACCATCACCTATCAACAAACTTGCTTGGACGGATTTGAAAACACCACCGGACCAGCGGGACAGAAGATGAAGGACATTCTGACAATATCTAGCCAGCTTACCAGCAATGGACTCGCCATGGTGGGTGGGCTCTCTTCAGTTCTTCAGAATTTGGATCTTGGATTTTCCGGTCGCAGGCTTTTGGAGCAAGGCGGTGATGATTTCCCAGCATGGCTATCTCCGGCTAGAAAGAGACTCCTTGCTCAGACTCCGGCAACACTCAAGCCTAACATCATCGTTGCTAAAGACGCAACTGGACAATTCAAAACCATCGCTGACGCAATCAAAACTATTCCCATCAACTCGCCAACTACTTTTGTTGTCTACGTGAAAGCAGGAGTGTACAACGAGAGCGTCACCATCGCAAGGACCATGACCAATATTTTGTTGATCGGTGACGGTCCTACCAAGACTAAGATCACCGGAAACCTCAACTTTGCCGCTGGAGTCCCCGCTCTGAATACAGCAACAGTTTGTAAGTTTACAAAACAAGTGAAATTAACGTTAGAAATATTTAATATTTTTCTTTCTAATTACTAACGAGTTAAATTAAATTTGTCAAAATTATTACAGCAATCAACGGAAACAACTTCATGGCCAAGGACATCGGATTTGAGAACACAGCCGGACCTGAAGGACATCAAGCGGTGGCATTGATCGTAGAATCTGACATGTCAGTCTTCTACAACTGTCAAATCGATGGGTTCCAGAGCACACTCTACGCCCACACCTACCGTCAATTCTACCGTGACTGCTCCATCAGCGGCACCATCGACATCATCACCGGAGACGCCGCCGCAGTTTTCCAGAACTGTAAGCTTGTAGTAAGGAAGCCAGAAGATGACCAAAGCTGTTTCATCACAGCTCAGGCAAGGAACAACACCCGTCAGCCAACAGGATTCGTCCTCCAAAACTGCACCATCTCAGGCGACAAAGATTACTTGCCCGTCAAGGATGTTAGCCCAGCTTTCTTGGGGCGTCCAGTGAAGGAGTTCTCAAGGACCGTCGTCATGCAATCACAACTCGACGGTATAATTGACCCCGCAGGATGGGCAACATGGATGGGTACTTTGGGAACCGACACTTGCTCATTTTCTGAGTATGAGAACAGAGGACCCGGTGCTACATTGACCGGAAGAGTTACGTGGAAGGGCATTGTGAAGCTGGCTCCTCTCGATGCTGAAAACTTCACCGCCGGCAAGTTCCTACAGGGAGACAAATGGATTCCGGCCACCGGAGTTCCTTACTCCGCTGGGATGATGGTAGTGTAAGAGAAGAGAAGGATTGTTTTGAGTATTTTTTTAACGTAGAACAACAACAACTGGGCAAAGGCATCGAATTTGCTTGTATTTCTGAAGGAATTCCTTCACAAGCAGAATACTGCTTTGCATCTCTAAGATTATTCATTCATTATGCAGATTTTGTCTCGTTGTTTTCTCTAAGAATATTATTAATATATTATTTTGAGAATTTTGTGTGGCAGTAAAACATTGATTAAGATAATGAGAAATTTAATACTTTCTTTTTACCATATTTTTATAGGGTATTGCTTTTATAATTTATATCAGAATTTCCTTTTCTTTTATTTTTATACAGATTTTATTAGCTCCCGCTGTTTACAGTCCTACTAAGATTTTATGCACTCCTCCTACTAAATAGTAGTGTTAGTGCAATACTGTTTTCAAATAAATCACTAAAAAATCATTTGCACAATACATTTATCAAAATTTTATTTTCAAAAATAAAATATTTGGTATCGTGTAGTCAATTTATACAAAAAAATATATTAAGACTTATTAAGTTTAAATATACATATAAAAAAATTAGTAAGTTAAAATAAAAAATTAATAAATATTTGTAATTGTATATCCTTGTAATTTTAATATCACATTAATTAGGTTATACAATTTTTTATTATCAAATTTTTAATGTAAATTAATTTTTCACATTAGTATCTTTTTTTTTGGTATGACCATGAGGTGTCCTGAACGGATTCCAATTATGAAACGGCACCTTTAAGCCTTTCACGTTCAGACTAATCCTCATTGGAGTCGGGTAGGTTTTTTGCGGGAGGCAAAACTCTGACCCCAAATTTTAAACGGCTGCATATATGACTGCGATTCGAACCCGCGACCTCACTTAAGTTAGGAGAGCGTCTTACCAACTCACCTGCGCCTTGGGATTACATTAGTATCTTAATTTAGATGTTAAATAGTTGGTATCGTATAGATATTAAATTTTTATAATGAGATTAAAAGTAGAGCGTGGTGTGGTTGATTCAATAAATTTTTAATCAAAATTTACTTAAATTATTTGGCCAATTATGAAATAAAAAGTATTATTAATTAACAATATTTATTATAATAAATTGAAGCTCAAGTATATAGTAACACTAGGTTCATGCTTGCGCGGTGTGCGGTTGAGATTAAATAATTTTACAATTTTTTAGTAATTAATATACAGTTCTAATGTTATTTTATATAATATTATTTTAAAATATATAACATTCAATTAATATGTATTTTAAGTTAAATAATTAATGTAATGTTATCAACTTAAATTTAAAATAAAATATAGTGGTTGATTTTAAAATATTACATGTATGTAACTTAGACCAAATTAAAATTATCAATTTATTAATATAAATCAAAATATATAATTTATTAAATTTTAGAAGAAAAAAATTCAACATATTAAATATCTTATAAATATTTAAAATATATTAAAACTCTTGAAATCCATTGTATTATAGGTAAGTAAGTTGTTGGAAATTAAATAAACCAAAAAGGAAAAGGGACGATAGTTATTTTCTAATAGAACGGTGGAAAATGGTGTCATGATCCGATTTTACGGACGAGACCGACGCTAGAAAATAAAAATAGTAACTTAAAAACTCAAAATAAGCCTAATTTTTTTTCGCATTTCCTAATATTGGGGAGCTGTTAATACTTTTTTTCTTCTTATAACAAGTACATATCTCGGATCATCAATTTACTCAACGTCTCAAGCCATACAGCTTGTAATAATAACAAGCGAGGCGTATATATGAATCCTTTATTATTTATACAAGGTCAAACACTAAAACTACTGCGGAATCTAAAATAAAATCTTTAAATCACATCCTCTCACTATAAGAAACTTGATTTTTGGAAACGTGAGTTGTCGTTGTGAAAACCTAAAATATGGTTATTAAAAGTTTTTAACAACGACAAATGTGGTTGTGCGTGTTGGCGTAATGTAATGTTTTTTATAACGACTTTTTTAAATAATTGTCGTTGCTATAACTTTTACAAAATCTATAAAATTGGTTGTTAAAAATTATTAGTAACTATAAAAAGTCGTCAAAACATTATAATATTAATTATTATTTTAATATGTTATATAATTTTATAATTTTTATAATTTAAAATACAATTATTGTTAAAATTTAATATTTTTTATTTTTTGATTGATATATTACAACAAAAGTAAAAATTATTTTTATAGTGAAGGGTGGGTTTCTTTTATAGTGAGAATGCATCATTCTCATTTTACTTATTTTCAATGTGGGATTTTAACTATTCCTTCTTTCTTTTAGCAACGAAATTATTTGTCGTTGTAAAATGATAATATTTAAAACGACACATATTAAATCGTTGGTAAAGCAAATAATTTACAATGACATGATTAGTCGTTGTAAAATAATTATCTTTAAAAACGATATAAATTAAGTCGCTGCTAAAAGTATAACTTTTAATAACGATTTTATTAGGCGTTGTAAAATATTTATATTTAGAAACGACATTAAAATAATCGTTATAAAAGATATATGTATTGTAACGATTTTAATGGTCGTTGTAATAGACCGTTGCTAAAACTCACTTTTCTTGTAGTGTCTTTACATGATACTACTTATGAATAAAACATTTGGAAGTGTTCTTTTAAAATCGCCTCTGCTTTTTCAGAAAAACGGGAGGAAACATCGGGTCAGTATAAACTATTGAGTTTGTAACATTTACTTAAGAATATTAATTAAAACACAATCGCATATCATGCACACCAAACACCGAGTCAAATAAAACCCCGACCCATATCTTAGATTCTTTTCTAATTGGTATCATTCAATCAATTATGTCCATATAAAGAGTGTGCAGTCCTGAGAAAATATAGCTCAACCGAGTTTACTGACATCTAACTCTTAGTCCATAAGTTGTGAGTTTCGAGATAGTTCGACCAAAATCTCTGTCCCGAAAGATTTATACTCAACCGAAAGAATTGTGTCTCCATTTATTTCCAGTTGATCTCTAAAGCATTAAAACACTTCGATTATGCCCCCAAACACCTTAATCTTACACAAATGATCCTGAAATAGCTCAAACAAAATAATAAGGTAATTGAGTTAAAAAGTGTAAGCAAATATGTAAAATCTCATAGTAAAATGACTAGGAATATAGGAATATTTCTACTCCTATTAGCGATAAATTAAACATTTAAAATATAAAGACGTTGCAGTTCATAATATTCAAAAATAAATAAACAAACTTACAGTTCTTTCGCTATATTTTTAAACTTTACCCTTTGTCATCATGATCCCGAAATTCAGAGCTTGTTGATCTATACATTATTCACGAATTAATATTCATAATTGACATTACAAAATTGGCTAATAATCACCCATGGCACCTCAATTTTAGGGGTACGGGCGCTAAACCCCCTGATGTTTAAAAACGGGCGCTAAACCCCCTAAGCTTTGTGTCGGCGCTCACTAAACCCCTTTTGGACGAAATATGACCAAAATACCCCTGGCGCCGTTTTTCCTGGTCAACTGACTTTTTTTCAAAAAAAAATAAATAAATAGTGGCGCCACGTCAGCTGCCACGTTACCAAACTACCCTAAAAAATTAAAACACCTAAAATACCCCTAAAACACCCAACCCAATCAAATCAAACCCAATGACATCCAACCAAATCACTTTCACCCGAACCGCCACCACCGCCGCCGCCGGGAAATTTTCCGGTCATCTTCTCCGATTCGAAGATGACCGGAAAATTTCCGGTCATCACCACCAGATCTGTTCCTCAAGAACAGATCGTGATCTGTTCCTCAGTGAGGAACAGATCCGATCTGTTCCTCACTGAGGAACAGATCGTTCCTCAGTTGAGGAACAGATCCAGATCTGTTCCTCTGAGGAACAGGTCCGGCGATCTGTTCCTCAGAGGAACAGATAAAGATGACCGGAAAATTTCCGGTCATCTTCAAAATGGAGAAGATGACCGGAAAATTTTCCGGCGGTGGTCGGGTGACGGGTCGGTTGGTGGGGTGGTGGTTGGGTCGGTTTTTGGGTTGATAGATTGGTTTATATTAAATTGGGTTGGTTTGCTTTTTTTTTTAAATTAAATTAGGGGTATTTTGGGTTTTTCAAATTTTTAAAATATATTTCTGACGTGTCAGATGATATGACAGTGTCAGAATTTTTTTTTAAAAATGTCAGTTGACTGAAAAAACGGCGCCAGGGGTATTTTGGTCATATTTCGTCCAAAAGGGGTTTTGTGAGCGCCGACACAAAACTTAGGGGGTTTAGCGCCCGTTTTTAAACATCAGGGGGTTTAGCGCCCGTACCCCTAAAGTTGAGGGGCCATGGGTGATTATTAGCCTACAGAATTAGAAATTCTAATTCTAGGATTGACCTTTATACTCAAACCACATTATCCAACAACACAACTAATTCATCTTTACACTCATTTCATAACTTGTTGATTGATTATTGATTTGAGATCTTGTTTCAAAACACTTATCTCATTCTCGTCGACCGAATTCATAAAATCTAGGTCTGACGCTCAAATTCCGCTTTCATTTAAAAATATACTTTTCATATTGCAACATTTTTCGGCTGAGGGTACACGCTCTCTAGGCCTGGTTATATCAGATCATTGTGATTTAATTTCAAATATAAAGTTATAACAAAAGTATCAATAAATTCATCGGAGCTCAAAATCCGACAATACCAAGTTAATCTGAATTTTTGATTCATTACCTCGTACCAGTAACAATCCGTAGTCGCCTTTCAAATAATTTGCTTGTTAAACCCATTCACCCGTTTTACTTTTAAATCGATAACTCGTATTAATCTAGACTCGGTTATCGATATCTCTTTTATCACAATAAAATCATGAGAGAATTAGCTAATTACCTAAATTAGGAAAATATTAGCATTTGCTAACCCTATAAATTTAACTTGATTTACATACCGCAAGTGTGTCAGCCACTTATTTTTTTACCCTGCCGCTTTATTATTTATACTCCACTTATACCTAACATGTTTTATTCAGTTTCTTCTTCTTCTTTTTTTCTTCTTCTCTTCTTCAGCTCATTTAAAGAGAAAAAAACAACAACAAATCAACAATTAAATTTAAAATCTTCAATTCATAACAATTCAACAAATTGATTTCTCTAATTCTATCATTACTTTTTAAAAATTTATTGTGAATTTCAAATTTAATTTCGATCCGCTCGAATTTTCAATTTGTAATCAAATAGTTTAAAATTTCACTTCGAATTCAAATCTAACGATCATAACTTTCTTCAAAAACAAAGAAAACTGTAAATTATTAATTTATTTGTTCTCATTAAAAATCTATTAAAAACGGTTTCAAACGGTTTCAAATACAATTTCAATTGCAGTTTCAAACCGTTTACAAAGGTTTCAAACAGTTTAATACAATTTCTAAAAAACGTTTTCAAACAGTCTAAAAATAACAGTTTCAAACAATTTCAAAAAAACAGTTTCAAATCGTTTACAAAGGTTTCGAACATTATAAAACAGTTCAAACCGTTTACAAAGATCTCAAACAGTCTAAATCAGTTTCTAAAAAATACTTTCAAATAATCTAAAAAATAACAGTTTCAAACCGTTTACAAAGTTCTCAAACTGTCTAAAACAGATTCTAAAAAAATACTTTCCTATAGTTTATAAAATAACAATTTCAAATAGTATCAAACAGTTTCAAACCGTTTACATAAAAAAATAACAGTTTCAAAAAAACAGTTTGAAACCGTTTACAAAGGTTTCAAACAGTATAAAACAGTTGCAAACCATTTCCAAAGATCTCAAGCAGTATAAAACAGTTTCTAAAAACACTTTCAAACAGTTTAAAAAATAACAGTTTCAAATAGTATAAATTAGTTTCAAACCGTTTACAAAGCTTTCGAACAGTATAAAACAGTTTCGAGAAAACAGTTTCAAACGATTTCTAAAATTAATTTAAAACATTTAAAAACCAGGTCAAAATATCATTAATGAAGTACATTACGATTTTTTCAAAAAAAAAATGTAAAAAAATTCTAAAAAAAGATGCTACAATAATTTAAAACAACATAGAAAAAAAGTAGAAGAAGAAGAAGAAGAAGAAAAGGAGAAGAAGAAGAAAAAAAAAGAGAAGAAGAAGAAGAACTTTCTCATCTATTACCATCATATTATCTCTTAAACTCTTCTTTTATTCAATTTTTTCTGTCTTAGAGTTCATTTGTATAATGTGAAAAATAGAAAAAGCAGATTCGAAAAAAATGAAAAAAAAAAGTGCAGAGGAAAAAAGAAGAAGAAGAAGAAGAGAGAGAAAGAAGAGAGAGAAAAAAAGAAAAATGAGAAGGAAGAAAGAGAAACAGGAGAGAGAAAAGAAAAAAACGAAAAAAAGGAGAGAGAGGAAAGAGATAAAGAGGGGAGAGAAAAAAAAGGAAAAATAAAATAGGGAAGTATAGGAGAATACCTAAAAAACTAAAATATTTGTAAATTTACCTCAAAAACTGAAAGTTTATAAGCGTACCTAAAAAAAAAAATTTATTTTTTTACTCCGCAATTTATTTTTTTACTCCGCAGTTTCAAACGGTTTCAAATATAGTTTCTAATAGAGTTTCAAACGGTTTCATAAAAATAGAGTTTCAAACGGTTTCAAATACAGTTTCAAAAAACACAATTTGAAACTGTTTTATAAAAACGTTTCAAATAGAGTTTCTAATAGAGTTTCAAACGGTTTCAAATAGAGTTTCAAACGGTTTCAAATAGAGTTTTAAACGGTTTATAACGATTTCATAAAAGAGTTTCAAACGGTTTCAAATACAGTTTCTAATAGAGTTTCAAATGGTTTATAACAGAGTATTTTTAAAAAACTTTGACATCTTTGAAACCGTTTATATTACAGTTTCAAATAGATTAAAAAAAACGGAGTATTTTTACAAATTTTTTCAGAGTAAAAAAATAAATTTCGGAGTAAAAAAATAAATTTTTCGAAAAAAAAGGTAGAAAAATAAGTTTTCAAAAAACGGAGTATTTTTACAAATATTTTAAAAAACGGAGTATTTTCTGCAAATTCCTCAATAAAATATGCATGTGTTTAAAAGAAGGAGAGTAAAAATACAAATAAGTTATTTTGCTAATTGAGGTACAACTAAAAGCAATAGAAAAATAAAATAAAAAAGTAAATTTTTGAAATTGAGACATTTAGAACAAATAAGTTAAAAAAAGAAGTGTTTTGTGCAAATTCCTCTAAAATCATATCATAAGCTAAGTTTGGAACTCCTATATTCATCCGCAAGTACGCTATGTTCAGGGTTTTTTCCCAAAAAATTGCCACAATAAAAAGTTATTCCCAAATAGTTCCTGGGGCATGAATCCGCAAGTCACACTTGCGGATTCGTGCATGAATCCCCCTTAATCTTAATTAAGGGGGAGCTAAACTGATTTCTATGAAATCAGTAAAACAAAGGTGTCCGCAAGTATGACTTGCAGACACCTTTGTCCAATGGGTTTGGGTGTGCTGAAAATGCACACCCAAACCCATTCTTTTTTATTTTTTTTAAATTATAAATTTTAAAAAACAAAATTTTTTATCCCTTATTCAATTTTAAAATAGAATATTAACCACTAGAGTGTTTTCGGTTTAAATTTAAAATTTTATAATTTGCAAATATCAGAGAAAGCGTCGAAATTTTAGAAGTGGGCAGCGTACTATTTGCTTGAGGCTACAAGAGGTTAGTGAATGTTTTATTTACTTTAGTTTTAAATATAATTTGTTAGTTAGATGTTAAAAATTAGTTTAAATTAAAAAACTTTAAATAATTTATTGTAACTGTGAATACTAAGGTTAGTCAAATATAGAAAAATATTAAAAAATTTAGTATATTATTTTAATGTTTAAAAATATTAGAAAACCCTAATTGTTAAAATTGTTGATTTATTATTTAGTATTTGTAAAATGGTAGATATTATAATTGTTAAAATTGATATTAAATAAAAATTGTTAATAAAATGCTAAAACCAAGTATAATTTAAAAAAGTTTTATAATTTATAATAAAATGTTAGAGATTAGTCAATTTTAGAATATTTTTTCTATTTTATTTAACTTTTAAAAAATATTAGAGAATTATAATTTTTAAAAGTTAAGTTAATTATATATTTTTAGTAAAATGTTAGAAATAATTGTTATAATTATTTATTGTTAGTAAAATGCCGTTAAAAAATGCTTTGCATTTGAAATTGCTACCATAATCTATGGACAAATACTAAACATGTGAGTGATACCTCGCGTCACCGACGGACTCAGCAGGGTTATCACATAAGGACCCGAACCATTTGGGAATAACTTTTGGAACCCAGTTTTTTAATTTAAACTAATTTTTATCATCTAAGTAACAAATTATATTTAAAACTAAAGTAAATAAAACATTCACTAACCTATTGTAGCCTCCAGTAAATAGCACGCTGTCCACTTCTAAAATTTTTACGCTTTCTCCGATATTTGCAAATTACAAAATTTAAACCGAAAACACTCTAAAAATTAATATTTTATTTTAAAATTAAATAAGGGATAAAAGTTTTTATTTTTTAAATTTATAATTTAAAAAAAAAAGAGTGGGTTTGGGTGTGCATTTTCAGCACACCCTTACCACCAATATGGACAAATACCTTTGTTTTACTGATTCCCATTAGCTCCCCCTTAATTAAGATTAAGGGGGTTTCATGCATGAATCCGCAAGTATGACTTGCGGATTCATGCCCCAGGAACCATTTGGTAATAACTTTTTGTAATGGCAATTTTTTTGGGAAAAAACCCCTATGTTCACTTTATGTCAAATTCGTCGAAACTTTGTCATTGACATAAAAATTATCGAATTTTATGAATTTCACCGATTTCATTTAAAAGAAATGATTGAAACTGTCATTAATTTCTTAGCTTAGAAGTTACATTCCTTATACACTTTTAATTATCTTTAATAGTTATAAAATATTAATTATTTATAAATTCTACACGACCTAGTTTTAATGAAAATTGATAATGTAATTAATACTATATTTTCTAATTGTTCTTTTAAAATTGCTAATTTAGTTATTTGATAATTAATTTTAAATAAAGGCTTATTCACCAAAAAATGTCAAACATTTGTGTCTCGAGTCAGATTTAGCCAAACCTTTAAAAACCACCAGATTTAACCAAACCGTATATGTTATGTGTCAATTGTAGCCACTTTTGAATCGAATCAAAATTGTTGCCCACATGTCATCCATGTCACCTCCAACTCAGTAAAATTTATTGACATGGCACGTTTTAAACCACTAACCAAACTTAATCAAACCAAATAATAAACCAAAAAAAAAAATCAAACCCAACTAAATCAAATTAATTATTAATTAATTACTAAAATTCATATTTCAATTATCTCAACATTATAATATTAAAAAAAATTCACCGTCATTTTAATTAATTTTATTCAATCAAAAATCCGCCGCCACCGAGACACATACGAAAAACCGACCGCCGGAATAATTTTTCAACATAATTTCTAAAAAAAATAATAATTTTTTTATTTTTTTTATCGAAAATTCAGACCCACCGTGGTGATGGGTCTGTTTGAGAACAGACCCACCGTTACTGGTGCGTCTGTTCTCATAGACCCACCGTGGTGGGTCTGTTTAGGGTTTAAGATTTTAGGGTTTAGGATTTTAATAACATAATTTAGGGAAAAAATTCGAGGTAATTAAATTTTTTTTATATTAATTTTATATGATTTAATTTATATTTTTTATTTAACTAATTAAAATTTATATAGAAAATTAATTAAAATTAAATTTAAATAAATTTATTAGTCGGCGTGAATTTTAATCGGAATAAAATAAAATGTTGAGATAATTAATATAATTTAAAAAAAATGAATTGATTTAATTTAGTTGGATTTGATTTTGTTAGATTTAGTCTTTGGTTTGGTTAGGTTTGGGTTATTGATTTGCAATGTGCCATGTCAGATAGTTTTGCTAAGTTGGCAGTGACATGGATGACATTTAGGCATAAAATCCGGTTCGATTTAAAAATGGCTGAAAAGGAAAGACAACATATGAAGTTTGGCTAAATATGGTGGTTTTTAAAAATTTGGCTAAAATTGACCAAACCGCAAAAGTTTGGCATTTTTTGATAAATAAACCTTAAATAAATACAATGTTTAATAGTTTATTTTTAGGGAAATTATTTTGTTTATGAAAGAAAGCAGAAAGTACACGGATAATTAGCGATTACTTTTTACAATTACATATTCCTTAACTCAATAGTCCTCAAATAAAATTCTATTAACTCTTATAACAAACCCTGAGAACGTAGATTAGGGTTAGCATGAACATATTAAAACAACTAACTCAATTAGCCGGACACTATCTTCTTTTCCATGAAAACCTGCATGAGGAAAACTGAAAGATACATAAGTTAAGAGAAAATTTGTATAAGTTAGTTTTCAATTATCAACATAAGTCTCGGCAAGAACATCCATGCTATTTCTACCAACCTTTGTAATAAAATCATAAATTCTTGTTGGAAGCAAACCAGCAAATATATGGTCTTCAAATACTTGTTCACTCTCGTCAATATCTTAAAATAAAGGGTAGCATATTGCTCTTTTATTTCGTAAGGTCACAAAAACTGTAAATTGATTGAAAACGATAAAGAAGTAAAGTCGAAATATCTCTAAATTAAGTTAAAACGATGAAGGAATTACTTACTATAATATTAGCATGTAAATTTTCTATTTAAACTATTGTATTAGAATTAGACTCTTATATAATTTATATGCTTTGTTTTAGAGTTAGAATACTCTATTCGGTTAATACTTTATATTAGAGTTGGAATCATATTCATTTTTATATTCACTATATATTAGAATTAAACTTGTATTTAACTTCGTGATTTTAATTATTAAAAGTTGATATTGTAATATTATTTTTATTCCATATAATTATAGATAGATAGATATACTATTTTATACCAAAACTTATATAAGGTTCAACTTGTCTAATATAGGAAAGGTTGAGCTTTTAGTAGTTTTTTCTTGTTTTAACCTAAACTGTGATTTAGGTACTTAATTGCATTTAATTTATTTTTAGAATAAACTTTAGTTAGAGTACTATGCATTTTTTTTTTGTGTTAATATGATATTTTAATGTCAATGAATTATCATCATTACTTTCTAAATTTCTGAATGAATGATACTATAATGATATTGGATATTTTATTTTATTTTGTAATCCTTATAATATATAATAATTTTTATTATTGTATTTTTATTAAATATTTATAAAATTAGTCGCTAGGGAATAATCAAATGTGTTTCTATTAAACAAAACTCCAACAAAAAAAGAACTAATAATTCAATAACATTCTTAGAGAAAACAACGAGACAAAATCTTCGTAATGAATTGTACAGATATTCTGCTTGTGAAGGAATTCCTCCACAAAATTCGAAGCTTTTGCCCGTTGTTGAAAATCCTCAAAACAATTTGTGTGTTCCGTTCCTCCTTTACTTCTCTTACACTACCATCATCCCAGCAGAGTAAGGAACTCCGGTGGCCGGAATCCATTTGTCTCCCTGTAGGAACTTGCCGGCGGTGAAATTTTCAGCATCGAGGGGAGCCAGCTTCACAATGCCCTTCCACGTAACTCTTCCGGTCAGCTTAGCACCAAGTCCTCTGTTCCCATACTCAGAAAATGAGCAAGTGTCGGTTCCCAAAGTACCCATCCACGATGCCCATCCTGCGGGGTCAATTATGTCGTCGAGTTGTGATTGCATGACGACAGTCCTAGAGAACTCCTTCACTGGACGGCCCAAGAAAGTTGGGCTAACATCCTTGACTGGCAAGTAATCTTTGTCGCCTGAGATGGTGCAGTTTTGGAGGACGAATCCTGTTGGCTGACGGGTGTTGTTCCTTGCCTGAGCTGTGATGAAACAGCTTTGGTCATCTAGTGGCTTCCTTACTACAAGCTTGCAGTTCTGGAATACTGCGGCGGCGTCACCGGTGATGATGTCGATGGAGCCGCTGATGGAGCAATCACGGTAGAATTGACGGTAGGTGTGGGCGTAGAGTGTGCTCTGGAACCCATCAATTTGACAGTTGTAGAAGACTGACATGTCGGATTCTACGATCAATGCCACCGCTTGATGTCCTTCAGGTCCGGCTGTGTTCTCAAATCCGATGTCCTTGGCCATGAAGTTGTTTCCGTTGATTGCTGTAATAATTTGACAAAATTGAATTTAACTCGTTAGTAATTAGAAAAAAAAATATTTAATATTTGTAACGTTAATCTCATTTTTTTTATAAACTTACAAACTGTTGCTGTATTCAGAGCGGGGATTCCACCGGCAAAGCTGAGGTCTCCGGTGATCTTAGTCTTAGTAGGACCGTCACCGATCAACAAAATATTGGTCATGGTCCTTGCGATGGTGACGCTCTCGTTGTACACTCCTGCTTTAACGTAGACAACAAAAGTAGTTGGCGAGTTGATGGGAATAGTTTTGATTGCGTCAGCGATGGTTTTGAATTGTCCAGTTGCGTCTTTAGCAACGATGATGTTAGGCTTGAGTGTGGCCGGAGTCTGAGCAAGAAGTCTCTTTCTAGCCGGAGAAAGCCATGCTGGGAAATCATCACCGCCTTGCTCCAAAAGCCTACGGCCGGAAAATCCAAGATCCAAATTCTGAAGAACTGAAGAGAGCCCACCAACCATGGCGAGTCCATTGCTGGTAAGCTGGCTAGATGTTTTCAGAATGTCCTTCATCTTCTGTCCCGCCGGTCCGGTGGTGTTTTCAAATCCGTCCAAGCAAGTCTGTTGATAGGTGATGGTGGCGCTGAGCCAGATTTTGAGGTTAGCGACGTACTCATCGACTTTGCTGATCTCAAAATCTCCAACCTGTTTGAATGAAGTTTCAAGATCGGTGATAGCGGTGTTCATCAACACCTTACAATTGTCCAGAGCTTTCTTAGCCATGGGATCCTTGGCCACCTCCTTCAACGTTGTAGAGTTATCAATGGCGACTTTAAGTGACTCAATGGCCGCCTGAAAACCAGCCTGAACCAGCTGATGTGGGTCGCTGGTGTTACCGGCGACTTTCTTCAGACTGTCCTTACAGGTTTCTGGGTAATCAGTAACTTGGCAAGCAGACTCGATAGATTTTGAAGACGTGGAGATATCAGACGAGGGTGTCGAACTAGCAACGGTTTTCTCTTTACCGGCGTTGACACCGAAGGCAACAGCCACCACCATGGCTACGAGGATGATGGATGAAACACCGATGATCGCGAACTTCTTCTTTTTAGCAGCACCATCAGCGGCGGAGTTATTGTAAGTCATCTTGTACGAAAGAGGTTGAATATTTGAACTACAGAAAATACTACAGAAATTTGAAATGTAAATAATTTTGTTTTATTACAGAGCTCTTCGGGCAGCTGCTGGCTTTGTTTTATTAGATGGTATTATGCCCCGAAGGCTCTGGTTTGAGAAATGAAATGAACATAATTGTGTTTATATAGTATGAGGAAGGGCAACGAGAAATAGAAAATCCTAAAATTATGGTAATTCTGTTACCAAATGCATGGTGTGGGGGGAGACAAGGCTATTTTTAAACACCTGAAACTTTATATGTGGATCGATTTTTTAATGGGTTCTTTTTCATTTTCAATAAATGGTGAAAAATAGTAAATCTATTTTCAAATTTATATATGTGATGCGAGAATATTAATAGGTGAAATATAGTACTACTTATATAAATTTAGGATAATATGTGAAAAAGAAGAGGCCTTTTTCATCAATTTTCTATATCTAGACTATATATGAACAAAAAAAATAGCAATCCTTTATTGAAATGTACTTATTTAGTTTTAATTACTTAGAAGATCTTATACAATCTTTTATTATTTAATTTTATATTTATTATATATATATATAAATTTATGTCATTATATTTGTTTTATTATGATATAAATAAAAGATAAATATATATTATATGTTTTTTAAGTTACAACTGAAATTATAATTAATAATAACCCTTTCAAATATTTTTATCTAGGTTCGCCACTGGTGGAAGAGACAAGGATACATTGATATCTGATGAAAACCGAATTTTAAAATGATATAATGAATTATAATTATTTAATAGCCCTTTCAAATATTATTATCTAGGTCTATAGCTGGTGGACGAGACAAAGATGCACTGATACCTAATGGAAACCGAATTCCAGAATGATATAATGAATTAAGTCGTATGGGATCCATCTGTCAGAATGAAGCCAAAGATTGATAACGTAGCACATCTAGTAGGGGCGAAGCAACCTCGCCAGGAACGAACATCACTAAGTCAAGCATTTCACCGACCTGGTAACAATGTCCGACCTGCTCGAAATCATAGAACACATGACTTGGGGGGTCACCGGATCGATGGGAATTCAAACATCATCCAAGACAATCATGCCTGATAAGGTCGGACCAAGAATCCGATCCGGGCTCTGAACTAGGCTCAACTCAGACCCAGGTTGAGCTCCGAGCTCCTAAGCCCGAAAGACTGGACCACCTAGTCCGAGATCTGAGCTACTCTCAGATACAAGAGCCATGATAACTTGACTCCCAAGTTATCCGGGTTTCAAGGCTTGACCGGGCTCCGAGGTCCTGCCCAGAAGCGCTCACTCGTGTACCGGATCCTGGGACCACAGAAGATCTTCTGACAGGTGCGTGAGGAATGTTCCCTCTGACACACCTAACAAATTGCGCCACCTGCAGGGATATTCTCCCACGTGAGCATAACCGAATTCTGGGACCACTGGGCTCACAGCCTGCCAGCAAGGCAGGTTTGTCCTTAAACCCTAACTATAAATAGAGGGTTTAAGGACAAACCCTAGGTAATTTCTTTTTCTCTACTCTAAGCACTCTCTTTTCTCTTCTTCTTCTTCCTCTACCTGAAATCTTACTTGAGCGTCGGAGTGAACGTCCGGTGACCCCCACCGGAGTTCTTTCTGACCTCTGTCTGCTTGTGGTGTGCAGGTCGCTACAGCTCGGATTCAGTTTGGTGATTTATCACTTGGCGCCGTCTGTGGGAATCGTTTTGTATTCCCTTGTTCTACTCTGGTTCTCTTGACGTTGCTGATCAGATCTTGACAAGAAACAATGGCTGATGATCCTATTTTGGACAGGGTAGATCCTCTGGGAACTACGGTTGCCGACGCTAACTTGGTTGGTGGAGTCTCTGCTAGTGGTCGGACCTCTGTGATCACTGGCTTAACTCCTCCAGCGAATGCTCAGGTGGGAGGATCCAGGGCCTCCGGCAGTGGAGCTGGATTGGTGCCTCTATATGGGTTGGAAAATTATCCAAGGGCGAACCCTTTTGCTTCAGATCCAAGTCACACCCACTTATCAACCCCAGGAACCACCGTGCCTCAGAGTTTCCTCCACAATACCTTGTCTCCCACTCAACTCAACTTCCCGGTAGACGCTACACTGGTGGCTACGGGAACGGGAACAACTTCTGGGCAGGATATACCTCCGGCGGTCTTACAAGCTCAAGAATATTTAGAATACATGGCTCGCCAGCTACACCAGGCGCAGCAGATGCACTTTGCAGTCATGTCCCAGTATTACCCAAGTTACAATCCCTCGGCCACCCCTGTGGCCCCGCCGCCCCGAGCTTCTGAGTTTCAGGATGGTCGTTTTCCGAGAGAAGAAGGTCGGAGCGATCACCCACGACCCAGACCTAGGGGTCCCACAGAGCATCAAGCACCAAGAGGCGAAGATCATCGTGACACTAATCTGCCGAGAGACGAAGGTCGGCATGATCGCCCTTTTCCGAGAGACGAAGGTCGGAATGATCCTCCTCCTCCTCGAAGGGAGGGGGTGCAAGACGAGAATCTACCACCGGGGACACAGCGCGGTGACGCTGGTTTGGGGAGGGGAGACCCAGACCCGGAGGCAGATCCTCTGCGGACCGCGAGGGCAGGAGTCCCACCGGTCAGGAGAAACGGGGCAGAGAGTGTTCACAGCTCGGGTGCAGCATCTCAGCATCAGAAAACTTTGCATGACGAGGTTACTCGTCTGGTCCAGGCCGAGCTGGATAGACACAAAGGGCACAAGGCAGAGTCTCGACCTTTTACTACCTGTGGCATTGCTAGCCCTTTATCAAAGGCTATATGGGATGACCCATTTCCAGATAAGTTTAAATATCCACCCATTGACAGATATAACGGTAAATCCGACCCGATGACTCATTTAAGTTGCTTTCAGGTTGCCATGGGAGTTCAAAGTGTCTCGGACGCCACGGTGTGCAAAGTTTTCCCTTCAACGTTGAGTGATGCGGCGCAAAAATGGTACCAGAACCTCAAGGAGGGCTCTATTACTAGTTTCAGGGAGCTTGCTATGGCTTTCAAAACTCATTTTGCCCCGAGCATCGAACGAAAGAAAAGATCCAGTGATTTGAAGAAGTGCTTTCAAAAACCGGGAGAAAGTTTAAAAGCTTATATTGCTCGGTTCAATGCCGAGGCAATCATGATAGAAGATTTGAACGATGATACCGCCATCGATGCTATGAAAGATAACACCAGCATGCAAGTCTTCCGAGACAGCCTGATCACCAACCCGGTTGACACTTACACCGAGTTGATGGACAGGGCTTGGAATTATATCAATCTTGACGAGGAAAGGCAGAGAAAGTCTTACGGGACGGCTAGCCCGGTTCCCAGCAAAACGCAGAATACTCAGGGATCTAACCGTAACCAAGATCGGTACCGACCTCTGAACGAGACTTCGGGGTACAGAGGTAACAAACCATTCAATGCTCAGACCAGTCCGCCGAGCACGGGGCCTGGTACTAAGCCAAGTTTCAGTATTGGAGGAGGAACGGAAGGATATGTAGATCGAGCCGGAGTGCCGAGACAGTATGTACCACTCAATACTCCGAGGGAACAAATTCTATCCTGGATCAAGCACAACAACGAAGAGATTCGTTACCCGCCGAGGCTAGTGAAAGATGGAGACCGATCCAAGTTCTGTGATTTTCATGATGGTTACGGCCACGAAACAGAGGAGTGTGGACGTTTGCGAAGTGAAATAGACAAGTTGGTCTGCCAGGGGCGATTACAACATTTTGTTGTGGCCAAGGAGGGCCAAGACCGAGGAAATACGAGGGTCAACTCGGTCAGATCGGAGCCTGGGGGGAGTAGGGAGGCCCAATCCCCATCAAAGAAAACACAAGTCACGGGGGTAATTAACACAATCTCGGGAGGAACCTCAGAGTCCGAATATGGTCGCAAGCGCAGAAAGAAAAAGCAAAAGATGGTCATGTCAGTATCTACCGGGACGCCATGGCCTAACATTGTTTTCGGGCCAGAGGATGCGAAAGGAGTAGATTTTCCTCATGAAGACGCTTTGATTGTATCCGCCATCATTGGATCGAAATGGGTAAAACGATTGTTGGTAGACGATGGAAGCTCGGTTAACTTGTTGACTCTGTCAGTCTTTTTGACGATGGGAGGATCCAAGACTGACCTCAAGCCTGTGAACATTCCTCTCCTGGGGCTGGGGGGAGCTCCGGTTACCCCAGAAGGCATGGTCGAGCTGGATCTAGAGCTCGGCATCGAAATACCTCAGGAGGACGGAACAGAGGGAATCCTGGCGGAACCAACACGGAAGGTACGTTCACTGTTCATGATAGTTGACATGCCTCTTGCTTATAATGGTATTCTTGGTAGACCTATGTTGTATAGCACAGGTGCAGTGACTAGCATTCGTTACTTGATGATGAAAATCCCAGTGGAAAACGAGGTCATAACTATCAGGGGAAACCAAACCCTATCTAGGCAATGTTACATGGCCACTATGGGCAGCACGGTGGAAACGATGAACATCGATACACCCGAGCTGCTCATCAGAGAGAAAAAAGCTCAGAAACCCCGAGAAAACTTAGAAACGATTGAACTTACGGAGGGATCCGAGATGTATGTAAAGCTGGGGGTAGATTGGCCAGACGAGCACCGGGAGGCTATCATAGCTCGGATAAAACAGTACGTGGAGGAGTTCACCAACAAGCCAGAGGATATTGGGGGGGTAGACCCTAAGATCATCTCGCACAAGTTGAATGTGGATGCGAAATGCAAGCCTGTCAAGCAAAAGAAAAGAACTTTCTCTCTAGAGAAACAGATTGCCATCCGAGATGAAGTGGAGAAGCTCTTGAAAGCCGGGTTCATCAGGAAAGTGGACTACCCTGAATGGCTGGCTAACGTAGTTTTGATCAAGAAGTCCAACGGTAGATGGAGGCTTTGTATAGATTTCACTGATCTAAACAATGCCTGCCCAAAGGACAGTTTTCCTCTGCCAAACATTGACCAACTGGTGGACGCGACGTGCGGATTTGCGGTCTATGCGTTTCTAGATGCTTCTCAGGGATATCACCAGATCCCGATGAGTAAAGAGGACGAAGAAAAAACAGCTTTCACAACGGATCTGGGGACCTATTGTTACAAGAAGATGCCTTTTGGTTTGAAAAATGCTGGGGCAACCTATCAAAGACTCATGAATCATGTTTTTAAAGATCAACTAGGCAAGAATGTCGAGGTTTATGTGGATGACATAGTCGTGAAATCTAGAGGAATCGAGGAACATGCAGCGGACCTGGCAGAAACTTTTGAAAAGCTGAAAGGTTTTAACCTTAAGCTGAACCCGGAAAAGTGCGTATTCGCAGTACGCTCGGGGAAATTTCTAGGGCATCTCATCTCGGAGAAAGGCATTGAGGCCAACCCGGAGAAAATCGAGGCAGTAATGAGCATGAAAGCACCCAGCTCGGTGAAGGAGGTACAAAAGTTGAACGGGAGAGTTACGGCGTTGGGCAGATTCATGAGCTGCTCGGCCAAACGATGTTTGCCATTTTTCAAAATCCTGAAAAATACAAAGAATTTCAAGTGGACAGAGGAGTGTGACGCAGCTTTTGAAGAGCTGAAGGTTTACCTCAGCACACCCCCGGTGCTGGGTAGACCTGAACCAGGGGAAATCTTATACTTGTATCTCTCGGTTAATGACGAGACAGCGGCGGCAGTCCTGGTGAAGGAGGATAAGGGTCTGCAAACCCCGGTTTATTATCTCAGCAGGGTCTTGAAAGGCCCGGAAGTCAGATACCCAAAAATTGAGAAATTTGCTTTGGCATTGAAGGTAGCGGCGGAAAAACTAAGGAGATATTTCGAGGCTCACATCATTGTAGTACGTACGAACCAACCTCTGAGAAAGGCGCTGCAGAGGCCAGAAATGTCGGGACGGCTAGTCAGCTGGTCGGTCCAGCTGGGAGGATATGACATTCGGTACGAACCAAGACCGGCGTTGAAAGCACAAGTACTGGCAGATTTCATAGCTGAGACCACTGCAAGCGACCAACCTGAAGAACCTGACGAACAACTCCTACGGTGGGTCTTAGAAGTCGACGGGGCATCAAATCTGGATGGATCGGGGGCAGGCGTAGTCTTGAAAGGCCCTCACGGAGTCGCACTCCGAAGCTCGGTAAAATTCGATTTCCCGGCATCCAACAATGCCGCGGAGTATGAGGCTCTGTTGATCGGATTGAGAATGGTAAACGTGGTCAAAGCCGAACACGTAACGATAAGGAGCGATTCTCAGTTAGTCGTTTGTCAAACTTTGGGTACTTTTGAAGCTCGGGATTCGGAAATGAGGAGATACGTGGACAGAGTCAAGTTCTTCTTGAACAAGATTCAGGAGCTCGGAGGGAAATGGGTAATAGAGCAAGTTCCTCGTTTGGAAAATCAAGAGGCCGATGTATTGGCTAAAGCAGCAACAGTGAACGAAAAGATACCAGGAGTCCATTTCTCTGTTCAAAAGCATTCCAGTATCGACAACTATGAAACCATTTTTCTAACTCAGCCGTTGGAAAACTGGATGCAAGGCATAGCCCACTACCTGATGGATGGAACTCTACCAGAAAACAGAGATAAAGCCTACAAAATCTTGCGACAAGCTCCGTACTATGCGTTCCTCGACGGAGTCTTGTACAGAAAGTCATTCACCCACCCGTGGTCGAGATGCTTGACAGCTGAGGAAGGAGAGTATGTGTTGAGAGAGATACATGAGGGTATTTGCGGGGCACACATAGCTCCTCGCATGTTGGCCAAGAAAGCAGTGTTGCAGGGCTACTACTGGCCCCTGATGGTTAAGCAAGCGGAGGAGATAGTAAAGAAGTGTGAAAACTGCCAGAGACACCAGAATATCCGACATGCTCCTACTACAGAGCAGTGTCCTATTACAAGTCCTTGGCCATTTGCAACATGGGGAATTGACATCCTGGGGCCTTTCACGCCAACCACGGGGCAGAAAAAGTTCTTGATAGTGGCAGTAGATCACTTTACTAAGTGGCTTGAGGTCGAGGCAGTGAGCACCATCACGGAAGCTCGGATTCGGGATTTCTTCTGGAGACAAATTGTGTGTCGTTTCGGTATACCCAGAGCGTTGGTAACTGATAACGGAAAGCAGTTCAACTGCCGAGCCTTCAAGGAATTTTGCAACGACTTGCACATTGACCTGCGCTTCACGTCAGTAGTTCACCCGCAGAGCAATGGGATGACTGAAGTAACCAACCGGACGATCCTAAAAGGGCTCAAGGCCAGGCTAGGGGAGTTCGATAGACAGTGGCTGGAAGAGCTACCGAAGGTCATTTGGGCTTACAGAACCACGCCAAGGGCAGGCACAGGAGACACCCCGTTTTCTCTAACATATGGGTGCGAGGCAATGATACCAGTGGAAATCGGGATGCCGACTCTAAGGGTTCAGTTCTTCGATGAGGCTAAGAACGAGGAAGAACAGAAATTATGCTTAGACCTGCTGGAAGAGCGAAGAGAACAGGCAGCGCTAAGAATCGAAGCATACAAGCAAAGAATGGCTAAGTATCATAACAAGAGAGTTAAACCCCTGAATTTCCAAGTCGGCGATCTGGTCCTACGACGGGCAGACATTGCTAAGGGAAATGCTGGAATGGGAAAGCTCGAACCTAACTGGGAAGGCCCCTATCGAGTCACGGAGGTCGGACGAGCAGGGGCTTATAAAATAGCACATATGTCGGGCAGGGTGCTCCCGAGAACTTGGAACTCCCAGGTTCTTCGGAAATACTATCAGTAGTTACTCGTTTTCATTTTCGAGGTACCTAGGGGTTTTTTCACTTATGTTTGAGTTAGGCTTTTGTAAAACTCAAACATAAGTTTTTCCCCTCAATGAATAAAAAAGATTAAAAAGAATTCATGTCTTTTTCAAAACCCGAGCACTTTACTCGGTAAAAAAATCCACGGGCTATGTGCCATCTACGGGCTATGTGCCACCAGCGGGCTATGTGCCATCCACGGGCTATGTGCCACCAGCGGGCTATGTGCCATCCACGGGCTATGTGCCATCTACGGGCTATGTGCCATCTACGGGCTATGTGCCATCTACGGGCTATGTGCCACCAGCGGGCTATGCGCCATCCACGGGCTATGTGCCATCCACGAGCTATGTGCCACCAGCGGGCTATGAGCCATCTACGGGCTATGTGCCATCTACGGGCTATGTGCCATCTACGGGCTGTATGCCACCAACGGGCTGTATGCCACCTACGTACTACGAGCAATTCTCGACCCCGAGCTATGACAATCCCGGGTCATCCCAAGACAATAGGCTATCCACGCCGAGCAACTTGCTTAAACTCGGTCTATGAATAACTAAGAACCTATCCTAGCATTTCTTAATCCCACACCTAAGTCAAGAACCAACATATGAAAACAAGAGACTAGGAAAAAGCCCACACTACTGGAACCAGCTCGGAAACTAGTCTGAGTCAAGTATGCAAACGTATTGTCACATACTTAACCAAAATTTTCAGAGATAGAGAACAAAAACATCATTCAAAGAAATAACTCAAGTATAACAAAGAAAACATAGGCAAGTAAAGATCAAGATATAAATACACAAAGAAAAAATTCATTCAAGGAAAAGGAAAATATTCAAACTTACAAAAAGAGAGCTCGAGGCTCAATATCCCAAAAATTTACAAAGGAAAAGAAAAATTGTTCAAACTATTACAAAAGTTAACTGTTGCATCAGCTCGGCCCCTGGTCTTGATCATCAGCAAGATAATCTTCGATATCTGCTGGCACGTCGTAATCTTCAGGCAGCTCCTTGGCACGGCGGTGCAACTCAAGCACGTCCAGCTTGAAATCTGAGACGTCGACATTAGCCCCGAACCGACCTCTCACGAACTCGCCCACCTGGACCTCGCCAACATACAACATCTTCCGGAAGTCCTCATATAAGTTCTCTTCTCGGACCGTGCCTTCCGCGGCTTGGGCCTCAGCTTTCTCGGCTCGCTTCTCGGCCTCAGCCAGCTTCTGTTTCAGGTCCTCCACCGAATCCCGGAGTCCCTTGGAGGCCAGCTCATTCCGGCGAGTGACATCAGCGAGCTGCTTGGAGAAATCTTCTTTCTCAGCAGCCTTCTCAGTCTCTAGACGACTGATGTCACCCCTCAGCTTCTCCAGCATCTCCAGGTCTTCCGACCGTCGATCCTCGGAGTTCTTCAGCTTGCCCTCCAACTGAGCTACCAGCGAAGCCCCGTCCGAAGCCTTTTGTCCGGCCTCCAAGGCCCTTTGCTCGGCTTCGCTGGCCCTCTTCTCTGCATCCCGGGCTTTGGCCGCCTCAGATAACATTAGCTTCTTGGCCAGAAGCAGGTCGTCCTCGTTCTGACTAGCACGCCGGTCAGCCCGGTAAGACATTTGAGCCGCCTAAAAAACAAACAGCAAGTTATTCAAAACAACATGGGAAATAAAGCAAGTAAAACAAGATAAAAAGTCGAAGAGATTACCTGGATGCAGAGAGCGGAGACCGTTGCCAGCAAGTTTTCGGGCTTGTAGGTCTTGTAGTAAGCCTCGTCCTCGGGTAGCGTGGTAACCCGAGCAATATCCCCAGCGATGGGCAGCTCGTGAATTGACACTCGAACGCCCGGGTTGTGCTGCCCAACCCACTCGGCAAACCTTGCCCGAGTTATCCCCTGAGGGCAGGAGGCGGTCGTGCTGGAATCCGAGGACACGTCCGGCAGATCCGGCATCCGAGATCCCACTGCCCGGGCGCTAGGACCCCCAGCTTCAGGAGCAGCCCGTCGAGGAACATCCTCGGGTTGTCGAGGTCCCACCACGGTCTCCGCCGAGTCCAGGTCCACGAAGGGAACGTCCCTTCTCGGTTCGGCAGCAGGGGGAAACTCCACCTCGCCAGGTCTTTGAACTCGGAGTGGAATGGCATCCAACCCCGTTACTTGAACGCCTTCCGGAACCTCCGGAGACTTGGGTTTAGCAGCAGCCTCGCCCGCAGGGGAAGGCCGGGGAACAGCCGGGCTCACAGCAGGTGCAGCCCGCGGGACTGTAGGGGTCGCAGCCCGGACAGCGGGCCTTTTCCTTTTCTTCCCGATCAGTTTGGCGGGGTCCAGACTATTCACTGCAATCACATCAAAACATAAACAAAGTTAAAATATAAACACAAACAAGAAGAGAAAACAACAAACAAGAAGAGAAAACAACAAACAAGAAGAGAAAACAACAAACAAGAAGAGAAAACAGCAAACAGACCAGCGCTAGCCGCAGCTGTGCCCTTCCAGTAGTCAAACAGGAGTTTAGGGCACAGGTCGTCAGCCTGTGCTTTCTCCCCAGCAGGAGCAGCATCCCGGAGCTTGTACATACTCTCCCACTCCAAGGGGCCAGGGGTATGGAACCACTTGTCGGGCTTATAACACTCAGCAACCCAAGTGGTCACCATCCCCTGGAAGGCAGTAGGGTGAGACACTTGAAAGAAATCCTCCTTGAAGTCCCTCAAGGAGTCAGTTATCCCTGACACCAGTCCTCCAGCCAAGTCTTTCCTCTCACCCCGGAATCGCAGATAGGCGAAATGACTCTGGTCCTTCAGCGACATCAGGTACATACAGCAGAAGATTCGCATACTGTCGGTCACCCCAGTCTGTCGACACAGCTCCAAGAAACAGGAATAGTGCCGAACTCCATTAGGATGAACCTGGGATAACGGCACTTCAAAGTAGTTGCTCAACCTCTTGAACTGCTCGGACAGGGGAAAACGGATGCCGGACTGGAGATGCTCCAGGGTGAGCATAATCGTGTTCTCGGGAGGAGCGTCATTCAATCTCTTCCCCTCGGGAACCAGTGACAGCTCGTACTCCTGCGGGATGTCGAAAGCTTTTCGCACGGCCCTCAAAAAACCCAGGGTGCACCGCGACGCCTTGAGGTCCCGATCGTCAGGTTTATCACCAACAGTTTTCCTTTTTTCTTTCCCTTTCCGGGAAGGACCAGCAGGTACCGAGGTCCCCACCTCTCCTACCTCGGCAAATTCATCAGGTCGAGGACGAACCACGTAAAACTCAGCAGACGGCTCGTCCGTACCCACATTGTCATCATCATAACCCACCCCTTCCTCGCGATCTGATGGATCACCCGACATACCTAGAGACACAGAAACCAGCTCGGATGAGACAAGCTTCACTAACAAAAATAAACTAGCTAAGACTCAAACGTACAGATCAAAAGGAAATTTTAAAGGGTGACACCATCAGAAACACGAAGACGACAAAATGAATTTCCAGATTTCTGGAAATTCACACCCTAAACAAGAACACGAAGAACACGCATGAACCTCCAGAATTCTGGAAAGTCATGTCTCCAAATAACAAACACAGCGAACATAACAAAAATAATAAACAAGATTCAGCAAAAACAAAAGCCAGACACGCTAATTTAGGGAAAGCCACAAGGAAAAAGGAAATCAAAGGCAAACACGAACAAATTTCACCCATTTCTGGAAAATCAACATACCACAAAACGCAACGAGAGTTTTTCTCTCTACGATTCAGAAATCCAAAATTAAAATTACAATGGCAGAAATCAAAAATCAAAACCAGAGGCATATCACTAAGAACACAGAAATCCAAACAATAGCAAAAGCACAAAACAGAGGAACTCAAACATCAAAGGATCAAAGGACGAGATTACTTACTTGTTGCAGATTAAATGATCTCAAAAACTTGGATGAACCTTGAAACAAAAATAACGAGACCACACTTCCAAGCAGCAACTAACAAACACTGGTGTCAAAGAAAGTAAAAACTGGAAACTAAAAGAAGACAAAGAAACAGAGAGTTTTCTTGCTCTAGGATTCAGCAGAAAACGAAGGATAAGAAACGAGAGAGAAGGCAAAAAGTTTTGTAAGGTTTGAAAAATGAAACTTATAACTGAAAAGAGAGGGAAAATGAAAAGCCACACTTTTAATTTTCTCTCTCATCCCACTCAAAACGTCTCCTGGGAAAGCGCTCACGCCTTAACTGCTAGACACGTGGACCCAGCATAGACAACAAGCAACCGCCACATAGGACAACGGCTACAACAGCTGTCAGACAGGACATCTCGACAGTCACGTCCTTTCACACAGCCATATTAGCTCACCTATCTCTCTGACAAACAGCTCGATGTCAGAGACCATCCATAAACGGAACAGGCACGCCAAAGATCCCGTGATCTGAGATCTCGGTACACACTACCAGCACGGACATAAATATCCGACATACTGAGGGGGGACTAGTGATAACGTAGCACATCTAGTAGGGGCGAAGCAACCTCGCCAGGAACGAACATCACTAAGTCAAGCATTTCACCGACCTGGTAACAATGTCCGACCTGCTCGAAATCATAGAACACATGACTTGGGGGGTCACCGGATCGATGGGAATTCAAACATCATCCAAGACAATCATGCCTGATAAGGTCGGACCAAGAATCCGATCCGGGCTCTGAACTAGGCTCAACTCAGACCCAGGTTGAGCTCCGAGCTCCTAAGCCCGAAAGACTGGACCACCTAGTCCGAGATCTGAGCTACTCTCAGATACAAGAGCCATGATAACTTGACTCCCAAGTTATCCGGGTTTCAAGGCTTGACCGGGCTCCGAGGTCCTGCCCAGAAGCGCTCACTCGTGTACCGGATCCTGGGACCACAGAAGATCTTCTGACAGGTGCGTGAGGAATGTTCCCTCTGACACACCTAACAAATTGCGCCACCTGCAGGGATATTCTCCCACGTGAGCATAACCGAATTCTGGGACCACTGGGCTCACAGCCTGCCAGCAAGGCAGGTTTGTCCTTAAACCCTAACTATAAATAGAGGGTTTAAGGACAAACCCTAGGTAATTTCTTTTTCTCTACTCTAAGCACTCTCTTTTCTCTTCTTCTTCTTCCTCTACCTGAAATCTTACTTGAGCGTCGGAGTGAACGTCCGGTGACCCCCACCGGAGTTCTTTCTGACCTCTGTCTGCTTGTGGTGTGCAGGTCGCTACAGCTCGGATTCAGTTTGGTGATTTATCATTTCCAAACATGAGCTGAGTCACGAACGACTCGACTGTCAAAGGCAATCCGAAAGGGTTCGCCTAAATGTCCGGAATGGCCAAATTTCTTAGGATTCTGTAAATCTCAGTAGTCAAATATAACCAGTGGCGGAACCAGGATTTGTTTTCAGCCCAGGCTTAATATGCTCTCGCTTTTATCCCGAAATGGCGGTCGAAGTGTTTAACAATTTTTAATGTTCTACTAATAAATTTATTCGTAATTTAAATTTATTTATTTGATTAGTTTTTATCAATTTCTTTATTTACAAAGTTCATAAAAAATCATAAATTGAAGATTCATAAATTATCAATAAAAAAAATTGTAGTCTGATTAATTTCATATTTTTTTTATTAGACTATCAAATTCACTTAAACATAAGACGTCATGTTCGGTAAATTTACATCATTCATTAACTGAAGGTATAGACTCTTTTAATATGCATGTTTAATTTGCAATGGATGTTGTACATTTACCAAACATGACTTTTACTTAAAAGGATTTGCTATTTTTTTCAACACTAAATCAACTTAAATAACTTAAAAAATATAATTTAAAATTATTATTACATAAAAATATAAATTAAGTTAATTTGTATAAATAAAATATAAAAGAAAAAAATTATTCAAAATTAGAGGTGATTTGGTTTTGAAAGATTTATTTTAATAATTATTATAATTAGTATATATTATTGAAGATTTTAATTTAATTTTAAAAATACACAATTAGATATTTAGATTAAATAAATTAGAATAATTTAGTAAGAGAATTGCGAAAAAAATTAATGAATTAGGCTAAAATATTTAATAAAATTTTAAGATATTACCGTGGAGATATGAAAAACTCATATATACAACATATATTATAAGACATTTCCGGAAAAAAAATCAGATATTATAACTTATAAGACACTTCAGTAAGACATTATGGTTAAAAGGCCCTTATTACGTTGATTGAAACAAATAAGGGGCTTTTAGGCCCGAGAAATGCTATTCCACACGAATCTTCTCTACACGAAATACACTATTCCTATTAAAGTGGGATAATTAATGTTACATGGTTAAGGTTTTACTTGTGCTTACCTGTACTAGTTGCTGATGTGTTTAATTTAATAACAAACTCTCCATCTTCTTATCTTCTCTTTTATTATCATTTTCTTCTATAAAATTTTTATTTTATTTTTCTTTGTTCATTTTTTATGATCCTTTATCTGACTTTTCTTTGTTTATTATATATAATTATTTTTTTATTTTAAGCTTTTTTGTAGGTTTTTTTCTAAAAGTTTATTTTTAAATGTTTATGTGGAGCTTTATATATTTTTATGCCTTAAAAAATTAATGTCATTTTTATCTTTCAAAATTTAATTAAGAAAAAATCAATTTTAACTAATTTTAAAATTAATAATTTATGAAATTCAATAATTAGATGACTAAGTAAAATATTTTCTTAAATAAAATTCAACATTTTAGTAATTCTCCAAAACAAAAAATTAAATTAGGATAGAATAATAATAATGATAAAAAAAACTACAATGCAAAAGGATTAATTGCTCCTATAAAAATCAAACCAGGACATACTTAGCATTTTTTTACCAACTAGCAAAAGTATAAGTAATTGTCCCAAGAACACAATAACCAAGTATCCAATGAACTGGGACAAATATACTCCATGATATAAGAATATGCTTTATAATTCACCAAATTTCATCTTCTTGTCCAACAAAACGAAACTCATAACCTGCAAATACATTCAGAAGTAAATGTTCAATCAACTAATCCATAAAATAGATGGAATTTAACTTAAATTAAAAACTATAATTACCTTTATAATGGATAGTTAAGATCAATATTAGAAAGAAAACAATAACCAACTGACGAATTTGTCCCCTGCATCATGTACTGTTGTTTTCAACATATTTTCATATAATGCAAAGTATAAATTTAAATTATTAGCAAATTTTGAATTCCAAATATATAAGCTATTAACATACCTCTTGACTCTTTTGAGCACTAGATTCACTTGCTTGTGACATTAATATATTTGGAGATATATCGTTTTGGTTCCTTGCATCGTCAAATGTTTTACAAATCTGGAAGACATATTATAGAGAATATGAGAATGAATTCATCATAACAAGTAAAGAGCTGTAACTATAAGGTTACCTTTCGCTTTTTTGAAACATCTGAGATATTCTGACTTTGCTCATTTTTCTGTATTTCATAGTTATAAAAAGTTAAGTTTGACATCAATATAATTCTAGCATAAAGTTAAAATTATATAGAAAATTAAAACCATGAAATTTACCTTTTTTCGTTGTTTTTTCACTATTCGCTCTACTTTTGATTCTTTTCTTTTTGATGGAGGACGACCTTTTGTCCGTGCTTTCAAAGGAGTAAGCAGCTTATCATCTAAATTTTCATTTGGTTCATCACTATCTATTATCTCCTTCGACGTTGCCTTTTTGGAGTCATCCATAAGTTTTTTAATTCCTTCATCTATGTGATTCATCAAAAATTCACACTTCTCAGTTGAATCCATTGCAAGCTCCGCGGCCTTGAAAAAAATGAGAACACAGATTATTATATCGGATCTTATCCTTATTTTTTCCCACATCACCATAACAATTTTTGACATAAGCATGTCTATGTTTTACATCCTTTCTCCACCGCTGTAAAATATAATTAGATGGAATCTCTTTCACATTCTTTTCAATGAGGATCTTTGCAATATGTTTATAAATAATTCCACGAAACTCAAATAGTTGGCATGAGCATTTGACACTAATGGTATCATCATCATAATCCACATTGTAAACCACTTGCTTTCGAAGATTTCCATCTTTACCTCTGAAAATGTCTGATACCTTATAAGAAGACACCGATCCCTCTAATTTGGAAAAAATATGGTTACAATATATCATTCCCCTTAACTCATCTTGAAAGAGTTTAAAAATTTCATTGGTATAAGCATCTCTAAATTGCTTCTCAAAATGACAATCAGTTATTGTTGGAATGTTTGAGTTCAAAGAAGCAAAGTCTGCTTTATGTTCCTTTTCAATCTTACTCTTCAATGCATGATCATATTGCTCAACAAATTGTTTTAAAGAAGTCGTGGGGCCAACATAACCATCAAAAAAAGCATTAATGCTTTCACTACGCTGAGTTGTGGACATTCCAGCCCAAAAAATTCTTTTAACATACACCGGAACCCAACAAGAACGGTCTATAAATAATGATTTTAACCACTCATTATGTTCAAGACTGAAATCATTTATCATTTTTCCCCAAGCCATTTCAAATTCTTCAATTTCCACAGATTCATATACTGCACTTTTCATAATTTTCTTGATTGTCTTATATTCAGCTAATCCTCCTAACTTTTCAGGAATTTTTCTCATGATATGCCAAAGGCAAAGTCGGTGATATGAATTAGGAAATACCTTTTTTATTGCTGCTTTCATAGCCTTGCATTGGTCTGTAATGATTGCTTTTGGAGCTCGATTTGACATGCATTCCAACCACGATTTAAACAACCAAATATAGGTTTCTGTATCTTCACTTGACAACAAGCCACATCCAAATAGAATTGTATGACCATGATGATTAACTCCTACAAAGGGAGCAAATGGCATGTCATATTTATTAGTCAAATATGTTGAATCAAACGATATTACATCACCAAAAGATTCATAAGCAGCTATAGATCGTGCATCAGCCCAAAAAACATTTTTTAACCGTCTGTCCTCATCCATATCGATCACATAAAAGAAGCTTGGGTTCCTCATTTGCATGCGAGAAAAATAGTTACGAAATGCTTTTGCATCTCCGACTCCAAGTCTAATTTCTCTTGCCTTAGAAATGTAATTTCTACAATCTTTCTCCGTACACATCAAATTTTCATATCCTCCGACTTCAAGAGCTAATGAATGAAAGTTCTTATTCAAACTTATGTCGGCCTGGTCATTGACTTCAAGTCTTCGCCTTACATATTCGTCTATGTTCTTATTGCATCTGAATAATCTTGATTTTTGTGGACTAAGTTGATGATTATGATCTAGAAAAACACTTGAAATAGAAAACTTTTGACCACTACCAATAATTATATTAATTTTAGCCTTGCAACTATTTTTAATTGATGGTCTTGGAATAAAAGAATTCTTTGCAGTAGATATTCTTTTACCAGCTCTAACACATGCAAGCGAATAATACTTTAAATTTCCATCCACACCATTTTTCGTCCTTGATTTTGTTATTCCAAACCCTTCTTTTTGAGCATATCTTATATAAAAACTGTAGACTTCTTCTTCAGAGTTAAACATCATTCCAACTTTTGGAACTAGAACTAGTAACTCACCATTTTCAGAATGATCTCCCATATCATGGGTATCTTTAATTTCTTCATGGTCCTTTTCCAACATTAAAGTTGATTTTGTACTTTCCATCCGCATAAGAAGGTCGGATTCTAAATCCTATATCAAAAGAATAAGAAAAAGAAGTTACTAAAAAAATTAAATTAATAAAATCAAATTATTAATTATAGTATGTATATACCTGAAATTTTGATGATGATAAACTATCTTTCTGTATATTTTCATCCATGAATATAGATAGTAAATTATCATCTGCTAATGTATCATTATAGTCCATTTCTTCTTGACAAAATAGATGAAGAGTCTGAAAATAGAGGAGTGGAATCTGGGCACTTCTAATGATAAATACGTGAAATGAAAAAAATTGAAAAAAAAAAAGATAAAGAGTTATATATAAAATAAATTACAGTAAAAAAAAGGCTTAAGGTCTGAAAAACTACCGACCTTTCAAAAAAAATTCAATAACACCCTCACCTTGTAATTTTTTCAATAACACCCTATTTTGTATTTTTGGCTTTCAATAGCACTCTAAATTAAAAAAATTAGATGATTTGATTACTATAAGGATGAAAATTTTCAAAAAAACTAAATTTAAAGGTGAAATCATACTTTTTTTCTACTTGAACACTTTTAAACAAGTCCTTAAAATTAAAAAAAATTCAAATAAGTCCTCGATAAATGAGTTTAATTTGATGATTTATGGTGCTATTGAAAGTTAAAAATACATAATAGGGTAAAATTGAATGTTTTACAAGGTCGGGGTGCTATTGAAAGCCAAAAATACGAAACAGGGTGCTATTGAAGAAATTATAAGGTGAGGGTGCAATTGAAAAAAATTTGAAAGGTGGGTAGTTTTTCAGACCTTAAGCCTAAAAAAAAGATAAGAAGATGGAGAGTTTGTTATTAAATTAAACACATCAGCAACTAGTACAGGTAAGCACAAGTAAAACCTTAACCATGTAACATTAATTATCCCACTTTAATAGGAATAGTGTATTTCGTGTAGAGAAGATTCGTGTGGAATAGCATTTCTCTTTAGGCCCTTATGTTCTCATTAAATGGAAGGCCAAACGATGTCGTTTGCCTTCTAAATGAAAACAACTGAAATGAGTCGTCTTCTCCACAGCACAATTAGGGTTAATACACAGGTGCGGCGGCAGTCGAACAAAGCTCCAGCCTCTCCACATCTTCACCAGAATACCTCTACCTTTGAATCTTAGCCCGGGCTAGAGGCTAGAGCCTAACCGAATCTACAAGCATATTCACCTCTAAGTTTAACGATCTTATTTCCGACCTGTGATTTTTTCCACGGCAGCTCGGGCTCGAGCCTACCCGAGCCTAAACGTGGTTCCGCCCCTGAATATAACGCGTCTTGCCAGCAGATCCTGATTACATAAATGATTCTATTACCACAAAGATTTTAGAAGACATGAATCTCACAAATCTCAGAATTATTTTTCTACTTGGAAAGATATTTTTATTTGGAAGACTTATTAATCCTATTTAGAAAGACATTCCTAAATAGAAATCTTGCTAAATAAGTATTATTTTCCTATTTGAATTTATACAACTGAATATGAATCCCTTTTTTGTTCCCACTATTTTAGGCATTCTTCCGTACTTACTATAAAAGAACTTGAAATATGCTTATACAAGTAGAATTACATTACGTAAACAATACTTCCTTAAACTCAATACTAGCTTAAGTAACGAAACGCTCATCAGACAACCACCTTCCGATAAGCCATCTACTCTATTTTGCAACCAATTATCGTTACAGACTCTATCAATACCCAATGATGATAGTTAAAGAGAAATCATCTAATTAAAATAAATGATTTTCTAAAAATATATTTATTTGGACGTAAACTAAATGTTTTCAAAATTTTACAATGACTTTAAAAGTTGATTTTTGCCTTTTTAGAAAGTGTAGGAGTCAAATTGCAATTTTATATAAATAAACACTTGGAGTTAATTGGCAATTTTATGAATTAAATTTAAATTCTTAAAATTTCAGGGGGTTAATTTTAATTTACACCAACAATTATAAAATATTCTATCAAGTATGCTTCATTTCATTGTTTAATTAGTTAATTCAATTAATTGATTATCTTAATTGCTTAAAATTTAAAAGGGATAAAGATACAGGATTTAACAAATCATATATTTTGATTTTAAATTTAAAATAAAAAAGAACATTTTTTAGAAAGATTGTCTGTATTAAAAACAATTCAATATTTTTGATTGTATAATATTTTGGAAAAAGGAAAAAATATAGAGATTTTACAACAAGAAAACACATACAAACCTATAAAATAAATTCTCTACAAAAACAATTATATATTATTTTATTTCATTGTGCAAAAGCCGGTAGTAAAAATAATCGCATGCATTCACACGAGTAATTGTTGGGTCCAACAGTAGCTCAGAGGGGGGGGGGGGTTGAATTGAGACTTTAAAACTTTTCTGCTAAATTATCAAAAGCTATGGAGTTAGTTTAAGCAGACAGAGTTTTAGTCATGTCAAGCTAATGAAATATAAAATATTTTATGAGAGATCAATTTAAGAGCTATATAATTAGCTTAAGTTGATAAGTTCAGGCAAAGATAAGCTAATCAAATATTGAAAATTTAATAGCTGTATAAGATCAACTGATATAAGCTATCGAGTTAGCTTAAACTGATACAGTTAAAGTCAAGACAAACTAATCAAATATTGAAACTTTGATAGCTATATAAGATCAACGGATAAACTATTGAGTTAACTTAAGCTGATACAGTTCAAGTCAAGACAAGATAATCAAATATTGAAGATTTAATAGTTGTATAGGATCAACTGATAAGCTATTGAGTTAGCTTAAACTGATACAGTTCAAGTCAAGCCAAACTAATCAAATATGATGGAGAGTTGTCGATACAAAAGTATAAATGTTTTTCAAATGAAAACTTAGTAAATTGAAATTGGAAAATACTTTGAAAGGCTCTTTTGAAAAACTCTTTTGAAATTAGTTTATGGTGAAGCTAATATAAGACAGAAATAAAAGGATAAAGCTGAGACACCAGATTTTATAATGATTCGGCAACCCTACATCCACTCCTTAGGGATCCCCATCCCTAAATATTCCACTCTTCAATCTCTATTACGGGCCAGATATAAAGCCTTAAGAATACAACCCTAGTTTTACCCAGAAGTTAGTATGTAACTTACAAGTTGATTTGTTTAGCTTCAGCAAATTCTATTTTTCTTTGAAAATGTAAACCTAGTTCTATCAAGAAACTATTCTAATCCTCACAAGTGTTTACAGATATTTGGTGTAAAAACTCTCACTCGAAACTAACCCTAGTTTCTTTGAGATGGATAACCAACTTATGAAGCACAATGGTGGTGGTGATGATTTTCTCTCTTGATGCTCCCACACTTGATAAATGGTTGATGGAGAGGTATATATAAACTCTAAAAATCTTATAGAATTAGGGGTGAGTATGTGCCTTGATTCTTATCAATAAAAACAAGGTGTGTAAAATGTCAAATGGGGGAATCTGTAATTGCTGAGCTGGCCTGCTTAACTTGAGGACATTATAGTTGGTAGCAGCCCTACAATAGTACATTGTTGCTATTGTTTGTTTATGTGCCAACCTGGCAGAAGTAGAAGTGCAAGCTGGGTATTCAAGCTGAGCTGGAAATATTAGCTTAATGATCAAAAAGCCCGCCATCCATTTTTTCTTGAATAAATGAGGAATCTTCAAGATGCTTTTGGAATATGGGTCTTGTAATATTTGGACAAATAAAATTAGTGGGCTTTAGTTATCATCAAAACTAAGGATTATGAATAAAGAGCTTTAGCCAACAGTAACAATTAGTGCCACTAATTACAACGTAATCAAAAGCATTCTTTTAATTAAGTCTATTTCATTAATTTTCTTTACATTAATTTATTTTTGAATTCTTATTTAAAAATTATTATCTTTGTCGTGACACCTGCAAATGATTTAGAAGCATATAATGAGGTAATTTCCATCAGTTTGCTGTTATTGTTGATTAATATATAATTATATCTTTGAGCATCTTTGAACTGTTGTTATCACACTATATCTCTGCTAAACCAGAACGGCCAACCAAAGCCGTCAAGAAAGACGACGACACCCTTCAGTCTTTAGCCGTTGTTAACGACGCCTAGATTTGATGCACCATTGCCAACGACGGTGAAGAGTATATAGTCGTCGTCAATCGACGACAATTGGCATGTATGTGATCTAAATTTTAGTTGTCCATGCCATTTTCATCTATCCTCGCCGCTGCAGCTTTGTCTTTGCCATTTTTGTCGGACCAACACTAATTTCTCCTGTGTGTGTGTATTTATGTTGATTTATAAATTATAGATATTGACTAATCTTTAAATTCATTTTCAAAACTCAAAAAACAAAAATAAAAAATTTGTATTCATTAAAAACAATATAAAGATAAAAGCTCATGTTTTTATTATTCATTTTAAAGATATAGTTAACAAAATTAATTTTTACATTGTATGTAGATACTTAAATTCCATTAAATCCAAAATTATATTTTAAAACATTAAAGTATGATTGTATAATTAAAGTCTTTTCTGCTCTCTAATTGCTCCTAAACCAGCTATAGGTTGGCAGTGGAATGAAGCGGTTCCAGTAAAAATGGAAGGGTGAATTAATCCGGTTTTACGTAGTTTAAGTGGGTGATATCCCCACTCTTTTTGGATGTTTTTGATACGAAAACATAAGTTGCGGATTTATTTGACCAAAAAGCATTCAAATTGACTATTTTGATATTTCATTCCAAGGTGAGGGGGTGAATTGATCCTTTGTTCTTTTATTTTTAACAAATTAATTAATTTTAAAATTATGAAAACTTATTAATTTATTACTAAAATAAATATATTTAATAAAATAATATTTTATACAATCACAATTATTTTATTTTGTTAATCAGGGATAGAAAAGAAATACAAATAATTATTTTTATGTTTATTTTGAATGATAGTTTTTAATTATAGAATCGCTAGCAGTATTCCTTGTCTAATCTTGATTTTCTTTTAGGGAGCTGTTGTATATCTTACATGCATACAGAATTGTTCAATTCATTATGAGTTAACTTGTTTTTTTACTATAATTTATCTATTTTTCTCAAGTATAATAAGGTGTACTTTCTCTTATAATAATATTAGTAAAATTTAAATGAAAATAACACACGGTATTGTTTTAATGGATATTCGATGTCATTTTTCCTCAGATTTTATATACTATATCACAATCTGAGCTTATATATGGTCTAAAAATTCTTTAAATGATTTGTAGTAATAACATAAAAATAATTATTTTAGATGATGTCAGAGATAATTGTATTTTATTTTATTAAGTATAATAATTAAAATTTATTATTTTAACCCTTAACCCTTATACTTTTTTAATTTTATTTATTTGATCATTTCTCAAACTTTTATCTTTATCTTTTCTATGTATTTAATTTATTTTAATTTTTTAAATCTTTTTTTGGACGAAAATAAAGCATACATTGCACTTGCCGTGAATCACACGTGAGACCAAATTAAAAAAATCCAATAAAGAAAAATATATAAATATGGAGGGCATATGGAATAAAAAAATATACGAAGAAGCGATCAAATTAATACAAAATTTATCATTTTTAACGTAAAAATTACTAATCACTTAAGCTTACGCTCACAATTTCAGTTTATAAAATAACCTATTAAACAAAAAAAAACAAATTACAAAAACGACAAACTTTTAAAAGGGACCATAAAAATATAAAAAGTTAAAAGTAAAAGAATGTTTTGATAGGTTAAGCGTTTGGAAAATGAAAAGAAGCCACTAAAAACTACGATCCACATAAATTTATGTAAACTTGAACAATATCACTAAAATTTCATTAAAAATAGGTGCTTAAATATAGCCTTGTCTCTCCCACGCCACACATTTGGTAACACAATTAACAAATTTTTAGAATTTTCTATTCTTATTGCCCTTCCTCTCCCGTATATAAACACAATTTGGTTCTTCCATTTCTCAACCCAGAGCCTTCGGGGCATAATATCATCTAATAAAACGAGGCAACCGCCCCAAGAGCTCTGCAATTACAAAAGTATTTACCTTCCAAATTTATAATTTTATAGCTCAAATATTCAAGATCAAGATGACTTACGGTTATGATAATGGCTCCGCCGCAGATGGTGCGGCTAGGAAGAAGAAGTTCGCGATCATCGGTGTTTCATCAATCATCCTCGTGGCCATGGTGGTTGCGGTGGCCGTCGGTGTCAACGACGGCAAAGAGAAAACCGTCGGTGCTGCTGGTGGTTCCGCTGCTGGTGATATTTCCACGTCGACAAAATCCATTGACTCTATTTGCCAACCAACCGATTACAAACAAACCTGCAAGGACAGTCTGACAAAGGCCGCCGGTAACACCAGCGACCCACATAAGCTGGTTCAGGCCGGTTTTGAGGTGGCCATTGATTCCCTTAAAGTCGCCATCGCTAATTCTTCTACGTTGAAGGAGGTGGCCAAGGATCCCATGGCTAAACAAGCTCTTGACAGTTGTAAGGAGTTGATGGACACCGCTATCAGCGATCTCAAGACTTCATTCCAACAGGTTGGAGACTTTGAGATCAGCAAAATGGATGAGTACGTTGCCAACCTCAAAATCTGGCTCAGCGCCACCATCACCTATCAGCAAACTTGTTTAGACGGATTCGAGAACACCACCGGACCGGCGGGACAGAAAATGAAGGACATTCTGAAAACATCTAGTCAGCTTACAAGCAATGGACTCGCCATGGTTAGTGGGCTGTCCTCAATTCTTCAGGATTTGGATCTGTCAGGATTGACCGGTCGCAAGCTTTTAGAGCAGGGCGATGATCTTTTCCCAGTATGGCTTTCTCCGGCTAAGAAGAGACTCCTTGCTCAGACTCCGGCAACATTGAAGCCTAACATCATTGTTGCTAAAGACGGAAGTGGACAGTTCAAAACTATTAATGAGGCAATCAAGAAGACTGCCAAGAGCTCGCCAACAACGTTTGTTATCTACGTTAAGGCAGGAGTGTACAAGGAGAGTGTCACCATCTCAAGGGCCATGACCAATATCTTGTTGATCGGTGACGGTCCTACAAAGACCAAGATCACCGGAGACCTCAGCTTTGCCGGTGGAATCACCACTATTAAAACAGCAACAGTCTGTAAGTTCATAAAAAAGTGAAATTAACGTTGGAAATTAAAATTTTTCTTTCTATATATAGCTAACAAATTGAATTTTTCTTTCTACAGCAATCAGTGGAAGCAATTTCATGGCAAAGGACATCGGATTCGAGAACACAGCCGGACCCGAAGGACATCAAGCCGTGGCACTGAGAGTACAATCTGACATGTCTGTCTTCTACAACTGTCAAATCGATGGGTTCCAAGATACACTCTACGCCCACACTTACCGTCAATTCTACCGTGACTGCTCCATCAGCGGCACCATAGACATCATCATCGGTGACGCCGCCGCAGTTTTCCAGAACTGCAAGATTGTAGTAAGGAAGCCACTAGAAGACCAAAGATGTTTCGTCGCAGCTCAGGGAAGGAACGACACCCGTCAACCAACAGGATTCGTCCTTCAAAACTGCACCATCTCCGGCGCCAAAGATTACTTGCCCGTCAAGGTTGACAACCCAGCTTTCTTGGGCCGTCCATGGAAGGAATTCTCAAGGACCATCGTCATGCAGTCACAAATCGACGATATAATCGACCCCACCGGATGGGCACCGTGGATGGGCACCTATGGAATCAACACCTGCTCATTTTCTGAGTTTGGAAACAGAGGACCTGGTGCTAAGTTGAACGGAAGAGTGACGTGGAAGGGCATTGTGAAGATCAATGCACAAGATGCCGAGAATTTCACCCCCGGCAAGTTCCTACAGGGAGATAAGTGGATTCCGGCCAAGGGAGTTCCTTACTCCGGTGGGATGTTGAAAGTGTAAGAGAAGAAAAAGGAAGAACACAACACAAAGATTGACTTGTAATATCTTTTGCGGTAACTAGTTGCTGATTATATATGCATGCATGCAACTTATAGAATAATTAAAGGAAAAAAAAATCTTATTTTATGTCTTAATTTTTACTAATTTATATAGTCATGTTTTATAGAAGAGTTTTGGTTTCGCCAAATTTATATTTCTTGTTTACGAGAAATATTTAAATGAATAAAGTTGTCTTTCCAAATTGTTAATCATTCATTTATTTATAGTGTAAAATTATTTCCAATATAAAAGAGAAATACTTTACTTATAAAACTTAAATTTTAATTTTGATCCAATAAATTCTTTAATCTACTTAAATAATATTTTTCAAATTGTATTATAAAAAAACTAACAATTTATTTTAATAATTTAAATAACATTAATAAAATAGAATATCAAATTTAATTTTACTCTAAATTTATAAAATAAAAAATTTATTGAAATTTTAATATATTATTAAACTCTTTAAATTAAGAAATTTAACTATTTTAGAAACCAGAGGAACTCTAAAGTTTCCATATGTAGTCAACAACAAATAAAAATCACAGATAAATTATTTAAATTTAATTGAATGCCAATTTTATTTATGAAATGATACTTACTTATAACTATTCTCACATGCGCCACATTATAAATAAATGGCTAACACTCATATTGTAAACTTTGCTCATGTAATGAGTTTCTGTACATGAATTGATTTTCAAAATATTCAAACTATTGAAGTAAAATAAAATAAAATAAAATTTGACTTCCATATATCATATATGTATTAACTGGTCAAAAAAATTCTTTTAAATAAAAAAAAAATTAAATAATCAAAATTAAAAAATTAAAATCTAACCATCAAATTGCAAAACACAATACTTTCCATCCTCATAATGAATTGTCCGATTTTTCCCTCTTTTACAAATTTTCCTTGTTTGCTTCTTTAAATGACACTTCACTTGTTCTTTAAACCTCTCACTGATTTATTAACAAAATTAACAAATTAATTTGTTGCTGGGCCATTAAATTGTGTAAATCAAGAATTGGGCCTGCTCTTGATCCAGTCCAATACACTCGATACAACACAGCCCAAAACAAGTGGACTCCTCTTGTGCTACAACAAAGGGGAGCGGGAAAAATCATGATTTTTTTTGAACTTTTCATCCGTCTCTTTCTTCCAAAATTTCTCTCCAATTTTCCAGTTAACCAAACAAACTTTATCTCATTCCCATTTTGCCCCTCAAATTCCAGACTTCCAAATTTCGGAATGAAACCCTTCAACAACACAAATTCACAATTAAACCCCCAAATATGACTATTCAAGCAGTAGAAGAAGAACAGCCTCAAAATAAAGTTCACAGAGTTCAAGCAGAGCGTGACCTAGAAGCTAATTGGGAAGTTGATCTTGCTAAAAAGCTTGAGGATTACCTTTTAAAGATTTGCTCCGGTGAAATTACCTCCGAAAATGATAACGTCTCCGTCAATTTTGCTGAAGGTTAGGGTTTTAAAAAGTTCAATTTTTTGATTTTAAATTTTAAAAAATTTAGTTGTTTTTTGACTGGGGAAATTTGCAGCTGCTTTGCTATTACAAGGTTCGGTTCAAGTTTACAGCAGGAAGGTCGAGTATTTATACAACTTGGTTTTACATGCTTTGGACTTCCTTTCTCAAAAGAGGTTTGTTTTACGGACACTTCATTCAATCAACATGTCGTTTCGGAAACATACTTGAAATAACACTGTTTCGCTGTGTCCGTGTCCAAGTGTCCGGTTTCCCTGTGTCCGTATCCGTGTCCAAGTGTCCGGTTTCCCTGTGTCCATGTCTGTACTACCTAGTTTCACTGTTATGTAACATCTTCATTTAAAGTATTTATCTTTTAAAAAAATTGTTGGTATTTAATTTTTTTTCAAACTTTACTTTGTTGGGTCATCTTGTAAAGGAAATGACGAGAATGAAATTTTGCTGTTAAAATATGATATTAGTGTTATGATCAAGAATATATTTCAAGGGATAGATGGCCCTCCAGATTATTCGTTCATGGCTGATGAATCTGATTTTTTTCAGTGTGTTTATCAAAGAATTAACACGAGAAGAAAATGAAATGAGTTAACTTGGCACTTGATTACTATTAAATGATTGAATTTTCACTAGATTTTACTTTTTACACATATGGGGCATGCCATTTTGGAAGGTGCTTTTGTTCATTTTATTAGCTTTGAACAGACAAGAAGAGCAATCGGAGAGTCCATCAGTCCGGCCTGAGCAAAATGGTAGCCGTGCAGCTTACTGTGAAGAAAATGATCAGTTTTGGGTCTCTGATGATGTCCCAGGTGTATATAACTACCAAATTCTGTTTCCGTGAAGTTATGGTGCTAATATCAACTCACACTTTATTAATGTATGGCAGAGGAAGCAAGGAACAGCTTAGATGTTTCGACTAGCAAAAATGATTCCTTCTATCGCTTTGTGAAACCTCCGGCAAATCTTGTTGTTCTAGAAGGTGATTGCTTAGATACTACTGGTGATGCCGGGGAACTAGAATCATACCTGGTACAACAAATACATCTAATTCTTTACTTATTGATGTGGTTGTTATTTATCTAATCTAAGGTGCTTGTCCTTTTGTTCTCTATTGCAGTTAGCCACCAATGATCTCTACAGGGATTTTATTCTTTTAGACCCATGTGATGCTGTAACAGTGAATGGTTTTCTGGAAAAGGATGAAAATGGAAAAGGAAAAGCTAGTAATTACCGGGGAAGCTCAGCCCGCAAAAGCTTTCTATCCCCCTCAAGACGTTCTGGAGGAACTGCACGGAAGTCAACTGGAAAGAACCAGGATGCAAATCTCAACCAACCAGCTATTGATGATTGTAATTTCGGAGATAATAACTGTGAAGTGATGAATGATTCTCCCGCCTGTGCTGGATTTGACATGGGTGATGATCATTCTGAACCCTTGGACTCAGGATGTTCAGATGATAATGAAGATGATCCATGGAAGCCTCTGAATCCCCATGAGCCTGGGAACTTAAAAGTGAAACCTTTCAAAAAAGGTATATAAAGAATTTGTTTCTGTTTTATCTTTTGTTCACTCTTGTAATCTATTTTTTGTACCTAATTTTATGGTCTTGGATTTTTTTGTTAACAAGCAGTAAAATCCTACAAAACACAAAAGGTAAATTCGATGAAACAGACCTCTATAAATACTATGTTTCCACTTGCAAGGATTCACGGTCCTATCAGTCCTGAGCTCACAGAAATATGGGAAGCACGATGTAACAAATCTGAAAGAAAAGGAAACTTGGACTCCTTTCCTTTATATGAAAAGGTATTGATTTCTTGGAGCTTGTGCGTACCCTATTCGTCTTCTATTGCACTTAAATTAAGAGATTAAAAATATGGAATTGTCCTTTCATGGTTGTTGCATAATTTCTGATTTTCTCTTGTCCAATGCAGCTAAGGCAATCCCTTTGCAATGGAGGCTGTAACAACACTTTTGGTGATGTTGAGGATGACAATGAAGGTAATGGATATGACAGCGGGGGACTAGATTTTTGTCAGCCTGATGATGAAATGCCAGAAACAATGTTTATGGATGAAGAGTTACCTCCACACCATGGAAAGGTTGGTAGGCTCCACCTTTATCATGGTTTTTATCGAAGCATTCAGGGACTTCTGTGCCTAATACTTTGTTTTATGCAGCATGACCATAGCTCAACTCTTGACCCCAATGAAGCTTTTGAACATGAAGATCCAAGTTCCCAAGCAAGCCTAGAAGATCTTTGTCGATCTCACCTAGTAAGGAAAATAGCATTTGATTTTTTTTCTAGGGTTGCTAACCAATCACGTAGAGTTGATCAGTTCTGAAAATCAATGTCATGGACTTTACAAATTGCATCTTATGTTGCTTGTGTTGATTTGGTTATTATCACCATTTGTCTAAATTATACTTGTGTTTTGCAGGATGCTCTTCTTGCTAACATTGCTGAAACAGAGAACCAGACTGAATTGGCTACTCGGGTTTCATCATGGAAACAGAAAATTGAGCAAAATTTGGAAGAGCAAGTAAATTTCTATTGTTCCCTTGCTTAATTATGAATATTGTTATTGATTGTTTCTAGCTGTATGCCTGTTCTATTTTCCCTAAACTAATCTATGTTGCTCAGCTTTTTATCTACTTATTTTTCTTCTGATAGGATTCACGGCCTTCATTTGATATTCATGCCTATGGTGATAGAATTCTTGAAAAATTATCACTGGATGCAGAGAATGATAATGTAATGTCCTTTGCTGATGTTGTGAAGGGTCAAGAGAAGCATGATATTGCTCGAACATTCTCTGCACTTCTTCAGCTGGTAATTCCTTGTATTTACACCTTCTAACTGAGATTGGGTAGGTTAAATTAGAAAGATGTTTAAAAAAAAAACATTGCATTTAGAAATTTATTTGAAGGATCTACGTTTAGTGCTCAAGCTTGCTGTCTCTTGGAAGCAAATTTTAATTTTTTGGTAATTCCACTAGGCAACTATGAAGCACGGAAACTTTAAGAAAGTTGCGTTTTCCTTTTCGGAAACCAGAAACTCTCAGAAACTCGTGAAATTTTGCAGGCGTTTCAGTAAATAACATAACTAGATACCATTCACGTTAAAAAGAAAATCTTAAAAATGTACCCACAAATAAAAAAAAAATCTAATTAATTATGCACAAATTTTATTATTCGCATTTCCCACCATAAAGTTAACTTCTTATTTTTTATTAGATTATACTATTATCTCATAATATTTATAAAACTTTTAAATATTAATTTTAATTATAATTATAAAATTTGTAGATAATGTATTATTTTTATGAACTTAAATTTTGATTATGTTTAGATGATTTATTTCATCAACTGCTATATTTTTATTATTTACACGTTTCTTTCCACATTTTGTGTCCTCTGTTATTGAATAATGTAATTTCCCAATGCCTGTTTCATGTTGTTTCCCATTTCCATTTTCTGTTCTGTGCTTATTAGCTAGGCAATGGCCTTAATGGCTGTCTGAGACTTGGTTGAATTCATTTTACATAATAAGCATTTCAGTGTTGGTAATAAAGTGTGGCAATAGATGAAGTTATTTGAATTTTAGTAGATATCATATGTATTTTCCTTTTAAATGGTTGCCGATGGATTATCCACTTTCCAGGTGAATAATGGGGATGTTAATTTGGAGAGGAGCGGAGTAGGTGGCGAATCTGTCTGTTATACAGCAGTGAATCCTTTTCGTATTAAGCTTCTTAAGCGTAACAAGAGATGGAACGGCGTACAAATTCAATTGTCGAGAAAGAGAGTAAAATCGCCATTGAGGAGAGGATGTAATAAAGGCGCCGGAGATAATAAGCTTGGCAAAGATGCATCTCCATCTGTTAATTCACCGCAATCGAGCTGTAAATTTCCTGTAAAGATTAGTAACGTTGGCGGAACAAGATGCACTCCTGAAGGCAAGAAGAGGCGGAGTGCTCGATTTGGTGAACCAGTAGACATTCATTCATCAAGGTAACACAAACTCTCATTTTCCTGCTCCGGCAGTTCAACTTTTGTGCTGAACCGCTCGGAGGGAATTTATTATGTGATTACATTTTTTTCTTTTATTTTTTTCTATTTCTAGATATTAACAATATTAGATACTTTTGTAGTATTTATGTTTAGATGAGAAGGCCTTGTAGTAGCATGAAGTAATTTCAAGTGTAGCTAGAATGATCTGATTGTCACTAAATTGTAATATTAGTCCACTTGCTGCCAATTTTTGCAGTGGTTCCTAATTAGAGACGATTACAAATTGAGTGAATTGTATTGACTAGGCGAAGAAAATTGCAGCATTTTTTAGATTTCAGAATATTTTATGTCCTTGCTTTTGTAAAAACAAATTATGCAAACTTTTGAGTATCTATAAACTATGTTGAAGTATTATAATATAATACCTCACAACAGTTGTGCAAACAATGAATCATATTATACACAGTTGTCATAGTGTATTCCATGTAAGTTCCATTTACAATAATTGAATAATATATATAATATATTAACAATAATTTTTAAATAATAAATTAACAACTTTAATATAAAAATATTATTAGCTCTTAATTAACTTTGAAAAAGTCATCCATCGATATTATTGAAAATAGCAAAAACGGGTACAATTGAGGTGGAGAGACATAAACTTCTTCTTTATTAGAAGCTTTGATTTCATATTCTAAGCTTTAAGAAAATTAGAAAGTTTTATTGTTCTACGAGGTTTTTTCCGGTTCAGTTCAGAATAGTCGAACAATAATCTCAAATATCTTGTTGTCCGGATTGAGGGCTTGTCCAAGGGGTTGCCATGCCACCCCCTGCCCCCCCCTCACACTCCAACTTTTCCTTTTCTCCAAACATACCCCTAATCTTTCTTTTTACAAGAAAAATTAGTTATTAGATTTGGATTTGTATGTAATTACCACCCCCACCCAACTTATTTTCTTCTTTAAAATACTGCTCTAATTTTTATTTCGTGAAATTGCATTAGGTGGGGTCATATCTCATAAAGGCGTGTATCTTCCAAAACACAAAATTAAACAACTGTTTTTACTTTACTTAACCCTCTAAAATGTTTGTTTTTTTAATGTTTATGCCAAAAAAAGGACCGAATTATGAATATGTAAAGCAATTACTAGACCGTGTGGGCAACAAAGCATGGTCCGGTATATATCGCCTCAGGAGTGTGACCATACTAATTTATAGACGACCAATTTATACAAGTCCAATATATTTACGGGGTCAAGAGGCGAGCTCTGCCATCTCTCTAAGTTAGAGAGAGAAACTTTCCTAGAGAGCTAAAGTTCGGTTTTTCTTCGATCTTGAGCGTAGGAGACGGTGATCTTCGGCTTTTAGCCGGAAATCATCGTCTCTTAGCTCGTTTTTTGCTATGTTTGCGTTAATTTTCGAATAAATTGCTCCGTTTCTTGGAGAATTGTGTGTTTTTCTGGGTGTTTTTGTTCGGTTTCAGTTTTATTTGTCCATGTTGGTACAAAAATTGAATTTGAAAAGATAAGAAAAAGAAAAGTGCTAAGTGAGAGTAAAGAGAGTATTGTGGAAATCCCACATTGCTTAGGAGAGCTCATTTAATTGAGCTTATAAGGGTGATCTCTCACACTTGGGTTTGGGCCCCAAGGGGTACCCAGTTTTGTGAACCGGCTAGGAGTTACATCCTACCCGATTTACCACACACGCGCGCCGTCCGGTCGGTCGGCCGGCTGGTCTGGTCAGGTTCGGTTTTAGCACTTAATAAATTTTTTATTTCTGAAATCTTTTTGTAACGGTTTTATTTTTGAATAAAACACAATCCCTGATTTGTCTCCCACGTTTTGACTGACTGTTTTAATAAAGGAAAACGTTTTGATTTAATTTTACCGTTTCAGTTTTATTATTGCTATAAAACTGCTGTCTTCCCCATCAGATAAAACAAGTTTAACAGAACAGCTATTTTCTTACAAAAACAAAACTGAGTTCTTGAGCAATAAACAGAAAGGTGTAATTGACCGCTGAATACAGTGCAGTATTCATCGGAGTTCGGCTGTTTTATCCTGGGGGCGACGTAGTACGTACGACTGCTTGCACAATCAGAGGCAGAGCCGCGAAACGTCTTAAAGAGAGCGACCTAGTCCGCGACTCAGCCAGAAACATTGTTTGGTAATTTCGTTCCATTTCATAAACTGTTCCAACAGTCCAGATCCTTGGTTCGTTCAAGACTTTTCAGCGTTTGTTCAAACTTCAGCTTCACGTTCTTGAAGATTCAAGGTTTTTTTTTCATCGTTCGAAGTATCTTAGCAGCGGAACAAGTGGTTAATAGAAGTTATGGGGTACGATTGGTGCCAGGGAATTCTTTACACTTGAATTCATCCTGTTTTTAGTCACCTGTTAAATTTGTATCTTTAAATTTCTATTGTTGTTTCGTTTCTTTTTGTAGGTCGATTATAGGGTTTTCAGATGTTTTTTATATTTTTTTAATTTGATCTACGATGTACTTCGACGGTAGGGTGTAATCTGTAATTTTTATCAATATTACTATCTTTTGACAAAAAAAAAATATATTTACGGACTATATGATAAGTCCAATATAAATAAAACATTTTCTAAAGAATTTGTAGTAAATCACAATAATTCCTGCAAGTTGCAATCACATCACTTCATTTGACTTAATTTTCTTTCATATTTGGTAACCAATTGCTTGTGACTAATTAGTACACATTCAAAGTTCACATTTGATGGAACAATTCAGATAAATAAAAATAAAAATAAATTTCATACGGTCAAATATAGCGTCAATTAAGTTAACCTTAATATATATATATATATTTTTTTTTATCCGTAGATAAAAAGATACAAAAATAGCCATTAAAAAATGGCTAACCAAAGAGAACATACAAAAATAAGCTAAGAATAAGCTAAGGAAGCAATAAAAGAAAATTTAGCTCTCTGCGCCCACTTATGTGCTTCCTTATTAGCTGAGCGAGGGATATACTGAAATTCCGTTGATACAAAGGAATCTGAAAGACGCCAAATATCGTCACAAATGTCTTGCCAGAAAATATTATCACATTTTCTAGCATTAATAGTATTAGACACTTGGAGAGCGTCACCTTCAAACCGAACGTAATTCCAAAATTGACTTCTGGCCCAATTCAAAGCTTCTCTTAAGGCTAACAGTTCTAAAATTCCCGGATCCCATATATGACGAAACACAGCAGAAAATCTGGAGATTACAGAACCCCGAGAGTTTTTAGCAATAACTCCTATAGCGCCAAATTTTTGCGTGGTTGCAACAGCCGCATCATAAGAAATTGTAATACAATTATTGGATGCAATTGAAGCAGAAGGACGATGATGATTGCGCAAAGCAGAGGAAACTGACGGAAGTACATACTGAGAATCTTGAAATTCCTTAGAAGCTTCAGAACTTAGAAGAATAACCTCTGAGACTGACCAAGTCTGAGAACGAAACAGCATATTATTTCTAGCTTTCCAAATAAACCAGAGGTGAAAACTGAATAGTTGAACTGAAGCCATTCCTCCTAGATGATACAAATCCTGAACTATACGAACCCAGTAATCAGCAAAAGAATGGCTTGCCTCCCAAAAAGGACGAAAACTGAAAGAGGAGGCAAACCAGATTGCTTGAGCTCTAGGGCAATGAAAAAGAATATGAGAAATAGATTCATCTTGATTACAAACAATACAGCGCAAGTTTTTGTAACCTTAATATATAGACATAGCTATGGATAGATCATAGAAATAACCCATTTTCAAATTCTTAAACTATATATGTTTTATTCATCTGTTCCTTAAACTATTTTTTATCCTTACCTGATCTTTCAACTTAGCAAAAAATCATTTTCGAGTCTTTAATTGACAAAAACGACGCTGTTTAGGGTAATAAAATTGTATTTTCAAAAATAACAAAGCAGCGTCGTTTTTAAGGATCAGATAAGGAAAAAATAGTTTAAGACCGAATGAACAAAACAAATATAGTTTAGAGACCTGAAAATGGATTACTACTAAATCATAAATGATTACTGATGAGTACAAGTTCAAGTTCACATGTAACCGAATTATGAACAACTCTGCTCTATTGTTTATCCAAGTCACATTTTGTGACATTGTTAAAATAAATACATTAAGTCAAGTAATCTACTGTACTGTTAAATAATTACCTTATGAAATAATTAAGCTTATAAAGGAAATTTTATTAGAACTAACTGTTTTCTGTGAATTTTTTAGAAAACGGTTGGTGACTTTCGTGTGTGTGAGCGTATCCTCAAACTAGAAATTTTGAGATAAAAAATTAAGCGATTGTAACGGTTTTCAAAGGACCTAAAAAATTTTAAGAGTTTTTAAACAAATTTACTGATAGTTTTTAAAAATTAAAGAGAGCTTTTGTAAAAAAAAAAATTGAAGTTGGCAGTTGACACTGTAATTGGAATTACGATTTGAAATAATGTTGAAAACATAAATAGAACTAAGAAAATGTAAATTACAGTACAATCTCTGAAAGTTTTCGAATTTTTATTTAATTTTGTTGGATTTGTAATTGTCGTCTTTTTTCTCTTTTAAAGTGTTTCTTCATAAAATAATCACTTTTTTCGACTGTCCACGTTCTCCAACTTTCAGATTCTCCGCTGTGATAAAATTTGCCGCATTAATAAACTTTACTGCACATGTTAAAATTGAAAATTCTGAGTTGTAGACTTGTTTATTTGAACTTCAGCATTTCCTTAATTTCTTTAGGCTTTGAAATTCTTGCTCTTTCGAACTTTAAAACTTACAGATTTTTTTAATTTGGGTCTAGACACACCATTAACAATTAGATTAATTAATTAATGGATTTGGATGGTTGGAAGTAATGGTTGGTTTTAAGAATAATGCATGCATAATTGCATATATACAATTTAATTTAAACTATGCTACCTTCCAAATAATGCAAATTACGTAACACACGTTTTTGACTAACAGTTTGCATGTGAAACTATATTATTATTCCTATTTTATTCAATAATTTTTACTTAACATGAGTCCAGATGATGTAAACACACCCCTTAGTTTAGGACGACTTATTTCCTTATCTACACATTTAGACTGCTTTAGCTCCACTCTTGTCTCATTAAAAAAAAAATATGATGTCCCAACTAGTTGCGGATCTAGAATTTATTTTATAAAATAAATAAAATTGTGTTTAAACTTTATAACGTGAGAAAAATTAATAAAATATAAATTATAAAATTGATAAATTGGTAAATTATAAATATTAAGTTGCTAAAAATATAGTTTAATTCTATATCGATATTTTAAAAAAAAATATAATGTGCAACTATCTATCGTACGCTCTTTCTTAATCTGCTCTTAATTCCAATTGTTTTTTATATGTGACTAGAAAGTAAGGGTTTGTGCAAAGAAATAAACACACAACTTTAACAATAATTATGCATCGTCAATACTATTTGAGTTATCATTTGTTTGTTGATGCTTTAATTGTCAAAAATATAAAATGCTAACAATTATTGTACATTGTATTTCGATTAAAATAATAAAAAAAAGAACGCAATGAATAATTCTAGTGATAATATCATGTTCGAAATATGAATTTTTTTATTCTATACATTATCTTCATCCATCATAATAATAAAAAATAAATAAAAAATTCATAGTTCCATACCATAATTTTAATATCATTATTATCAATATTTTTAGGTGAAATTACAGCTGAGTTATTATTCGATCAAATTATTTTAAAATCCCTCAATTACAATTAACAGTTTAATATTTTTTATTTAAAAATTCTATTTAATGGTCCTTCATTTTTAATTATGTTAACTATTAGACCTCTCCGTTAATTTGGGCAATTACTTTCAAATGATTTAGTATTTTACTTTAAAATTTGTTAAAGATTTAGTCTCTCACTTTTAATTTTGTTAATAATTTGTACATCACTTTCAAACGATTTGATACCTCACTTTTAATTCCGTTAATAATTTGATATCCCAAATTAACAGAAGGGTTGAATTGAAAGTGAGTAATCATTAAGTAAGATTTTTCAAACAAAGGGTATCAGAATATTAATTATCATATATATGAAGAGTCTCATAATATTTTTTTCTTATTTACTAATTACATATAAAATATCATTACTAATGAATTATATCTCAAATAATATAAGCATATGACGGCATTTTGTTAGGTCGTCGATTTTATTTTTTTTACAAATGCTCTCTTTCTAATTATCAAAAAATTGTAAGATATCATTAAATTATATTATTGTTTGCTATACATAAATAACTAATAATTATTATATCAAAATAATTAAAGTTTCCTTAAAAAAATTAAATTTAAAATATCCTATGATATATTTTGTTTTTTTGGTTGTCCATCCGATTTTCAGGGCTTCACCCTGACTAATCCGGATTCAACCCGCGTCGTGCACCTAGCATGGTAGGTGAGTCTGCCAACAAGGATTTTCTGCATTCACAGGGCTCGAATCTGAGATCTTATTTAAACGATATCAAACCGCTTACCACTTGAATCACCCCCTTAAAAATACATATATTCTTATAAAAATCTCATAAATAATTAAACAGATTGTCTAGCTTGATTTTATCTAATTAGAAATTACATTAACATTTAAAACTCAACATTATCATGTGGGGTGATTGCTTACCAAACTGAACCTCAAAGGATGCTTCCTAGCTTCTTTCCTTTGGGCCTCTCTTGATAACTACACTCTATCTTCCTATATTTTCTTTTACTATATTTAAACAAATTCAAAAGGTCAAATTCTAAGGAAAAAGAGGTCCTTAACACCCCATTTGTTTACTTCCTTCCTCTTAAAATAACATTTAAATAAATAAACAATTTAATACGATCTAGTTGAAAATTAATCTTTTTGTCTAATTTGTTCTTTTAAAATAATTTAAATATATAAATAGGATATTAATGATTTTATAGTATATTTTTTATTAAAATATTTAAATAACATATGTTTCAATTTTTTAATTATAATTAGAAAAATAAGATATAACCTATAATTTTAAAACGACAAAAATACAAAAATGACATGCCGATTTAAGACCAGAATATAGCACATTATATAAATATATTTTTTCCAAAATTTTATCATTTTTATTTTAACTTTATCAAATTATAATACTATCTCATTAATGAATAATTTTCTATTGTGATTTTATTAATAGTTCAAACAGTCTGTGCGATGATAAATTTCTATAAAATTTATAGAGTCAATTTATAAGTGTCAAATAATTCTCATTTCCGGTTTTCAAGTTAATAATTTAATTTGTTTACTCATCACACACAAAATTATTTATTCATTTTGATATATACATAAATTTTTTATAAGATGAGTAAGATTGTATGAAAATTATTAAGATGGACAAAATTAGCAAACTATAAAACTTAAGATGGATAAATTGTAAATTTTAAGGTGGTAAAATTATATTATTTGATTATATATTAATATTTTTTTAAGAGATTTAAAATTATAAAGTTGATAATTGTGCATCATAAATTCTTTCTAGCTCTGTCTCTGATATATGTATATATATTAATTTTATACAATTAATTATAAATTTTGAAAAAGATAAATTATATTATATTCACCTTAATAAAAAAAAACAAGATTAAATCAATGAAATGAAAAATAGAAAAGTTATATACAAAGTCAGAAGTCACAACATCGGCATCACAATCCGCAAGCCTACAAAAATTTGCCGCCTTTCCTAAAAATCTTAGCCACCACCTCGAGCCTAGTTACATCTGACAGTAGCCGAATGTTTCTCTTATAATCAAAATGAAAAAAATGTAGACTGCCACGTGTCACTTACAACTCAAACAACTGAGTCACCACCGAGTTTAATTTGAGTCCGATTGGTCTCATCTCTACCTTTCTCAATATCTGACTCGTTCAAAGACCCGGCACCGCCACTCACAGCATTACCTGACGGAGACGACGCGTTTCCTTTTCTTTCTCTACTTAACATCCTCGTAAACGACAACATACGACTCATCGGCGATCTGTAAGACGACGGTGACTCGGTGGCTGACTCGTCCTCCAAAATTCCGTTTCTTCTAGGGACTTCAACAGTAATGCTGCATCTTTCATTAAACGACGACGTAGACGCATCCGTGTGGCTCTCGGGTAAACAAGAACCCGAGCCGACTTCTTTAATTTCAGAAACAGGATTATCTGCTACGGGTTCAACAGGAGACCGGCAAATAGGACACGTGGAATGAGAATGAAACCACATGTCAATACACTCAATATGAAACGAGTGATCACATTTGGGTAACACCCGACCCGTTTCGTTTTCTTCAAACTCCGACAAACAAACCGCGCACTCAATAGAATCCGGGTGGGTCTTCGACGAGTAAACAAACAAAGGCAAAGATTTCAAAACCGCCGCATCAAGTCCACCAGAGGGGGCAGTAAAACCACTCGCCTGAGGATTAGCCGGGTCAACGTAGAAAACAAGCTGCGTCCGGCGGGTACGAGCACGGCGGAGCTGGCGGCGACGAGCATTGAGAAGATACCAACGAGCGTAGAGATGGAGACAGACCATCATAACAACAACGAAAAACAACACAACAATCGCCGACAGCATAATTCTACCGCTAAGAGCGTAGCCTTTGCCCATAAATCCATTATCATCATTATTTGGATTATCCAGATCCATTATCAAGCTCTGAGTATAATTTCCGAAGTGTCGGATCTAAATTAAATAACGCGACGACGACAAAACGGACAACTCTATTGGAACGGAACGAGTACGAGAGTTGAGTGTTTTGGGTGAAATGAAGAGAGAGTTGTTAAGAGTAGGAATGAATAAATAAAGTTGTGAAGAGAAGAGGAAGGTTCTTGAGGGTTTCTTAAGGAAGTGGGAAATTAAAAAATTATTATATGTCTGATAATTCTGGTTTATTGGTATATTTTGAATGATTGACTTCCTAAAAGGGAACGCAAGACGCCATTGTTGACGCGGGATTTCCTTTTTTTTCTTTGTATCGATTATACTATTTGTCTTTTATTTGTTTCCATCTTTTACTGTGGTTGATTTGTTAGTTTTAAAATTTTAATTAGGGTAATCCCAATTAAAACTATGGATTATGAGATTAATAATTATCATATCAAAAATGTATATGATTTATATGGTACTCCAATTAATTTTCTGTCAATATATTAGCAGTAAATTACGTTTATAGTATCTAATGTTTCTGGGATTGAGTGTTTAATTTAATTTAATATCTTTTGAATTAATTACGTTTCAAATAAAAAATATGCACTTTTAAAGTAATATTTTTTTCATCTTAATATTAGTTCATTTTTCCATTTTATATTTTTTAAAAGTCTCATTTATTTTTAAATAAGTAATAGTTTCACAATTGTTTTTTAGTGTTTTTTATTTATTTAAAATCCACAAATAATCTAATACTTATTGTTGTCTATTGAAATATAATTCTAACAAAATAAATTAGTGATTATATTAAATAATACACTCTAGCAAATAACTTTTATATGTAAATTAAAAGAACATTTATTACTATTGTTTTTCTCATCGTATCTCTATTTAATGATATCTTGTAATTTGCAAGTAAAAATCATGAATTATAAAAAGAAAAAGGAGATAAAAGAGAGAAATTTATATAAAATTTGCACAAAATTATGATATAAACTTTTTATATGACATATAAAATTGAGATGCGTCTCTTTCTAAATGGAATAAAGGGATTATAATAAAAAAATAGAGATAAATTTATAAAATTTATAATATTAATTATATACATATTTTTTTTAATTGTGTGATAAAAGAAAGTAGACAATTCTATTGAAACGGAAGAAATCTTATTATTTTAGTTCAATTATTATAAGCCACTGAATTATTTTAGTTTATTTTTAAATAAAAGAAAACATTATTGTGAGAGATGAGAAAAAACAACTAATTGATGAATTTGAATTATTTAATTCTTAAGAAACCTATATTTTTAATATAATTTCCACTTTGTTATCGTTAATATTATGGTTGCACCTTACATATATATACTTAAACAACTCAAGTCACAAAATTCTTCGATATAATGGATCTAATTTAAATTTTTTACCATAAGGCATAAGCTATTAGTATGAATGTTATATTTATACCTGTAAATCTCATATTCAATTTTTTTATAATAGTAAACAATATCATAAAAGATCATAGATTTTAAAGATTATTTATATAAAATTTCACCTCCTAGTAAAAAAGTTAAAATCCATAAAATTTCTTAGTAATTTTAAATATTCCTTCGCATGCATAAACAACAATAAGTAAGATATCTCTAGAGAAACGGACTTGAAACTATACATTTTAGTTTTTTTAAAAAAAGATTCTAAACAAAAAATGCATGTAAATTTAGGAGTAGTTTTTTTCTTTGGTCATTACAGAAGAAAATGGGGAACTGAAAAATATTTAGTCTACATTGCAAGTTGCAATGAGAGTTTAATATTCCTAAAGAATAAATAAGTTGTGGGGAAAAAGAAAATGGGCAATGCCCCATTTAATCCTTCAAGGGCTACAAAACCTTACAAGTCTTGTAAGGATACATATTTTGCTACTCGACATTTCGTGTTAAAATGATGCTGAATTCAAAAGATCAAATCGAATAATTTAATATTCATTTCATTTTATCCAATAAAATTTAAGTTTGTATAAAATACACTCCATAGTCATACTTTAGTTTACTTGTTATTTAAAAGTTAAAAAATATCATTAATTCAAATCATAAGCACTTACAGGTATTAAAAATATATTTTTATTGTATGACATAAAATGATATGTTTAAACAAAAATACTTGCAGTATAGTTTGTTTATTGTTTAATAAATTCAAAAATTTAATTACATAACTACTTAATTAGAATACTACAATCAAACTCTTTTAAATTTTTATAGAGGAAAATAAAATATTTTTTTACGAAGGAATGTTTTTATGAAAAAAAAGTGCATATAAATAATTTTTTTATCAAGAAAAAATATAGTTGTAAAAAATTAATCAAAAGACTAATGGAATATATAAAATTTAAAAAATATTTATATAGTTATTTTTGTTAAAATTAATTTTTTTATTCTTTCCAAATTATCTTTTTATAATTTTAAAATATTTAAAAATTAAGAACTAATTTATTTATTGGTGAATCTTGTATTGAATATAAAGTCATTAATTCATTTGAGATAAACTAAACATACTTATTAGGAGTAAATGAGATTTTGAGTTTTTAAATTATTTACCAAATATATAAAATGACCTGTAATTTAAAACGGCAAAAATAAAAAAAATGATCTATCATTATAAGACAGAAAAAAAATACTAAATTTAACATATTTTATACTATCTTATCAATTTTGAGACAAACAATAGTACACGCTAATATATCCAATAATAATTTATTACTTAATTATTAATTCATTATTTGATTTTTCTTTTCTTGCATTATCTCTATTTTGGTTTTAACAATACCAGGCCAGCCCTTGACAAATGATGATGAAGTTTTTCAATTCCTTTAAAAAGACAGTTTTTTGGGGCTTTATTGGATTCTTTGGCTGAGCATTCTATAGTGAGAATAGGTTCTGAGTCCGAGGATTTAAAAACTGGCCCATTTGAGAATTGAGTTTAAAAAGTAAATAAAAAAATATTAGTTTAATTAAGTTTTTACAACTCTTAAGCGTAATTGAACTAAATTATTTATATATGAACCAATTGAATTTTAATAAATTAACTAAATTCTTTAATCAAACTTAACTAAAATATAAATCGACTAATTTAATTTAGTTGAATTGAATTTTTCCCACCTTTACTTGTAGGTTCAAGTAGCCAATTTCTGTGTATAGGTTGAACTTAAAAAATTGGATCATCTTGCTCAAATTAAATAACAATTAATCAAATTAGCTACAATGAGGATATCCTTAATTAATTAAGTCAGCCAATTCACAAGAAAAACCCTATTGAATTATGAAGCATACTATACGTGTGAGGTCTTCATGTAATCCTCCATGGTTTTCCTTGCAGGGAAAACCCGTGAATTTTTTATTTTTTTTACTTCTATAGGTGGTCAATTTGAAAACAAATAGATCTTTAAATAATGTAAACTAGACTCGTATAATTTAAATTTGACATAATTTGATAATTAAGTTTATACGTAAAATTTTAATATATCAATATTTAAAATATCAATTTTTTTGCATGTGCTTTCAGAATATATAAATGGAAGTGACTGGATTGATTTTAAAAGATCATAAACTAAATTATCAAAATAAACTAATTTTTTTATACAAACTTGTCTTATTACGAATCGGAACAATGTTGAGCATGCTTTATAATAATAAAATTATTTTTATATTATTTCAATATATAATATTTTTTTTGATCAAAATAAATATTATTTAAAATTATAAAAAAGTTTAAGTTTTTTTTTAATAATTTGGAAAGGGAGGAGCGCTTGCGGGAGAAATCGAACCCACGACCTAGCAGTTTGCTGCTTAGCGCTTATATCATTTGAATTATAGTTCATTGGTTTAAGTTATTTTTTTACATTATGCTTAACTCCATCCATCTCCTTTCAAGACAGATTCATAGTTCATTGTTGACAGAATAACAATTTGATATTTATTTTGTATCTATAAATTAAAGTGCACTAGTTAAATAGAGAAAATAAAGTAAACTATATAGAGGTGAACAATGTATTTTACATTTTTTTCTTTGAGATTTACAAATACTTCCCCATATTCACCGACAAAAATAACATGCCACGGTTAATGGTCACATAGGAAAAATGACTCAATCTTGATGACCAATTCGCATTAAATTGTAGGGAAAAAAATTCAAGGCTGCATGTTATTAAAGATCGCATACGGCACTACCATCAAAACTAAACTATAGTACAGTATTGTCTCATATTCTAATTTGTTTAATATAAAAAGAGACTCGAAAAAATAAGAGATAAGTAGTAATAAAAGTAATGTGACCAATGAGATACAATTCAAATGACCGCTGAACAGCAAATTACTAGTTCGTGAATTTAAATTCTTCTACAAACGCTCACTCTTCTCAGTTATCAGAAAGATAAAAGTAATGTAATGCTACAATTCAAGAAAAGTAATAATGTTGATAAAAATGATCTAAAAATGATCTAAAAAACTATAAAAAACTGCTAATATTGCTGTTAATTTTAATTATATGTTCCTTCCGTCTCAAAGTCATAGACCATTTGAATAAACACATCAATAAAAAATAATTAAATTTAATTTTTAATTTTTTAGATATATAAATAGTATATGAGTAGTAATTTTTTTTTATTGGTGCATTTTGTATAAATAAATTGACTAATTCAATTTATTTATATTAATACGAAAAAAATATTTTATTTGATATTAAAATATAAATAATTAATTCATTTGAGAATAACTATACATATATATTAGGAGTAAACAAGACTCTTAGTCTTTAAATTATTTATCAAATATAAAAATAATATACAATCTAAAACTCTTAAAATAATAAGATAATTTATAAATTCAGAACATAAGAGTATAAATTTAGAGTATAAACTGATATTTAACTCCTATTAAAAATTATTAAAAAATACCTTAAATTTCTAAAAAATTATAAAACTAACATTTTATTTATATATTCAACAAAACCAATTATTTCAAAAATTATTAATCATAATCGAATCAAATTAAAATATCGGTTTGTTTCGGTTGGTTAATCCCAAATTATAGGTTTCTTTAGTTGAAGCAGTCTCGATAGCCTACACATTTTGTATTGTTCTGCTCCACACCATGTGGGAGACTAGTAATTGCGCTCCTAGCCTTACGGTCATAGAAGCAGCACATGGAGTAAAATTTTGGACTTTTAATATTCGAATTCCTACTCTGACTGAGACAGACAACTGCCTGAGATTAATAAATGGTTTATATAGATCTTTAGAAGCATGCTTATTCAGTGACCTAGGAGTGTGCACGATTGGGATAAAACCCGAATTAACCGATCAAACTAAATTGAAATTTTAATTCAGTTTGAATTTTGGTTAATTCAGTTTGATTGTGATAATTTTATAAATTTTGATTAATTCGGTTCGTTTAGACTTTAATATGAAAGATTTAAATTTATTGAAACGGGCCGACCGACTTAACCGAATTATATAAATATAATATTACTTTTTTTGTAACTTCCTAAGAAAATTAAGATATTTTGTAATTTGTATAGGACTCAACTACTAATTTGTCATCTAAACCGAATCATAACCAAACAAATATAATTAAATTTTTAGATAAATTTTTGATTTGGTCATAAATTAACTACAGTTGGTTAGTACTTTTTTTCAAAAGAGATAGATAATACAGTTGGTTACTTGAAATAACACTAAAATAAATTGTTTTCTTCATGACATTTCCAATGCTAGATATCAAATTTTTCCCAACATTTTTCAATTTGGTGGATTTAGATCAAATTAGGATAATATTCTCTATTTTAGGTCAATTAAAGATAAATACGAAGATCCTTCTTCTTCCCTTTTTTCGGAAGAAAAGGATTCCAGTTCCTAATTATTATTTTCTAATAATTTTGTTTTAATTAACTTTAAAATATTGAGTATTGTTCTTAATTGGTCAAAATGTCTGAAAGTAAGTTATTTTCTCATGAGTAATAAGTTAAGGGACCAAATTGACCCTTTACTGTTTTAGAAATCTAATAACCATAGATTATGGATAATACTATTTATATGGTAGATGATGAGATCAGACGATGGTGATCATGCTAGACTCTGCATGTTCATTTGCTCTGGTAGTTGTAAACTGACCCACTCACTCTCTATTTCCGAATGACCCAACGGCCATTCCCACCTTGAGCCCCTAAACCTTAAAAAATATTTTAATGATATTTTTAAATCTCTTATCTCCAAATTTAAAACCAAGTTACACAGAGAAAAAATTCCCAAGAAATGGCAAACAAATCTCCCGTTTTCCCAATGCCGGAGCCTCAACATTTCAGCGACTACGGATTCGACCCACAAATCAACTACTTTCAGGTACTAATAACTCTCAACTTTAATCACTAAAATTTACACATTCTTTCATTAATTTTGAGACTGACTGACCCGTTTTCTTGAATTTTCAATTCTTGGTTATGCAGTTCTTGGAAGAAGCAAGAAATCATAAGCAAGAAACAGTACCAAAATCCATAGATTCTTTACATTTCAAGCTTCAAAAACCCATTTCAAAAGACGATCACTTCACCAAAAGAAAAACCCTCAAGAACAAGAAGAAAAAATGGTGGAAAAAAGCTTTCTTGTTCTTGAAATTCAAATGGATTCACATTCAACACGATGAATATGATTTCGAAGACGTGCATAAAGCCAGGGCTCGAGCGTTTCGATCGTCAGTGTCGGGTCCAGTTTATATTACTGAAAGCTGCACAAGTGGATCGAATACTCCGTATAGAGCTACGACCCGACGGCCAACTTCAGGGCCGATTGCCGGAACTTTAACGCCGGCGAGAAGTGATGACTTGGGGATACCGTATTTGAGTCTTAGAGAGCTTAACATGGAACAGCAAGAGTACCAACGGTTTTCTACTTCTACTACGCCGATTTATTTGGTTACTTGACCAAAATGGTTCGGTTCTTGATGGGTTTGATTCTGATTTTCTTGAAGAATGTTATGGAACTGACCACCGAATTGTGGGCTTTTGATTTGATTAATTAGAGGGTTAATCGTTGTTAATTGTTTAATCTTTTTGGTTTTCCTTTCATTTTCAGCTGTGTAAAAAGGTGCGAAAAGGTGCTTGCTTTTGATAGTTTCTTTGTGTTGCTCACTTTATTGATTTCTGCCATTAATGTGACTGATCAGTAGCGGTTTGACTATGTCACTACACTCATTTTCTTTCTCCATTCTTTATTCTTAGTTGCCACAGGGGTTGTTCAGCATTTTTTTTATTAAATTAAAGATTTAATTATCTAAAAAAATTAATTTCTCGATTTATTAGATTTTTATTTTTATATTGTTACAATTTTGTTAGATTTAAATTTTTTAAATATGAAAGATATATTACAATTAAAACGGAAAATTTATGATATGAGTTAAAATTAATAATTTTGAAAATTTGAATTATAAATAAAAAAATATTGTTTCATAGTTAAATATAAATAAAATACCGTTTTGATATATCTTAATACGACATTAAACTACATTACAGGTTAACTTATGGGGTTTATTAGAAGTATTTTTGTACTATAAATAAATGAACAATATTTTCCTGCTGTCTAAGGCAGCAGGAAGTCTTACAATCTGTGTGGTGGCGCTCTTCTATAGGCTGCCACCACACATTTTTTATTTGCAAAATTATATAGTTTAATTTGGTTAACTAACAACTTCAGTCCTTTTAATTTAGGAACTACACTAATTAATTAACTAAAAGGATAAACACTGTTGCATGCCTTCTATTTTCCATTTTATTCATTTTTTATTTTTTTTCGCACATTTAAAATATATTAAATGCGATAGATAATTTTTTTTACCCTCGTATAACATTTTTATAGTTATGTTTTTGCTTTAAAAATATGATATAATCAAATACGTCATTAATCTATCTAACAAACCGATTAATGATTTAATGTTAAAAGTAAATTGTGTTAATAATATAAAATTACATTCTTTTTGACATTAAAAAAGTACAAAAAGTGACAAACAAAATAGTACGTGGAAAGTATATTTAAAAAAAAAATTAGCTTTACTTTTCAAATTATCTAGTAATGCATATATATACTCATTAAATGGATGAAAAATACATGATACTTTGATATCCATAAAATTATTAATTAAAAAATATATGCATTATATCAATATTAGACCACTAACTGATTAAAAGTTTCACATAATAAGATTGAATATTAATATTTAAGTCAAATGATTTATAAATTTCAACTGATATAAAGTTTAATATAAACCAAATTTATTATAAAGAAAAAATAATTAAAGAAAGTGCCTTTACTTTTTGAAATGGTTGTGGTCACTTTTACTATTTGTTGAGACTTTAGACTGGCAGTAAGCAGTGCTTGCTTAAATAAAAAATTATTCGTCTATAATTTTATTATAATCATGGCTAACAACACAATTTAGATTTTTTGTTCAAAACTTTGATCAATTAAAAAGACTGGAAAAGTAACAAGGATTAATAGGTTAATTGATGTAAAAGACTAAACTGTATAATTTATCTATTTATAATAAATAAAAAATTATGTGGTGGCAGCCTATAGAAGAGTGCCACCACACAAGTTGTAGGACTTCCTGGCAGCAGGGAAATATTGTTCTAAATAAATTTTACAGAATTTTAGACCGTTATGATTATTTGAGTGGAAAAATATATAGATATGGCCTACACGGCATTACCGTTGATGCAGTGAATTGGAGGATCTTGATGGGGTCTCTATGTGCTTGTCAGCTTGTGGGACTTAAACTACCAATTTTGACAATGTAGTGAGTAACATTTTTCTAAGGGTATCCTCAATGGTTAGAGATAAAATAGCATATATTTTAGTGAAAAGGATCATTTATATCCTTAGTATTTGCTTTCAAGATTGCAAAAGTTTAAATATACCTCTAATGTTTTAAAAAATGAACAATCAGTCCTCCAATTTTGACAATGAGACCCCTAATGTATAAGTCAAAATGGGCGACTAATAGTTTCATTTTTTTAGACGTTGAGGGCTTATTTGAATATTTCCGAACGTTGAGGGTTTGATTGATCTTGCAAGTAAACCTTAGCAGTATAAATGACCCTTTTTTTTATATTTTATATTAAAACTACACTACTATAATATATCATCTCAATAATTAACTTTACTTTTTATATTAATAAACCATTCCCAATATTTTTTTACCTGATAACTAATTTATATTTGTATTCATAAATTTTCCAATACTTATAAAATTCATATATTTATAATAAAATATATTATCAATTTTAATAATATATTTTCTAAATATATTCATATATTTTTGAATATAAAAAATAACTTTATCATTAAAAAATGAAAGATATTTATTAAATAATAAAAGACACTAAAATACTATATTTATAAATTGTTGAATTAATTAATATAAATCTAATTTGTTTACTTATTACTTATTCAAATTTTCAGTTAATTAGACTATATTTTTTAATTAGTCCATAACAATAAAATAATCATTCGCTTAAATACTCTGCAAATAAAATTTTGATATAAATAGAGTTGTAGGTATTAATAAAGAGATGTTGATCCATAAAAAATATTTTAGACCCATTTATCAATCCTAAGCATTACACCAAGATTATTAATTCAAAGTATGGATATCTAATTCAATTAACTGATATAATTGCATTATTAAAAATTATCTTATAAATAATAATAGCAATATTAATAAAAACGATTATTAGTAGTCATTAGTCATTACACTACACATTGGCGGTGGTCAAACAGTAGAGAAAAAAAGAACTAGGGCTTTTTCTTAGTAGAGAAACTATTGCGGATATAGGAGCCCAATCTTTGAGAATTTCTGTGTCTTTTTCTTCATTGTCTCATAAATTATCTTTAATCCAATAAAAATTTAATATCATTTGTTGAACTTTTACTTCCTTACTATGCTTTCATGTTTATCTAAATTTATTAAAAATTTATAGGTTTAAGAGAAATTTAGCAATTTTAATATACTTTTTAATTTTACAATTTTATTTTAAAATTTTCTTGAACTTAATTTTTGTAATTGAGTGTAACTAGAATTGTGAATCAAAACTGGTCCACAATCGTCTAATAAAAGATTACGCGCCGCTTTCAGTTATAATAAACCTCTTAGAACAGCCGGTTAACTATGATCAATTTATTTATGGTTTTGAGTAGATGTTAATATTCAGTCAGTTTGGTATAATTCAATCAAATTACCTACATTCTAATTGACCAAATTACAATATATTTTAGCTAAACCGATCAAATTAACCAAACAATCCAATTAGCTAAAACTTTTAGAAAACAAAGCTAAACTGATTGAATTATTTGGCTAATTTAGTTAAATTGGTAAAAATATAAAAATAATTAATATAAATAGATAAAGATATTTAATTAAATAATTTATCCGGTTTATATATTTTTTGTATTTTTAACTGTTATTAAACCAATTTTAAATACTTAAAGTAAACCAACCAAATTATTAAATTAAACAAAAATATATAATTAAATTAACTAAATTTCGGTAGTTTTGAGATTTGAAACCCCATGGAAGATAAATGAAATGAGTGCTAATTGCTAAGCAACCAAAGCATGAACAAAATAGTAATTATACATAAAATTAATAATTATTCTGCGGATACTATTTTATAAAAATATATTGATTTATTTTGATTTGGAAAAATTAAATTTATTGGATTTTGCTCGATCTGTTATGGGTATTGATGGAGTAGTGGTGAGCCTTACGCACCAATTATGGATCTATATAATCAATATGACATTGTTTATCATATGTGATCAGTAACCAGGTATGGGCAATATTAATTGTTTATTAGTAGGAGTAACATTTATTTCTTTGTCATTCTTTGTCATTTATGGGTCAACTTTAGTACTCCAATTGCTCATTAAGAGATGCATCGATAAATTGGTACTCTTAATTTAGAGTAATTGTTAAAGTAGAAATTTACACAGTTTTAGTAAAAATTATTTTGAATATGTCGTTTATAGTTGAGACACATTTATATTTCATATACACGTTGTATCGAAAATTAATATAAACATGTGATTTGATTAAAAAAAAAGATACATCATCTTCAAGTCTCCTAACTTAATACTAATATAAAAGGAAATTAACCAAAATAGATTAACCAAATTTTTGAATTTTTCTTTTATAGCTAACCTCAGTCCCATTATTTTTAAGCATTATAATTTTGCACGAAAAGAACGGATCCTCTTCCACGCAAATACTACTATCAAAACAATAACATATCATATAATAATTAAAAATAAATAATTAATAATGTGAATATATAATTTTATTGACTCACGTTATAACTATATCTCCAACTATATAAGAAGCCCTAACCAAAGCAAAGAAATCAAAGCAGTAGAACAATGGACTCAATAGAGCACAAAGATGTGAATGTGAACGGCATTAGCATGCACGTAGCACAGACCGGTCCGACGAACGGACCGGTGATTCTCTTCATCCATGGATTCCCTGAGCTATGGTACACCTGGCGCCACCAAATGGTAGCCTTGGCTTCGCAAGGATACCGAGCGGTGGCGCCGGACATGAGAGGCTACGGCGACACGGATGCGCCAGAAGATCCTCGTAGCTACACATGCTTACACACTGTTGGCGATCTGATTGCTCTCATGGACATTGTGGCACCAAATCAAGACAAGGTGTTCGTTGTGGGACATGATTGGGGTGCAATTATAGCTTGGAATCTTTGCTTGTTCAGACCAGACAGAGTTAAGGCTTTGGTTAATATGAGTGTTTCGTTCTCGCCGAGAAATCCTCTGAGAAAAATCATTCCGACGCTTCGAGCTGTGTACGGAGATGATTACTACATGTGCAGATTCCAGGTCAGAAAATTTTACCGTTAACTAACTATAGTCTTGTCATATTTATAAGGTTTAATCCATCCTCGGTCCCTATATTTTTTACTTTTAATTTACTTGATCTCCGATCTATTTTACTTTTTAATTTGTTAGTCCTTATATTTTTCATTTTGTGTTTACTTGATCCCTCTAAAATTAAATTTCGCAATAACTTAATCTTTAAAAAATAGATTAGTGATGAAATAAACAAAAAAAAATTAAAAAAACTAAGTAAATAATAAATTTACAAAGAACTTAGCGAAAACAACATTATATGGACTAAATAAATAAAAAGTAAAAAGTACAAGGATTAACTAAAGAAGCAAAATAGACTATGGATCAAGTAGAAATAGGTGAAAAATACAAGAATCTGAAAATGGATTATGCCTATTCATAAAATAAAAAGAGAACTATAGCATTATCATAGAACATTTATATTTTTAAATTCTTTTATTGTGATAATTCTAATTTTACCAACAATTGTGAATCACTAAATTTATCGAGGCAAAAAAATATATTACGGTGGTCAAAAGCAGAGGCAGAGCTAAGATTGAGTTTTAAGGGAGCCGAATTACACAAAAATTTGCAGTTAATGTATATTTTAAAAAGATAAAAATTTGAAGGGGATTTGTTGAAGAAAAAAAGTTGAAGAGGGCCAACTATATAACAATTCAAAGTTAATATTTATATCCTTTAAAAAAGGTTTGCAAAAACAAAAGATTAGGGGCAGGGGCCCCTTGGCAAGCCCGGGTTCCGCCCTTGGTCGGGAGTGGCGGAACCAGAAAATTTTATTCAAGTGAAGTGAATTTTTTTTTACCGAATGATAGAATAATAAACTTTTTTTTAGAACAAACAACATTACATTTGACTCATATTTTTCAAAAAGAAAAATCAAATTAATCTCTAACATTTCGTTACGGGGTGAACGACCACCCCACTTTGTCCCACCCAAGTTCCGCATCCGAACGGCCAATGAAAAAAATTGTTTCTTTCTAATTTTATTATATTTTTCAAAATTATTATCTATACAGGAGGTTGGAGATATAGAAGGTGAGTTTGCAGAGCTTGGTACTGAAAGAGTCCTGAAAGAATTCCTGAGTTACCGGAATCCAGGTCCGCTTTTCTTACCTAAAGGAAAAGCCTTTAGCCGCCCCGACGGAACTTCACCGGTCCTGCCCTCTTGGTTTTCTGAAGAAGATATTCATTACTACACCACCAAATTTGACAAAACCGGCTTCACCGGAGGATTAAACTACTACAGGAATTTAGACAGGTAATTGAGATCAAGTTTTAATTTTTTTAATAATTAATAACCTTGTATTAGTATTTCTTTAACTCAAACAATGTTATCGAACTTGTAGAAACTGGGAACTCACAGCACCGTGGACTAAAGCTCAGGTGAACGTGCCGGTGAAGTTCGTCGTCGGCGATCAGGACCTAATTTACAACTCTCTTGGTAATAAGGATTATATACAAAATGGCGGGTTCAAGAAAGATGTTCCATCACTGGAGGAAGTTGTTGTAATGGAAGGAGTTGCTCATTTCCTGCATCATGAAAAACCTGATGAGATTAATAAACATATTTTTGATTTCTTTCAGAAGTTCTGATTCACTCTTGTCTCAGAAAAGTTGTGTTTGTCTTCTTTGCTACGAGGATATTAAAAATAAATCTTGGCATGTATCTTTTTAAAAAGGAAAGTTTGTATTAATAATGTTCAATTTTTTTAAAATTTTATATTTTAGTGTATGTATTTATATTTTATTTATTTAAGTGTATGAACTTATTTGTTTATATATTGAACAAGTGTTGTAATCTGTTACCAAGTTAAAGTGAAAAGCTAATGAAAAACTCTTTAAAATTGTTTCAAATAATTAATAATAAAATTTAATTTTTTCTAATTATTAATAATAAAATTAAAATTATTCTATTTATATTAAATTAAAATAAATATATTAGTAATAAATAAAAAGAATACATATATTAAATCAATGATATAGAAATAGACTAGACCGGCCTATTAAACGGGGAATCAAAACTGCAATATGATCCGATCCGGTCATGGGTCGAAATTTGAAAATTTGATTAGACTAATTGTTGAACGGTTTTGTCCAGTTCTGAATGTTGCTTATCGGATTTCGATTCTTTCGCCAGTTTGATCTAAATAAATTTTAAAGAATAAAAAAAATCTATTAAAACGTAACTTTTTGAGATCGGCCGAATTGGCCGCTTAATTGTACAAGTATGTATGAAAAATCACAGATTCACACCTTATTGTCACAACTTTTTGATGCATATGTAGATGAAAACATCAGCTGGTGATCAAGACATCAAGACATCTTAAAGATGAAATCACTACATTAACTTCCCGGTTTAGACCCTCAATTAGCCGTTAGTTGAAGCCTCTCATTGCTCTTAAAAATAGTGTAATTCATTATATTTGGCTCCGTAGGGTACCCACTTTGGCATATGTTATGTCTGGTTATTATGAAATCAAGTAGTTCTTTTTTGTAGGGCTCAATTAAAGTTTTGGAAGTTTGTAATTGGATCGTATAATATTCTTTTCGTAAGGTGCCGTCGGTTTGGCATATAGTCTGAGTTCTATATTTTGGATGAAAATATATAGTGTTATATTAAGGCTTAATCACAAAAAAACCCGGATCTTTTATCTCTTTTCACTTACACCCTGACGTTGCAATTTTAGCAACGGATTTTTCCGTCGCTAAAGGCTGAAATCCGTTGGTAAATTAAGTTTTTCGTTGGTAAAAGGCTAAAATCCGCCGTTAAATCAAAAAAAATTCCGTCGGTAATTTTCTATTTTCTAGTAGTCTTTTGTTTCCAATTACACCCTAAAAAACTAAATTAACCTTTTTTCTCTAAAAAAATTGTCAATTTGATTCTTCATTTTTAATTTATTTTCTGAAAAGTATTTAATATAATAAAAGTGAAGTATCAAATTGACATTTTATACAAAAAGTGAAGGATCAAATTGGCTTTTTTTTCTAATGAAAAATGGTCAATTCAGTTTTCAGGGTGTAATTGGAAACGAAAGGTGCGAATTAGGATGATATAGACAAAATTGCAACGTCAGGGTGCAAGTGAAAAGGGGTTAAAAGATCGGGGTTTTTTGGTGATTAAACCTTATATTAATGATTTATTCTAGTACATATTACTGTATATTTTTATCGTATTTATTTGTTTCTTTTTACAATTGTTGTATTAGAGCTTTCAAGTACATATTTAGCTCAGTGCAAGTTTGAATTGCAAAGTGAAATTATAATTTCTGGAAAATTGAGGTAAAATTATAATTTGGTATATATAGTGGTTCTCTGTATCAAATTCCGTTTGTGTGTGTATGAGTCGAGAATCAAAATCCTGAGAAAACTTCAGTTTGTCAAACCTACACAATTAAACAACAAGAAGGAGCTCAGAATTCAGAAAAGAAAAATAATCAAGATCTATACACTAGAATTAATTATAGTAAGTTTGTGGGTAGCAAACAGTGGCGGATCTTCTTGAGGGCATGAAGGGGTAATGGCCCTGCAAATTTTCAAAAAGTTACTAAATACTATTTTAATTTTTTGATTTTTAAAAGTAACCAAGCACCGATTTATCTCTTTTTTTTTGGTACAAGAAAGAAGGCAAACGCCTAGAAAAACTTAGCAAAGGATATTACGATCATACGTAATTCCTTGAACATCATGGATTAACCAAGGGTCGAGACTCGTGGGAGGTGCATCGTGCCAATCTATACCAATCTCAGAGTTAGGCATTAAAGAAGCCAGATGATCCGCCGCAAAATTTGCCTCTCTATAGACATGAGTAACAATAACTTCCCAATCTTGACGTAAGAGGCCATGAATAGCTGCTAGGAGATTGGAATACCCGGCTGCACACAATCTGGAATTAATCTTCTCCACAACCAAATTATTATCAACTTCTAAAATAACCTTTTTAGCTCCCAAATTCCATCCGAGAATGAGACCATGATACACCCCTCTGAATTCTGCCCCAATGACTGAGTCCACTCCAATGCACGTAGAGAAACTTCCCTTCCAGTTGCCATCAACATCCCGAGCTAAGCCTCCTGCTTTCGCGATCTTGGAATTAGGATCAAACGCTCCATCAGTGTTTATCTTAATCCATCCCGGCTTCGGAGGCTTCCAACAAATTGAAACAGGAGCATAGTTAAGGCCTTTCCTTCTAAGAGCCTTATTATGATCATTGGCAAGCTCAATATAGTGAATAAAACTGTCAATCTCCTTCGTAATCGAGATGAAGGAGGCTCTGTTGTTGTCGAAGATAAATCTATTTCTCCAATTCCAGCTAAACCAAAGAACAACACCAAAGACACAACTCCAATTATCTTTGCCACTGCCATTAAAACAACCTGTCAAATTATTCGCAAGCCAAGCTTCATAATCCATTGAGTAGAAATCTTGTCTTTTCTCAACTGAGACAAATCTATTCCAGATCAACACCGAGAGGTAGCAGTCTCTCAAAGAATGGCAACAATCTTCATGGCCTGCATTACATCTGGCGCAGGAGCTATCCGCAGCAAGGTGACGCCTACACCTTTCCTCATTCGTCAAGAGCTTACCATGGCAAGCAAGCCATAAAAAATACCGAATTTTTTCTGGACCCGGCCAGTTCCAGACCATATTCCAACTGATATGAGAGTTGGTATTATTACCTGGAAAGGTTAAAGCATAAGCAGACTTGGTCGAGAAATTTCCGGAACTCGAAAGACCCCAATACAAGAAGTCAGCACCATTATTAGGATTTGGAGGAATGAAACTCGCAATCCTAACAAGCCAAATGGACGGGATATACTCAGCAAACTTCGACCAATACCATCTGCCATTAATATCAACAAAACAATTAACAGTAAGATACAAACTATCAATGGGGATATTAGAGTTTGCAACACTAATGAGAGCAGTATTATCTCCTAACCAAGGGTCAAGCCAAAAACGAATAGAAGACCCGTTACAAAGTGCCCACCGCACACCATCCTGCAAATTTGTCCAAATTTTACCCACACTCTGCCATAAGTGAGACGCACCTTTCGTGTTCGGCAGACTTAGAGGATTAAAATCCTCCATCTTGTACTTAGCTCGCAGAATTTTAACCCAAAAAAGATCACGATTGGCAAGAATATTCCACCCAATTTTCATAAGAAGCGCTTCATTCATCGCCACGGTATTTTTATGCCCTAGCCCTCCATTACACTTGGATTGATTAATCACATCCCATTTCACCAGGCAGATTTTTTTGCTATCTTCTGTAGAACCCCAAAGAAAGCTTCTGCAGCTCTTCTCGATCGAACAACAAATACTCTTAGGTAGGGTCGTGGTTTGCATCGAATAAATAGGCACAGCTGAAACCACAGATTTTATAAGCATGGACCTTCCTGCTATGGACAACATTCTCGCATTCCAGTTAGAAAGACGGCTTCTAATTTTCTCCATAACACCATTCGAATGGCGCTTTGTATATCTCCCATGAATAAGCGGCATCCCAAGATACATACCCAGATCCTCCGTAACATGCACTCCAAGTTTTCCGGCCAAAGACGTCTTCAAGGAATGAGGCACATTAGTAGAAAAGTGGACTTTGGTTTTTTGTTTATTAATTCTCTGGCCTGAAGACAAACAAAAGGTGTCCATAATAAGGTTTATCATGTTCACTTGATCATTGGAAGCTTCGGCAAAGAGCAGCAGGTCATCAGCGAAGAAAAGGTGTGTTAAACCCGGACAGTTACGACCCATACAGAGAGGCTTCCATAGCTTAGAAACTGAAGCTCTATCAATCATATGGGATAACCTTTCAATACAGAGAACAAAAAGGTAGGGAGACAGCGGGTCCCCTTGCCGAATGCCACAAGAGGGAAAGATCGTATCAAGGGTGCCGCCGTTCCAGAGGATGTTCATTGAGGCTGTAGAGACGCAAGACATAATAACATTGGATAAAAGAGGCGGAATACCAATATCATCCAACGTATCGCGAAGAAACTCCCATGATAGCCGATCATATGCCTTCTCGAGGTCAATCTTAATCACCATATAGCCTTTCTTGCCCCGCTTCTTTCTCATCGAGTGGAGCGCTTCCTGAGCTAAAATCACATTATCAGTAATATGTCTTCCTTCCACGAAACTGGTTTGAGTAGGGCCAATGATATGAGGCATGATTTTCTTCAGGCGGTTAGCTATAAGTTTGGTTATAATCTTATAGCTAACATTGCAGAGACTAATAGGGCGAAAATCTTTCAGAGAATCCGGATAATCACACTTTGGAATGAGCGTAATGAGAGTACGATTCAGTTCGACCGGAAGCATCTGCCCTCTAAAAATATTCTGGATAAACTCACAGATTTTTCCACCCACCGTAGCCCATTGGCTTTGGAAGAAAAGAGCGTGAAGGCCATCAATCCCCGGAGCTCGTAACGGACTCATATCAAAGAGCGCAGATCTGATCTCGTTATTGGTAATATTGGCAGCTAACTGAATTGCATAGGAATTCTCAAGAGTAGGAAAAAGACCCCGACTAGGGAGAGGGACATACTGACCAGGATTTTTAGTAAACAACTTGGAGAAATAGTGCACAGCCATGATTTTGAGGGTATCTTGGTCATCAGTTGTAACCCCATCTTCACCTTTCAGGGCCCAAATTTTGTTACGCCTCCGACGACTCGCCACTCTTTTGTGGAAAAGAGCAGTGTTGCGATCCCCATTAGAAATCCATTCACAACGGGATTTCTGATACCACAACATTTCTTCTTGATAGAGAGTCTCATCTAGTTCCTTGCGAAGAGTTTTCTCAAGATCATCAAGTCTCTGGCTATTATAATGATCTCTAACACGTTGGATCCCGCCAATGCGAGCTAACAACTTCTTTTTGCGAGCAAAGATGTTTCCAAATTCAGTGTGATTCCAAACTCTCATTTTATCAGTAATACCTGCAATAGCATCAACCACTGGAACCGAAGAATCCCAATTATCCTGGACTAGTTGACTGAAGCCATCCGCGCCAACCCAGGCAGCCATAAAACGAAAAGGTTTTCTTAAAGTAACTGCATGATGGTACATACAAAACTGAAGAAAAATGGGGTTATGATCAGAGAGCACACGGGGAAGATGTGTCACATAATGATTAGAGTACAAACGAATCCAGGCTTCATTGCCGATAAAACGGTCTAACCTTTTCAGTAAATTCCCACGACGCCAAGTGAAAGGAGAGCCACGATAACCCAAATCAATCAAATTAAAGTTGGTAACCCAATTCCGAAAAATAGGGCAATGACCAATTCTACCATGAGAGCCTCCTCTTCTCTCATTATCATGCAAAGCAGCATTAAAATCACCTCCAACTAACCATGGATCATTGATATCCTTGGCTAGATTGCAGATATCATCCCAAAAGTGTCTCCTCAAACTGGCATTCGGATTGGCATAAACAATAGTCAACAGAAAAGAAACATTTCCCAGTTTCACCCTAAGGTGAATAAAATGCTTATTGTTTTCGATAACGATAATATCAACATTGTCTCTCCAAAGAACCCAGATACCTCCAGAGAACCCTGTAGCTTCGATCCTGTGAGAATGCGTGAACCCACAATTCTTAATGAACCTATCAGCTTTATCACCGCTGATACGAGGCTCCAAAATACCAACCATATCAAACTTATACTGCTTACAGTAATTCGTAAAAACTCTAAGAAAAGACTTAGAACCCGCGCCTTGAACATTCCAAATAACTATCTTATTTTTGTCAATCATTAAAAATAATCAAAGAGAGGAAACAACGAACAAAGAGAGCAGTATTACTCATTAGGAGATTCAACTCCATGCATGGTAATATCCATAGTGGAACCATCCTCTATTAACTCAGGACAATCCACATGCATCGCATCCATCGGGGAAACAGGATCAATAACTCCTATATCAGAATGCAGAATGGTGTCTTCTTTCCTTTGATTGGAATCCGGAGGATCAGGATCCAAGTTCATGTGTGAGACCATAGAATCTGGATTCTGAGTATTGGAGGTATCGTGCTTAGGAGTTGTGGAGTTAATCTGGCTCGCATCAAACATAACGTTAACAGCAGTATGATTTTTCGTATCAAGAGAGGTGTGGGCTTTAGTAACAATGAATTTCTTATTGGCATTATGGGCAGCCATGTTGGACATATCGGTAAGGGCTTTTCTAGGATTACCATCACTAGATGAAGCAGGGGTAGAAACGACTTTTTCTGCATGAGAATCCTTCAACAGCGTGGGTCTTATATTGGTTGCCTTATTCTTCGCCTTAGATCTGTGAGGAATGGGATTCTCCTCCACCAAGTTAGGCATTAAATCCTCCACCTTTTCCTCTTCAATTTCTTCCGAAATCAGTGCATCAAATCTGTTCTTAGGGTTCTTGTTTTCCTTATTCGGAATAATATTATGATTTTTTCGAGGATAGCCACTATTCCCACTCATCTTACCTTTTCTACCCACCATCATCCAAGGACCGAAACTAGGGTTACCATTTATAACTTCCTCCCCGGAATTCACCTTCTCCTTCCCTGCATCGGCCGGAATACTAGTTCCTCCTGTCCTAGATTCATTTGCCATAGCATTGCTGATTTTATGCGGACAGTCATCTTTCACATGGCCAAATCTGCCGCAATCAAAACATATACGGGGGAGACACTCATATTCAACAAATTGAACGTTACCATCCAGACAAAATTGAGACACCAAAGGTTTTTTAAGATCTAGTTCCACGGCAATACGAGCAAACTTGCCTCTCTCAGCTGCCTCAGTGCAGTAGTCGATCTTCACAACTCGCCCCACTACCGACCCAATGTATCTAAGGACTTTCTTATTGTAATAATGGATTGGCATACGAGGCAGCCTGATCCAAGCATTGATAAATCTAATTTGATCATTCGAACAATCAAAACTTGGACACCATTCTTGGACTGACAGATAATGGCCAAGCATAACCCACGGACCTCCAGTAATCACTGATTTTAAATCATAATCATTCCTGAACTTGACGAGGAAATAATCATTATCAAGATCAATGACATCAAAAGAATCAACAAAGTTCCACAACGAATCAAGTCTGTTACAAAGATTACGGTAGCCAATCGGCCTACCAAGTAACTTAACTACCACTGTCAAACGCCATTGTTTTGACAATTCTTCTATGACCCTCCCGGAGAAGGAGATAGTTGGCATTCCCTTATCTCTAATAATAGAGACATCTTCATCTTCGACTGCAAAATCGTCAGTAAACCCTGCGAGTGCCTCCTCACGTTCCTTATCAGATTGCACAAGTTTGTCGCGGAAAGACATGACAGCCGGTGGAACAAACTCGCCTTCGCCTTCCCCCTCTCTGAACTTAGCCTTCTTAGTCGACCTGTCATCTTCCGCTGGTTCCCTAAGATCCTTCATCAGAGATTCTCCTCCTTCCATAGCCTTCCGTTTTGTTTCTTAATTCCGTGTACTTTTCATTGCCTCTTTAATTTACCGATTTATCTCTTTAACTCTTAATAAAACACCTAAACAATATAAACCTTCCATCCTCACTAAGTCTAATGCATCCAAAACTTTTCATTGACACTAAATCTAATTACCATCGAAAACAAATACAAACGAGCAAGTTTGTATTTTAATTTGTCTTTTTTAAGAAAAATAAAGGTTAGTATTTATGTCTAAATCCATTTAATTTTTGCATTTATAATTTTATTTATTTGTATTTAAATTATATTCTTAAACATTTAATTTGTACACATTTAATTTGGCCCCTCAAAAAATATAGTCAAACTCCGCCACCGGTAGCAAACAACTTAAACAATGACTATCACAAATTATCAAACCTTACTTGAGACATGCATTTAAATTCTAATTAATACAACATCAACATTAGATTTGTATTATTCTAATCAACAACTCCATCTTCCAATGATAAAGCCAACAAAAACTGCAATACATACCGTTTCCATTTTTTTCTTTCATTTCCGTTCGTTTTGACAAGAAATGGAAAATCACCTTCTTTTTTCTATTCGATATTGGATAAATGTATTGTTGAAAAAATTCGCAACCTAGGGCTCCAAACTCCTCTCGTTACAAAAAATTACAATCAAAGTTGTATGTAAAAGATTATTTTAAAAGAAATCAAATTAATTAAAAATCAAACTTATGGTTCTTCCTAGTTTTAAATCAGTGGGTCATTAGCTAAAATGGTACCCAATCTTCGCACCTTGTATCAAAATGGTACCCAACGTTCTAACATTTGTTTCAAAATGGTTTTTTAACATTTTTCAGCCACTTTTGATGACGTGGCAACCGGAAAAATAATTTTTTATTGATGTAAAATAAGAGTTCGTTTTAATTTTTTAAATTATATAAAATCTTATTTGTCATGGGATGTGGCAAAAATATAAAAAATTAGTTTTCCGGTTGCCACGTCATTAAAAGTGACCCGAAATTATTTGAAAAATCATTTTGATACAAACATTAGAAGGTTGGGTACATTTTGCTACAAATTAAAAGTTGGGTACTATTTTGATACAAGGTGCAAAGGTTGGATACCATTTTAGCTAATAATCCTAAATCAGTCTTTACACGTCCATAGATGTTAGAATATTGCAGTGACAATAAGGTGTGAATCTGTGATTTTCCATTCACTTTGAGAAAAAATAAACATGTTTTAGTAATGTTGATTGATACAGTTACTACATGTGGCAGCAATTTAAACGAGAGAAACTTAATCATTATAAACAATTATTGATGTTTGTTGATTATTTGAAATACAATTTAGATATTTCTTTTTGAGTTCAAATACGTTTATTTAGATGAGAAAAAAAAAGGAAAAGTAATGATTTTAGGCGACTAATACGCTAGATAATAAGTGTTAATTTTGTAGTTTTCTTAACATTGTCATTGTCTATGTGGAAACATTGGATTAGCATATAATTTTTCGTTCTCATGTAAATAAAATTTCGTGTAAAATGAATGAATAATATTCGTAGTTACGAAAAATGAAAGTTGAATTGATAAAATATAATAAATAAAACAATAATAATTGAAGCCTAACTTGATCTATTCAACAACAAACATAATAGAGTTATTAGCTAAAATGGTATCCAACCTTCACATTTTATATTAAAATAGTACCCAATTTTTAATTTGTTATTAAAATGGTACCCAACCTTCTAACATTTGTTTCAAAATGGTTTTTTAACATTTTCCAGCCACTTTTGATGATGTGGCAACCGGAAAAATAATTTTTTTTATTCATGTAAAATAAGAGTTCGTTTTAATTTTTTAAATTATATAAAATCTTATTTTTCATGAGATGTGGCAAAAATATAAAAAATTAGTTTTCCGGTTGCCACGTCATCAAAAGTGACCGGGAATTGTTTAAAAAACAATTTCGATACAAACATTAGAAGATTGGATACCATTTTAATACAAATTAAAGGTTGGATACCGTTTTGATATAAGGTGCGAAGATTGGGTACCATTGGCTAATAACCCAACATCCATCTTAGCTATTAAGAAGCCAAAGCCATCCCCACCACACACCACAGCTTAAAAGCTATCAAAACCATTGAAAAGCCTGAGATAATAACAATGGAAGATATAGAGCACAGAGTGATCCATGTCAACGGCATAAACATGCATGTAGCCGAGATGGGTCCAATCAACGGTCCAGTAATTCTCTTCATTCACGGATTTCCCGAGTTATGGTACTCTTGGCGCCACCAGATTGTGGCCATGGCCTCTCTGGGCTACCGGGCGGTGGCGCCGGACTTGAGAGGCTTTGGTGATACCGATGCGCCGGCTGATCAACGGAGCTACACGGTGATGCACGTCGTGGGTGATCTTATTGGTGTTATTGATAACGTGGCTGGTGAGCAAGAACAGGTTTTTGTAGTAGGTCATGATTGGGGTGCTTACATGGCTTGGTTTTTGTGTTTGTTTAGACCGGACCGGGTCAAGGCTCTGGTTAACCTTAGCGTATCGTTTATTCCAAGAGATCCTCGAACCAAACTTGTTGAAACGATGAGAAATATGTATGGGGAGGATTACTACATGTGCAGATTTCAGGTTTCGCTTAAATTTTAATCTTTACCATCTAAATAAACATTTGGATGGTTGAAATTCATCTGAATTTAAAATAAGCTAAAATTGACGTTTTAAAAAAATTAGTTAAAATTAAACGTTTACATAAAAATTTAGATTATCTTAAAATTATTAAGCTTGTCTTTTTTGGCAGGCGTTAGGAGAGGCAGAAGCTGAATTTGCAGAGCTTGGTACAGAAAGAGTCATTAAGGAATTTCTAACATTGGTTCATCCAGGTCCTCTGTTCTTACCTAAAGGTAAACCTTTTAGCCGATCGCCGGAAAATCCACTTGTCTTGCCGTCTTGGTTGTCTGAGGAAGATGTCAAATATTACACCACCAAATTTGAGAAGAAAGGCTTCACCGGAGGAATCAACTATTACCGGAATATTGACTTGTATGTTTCCTGATCCAAAATGCTAACATATTAACATATACTATACTTTTTTGTTTATGAATGAACTATATTATACTTAAATTGATATTATAGTTTAGTTTTCTTTTTTGATAATTTGGAGAGAGGGGAGTGTTTGTAGGAGGAAACGAACCCGCGACCTAGCAATTTGCTGTTTAGCGCTTATATTATTTGAGTTATAGCTCATTGGTTTATAATTTAGTTGGTACTTTTTTATATTGATCTTTTTAATGGAATGAAGGATCACTTTATCCCCTCAACTTGACATAAAGTATAAAAACGTCCAAATTGGTAAAATAGGATCATGTTTTACCTTGAACTTGTCAAAAATGGTACAAAACCACCCCTTCCCACTCTCATCTAAGAGAGTGGGATACACTCTCCGATTTTAATGATGATTTATTTGTTCCAAGGTGTTTTTTTTTATGGAAAAAAGATTAAAATGGTCCTAATTTGTTTTATACATTATAAATTAATACCTAATAATTTTAAAAAATAAAAATTAATCCCATTAATTTAAAATTGTATATAACAAATTAATCCTCGAATTTCATAAATAAAACAAATTAACCCTCAAATTTTATATATACAACAAATTCACCTCAAAATTTTTATATTTTTAATAAATTTTTTTTAAAAAAACTGAACAGACCCGTGGTTCTGACCCACGAGTCTGTTCTTCTTTCTCAAGAACAGACACATGTCTGTTTTTCAAGAACACGGCGGCGCTGCCGTGTTCTTGAAACAGCCCCATCTGTGCTCTCAAGAATATCGACGCCACCGTGTTCTTTGAGAGAACAAATCGGCAGTTCTCTCAAGAACAGCCGCTGTTCTCGAGAGAACAGATCTTCCTCGCCGGAAATTGGGAAATTTTTTTTGGAAAATAATCTAAAAGGGTTACTAGATTAATTAGGGTTAAATTATAATTAATTAGTATTTAAATAAAATTTATTAGAGTAAATTATGATTAATTAGAAATTTATTCTCCAATTAAAGTATCACGTCAGCATAGGGGCATTTTTATACCGGTTTTGACAAGTTTAGGGTAAAAGTGATCCGGTTTCGCTAATTTGGACGTTCTAATACTTTGTGCCAAGTTGAGGGGGTAAAGTGATCCTTTGTTCCTTTTTAATTTATGCTAATTCAATTAATTATAATATCATAATTAGAACATCATGCATCAACTAAGTCCTAACTACAGTTTGTGAGCCGGCAGTTCCGGTTCTTAAAAAATAAAAAATATTTTTATACACTTTATTATATTTACACCCTTTAAAAAAAATATAATTAATACTTAATAAATTTATTATATATTATGGTTAATTTATTCTTTTGAAATAATTTTTTTCTTTCAAAATAATTGTATATTTTATCATTTTTTCACCATTAATAAAAATGTAATTAATATTTCAATCTCAATAAATTTCTTTTTATTCTTTAGAAATCGAGGATTCTGGTTGTAAAAAATGGATTTGGTCCAGAACAGGTTGGTTTCCGATTTCGAGCCGGTTTTGACCGGACCTGTTGTATTAATTTGGATTTGAACCCGGTTTTGAGCCAATTTTAACTGGACCCAATCTAATCTGGTTCTGGACCTGATTCGAACATAGTCAAATATATACTTGCCATTTTGGCTCTGAATTGTTTGACGATCATGTATAATTTTGTTGTGCAAGAAACTGGGAGCTGACTGCACCATGGACGGGGGCTCAAGTGAAAGTGGCCACTAAATTTATAGTGGGTGATGAAGACCTGTGCTATAATTTACTGGGAAATAAGGATTATATAGAGAAGGGTGGGTTCAAGAGAGATGTTCCTTCTTTACAGGAACTAGTGGTCATGCAAGGAGCTGCACATTTCCTCAATCAAGAAAAACCTGAGGAGATTAACAAACACATTGCAGATTTTTTTCAGAACTTCTGATTTTATACTACTCAAATATAAGAGCCTTTTTTCTTCTTCTTCTTCTTCTGTGTTCTTAGTTTAATTTAATATTTGAATCAAGATAAATTTTGTTATGAATTTTTATTTCATGTCATCAGAATGTAAAAGAAATGATTTCAAATATGTTTCCATTTTTCATATTACGCCATTGTTGGAGAATGGAGATATTTACAATGAGTGTGCAAATTTCTGAAAAGGGAAAACAGCAAGGATTCATTTTGCTTGAATTTAGTATAGAAGATCAAATAAAGTTAAGTTTGAATGTTTGTACTTTTAGAAAAAAAATACCTTTAAATTTAATATTTTGACTCGTTTTATCCCTCAGATGGTGTGGCAGCAAATGAATGAGCCATTATATATTAATTAAGCTGAGGTGGCAAAATTCCATAGGACAATTTAAAATCAAATAGATAAAACAAGCCAACGAGGGTGTTTTTTTAAAACCACAAACTTACTTTTATTTAATCCTTTGTATCAAATTAAGGAGCAAAATAAACCTTTGTTTGTAGGAAAAATAATAAGTAGAGAAAACTATAATTAATTTTTGTTCTCATGTTTTGAAATTGCAAGAAAATCAAGAAGAAAAGGAAAACGAAAATTATAGTTAACTATGGCTCTCAATAATCAATCCTTCCAAAGGATTTTTCATATTAGTTTAGTTAGTCCCCAAATTGAGCATATTTTTGACCTCCGCAAAAATAAATATACTGTTAATAAATATAAGGATTGTTTATTAAAGAAAACCACCTTTGGCCTTTTTAATGCTTTGAACACTATATTTAATAAAAACTAAAAACTAAAAAAGATAATCAGATATTTTATTTTTATGACAATTTTGAATCAACGATTTATAGAAAACTGTCCAAATTGTCATTTTTTCACAATATTGACAAGCCTTCAATTGAAGAAAGCTTAAAGGGATGTTAAACCAAAATAAGAGTAGATGTTGTGTGGTGTAGTGTAGGATGAAGATGATGGATAAATATTAAATTTAATTTCAATCAAATTTAGCTTTATATACAAATTTATAACAAATTAGAATTTTGGATGCTATTTTTTCAATTTGATGTCATATAAACTTACCATTATTAATAAAAAAAAAACCACATCTAGATGAGTTGGTGTCCACACAATCACAAAAACATTAAGGACTTCCTTATGGTTTTTGCCTCAATAATAAGTAAAGAGAAAGAATTATGGACCTGAGAGTAACCAAAGTCACAAATCTAGGTGAGTTGGTGTCAATATAACCTGCAATTGCATTATTCAGCTATAGAGTCATAACTATCCATATGGAATAAGAATATGACAATGTTAGAATATGACACACCTCTAGTTTTAAATCAGTCTTTACACGTCCTCAACTTTGTTAGAATATTGCAGTGACAATAAGGTGTGAATCTGTGATTTTCCATTCACTTTGAGAAAAAATAAACATATTTTAGTAATGTTGATTGATACAGTACTACATGTAGCAGCAATTTAAACGAGAGAAATGTCAGCCATTAATAAGTGTTTCTAATGATGCTGGATGAAAGAGTTTATTTATTCGACATGAAAATAAAAAAGGCTTAATTATAATACAAAAAAATAAAAAAACTGATTTGTATTTTTGTAAAAACTAGGAGGGTTTTTTTTCCTACCTTTTGCCCAATAATAATTGAAGCCTTAAATTAATCTATTCAACAACAAACATAATGATTCCATCTGAGCTATTAAGAAGCCAAAGCTATCCCCACCACACTACAGCTTAAAAGCTATCAAAACCATTGAAAAGCCTGAGATAATAACAATGGAAGCTATAGAGCACAGAGTCATCCATGTCAACGGCATAAACATGCATGTGGCCGAGATGGGTCCAATCAACGGTCCAGTAATTCTCTTCATTCATGGATTTCCCGAGTTATGGTACTCTTGGCGCCACCAGATTGTAGCTATGGCCTCTCTGGGCTACCGTGCGGTGGCGCCGGACATGAGAGGCTATGGCGACACCGATGCGCCAGCGGATCCGCGGAGCTACACGGTGATGCACATAGTGGGTGATCTTATCGGGCTGATTGATGACGTGGCTGGTGAGCAGGCACAGGTTTTTGTAGTGGGTCATGATTGGGGTGCTTATATTGCTTGGTTTTTGTGTTTGTTTAGACCGGACCGGGTCAAGGCTTTGGTCAACCTTACCGTACCTTTTATTCCAAGAAATCCTCGAACCAAAATTGTTGAAATGATGAGAGATGTGTATGGGGATGATTACTACATTTGCAGATTTCAGGTTTTTGCTAATTATTCCTCCCTCTATTTTTTTTATTAATAATTGTTTTTATATTTTTAAATATAAATAAGTGTTAAAAAGTATAGAGGTAGTTGAAATGAATTGGTAAATAATAGCGTAAATGAGTTGGTAACACGCTCTGCTGACTTAAGTGAGGTCGAGAGTTCGAACTGTATACTCATGTATGCACCCGTTTAAAATTTAGAATAAGAGAAGTTTAACTTCCCGGAAAGTAGCAAGATTTTCTTACTTGATTCAACTTATACGTGTTACTTTTCGGGAAGTTAGCAATTTGGCTTCCATAGCCTAATCTAGGTAAGTAGAACTTCCCTAATTAATTTAATAGAAAATACAACTATATCTTTACATTTAATTAGCCTAATTAGTTATTAAGGGTAATATCGTATTTACTTTTTAATTAATTAAAATTAAAATACAACTTTCCGGGAAGTTAATTAGTAAACCAAACAAAAAAATTATCAATTTTTTTTCTACTAACTTTCTCAGCAATTAACTTTCCAGGAAGTATACTTCTCTGCAAGTATACATTTACGAAATCAAGCGAGAAAACTCATGAACTTTGTACCAAAAAGAAATTGTATTGGTAAATGAAAAAGTCAATAAATAACGAATGATGGGAGTAATTATTAGTTATCGGACTTAAATTAAATATGTGATTTTTTGCTTAATAATTTAAACTAAATAATTTTTTATATGTAGTGTTAATTCTAATTAAACTTTTTTAAAAAATTAATTATAATATATTTTACATTTAAAAAATGTGAATTTTTCATTATTTAAAGGAATTTTCCGGTGGTTGAAATACATCGGAATTTAAAAAATAGCTAAATTTGGTGTTTTTTAAAAGATTAACCGAAAATAAAAAGCATGTCCAAAGATTTAGTTTTTCTTTTTCAAATTATTAAGCCTTTTTTTTGGCAGGCACTAGGAGAGGCAGAAGCTGAATTTGCAGAATTTGGTACTGAAAGAGTTATTAAGGAATTTCTAACAATATTGGATCATCCAGGTCCTCTTTTCTTACCTAAAGGTAAACCTTTCAGCCGTTCGCCGGAAAATCCACTTGTCTTGCCGTTTTGGTTGTCGGAGGAAGATGTCAAATACTACACGAACAAATTTGAAAAGAAAGGCTTCATTGGAGGACTCAACTATTATCGGAATCTAGACGTGTATGTTCCCTATCCAAAATGCGAATATTTATTTTTGGCTTGATTTATAGTTTGATTAAATTTATAATTTTTTATTCATCTAACCATTAAAATTAACGTTTCATCTATTAAATTTCTGAATTTGTTTAATTATATTTGACCCCTGAATTTAATGAATAAGTAAACATTAAATTGCTCCGTACACACAGTCTTTTAAAGTGTTTTAAATGTCAGGTGAATAAGAAGGGATTAACGTTTATTTATTTAGTTTAAGAAGGGATTGCCAACGTGGGCCTAGCTTGAATGGCTAAGGCACCTCTAAGTGCATCAAGAGGTTGTGGGTTCGAAACACGCCTCGGTAACTAACAACTAACAAATGAGACTCGAAAGAGTCGATTCCCACCTTTGATAAAAAAAATAAATAAAAAAAAAGAATAAGAAGGGATTAACGTTTATTTATTTAGTTTAGGAGTTAAAAATGATTATTTAACAAGTTCACATTTTTGACAGGGGAGATGTAAATTTAGAGATAAAATGGATAAAAAAAATTACCAAAATGGGCGTGATGTATTTGTTACTCCTGAAACTAATGCAAAAGCTTGGGGATAATGGTCACGACACTGACCATTTTGTCACACAACTGTCAATCTGACAAGATTACGAAATATGGAGCTGGTGGGGCGGGTATATTTATTTTTAGATATGAAGATTTATTTTTCTGATATTTAAATTAAAGACTTTCAGTATTTAATAATTTCCATGTCGTTAAAAATTAATCTAGCTATTTATAAACATAAATATAATTATAAAATATTGTTATATTTTATTTTTAAATATAAAAATACTTTTTTAATTTAAAAACTGCAACTAAATATTAAATACTAATCTTGTCTAGTTCTATTCTACCAAACATACTCATATAATTGCCATTTTTGCCTTGAATTATTTCATAATTTTGTCTATTTTTATTCTACTAGAAACTGGGAGCTGACTGCACCGTGGACGGCAGCTCAAGTAAAAGTGGCCACCAAATTTATAGTCGGCGATCGAGACCTGACCTATAATTCACTAGGAAACAAGGATTATATAGAAAAGGGTGGGTTCAAAAAAGATGTTCCAAATTTAAAGGAGGTGGTGGTTATGGAAGGAGTAGCCCATTTCCTCAATCAAGAGAGACCAGAAGAGATCAACAAACACATTGCAGATTTTTTTCAGAACTTTTAATTTGTATTTGGTTATGTGAGTAATTTTTTATTTTCTCCTGTGATCTTAGTTTAATTAAATATTTGAATCAAATCAATCATTGTATGTTCAAACTTTTACTATGAATTGTTATTTCAAGTCTTGGAAATTAGCACCCATTGCAAAGTATATACTCCCTCCATTCTGAAATAGTTGTCGCTTTAGGGAGATTTTTTTGTTCTATAATACTTGTCACTTTAGAATACCAAGAAAGCATTTATTGCTATATTTCCACATATACCCCTCATCAATTCATTGAAAGAATACAAATATACAAATATAGAGTGGTACTAATTAATGTTAACAAGTTTCAAGAAGCTAATTTAGTAAAAATACTTACAATTTTAGACATATTTATTGATTTCTTAATTTGTGTGAAAATGGCTAAAGCGACAACTATTTCAGAATGGAGGGAGTACTAAATTGGCCCTACCGAACCAACTATTTCATCCTTGGAAAGAGTAAAAAGTAGATAGAGTAAAGGCCATCTAGCATGTCAGTCTGCTCTTTCCAAAGTGAATGAATTGCATGTAAAAATTCGTAGGGGCTTATAGTTTAATTGGTTGAAATATATATATATATATATATATATATATATATATATATATATATATATATATCACCTAAATGTGCTTATTTCATGTAATTTTGTGATTTTTCACCTAGCTAGAAATTCACGTGAGATTTGTTAATAGAGCTTATTAATACCATCTGCAAGAGGTGTTTAAAATAACAGAATTTCATAATATTAAAGTTATTTTTACTCTTTATATTTCTCTAAGATTATTTTTGAGATACATAAATTATATTTGCACATTCTCTCTTTAATTTATACCATGCAGGATATGTTAGGAACATCGTTTAACTGAGGTATGTATTTGATGCTACTTTTTAGTAATATAAAAGTCATTTTTAAGATTGGGAAATTATTAAGTGTTTATAGAGACATAAGGTAAACATTACAGGTTTTTTTGCATTGTTTTCTTAAATTATTTAAAAAAAAGAAGGAAAAACTTTTATTCGTGAATTGCATGCATGAACCACCCACCAAGTGTCTCTTTATAGTTTGATATATATAAAGCTGTGGCGATGTTATAATACGTGTCCACTCTCCTGTTTATTTAATAATTGTCTTAACTCTCAAGTTATTCTGTTTAAAGCTAATTGATAAAGCTTTTAACTTTTTTTTTAGAACATAAAGCTTTTAAGTAACTCAAGAATAAAATTAAGGATTTACATTTAAAGGCAAAAAATCTCAAAAACTATTGATTTTTGATAATTGTACACTGATGTTAAAAATCAATTAATTTTATTCTATATCGTGTTTTTGATTTTCAATTGCACCATAAAATATCAGATTGAACATTTTTCTCTTAAATAACAGTTAAAATAAATCCTCCACATATTTTAAATAGCTCTTAATATTATAAATATAATAAAAAAATTCCTCAAAAATTCAAAAAATAATACTAATATGTTTTTATTTAATATAAATTAATGATATTTATTTTTTTATATTCAACCCGACATTTTTACACCTAAAAATATTAATGTTTCCGATTCCGTTGTCACTTTTTCCGGACCCGTCAACGCCTTCGGAATTGCCGCTGCAACTCGTCTTCTTGAGGAAAATGAGCATATCAGATCTGCTCGTCTTCGAGGAAAACGAGCAGATCTGCTCGTTTTTCATGGAAGACGAGCGGCATCGTGTCCGAAAGCAGTTGATGGCAGGGCCGAAGAAGGCGATGGCAGATTCAGAGTTAGAGGCGTTGACATATGTTGATTTTTATTTAAAATATAAAAATTTCTATTAAATTTTTTATAGATTAAATATGATGTAAAAATATCATTTCAATTAAGTAAGTTGTAAAAAATTAAATGAAATATAATACAAAAAGTTTAAATAAAAAACGATATAATATTATTACTTATTTTTATTTTTTATATTCATGGTCAAAATTTACATAAAATGCATATAATCAAACAGTCACGTTAGTAAAAAAATATATTCTTTCTACTCAAATTTCGTAATTTAATTAAAATAAAAGGTCTTTTGATAAAATTGTTAATCTTAGTTAATATTAATAGTTTAATACAAATTGTGCAGGTTCTACTTTTCTAGATCATTATGTCAATAATTAAATATTGACAAAATAATTTTATCTATACAATAATATGATTAAAGTTAATGATACTATTTTTTAAAAATAATTTTGAAAATCTAATCTATTAATTTTACAATTGATAATGAAAATAACACTTTAAATTTTATTATTTATTTTGACGAATAGTTAATCCACAGTGAAGAAAAAAAATCATAAATATTTTAAAAATTATATTGTTACTGTTATACAAAATTTTAATACCATAAAAATAATTTAAAATAAATTATTCTATTTAGCCAAAATTGCATATTAAGATAGTGAGAGTTTTGTCTTAAATTATAAGAGTAAATACTAATATACTTGTATTAGTTCATAAATGTATTGTAAATTCACTCGTAAAGTCATCTATTAACATGAGATACATTTGAAAGATAACTGCTAAAGTTACATTGAAATTCTATATAGACAACTAATTAGAAACAAATATATTTTATTAAATAAACAACTGAAAAAACAGGAGTATTTTTTTACTTTTTAATGTAATTATTATAGTTTATAAAATTGACGATCATGACTATTAAAATTATTTTTCAATTATAAATATGTCAATTTAATTACAGTAAATATATTTACATTGTGCTTAAATATTCACTCAAGGCCTGTTTTGTCTGCATTCTCATATTTAGTTTGACCTCAAAAATTATTGCAAAAATGATAGCAATTTCTATAATTAGCAAATTCATATTAATCATCGCTTGTGTTTGGCATACGTACACGGATCATTTATTTGCCGAAGAAACTGATATTTACGGTTCAAATATTTGCTCTATAAACACACAATTTTTTTTTTGTCAAACTTAAACAACACAACAATGGAAGAAATTGAGCACAGAATTATCAAAGTAAATGGCATTAACATGCATGTCGCCGAGATGGGTCCGGTGAACGGACCGGTAATTCTCTTCATTCACGGTTTCCCTGAGCTATGGTACACGTGGCGCCACCAGATTGTAGCTATGGCTTCTCTGGGGTACCGGGCGGTGGCGCCGGATTTGAGAGGCTTTGGAGACTCAGACTCACCGGAGGATCACCGGAGCTATACAGTTATGCACCATGTCGGCGATCTGATCGGGTTGCTTGACGTTGTGGCGGCTGGGCAAGAGAAGGTTTTTGTAGTGGGTCATGACTGGGGTGCTTACATGGCTTGGTTCTTGAGTTTATTCAGACCAGATAGAGTTCGAGCTTTGGTCAGTCTTACGGTGTCGTTTCCTCCTAGAAATCCTAAAGGCAAGAGTGTTCCGACATTGAGATCTCTTTATGGGGGTGACTATTACATGTGCAGATTTCAGGTTTGCACCACTTCTGTCTCAATTCCGACACAAATTGACTTTTTTTTTTCATAATTGGAACGAGAAGCGCTTGTGGGAGTAATCGAACATGAACTAGCAGTTTGCTGGCCAGGGTTTATACCATTTGATGACTTTTTTTGTGTGTGTTTAATGACTGGGTTTGAATTGTTTATTTTAGGAGGCAGGAGATATAGAAGCTGAATTTGCTGAGCTTGGTACTGAAAGAGTAATGAAGGAATTCCTAGCGTACCGTCACCCAGGTCCGCTTTTCTTATCTAAGGGTAAAGCATTTTTCCGATCACCGGAAAATCCACTTGTGTTGCCCTCTTGGTTGACTGAGGAAGATGCGCAGTACTACATCGACAAATTTGAGAAGACAGGCTTTACCGGAGGATTGAACATTTACCGGAATTTGGACCTGTATGTTCTTAAAATGACTTTATTGTTTGATTTTGTTAGCATGATTGCTCTCACCTTTGGTTTTAAATGTTTAATTGAATCGAGTTAATCGCGAGTTACTTGGATTCATTTGAAGAATGCTTGAAATCGACTTGATGTGTTCGAGTTCAAACTACTTGAACCAACTATCTAGTCAAGTTTGAGTATCAAGACTCCACTTGACAGAATCAGTCGTGAGTCTAATCGAATTTTGATTAATTTATCTAATCGAGTATCAATAATACCGATAATCGAATCAAGTCGAGCCGACTCAAATTTGATTCTCAAGTATGCTACAGAGCTCGAACACTTAAAGTATCATTGGATCAAATTCAAGTCGAATTGTAAGTTTTGAATTTTAGAGTCGAGTCGACTCGAATTCGATTATCAAGTATGCTACCGAGCTCGAACTCTTGAAATAACATTCAATTGAATTCATGTCGAATTGTGACTTTTTGATTATAGAGTCCAGCTGGCTCAACTTTGATTGTCAATTATGCTATGGAGATCGAACTCTTAAAATGACATTCAATTGAATTCAAGTCGAACTGTGAGTTTTGAATTTTAGAGTTGAGTCTTGATAGTGTTTCCGGTCAACTCGCTCGATTATAACCGGAATTGTTTTCTTATATTCGTTACCGCTATATTGCAGAAACTGGGAACTCACTGCACCATGGACAGGGGCAAAAGTTAAGGTACCAGCTAAGTATATTGTAGGTGATCAGGACATTGGCTATAATTCTCTTGGCACCAAGGCCTATATAGAGAAGGGTGGGTTCAAGAGGGATGTCCCTTTTCTGGAGGAAATTGTGATAATGGAAGGAGTAGCTCACTTCATCAATGAAGAGAAGCCTGAGGAGATCAACAAATACATCTATGATTTTTTCCAGAAGTTTTAATCTGTTATTATTTTCCGATTTGTTTGTTTCGTGAGAAATGTGTTCCATGTATTTGTATCAATTCAAGCGTCCAACTTTTATGTTTGTACTTTTATCAAGCGTATTGTTCAGGGGGCCGTCCCTGGTATTGTTTCTTTTCAACTCACAGATCTCGAACAATATTGAAGCGAACATCAACAAGATCAGCAATGCTGGCCTTCGGCGACTTAGTAAAAATGCTTCAACAAATTGAGAGAGAGATATATAAAAAGGGAATTTAATTGAATGCTTGTAACAGAATTAATTGGTGTGAATGCAGACTGATGAAATAGTACAAAAGATAAAATAGAAGTACTAATCAGAAAAATGGATTATTTGCATATTAAAATATGAAGAATAACAAGGCATAGTCATATTGATTAAATAACACTATGAATTGGACATTCTTTATTGGTATAATTAGACCATGTGGAGTAGCCATTGCGATGTAGATTTAAAAATTATGGAAAAACTGAATCAAAAATCTGAATAATAGAACTTTTTGATTATGATAGAAATTAGAATTTGAAATAAACGAATTATGCAATTTTTAAAAAAGTTTTCTAAAAAGTATCCAATTTTTGATAAATAATATCAAACATACATATAACATTCTTTTTCGGGCTCAACATTTTTTGACAAAAAACAATTGAAAAAACACGTATGATACAATTTTTTTTACACAAAATTTCCTCTGCCTAAAAATCCTCTTCTCAACAATCCAATAATTTTTAAAGTCCGAACATTATCATCGTATAATTTCTTGGTCAATCTATCGATTGGGTTAATTCCTCCTCCGTTATCGGAATTTAAATCATCCTTAAACATCAAGCCCACCTTCCTCACACTTTTTTGCGCTCTCACTCTGATCGTGAAGGTGTAATTTTTGTGTACAATTTATCTACCTGAGAAGGCCAGATCTATTTTAAGTTTGAGCCAGTTTTGTGTTGCAATGTAGGAAGCCAAACAATTTTGGCCATAAGTTTCAACATTCTTGTGTCAGATTGATCCTTAATTTAACAGCTACTTGTAAGGGGGATCCTATTTTAATAATTATGGACGGTGGATCGACTGAATTAATCAAATCAAATTAACTTAATCAACCAAACTTTTAAAATATAAAATCAAACCGATCGAATTAGTCAGTTAATTTGATTAAACTAATAAAAATAAATAAAATAATTCTTAAAAATATATAAAAAATATTTGCTTAATTCAATTAACTAAAATTTTAATATTTTTAAATGTATTCAAACCAAAATTTTGTTAATATTAAACCGAACATACCAGATTATCAATTTAAATAAAAATATTTAATTGAATTAGTTATAATAGATCGATTAGTTTAATTTTGATTAATTCTTAGTTAACCCTAGTACTGAGATTTGAAATACCAGAGAAGATAAAGAGTGCTCTACAACTACAGCGGGAACAAGACATTAATTTATACATAAAAACATACGTTATTCACTGAATACAATTTTAAATGTTAAAATTAATTTATTTTGATTTGGAGAAATTAAGTTAATTGGATTTGGTCGATTTGTTTTGGACATTAATAGAGTAGTGCTAGCCTTACACGCCAATATGACATTGTTTATCTTATTCATGTATCGTGCGGGCAATATTAAATGGATTTTCAAGATGATGTAATTAATTATTAACTGAAAAGGTCAGTTTTACTTTAAAAATAAGTGCCACTTCAATAAAGCATTTCCATATTAAAATATCTAATAACTAAAAAATAAATAATAAAAAAAACTATTACAACTGGTCATTAATTTATTATAAAAATAATGTAGTACTCTAACCGTTACATGTAATAAACACTTACTATAATTGTCATTTTCAACTCAATTGTTTATTAAAGTAAATTTAAATATTATATTGATAATATATAATAAACAAAAATTACATTTAAATAAACATACAATATTAGAAAATAGTATTTAATTAATGAATAAAATATATTTTATATATTTTTATATTTAATTTTATTATTATAAATCATAAATAAAAAAGGCTTAATATATTTTTAAACTCTTAAACTTTACCACTTTAATCTCTATAACCTATAAACATTTTTGTTTCATGATGAACCTTTTAACTTTCAGTTTTGTTTTATTTAAACCATAAACTTTAATTTTTTGCCGATCTGACCATTTTTATCCAGCGTGGCAAAACACATATATTAAAACGCTTTTGAAGCGCGTGCTAAAACACATAATTGAACGTTTGAACTATACTTGATGGATCTGTGAGGTACGATTCTGGATCTGCTGTTTTCAGGGGATTATGGCTTTGCTGAATCTCCTATATAAGACAAATGAGAGAAGCGGCAACAGATCTCTGTTCTTCTCGCGGAAAAAAAGAGTATGTTTTTCGGGAAGAACAACAAATCTATTGTTCTTCACGACGAACAAATCATCTGTTCCTCACAAAGAACATATCTGCTGGGGAAAAAATCTAGCAGTGAGGTTGGAATTCTTTTCGACGGTGAATTTGATGGGTGCGGCATCGGTGTTCGAATTAGAGCGGTTTCCGGTGAATATGGAGGGGTGAATTAATATGATTCTACATATTTTAGAGTGGGGGATATCCCCACTTTTTTGGATATTTTTTATACAAAAACACAAGTTGCGGGTTAGTTTTACCCAAAAGTCTTCAAAATGACTTTTTTAACATTTTATGCCAAGTTGAAGGTGTGAATTGATCCTTTGTTCTTTATTTAAACCAGTCGTGTTTGAACATATTGATATTTTACATATCAATTTGTTAAATAATTTGTGAACAAACTCGCACATGAATTTAATTAAATGCTTGGAAACTTACTCGTATATGATTTTTAAACACTTTCTGATTGTCTTTTAATATTATTTATAATTTTTATTTTAGATGATCGCTGTTTAAATTTATATTAAGATATTTGATAGTTGCCATGTGCCTAAAATTAATTATAATATTATTATTTTTCAATTAGTTTATCTCGCATTCGTTTGTCTAGATTCTAAATCGTGTTCGTTGATTTAGATGTTAGATGAGTTTGGTTCGTGGTAATTATTTAAGTGCTAAAGGAGATGAACTCAAACTTGACTCATTTATCAAACCAAACTCATTTATTATCTAAATGGGGCAAAGACGTGCTCGACTGGTTTAACATCTAAACGAATAAACATGAAATAGAACATTAATATTGTAAATTTCATATGGATTAAAATGATCATTTTGTCAAAACTCAAACTAACACGATTTGACATATAGAACATCTCATTCATATAACGAATTGATGGTCATTTTAAAATTATGTCCGTTTCAATTAATTTAGAGAAAATTACACCATATAATCCAAAAACTGAAAAGTTTATGTTAGTGACTCACAATATTTTTTTTTGCAACAATCACTCAATTTTAGAAACTTGTTTGGATGTGTACCTACTTTAATTTTATTTTCCTATTTTGTCCCTGACTTGTACGTTACTATTGTTTTTGGATTTCACACAATCAATTCCTCTTCTTCTTATATGAAAGCATATTATTGACGGCACTGTGAATATAAATATATAATCATGGTCGCTGCTTGGTCGGCAATCGGTGATGGTTTTGCTAATCTATTAAAAATATTTGAAGGCATAGCTTGACTGTGTATGGTCTCTTTTTTGATTCGATCAAGCATGATGACGGACTTGTGGCCGGACAGCCGATGACCGGACATGCTGAGATCTACTTGCATTTGTTGCAGTGGCGGCGTTATTGCCTGTGACTGTAAATTTATCTTGTCGACCCTTCTACTTTTCATTGCAATAAACGCTGCAGATGTGGTGATAATGTCAAATCCGATTGTGGTTGCAGCTGTACCACCGTTAGTTATGGTGAATTTGGCGTTGGTGGTGGCTGCTAACAGAGACTCATAAATTTGTTATAATTTTAATGGGAACATAAATTATGAGATGGGTATAAAGAATGATGTTTAGTGGGTGTCGTTCAAGCAGCTAAGGACACCAACAGAGACTTATTAGCCATGAATTTATGTCAATGGGGTTTGAATTGAAATTAAAAAATAATTTTTTTTAGCATTGAAGTGTGAGAATCAAGAAGAGATTGGCAGTGTGGGTCCGATGTTATAACCATCTTGTTATTTGAAATGGTAGTATGAATCTTATTGAAGGAGAAAAAAAAATAACACTATGATATTAATTTTATGTACATATAGAGATTAAATTTTGGTTTTCTAGATTATTAACATTACACTTTTACTATTATCTTCATCAATTTATTGTCTTATAGCAATTTGCGTGTCTGGAGGATCTCAAAAAATAGTTTTGATTTCGATAATTTGGAAGAGTCAATTTTTTTATAAAAAAAAATATGTTCATAAGAACTATATCAAAAAGTTCGGTATGTGATGTCATTTCAGGTTCACATACGGTTCACATTAGGTTACTTTTCAGTTTTATAGACTGTCAATTATATTTCACTTAAAAACAGTTATTCAATTCTTATAATAGACTACATCTCAAAATTCTCTCTATATAAAATATCAGATAAGATTGTAAATAGCAATGAGGCAATTTTTTTTTAAAAAATGAATTTAAGATAGTTCGGTTAATATAGATTCATAACAGGTTCACATCAGGTTCATTTTTAGTTTTATAAACTATCAAATACATTTCACTTAAAAAAAGATATTTAATTTGTATATTACACTAAATCTCAGAATTTTATCTATATAAAATGTCAGTTAAAGATTGTAAAAAAAAGTAAGACAAAATTTATAAAAATTGAATTAAAGTAATTCAGTTGATATAAGTTCACACCATGTTAACACCAGGTTGATTTTCAGTTTTATAGACTGTCAAATACAATACACATAAAAAGGATATTCAAGTAGTTAAAAAAAAGATATTCGATTTGTATATTACACTAAATTTCAAAATTTTCTTTATATAAAATGTCATTTAAGATTGTGAAGAACAGCAAGACAAATTTTATTTAAAATTGAATTAAGGTAGTTTTAGTTGATATAGGTTCACATCCGGTTCACATTAGGTTGATTTTCGGTTTTATATTCTGTCAAATATATTTTACTTAAAAGAGATATTTTGTGATTACACTAAATTTCAAAATTATCTCTATTTAAAATATCATTTAAGATTCTTAAGACCAGCAAGACCAATTTTATTTAAAATTGAATTAAATTAGTTAGTTGATATAGGTTCACATCCGGTTCACATTAGGTTGATTTTCGGTTTTATATTCTGTCAAATATATTTCACTTAAAAGAGATATTTTGTGATTACACTAAATTTCAAAATTCTCTCTATATAAAATATCATTTAAGATTGTTAAGACCAACAAGACCAATTTTATTTAAAATTGAATTAAAGTCGTTAGTTGATATAGGTTCACATCCGGTTCACATTAGGTTGATTTTCGATTTTATAATTCTAATTAAATTAATATTAATAATTTAGTTTATTAAAAATAAACTTATAAAGCTACAAATAATCTAATGGTAAACGATCTAAGATTTGAATGAAATAAAATTAAAACTTAAAATAAACTCAATGTCTACTTGAAGTAAATTTACCTAAGTAATTTCTTAATAAATTTATTATAAAATAATAATCAACTTATTTTAATCAAATCAGTTTATTAAGAATATACACAACTGAAAATAAATTATAAAATAATAAATAATCTAACAGTAAATTAAAATATATTATCTATGATTTTATTAAAATTAAACTAAATTTAAATTAAAATTAAATTTAAAATAAAATAAAATGAATGCGAACTAAATATGAATTTAAAACAAAGTTAATGCAAAATTTAAAAAAAAATATAAAAAATGAAATTTAAAGTATGTTAAAATATTTAATTAATATATAAAAAATTATGATGAATATGTTTTTAAAATAAAATATTAAATTAAAATCAAATTCATGTATATTATTTGAATAATTTAATTTCAGTATCCATACATTTTCAAATATCAAAATCTAAAATAAAATTTATTCAATTCCAAGGCACATGAACAAGTATTGATGTAAACATATTAGAAAAAATAGCACAGATGGCATGAGATAATAGATGGCACACTGAACCACTATCATGCAACGTCCCACATGCAATTCAAACCCCATAACTGAATTTACTGAATTAAGGAAGTTCCACTTTTAGAGTCAGCGTTATTCTTGCTGGATAACCGAAAGTGACAGTGCTATCTACAGTGTTTTTGTTTGAAGGGTTATAATTGTCTTATTTTAATATAAAATCAGCTTGTTTTGGGGTATAAGGGAATTGTGAAAACTTTTCTATTTAATTGGGAGATTTTTGTCAAAAAGAAAAAGCTGAGGTAAAAACATTAAAGATGAACACTTTTGAGGGATTTGTGAAAATTACCCATTAATTTACAGCCCTACGCCTGATAATCCGTGTGTTTATACTTTTTACCAACTAAGATAGTGTCAAAAATATAAAACTACATTTAAGATCAGGTGTTATGTATATTGTAAAAAAATATACATAATAAATCATATATTAAACTTTCATTAATTAAATATATAATATATAAACTATCTGTCATCTATTATATTTGGGCTGAAGTGCAATTGATTATGGTATAACATGGGCCTTACTCTTGCCAATCTGGGCTGAAATGTAGCTCATGCCCAATTATAAAGCCCATTTCATTGCCTAACCTCAATAAGCCTTTTCCCCGCCATAAACTAAACAAGAACTCATTTTAAGACTACGAAATACGAAAAACTGCAATTCCTCCTAATAATTTCAAAGAAAACAAAATTTCTTCAATTTCGAATCATCCGCTTTAAATTCCTTCTATTTCTATGGCCGCCAGTTCGAGCCGAGGCAGTTCCTTCTACGGTGGCGCCGCTCCTTATAGATCAAGGTAACAATTTCTAGGGTTTAGGATCAATGTGTTTTAATTTTATTTTTCTTTTTACGTTTGTAATTGCAAAATTATTATCAAGATGTTCAAACGATATTTATTTTGCAGAGAAGGATTGAGCACGAGACCGGTAGCTAACTCCGATGAAATACAATTAAGGATTGATCCGATGCACGGCGATTTCGATGATGAGATCTCCGGTCTTCATAGCCAAGTTAAGCTGTTGAGAAATGTGAGTTTCTTTGGCTCTGTTTTTGCCTTCTCTGTAAATTATGTTATTTGTGCCTGTTTTAGGATTATATATCAATAAAATTGCTTCATATTTGGCGATTGACGAAAAACATATGTAATTTGATTGAAAATTAAGTCGTTGTTCAATTTGAATATTTTGTGGTCAGTTACTTTTAGGATGCGTTTATCTTGCAAGAAAAAGAAATGAGCAACACATTCTGGAATAAATAAAATCATGCCAAGATTTACGCAAGTTTGCACGATTTTTATCCCGGTGCATGATTTATAAGTCCCAAAAAATGTCCTGATGTGCCAGGTTCTCTTATTTGCGATTTATTATATTGTTTCTACAGATTTTACTCAGTTTTTCCTTGCTTTCATATTGAACTTAACATTGACTTGTCTAGTGATATTAATATGGCTGACCTGAAAAGTTTTAAGTTTATCTTTTTAAGTCTTGTATGTTTGGTTAGCTTTATGTATATGGGATTTGCAGGTGGCTGAAGAGATAGGTTCAGAAGCAAAGTTTCAGAAGGATTTCTTGGATCAACTGGTATCATTTTTATTTTGACCATTGGTTTTTGCTAACTATGTGTTCTTTTGATTACACTCTAGATTTTTTTTTTGTGGCTGGCTCAATTTTTTTTACTGCTGAGTTGAAATTCAAACACTACTTAGCTAAAAATTTGTGTTGCAATTATTAAATAGTCAAGCATCATTAGAGAGGCTTCCAAGGGTTTTCAAGTATTAGCCTATAGAAAATTGGAATAGGAGTAGTTTCATCAATTTCTTTATTTGCAGTTATGCTTGGTACATTCTTTATAGTGTATTGTTAGTCATGAATAATTTTTTTATCGCGTGCTTAATAAATGAGTTTTTATGATTTGGAAAACAGATTGAGCAAAATAGAAGAGATCAAATTTACTTTTATATCAAAACTATATTTGGTGGATGTTTGAGATTATCAGACGGACGAAGAATAGTAATTTTATAGAGAAGAAAAATGTAGGATGATTATAAACATGCTAAGTCTGTTGAGAATATTATTAAACATAGATTTTTATTTGGAGAAAAAGAATTTTTACCTTACATATCAAAGGTTTAAATTAAAAGACTAAAGAAAATGAATTTCACAAGGAAATAACAATTACAATACCATTTTCATTTTTGTGTGTTAATTTACTGAAAGTGGGATTGTTTTTGTGTGAGTGATACATAATGGAATTACAATACCATTTTCATTTGTTTTTTTTTTTTTCAATCTGGTGATCTATGAGTTCAGTATCTTACTTTTGGATTGAACATGTTTACCATCAGTTAGCGGGACTTTGCTATACTTCACACTAATAAAAGCTTGATTTTTGGATTTACAGCAAATGACCGTGATCAAAGCTCAAGCTGGCGTGAAGAACAACATGAGGAAGTTGAATAGGAGTATCGTTAAGAATGGTGGAAATCATATTGTACATGTGGTTCTTTTTGCACTATTTTGCTTCTTCTTGGTCTACCTATGGTCCAAAGTTTCAAGAAGATGATCGGGTGGAAACTAAAATTTTCTTTTACCAAATTCAATGTCATGTATAGACTTGGGAGTTATCTAGTAGGATCAATGTGCTGTAGCTACATAAATCATGTATCAAGGAATTGCATTCATAGTGATCGATCTCGAGTTATTGATGTATAAACTAGGCAACTAATACAAATTGATTGTTCATACTGTACAGAACAAGGAGGCCTCCTTGGTTTATTGGGTCCCTGCAGGGAGTCAAATTTTTAGTCATGCAGCTGTTGTAGCTGCTGCTGAGCGCCATGAGAGCTCGTTTGGCAGGACGTTTCAAAAATATGATCTCACAGCTAATGAGCTTTTGTCATCTCAAAAGCAACATTAGTAGTTCTGGTTTTTCAATTAACCGTTTCCACTCGTTGCAAAATCTTGCAACTGTTGCCCCATCCAGAACTCTATGATCTGCACCAATATTTACCTGACATCCAAAAATATGATATCAGATTATTAAATCATCGACATGAATAAATTGTGAACGAAGGAGGGAAAGGAAAAAAATGTTACTCACAGTCATGATTGATGCAGGATACACATTTCCATCATCTGCAAACCGCGGAACCTTCTGAATTCGTCCAATTGCAATGATGGAAACTTCAGGCAAGTTTATGATAGGCGCGCCAAACTTCCCACCAATTGCACCAATATTGCTTAGTGTTATTGTTCCACCAGTTATATCCTCAGGATTAAGTTTATTCTCCAATGCCAATTGTTGTAGTCGCGCTAGTTCCTTCGTTATCTAATGTAATGTAAGGATACAAAAGAATGAAGTTAAATGCCAATATTCGAAAAGCAAATGATTTTAGCCACTGAAATCCTCATCTCTATCTTATGTAATATAGATTTGCAGACGATACAAATGAACGTTAATTTAATACTCACCTCTAAGATGGATAGAGATTGAACATTCCTTATGTTTGGTACAACTAGACCGTGTGGAGTAGCCATGGCGATTCCAATATTGTGGGAGCCTAAAATATTGTCAGTAATAGATTCTCATCAGGACAGAGAAACATAACAGCATCAATTGTAATATTTAGCAAATTAGCATTATGAATTTATGACTTGCAAATCTTCAGATTGCAGGCAACAATTGACATCAAAATTACCAAAGCTCAGTTTGTTAGAGATAAAACATGCATGACGATATCCAGCTAGTATCGAATCCATCCAATAGCTAGCAAGAAACTCAATGTAGAACCACCTAATTTCAATTGTATTATTAGTCCATGTTAGCACATAATAATTGACCTATATAGCTCAAGTTTCTTATATATATTCTTTGATACTCAGTTCATTCTGGTTCCATAATACTAAAAGTTAAATGCTTCCCAGAACAAAAAATTGGAAGCCTGTGCTAAACCCTACCACTTGCTAAAACACAACAGCAGCATAACAAAATGTAATAGCAAATTACAAAGCAGAAAGGACCAACAGACCTTTTAGAATCACCTCTACTGACTCCTCGTTGAAGCTACTATTCATCCATGGATACCTGCTGAGAGCCGCTGAAAGCGACTTTATCAACAATGGAAGGAAAGTATGCTTGACAGCTGGATCAGTATTATTATTTTGAAAAGAAGATTTAAGCTCCACCAGAGCGTTGCAATCAATCTCTTCTACATAATGAAAATGTGGAACTTTGGCAGCCATGGACATTGTCTTCACCATTGCTCGTTGGAAACCCCTGGAAGAATTAGAGTAAAATTAATTTACCTAAAGCTTGAATTCAAGTAAAAGATACTAAACCGTAATCATACACGATAAATATCATATTAAGAGAACTCGCAGTTCACCAGGTTAGCTTTTGTATTTAACATTACCTTAGCGGAACTATCTTATCATCATGAAGCTGTTCTACTTCAGCTGATGCACGAGTGCTTTTCCCTTTTCCACTCGTAAATTCATTTCCAGAATCAGCATTCAAACTGCATGATGAATCTTTAGTAATTCCCTTCTGAATTCCATAATTGAGTATATCTTCTTTTAGTATCCTTCCGTCTTCACCAGTTCCACTGATATCATTTAAATTTATACCATATTCCTTTGCAAGGTGCCTCACGGCAGGAGTGGACAAGACTCCACCAGTTTGACTCTTTTCCAGTTTGAGACCAAGTGACTTTGTATCTTCAAGACCATCAGGCCTCGGAATAGGAGCAAGAGATTCCTCAACAGCCATTTTTAAAAGGGTTTCTCCAACCTATAATATTACTGCCTTTTATTCAAACACATCATGTAGTTTTAGAAATGCAAAATAACAGTGTAATAACCACCAAATGGCCAGCATCATTGTTCCATTTTGACGCTAATATTGCTTTCTTCATGCTAACACTATTTTCCAAGTCAGACAATTAGTGGAAACCTACTAAAATTTTCACAAACTGACACACATTTATCTTCCCGAACCTTAAATACAAAATAATTGCATAAATGTTATATTTCTACCTTGTTATATATACAGTTTGCTTTGCCAATGTGAAAGCAACCTACCAACAGACTTATATTTCATGATTACATCAGAATTTTCTGCTTTCAAACCTTCCTGAGTAACACATTCTTAGCTACTCAACTTGTTTATTTGGCACTAGATTATATTTCAAAAAAAAAAACAAAGTCCTAATTTCACCTAGTAAACTAAAGGCTCCTAATTCCACCAGTGGTCAATAGATCATACATAGCAATATAAAAGGGAATCGTAATGTGCATGACAAGTTCAGAATATAGACAGATTTCAATTATAACCTTTACGATGTCTCCAGGAACGTATAGAATCTGAGAAACTTTCCCCTCATAGCGACTGGTTATTTCAATAGTAGCTTTGTCACTCTGAACTTCACATAGTGGTTGAAATTCCTCTACTACATCACCCTGCAGCCAAAAGATCAAAAAACACAATTAATTCATCAATTCTTATCCATTGATTCTTTCTTCTAATAGAATCCAAGTCCAACATATACATTAACTAACAAATAAAGAACACTAAGCATAACGAAGATCACACGTTAACACAATATAATGGAAATAAAAAGGGTTATTGTCATAAAATGTCCTCACCTTTCGCGTTCTTTTCGATTTAAACACATTCTACCAAATCTGGCACTACACGTCCCAACCTTTCACTTTTTAGTATAAAAAAACCCGACCTTTTTTGTGGCATTTATAGCCTAAATATCTTATCCGATATTGTTTTGGTCATTCAAAACTGCCAAAATGACATCGTTTTGCGGAAAAAAAGTTGTACTATAGGATGAAAAGTTTGGACAGGTTGGGACATGTGGTGCCACGTTTGGTTTAACATGCTTAAATCGAAGAAAACAAACACGAAAAGCGAGGATATATTACGACAATAACCTAAATAAAAAACTACAAAAAAAATAAAAAATTAGTAAAATCAGTAAATACCTCTTGCACAAACCATTTGAGAACTTCACATTCAGCAATACCTTCACCAGTTTGAGCCAACGGCACATCAACTACTCGTCCTACTTGAACATCAGCTAAAGCATGACTTGTAAACCAGCAACATCTATTCTTATTGCTATTATTATTCACGTTACACCTAATAAGCCCACACTACATAACATTATCACCAAAAAAACATAATTAAATACCAAAAAACATAATTAAAAAACAAATTAAAATATGTTTAAAATCAATATTCAATTCCAAACAAGAATTTTATTTTCATTATGAATATGAAACTCACATCAATAGAGGTATTATAAGCTGAGCGGTACGCCGTCGAAGCATAACTAGTGAGGTTGAGCTGTGGAGAGATTCCGGCCGCCGTCCCCGGCGGTGAGGACAAGGAGGAAGTTTGATGATGAGTGTATGACAATACAGACTGTCGACCGGAGCTCCAAATCCTTTTCCGGAAGATTCTTGTCGCCGGTATCATTATTGAGCTGATGCGACGCCGTATCGGAGCTGCTGATCCGGTGTTATTTATTTGATCACTGGAATTGAGAAGAAGCGTTACGGTTTTGTGTTTCCGTTTTATGAATATAAAAGTACGAGATAAACTGAGATTGCCACGTCAATTAGAATCGGGATAGATCATGAACTGCTTGACAAGCTTAAATCAGTTGTAAGTGTCTTAACTCTTATATCAGCTAAGTGTTTCAAACTTTAGTTATTTGTATAAGGCTTAACTACTTAAAAACCACTCGCCTTAAACTTTTTTTTCGTTTATACTCTGATCTAAAAAAAAATTCATTTATTCTCTGACGTATGTATTTATATTTCACCTCTACTCCGAGATACTAAATTAACCTCTTTTTATTTAAAAAGAAGTTTAAAATAGTTTTTCATTTTTAACCTAAGCTAATTAGAGTTTAATTAAAAATGAAATTTTCTCTAAGGGCCCCTTTGGAATGAATGAATTTCTTAAAATTATGTGGAATTCATTTGTAATTCTAATTTTTTGTGTTTGGAATAAATGAACCTATTAATACAATTCTTGGAATTGAAATTCTGGAATTGGTTTTAGTTATAATTTGAGGAATTGCAAATCTAACTAAAATAGGTGGAATTTATAAATGAATTCCAAAAATTTAAAAGGACAATTTTATTTGACTAATTTGTCCTTACTTTATAAAGCTATTTTTTTATTCTGGATTGCTAAACACCGCCCGGTTTTACTTACCACCGCACAGGCAAAAGACATTTCTGCCCTTTTAGCAAAATTTTGAAAAAAAAGTTCTCTCAACTCATTCGAATACATTCGAACAAATACGTAAAAAATCGATTAAAATGACGAACAACGAGTACAATTCATCGGATAACGAGTATCGACGTTCGGAAACAACCCCCGATAAATATTTTTTTTAAAAAAAACTCGAAATAAATAATTTTTTTAAAGAGGGACGTTTACATTTCACGTCCCCTCCAGAGGAGTGGACGCCGGAAAGCGGCGTCCCCTCCTCTGGAGAGGACGTGGATTCCCACGTCCTCTCCTGAAGAGGGGACGTCATTCGTCCCCTCCTCAGGAGAGGACGTGGGAAATCCACGTCCCCTCCTCTGGAGAGGACGTGGATTTTCCACGTCCTCTCCTGAAAAGAGGACGAACGACGTCCCCTCTTCAGGAGAGGACGTGGGAATCCACGTCCTCTCCAGAGGAGGGGACGCCGCTTTCCGGCGTCCTCTCCTCTGGAGGGGACGCCGGACGTCCCCTTTTCAGGCGGAGGGGACGCCGGAAAAACAGAAAAAAAAATTAAAAATTATTTTTTATCTCGAAAAAGCCGGAACATATTGTTTCCGACTGTCGGTACTCGTTTTCCGACGAATTATACTCGTTATCCGTCATTTTACTCGACTTTTTACGTAGTTGTTCGAGTGTGTTCGAATGAGTTGAGAGAACTTTTTTTTTTTTGAAATTTTGCTAAAGGGGTAAAAATGTCTTTCGCCTGTGCGGTGCTAAGTAAAAAGGGGCGGCGAATAGCAAAACCCTTTTTATTTCTTTTACTTTTTATTTTTATTACTATTTTTTCTTTTTATCTTTTCTTTCTAATTTTCATCTCCGTCTTTTTTTTATGTAGTATATTTTTATTTTCAATTTTCAAAAGTCATTATTAATTATTTTATACACCTTAATCATCATACTAGTGACTTTAATATTATTACTTTTAAATATTTGTATATATATATATATATATATATATATATATATATATATAATTAATAAGCTAATATTGTAAAAAAAAATATAATTAATAAGCTAATATTTGTATATATATATATATATATATATATATATATATATATATATATATATATAATTAAGATATTTTTAATAAAATGTCTATAAGGTTAATATGGGAATAAGGTTACAAAGAATTCAATTCTAAAATTCATTCCAAACATGAAAACATGGAGTTCATTTCAATTCTAAATTTTGTATTCTTTCATTCCAAACAGTGTAATTCATTTGTAAATGATTTCCATATAAAATTCATTTATAAATGAATTCCAATTCACAATTGGAATTATTCCAAAGGGGGCCTACATAAAGGATTATTTTAAACTTTTTTCTAAATAGAAAGAGATTAATTTAGTGCCTCGGGATAGAGGTGAAACATAAACACATACGTCATGGTATAAATGAATTTTTTCCTAAAATAGGGTATAAACGAAAAAAAAGTTAAAGGTGAGTGGTTTTTAAGTAATTAAGCCTTTGTATAAAAATTAGTTACCTATTAAATCACAATATTTATATTATTTTTTAATTCAATAATATATTTTTAAAATTATCATATAAATTTACTACTATTTAAAAAAATTATATCTGTTATCTGTTTAAAATCGGACGAATTTGAACTGACTGGACAAACAAAACATGATGTGGCACAATATCTTTTTGTTATTAAATTCTTACAAAGCTGATAAATCTTATCCATAAGTTAATTATGGAAAACTACATTTTTTTTTCCGGTGCGATGTAGTTAACTAGTATTGCTGAATCGACTGGCTAAGGTTAAACATACATATCCAACTCGTCAACTTTAGAAAATAAAAACTATAGTTAATTAACACAAGCTGAGCAAGAAGTAAGGAACAATGACGTGGATTTGAGTTGGACAAATTGAGTACATTCTAAGTGCTGATCCATAAATATATATTGTTAATAATTTTAGGAAAATGCTTTATAACTCACCTATTTCACCCACCTTTAATATTACTACATGGCAGGATTTCATTCGTCCAATACACCCATTCAAAAGTGTATATCTCAAAAAATAAAATTTAATGCATCCACTCTTTAACTGACACGTCAGACGATACAAGAAAATGCGTTAAAAGAGTTGATATAGTATTAATAATAATTTTAAGAGTATGTTTGTGTCAAGAAAATCGAGTACAAAATGCACTTCTAATTACCAACTATATATTTAATCACTTAGCTCCTTGTTTTTTTCCTTGAGATAATCCTAACCTATATTTGTTGTTAGATAATTCTATTATATATTAATTCAATCTTAATTTGGCTGCGCTAAACTCAAAGCCGAAAGTTCATCAATATATTTGGAGGATCTAACCACTAGGGCTAGACCTCCGTTTGATATGATGATTTTTAAGATTTATCAATTTAGTACCATCTATAAAAATTAAATTAATAAATTTGTAAAAGGATGAATTTTTAAATTTTTAAATTCTAATCATTTTTTACCAGACCGAGTTTATCGAGCTTTAATATATTTATAGGAGCTCAAGTCTAGTCCGAATTCATCTCGGACTTTACATTTGTTACCCAAACTCGGCCATTATTTTTATATATGTAGATTTGGGTCAAGCTTTTTCGAGCTTACATAAAAATCCGAATGACTTGTAAAATAACGGGCTTTTTTTTTGAATTCAGGCTCGGGCTGTAGGACGTTAAAATATCGACCAATTACATCCGGCCCAAGACAGACAGTTCTAGAGGGGCCAGACAAATACCCAGGCCCATAAATTTACGAAAGCCTCATACCACGCTAGCACATTTACATGTTAAATTTGGTCCAATTTAGTTGGATATGGCCTGTGAATTGATTGCTCAAATTTTGTAGAAAAATTCGTGTGAGGTTATTTCAGTAATAGTTATTTGTAGTAGCATTTTTTTTAAAAGAAGAAGCAAATGACAGATAATTTTTTTTTTACAATATGTATGTATATATTGTAATCGATGATTAGCCAGTCGGAAAAAATAAGTCGGCGTGCCCTTGTTTTTTTAATATTATTATTGTGATATGAATAGATCTCATGGTGTAAAAATATCAAATCTTCTTAATTTTTTAAAATCTATTCAAACCTTTAACCTTGCATATGTTGTAGACCGGTCTTATTTTCTAAAATTAATTTAATTGACCTATGTGGCAATTGGAAGACAGTTTTTTAAAAAATTAAAAAAAAAGTTGTCAGTTATAATTATGATTTAGATAAATAAATTTTAAAAAAGTATTACATTGATTTGAAAAATTTGATAAATTTTCAACAAATTGACCAAATTAAAACAAATTTATAACTTTTGAAAAGTTTGATTAGATCTTTAAGAGAATGAAAAGTTTGTCTATTTTTTTTTGATGAATAAGTTTGTCTTTCTTGGTACCAATAAACCTTTATTATGCGACTTAAACATACTCATATAGCATATAGTTCATTAATTATTGTTTATAGTATGAAGGTTTATGGATTTTGAGAGATTTATTGCTTTATTGTACTCATTTTGATGGAAACATACAAATAAACATTTTATCTATAAACGTGTTAAATAAATTAAATATTCTAAAACTAAATATATATTAAACAAGTTTTTATAAAAAAAATGGGTTCAATGTACATTTTATTCTAATATTTCTTGATAAACGAATCAAACAGTTCGACGCATGTTAATCTATTGAATAAATATATTGCGTTTGAAGTTAATATTTTAAAACAATTAATTAAAAGAGTCATGTTTGATTAAAAATTTATTTTAAATGAGTATATAATACATTTATGAGGCAGTGACACAAATCAGCAGTCCTATTTTACATCCTAACTACACATGTATGGTATTATGAGATGTCACATAAAATGCAATTTGATGATAGATCATAGCTGTGCTTCCATGTGATATTTCAAATTTATGATAAACTTATTAATCTACAAACCATTGCTCCTCCATATTTGTACATATAGCCAAGTTAGGCCACTTTTATTTGCAATTCAACACTTATCTCTCCACTCTCAACAAGTTGGAGAATTTTGGTTTGGCTTTACAATCTTCAGAAATGGGTTGATTGAATTTTTAGGTTCACATGTTGATGGGCTTTGCAACCCATATTACATGTGATAATCACATGATTTTCACATGTGGAATTTAGAATTTAATCAATGATAACTTTATTCATATTTCAATTTAATTGATCACATGCTAAATATGCTAAACATAATTTTATAATTCTCATCTAACAACTTAAACTTTTGAATAAATAAATCATTTGATATTATTTATTGATGGATTCCGGATCCTATTTTACTAAAATTGGGCTCGAACTACTCTAAAAAAAAAAACCAAATCCTAATTTTGTCTGAATTTGGCCATCTACTCAAACACCTAAAACATCAATGGCCGAACTTTATAACAAACATGTTTTGACAAACTTCAATTAAGCATCATAAATGGTGGAAAAAAAATTATCTGAAAAGGACATATAATATTTATACGACTTCTCTGTAAATACGTACATCTTACTATGTAAATAATTAGAGAAGATGAAAGCAATTGTAGAATTGAATAATAATAATTCTGTGTATTTGATTTGTTGTTTACATATGTATATATATACAGTCTAAAATAGTCCTAATCAAAATAGGATGTCTAATCATAATCAAATTTGGAAGTCTAATCATAATCAGATTGGGATTCTGATTATCCTGTTACTTGCGCATCCAATACTCCCCCTCAAGTTGGAGCATGAGGATCAATCATGCCCAATTTGGATAATAACGTAGTAAACTGAACCCTTCCAAGAGCCTTCGTGAAGAGATCAGCTGGTTGGTCAGCGGAAGCAATATGACGGGTAAGAACATTGCCAGCCTGTGCTTGATCGCGAACCAAATGACAATCGATCTCGATATGCTTAGTGCGCTCATGAAATACAGGATTGGCAGCGATATGTAAAGCGGCCTGATTGTCGCAGAAAAGATGCATTGGCTGGGAATGCGCAACTCCAAGAGAAAGAAGCAGAGACTTTAGCCAGATGAGCTCACAGCATGTAGAGGCCATAGAACGATACTCAGCCTCAGCAGACGACCGAGAAATAATTACCTGCTTTTTAGTCTTCCAAGAAATAGGTGATATACCCAACTGAATGAAGAAACCGGTGATAGACCGTCGAGTAGTAGGACAGGCAGCCCAGTCGGAGTCACAAAAAGCACGTAACTGTAAAGAGCTTGAAGCAGAAAGGAGTAGGCCCTTGCCCGGACTCCCCTTTATATGGTGTAATAAACGAAGAGCAGCTTGCCAATGATCACGAGTAGGTGTTTGCATAAATTGTGCTAGCATATGCACAGAGTAGGAGATCTCGGGTCGAGTAATAGTAAGATATATGAACCGGCCAATAAGACGCCGATATTGATCCGGTTTATCGAGCAACTCAGCGGTAGAAGACGCAAGATGATGATTTTGATCCATGGGAAAAGCGGCCGGCTTAGCTCCCAAAAGACCGGACTCGGAAAGAATATCCAACGCATACTTTCGCTGAGAAAGAAAAAGACCCTTGTCGCTTCGAGCTATCTCAATACCTAAAAAATACTTCAAAGCCCCCAAATCCTTCATATGGAAGCAAGAACTTAAGTAAGTCTTAAAACGAGTTATAGTAGCAGAGTCATTACCGGCAATGATGAGATCATCAACATAGACTAGAACATGAATACATGTCTTATGTCGAAAATAAGAGAACAATGAGTAATCAGCATAGCTCTGTTTGAAGCCATAATGGCGCAAAGCAGAGGCCAATTTTGCAAACCAATTACGCGGAGCTTGCCGTAGTCCATAGAGAGACTTGCGAAGACGACAAACATGACCAGGAGGGACACCGAGAAGACCCAAAGGTGGATTCATATACACCTCCTCATCTAAGTCTCCATGAAGGAAAGCGTTATGGACGTCCATTTGATGAAGCTCCCACTGCCGAACGGATGCGACGGATAGAAACACACGTACTGAGGCCATGCGAGCAACAGGGGCAAACGTCTCATTAAAATCAACGCCCTCCACTTGGCGATTACCGAGCACAACAAGTCGCGCCTTGTATCGTTCAATAGTCCCGTTTGAGTTGTACTTAATACGATAGACCCATTTGGATCCAATTGGATGTTTCCCGGGTGGTAAAGGAGTAAGTGTCCATGTGTGATTAGCGGAAAGAGCATTGAGTTCTGCACTCATTGCATCCCGCCAATGTTGATGATTAATGGCCTGCCTGAAATGAGCCGGTTCATCCCCGGCGGTAACAGCTGCAAGAAAACCACTATGGGAAGCAGAAAATTTAGCACAAGAAACAAAATTTTCGATAGGAAACCGAGTACCTGAGGTATGTGAAGAGGACATGGGTATTGATGAAGTGCCGACGGAGTCTATATGGCGAGTAGTGCGACAAACATAGTCGTTTAGATGAGACGGTGGCCGGCGAATACGATCGCTGCGCGAAATAGAAGTTGGCGCAATTTCTGTTTGCGGAGAAACTTGCGGAGCAATGGGTGGTGGGATCACCTCTGCTGGAGGTATAGCAGCGATTTCTGAACTCCCCCTGTCGGGTTGTTCATCTGATGGTGAAGTGTCATCAAAGACAGCCGGAGATCGGTCTTGCAGTTGACCTGACGCCGAGGTATTTCCAAGAGAGAAAGGAAAATGTGATTCGTAGAATACTACAATATAACCCGAGTCTCTAGATCATATAATAACCACCCTTTCTTACCCTGCGGATAGCCGACAAATATACACTTCCGACTTCGACTGCTAAACTTGTCACCATGTTTCGGAACTTGCGCAGCAAAGCAAAGAGACCCGAAGACACGTAGAGAATCATAGGAGGGAGCACGGCCATAAAGTAATTCATATGGCGTTCGGCCCTCAATAGCAGAAGAAGGAGTGCGATTGATAAGGAACGCAGCTGTAGAGACGCACTCACCCCAAAAATCCAGCGGAAGATGAGCTGTAAAGCGCAAGGCACGAGCCACATTAAGAAGATGACGATGCTTTCGTTCGACACGTCCGTTTTGTTGTGGTGTAGACACACAGGATGTTTCAAACACAACACCATTAGAGGCAAAGAAAGGTCGAAGTAGAAGGAACTCAGTGCCATTGTCGGCACGCACTCGTCGAATCTGTTTATGAAACTGAGTGCTAACCATGGCAAAGAAATTTCGCAGTAAAGTTGAAACCTCAGTCTTGGAAACGAACAGATGTACCCATACTGCCCTGGAGTAATCATCTAAAATAGTAAGAAAATAAGAGGCACCACTAGAAGAAGGTGTACTGTAGGGCCCCCATACATCGCAGTGTATAAGATCAAATAAACAATCTGCTTTATTATAACTTGAAGGAAAAGACAAACGAGTTTGTTTAGACTTGTAACATACATCACAAGGATTTATTGTAGATAAACTAGAACTATCTAAAGCCAAAGTAGTAATAAAAGACAAGGTTGATGCAGAAGGATGACCGAGACGGTTGTGCCAAAGACTAGCAGAAGATGTTGAAGAGTGAGCAGAACAAGCACGACTATCCGATGAGAACGTCTGCAGCCAATAGACCCCGTTTCGCGGCTTACCCACGCCAATCACCATCCTCGTACTGATTTCCTGTAAAACAACCACACGATCAGTCATTAGAACAAGCAGGCGTAGATCATGAACAAGCTGATATAAAGACAATAAATGACAATCTAAATTTGGTATGTATAAGACGTTGTGAAGCTGAATTGAATCAAACGTCAAACTGCCGGTTTGAACAGCCGATGAAACGCGACCATCTGGTAAAGTGATAGCAATAGGAGGAACCGAGATGATATCCCGAAGAAGAGATCTATCGCCTGTCATGTGGAAAGATGCGCCTGTATCTAATATCCAAAAAAGTTTACCTGACTTGTCGGACGTAACATTCATAGAGTTGTAAAGATTAAGAACCGCAGTCCATTGGTCATTAGTAAGTGCTGGACCAAAAGCCTGACGATCCTGAGTAGTGAGGGACTGAGCAGGAGCGGAGGATGAAACAGCAGGCTGCACAGCATTGGCAGTACCAGAATTGCGAGTCATACTAGGATTAGAAGATGTGTGTTCGATAGGTGTTGATGAGGATCCACGTCTGGCAGCGGCGCGCTCTTTCCACCAATCAGGAAAACCGTGAAGTTTGAAACAAATGGAAACGTCATGACCCTTTCCATTGCAGTGAGTACAAGTCAAATTCTTTTTGTCGATTAAGACAGCGTCTTTGGAAGAAGATGTGAATTTGCGAGCAACAAATGCAGTTGCATCCGCAGGTGACTCACGGTTTGTAACTACATTTGTTAATCGCTCCTGCTGAACAATAAGAGAATAAATGCGAGCAATAGGTAACAAGGGTTCTTGAGCCAAGATGGTGGAGCGAAGAGAACCAAACACAGAGTCATCAAGGCCAATTAAAAATTGGTGAATCTTTTCTTCATCACGTTCTTTGTTTATGGTTGCAGTAATCTCACACTTACAACCACCACATGAACATTTATTGGGTGGAACGTATGTCGCCAATTCCTCCCATAATTTTTTGAGAGTCGTATAATAATCTGATACTGATTTTCCGTTCTGTCTGCAAGAGATGATATCGCATCGTAGTTGAAGCTTTCGGGGGCCATTCCCAACTGAAAAACGCTGCTTTAGATCATCCCATAATTCTTTGACAGTGGGAAAATAAGTGATGGAAGACCTAAGGGAAGGATCAATGGATTGGACGATCCAACCTATAAGCATAGAGTTTACCATCTGCCAATCTTCAATCAAATCAATATTGGCAGATGGTATAGTAATTCGGCCATCAATGAAACCGAGTTTGCGTTTAGCTACCAAAGAATTTATCATGGAAGAAGACCATTCTTCGTAGTTTTCGCCTTTCAGAGTCACCGGACAAATTTTAAGTCCCGGGTGATCCGAAGGGTGAAGATAATATGGAGATTTGAAGTTCGGTACAGCGGCGGCGGCAGCGTGTGCGACGGCGGCGGCATCCTCAGCTTCTTTCGACATAGTATGGTTTTAGAATTTTAGGGTTTGTGTTTAGATAAAGGATCAGATAGGCTCTGATACCATGTAAATAATTAGAGAAGATGAAAGCAATTGTAGAATTGAATAATAATAATTCTGTGTATTTGATTTGTTGTTTACATATGTATATATATACAGTCTAAAATAGTCCTAATTAAAATAGGATGTCTAATCATAATCAAATTTGGAAGTCTAATCATAATCAGATTGGGATTCTAATTATCCTGTTACTTGCGCATCCAATATACTACAATATGATTTTACATTTTATCTTTATTTAAAGAAGATGTATCCAAATAAACTCGAGTATTTTCATTATTCTGAATTAAATTTATAAATTCTCAATTCCTCGAAAAGTTAGCTTAACAATCAGAGTATTCATTAGACCATCATTATCTGACCGGACTTGAATTTTTTCTTATAGATCGATCTCCTCCGAAAGCCGAATTTCATCGCTCTCTAAAAAAAATAACAAACTAATATGTATGAAAATGGAAAAATCAGTCTTCAATGTCGAATCTTATAGGTGAAATGTCATAGGAAGCTACTTCATTTAAAGCATAAAACAACATTATTTCCTCAGAGATTATTTTTGTGCTATTAGGCAGCTGGATGTTGGATGATTTTTTTAGCTTAATTTCAAAGGAAAATTTAATTAGGTTTTCCAAAAATCATTAAAAAGCCTGGATACAGAAGCTGTCATATTTGTTGTCCAATTTGGTGCTGAATAGACCAAACATCATAATTTCATTGCCAAAATTATTGTGATTAGTATGAAGTTTAATCATTCTTATATGTTTTCTGTTGTGAGAATAATTTTTTAAATATGTAGCAAATAGGTCTATCCATGCCAAAAATATCTATCCATATATGTTTTTGACCCGATTGAATGTCTAAATCCAGCCTCAATAAATTTGATGTAATGCCAAGAATATAAGAAATATTAATTAATCTTAGTTCAAGAATAATTAATAAAGATTTAATTTTCTATTAAAAAAAATCATCTCAAAATTTTAGTCTCGCCGCCGTCTCACACTCCGGCCACCACTGCCTCCTCACTCCCAATCCAATGGCGAAGACAAAACGTGGTGGCCGGAGTAATAGTAAGGGGGAGGCGGCGATCGAAGTGCGAGACTGCAACGGCGGGATAAAAATTTTGATTTTTTTTAAAAATAAAAAATTAAATCTCAAGATAAATTGAGTTTTAATTAAATTAAATAAATGATCGCTATTATAATCTTTGCTCTGACCTGAAGAGCGACTAGAAGCTTAATCAAAATATATGCAAATCGAATTATAACCCACTTAACAATAAATTCTAACTCAAATGGTAGGCAACAAACTCTAGGTCGTGGGTGTAAATACTTTCACAAACACTCCCTCTTCTTCAATTATATAAAAAAAATTATAACCCACTTTAATTTTTTTTTAATTTGGTGGGTTCTTCAGGTTAACCAAGTGACGGAGTAATAATTTTTTTTTATATTTAATATTCTTTTATTCATTACATATAGGTATAGGAAGCAAATTGATATACATTGTTTTTACAAAAATTACAAAAAATATGTTAATTTTTTTTCAAAAATAAAAATAACATTATACTATTAATCCACATAAATTCATTGGACCACTGATGAATAATATAAAAAAGGTACATATAATGAATTTACCAACAGTCAAGATTGTTCTAAATACCTCTTGACTTAGAGATGTACGTCCAGCACTATGAATGAAAAGATCAAGTATTGGATTTGAAGTTGATTCTCCACTATAATTACATTGAAATATACCATAGAATGTTGTTGACTATATTATAAGAAAAAACAAAAAATTATTGTTTGTGTGCTCATCTAGTAACAAATTTCAAACTCATGGACCCCAACAAAAGTATTATAATTACTTTACTATTTATAATTAATTTCATAAAAATAAGGGATATATTTTAAAGAAAATGTTTTCTTTTATGAAAAAGCAAATGTTTTCTCGTTTCCCTTTTTAAGTAAGTTAAGATATAATTTTAAATGCATTTTAATTAAATATTTACTTAAAGAACTGAGAGAAGATCTTGCCTAATTGCCAAGGCCTTCACAGTGCGTGAGGTCGGGGTTTCGACACCCGACTCTCATTCATACCATGGTTTGTCTGTTTAAAAATAGTTTGTGGTAAGAATTAATTGCCGCCCCTTCCCCCGCTGACAAATTAATATAGAATAGATCTCTATCTCTGATTAATAAAAAATTATGAAATTGAGAGGTAATTTCATTTTTAATTTATTTATTATTGGGAAAATATATCTTTTAAGAAGTTACAAAATTAATTTTAAGGTAAAATAATGTTGAATATATCCTTAATCAAAATGATAAGATATTTTTAAAAGATTTTGTGATAATCTAATTCATCGTTTTACTCATAACAAATATTTTTAAACTCACTATGACTCCACAATTCTTCCTTATCTGAAATGTAAGATTAATTATGTAAAACTATTTATAAAATCAAAAATTAAATCGTCAATATTAAGAATAAATACCAACGAGTTATAACTTAAATGATATAAGCGTTGAGCAACAAACTGTTAAGGTTGTAGGTTCATTAATTCCTCCAGCAAGCGCTTCCTCTATTTAATTATATATATAAAAAAGAATTATATGAATAATTATTGATCATAAGTTTATCTAAATGATGGTCGATATAATTATACAAATCACGAAGTTGGTGAATTAAATTGTCATTTTTTTTAAGATATGTTTATCATTTTGATAAAAAAAAGTATAAATATTTAAAATAATATTATCTATTTTTGAACTGTTTTTCGATTGTTCAAAAATGAAATTCAAGATTTCAAATCAATTGAAATATATGAATTAAGCATCACACATTATGTTTTACCGGTTTAGTCAGGAAAGCAGGATTACTAAAGCTATTTTACAAGACGGTTATCAAATATAAAAAAAACTATAAAATAATTATCAACTTACATTTGTTTTTTAAAATGGTTACCGGTAGGGGTGTGCATCGGTCGGTTCGGTCACCGAACCGAACCAAAACTGAATTAATTGAATCCAAAATATTAAAAAATTTCAAAACTGTAGCCGAACCGAATTATTTTGAAACCGAACCAAAACCAAACCAAAACCAAACCGAAGTAATATTTCGGTTCGGTCGGTTATTTTGGTTAACTGAAATAACCAAATTTTATTAAAATTAATTATTAAAAAATAAAATAAAAATAAAAAATACTAATTTTAATACTAATTTATTGTTATTGTATAATTTAAGGTTATTTAGTAGTTAAATTCTATAAAAATTCAAACTTACCTTAATATTTAAAAAATTATAAAAATAACATTATAAATATATATAATTTGGTTATTTCGGTCGGTTCGGTTAATTCGGAAATTTCATATCCAAAACCAAACCGAACCAAATTAACCAAACTTTTAAAAAAATGAAAACCGAAACTGAACCGAATTAATAAAAAACCGAACCAAACTAAAATTTTAGTTTGGTTCGGTCGGTTAATTTGATTTTGACCGAATACTGCACACCCCTAGTTACCGGACTTCAAAAACTTATAAAACAATTCTTATATGTTTAGTCAGGAAAGTAGGATTACAATTGTTATTTTGCGAAACAGTTATCAAATATAAAAAAATACAAAACAATAAATAAGCTATAGATGTTTTATAAAATGGTTACCAGACTTAAAAAAATTATAAAAACAATTTTCTAATTATAATTTTTTTATAAAACAGTTACCTAACTATAATTTTTTACAAAATGGTTATTTGGTTGTATGAATATTTTTGTCTCGTCCACATCGGCAAGTAGATGTAAAAAGATACACAGTTTAATAATTATTTTGTGACTTTTTATAAGTAACCATTTTGTATAAATACCACAATTCGATAACCATTCTATAAGTTTTCATAATACGGTAAATATTTTTAAATAAATATTATAATTTTGTAACCGTAAAATAATTTAATTCCAAGAAAGCAATATAGGGCATGCATGCAAAAGAAAGGCATCAAATGTCAACAAATTGTGTGGTGCTTGTTATTTTTGCTTTAGACTTTAGGATAATGAGATCTTTATGCTATTGGCTAATTAATTAAATCATTATTCAAAGATTCAATTAAATTGTCACGCATTGAGGGAGAAGTGAGAACAGTGTATGTTGTTTGAATTCTTCCGAACAAAAGGGACCAAATCTTTGGCCCCAAATTCGTAGTCTTTTGATTAACTAGAGATGTGACGGTCGAATATATAATTGTATCGATATTTCATAAATATTTGTTTAATTAGCATTGGCTAGGAAGGTATAAAATCACATCTCAAATATTAAAGGTTTAATTACTTAAAAACCACTCACCTTAAACTTTTTTTTCGTTTATACCATGATCTAGGAAAAAATTCATTTATACCCTGACGTATGTATTTATGTTTCACCTCTACTCCGAGGCACTAAATTAACCTCTTTTCATTAAGAAAAAAGTTTAAAATAGTTCTTCATTTTTAACCTAAACTAATTAGAGATTAATTAGAAATGATTTTTTCTTTAAATAAAGGACTATTTTAAACTTTTTTTTAAATGAAAAGAGATTAATTTAGTTCCTCGGGGTAGAGGTGAAACATAAACACATACGTCAGGGTATAAATGAACTTTTTCCTAGGTCAGGATATAAACGAAAAAAAAGTTCAAGGTGGGTGGTTTTTAAGTAATTAAGCCAATATTAAACATGTAGAGAAATTCTTAGGTAGACTCCGTCCACCATGTCATCCGTGAACTAAGCATATTACATAATGACACGTCATTAAAATGATGGCAATCTTGTAATATTACTACTCAAAAGTGTAAATAAGTAATAAACGAATTTACAAGATTGCCATAATTTTAATGACGTGTCATTATATGATAGACTTAGTCTACGGATGACGTGGTGGACTGAGTCTATCTAAGAATCTCTCTAAACATGTATAATAGAAAAATTAAAAGGTTGACTGATTTTAAAAAATTAAGAAAAAGTAGACTTTACATGAAATTATCCAAAATAATTTATAATTTATAATCTATAATTTGACAATTTTATCATAAATTTATTTAATTTTTTCCAGTTAGTTTATATTTATCAATCAATGGAGAAGGTAATAGGCATGAGGAGGTCAACTTAAAAATTGCCTAAATTTCCCTCCCTCTACTTTTAAAATTATCCCAAATACATATTGCAATTTTTCTTGTTTAAAGCATTAATCATGCTCCGTCGCGAGTACTCATTTTTTTAGCTCATAAACCTTAATATTTAGTAGGATTTATATATATATATATATATTTTAGATGCAAATTTATTTTTCAAAACGATAAAATCCAACTATTTATCTGAAAAAAATCAAAACGCAAGATTTTTTTTATCTTTTAGTGGTTAAAGCAAAAAATAAAAAGAATTTTAAAACTAAAAATAAATAAAAAAGGCAAATATATATCGTATTGAGGGAAAAAGTTAATGCAATTTTACTAATTGACAAAATTATACAGTTTACAATAAAATTGTCAAATTTTATAATGTCATTTCAAATTTTGAATAAATCTATATGTATAGTTAGGAAGATTTAACTTTTTTTAACCATTAGACTAGATTAAAATGCAATACATATAATATAAGATTCAAAAAGAAAAAGTAATAATTAATAAGTGGGTGCTATAATTAATTGTTGATAAGATTGATTTATTTGGTCATTTGGTATAACTAGATGCACATGTATGGTTCCATTTAAGTGTGACAGCAACGTAATTTTCTGCTTCTTATTTCTATCATTTAATTAGTTCTAAACATATATTTAATATTTGCATCATTTTCATTAGGTGAAATGAAAGTGAAAGAACCACCAATAAACATAGTGATTAATTTCATGTTAGACTCATCTCATAAACTTCTTAGGTTTATGTCGAAACATTAGGGTTGTGCATGGGTTCAGAGATCCCCGCCAAAAAATTATATTATACGATATTAAAATTTCTAGTGATAAAAAAGCTTTACCAAGTAAGGATAGAGGCGTTGCAATGATTAAGTTGCTTTAACATATTCTAAAAGATAAAACAATATTGTTTCCACAGAAAAAATCCCTAAGACGTCAAGAACTGGCGATGGTTTTCCCCTACCAAAACCCTAACCCTAACCCAAAAACCACCTTCAACCACCGTGCTCCGACAACAACCCAGCCCCTCAACCCTCGCCAGCCCCTTCACCAACCTGCTGAACCTCTACCTTCACCAGTTTTCTATTTTGAAAACTTCCCAGAAGATTGGAATTACATTCACATGCAGCAAGCTTTTTTGAAATTTGGCGTGACAGGACGGGTTTCTCTAGCAAGGAAGAAGAATATCAGGAACAGAAGATTTGGATTTTTCCGGCCTAATCTGGATGAAGATTACTCAACGATTATTCATCGTTTGAATAAAGTAACGATTGGCTATTATCGTATTAGGGCTTTTCAAGCTAAATATCCACATGGAAATCGAACGAATCCAACCCATGTACGTCAACCAGCAGCTACACAGCAGGCTCCCCGTCTGATTACTGCTCCTTCAATCCGGGACAGAAGATCCTATGTTCAGGTAGTAAAAGCTGATCCAATGATTTATGTTCCTTCTCCGAAATCTCTCTCAGGCATCAACCTGTCTTTGGTTATTACTGTCAAAGACGTGAAAACTGTTCTGCAAGCAGCTGTGTACCTAAAATCAAAGGGTTTTACTTTTGAATCATTATCGTTTCTTGGAGGAGCTGACCTCTTGATAAGGTTCAACTCTTTAGAGGAAAAAAAGGTTTTCGAATCTATTCAATTTCCTTCTCTCAAGGATTATTTTGTTTCCTGCAATCAATGTGAGATTGATACTGCTAGCACATCTCGATTTATTTGGCTGAATATCACGGGTATACCTATCTGTGCATGGGAGGAAGATTTCTTCATGCAAATTGGTAATCGCTATGGCTCTTCGATAACAGTCCATCCTCTAATCCACTCTAAGGAGAGACTCGACACAGGTTCAGTCTTGATCTCAACTTCTAGAGATTTTATCAATGAATCAATCATTATTTCAGTTCAAGGGCATGATTTCAATATCCATATTTCTGAATCTGATCTTCCTATCATGTTGGATGATGGAGAGTATCCTGATTCTGATTCTGATTCGCTGCATAACAGTAGTGGAAGCAAGCGATCGGGTTCTGAGAATATCATTGGTTTAGGCAATTCTTTAGAAGCACAGGGTTTAACACCCAACTCTCCTCCGGGTTTTGGGGGTAATCTCTCAAAATCAGACCGTGCTACCTCTGAACAGCGGGCTGATGAGGCTCAATCTGTTACTGCAACGGTTTCGTTTGGGCCACAGGATGAACGTCACTTATCTGATACACCGGCAGATTTCAATGGTTTCATCAACCAGGGACGTAGAAGCAAGAGGGTAAATTCAGCAGGCAATTTAATCTCTTTGACACATGGGCGAGGTAGCTTGGAATCATCTTTTTCAAATGAGATTATCAGGAACCGAATAACTGTTGAATCACAAGCTATAAAGACTTGGAATGTGGGACTGCAACTGGGTCTTTTTTCTGTGGAAAATGAAGCTGGGATTATTGACCTCTTGTCGCAAGGAATTGCAAAGGAGGCGGAGCACAGACAGTAAGCTGTCTTATTCTTCAAGGTTTGACAATTTTAATTATGTCTCACAACTTTAATTTTGTCTCTTGGAATTGCAGAGGGGGTTTGTCTTTTTCGCGTAAGTCTCGTTTTATTCGCTCTATGGTTTCCTCACAACAGCTTTCTCTTTTGAGTTTGATTGAAACTAAAAAAGAAATGTTTGATGATTTTAGTGTTCGTTTGCTTTGGCCAAATCTGGATTTTGATTTTTGTTTTGCTCCTTCGGTTGGTGCTTCAGGGGGTTTATTGTGTATTTGGAACCGAAACATTATCTCACCTTCTAGAATTTTTAAAGCTAATAGGTGGATTAGCTTAGACTTTATTTGGAATGTTATTCCGGTTAGATTCATATTACTTTATGCTAGCAACTGTCCTAGAGAGCGGGCATCATTATGGGGTGAAATTCTTCCTGAACTTAATTCTGATTTGAGGTGCATTGTGGTGGGTGATTTTAATGAAATCTTGGATCCTTCTGAACGTTTTAACTGTACTAGTTTTTCTCCTTCTATGTTAGCGTTTTCAGAATTTATTTCTTCTTCAAACTTGGTTGAATCTGCTCTTCAAGGCAGGTTTTTCACTTGGCAAAATAGGACATCTAGATCGAAGATTGATAGATGTTTTATCTCTCCATCGGTTATTTCAACATGGCCGAATTGCAGTCTGAAGGCACTCCCCAAGTCTTACTCGGATCATATCCCAATTCTTTTTACTTCGGAGATTGCAAAGGATTGGGGTCCGAAGCCATTTAAATCAATTAATGCTTGGTGGAGTCACAAAGATTTTAGTTTGTTTGTGGAAACTAATTGGAATTCGATCTCTCATCGGTTGCCAAGTGCAAATCTAGTAACCAGATTGAGGGAGATTCGTTCTGCTATAAAGACTTGGAACCGAGAGGTCTTTGGAGACTTAAATGTAAAGCTTGCCACGGCTCAAGCTGCAATCTCAGATTTGGAAGCCAAAACAGATTTTCAACCTTTAACTGTGGAAGATGAAAATAATCTAGCTATTTTGATGTCAGAAGCCGAACACCTCTCTAAGAATTTAGAATCTCTCTGGCATCAAAAATCGAGACTGAACTGGAATCTGAATGGAGACAGGAACACAAAGTATTTTCATACTGTTGCGTCTATTCACTCGAGGAGCAATACTATTTCAGAAATTCATATTGATGGGGTTTGTTACAGCTCACCGGAAACGATTAAAAGGAGAGTGCATTCTTTTTATAAGGAGTTATTTTCTCGGGATAGTTTCAGTAACTATTCTCTAGACGCCCTTCCAGTTAAGTCCTTATCTGATTTACAGGCAGCTTCCCTTTCGATTCCGTTTTCTGAACAGGAAATTTTAGACACTTTGATGGATTGTGATAGTAATAAAGCTCCAGGACCAGATGGCTTTAATTACTACTTCTACAAAAAGGCTTGGAAATTTTTCAAATCTGATCTTTTATCACTTTTTTCGGAGTTTTACAATTCAGCTACTTTTCCTGTTGGTTTGAATACAGCCTTTTTAGTCTTGATTCCGAAGTTTCAGGGGGCTTCAGACATTAAAGACTTCCGACCGATCAGCTTGATTAATGGAATTTTTAAATTGATTTCTAAAGCTCTAGCAAATAGACTTTCTCCTCTTTTGCCTGCAGTTATTTCAGAAAATCAATTCGGTTTTATTAAAGGTAGAAGCATTCATGACTGCCACATGATTGCTACTGATATCATCCATCTTGTTAAACGCCGGAGAGACCAAGTTTTTCTTATTAAACTTGATTTCAGGAAAGCCTTTGATACTATTTCATGGAGTTTCATTCTAAAGACACTTTCAAAGATGAACTTTGATTCGAAATGGATTAGTTGGATTACTGCTACTTTTGATTCAGCTCAATTATCGGTCATTCTCAACGGCAGCCCTACTGAGAATTTTCACATGGGAAAAGGTGTTCGTCAGGGGGATCCAATCTCTCCGATGCTTTTTGTTTTAGCGGTTGAATGCCTGAAAGCAATTCTCTCAAAATCGGCAGGTCTGGGTCTCCTTTCAGGTGTACAAATTGATGGTCAAGATGATCCTGTTTCTATCCTTCAGTTTGCAGATGACACGCTTCTATTTGTTCCTAATGATTTGGAGATGATTGAGAATCTTCTCTGTATTTTGAGATGTTTTGAATTGATCTCTGGATTACATATTAATTATCAAAAGTCGTCGATCATTGGTATTAATGTTGATCCGGTTTCGCTGGCTAGAGCTTCAGAAATCTTGAATTGCAAAGTAGAAGAACTCCCTATTACCTACCTCGGTCTCCCTTTATCCGACAGATCGGTGGGCATAAAATTATGGGATCCTGTAGTAGCAAATTTTTCCTCTCAATTGTCTTCCTGGCGTGGCAACTTACTCTCTCCTGCGGGAAGGCTTGTCCTTATCAAATCCGTGCTTTGCAGTTTGCCGGTCTATTTTATGGGTTCCTTTCGTATTCCGAGTGCTGTAGCGGATTCTCTTGAACGTATTATGAGGAGGTTTCTTTGGAATGGGAAAATCGATAGCCAAGGTTTTAGTAAAGTCGCCTGGAGTGATGTTTGCGTTCCATTTTCGGCAGGAGGGCTTAATATTACTCCATTACGAAATAGAAATATTTGCTTATTGATGAAGTGGATTTGGAAACTGTTGATGGGAGATCAGAATTCGCTTTGGTTTAATGTTGTCACAACCAGTTCTTCGATCTACTCGTGGTTTGATATAGAGACGATGAACTCGCTTCATTATTCGCACATTTGGAAGGGTATTTATAGAGTTTGCGTTAAAAATAAAGTTGCTTGGGACTGTTTTACGCATTCTCTGTCTATGACTCTAGGGGATGGAAGTCGGATTCGTTTTTGGATAGATCGATGGTTGAATGAACCTCTATATCTCCAATTTCCGGCACTGTTTCGTCTTAGCAGAAATAAGGAAGCTTTTGTGAATACTTTCTTTGATAATCAACAGCAGATTTTTAACAATTTCAGCTGGGTACGGAGGCTTCGGATTGGTGAGCAAGATTTATTTACTCAGCTGCAAGAAATTCTGCCACACGCTGGTACATTAGGAGCAGCTGCTGACTTGTTTTTTTGGCGCAAGAAATCTCAGTTTACAGTTTCCTCCATGGCGCAACTGCTACTATCTCCAAGCACAGGTCCTTCGGCTGCAGGAACAGCTCAAGTTCAGTCAACAACAACAGGCACAGATCGGTTATCTTGTCATGTTTGGAGAGAAAGTTTGCCTCCACGTATCCAATTTTTTATATGGCTGCTTGCTAAAGAACGTATTTCGTCAAACGTTACATTGGTAAGGCGAGGAATTCTGGATTTGGAACAGTCTTCATGCGCTATATGTGGACTTGAAGAAACTGGTTTGCACATTGTTCTTCAATGCAAATTTGCATGGGAATTTTGGTCTTTCATTATGGATTTCTGCAACATTTGCTGGGTTGCACCTTCCTCTATTGAGCAATTTTACTTGCTATGGCAATCTCTATCTTCGAGCAGACACAGGGACTTATGGAAGATTATTTGGTTTTTTGGAGTTTGGCATCTCTGGAAAGCAAGGAATAAGCGGATATTCAAGGAGGAGCATTCTACCATTCATAGCTTGGTCTTTCTAAGCGTTTGCAAGGCGGTCGAATTTTATAGAGCGAGAAATCAAGGCTTCTCTTATACGGGGAATGACGTTTTTCGTTGTATTGATTTCTTTTGTGGTAATAATTAGTCTGTATCCTTCCTTTTTGCCGCCCACCATTTGTGGGTGAGCTAATCTACCTATCATTTATCCAAAAAAAAAATTTCTAGTGATAATTGGATAATTTTACCCACGGTAACATTAAAATACTTTAGCAATTTATTTTTTATAATACAATATTAAAATTAACATAGAAATACTATATAAATAGCACCTCATTTTTTGTTATAATTATTTAGATTTATAAATTTTGAGTCCATTCGGCTGTTTTTTTATAGTTCTAATTTTTTGTATTTTATACACATTAAATAGTCTAGCTATTTCTATTTACAGAATTACATAAAATTTATGAACCCAGCTCGTACTGCTTTAATGGGCGAACAATCCAACCCTCGGAACAATTTATTTCGGTCGAAATTGTTTAGCATTTTAAGCCATCAAACCTTTCAAGTTCAATTATCGCGGCCAAAATTGATTTTTTTTATGGTGATTTCTCTCGTTTGTGAATGAAACTAATTTCTGGAAGAAAAAAAATCAATCGGAGATAGAAGAACCGTTGGGATATTTGACAATTAATCATGGGTAGTATTATACTTTAAAATATTGTAGAAAGTTCTATATGCATCATATGACAGAAAGTAAAAGAGAAGAAAACCAGTTAGAAAGGAATTTTTTGACCACAAAATTTCTCTGGTAAAATGTTTGACACAAATTCCTTTTTGAGAAAGCAACATGGAATTTCATAGGTTTTCTAGAGAAGCAAATTAGTCTTAAAGACTTCGTACATTTTTGACAAGACGAACAAACATAAGGACCTTTCGGAAGATATATTTTATTATTTATATTATATATATGCAAATGGCTATCTTTCATTATTCGAAAGTTAAAACTAATTTCATCTCTTTTGCTCAATTAGTCACAAGTGTGATCAGTAAATTTGGGACTTAAAAAATCTAAGTTCGGATTCCATGCCCCACAAAATAGGACTTAAATGGAAACATTTTTAAATGAGTTGTTAAAAGCCTCGTATTAAGTGAGAGGTACGTAATTTACACTTTTTTAAAAAAAAAATGGTGCAAATCAATTTAAATTAATTTAATCTATACTATTCATTTTTCACGAAGAGTGTAGATTAAGTGAATTTAAGATCATTGGATTCTAATCTGAATAGGATATATTTAATTAATTCTAGTTAGGTCAATTTTTTATTTTTTTATTTTAGGAATAGCTAGGTCAATTGTAGTAACAGGATATATATATATATGTCTCCGTAGACATAGCCCTAATAATATGGTGTAACATTCAAATAGGAATGTTCCAAATTTGAATCTTGATCCTTGCACTGTTATAAATCTATAAATTAGGGGTCAAAACCCGCATGAATGTATAATTTTATATTATTAGAGACATATTAGATAGAGGTGGCCATGAGTCCGGTTGAACTATAGAATGGTCCGGTCAAATTCAGTTTGAAACCAGTCAAATTCTGAACCATATCTAAATTGGTCCGGAACTGAAAGAGATTCAGTTCTTATTTTTTAGAACCGGAACCATCGATTCCGGTTCCAAACTTGCAGTGTCAGTTCTGAACCGAATATTTTTTTTAAATATACATTTTAAATTATATATATATATATATATATATATATATATATATATATATAATTAACTATTAATATATAATATTATCTTTATTTATAGTATATGCAACTATAAATATATAAATTATTATTTATTTGTGACTAATATATTTTAATTTATTATTTCTTTTAAATACTAACTCTTAGTTTTATTTTATTTTTATAATGATAATTATATCTACTATATATGAATAATTAATAATCAAAATTCATGATATATTAAATGAATTTTTAAATTTTAAGTATAACAAAATTATTTATGTTAAGCTTAAATTTTAGCTTAATTTTAAATATTTAAATTTATTTTTATAATATATTTCCTTTTAATATCTGAACCAGCTAAACCGAAACCATGAACCGGAATCGACCGGTACCGAACTGTTTCGAATCTGCCTATGGGCTGGTTCAGGATCGGTTTCAAATATTTTTTGTGCCGTGCCCAACCTTAATATTAGAAACGGATTAAACATAGATTAATGTGGAGAGATATTTTGAGTAATTATTAAAATCCTATGAGGTAATTATGTCAAACTAACCAATTTTTGTTTGCGTTTGAAAAATACAAAATTTTGCTATGGCATTCGATCAAATTCACTATATGTTTCCCTTCATCAATTTAGTCTCTTAGTCAATGGATCCAATCGTAAGAAATAAAATTCAATTTAATCTCCATATATTCTATAAAAGTTCATACAATTATAAAAATTAAATAATTTTTTAAATAATAATTTAAAATTATTTATAAAATTATAATATATTTATAATTATATATGTTATTTTTAAATTATAATTTTTTTAAATAATAGTTAATATTATTAATTATCATTTGAACAAATACTTTTTAGAAAAATTTATCACTAATTTTAAGATAATTAATAAATAATTTTTATATATTTAAATTATTATTTCTTAAAATTTAATTTAAAAATACAAAAAATATATATTACTAATTTATAAAAAAGTAAGTGCGAGATTGAACTAACACCGGTAGTTAGAGATAAGACCTACATTATTTAAAAGAAGAATGCAAGAGAACATATCAGGTTAACATTTATATATTAGCCATATAAGGAAAAGAAAAGACAAGTTTAATTAATTAATTAATTTTTTAGTATGGCGCTCTCCTGATTTGAGTGAGGTTGTGGTTCGAAGCGTACTCATTTATGCAGCCATTTGAAATTTGAGAGTTTCATTTTCCGCAAAAGACCTATCCGGCTCGAGTGGAAATTAGTTTAAATGTAATAAATTAAAGGTGATATTTTATAGTTGAAATCCGTTCATGACACCCCATTGTCATATAAAAAAAATTAATTAATTCTTAAATAAAATCAATTGTCGTAGCTTCTATAAAAGAAAAAAAAATATAAACTGAAATAATAAAAAGAAGAGTGTCTGTAGTAGCTTTAATAGACAAGGTGCGTGCTCTAATTTAATTTTGGATCCATCCCAAACATGTGGAATTAACAAAAATACATTTTTGCTTCTCATTAAATTTCAACAATGTTCTGTTAATGATGTAGACAGTGACCTATTTTTCATTTTAATGGCTTTCCTCAAATTAAACAAAAAATCCATGACCTCATACCCAACAATTTTAAAAGAATCTACTACCAATCTTTATTTATATCTTTCTTCATGAAATTTTCATTGCCCTACACTTTTTTTATTTTTAGCTTAGCATATATGTGTCTAGTGATATTTAAGTATTTAAAATGGTTAAATATGCATACAGTTGCTTAACAACATACACTTTTACAAAACGTTTTCGGTGTCTCATTTGTTACATTTTAATAATCGATTTTTAATTTTTCAGTATTTTCTAGCTAATTATCTATGTGATTCATGAATTGCTTATGTGAGAAAAGTTGGATAACTAGCAATCTATGAGCCACATAGGCAGTGGCGGAGCCTCCGTAGGCAGACTCGTTCACAGTGACGAAGCCAGACGACAAATTCAGGTAGGGCACAATTGAATTAAAAATTTAAATTATCAAATCAAGCACCTGTAATCAAATTCAATTGAGATAAAAGATAAATCAAATTTAATTGAGTGACACAGTAGCAATAAAACAAATCAAATTTGTGTTTAAAATTGTTCATCTTTTACCGGAAGTTATAGAGATTGCTTAATCCTAATTCATATATTCTAAGGATTAAATAATTATAAATCAAGCACTTGTAATCCTAAACTAAAATTACAGCAACTAAAAACATAATCAAAAAATAAATTAAACATTCAAACCCATAAAAAGTTGAAATTATAGATTATTATGAGCAAACAGAAATCACAAAAAAAATGTATTAAAGTAAAACTGCAATAATTAATAAAAATCACAGATTTTACTAAATAAATAAACAAACATCTTTCGTAAAAGGCAAAAGATAATTAAATAAAAATTCAAAATATAAAATTAAGATCAAAATAAACCTAGAATAGTGGTACTTGTTGAGTCTTTTGCCGAATTACCGTATTTTTTTACTAATTTGCTCTTTAACTATGTCCCACCTTAACTTTAGTTTTATTCTAATTGATTAAACCCTAACCTATAACAATGAAACTCTAAATCTGGATCAATGAATAACAAAATATCCACTATAATTTTTTTTTTAATGAAAGTGAGGTAGGGCCTAGGCCCTTGCTGGCCATACCCTACCTCCGCCCCTGCTCGTTCATCCGCCTTGGTCAAAGTTGGTCGGAGACGGATTTTTTTTCTTTTTTATTCTGAGCTACATACTAATACTAATCAATTATTGATTAGAATTTTTTTCTCTTATAGTACACACTTTTGACTTAAAAAATTTAGGGTTTCATATAAAATAAATAAAATAATGGTTAATTATACCTCACGTGGACAGAGAGTTGTGGGTTGATTTGGAAAGAGTAATCGGTGGATATGTTGGGTTTAATTTGGAAAATGACAAAATATGATTTGCACAGTTGTAAGACTACTTCAGTATGTAACACGGTTAAATTAAGGTTAATGTGCTGCTTCTACAATTCTTATAAATCGAAAATATCAATTGGACTATCATTATTTTTATTTTTGTCAAAGGACTATCATAAGTAATTAGAAAAATCACATTTTAATGTGAAAGTAATAGATTCAGTTCACATTTTCCAATTTATAATAAAAAAAATAGAACAAATTATGTTGAGGTCCATAAGATATATCATAATTAACAGTTAGACACGGCCTCTTGTTTCGAAAATTTACTTAATGATCTCTCAGTTTTAATTTTGTTAATTGAAAGAGCCTTCCGTTACTTTGAGGGATTAAATCGTTTAACAGAACTAAAACTGAGATACCAAATCGTTTGATAAAATTAAAATTAAGGGACTAAATTGTTCATGAAATTAAAGGTGAGGTATCAAATCGTTTGAAAGTAAATATCGAAATTAACCGATGGGCTTAAGTTAACGAAATTAAAAGTGAGGGACCATTAAATAAATTTTTGAAATAAGAAGTATCAAACTGTTAATTATGATATATTTCAGGGACCTTAAAATAATTTGCCCAAAAAAATATTGATGCATAAAAATTTAGAACTAGCTACTACCACTATCAAACATTTATTAACTAAATCCCACGACCTTACATCTATAAATTCTCTCATTTCACTTCTAAACTCTTTTCTTTATTATAAACTTCTCTCCCTCTAATAAATAATTGGATCCCACCATCATCATATTTCTTCTCTAACTCCTAAAACCAGGCCATAAAATATGGTTTCATTAGAGAAATTCTCAAAGTACCCGACCATGGCAGAGGTATAAAATTCTTTACTCAACTCCTAAACTTAATTTAGGTTCCTATATTTATCTTCAGTTACCAATTTGTAGTTTTTCTTTTCTTTTTATCAGGTGGTGGACGAATTAAAGAGAATTACGGACATAGGATTTCCAATAGCCGCCATGAACTTGGTAGGTTATCTCAAGAACATGATCTTAGTTGTCTGCATGGGCCGGCTCGGAAGTTTAGAGCTCGCCGGAGGCGCATTAGCCATCGGTTTCACCAACATCACCGGCTACTCGGTCCTCTCAGGGCTAGCCATGGGCATGGAGCCACTTTGTAGTCAAGCTTTTGGGTCAAGTAATTCATCAGTCGCATCTCAAACTTTACGAAGAACAATTTTAATGCTATTATTTGCTTCACTACCTATTGCCTTTTTATGGGTCAATCTTGAACCTCTCATGCTTAGTCTCCATCAAGATCCTGAAATAACCAAAATCGCAACTTTATATTGCCACTTTTCGATCCCTGATCTTTTCGCTAATACCCTTTTACATCCTCTAAGAATTTATTTACGTAGTAAAGGTACTACTTGGCCGTTAATGTGGTGCACGTTGGCTTCGATTGCTCTACATCTTCCGATCACCGTTTTCCTGGCCTTCACTCTTCGTCTCGGAGTCCCCGGGATAGCAATTTCGACTTTTATTTCTAATTTTAACACGCTCTTGTTTCTTCTCTGTTATATATATTTTTCTCGTGTTCCTGAAGATGCTAATTTATACACTCCGTTAACACCGTCTTATTTGCAACCACCATCGTCTTCGGGGAAAGAATGGCGGATTCTACTCGGATTAGCTATACCGAGTTGTATAGCGGTTTGTTTGGAATGGTGGTGGTACGAGTTCATGACAATTCTAGCAGGATATTTGTCGAAACCTCGAGTCGCTTTAGCTACATCAGCGATAGTGATCCAAACAACATCGCTCATGTACACGTTACCAACAGCGCTTAGTGCGTCCGTCTCGACTCGAGTCGGTAACGAGCTTGGAGCCGGAAGGCCCGGGAAGGCTCGACTGGCGACGGGGGTTGCTATAGGACTCGCACTTTTGAGCTCATTATTCGGATTGATATTGACCACACTAGGTCGAAGAGCATGGGGCCGGGTTTTTACGGAGGACAACGAAGTTCTTGAGTTAAGTATGATTGTATTACCGATAATTGGACTATGTGAACTAGCAAATTGCCCACAAACAACGAGTTGTGGGATATTAAGAGGAAGTGCTAGGCCAGGTATTGGGGCAGGGATCAATTTTTACTCGTTTTACGTGGTGGGTGCACCGGTGGCTGTAGTTTTAGCGTTTGTTTGGAAATTAGGGTTCGTGGGTCTATGTTATGGACTATTAGCTGCTCAGATTGCATGTGTGGTCTCGATCTTAATGGCCGTATATAAGACAGATTGGGAAAAAGAGTCGTTAAAGGCTAGAGAATTAGTGGGTAAGAGTGAAGCATTAGCACATGCAGACCAAATTGTCAAATGTTAAGAAGATGATGAAAAATATAGGTAGAGTAGGGTTTACAATATTTTCAAAAGATAAAATTGATTTTAAGGTGGGAAAAAATCACCCTTCAATTTGGCACAAAAGATCAAAAATACTCAAGTTTGTGATTTCGGGTCATTTTCACCCCTCCAAAGCAAAGTTTTATTTGTCATAGGAGTTTAAATTGACTCGTAATTAACAAGTTGTGGGTCTTTTTGTCATAAATTGTAAATTTTGACATTATTTTATCTTTTGTGAGAAATTGAAGGGGTGAAAGGAAAAAGAAAGAGGAAACAAATAGAAGAAAGTAGGGCATTAACAGGACAAATAAAATCAAACTACACTCTTTATATATCTTCATTATTTTTTGTTGTACTAATGTTTACCTTATTGCCTTGTCTTCTCTATATTTTTTTTTGTCCCTTTTGTAATTATGATTTAACATAATCTAATTGGTCTGTCCAAATTAATTATGTTTGATTTGTTGCTACAAGAATTATAATTGGACAATGCTACTTCCATATTATGGACTCTCTTCAGTCTTCACTCTTCACTACTCACACAATATCAACATTAAACTAATTTAAGTTCATTTTAAATACACAACTAGAAAACAATGATTTTCGACCAAATTTTCCGTTGATGATTTTGGCTGTAGAATCAATGGATATGGATTTAAATAATTTTTGACGATGTTTCAACAGATTTAGTCGACAAATAACTACGGCGTCAATTTAACGCCAAAAATCAGAGACAGATGCTTCGAAACACAAAATGTTCACACAAGACTTAATATTCTTTATTCATCTAAGAGACACAATATTTTTTCAATTGAATTTTTCAATAACAAGTTGAATAAATTAATCTATATATACAAAACTTTAAGATATGGGAAGTCTAATTAACTCAAATAAGTTATACAATTTTGTATTTTATGATGAACTAGTCCGTATTTAAAGAACTTTTTATTCGACTTTCTATAATAACAAAAATATTTTATTAATAACATATAAATTTTTATAAATTAGATAGATAAATTTTTTAATAAAACTTGTGTGATGTTTTCTTCAATTAGATTAATATACTATAAAAATAAGTAAATAAACAAACACATATTTTATATTTATCAATAAGATTCTTCATCTTTTAAATATAATTATCGGACTCGCAAAATTGGCGAGCAAATTGTCGAGATTACTTTTACAATTATTTATATCAATTTAGCTATAATTATATATAGATAAAATCATTTTACCTTTGAAAAAAAGTAAGGGTTTCAATACCGCCATAAATGATACCCCCTCCGGTCCTTTATCGCATTTAGCTTTGGCACAAGAACTAAGAAAACAATTAATATGTCTTAATTTGTAAACACTTTTACTAAGTTAACCTTATATTGAAACTTGTTTATATTTATGGCTACCATTTTCATTTGTTTACTGTATTTTTTTAATAAATTAATGGGAGGGCAAATATAAAAAAATAGCAATTAATGTTTTTTTGATATTCTAACATGACAAATATTATGGACAAAAATAATTCTCAAATGCGGCAAATATTATGGACTTGAAGGAGTATAGAATATTATATTTTGATATGAGACTTTTCAGGTTCAATTTTCTCTGCCACTATAATAAAAATTGAAAAGTAAAAAGCAAATTAAATTTTTTATTATTATTTCACCCTGATGAAAATAGATTGTATTTGAGAGAATTAATCATCTTCTATAAGTGACAATTGTGTACATTTGGAGGGAACCTTTGCTTATTTTTAAGTGGTTAATACTAAAGGTGAGATAGAATATTTCCTCAATTCTTTGTTTTATAGGAATTTCATCAAATTGTTCAATAAGCACTAGGTTCGTGTATTTTATGCTTAGATTCGGAATATTTGAGATTTTTCTTTTTCTTTTCTCTTTTTGGTTTCAATATCATTTATGAGAAAGCAACAATTAGAAATATTTTTTCAAACAATAAAGTCTAAATATTATAAAGAAAAGGTTTAATGGTTAAAAATCATTTTTTTTATAAATCAAACCAAAACCGTTAATTTCATCAATTTTAATCCGATTTAAAAAAATAACTATATTTTAGCCGTTTTCAGTTATTGTTCAATTTAATAAATATTTTAATGTTTTCAATGAAAAATTAGAAAATGTATGTATTTGTTTTCTTTAGTTTCACTTATCTTAGTATTTATATAGAATAATTAATCTTTAGTGCAGAATCATATGTTCGTCAAGTTATCTTTGAAATTGGGCTAGCATTTCTATCAATTTTTGAAGTTGGCAATATTATCGAAATTAAAAATTTCATTAGTTTAAAAAAAAAGTGTTGATGTTTCTAAAAAAATAAATGATATTCGAAATATTTAAACTTTATTCAAAATTTCATATATAATGAACTAGCCCATTTAAGATAAACAATAGAGATATATTAAGGTTAATTATATATAAAATCACCATCTTTAAAAAGTATTATATAAATTTACTATCTTTTATTCTTTTGTAAATCTATCATCGATGAGAAAATCCGATGTTTTCCTCCTCCCAGATAAATCTCCTAGTCTGACTAATGCACTAATTAAAACAAAAAATACCTTACCAATGGGGATTGGTTCAAGTAGTAAGCGGCTTGATATCGTTTAAGCAAGGTCTCGAGTTCGAGTCTTGTGAAAGCAGAAAATTCCCAGTGGCAAACTCACCCGCCATGCCAGGTGCGCGACGCAGGTCGGATCCTAATTAGTCAGGGCGAAACCCTGAAAACCGGATGGGCTACCAAAAAAATTACCTTCATCTTTTTTTTTCTTCTCGATTTCGGTTGTCGAGTCAACAAAAATATACCTAATTTTTACATCGATGATAAATTTATAAATATATAAAAGATGGCGAATTTATATGACACATTTTAAAGGACGCGGTTAAAATAAAAACACGTTTTAAGGTAGTGATTTTATATAGAATTATTCAATATATTATCATGTAATTTAATTTAGTCTTACTTTTTGAATAATTAGATTCCAAATTTTACTAATGTAGTCATTAAAATTTGATAGCTTAGTTTTATTTGTCAAATATAATTTGTTATATTTGTCCAAGCATTGTGTGGAAATCTTTGTTGAGTATATTTCCATTTTCGCAGTGAACAAGATTGTAATCAAATAGGACAAAACATAGTGCAAATTTTAATGTTACACGATATTAAAAGGAGTAATATTTATGCGACAACAATTGATCTTCTTCAAATAAGGAGAATGAACGATCACCAAGTGTAATTATTAGTGGAGATCTTGAGAATATATTCATGCACCATACGTCTAGCTAACATATACACACCAATGACATAATGTGTCAATTTAGTGAAAAAAATATATTAAAGTGTTTTTTATCTTGAATGCTAAAGATATATTCTAAAAGTATTCTAATCAATAAAAAAATTAAAATATACATTACTAGAATTACTTTAAATGGGATTTTAATTGTAATTAAACTCATAGTTTTGAAATTTCATTGGCTCGGTGCGATATTTCAAGCAACTTCGTCTAAGAGAATAAAATGAGCCAAAATGTGAAGTTTATGGCATTTCTTTTGAAAGCTATTAATTTTACTGATTTTTTGTGTCAAATTTAGAGAGGCCAAATGAACATTTGCTGTCAACAATATTATGGCAAACCGATTAACCAACTTATTTGTCAGAGAGAATTGTCGGATGGTGACGGTCTGATGAGCATTCTAATACTTAAATCAGTTTTACTATTCGATAATTATTATGATCTTTAAGTCGGTCTTCTAAAGTTAAGAGTTTTTTTTCTGACAAAAAGAGTTTTTAAGATAATAGCGGATAAATATGATATCCAAGTAAGAAAACGTTAAAAAACAGAACTGATATCAAAAACAGTATGCCAAACCATATGGACGGTTGATATCACATATGAGCATTGAAGCTAAAATTTGAAAGAACATATCTTCTCAAGCAAGCATGTGCATTTTGTAGACAGCTTGGGCATGGCCATGTACTCATAACAACAAGATGAAATGAAATAATTAAACGTGGGATTAGGTACGGCTATCACTTCAATTAGAGTTGTACAAAAACCGAACTAAAATGAAAAGTCAAGCAAATTTAAAATTGCAAAAAGGATTTAAATCTCAAGAAAATATAATTTGGTTTGGTGTGTTTTTATATAAATATGTAATTTTTAATGTCGTTCCAGTTTAGATAATTTAAAATTGAAATAACTAAAAAACTGAATAAACAACTATAATAATATTATTTTTAGTTTTTTTTATATAAATTCATACTTGTATACTTCATGATTACTCAAAAATAAATATGAGTTTTATATATATATTAGTATAGAATTATGTAACAAACTTAACAGAATCCACCTCAGCAGCTTATAATAGGAACACAGTCAGCAGATTACTTACTCCACAAGTCTCAGCATTGGATTCCTAGTTTAGCTTTGGATTCTTTTTCTCTTTTGAGCATTTGTAAAAACTCAGCATGAGTTTGTTGCTTAGTAACTGATTACTGCCAGCTAATGACAGCTCAGCTTGGCAGTTACTAGTTGCAGCTAGTATAAATCAGTAGCTTGTGTAATCTCTTTTCTTCTTAATGAGAAAAACACAATTCTCGTGTTATGGTATCAGAGCATTTCTCTGAACTTTTCTTTTCTCATCATCCAAACAGTCTATTCTCAAAATTTTCTTTTCAATTCTCTGTTGTTTAAACACAGATCAACAATGGCAAACACTGCCTTTTATACTCCTATGCAGGAGGAGCATCCTTCAAGCCCCTATTTTGTTCATCCAAGTGAAAGTCCTTCACTTCTACTTGTTACTAATCTTCTTTTTGGAGGAAATTATCATTCCTGGTGCAGGGCCATGAAAATGGCTTTGATTTCAAAGAACAAGCTCAAATTTGTTGATGGAACAATTCGAGCTCCAGATTTTACAGATCCTCTGTATTGTATTTGGGAGAGATGCAATAATATGGTGATTTCATGGATTCAAAGGGCTGTAAGTCCTTCTATTGCTCAAAGTCTTTCTTCTATTGATACAGCTTTAGATGTTTGGAATGATTTAAAAGAAAGGTTTTCTCAAGGAGATTCTCATAGGATCTCAGATTTACAAGAAGAAATTTATTGTTTCAAGCAAAACAATCTTTCTGTTACAGATTACTATACTCACATGAAAATATTTTGGGATGAATTGACAAGTTTAAGGCCTATTCCCAATTGTACCTGTAATCCTAGATGTTCTTGCAATGCTTTTAGAATTATAAAGGATTACCAGTCCAATGACTTTGCTATAAGATTTGTGAAGGGACTGAATGATAGTTTTAGTGTTATCAAAACTCAGATAATGATGATTGAACCCTTGCCTGCCATTAATAAAGTTTTTTCAATGGTAGTGCAACATGAGAGACAGTTAGGACTTGGTGCAACTGTTTCTGAATCAAATACCTTTATGACAAAGGGAAGCACTAGTTCAGGATATGAGAGTGATACTCAATCTGTTAACAGCAGTTTTCCTTATGAATCTAATGTTTGTTATGGTAAAACTGGGAACAACTATGCCAAGCAAAAGAGATTCTCTTTTAATCAAGGAAAGAAACCTCTGTGCTCTCACTGTGGAATTGAGGGGCACACAGTTGACATATGTTATAGGAAACATGGTTTTCCTCCTGGTTTTCCTTTCAAAAATAAGAAGAATGTCAATCAACATGTGAATCAAGTTGAAAGTGTTCATTATGCTGACAATGATAATGACACAGAAAGCTTTCATAATCAAGCTTTTCCTGGTGGACAAAATGCAGCACACTGCTTTGCTGATGGACATAATGGATCTACTGGTCAATTTTCTAGTGGTCAGAATGGTTTTTTCTGTCAAACTGCTCCTGGTGGACAGAATTCTGGTCAGTTTGTCTCTAATGGACAGAATTCTAATGGACAGAATGGTACCTCTTTTCCTTTTTCTCAGGAACAATACTCAAAGTTGCTGGCTTTGATTCAACCAAATGCTTCACACATCAACACCATTTCTGCTCATTTCAAACCAGATGAATCACCAGGTACTATATCTCATATTTGTTGCTTGTCCAGAACAAATGATTGCAGTAATTGGATCATAGATACAGGAGCTACAGATCACATTACATGCAATTCAAGTTTATTAACTACATGGAAAACAGTTAATAATGTGGTTGTTAAGCTGCCAAATGGTCAACAAGTTCCTGTTACCAAAATTGGCAATATTCAACTGACAGAATCCATGCTGTTAATTGATGTGTTATTTGTGCCTTCTTTCAACTTCAATTTGATATCAGCAAGCAAGTTAACTAACTCAGTTAATCTGTGCATGCTTTTTTATCAAAATAAATGCTTCATCCAGGATCTTGTCAACTGGAAGATGATTGGCACAGCTGAAAAGCATAATGGACTTTATGAATTGAGTTTAGTTAATTCTTCTCAATGTAATTCTGTTGTTTCAAAAACAGATGTTCTAAAAGATGTTTGGCACTATCGTTTAGGGCATTTGTCTTTGCCTAGATTGAAATTGTTACAGAAAGTTGATTCTGCAATAAATTGTTCAAAAGAAATGGTATGTGACATATGCCATTTGGCAAAACAGAAAAGACTACAGTTTCCTATTAGTCAATCATCAACCACTAATCCTTTTGAATTAGTGCACATGGATATTTGGGGACCTCTCCATACTGTCTCTATGAATGGACACAGATTCTTTCTTACTATAGTTGATGATTGCAGCAGATTTACTTGGGTGTATCTATTGAAACACAAATCAGAAGTTAGACTCATTATACATAACTTCTTTTCATATGTTGAGACTCAATTTTCTTCAAAGATAAAAGTGGTCAGAACTGATAATGGAGCAGAGTTCAACATGCCAGTTTTCTTTGGCAATAAGGGTACTTTGCATCAGACTTCTTGTGTATACACACCTGAACAGAATAGTGTTGTTGAGAGGAAGCATCAACACATTTTGAATGTTGCAAGAGCTATAAAGTTTCAAGCTGGTTTGCCTATGTATCTATGGCATCATTGTATTCAACATGCCATTCATCTGATCAACAGAATCCCTTCACCTATCATCAATAACAAGTCTCCTTTTCAGATTCTACATGGAAAGCAACCTTGTTATAAAAACTTGAGAGTTTTTGGTTGTTTGTGCTTTGCTACAACAACACCTGTTAACAGACACAAATTTGATGCTAGAGCCATCAAATGCATCTTTTTGGGTTACACAGAAGGAACCAAAGGATATAAGCTTTACAATATTGAGACCAAACAGTGTTTTCTTTCCAGGAATGTTATATTTTATGAGAATATCTTTCCTTTACTCAAAAATCCATCATCAGACTCTCCTAAACTCATACAACCTACTTTCTCTTCCATAATTGATCCCACAGCAGATCAATTTCTTTCAACATCTTCTTCTCCCATACTTACTACATCTTCTACACCTCCTGCTAGCCCTTGGCATTCACCATTGCCAGAATCTCACATTCCCATACCTCCTCCTCTTTTTACAGAAACTGACTTTCCTGTGTTAAGGAGAACCAGCAGAACCACTCACTTACCTTCTCATCTACATGACTTTCATTGTACATTACCTGCTTCTCTTATCAGCAAGAATGTCAATAATGTCACTTCCCCTCACTCTTTAAACAAAGTCCATTCTTATGCCAAACTTTCAACACCTCACAAAGCTTTCTCTTCTCAAATAGCCAAAACCTCAGACCCCACTACTTACAATCAAGCAATCAAGTTTGATCACTGGAAAGATGCTATGAAAACTGAATTCAAGGCCCTTACTGATAATAATACTTGGCAGATTACTTCTTTACCAACTGGTAAAACTCCCATTGGCTGTAAATGGGTATATAAAACCAAGTACAAGTCTGATGGCTCAGTAGAAAGGCACAAAGCCAGACTAGTTGCAAAAGGATTCACTCAGCAGCCTGGCTTAGACTTTATAGACACTTTTTCACCAGTGGCTAAAATGACTACAGTGAGAACTCTGTTAGCAGTTGCAGCAATCAAAGGGTGGCATTTGGAGCAGTTAGACATTAACAATGCCTTTCTACATGGTGATTTGAATGAGGAGGTTTACATGCACGTTCCACCAGGTTTTTCAACTACTGAGTCAAATCAAGTATGCAGACTTCTCAAGTCTTTATATGGTCTCAAACAAGCCAGTAGACAGTGGCATACAAAATTGACTACTGCTCTCATAAGTCAAGGTTTTCACTCAGCTACATCAGATCCTTCTCTGTTCATCAAAAGGACTTCTGACTCCTTCATAGCATTATTAGTCTATGTAGATGATGTGATTCTTGCTAGCAATTCACAGTCAGCTATATCTACTGTCAAAGACTTTTTGCACACTGAGTTTCAAATCAAAGACCTTGGCCCTTTAAAGTATTTTTTAGGGCTGGAAGTTGCAAGGTCTAGTTCAGGCATCAACCTTTGTCAAAGAAAGTATGTTCTTGATCTGCTTTCTGATACAGGTTTTCTGCATGCTAAGCCAGTCCTTACCCCTATGGTTCCTGGTACAAGACTTTCTCAAAAGGATAGTTCACTCCTTGCAGACAACTCAGATTACAGAAGACTTGTTGGGAAATTGCTTTACTTATGCACTACAAGGCCTGATATATCCTTTGCAGTGCAGCAACTATCCCAATTCCTAGATCAACCTACTGAACATCATCTTAAAGCCATTCACAGAGTACTCAGATATCTCAAGGCTTCCCCAGGCAAAGGCATTTTCTTCTCAGCTTCATCTTCTTTTCAATTAAAGGGCTTTACAGACTCAGATTGGGGTGCTTGCTTGGATACTAGAAAATCAGTTTCAGGCTACTGTGTTTTTCTAGGATCATCCCTCATATCTTGGAAGTCAAAGAAGCAAACTACCATTAGCAGGTCTTCTTCTGAAGCTGAATATAGAGCTCTAGCTCTTCTTACCTGTGAACTTCAATGGTTGCTTTATTTGCTTCAAGATCTTTCTCAGCCTCATTCAGGACCAGCCTTGATATATTGTGATAGTCAGTCAGCCATTCACTTGGCTCACAACCCAGTATACCATGAACGCACCAAGCATATTGAGATTGACTGCCACTTGATAAGAGAAAAACTGTCTGCTGGAATTGTTCATCTTTTGCCTGTTGCATCTGCAAATCAATTGGCTGATTGTTTCACTAAGCCATTGCCTCCTACAAGTTTTCTACCTGCTATTTCTAAGCTGGGACTTCATAATATTTACGTTCCAGCTTACGAGGGGGTAACAAACTTAACAGAATCCACCTCAGCAGCTTATAATAGGAACACAGTCAGCAGATTACTTACTCCACAAGTCTCAGCATTGGATTCCTAGTTTAGCTTTGGATTCTTTTTCTCTTTTGAGCATTTGTAAAAACTCAGCATGAGTTTGTTGCTTAGTAACTGATTACTGCCAGCTAATGACAGCTCAGCTTGGCAGTTACTAGTTGCAGCTAGTATAAATCAGTAGCTTGTGTAATCTCTTTTCTTCTTAATGAGAAAAACACAATTCTCGTGTTATTATGTATGTAATAAATAGTTTATCTATAGTAAACTTATTATCTAATTTTTTAAAATATTGTAACCTTCATATTTAATACATGCAATAATTTATATTTTTTATTGTAGATGTCAAATTATGAATTTTAGGTTATTTACGGAATCCGCATGAATTATTGTCTATCCAAAATTCTAATTAGGCTACATATCTAATCAAGCAACATTCATAGCTTTAATTTTAATTTTAATTTTTTAATAATAGCTAACAAATAAATTGATAAATTATATTCATAAACTTGAGTATAATACCAAAAATTATGCCAAAAAATAGACATTTCATACAAACAATCACTTCCAATTTTGTTAATAAAATCTCTATATATCATCATTAAAAAAAAAAGAATGTGGCAGTCACATGAGCAAGCACTATAACACATAAGGTAGTATCTGTATCTACAATCACTTCAAAATCATTGTCTGAAGCTTTCAATTTTAATTTGGAATGTGCAACCAGTAACCTAGTCTAAGAACCAAATCCCTTACGTTATTCATTTGGTTTGATCAGCCCTCATATGTCACACTCCCTCCACAGCTGTATATATATTTATGAATAAAGGGTCAATTTGGTCCATAAATTTGTAATTTAGAGTTAAATAACTCAATTTCAGCCTTTATAATCAATTTAAGGACGGTGCTCTCTATTTCTAGGTCAATTAAGGATAAAATTGGATCGATTTGATTCATAAACTCGTTCATATATTATATAATTTATTCTTGATTGATATAAAAATTAATAGTATTGTATTTAATTGAATCAAAATAGCTAAAAATAAGTTAAAATTACAGATTGAGAGACAATATTGATCTTTTGTTCATATATATACATAATTTATTATGATAATTGAAAATTATATTTTTTATGAATAATATATAAAATATATATATACATATATATATATATATATATATATATATATATATATATATATATATATATATATATATATATGTAATTAGCTGAAAATGCAAATTTATTTTGACAATACATTCATGCAATTTAAGAAAATTGTTGGTAATGATGTTAGCTTTTACCAAATAAGGCATGTCAAACTCTTCATCTAAGAGCATCTCCACTCTAATGCCAAAATACCTCACAATGCTATAATTTAGCATTTAGTATAAAAAACACATCTCCATTGCACTTCTATTTCATGTGCTAAATTTAGCATATGCTAAATTTTGTGCCAAATTTGTTAGAAAGTTTAGCATATGCTAAATTTTATTATATCTAAATTATTTACAGATTTGCCATCAATAATAATAATCACTTATAAAACTATAAATTTAGCATTTAGTTTAGCATTTTGCAATGGAGTAAATTTCAATAATATGTGCTATATGTAGCATTTTATCTTATTTTATGCTAAAAATAGCATAAAAAATACAACATGCAATGGAGATGCTCTAACCTTATGGTTTCATTTTCAAATTTAGCAGGGAAGGTTTTATGTAAAACACAATGATAAGCCCTATTTGGTATTACTGTTTCAGGTTAAAAAAAAACACTTTACTTTAATTTAAAATGCGTATTTTGATAATTTATTTCTGTGAAATAATCATATTCTTAACTGTTTTTTTTGTTTAACAATAATTTTCAAAACGCATAACATCAGTTAGTTAGGCTACCTTATTAAATAAACGGTTTAACCATTTAAAAATAGTCCAATTTTTAATTTTTTTCGTTTATGACCTCATAAAATTTAAAAAATTATTAAATTTATTCTTTATATTATTTCATATTTGAAAATTTTTATAATAAAAATATTATTAGCAGCAATATAAATAATATATTTGAGTTTTTCTCAAAAAAAATAACATATTTTTTTTCTACTCTAATTTAAATGAATAGCTACAATTAGAATTGAAAGAAAAAAATAAACTGAAAACAAAAATTTTGAAAAATAAAATCATAAAAATAGCCAAAATAGTAGGTTATTCTTTAACGATTAATTCTGAATAAAAGCAGTTGGTCTAAATTTACTGCTGTTCGATGACCAAATATCAAAGTCGCCCTAATAATTAATTAGACATAAAACTAATGGAGTCTTTGTGGCTAGACAAAATTGGCCAGCTAAGAAATTAATAATGTCCATGTAATCCAAATTTCAGAACATAAAAACGAACATAATAGGTTGCACTCTGTCAACAGAATTTCGTGATCCAAAAATCATATAAATATTGTAGGCTTAATATCTTAAAAAACTCGGACCTTTCATTTTCTTTTCAATCCTATCCCGACGTTGAAAAATTATCATTTTTACCTCAATTTTTATTTTTTTCATTTTAATTGTATCCTAAAGCATAACATTGACCTTTATTTATTTGACAAAAGTTCAATAATTTTTTTAAAAAATAGTCAATTTAATATAAAAAAATTAATCTGATGCAAAAAAGGTCAATTTAGAGAATTTTTGCCAAATAAAAAAAGGTCAATTTTATAGTTTAGGGTATAATTGAAATAAAAAAAATGCAAAATATGGTAAAATTGACAATTTTTCAACGTCGGAGTAGGATTGAAAAGGGGATGAAAGGTCGGGATTTTTTAAGATATTAAGTCAATATTGCACATCCCATTTGAATAATTGAAAAATTAAGTAATATAAATATTACATCTCATTGAAATTTAATTTGGTTTTTCATCAATTAGTTTTTATAAAAGATGAGAAATAAACGACTCTTTAAATTCAAGTCAATCAAAATTGAGAGCCTCGTCTTTGATAGTATTAGAAGGCAATTTTGTCTTATAAGTCTTTTCATATGAGCTTTCTTTATTTTAACATAGATGTTTTTAAAAATTGAATTATTTTTACATCCAAAATTGATTATATTAGTGTTTTTGCTATCCATTTTTTGTGGATAGGCTAATATAAAATATCATTTATAAAAAATATAAAATAAAACTACTCCCTTCGTCTTGTTTAAGAAGGGACATATTCCATTTTTACTTGTCCCACTTAAAAAGGCTATATCGTATTTTCTGTGTTAATTTGTATATATTTTTCTTTTTATCCTCATTTCGTTTTCTATAATTAATGTCTATCAGACTATATATAAATTACAAACAATCATTAATAGAGGTAAAAAAAACTATAGTAATTAATATTATCTTAATCTTTATATAAAAGTCATTTATCCCTTCCTAAGTGGGACGGAGGAAGTAAACGTTATTATTTTTTATAGGGTTAATGTCGAGCAAAATCACGAATTTTACACGTTTTCTCATTTTAATCACGCAGTTTATTTTTTTTCATTTTCATGCACAAACTATCACTTTTTCTCAAATTCATGCACAGTGCTGAGGTGACACTCATTCATTGGTGTGAAATGATCTTTACCTCAGCGAATTACACCAATGAAGCCGTGACATTTCATCACCGTGCATGAATTTGAGAAAAAGTGGTAGTTCGTTCATGAAAATAACAAAATTTAAACCGCGTGATTAAAATGAGAAAACGTGTAAAGTTGGTGAATTTTTATGACTAACCCTATTTTATATGAATGCACACTATTATCCATTTATCTATCCCTCTTGAAACACGTGTAGTAAATTTTTTTAGGAATAGTTGCGATAAAAGATATGAAATTTGCCACGGATTTTAAAGTTTGATAAAATCAGTTAATAATTTTTATTTTTATCATATTTTTTTGTTGAAATAGAAACATTGATACATTTATGATGTAATCTTTCCCTTTTTTATATATCACCAACTTATTTCTAAATATATAAGTATCTCGAGATCCATCTGTAATTATGCTATCATCAATTTGACTAATTAAAATTTAAATGGTTAATTGTATATTCGTAATCAGCGGCGAAATTTTTTTTTATTGTAAATCGGGCTTATCTTTTTTAATTTTCTTGTGACATTTATGCAGTTTGTACTTAAGCTTTCTCTCACCTTAAATTCACTATGAAGGTTTTTTAAAACATGTTTAATGGCAACTCAGGTTATATCCTACCCTAACCTCTTAGAGACATAAAATTAAGAGAATGTTAGCACTAATCATAGCACTTATCATGATAAGAACCTTTAAAAAGAAGATTCATGCGTTCTGGTCCCCTAAAGTGCTAATTTTAATTAGGTAATCAGATACAGTAAATCAATTTAATTATAAATAAATATAAGCCAAAGTCAAAAATCAGCTTCCAAAAAAGTTTCTAAATGTTGTTTATTGGAGAGACTAGCACGTAAAGTATTGCCTTAGTAAATATATAGCAGCATGGCATGCATATGCTATATAGGTGTCGGCAAGTTAGATGCTCAAGTCTCTAAGCTTTGTCTAATTTAAACATTTTAATTCTTGGCCAGTAATAATTGTGTTTTATGTCTTAATTACTATTGGTGTTGAGTTATCATCACAAGATCTACGAGTAATATATGTGTTGAAAACCGGAAAGAGCTCAATCTATAAGTAATAATTCATGAGCTTAAAAAGTATATTACTAAAATTTACATTTATTTAAGATATTGAAATAATAAATTGACAAATATTTTTACATATTGTATATTCGAAGTTAGTTCATAATTTATAATGCGTACATTATATTTGATATCCAACAAAACTTTTCTCAGGCGTGGTTAATTTTTTTTCATATTGAACCGCTCAATTTTAATTGGAATTCTAATTTAATCCGTGGTCATTTTTCGAATGTCTTTTGTTTATAACTTTTAAAACTATTGTCCAATCAGGCTCTAATAATAATTATAGGATTAAGAAAAGCCGGAATATTTAAAAAAATACATTTTTAAATTAAAATCTAAATCACAATTCAGATCCGACACAACATTTAACTAAACATCTTAACTTAATAGCTTCATGAGTGTTTTGTACTTATATATTATATATTCTATGTTCTTTCGACAATAATGCGGTAATTGACCCCATAAGTATTTAAACTTTCATTATTATTTTTTGCAACTTGATCACCGATTGGTTTTTTTTTCAACTAAAAATTTCCTTGGTGAAATTAAAATTGAATCTTAAAACATTAACTAAAATTTAGTCACCAAATTAAAATAATTTGAAAGTTTTGGGATAGTCATGGAATTGATTACCCCCCACCAATGACTTTCGTGCATAATTGCATGGCATGCATCAGACAAAAATTAAAGTGAGACTCAAAATTAATTGAAAATAAAGTGATAATGATCTAAGAAGAAAGTAAAAGTAAAATAAACATCGAGCCTTTTGCTTTTGGGATCCCAGTCTAGTGCTAATATACGTATACGTTAGTTATAATTTGTAAAGAAAATGATATATGCTCTATTGTTCAATGTATCAATATTGAATAATTATAAAGCACAATCGTTTCGCCATGTCATTCTTGTAATAAATCAATTATGTGTCAATCATATAAAAAATTAAATGATAAAAAAACATATTAAAAAATTTTCTATCGCAAATGCTCATTGACTTAATGTAAAAATAACTTAACGCGTTGCATGGAATAAACATTCATCAATACAATATTCTAAATCACTTAAGTTCATTTCATCTCAAACGCATTATAAATTCATTATTTAATTTGTTTTTCAAACTCCACATTATAACTTGGATTTAAAAAAAAAATTAGTGCCCAACTAGCTATTTTCAACTCAATTTGTCATTTTTGCCTCTTTTTTTTTTTAACATTGCAGGGCAGATGGCGAGTTTCTAATTTTTTTTTAAAGTGGATACAAATATATAATAATATATTTTGCTATAATTTTATAAAGATGAGCACAATTATAATATCAAATTATATATTAATAATATTATTTGATATTTAAATTTATAAGATGAAATCATACACTAGGTTTGTTTATTTATAAGAGAATATTTTAATTAAAAAAATAATTAATTAGCTAAAAAGGAAAATTGTATGCTTAATATCAGAACCGGTCAAATTTTTTTTTTTAAATTTCTCAAAAATGAGGGTTTAAAAAAATTATAAGACTATGCATAATACTATATGTTGTTCCTTTTTACAAAAATATTTGAGCAAATATTTTAAAACCCCTCACATTTGTTATAATTCACATTTTTGTCCCTCGGGTATGAAAATCATATGATCCTTCACTTTTGATTATGTGGACAATTTAGTCTCTCCGTCTATTTTTTTGTGTTAATAAACCAAATTAAAAGACTTAAAAGTAAATTAATTTTAAACTTGAGGAATCAAATCATAGACAAAACTAAAAGTAGGGTACTAAATTGTTTTTTTTTAATTTAATCCTTTGACACAGTTGACTAACACCAAAAATAGACGGAATGACTAAATCGTTAACGGAAATAAGAATGAATAATCAAATCATTTGATTTTCAAATAAGAGGGATCAAAACATGAATTATGACATATGTGAGGGAATTTAGAATAATTTGCTTAAAATATTTTGTTTTTCATAAGTACACCTTTAATAGCTTTTTATTAGGTACCGTAGCTTTTTAGTAGTTTTTTTGATAGATTTACAGTAGACATAAAAGAAATAGAAATCATATTTTTTTTTTAAATAATAATAATGGTAATTGTATTGTTGGACAAAAATGATAAACAAAGCGTAAAGAGTGTAATTTTTCTGAAAAAAAAAATGTTTCAGTAAAACACACACTTCCATTCAAAACTGGGCCACTGGTTGAAATTGGGCCTATAATGGGTCAACAAAACGTGTGCAAGTAAAGGCAATAAATACTCAGTTAACAGTCCAAACATAAGCCCATTATTATTGAAGTATCAGTAGCATCTAGGGATGGCAATGGGGCGGGGTGGGGACGGGGAAGCCATCCTCATCCCCATCCCCGCGTCCATGGAAAATTCTCATTCCCGTCCCCATTTAATTAATGGGGATAAAATCATCCCCGTCCCCATTTCTATGGATTCCCCATCCTCATGGGGATCTCTGTTTCCCGTACAATTAAATATAATTTATAAATAATTTCATTATTTTCATAAGATATTTTAAAAAAATATCATTATAGAAAATACTATTATCTTTTATAATATTATATATTTATAACTAAACAGAAACTAATAAAAAAAATTAAATTAAAATTATTTAAAATTAAAAATAACATACTAAAACTTATAATATAATATAAATATACATAAATATAAATCAGATCCCCATGAGGACGGGGATGGATATCCCCATAGAGTGGGGACTATACTCCCCGTCCCCTCTCCATCTCCGTAGTTGGGGAATGATTTCTCCCATCCCCGTACCCATGAGGGTAAATGGTGGGGATTCTCCGCCCTATTAGGGGGCGGTCCCCACGGAAAGCAGGGAATCCCCTCCCCATTGCCATCCCTAGTAGCATCCGAAATGCTTGGACATCATGCTTTGTGTAAAGTGGTCAAATTTACCCACAAAATAAGTTTTCTTTTTTTTTACAAAAATAAAAGGAAGTTGAGAATTATTTCTCAATTTCTCTTGGTAGTTTAAAAGTGTGATAATTATTACTCCCTCCGTCCCGTTTAAGAAGGGACATATCCAATTTTTGGATGTCCCGTATAAGAAGGCCAAATCGTGTTTTCCGCGCTAATTTACATTAATCTTCCATGTTTACCCTTTTAACAATCCTCAAATACACTTAATGAAAATTCAATTAACAAGACAATTGATTTATTATCATTTGTAGTTCCAAAGCACTATGTAGCCATATAAATAGTCACTTTTACTTGTTTTATTAAGACAACAAAATATTCATATCTAACAACACTTGAAATGGACGCAACAAAAGATGAAACTCAAAAACCAGAAACGAACACCTCAGAGAAGAATATGAAAAGGCCAATGCTTGATTTAAATCATCCACCAAAAGAAGATGGTTTCATTTCTCCTGCTCAAGAACAAGACATGGTTATCACTAAAATACTGAAGATTTACATGCCAAAAGCTTTCAAATGAGTCTCCATGGTCAGTATTATCAAATGTGAGAAGATTATGTTTAAGATGTTAAGCAAGTAATGATGAGAATTATTATGGTGTAGTATTATTAATATTTAAATAAAGTTAATGTTTAAATTTTTGGTTAATTTTATTTTTAATTTCGTTGTTATATTTGTTGGTATTAATCTGAGTATGAACCGCTCATACAACTCCAGTGAACAATATCCTTAAATAAATAAATTAATTGAAAATGATAGCTCTTTGAATCTTTTAACTCCATTCATATTTGAAAAACACTTACAAAAATTTAGATATGAACTTTGGCCTATTCAATCCTATGGCAAAAAATATCCAGCAAGGCCATCACCTGTAATGGATTAATATGGTAAGTATATAGCCATCATGAACTAATATAGTAGTAAGTGAAATTAATTAGCAAAAACATACATGTTATGGCGAGAAAAGCTTCACTTATTCTTGTGAGGTTTCAATGGCTTGGTTCACAATTATAGGATCGCATTCGATACATTCTGGAAGTTGACCCGCTCGCCTTAACCTTTCTTTACTCATATGTGGAATAGAATAATTAATTCCTCCTTTGAGTTTTATAACCTTAATCATGCAACTTTGCAATGTCAAAAAAACAGAATTTAAATTTTCAGAAGTTAATTCGTTGAATGCATTTTCAACTACTGTCACTAATTCGTCAATTGTTGTTGGTGCTTGTTATTGTTGAAGAGATTGGATTGATCTAAAAAAACCAAGATCCAAGACATTCAAATCGGGACTATTAGGAGGTTGAAAACGTAATTGAATATCAAAACCATCCTTTCGAGCTTCTTGAAGAAATTTATCGTCGTCGGGCTTTATATGAGGTCTTGCATTGTCCTGTTGAATGAATATGACCCTTGATCTATTTTCAGGCCATTTTGTGCGAATACCAGGCAAAACTTTCTCAATCAAACATTGACGTATTACATCTTTATTCACATTTTCGATGGCCTTTGTTTCTAAGGTTCCAGCAATTCGATTTTTGCTATTTCGTTTTGCCGGTTCCTTAAAAATAAAAGGAAAAATACCAATCTTACCAGAAAATATTTCATCAGATGTTCTGACGTTCGGTCGAGCAACCGCGGCTAAAAACATGACCTTCGTAATGAACCTTTTACTTTTACAAGTACGTAGCGGTTCAATTTCTTGAGGGTGAAGGTAATATTTTTGTGAAACCTTTGTCAAGTAGAACCATTTCTCATCAATATGCACGTGATTATACATATCAGTAAATAAAGGCCTTGAATTAATAGTACCTTGATTAATCATGTCAATGCAAAATTTCAGCCTCACCTTTTTATTATCTTCAGTTAAAAATGGCTTCAAAGAATTGGAGTGAGCTTTTATTTCACCTTCTTTAATCCGTCTATGGAGCGTTGTTTTTGAAATACTTAAAGCAGTTGACATTCTCTGTATAGTTGTACGATCTCGAAGCGTAATAGAAGAAACTTGATCGAATGTTAATACTACCCGTTTAGAGCGTGCTCGAAGGTTCTTACAAACATCAACCGTTGATTCATTTTCCATGCACCTTTTACCCTTCGACCAAATGTTACTCACAGCTTTTCTATTAACAGAAAATTGTGATGCTACCTGAGATATCGCTCCCTTTTTTATGATTCCATTATTACTCTTCGCAAGTAGAGATTGAAAAATAACATTTCGTTGAGTATTCGTCAAACACTTTCTTGATATACCATCGTTGATAATGTTTTCAGGATCAACATCTTCAGGCGGTACATTATCTTGATAGCTTTCATTGTCACTGTGTTGTTGTTCAAAAGGGATATTTAAGTCTGGAATATAGTTTGGTATTGGTTGACAGGGAATGTTGAAGTGAGGAACATCATTTGGAATTTGGTAAGGAATGTTTAAATCTGGTAAAGAATTGTTGGTAGATGTATTTTCAACTTCATTTGATATTTTTTTTGGTAAGAAATCAAATCTGGAAACAATTTAATTAAGAGAAGGAAATATTTTAGTCATAGAAATTACGTAGGAAAAAAACTGAATATATATGGAGTTTTATCATTGTCAAAACTGATTATGTTAATCAAGCCAAAAATATTGGCGGGTTTCCTAATTTTAAATTTGCCTCCATAAGTTTAACAATATGATTGAGTAACTTCCTTGTTTTTGAAAGCATAAATAGCCTTTCTATATTTGTACAGTAGGGATTCCTATATTTAGAATTCTGCAATGATTTTTTGTGCCATGCATAATTATTCAAATTCTCCAATAACTATCCACTTGCTAGTTTATATTATCAACGTACATTATTTTTAACAAAATTAACAATTAATAAGGGCAAATATGGAACAATAAAATGTTGTCTTGATTTCTTAATTTGTGTGTAAAATCCATTCGTCCCTTCTTAAACGGGACGGAGGGAGTATATTGTTTATACTGAAAAATAGAAAATAAACCTAATTAACTTTTGGCGTGATTTAATTCATGTTAGGCAATTGTTATATACATTATAAAAATTAAATAGCAATTTAAATACTACAATGGATACGTTAAAGCGAGCAAGGAACACATCAAACCGAACAAGTCTTGGGCGGAGTTACACAGCCTTAAAATGATCTAAATAATAAAGAACAAATGATCAGTTCACCCCCTCAACTTGGCACGAAATATCAAAAAAGTTATTTTGAAGACTTTTGGATCAAAATAACCCGCAACTTGTGTTTTTTTATCAAAAACACCCAAAGAGAGTGGGATAACATCCCCCTAAACTATATAAAACCGTGTCAATTCACCCCTCAATTTTCACCGGAAACCGCTCCATTCCACCGTCGACCGTCGCCAACTCCCGCCGGAATTTTTTTTCCACCGGAGTTTTTTTATATTCTAATTGAAATCCTAGTTGAAATTTTAATTAAACTAATTAAATCTAATTATCTAACCTAATTAAACATAAATCCAACCTAATTAAATCAAAACTCACCATCTGCTCCATTGATTAACAAATTCAAATTCTCACAAAATCCCTCATTAACAAATTCCTTTCTAAATTCATTAACAAATTTAACATCTCACTAAATCTCTCACAATCCAACCACAAAATGTAGAGAAGCAAACCATCGGCACCAAATTTGTTTCCACCGCCGGCACCCTATTCATTTCCATCATCCCTGCCGGTCTGTTGTTGCAAGAATTGTTCTTGTCCCCCACCATTCATATTTCATTGTTGTTGTAACCTATCAAAACCGGAGCTCCAACGGAAAATTCAAACCCAAATTGAAATCCGTAAAAAATTTAATGATAAACAAATATGTTTGTTCATCTGTTACTCTGAGAACAGATGACAAAGGATTTGAGGGCAGGGGAAGTTGCCGGCGGAAAAATGAAAAAAGAAAGGGAAAAATGGAACGGCGGAAACTGAAGCAACGACGGAGAAGTAGAAGCAGCAGCGAAGAACCAGACGAAGAAGCAACATCAGCAACGTAAGAGAAATCGACAAAGGCGGGGCTGGAGTTGAAGGGTGGTGGTGGCAAGGATAGGGATGACGGCTGGGTAGTTTTAGGTTTTGAACTTTTTAGGACTTAGGGTTAGAATTGGGAAAAGGGCAATAATAGTCCCTAAAATGTTAATTGAAAACAAAATTAATTTTTAATTTTTTCAGAATTATAATTTATTATTGAAATTTGAAAATAATTAGGTATCAATTTGAAAAATAAATAAAATGTTAAGGGTTTTTTTAATTTTTTTACCATTTTGTAAGTGGAGAGTGTAACACACTTGAGGAGTGGGACTGGGTAAGTGCTAAGAAAGGGCCTTTTTGATGCTTAAGTGCTAAGTTGCGGGTCTGTTTGACCCAAAAACCTTCAAAATGACTTTTTTGATATTTCGTGCCAAGTTAAGGGGGTGAATTGATCCTTTGTTCAAATAATAAATGTATAATGTGCGTGCATATGTTATATGTAGTTCTGTCAAAAATAACTTAAGAGTATAATTTAGTATGAATATAAAAATTAAATATATTAATAAATAAATTAAAAGTAATTATTTTTTACATATATATTGATTTAATGGACTACCGAATATTTCCTCTAATGTTTATTTATATTTTTGATAAATCAATGTAAATTCAAACACTCTAAAATATTTGCTTTCCCTTCTCTCTAAAAAAAAGTTTTTCATTTGTTCATCTTTTTAAGGGTGGAAGAAGATGATTTCTCCGGCATTAGCCGGAAAATCATTTTCTTTCCGCCCATAATACTATTTACTATAGATCTACTATGTCCTTCTTTAGTTGAATAAAGTTTTTGGTTATGAAGTTTTTTGAGTCTTAATTTGTATTTTTCGTATTTGAATAAGTCTAAAGGTTTTTGGTGTTTGTAGGTGCTAGATCTATCAAGGTTTTTGATGGGTTTTCGAATTTGAGATCCGATTCTTTAAGATCTAAAATATATGTGGGGTGTCTTTTAGATCTATACAAGTTTTTGAAGATCTTAAAAAATGGGGGGGTTTTAGATCTTTCAAAGTTTTTGTAGATTTATATTCGGAGAGTTTGAAAACCCATTTAAACTATTGTAGATCTAAAATTAGGGAGGTTTGTTGGGTTATCTTTGATAAGAATTCATTGAAGATGAAGATCGGAATGCTAAGTTCAACCGGATAGAGCGGTTTCAAAAGCAAATCGGAAGAAGAACTATCCAAGTACTCCGTCTACGAGAAACATAGTTTCATCGTTGTTAAGTTTATGCGGGAACATAGTCACGGATTTTTTCTCACTTTTGATTATTTATTGCTTATTCGGAATTGTTATTTAGTTTCTAATTGTTCAATTTTAAAAGATCATAATGTGAGTTGTGATATGACTTTCATATTTTGTACTTGAATCTTTTTAATGAATTTCTATCGTTTGGAAAAAAAAAATGTAAATTCAAACAATAATGTGGTAAAAATTTATATATATAAAATTCACAAAGCACAAAATGCATGAAGGAATATGTACCCAATGCACAAACTGAAGAATGCAAAGTTAAATTCGAGTTGAGTTGAGCAATATTTTATTAAAGTTTATGGATGTGAAATGACACCCACAAATGTCCAACTCTTGGCCTTTAAAGCAGAATATTTATCTCCATCACAAGTGTTCAAAATCAAATGTTTGCTTTTTACTTGGAAGGCAAAGTATGTTAGGCAAAATTCTTGCTTTACTTTTATTTTTACATAAGCAATGATCTATTATTAATATTAAATAGCTACAAGAGTTGGAAAGGATTAATAATAAGCTGATATTGAATAAGATATAAAGTTTTATGGGCTTTTTACCCAAATAATCAACATTCAAATTTGATTTATTTTTATACTGGCTCATGTTTGACATTTTAAAACTACCATACAAAAAAGAATTTTATTACTTTTATACCATTCATATAAATAGAACCCTAATAGCACAAACCTCATAAACAAGATTATTTTCTCTCTCCTCAGATTTATCTCTCCTTTCTCTCTCAACTCACCTTTTGTTCTTTGCATCAATCCGCCTCCGCCGTTCCATTTTCGTCGTTCCGCCTTTGTCTCGCCGTTAGCTTTTTTTTATCGTTTTGATTTCAAATCTGAAATTTTTTGTTCTTTCTTTTATTTTTCAGATCTGTAATTTGTTTATTTATTACTGTTTTTTCACCATTAAACATGTATAAAGAGTATATTTAAAGAATCTAATACTCATTTCATGTTATGTAGAATAATTTTGTGATTTTATAGAATAAATTTTTGTTATTTCTGAATTTTTTTGTGTTTCTGCGATTTTTTATTATGCAAAACGATTTCTTGATGATGATTGATTGCTGAATTATCGTAATGTTACAGTGTTGTTGATTTTATGTTGACTTTATGTTGATATTATGTTGATATCAACTGATTTTTTTATATTTTAATGTTGAAAAATAAGATAATATTGTCTGTGAAATCAACTAAAAAAATTAAATTAAATTAAACTGAGACTAGAAATGATATGGCAGCATCAAGAAGAAGACATATGATGATGTTGAATTATTGTAATATTACAGTATTGATATTGTGTTGATTTTCGGTTGATATTTTGTTGATTTTATCATCAGTGAAGAAGATAATAATGATGTTAAATTATTGTAATGTTATAATGTTGATTTTATGTTGATATTATGTTGATATTATGTTGATATTTACTTGATTTAACATTAACGAAAAAGAACACATTATATGTGAAAGAAAATAAAAAAATTGATGTTAAATTGAAAAAATGTTTAAAAAATAAAAATTAGTGCAAAAAAAGATTGAAAAATTTAAATTAGTGAATTTATTACATATGTTGATTTCGTGTTGATTTCATGTTGATATTAAAACTGACGAAAAACATCACAGTAAAAAAAAGTCAAAATTCAAAAAAAATAAAAAAAATAAAATTAAAATATGTGATAAATATTAAGTGCAGGAATATAATGGTGAAAAAAACAATTAAAAATAATGAAAGAAAATGATGAAAAATGTGAATTAATATAAAAAGTAAAATTTTTTCAAAAAGTAGTATAAAAGAAAATAAAGCTGGTATGAAATGTAAAAATTTAAAAGGGGTGGTAAAAAAGTAAATGTTGGAGAAAAATTAGTATTTCATATAAAAAGCCCAAGTTTTATTCGCAGATCGTCTTATAAGATAAAAATCAAAATTACATAATTATTCTAATATAAAATGAATCTAATTTTTCGCGGTCTAATAGAAAATTCACAAGCCCTACATAGAAAGGGAACAAACAAACCTTTCATATAAAAAAGACAATAAAACTTTCATAAAAAAGACAATCGCCATAATAAAAAATATAAAAATAAATTTAATATTCTGCTAACAAAAACTTTAATCATCATAATAAAAATTATTAGAATAAAACTAATATAACCTTTAAACGATTTCATCTTCAGTTTTAAAAGGTCTTGAATGTCTCTTATTCTTAGTTCGTATATATATTGAAATCGATGCAACTTGTCGATAAATTAACCCACATAATTAAAAATAAATCGGCTATTTATTTTATTTTAAGTACAATAATGCAATAAAAAAATGGGTATTGCGAAAGGCAATTATTGATGGGCATAATTAAAGAAGAAATGAAAGAGAAAGTTAGGAATATGGTGATAGTGAGTTGAGTAATGTGTCTCATTCAATTGAACAACCCTCTTTAAAAACACAAACAATGGGCACCAATTAATTTATTGCCGCTTTTAAGGGACCAAACTTACTCATTCCAGACAATATGGCTATTTGGTGAAAACAAACAAATGACAACTATTAGTATACATTAGATCGCACTCATCTAACCTTACTATTTTACCTTCTATTTACCGACCCATTTCATTCATTACTCACACCTTACTCCCACCTATTTGTAGTACTACCTTCCTTTAATTTTACTTATTTATTTACGCATTTATTAAAAAAAAAAATACTCATTAAAATTTATAATATTTATCATTTTTTAAGAAAACTTGGTCTATAACATTGCTCTTTCTGGTTCATGACTATAAAACTTATATATACATATCAATGAGGTATATCTCAAACATATATAAGCGATGGGCAGAAAATTATTAGGTTGTTGGTTTAATTCCTTCCACAATCGCTTTCCCCTTCTCAATTATCAATGAAAAACTTAAATATATAAAATATAATTATATGGCTTAAATATATAAATTAGTTCTTCGATGAGCTAAATAAATAGTTTATAAAGTAAAAAAAGATCGAAAAGATCTATAATGGTGAATACTGAAATTTCAAAACTATATAGTCTCACCACTTCCAAATTTGATGTAAAAATAAAATTGGAATGAAGCTATATTTACAACAAATTTTAGCATTCTACTTCATCATAGAAGTGGAATAAAGTGCCCTTAATAGTTATAAAAAAATTGAAAATATAAAATGACTTATACTTTTTTAGTCTCATTTTAAAAAAAATATTTTTTTTAAAATATTTCATTTAAGGAGTATCATAAATATTTTTTATTATTTTTCCATTCTTGTTTTGAAAATAAGATATAAATGATTTTACTCATTTTTTTCTTTCAAAGTTAGAATCCATTTTTTACTCATTAATTTATATATCACATTCATTGATATTATGAGTGAAAGGGAATGTGTTAATCATACAAAAGTTACATTCTTATGAAGAGGGCATTTCATTTATATTCTAGTATAACACAATTATTAATAAAAAGTTATATTTTCTAAAATAAAACTGATGGAGACTAGGTGAGCATATGTTTTCATTTCCCCCCCTAGAATAAAAAATGAATTCATTTTTCAATTACTTAGATAATTTGATAGTGACCATAAAATTCACCACTTACTACCCTATCAATTTTCACCAACAAAATTGTTCCCTTGTTTTGTTCTTTAATTGGCTAATCTCTTCTCTCAACAACCAAAACATCTACTACTAATTCAACGATACAAATTTCATGAAATTGCCCTTTTGTCATCTTCAAGTGAACAAATCATTTGTTCCAAGAAAAGTGATAACTCTCATGAACCATAAAATTAAGAAAACTATTTAAATTACCAAAAAATCCAAGAAAAAAGCACTAACCACTAAATTAGATTAACCTATCACCATCACTAAACTAGATTAACCTAATAATCTTTCATCCAATCCTCTCATAATCTCATATATTGTCTTTTTGGCCAAAAACAAAACCAACATTGCAAAATTATGGGCTCCCATACTCTAAAATACCCTTTTGGCTTCATACCAGGTAGCAAAATTAACACTCCTAGAGAGAGAAACACTCTTAGAGAGAGAAACATATGACATAAATGTCATTACAAGAAATACACAAGGGTAAAAAGCTGAAACCAAATCTACTCAAGATAAGCTCCACCATTCTTTCTCTCTCTCAATATGCAAAACCCCCCGGCCGGTTTTTGCCGCTTTTACGGTGGCGAGAAGCGGAAGTTGACGACGGCGGCGGCGGAGAAGCGGAAGTTGATGGCTTCATGGCAGCAAATGAACAGTTTTCTTTCTCTAAAACCTCTTCTTCATCCATAAAAATCTGTCTACACCTACACTCCACGCTACAAAAACCTCTGTCTCCTCTACATGCATTAAAAAAATTAATATACCCAAATCAAAAATAAAACATACCCTTTAATCAAAATCAAACAACAACACTAAAACATAACTAAAGATCAAAACTTTATGATAAAAAATAAAATAAGATCTGGGTATTATAATTATTATTACAGAACAACAATAAAAATAAAATACTTACTTGTACATGTAGATGTCTTTACAAGGCATGAGCTTCTGTCCACAGAGAAAACATTGCTCCAAAAAAGTTGGGAATTTAAAATTTGATGATGATGAAGAAGGTAATTTATTGATCATCATCAAATTCATAGTAGCTTTATTAATAACTTGTGGTGTTTTATTTTTATTTTTATAATTATAATTATCAAGAACTATACTTAAACCCACCATATCTCACTCACCTCATTTTAATCTAATCCAACTCTTAATTACATCTCTCTTAAAAACTCACCAAGACAATTGGCTCCACCCTTTGGCGGCGGCGGCGGCGGAGGCGGCGGTGGAGACAGTGAAGGAGACGTTTTGTAATAATTTAATGTTTTTGTGCTTGGAGTGTGAGGAAATTATGGAAGGGGAAATAAATAGAAATAAAAGAGAGGGTAAAATGGTAATTTGGGTTGGTGTACGATTAGCGATTTGACTTCTAGTGCTTGATAACTGCCACGTACCCCATATATTTGGCTTGTTTCTTGATTTGTTTTATTTCTTTTCTTTATTATTGTACGTTATTGTTCAGTTCTTTTTTTCTTTTTGCTTTGTGAGATTTGATAATCGCGGTTTCAAGCGAGTTGCATACACGTTTCTTCAATTTTCTGTAGCAAGAAATTTGCTTGGTCATTTGCCAAATGTCAATATTTTGAAGTGTTTTGAGATATTTTTGTGGAGAATTTGATTGGATTGGATATGATGCATTTTGGTGGCTGAAGGTAAGAATTGGCATTTCATAATTTGAAGATAATGGGGTAGATTTATAAGGAAAAAGAATATCATTTTTTTTTAATAAACACTTAAAATATCAAATATCAAATACTCCTTCCAAATATAGCAAATAGATATATTTGATTGACACACAAATTAAAATATTTACTTTTTTTTATTAGAACAATAATAACTATCTAAAATTTGTTCAATAGTATATTTTTACCACTTCAGCTTCAATTTATATATAATGGTCCAGTCATTTTGTGACATCTTGGCTCAGAGAATAAAATGAGTAAAATTAATCAATTTGTCAATATTTTTGTTCAAAATCATTAACTTGTCATTAATTGATATTTTATGTCAAATTTATGCAACAAAATTAACCTTTATTGAATACATATCTATCCATTCATTTACGAGTGAAAACCTAATGTAATAACTAGATCATTCAAGTGGATTATAAAATTGCAGGTCGAACTCGACCTTGGCATATGGTTCGATTATAATATGTGGATATATTATACTTTTTGATTACCAATGATATAATTTTTTTTGAAGGAATTTCTTATATATAAATATCGAGTGTAGGTCAGTATGATTTCTGAATTTGTGACGCGAGATCAAATAACTCACTTTCAACCATTTTGATCAATTAAGAAATACTCTTCATTTTGAAATCAATGAAGATAAAATATACAATGTGAAACCAGTTTAGAGATCAAAATGATATAATTTTATCATTAGTTGATTTAAAAATATAAATATTATCCTCATTTGACTTAAAAATTAAAAATGTTGTCTTTAATTAATTAAAATAGATGTAAATGAGTTATATATCTCGAATAATATATTCAGAAACCGGATTGAACATTTGCTCTATAAATATCCTTCTACCTTCATAATTGAGCAATAATGAAATAAGTTCATTTTATCTTCCAATTATATAATTGATCACAATCCTAAATTAACCTATAAAATCTAACACTACAAGTCCATATAATCCTCTCGTAACTCGTTGACTGTACATACAGTGAGAAATGCATGCAGGCAATGAATTTATAATTAGCACAAACCAAACCACACATTAACATTTTGCTTTCATGTTATTTTCATGCTTCGTCCTCCTCCATTATACAAGTGAGTGATGAAATCATACACGTCTATTTATACACATATCTATACGTATAAAAATAATTAAAACGCATTTTATGTACTAAAAATGTAATACAGTTTTTATAATTTAAAATTTAACTAAATATAATTGTTTGAATATATTGAATTGTAACAACTTATCTATATTCATAAATTGATACAAAGCAAAATTATTAGTTGCGGAATCAAATAAAAATAAAAAATAAAAAATTATTGGTGAATGAAAACAAATAGTAACCAATGAGCTATAACTCAAATGGTATTAACACTGAGTAGCAAACTGTTAGGTCGTCTATTTAAATCCTCCCACAAACGTTCCTCCTCTCCAATTACAAAAAATTTGAAAATCAATAAATAAAATAAAATGATTAAAATAATAATGCAGAATTGCGCTCACAGTTTTAAAATAATATTGTCCAACGTCGTACCATTTATGCTATAATTCATTGATATATATTGTATATAACAATATATCAATTAGGAAGAAAGACAAACTTAATTATAAACATAATACTATAATTTTTAAATTTGTGAAAATGATTGTATTAGAAGATATTATAAAATATTTTTATTTAAATAAACGGTATCGACAAAATAAATTTCAACATTTTACTTTTATAAAATTTTAAGTCTAATTTAAAACTCTTTAATGTATAAAGTGATATTGTGGTAAAATTATAAATTCTGATGGTTAAAAGTGAAATACAGATGGTAGATAAATGGAGGAAGTAGGTTTTTGATTATTGATGGAGTCTGCCTTCTGAACCGGTGAGTGAACCTGCAAAACAGGGTAGAAGCTAACCGGACGGTGGTTGTCCGATTAACTCTCCGATGCTAAAGTCAGTTTAGAGCTTTGAGCAGCGTTTCGAGTATATGAATGTAATTGTGATTCTAGGCATACCTCGTGCTCCTTTTATAGTAGTCGAATATACCTAGTAGAGTTGTATTAGGCAGGTGAATCCTACTTTGTAGGGATTCGGCCGTATCTTAAGGATTCTCCTGATTTGTCGAGATCTACCTTAATCTGATAAGAGTCCTATTTAGGAACGTCTTCCTAAATAGTCTTATCTTCCTAAAGTAGAGCTTATCCTTCCATATGTAGTGTTTGTGTCCAAATAGGACAAGATTTCCATATTCAGTCGTTTACCCGAATCCCGGACCTGACGCGCTCTTGGCGGATCATGTGGGATTCGGTCTTTATTAGTATATTACCGAATCTTAGAGATTCGGTATCTCCTTCATATCTTTCCGTCTTCAGGGGGAGTCCGGTGTCGCCTGAGAGTGGATCTCCTCAACTCGGCTCCATTATACTTACAGTAGGATTCGGTATCCATCATTAGCCCCCCCGCAAGTGAGCTGAAGTAGTTTGGCATTTATGCCTTAGTGGATTTTAGCTCTTTTGGAGCTGAGTTCTTTTGTACGGGCGAGTCGTTTTGTATTCCGGGCGAGTCGTTTCATATGTTTGTGGGTGACGTTTCTTCTTTAGTAAGATTCTGTACTGCCACGTGTTGTCCATCAGTAGAGGGTTATGACTGGATGAATGACAAGTGTCTTCGTGCGCCATTAGTATTATGGGATCTCGTCTTTTCAGTTTCTTTGGTTCAGGCTATATAATAGTTCATTTTCTTTCATTTTCTTTCTTTTCCAACCTTTGCTTTCTCTGCAACTGCTAACCTTCAATTTCTTCAAGCTTTTTGTGGGTTTCCTTCTTCTGCTGTCAAGATTCCTCGTTTTCGAGTTGCTCCTTACCTTTCTTTTGATCCTGCGTATTTGCTTGCGAGGTATTTTACCTTTTCTTTAATTTAATTTCCTGGTAGTTCTTCATTTTTGATTTTATTCCTTCTGTTCTTGTTCTTCGCATTGTTCTTCGTCTTGTTCTCCTTCTTTTCCCTTCTTTTGATCTTTTAGAGTTTTAATTTTTTCATCATTCCGTGTTTCCCCCCCATTTTAAAAATTTTAAAATGTCAGAAGTAACTGAGGGGGCGAAGGGTGCTCGTGACGAGCTAGAATATACCCGGAGCTCCTTGTCAAGAGAGCAGATACTCGGTTATGCCGAGGATTTTAGCTTCCCCGGGTCGTATGTTATTCTGAGGCCGGCGAAATCGTATCGGGCGAATCATAGCACGGATTCGCCTTCTAAGATAGTAATTTTTCACGAGCAACTTTTAGCGGGTCTTAGGTTTCCCTTAGAGTCTTTAATCGTAGAGGTCTGTCATAATTTAGGTGTTCCTTTGGGCCAACTGCATCCGAACGCGATTCGCCTTCTTTGTTCTTTTATGGAATCGTGCAGGGTTCGGATGCAGGAGCCTTCGCTTGCTCTTTTTAATTATTTTTATGTTTTCTCCCGCCGAAAGGGTGAGGAATTTATTTTTGCTGGTGGTCGACCGAATCGGTCTCTTTTTAGTCTTCCTTCTTCTTTGAAGGGCTGGACCCCTAAGTTTTTCTTGGTTCAGCACTCATCTTTTTCCTCTTTTTCGCGGAGTTTTACTTCTAGTAAGGTTTCGCTTACTAACGTACCTGATTTGGATGATGAGGAGAAGGACTTTGCCCTGTCTTTGCTGTCGGATTGTCGTTTTGACAAACCCAAGTACAGCGTTCTTTTAGAACAATATTTAAGTCGCCGTGAAATATTTTTGGCGGATCTTCCTTTAGAAGGTATTTTTCTAATCTTTTGTTGTTATGTTTTGTTTTGTAGGATGTCGACTTCTCTTGAACATTTGCTTGATAATTTTCATGTCGATATGACTGTAGATATGGGCGAGGTGACTAGCGGCGTTCCTAATCCCTCTACAACTGCTGTGCCGAATCCGACGCCTGATTCGGTGAATCCGGATCTTGATCCTGCTTCTGGAGATCAAGTTCCTGCTGCGACTTCCGAGTCGCCTCTGCTTCCTTCGAAGGAGTCAGGTCCTTCTCTGAAGGGGTTGCCTACCGCCGGCCAGAAGCGTCCTGCTGAGGACCAGGCTGGGGCTTCTACCAAGCGTCCCAAGAAGAAGAAATCTTCTGGGGTGTCTTTCGAGGAGGCACCTCGGTTTGCTGCTTGGGCGGACGCGCAAAATCCGCCTCGTCTCTCAAACGTCGCCATTCTTCATGCTTGCATGGAGAATATTATGATAAAAGAGGACATTGAGTCCATTGATCGCGAACATGGCGATAATTTGGCTGAGTTCGCCTGTCTCGGTGGTTTTTCGGTATGCTTCTTTCTTTTTTATATTATGATTTGTTTCTCTTTTTTTTTCTTTTGTTTTTCTTATTTGTTGTTTTCTTTCGCAGGTGGTCCAGTCCATCGCTGTTTTGGAGCGCCGCCGAAGGGATGCGGTGGATCAATTGAAGAAACTCCAGAGAGATTCCGAATCCTGGCTCTCCGAGAAACAGAAGATGGAGGATGAGGCTGGCGAGGCGACTGGTCTGATCCAGCAGCTGAAGTCTTCCGTATCTGCCAAGACTCGGGAGATTTCCGCTTTAGAGGCTCGGGTTCGAACTTTGTCCGAGGAAGTCGAGTCTCTACATTCTTCTTCAGGTGCTCTCACTAAGGAGAGGGATGATCTGAAGAAAGAAGAGGAGCGTCTCCGCCGGCGATTGGGTGACTCTGGGAGCTTTTATTCCCAAGTCATGACTCAGTACCGGTTGGCGATCGGGGCAAAGCTGCGGGAGCAGAATCCAGGCGTCGATCTTTCTGGAGTCAATCAGTTGGATCCTGCTTCTTTGGCGAAGGAGGTGAAGGCGAAGCTTGATAAGCAGAAGCAAGATGCTCTGAAGAAGGCTTAGTTTTTATTTTCTCCTTGTATTTTTTTGCGTTTTAGTATTTTTTGCTTTCGCCTTTTTTTGTATTGGATCGTGGGCGGATCCTTTGTAATTTTTCTTCTGTTAATATAATGATCTTTTGACCATTGCCTTCTTTATTTGTAGAGTTAATCTAAACTCGTTTGTTATTTTGAGAAGTTAATCTAAACTTCTGCTGGTGTAATTTATTTGTAGGTCCGAATGGATCCTTTTATTTATTTGACTCGGACGAGTCTAAATTATTTTTTAACTAAGATTCAAACGACTCTTGTTAAGTTGTATGTATTAGGTCTCGAGCGAGCCTATAAGATTTGTTTTGCCAAATCGCCTTTTATTTCAAAAATGGAAATAAGCACAAGCCATGAATTTATTGATAATACTTTCTCAGGTGTTCTACATTCCAATATCTGGGTACCATGGACCCAGTTATTGTCTTTAGTCTATATGCGCCTTTGCCAGTAGCTTCTTCTATGATGAAGGGGCCTTCCCAATTAGCTTGCATTTTCTTTACTCCTGCGTTTCCTCTGCCAACTTCCGCGTTTCGTAAGACCAGATCGCCTCTTTGAAATTCTCTAAACTTCATTCTTTTGTTATGGTATTTTGCGACTTGCTTCTTGTATGTAGCGGCTCGGGCTACTGCTTCATCCCTTCTCTCTTCTAGTAGGTCTAGACATAGTCTTGTTCTAGCCTCATTGGTTTCTTCTTCTAGATAGTTTACTCTGATACTGGGTATGCCAATTTCTACTGGAATTACTGCTTCAGTGCCGTAGGCGAGCCTGAAAGGTGTTTCGCCCGTTCCTTTTCTAGGAGTTGTTCTGTATGCCCATAGAACGCTGTATAATTCTTCTACCCAGTTCTCCTTGTACTGAGAAAGTCTCTTTTTTATTCCTTGTGCTATGGTTCGGTTGGTGACTTCTGTCATTCCGTTTGTCTGGGGGTGCGCCACCGAAGTAAATTTCAAATTGATCATTAGTCCTTTGCAAAATGCCTTGAACCGCTTGCAATTGAATTGTTTGCCGTTGTCTGCTATTACAGTGTGGGGTATGCCGAATCGGCATATTACTTCGTTCTTGAAGAATTCCTCTACTTTGGCTGCGGTGATGGTTGCGACAGGTGCTACCTCTACCCATTTTGTGAAGTGCTCTATTGCGACGATTAGGAATTTCGCTTGATGTTTTCCCGTTTCGAACGGTCCAACTATGTCAATCCCCCAAGTGGCGAACGGCCATGGGCTTTCCATTGATCCTTGAGGCACTGCCGGTACACGACTGATGTTGTCGTGTCTTTGGCATTTATCACATTTTTTGACTAATGCTTTTGCGTCTTCTTTGATGGTTGGCCAGTAGTATCCCTGGAGTATTGTTTTTCTTGCTATGGTGACTGCTCCCTCGTGCGCGCCGCATATTCCTTCATGGATTTCCTTTAGGATGGATTCTCCTGTCTGAGGCGAGACACACCTAGACCATGGATGAGTTAATGAGGTTCGGTAAAGAACTCCATTGTGAAAAGAGTAGTTGGCAGATTTTCTGATGGTGCGAATGGCTTCGACTTTGTCTGTTGGTAACTCGCCGCGGTCTAGATATTTGATCAGTGGAGTCATCCAGGAGTCGGCCTCCTCGATTGCCATGACCTCTGTTTTTCTGGTGCTTGGTGATTCGAGAATTTCCTTTAGCTGCATTTTAGTGAATAGATCTCCGAGTTCTGACGCTGATTTGGCGATGGCGTCGGCTTCGGTGTTTTCCTCTCTCGGGATTTGAATGATTTCCCATTGTCCTCCTTGTGCTTCTAGCTGTTGAAGCTGTGTTTTGACTTGACTCAGGTATTCGATCATCCCTGTTTCTTTGGCTTGATATTCTCCCTTGACTTGATTTACCACCAGCTGGGAGTCGCTATAGATCTTTAGGATTTCCGTTCTTATTTCTAATGCGAGGCCGAGGCCTGCGATTAGGGCTTCATACTCAGCTACATTGTTGCTGGCGGCGAATTGGATGTTTACTCCATATTCAATCTTGATTTTGTCGGGTCCTTTGAGGATGGCTCCTGCTCCAGCTCCTTTTTCATTTGATGCTCCGTCTACATGGAGTTCCCATACCAAGGCTGGTTTGGGTTGGCCAGTCTCGGTTGGAGTTATTTCTGCTACGAAGTCCGCCAAAGCTTGTGCTTTCAGAGTTGGGCGAGGTTCGTATCTTATGTCGTGTTCGCTGAGTTGGATGGACCAGTGGACTAATCTTCCGGAGGTTTCTGGTCGTTGGATCGCCTTTCGCAATGGTTGATTTGTCCTTACCACAACATTGTGACTTTGGAAGTAGTATCTCAGCTTTTTAGCTGTGGTCAGTACGGCAAGTGCCATTCTTTCGATCTCGGGGTATCGTGTCTCCGCGCCCTTCAGGACTCGACTAATGTAGTAGATTGGCTTCATCTCGTTATCCTCTTCCCTTACCAGCACTGTCCCGATGGTCTCGTTCGTGGTGCTGATGTATAGGTATAGTGTCTCCCCTTTCAGCGGTCTGCTTAGCAATGGAGGGGTGACGAGGAATTTCTTTATTTCTTCAAAGGCGTTCTCGCAGTCTTCATTCCATTCAAATTTTTGTGTTCCTTTGAGGGCTTTGAAGAAAGGCAAGCATCTTTTTGCTGAGCAAGACATGAATCTACCGAGTGCTGTGATTCGCCCGTTGAGTTTTTGAACTTCATTTATGCTTCTTGGTGCCTTCATGTCCATAATTGCTTTGATCTTCTCGGGGTTCGCCTCTATTCCTCTTTGAGATATCATGAATCCCAGGAATTTCCCGCCTTGTACGCCAAACGTGCATTTGTCGGGGTTCAGCTTCATTCCAAACTTATTCAGTATGTTGAATGTTTCTTCAAGATCTTTTGCATGGGTTTCTTCTTTCTTGCTCTTGATGATTAGGTCGTCTACATACACCTGGACTCGCTTTCCTATCTCGTCTTTGAACATGAAATTCATAAGTCTTTGGTATGTTGCTCCAGCATTTTTCAAGCCGAAAGGCATTGCCGTGTAGCAGTAAGTTCCTCCCTCCGTGATGAATGAAGTTTTTTCCTGGTCTTGTTCCTTCATCTGGATTTGGTGGTAGCCTTGAGCTGCGTCGGCTAGGCTATACATCGCGTGTCCAGCAGTAGAGTCCACGAGTTGGTCGATATCTGGGAGAGGGTAGCTATCTTTAGGACACTTTAGATCGGTGTAATCCACACACATTCTATTTTTTCCGTTGGCTTTCTTTACGATAACTACGTTAGCTACCCATTCGGGGTAGTGGACTTCTCGTATGAATCCTGCTTTCTCCAGTTTTTCTACTTCTTCAGCGATTATTTTCTGTTTTTCTTCCGAGAACTTCCTTTTCTTTTGCTTTACTGGGTTCGCCGCTTCTGCTACATTTAGATCATGAGTAATGACCTGGGGGTCTATTCCGACTATTTCTGATGCGTTAGCAGCGAAGGTTTTGACGTTGTTTTTCAGCATGGCTGTGATTTCGCTTTCGATCTTTGGGTTCATGTTTGCGCCGAGATTTACTCTTTTCTCCTTGTCGAGTTGGAGTTTCTTTGTTTCGCCTTCGGGTGCTGTTTCTTTTTCTTCGATGTCGTGATTAAGGATTTCTTCTATTGCCATTGCTTCGCCTGATTCTCTTATTGCTTGTTCGTAGCACTTTTTCGCCTCGGCTCGGTTCCCTTGTATCGTGATAATTCCTTGTTTCGTCGGTATCTTCATGATTAGCGCCTTTATGCTCGTCACGGCGGCTGAGTCGTGGAGGAAAGGTCTCCCCAGTATCGCGTTGTACGGCAGGTCGATTTCTACCACGCTAAACCGTGTAGGTAATTCCTCGCTTTTCCTTGTCCTTCCTAGCTTGACGTCGAGAGTAGTTGTTCCATTGGGCTTAATTGGCAAGCCCCCAAATCCTACCACAGGCGTGGCATTTCTCTTTAGTTCCGCTAGGTCTCCTCCTAGGCTTTCGTAGGCCTTTTTTGTTATCAGGTTTATTGCGCTTCCTTCATCGATTAGGATTCTCTCAACGTTCCAGTGTTCGATGATCATGGCCACTACCAGAGCTTCGTTGTGCTCTTCGGCTATTCTCCCGAAGTCCTCTCCGTCAAAAGCCACTGGAGGAGGAGTTGAGAGTTCTGTTGCTTTTCGTTTTCTCCGTGTCGTTTGATCCTTCAGGTTTACTCTTTCAGAAGTCATCTTCTTCAATGAGATTTGTTTTTGAGTTCAGAAAAGCTCCTTCTTTTGAAGTTTAGTTAAGCTTTTCCCACAGACGGCGCCAATTGATGGAGTCTGCCTTCTGAACCGGTGAGTGAACCTGCAAAACAGGGTAGAAGCTAACCGGACGGTGGTTGTCCGATTAACTCTCCGATGCTAAAGTCAGTTTAGAGCTTTGAGCAGCGTTTCGAGTATATGAATGTAATTGTGATTCTAGGCATACCTCGTGCTCCTTTTATAGTAGTCGAATATACCTAGTAGAGTTGTATTAGGCAGGTGAATCCTACTTTGTAGGGATTCGGCCGTATCTTAAGGATTCTCCTGATTTGTCGAGATCTACCTTAATCTGATAAGAGTCCTATTTAGGAACGTCTTCCTAAATAGTCTTATCTTCCTAAAGTAGAGCTTATCCTTCCATATGTAGTGTTTGTGTCCAAATAGGACAAGATTTCCATATTCAGTCGTTTACCCGAATCCCGGACCTGACGCGCTCTTGGCGGATCATGTGGGATTCGGTCTTTATTAGTATATTACCGAATCTTAGAGATTCGGTATCTCCTTCATATCTTTCCGTCTTCAGGGGGAGTCCGGTGTCGCCTGAGAGTGGATCTCCTCAACTCGGCTCCATTATACTTACAGTAGGATTCGGTATCCATCAATTAACAAAGATGGGCATGTTAGCCGTACAGGCTACAACTGATAGAATAAGAGATAAACAATCAGATTATATTAAATGTTAATTATAGCAACTTAATTGCGTTTTGGAAACAAAAGCAACAACACTCCAAATTAGCTACGTGTCCCTTCTTACATCTATCTGCTATTTTCGGCAATTCTTATCTCTATATTTTATTTGTCTATTTATTTTATAAAAAATATTTGTGTCATATTACATAGTAATTTTTATAATACTAGTTTCGTATTACGTGCTATGCACGTGACTCGTAACGTAACTCGTCAATGAATATATTAGTAAGTTTAGTATAATTATATCAATTTTTATTTAATATATTAATCAAATACATTATTTTAATTTTGTAATTCAATCAAACTAAAAGATAGGTATTCCTACTAATTTGGAGACAATTTAGTTATTTTTTACATACTAAAAATTAAATTGGAGATAATTTAACTACCTATTCTAGTTAGGACTTTAATTATAATAGTGATTAATTAAATAACTAATTAGTTAATGACTATAAAACATTTATTTAGTAGTAAACTGAAAATGATTATTCAGTAAATTTGTCTGTCCCCCCCCCCATCCGTGCTTTTATATATAGTATAGATAGATATAGATATAGATTATCTAGTCTTTAAAGTTAGGATATTTTATAACGAAATTACTACTTTTTTCCATCCATTTTATTTATTATTTTTATATATAGAAGAATCTCATTTTTGTACTATTAAAATATATTTTTTTATCTCTAATATTAATTAAAAAATTAATGATATATTATCTCATTATTTTCATTTATTAAAAAAAAGATTGAACCCTAGAAAGGGAACCGCACATGAAAATAATTATTGACTATATAGAATAAAAAGATACGGGAATTACGTAATGCTACTTTGGAATAAATAAGACTTGCCACTTACTTTCTCTTTATTTTGATGCTCCATTTATTATGGGGAAAATTACAGAAATACTAAGAAAGACAAGTTTTAAGGGTTAATTATAAATTGATATACAAATTTTATCCTAATTTGAAATTACCATATAAATTTTAAAATTTAATAATTACCACACCAACTTCCAATTTTAGTAAATTGGTACACCAACCAATTATGCAACAACACGTGGTTATATATTACAATATTCATGTTAGCATTTTTCTAGTTTGGTATACCAATTTGTCAAAAAGTAAAAGTTGGTGTGGTAATTGCCAAATTTTAATATATTATAATTACAAATTAAAGTAAAGTTCGTGTATTAATTTATAATTAATCCAAGTTTTATATACATGTTTTCAAAAAAGTTTTTATTTAGTATCCAAGTTTTCTTTTAAATATCTAAAAAGTTTTTGCTTTTATACGTACTGTATTAGAGATGTATTAAAGATGTTCAATAATATACTTTTAAGGAATCAAATACATATTTTTTTATAGTAAAAAATAAATACATGAATATATTTTTAATTTTTGGATAAAACATTTTGACTCAGAGTGTATTTTTGAAAATCAAGCTATTTTTTTTAGGATAGTTTTCTAAATAACCCATTATTATATTTGTCTATCAATAGGATTTTTAATTATAATTTTATTTTATAGATTATTCTATATTAATTATCATATTATTTTATTTTAAAATCATAATTACTTCATATATTTATTTTTTTAAAGTAAATTATTTGCTCATATTAAGCTATTTAACTATTTTTCCTTCCGTTTACTATTTATGTTATTTAAAGATTAAATCGAAAAAAAATTAATTCTTTTTCAATATAAATTAATTCAAAAGGATAATTATTTTAATATATTTTATTAATAATTAATTTTAAATTAATAATTTTTATTATTTTTATTACAAGAAGAAGAAGATGCATAAAGCCTAAAACAGATTAAGAGTGAACATTAGTAAAATCCACTCCATGGTCGTCAAGCTGAACTTCGGAAGCTGAAGCCAAGATGGGATATCAAGATGGTTGAAGCAATCCATATTCCATAGTTTTTAGTACTTTTTAAAAATATCACCGACTTATTTAGACTACAGTCAAATATAAAGGACGTATTTAAACCTTTTCAGAATGAAAAAACTCCAATTTAAAAGAATGAGTACAATTGAAACTTCAAATTAGTAAATAGGATAAAATTGAAGATTTTAAAAGTTTGAAATATAAATACATAAAAGAAAGTCGAAAGACAGATATTTTTGATGATTATGCTCTAGAAATATTTCGCTAATTTTAATATTTTTATTATTCAATTATTGAAACAGTTATTAAAATTACATAGAATACATTATTTTAATTTTAAACTAATTTAGTGAAAAAGAAATGAAAGGTAAAATCAAATTTTATTTTTATTAATTTAAGTCTTTTGACATGTCGATAGTTAATAGAAGATAAACAATTAAATAATTTAAAAATCAGAAAATAGTAATCCATTTTCAAGAGTAATTTATGCTATTTAATTAAGGAAACATTATCCAGAGCGCATATTTGCTCCATAACATTCATTTTGTAGAAAGCTTTATATAAGTAGACACAAAACATTGTTTTGCTGACGATCGAAAAAATTATGCAAAAGCATTCATCATCTTCGCCGCATTTTTCTACTTACAAGAACAAGAGCAAGAACATCATGAAGCTACTGTAAGGCACGGTACTTGGGAGAGGAATGCCCGTTTGCCCAATAATAATTTGCTGCGTAAAATTAACTGAATAGCAGCAGCAGATGAAGCACATCGACTCAAAAAGACTAGAAAAACATTTGACTGGAAAGACCATAAATTCATATCCAGAGTGAAATCTAATATACACATTGGGTATACGAATAGATCGGGTTTTTCATGCATGCAAGTGAATTTGGCTTAATACATACAGAAGTAACTATAGCGCCGTGATCGTGAACTTGTAGTTGCCATCTTTGATATCTCCATCACAGTCAACCAGATTTGAATAGCAGAACTGCTTTCTGGTCTAAATAGAAATAAACGAAATGGTTTGTCTCGTGAGTCACATACGAACCTGTACATAACAGACAGAAGAAATAAGAAAAAGAAGAGAACCAAAATTCGATTTAAATGACAGAAGAAACTTTTCATCTGAATCCCCAGAAGAAACTAAAGAGCACATCATAGTATACAGATGTAGTTTCTGTTTTACACTTGCATCTAAGAAAGGAAAAAATGGAAAGGAGCAATATAACTATCTAAAGAGACGGTGGATCAAATTCTTGTAGAGGACGTTAATCCAAATCTTAAAAGAAAGCTTACCCAGGATAGCAATAAATATGAAGAACTGAATGAATGATTCAACAATGTAGAAGGTGTGAAGGAATAGGCTAGTGCAACACTATAGGAAGAAAAAATATTATGGCGATAGTCAAGCTCAAAGTGAGGCAACAAGCCTAGAAGACTGACTTGATGAACATCTATTTCCCCCCATTCCCCAGACCAAAACAAATTAATATGTCATGCCACATAAACAGAAGATTGTCAATTTAACAGTCCTTTTACTTGATTGATATCATATATTTGCTTTGCTTAGTTACATAAGTTTGTAATCCATAGGAAGTGTACCATTTACAGCCCTGCTTACAATATTAAAGAGGGATGACTAGTTCTGAAATTAACAGCGTAAGTGCAGATTTAGTATCTAAGAAACTGATTAGAGCTTATTAAATTATCCAAAAAAAAATGAAATTGATTTTTATAGGATTAGGATTCCAATTTCTTGTGATTGAAAAGGATTTTAGAAGATTAACTGGAGGTTAAGAAGCAATAAAAAGTGAACCCTATCCATTGGGTATTAATAAATCTGCCTAGACTGTTTAAGGCCACTCACCAATCAGAAATAGATCATGTACTAGTTGCATACAACCTACATACTAAAATCCGCGCAGAAATCCCCACCCCTTTGTGCTATAGGGCATAGTTCTTTGCATTTCCAGAACATGTTAATGACCAAGGGATGCTCGGAAAAAATCTTGTTTCTACATTCTACTTCAAGATCAGTCAATTTGGCAAGTAAGTAATTTGGTCATAATGATCATTATAAATCCCTCAATTGTTTGGAATACAGTAAGCAGCACGACAACAAATTCATTTCAGGCATTCAAATGGCGTCGGCTCTCTGCAATAAAATGCAGCCAGCCTAGGCAGGTTTGATGGAGATCATGCACATTCTGCCTCTTCTATCTAACTAAACCCAACCACTGAACTTCTATCCATGTCTAAATACTTGTACAAAACAAATAAACAGACTGTCGACCGATGACAAATTCCACAAATTGGAAACAGTTGTGTATTAATTCTTAGCCAGCGATAGGTCAAAGTCGTCAAACACGCCTCTTATAGATGTCACCAAGATATAGCTAATTGCATTCTCAGATAAGTCAATCTATAATCACCTTATTTCTTCTCTGTTTCCTTAGTTTTAAACAAGTTAGTTTGGCAAGCAGGACATTCCTCCAATGAAAAACCAGTTCAGCACTCGTAGAAGCGCACGCGTTTATAAGAGACAAGGTACATTTGTAAACTTGTATATACCCTAACAGAGGAACAAACAAAAATCCTATTTTCTTGAGATGTAAATTACTTTTCAATTTGGGGAATTCACAAAGATAAGGTTTAACTATGTTTATCGCATCTAATCTTAATTTTAACTTCAAAAATCAGTTCTACGCCCAGCAACATCAAATCTGACCATAAGAAATTAATCAAGAATGGAGTTACCAAAATTACGACCAACGATGCAATGCCAAGTGGGTCCGTGCTTCTTATCAAACTCCTTCTTTATATGCTCTGCTACATCTTTCTCTACATTGTTCTTCTCAAAAGCCTAACAAATACCCAAAATCAAAACAATCAGTAAACTAAAATAGAGAAGAATTGAAGTTGAAAGTGAGAGAACTAACGGAGATAGCAATATCAATAGCTTCCTTTTGCATGTCGTCTTTCATGTCGGCGTTTTTTATGATGATTTTCTTGGAACTAGGAGGAGGTGTAGCCGGAGATACTTTCCGATCATCGGAGATGGATTTCCCGACTATACCTCCGTTGGTGGTTCGTTTTGCTTCTTCGGTACTCATTTTGTTCTTGGAGTTTGTTGCTGCTGATGATTGGCTGTGGGTTTGGTTTTTCTAATTTTACGAGAACCGGCTTTCCCTTTGAGATGAAGTTATTTATGTGTTCTTTCTTGATGTAAGACAGTGAAAAAGAAAAGAAAAAGAAAGAATAATTCAGAGTGAAAATTGAATTGAGTTTATATTAAGCAGAATTTTTTACAGTTTTACAGTTACTAAAGCAGAGTAGAAATAAAACTCAGTAATTGTGATATTAGTGTTTAAACTTTCCAAATATTTTGATTGAATATCTATACTTTTTCATTTTACAATTAAGTGTCTAAATACTGAATAGTAAATGCGCAACTCTTTATTAAATCGCCGGCTGAATATATTATTTGATCCCTGAATTTATATTTTTTTACTCATCTAACTCTTAAACTTAACGTCTCACCTATTGAACCTTTGAACTTGTTAAATAATCCGTTTTGACCCTTGGACTTGATAAATACGTAAAAATTGAGCCCCTCCGTACACAAATCCTTCTAGTATGTTTCAAGTGTCATGTGGGCACGGAGGAATTTAATGTTTACATATTTATCAAGTCCAAGGGTCAAATTGAATTATTTAGAAAAATTCAGAGGTTCGATAAGAGAGACACTAAGTTTAGGAATTAGATGGAAAAAAACATACAAGCTCACGGGTCAAACTATATATTAAACCTTAAATCATCTACACTTTCTGCCTCAGCAGATTAAGTAAACATATTTATTAGGTATTGTTTCATATTCTAATCTCTAAATTTAACCTCTAATTAAAGAATGATTACATCAAGTCCAAATGGGTGGACTTATTTTGACAAAATTTACAATTTTTAACTAATTCTATAATATTTAATCTTAACACAAGAGTCAAGTTCAACTCGCGGACTGACGTTTCTATTTATGAAATGATTGATGCCTAACCTTTGCATGAGTAATGTAAACAAAATACATTGGGTCCCTCAACTTTTATCTCTCTCCTACTATACTCTAAACTTTAAATCTTAATTATATTCTACCACAACTTTTATTTTATATCCATAGCGTCTACCGTCACTCCAACTCCATTTCCATCAAAATTCAATAACTTGACAGCCAGTTGAAGTTATCTTTGGACCGAAAAGTCAAACACAAACATTTGACATACAAAGTGAAAATGTATTGGTTCTTACAGAAATCCGATTGTCCTTATACCATTTGAGCTATAGTTGGTTCAACGGAAATATAGTTGGAGTAATGTCACAGACAATACTGATATAAAATGGAAGTTTATCGAGAATATAATTATGAATTAAAGTTTAGGGAGTGAGAAAATTACCCAAAATTCATATGTTGTAATTGGAAGCTTAAGCAACAGATCAACTGCAGCAGCAGAAAAGGGTTATTTTGCGTTGCTATGATTCATCATCTGAGTCTTGCACTACTCTATCATTCCTCATTCTCTTGGCATTAGGCAAATCAAATCCATTCTCGCCGTCAGAATCCTCCGCAACTTGAGGACTATTGGTCCGAGGTGACAGAGATTTCTGTGATACATTATCTTCAGAATCTTCATTTGATTTGTGGCTATTTTCATGATCTGGATCAGGTTTTTCCTTGTTGTGAGGATCTATTATTTTGAAATCCCTGGATGTGCTTCGCTTGACATGCTTCAGTAAATTGACTTTACTTGCCTTGCTGATCCGAATGAGATACTTCTCATAATCTTCTATTTGGAAGATTAGGTCCGGAATGCATTTGTTCTCCCTCTTGATCTTGTTTATGATTCCCTTTGTATTAGGCTTTTCTTGTTGTTCCTGCAAGTCCCAAGTTATGCAATCCATGACTAATAATGTTTGACATCGAGTTGAATATTCAAATCTGTCTAGACTCTTGAGTAACTCGTAAGTTGACTCAACTCGGTTAAAACAATTTATGAAAAAGAAAAAATGGTCATATGATGGAGAACTACATACCTTTTGAACCTCCGCTACAAATTTATAAAGAGGACCTGTAAGCTTCTTGGAGGTTACTTCCACAAGCCGCTGGAAAGCTAGAGTAGGTAGAAGTTGTTTCCATCCCTTAGTAGCTATCCTCAGCTTTGAAATCTGAGCCAATTGCTTGTAAAACTTTACAGTCAATCTTAGTAATTGCTCTGCTTGAGGGTCTGTTTACATAATATTTAACAATGAAATACAAGAAAAGAGAAATTAATATAATTGATTACTTCTGTGCAAATTGCTTGCTTACCCTTGATGTTCATCAAAACGAAGAAAGATAATACATTCACCACTGCTTCAGCCCTCGAACAAATATTATCCTCGACTTCCAGTTCTGATGCATGTTCTACATTCTGACTATGATGAATGCATTGTTGTTCTACCAGAAAGAATGTCTTTAGTTTTCTGATGGCCCAATCTATATCGTTGACAACTGCTTCGATCAATTTCAGGATGCATAAACTTATAGCGGTCCATGTTGAATGGTTTATGATGGGGTACGATTTAGATAACTCTAATGGCTTGTCAGTGTCCGGTCCGATGAATCCAGCGACATCTAATAACTCCTTAGCTAAGTAATGTGCTACTACTAAATCATCTGGAGGCGAACTTAAAGAAATTGCAAGCGAAGCCACACTTTTCGCAACCTTAGAATTTCTTATGTTATTACTTTTGCAGATATTTAAACCCCAGGATCCAATAGACTTCCTCCATTTGGAAGGCAGATTGTCACCAATCATCAACAACATATCACAGACGATCTAAGAACCAAATGATACGTTAAATGGCGTTATCTTTGTGAGTTAAAAAATTTCTAGTCAAAATTGTATATCATCTAAAAAAATACAAACATTACAAGACATGGGATGATTCATTTACCTCAATTTCATGAAAACATGATTGTGTAAGCAACTCAGCAAACAGTGGACAAAGAATTTTGAGAATAAATAACACTGTGATTCTTATCTGGAGGTCATCAATCCTGGAAGCTTCTTCATAGTCTTCATCCAGCTCGTACTTGAGTGTGGAGATCGATAACAAATCTTCAAGCAACGCAGAGGAATATGAATTCTTCAAGCTACTGGCAATCAATTCCTTCAAGCACAATAGTGATAGAGGAAGATATTCCTTTCTGTCTTCAAGATCATTCTTTTTCCTCAATTCTTTTTTCTGATCCGTCGGAAACTTTGGTCCGGAAATGAGCAAGCAAATCAGTTTCAGCAAAGGAGGCCCCATTAATTTAATTTCCCCATAGACTAAATTCTTAACTGGGTCTTCTTTTCTTCCGCTAGCATAAGATCTTATGTGGTGAAGGGAAAAATTCAAAACAAAAGGAACACAGTTTAAGCATTTCAATGTTCCCTTTGAAGATGGCTGGCTATGGTTCTGAGAAGCTGCAGTGCCTTTAGACCATTCATTATTGCACATATCCAAGGTTAAATTTATTAGCTGACAGAGACTTGAAGTCGCCAAAAAAGAAATCCGTTCTTGAGTCCCTATGTTACTGCTGAAATGACCATTTCCAGGCATATCAAGAGTAGCAGCTTGTTGACTTCCTCTTTTGACACCACTGCTCTGCCTCATACAGGAATACTTTCTGAGTGATGCATGTAGATTAACAATCTCAAGAATTTCCTTTTCAAGATCAATCCTCTTCAAACCTGTTGCTTTCTCAAACTCGGTAGCAATAATATTCAATACCACTTCAATAATCCCTGACAAAAGCAATGCACGGCATTTTCCGTGTTCTTCATCTAAAGATGTAGAGCCAGAATCCTGAGTTGGACTAACGATGCCTGCTCTGACATGAAGAGAGGGAAACAAATGAGCATGAGAAACTCATCCGTCCAAAGTGTACTTCCTCTCCATTTTTGACTAAAGAAAACCAACTAACTTTAAAATATAGGCTTAATGTCTTAAAAACACCAAACCTTTGCGAATCATGTCAATTCTAACCAAACCTTTCAAAATCGCCTCATTTAGCCCGTTTGGGAATATTGTGTTTCTTTTATAGCCGTTTTTTAAAATAAACCTGTTTTTTGCCCTGATTTTTGAAAGGTTTGGTTAGAATTGATACGGCTTGCAAAGGTTTGGTATTGTTAAGACATTAGGCCTAAAATATAATATATAGCGCAAAATTGCTGATTCTTCAAAAAGATCCATACATAAGAACTATGATGCTGTAAAGAAAATCTTTCAAACCTTCCAGATTTCCCTTCTTTAGAAAATCCCGAATCTTCAGGAGAGCCTTGGAGAAAGACTCACCAGATGGGGATCTCCTTGCCTGCAGAAATGGAACATTAATGATGTGACTAGACATTCATATATCATGCCAATAAAATAATCTATTCTGATCAGAGAAATCAATACCTCAATATCTTGAGAAAGGGAGAAACCAAAACACGCCCAAGACGAATCTGGATGATCAGTTCTATCATGTGGTTGAAGGAGTAAGATCCAAGAAATACAAGATAGAAGACAGTCTAGAGGCTCTTCAACGATGACCTTGTCACACTCTGATTTTATACAGCTACTGATTCCAACTTGAACACCACTATCCTGCAATCCATACTAGTCAATATCAACCACGTAAATGAATCACTAACATACAAGTTCAAGTACAATATAATATTTGATGTTTAAGTTTAGAGGTTCTCTTTTTGCAAACTTCGACATGCAGGGCTATAATCTTACATGGAAGACAAGCATATACCATATGAAGCTTAAATAAAATAAATATCAAATTGTCAACAACTACCTCCTTGAAAAAACGAAGGAAGTGAGGCCAGAGAAAATCAAAAACAGCTCCTCCACTAGTTGGATCCACCAAGACAAGCTTTAGAAGACCGCGATACACAACTTCTTTGACGTCTGCCTTAAACGATATCAAAAGAGAATGGCGTACAAGACAAACTTCAAAAAAGAACGGTTTCAAATAGGGAAGGCATGTATGAAAAGACATAAAGATGGAACCTGCTGATAAAGACACCTCTGTAGTAAACCACTCAGTTCGTGGAAGAGATCTCCACCATAGCTACAGGGCATTTCAGTTTGCTGGCTACAGCTTGCTTGGCTAGACGAGTCTTGAAAAGAACTTTTGGCTTGCTTTTCTGCCAGTATAACACTAATAATAGCATTTGTTGCTGCAAGACGAATTGCATCTTCTTGTCTAAACATGGCTTTACGCACAACCAAAATGGTGTAATCCTGCATCATACGAATAACTAATACTTAAATAAACTGAATGAAAGTGGTGATGAAATGTATAACTTTATAAACTGAATGAAACTGGTGATAAAATATGTAGCTTGAAGCCTTTTACTTAGTAGCCCTGATGGTTGCATATGCAAATGCATATATGCACATTTTGCTTACAAATTTAGAACTCCTTTTTTCTAAAAAAAAATCCATATTCTTCACACAATTTGACAATTGTTGCTGTACTTCTGGGAAAAGTATAAATGTAATCAACTCAATTTTATTCCCTTGAATACTCGCTGATGCATGACACAGGTCCCTTTTTTCTTGGTTGTCTTTAACGTCTAGACACAAGAAAGTATTTACCCGGAGATCACGATTAAATTTGATGAGGGGTACTAGAGCAGCAACAAGATCAGAGGCAGTAATTCCATTCATAAAAGTAAAATAATCCAACATCTCCTTTAGATGAGAAACATGCTCCAACATTGCATGAGGACAGCTCTGAACCAAGAAAGAGAGCAGCCTGGACATAAAAATATAATGTCACAGCTTACACAAAGTCAACAAATTTTTTTAACATTAATGTACAAGAAATTACCTTATGATTGGCCTGCTTAGTTCTGGCTTTGAAGAAAGAATGCGAAACTTGCACTGTTCTATAATCTGGAACATGTCAGCAAATCGATTAGACTGACTTTCATGACATGCTAACTATCTGGCAAATGACAAAAGAAGTTCCTAGATAAGCTGTCTGGGCTTCAAAATGGCTATCTAATCAAGAAAGAATAACTTATGGCATGAAGATGAATCCAAGGAAATAAGCAGATTTTAAGATGAATGACTTAACATAAAAGCATAAAATATGTTAAAATTAACAGATCCTTCAGCAAATTTACTTCTGATTTTCTGTAAAAATAAATGAGCCTTTCGGAATTTTACTTTCAAATGTAAAGTAATATATCGTAAAGCTCTGTGGTTATGTAGAGTGGTAGAAAATAAAAGGAACTGCGCCCATTTTAAGTCCCAAATGATGGAAGTTCAACTCTTGTGCCATTCCATTTCAGAACACAGGTTAGTCTTTTAGCTTAACTAAACATAGTTCCCGGTAAAAGGACACAGAATCCCTTAGACAGCATGAAGATACATAATTTTAAGAGGAAAATAGGTGAAGGAAAACATGCATATTCCATGTCCTATTGTTCATTATTTGCCTCTGGAATATTCGAACTTTAGAATATTAGAACTTTAGAAAAGTATCAGTGGAGTTGTAACAACCTCATTTCTTGCCATATCATGGACCTCAAATAGGGTTTTGAGCATCTGAATACTAAGTGCTTCAGCACCCATAAGACCACTAAAATTGCATATGTCACCATTGTTTCTGGCTTCTGATGACTCTAACAGTACAAAGCTGAACTGCACAATAGTAGGAACTATATGCTCCCTTCCATAGTTGCTTTCATTAACCTGGAGATAATTATATACAAACTTAAATTAGCACATTTACATTGAATAGATAAACATGCCTAGTGATGGATTTATGGCAGAAGAAACTAACAGCTCTTAACATAGCCTTCTCAGCTACTTGCACATTTTGCAGATACTCTTTCTTTAACCCATCAGATAACCACATTAACTCTCTGAAAGTCAGGAAAGTTAAAGAACAATATCATCAGATGAATAGTAGGAGCAACTTTTGCTACGTTGAAACTGCATATCATAATGAATTCGTGATTACGGGCAGGCACCAATCAATCCATTTTCAATAGAAGTTGTCAAACAAGCAACTAACTCAAACAAACAATAACGCAACCAACCAATCAATGCAAAGTTGAAAAACCTATAAATAGAAGCCAACCTTTTTCATGAAGTATACAACACATTAACAAGCACACTAAACAAGCAATATATGTTACCTAGAAAGCTTGTAATCATGATAAGCAGAAAGCACCGCAGTTTTCAAAACCCCGATGGAACTTTCTTTAAACCTTTTAACCCTAGCAATAGAAAGTAAAACAACAACAGTGAAATGATTAAGAGCCCTAGAATCCAATTTCACAAGCCTAATAGCCTCTTGTCCTAAGGAAGGATCTTGCTTCACGGCAAAATTAACATGAAGCAAAACAGTCCCTTCTATTTGCCTAACTATAGAACCACCTTTCAACCCCAATTCCGACCCGAAAAACCTAATAATCCCTTCAATAACCTCCCTCTTACTAAATCCTTTCGAGGCCAAAACCAGTAACTGATAAGCAAGTGAAGGCAAGTCCTGCAAATCAACTCCATTCATTCCATCAAACACTTTCTCCAAGAATACTCTAGCTCTCGCTTTATCAAGAAACCCTAGAAACTCTCTAGCTAATGAAACCAATTTAATCAACAATACTTTTGACCATTGATTATCAATAACCTTATCCAAAATCAAATTCACGTAATCTCTTCCTTTCTCACTATACAAACAATTAAAACAACCAGGAATAATTTCGAGTATTTGAGTATCCTCAGGAGTAGTTAAATTGCAAAAACTAGTCAAAATTAAGTCAACGATTGAGTCAACATCGTCGATCGGGATGTAAGTTAACAGAGTATTGAAGAAACTGATCGTTTTAAGAGAATTTGAATCGCGAGGGATTTGCTGAGAAATGAAGAGATTAGTGTAGGCGGAGAGGAGAGACGAGAGAAGCGAACAGAGCGGGGGTTTGTGTGGAGCGAGAGAAATGAGAGAGAGGAGAGCAAGCGTGTAATCGGCGACGGCGATTGACGGCGTCGGAGAATGCGAGCGAGTTTTAAGGTAGGAGATGAGAGTGGGAATTGAGGAGGTTGAAAGAATGTAGGGATGGAGGTGAGTTTGATTTGCTAGGGTTATGATTTCTGTGTCGGTTAGTACTGGCGTCGATTGTGGTGGATTTTCGGATTTGCTGCCGGGAGTGGCGGTGGCTCCGGTGGCCATGGTGTTTTTCGGTTGGAATGTTGGGGACTGAGGATTTGAATCGATTTTGGGATTTTAGAGGGTTTGGGTTTTGTTTGCGCGGGAATTAGACAATTTTTGGCACGAAATAATACGGTGTCGTTTTTCTAATAAGCCAAATGTGCAAAATAAATTCAAATCTTGAGGTGTTTGGAAAAAGTAAAAAGTCAATAAAATTGTTCATCAATTGAAATTTATGTGTTTCTCTTAACTGAAGTTTAGTTGTATTTCAAATGCTTATTTACTGAAATTATACTTTGATGAGTAGTTAATCAATCTATATATTTGCACTTGAATTACATTATGAGAATTATGCAAACCTCTTTGAGAATCAGTTCACTGGTGTAATACCTAAGGGCTCAGTGGCTTGAGGAACTTGACAAAGCTTGACCTCTCAATTGATAGCCTCAGAGTCGGAGGTTCCGTTCTGTTAAGTTTTTACTCAAACTGTGTAGCTATTCCACAACTACATACCTGACTGGTAGTGCTCCACAGGGGCCAGGACTTGACAGCAAACTTTGGATGGTGGATTTTCAGACTGGATGATTCTGATAAGTTTACTGCGAAAACCCCAACTGAGATCTTGAACTACAAATCTTTGGTTTAGATTCACTCGTTGGAAACTGTTGATTGCTAACCGCAAGTGATGGTATCGTACAAGTAATATAATCCGAAAGTACGGATATCGATCCCACATAGACAATGGATTTAACGACTAATTTTGAGAATTTTTTTGACCGGTTAGCTACGAAAATGGTTTGAGATTTTGTAACCAAAATATTAAAAGTAAACAATTAACAAATAAATTAAGTAATTAAAATCAATAAAATAAAAGTGAATTAAAAGATGATTTTTGTAAATAATAAGAGTAAAGGTTCAAGGGTTGATAATTCTGAATAATAATATAAAATCATGAACAATAAATATCTTGGTGATTATTTAGAATCGAGCTATTCTAAAATATCGTATCCCGCTCTTTCGAAACTCAAAAACCGAAATGATCACAACTCAGTTGTACTGCCAAAATTATAGTTCAGGCTAGTCTAAAGCATCCATAGCTCTCTCTCGAGTTACTATAGATAAAAATAAGCAAATAACCAGTTCATAGGCAAATTACTCACTCTCGTGTTATAATGAACCTAGTCAAATGATTAAATGATATTTATTAAGCAAACCCTTAAGAGCACGTATTCATTAACTCACTCTCGTGTTATTAATTCATACATTGTTGATTAACTTATCTATTTTAGCTAAGCTCTCTCGAGTCAATAATTAAAACATAGGGCAATGAATGAATTGATCAAAAACATTCAAGCATGAAGAATATTAATTAATACCAAATTTTAACACCTGTTAATTAATCGATAATTAACTCAGTCTCATGTTATTAAAAATCAATTAACCAACTAAATTGTGATTATGAAGCAAACTCAAGATTACTTAAATTTCAACCCACTCTCATGGCGTTGTCCTTTAAGTTTCCGATTATTTAGATCTATTTAATTAACAATTTCTCAATTAGTTAACTAAACATATATCATGAATCAATTTCTCAATTTAATCTAAGCATTAAGTTCAATAACTGATACACGATAAATCACCAAAATATTCAAGGCCAATCAATTATATAAATAAACGTTCATATCAACCCTCGAACTAAAGGTTTAGTTACCCATTGTCATATGAATAACAACAATGAATAAGTTACACCTTGAGTACATAGAAATAAAAGATAGAGATAATCTATACTAAAAGAGTATTTTTGATGGCTAAGCTTAAGTATACACTAAATGGTATATATTTGCTCTACACAAATGGGGTCTATTTATAGAGTCACTTGGAGTGGAGTTTAAGCCAAAGATATCATCCTTCCATATGAAACTTGAATCATGATCAAGTTGAGAATATCTTCTTTCTTTTAAAAGTGGAGTAATGATCAAGTCCTTCCATATCTATCTTGGGTGGACCACCAATTTTGACTTATCTTGTTTCTAAAAGAGCATAGCTTCTTCCCTTAATGAGCTTCTATCTTATTGTCAAAGCTCACTTCTTTGTGTGCAAGTCAAGAAAGATCACTCTCTAGAGAGTGAATGCAATATTCTGCTGATTATGGAAAGTCCGATGTGATGACTTTAGAATTTCGTTGCCTCCAATGTGGACATATTTTCTCGTGTATTCAGGTCTCAGCCGGCCCTTGGCCGGCCTAAAGTCGTGGGCCGGCTGACCTGCTGGTTTTTTGCTCTTTGAACGGTGTCGATTCAATTCAAATCGGTTGGGTTTGGGTTTGACTCTGGTTTTCTGAATTCTTCTGCCTTTGACTATTTGACCTTGTTTCAATCATAAATACCCCAAAACTGATGAAATTTAATATTTATTCATAAAAACTACAAAACACAAAAACCTAACTATATACGCTCTTATTTTACGCGCAAGTGCTAAAATCTAACGAATAAATGCTATAAAAACTACGTAAAATAATAGCTTATCAGAAACAAGCTTACACTTACAAGTAGCTTTCCTCCAGAATTGTGCATATTAGAAAACCTTTCTGCTATTGAATTGTATCAGAACAAATTAAGTGGTCTTGTACCTCAGGCCATGGGGAACTGCTAAAAGTTGCAAAAATTTCATATTTTCAACAAATTGTTCACAAATGAGTCGTCCAAGGAAGAACATTATTCTTATTATCATTAATCCATATCCAATTGCAATTCTTTACAACAAGAAAAATTGAGAAACATTCCCATTACTTCCAAATTGAATCAAACTAACTAACAATTGTTCAAACCCTCTAACTATTTGAAAGTAAAAAAGAACACTTAAATCCTAATGAAATCAAATTTGTCCCACTTGTAGTTATCTCTTTCTGTTTAGAGTTTGGAAATGAATGCTGTTTTTTTTAGAGAAACTAAGTCAGCAAATGGAGCCAACCCAACGTCTAACTCTCCAAATGATTGGCCGAACAGCCTCAACTTCCAACCCCTACACAAGCATGACGTAATCATCACCTCCCTTGTCAAAACAATCGGACACATCGTACTATTGGCATCATGCGATATAGTCATCAGTAGATCCAATTTCTCACCCTCTACAAAAAACATATCTAGTGAAGAATCACCAATGTTATGATAGGACACACACAAGCGCAACCTCGTACAAACACAGAGAGCTGCTATCTTCAAAAGCTCCAGCTTTAATCTCAGGTAGATTGATAGTCTCATAAGTCTTCTCTAAAAGGTTATAGCTAAGTAACTGTAAACCTTGAATCCAGATCACTTTATCACCTTCTAAAACCCCCCTCCTAGGTTCCAGCTTGCCAATATGATTGTGGTCTAAAGGATCTTCCCAGCCATGCCCGAAGCGGTAATTCCAAGTTTTTACACCTTCTGTCAATATGAGCTCAGGTACACCCTTTGCTTCACAGTAGATGTAACCATTTACAAACAGGAAGCTAATAGGAGAAGATATCAAGACATGTGAATCTGCAGTACTAGGATTCCATAGCACTATAGTTGTCCCGAAAAAAAAACAACCACTCCTTGACATGTGCCAAGAATGTGAAAGCCCCTCTGCGAACCGCCAAGTAAAACAGATGGTGACTTTACATGCAGCACAGCCTCTGGAAGTTTGGTGGAAGAGGTTGCCTCCACCATGGTATTCACATCGAGCAGCAATGGTCCATCAGATGTCATTACCAAAATCAGATCTTCATTCTAAAATTAACCAAACATTAAAGTCAGTTGGATGCAACAAGAATTTTCCTAAAAGGCAAACTGTCTATTATAAGCAAAGAGAACCATTTGAAGATCTTCTAAAACATTTTCCTTAGGCAATTTGTCTTTCAAAAGCAAAAAAAAGACATGACATTTATGCAATCCATCTATCTTTTACGAATCCTTAAAAGAATTCCAGTCTCACATGCATACCGTTAAAAGGCGAACCGAAAATATTAAAGCATACAATCAGATCTCCATTTTAAATTTAACAGAACATTAATTTCAGTTGGATGCAACAAGAATTTTCCTAATAGGCAAAATGTCTATTATAAGCAAAGAGAACCATTTGAAAGTATCAATCTTCTAATACATTTTCCTTAGGCAATTTGTCTTTCAAAAGTAAAACAAAGACAAGGCATTTATGCAATCTATCAATCTTTTACCAATCCTTCAAAGAATTTCAGTCTAACATGCATACCGGCAAACCGAAAATTGAAAAGAAATCCATTCTGATTAACCTAATAAAACTATCCGTCAGGATTCAAAAACAAAACAAGATGATAACCATTTGAAGGTAAAGACAAGTCATCAATCAAATCAGTAACCAATTAGAATCTTGAAAACAAGTACATTGTTCAAAGAAAATTACCCTTGTAGAGCTCGTATTGCGTAGAGATTCTGAACGCTCATCATCATTCGAACCGGTAATTCTTTCTTAGCTATCAAGAAAGATGTCATCTTCTTTTAGTAGAACAGAAGTAAGTACACTTTTATCAGTAGACCCAGAGGCGGACCTAGGAAGAGCGTATGGTGGGTAACTGCCCACCTTATAATTTTGAGTCCCTTTTAAAAAACGTTGATATGATTTTGTCACCTTAATGTTGGAATTTTTTTAATTCTGATATAGGCTTCCGTAGTGTGGGCTTTATTAATGGGCTAGTGTTTTATTAAGTTCGTGTGATCAAATAAAGAGGGTCTGGGCTCTAATTTGTGTGTGGAGGATAAAGTGCGGACTGGAGTTAACGAGTTTTGATGGGAGCCCGTTCAACTCCTTAAGTAGTATAAATAGCTATGTTCATTCCTTGATCTCATAAAAAGTATTATCTGATTTCTCATAAAGTTCAGAGAAAACATAAGTTATAGAGAATAGGGCCATCTCCTGATTGAGATCATAAGGGAGAAGATCATAGCTTTTGATCCAGATGGCGTCTAGGGATCAAGAACTCGACGTTTTCAAATCAGGTTTCGTTTCTTGATCTCATATTCAATTCAATTGTTTTATGTGTTTTAAGTAACATGCATATCGATCTGGCTAAAATAAGGATGTTAGATTTCTAACATGTGGTATCAGAGCACGGATGCATATTCTTAAAACCGTTTTGATTTTCATTAAGTTAAGAAAATCGAAGAATTGAATTGAATTTTTATTTATTTTGGATGATGCAAAATTTTACTTATTTAAATTAGCACATAAATTTGATTAAATGAGTTTGCATGGGTTGGATTAAATTATTGTTAAGTTTTGTAAGAATTTGGCCTAAAATCATGATATGTAAGTTGCTATTTGGGAAGGAAAATTGGTTTCTGTAACTTTTTGCGAAGAAAATTTAATTTTCTTGGAAAATAAGCCAGCACCGCCTCACAAGGAAGGAGACGCGCGTGAGCACCATGCGCAGCAAGGGATAGAAGCGCGTGTTGCACGCGCTAGGTGGAAGAAAATTATGGAATTTGGTAAAATATCCAAAATTGTCCCTGTAATTTCGGACATTTATCAAAATTTCCATAAAGTTTATTTTCTTCCATTTAAGTCCTGCAACTGGACAAATATCCTTTTTGGTCCTTGTATTGTTTGATTTTTACCGAATTTTCTATAACTTTATTTTGTTTCAATTATGTCCTGGATATTTGATAAATATCCACTTTGGTCCTTAAAGTTCCGAACTTTTACAGAAATTTCCCATGAAGTTTATTTTCTTCCAATTTAGTCTAGAAAAACTTACAGTTTAGTCCAAATTTAAAACTTTTAATCCAAAAATGTGGATTTGGATCAATGTTTAAAAACTAAACGGAACCGACTTGTCGAACCGGGATCCGACTAGTGGTTTGGTTCAAAAAAATACAAAAAACCAAAAATATGGTTGAACTGGTTTGGACCAAATTGAACCGGTCATTATACCAGTTATTGAACCTGTTGCACCTATGTCAAACTGTATAAAAAGAATTAGAGACGAAAAAATGCTAAAAAAAATTCCCCAACAGTTTCATTGAACTAGTTCAATCGACGGTTGAACCGGTTGTTCGATTTTTAAAATAATGATTTGGATATCGTCATGGTGAAATCGAAAATAAGTTAAAAGGTGGGCCTTTTTTAGATCATTAGTCCAAAAATTAATACAGGGCATATTTGATTTTGAAATACAAATTTAAAGATATGAGTTTATTCGTTGTTCAAAAATATTCCCACAATAGAGAAGATTAAGAACAAAGGATCGATTTACCCCTCAACTTGGCACGAAATATCAAATGAGTTATTTTGGACGTGTTTAGATCAAATAGAGCCGCAACTTGCGTATTTAGCTCAAATCAACTCCTTGTACACAAAAACACTCCAAAAAAAGAGTGAGATTGCTAATTGAACTAATCAATTCTAATTAATCACAATAAAAACAGTTAAAATCCTAACTAAATCTAATAGTCTAATAATTTTATTTAAACACCTAAATCTAAACCATTGGAAACCGCCCGACCCCATTCTGTCACAAACCGCTCCTCAGACGAGGAGCCGTTGCTCTGTAGGAGTAAATTTGTTCATCCACGTTGGAAGAGTAGATCTACTCTTCTAAAACGAGGAACAGCAACTCCTCGTTAAAGGATCTACTGCTCCTCAGGCTAGGAGTTGAGCTCCTCGCCTAAAACGCAGATCTGAATCTAGGAGCAGATCTGCTGCTCCTCAGGCGAGGAGCAGCAACTCCTCGCTTAAGGAGGTGGTAGCGGAAGGAAGCGGCAGTGGATAGCGGCAGACGGTGTTGGTCGGAAGAAAGAGAAAGAAGAAGAAAAAGGGATGAAAAAGAAGAAAAGAAAAGGAGAAAGGAATAAGAATGAGGGAAAAAAGCATAATTCTTTTTATTTTTTTATCAAAAATTAAATTAATTATTGAATTTTTAAAAATTAAAATATATACTATTAAAAATTAAAATTATTAAGTATTAATTTAATTCATAAAAAAAAGTATTAATTTACGAAATAAATAAACTATTAATGGTTTTTTTAATTTTTTTAATTTTTTCTAGAGAGTGTAACACCTTTGCTCAGCCGAGAGTAGAGGAGGGATTTTCTGAGCGAAAAATGCAAGTTGAGGGTTTGTTTCCTCCAAAATATCAAAAATAATTTTTTTAAAATTTCATGTTAAGCTAAAAGGGGTGAATTGATTATTTGTTCGACAAGATTATAAGGATTATCCAATTTTACCTTCTAGAACATCAATCACAATATCGTGGCCTGCTGACATCGTGACACGGCCATACCGATATTTAGAACTTCAAGGCCAATCCTTAACATAAGGTTAACCTTATTTTCTCAAGACTCGCAAGGGAAGCGCGTCAATTTAAATAAACACGCTGGTGCTCGTTAGCATTTGGAAAGTATTATCTCACACTCCATGTTCGCGAGTGAGATCAAAACCAACAATCTTATCCCAATTAAACGACAACGTATTGTTCTCTCAAGTTGGTTGCATTTCCCAAACATGTAAACGTCATGGAAATAACTGATACACGACACCTTCGCTTCTCATAAATGACACTCAACTAATTCAATTTTTCAGCTGCTCAATTCCGATTCCGTGATTTGTTTTTCTCGAGAAACAAACAAAACTTTCCGAAAATGGGAAGCTCTTCCAAGGGTCGAACAACAATTGAAGTCGGAGCTGATGGCGTTGCTCTTATTACCATCATTAATCCGCCTGTTAATTCCTTGTCTTTTGATGGTAATTGTTCTTCTCAAATTTCTGTTTCAAGATCTTAATTAATTATTTTACCGATTTTATTTTCTTATTTAAGTGTTATTTTCAATTAGAGAGCTTGTGCTTATAATATTATTTTTTATGCATAGAGATTTAAGTGTGTCGGTGTAGCTTGGATCAATGGATCATGATTTGTTTGAATGTGAAATTCTATTTGAATTATGGAATTAGATAGGAGAGGATCACTGTACTTATCTGTAGTGATCTGAGTTCTGTATGCTGTTTTTGGTTAATTTTTGAATAAGGTGTAATGTGTTTATGCAGAAATAATAGAATAATTTGATGGAATTTTTGGTAGTTTAGGATTTAATATTGTCCTTAATTTGCATGGACGTTGAACTTATTTCTCTGCTTTGTCTTTTTTATCAGTACTAAACAGCTTGAAAGATAGTTATGATCAAGCCTTGAGAAGAGATGATGTTAAGGCGATTGTTGTTACTGGTAAGTTTATTCTATTCTATTACTCGTGTAAAAATTAATTGATAGGAACTTATATTACAGAAATTGTATGAAGGAAATTTGTTCTTATATTACTAGGCAAGCAAGGTCAAAGCAAGGTCATGAGATATGAAAATAATATAACATGTTAATCGTGCAGGGGCTAAGGGCAAGTTCTCTGGTGGTTTTGATATTTCTGCATTCGGTGGAATTCAAGGGGGAACTGGTACGCTTAGTTTGTTATGAATATTATGCTTTAGCAATGCTTTGTTGCAACTTTTGTAATGTCAGAAGTCAATTTTTCTCAGCTGCACAGCCAAAGCCAGGCTATATATCAGTGGAGATTCTAACCGATACTGTTGAAGGTAATGCTTCTATTTTTGCTTGCGGTTGTATGTCATGAAACATCTTCATCCAAGTTCTAATGGTGTTATTATGCCAACTATATGACTGGATGTTTTGTTTTCAGCTGCAAGAAAACCTTCAGTTGCTGCAATCGATGGCCTTGCCTTAGGCGGAGGTTTAGAGGTTGCAATGGTGTGTATTGTTACACTTACACATTTCAAACTGGAAGCTGTTGTAATTGGTTTGTCGAGGTAATCTAATGGATTTCTAATGTCAGGGATGCCATGCACGTATCTCAACTCCCAATGCTCAACTAGGCCTTCCTGAGCTTCAACTTGGAATAATACCTGGATTTGGAGGTATGCAAGTAGGATCACTATTTTCCTTATGTTTAAAAGGCTTCAAATATATCTCCTGTTATCCTGATTGCTCCATTTTCCTTCTCTGTGCATGCGATGCTAAACTAAAATTCTTTGTTATTAGACCTTGTAAACACTTCCAAATTATGGTAAGCTCTTATTTTTCTAGTATAGCTACACAAGATGGGTATCATGTTCAAGATGGAAAGTAAGAATTAGAGATGTAGAATGTCTTAGAATCTATGTGAACATATTTTGCAGATATATATGTAATGTTTAAAGTTAAATATATGGGGTAAATTTCAATTGAAGGCTACTCCTTCTAGTGGTGGGCTTTGTTATACGATGTGGGAGAAGTTAAAAAGTTTTACCTGATGGCGAAAGTGGTTGAAAGTCTGTCAAGATGTTCTGGTGATGTGCAGGGAAGAATAAAAGACTAAGCTTGTAGGAGTAGGTATTATCAGAGACAGTTTTATCAAAGCCTTAGATGGGGCAGGATCTGTAGGTATAGCATCTACTTTAAATCTAACTGAGGCAGATGGCTCAAAAAATGTTCAACCCTTGTATTAAAGGCACTAAAAATACTGACCAAGTCTAAAACAGTACCCACTTTCATTTAATTTTTTTCCCTTTAAGCTGTAAATTTTTCTTCCCAACCTTTTGTCACAGAAATAAAAGAGTGGCATATAGTTGGCTAATACTTGATGGATTCTGGGTCGCATACATTCTAGTTTTGATGTCTTTTCTAATAGCAAAGGCTAAATGCGTAGCTTAGCGGTAGGAATGATAAGTAAACCAATATTGTAATGAGCAAACTGTCCGCAACTTTCTTTACTACATCTTTTCAATTGTATTATTAAATACAAGACACTATTATTTTTCCATGTTTAATTAAGGTATGTCCTTACTATGTACGAATTTTCCCAGGGACACAGAGACTTCCACGTCTTGTTGGTATTTCAAAGTCCCTCGAAATGATGCTGGTATGCATTTGTCAAAGCTTCAACTAGCTTTATCCACAGCTTCTTTAGGTTTAGTTAGTTGATATACCTTCTTATACTTATTCCTCTTCATACATGTAGACATCAAAGCCTGTCAAAGGGGAAGAAGCTCATGCTTTAGGTCTTGTAGATGCCGTAGTTTCAGCCAGTGAGTTGGTGAGCACTGCACGTCGATGGGCTTTGGATATGTTGGAAGGCAGAAAGCCATGGGTTGCTAGTCTTTATAGGACTGACAAGCTAGATTCTCTTGGGGACGCAAGGGAGATATTCAAGTTTGCAAGAGCACAAGCTCGGAAACAGGCTCCTAATCTGAAACATCCAATAGTTTGTATTGATGTTGTTGAAGAGGGTATAGTTTCTGGTCCTCGGGCTGGACTTTGGAAGGTTCTGATTTATCTTTCTTGTCATTTTTTTCACTTCTAATTAGCTACTAGGCCACTGTGTTGACACTTCTAATTTGGCAGGAAGCTGAAGAATTCCAAGTACTTGTAAAATCGGACACCTGCAAGAGTTTGGTCCACATCTTCTTTGCTCAGCGTGGAACCACCAAGGTACTATTACAATTTCACTAAACGTTTATTGGTTGTCCACCTATAGTGACTTCCTTGGAGTTGTAATGTTGACTCAGCTTTAACCATCATTGCTATCAACAACGGAACTGCATTAACATCTTTTTGTTTTCTGATCTTGCCTAGGTTCCGGGAATTACTGACAAGGGCTTAAAACCTAGACGAGTAAATAAGGTAGCAGTAATTGGCGGAGGACTAATGGGATCTGGAATTGCAACTGCACTGATCCTTAGTAATTATCCTGTAATCTTGAAGGAAGTAAATCAAAAGTTCCTGGAGGCTGGGGTTAATAGAGTAAAAGGTAAGGCCTCGATGGCTAGACATTATCCTAACACATTATCTCGGACATACGATTATTTTATAGTTCCTTTTGTTTATTTGGTTGTATGATTGTGAGATGTGATTCCTTGTTTAGCCAATCTTCAAAGCCGTGTCAAGAAAGGGAAGATGTCTCAAGAAAAGTTTGAAAAAACTCTCTCTCTTCTTAAGGGTGTTCTCGATTATGAAAGCTTTAAAGATGTGGATATGGTCATAGAGGTATGATGGAGTGTCATTATTATTGTTTGACATTTGTATTTAACAAACTCAATCCTGATCATTTTTTGGTGCTTGTAACAGGCTGTTATTGAAAATCTATCTTTGAAGCAACAAATTTTTGCTGATCTTGAAAAAGTTTGCCCGCCACATTGCATTCTTGCAAGCAACACCTCCACAATTGACTTGAACTTGATTGGACAGAAGACCAGGTCTCAAGATCGGATAATTGGAGCCCACTTCTTTAGGTAAGAATAACGGCAAACTTGTCTTCTTCCTCTCTCCTATTCTCTCTCATTTTACATTTGAAGTCATAAATTTTTTTGTTTATCATTTGGTTTTGACCTTTGAATTGTGTTCCTGTACAGTCCGGCTCATGTCATGCCACTTCTTGAAATTGTTCGTACCAACCAAACATCTCCTCAAGCCATTGTGGATTTACTAGATATTGGAAAGAAGATAAGAAAAACTCCAGTTGTAGTTGGAAATTGCACAGGTTTTGCTGTGAACAGGATGTTTTTCCCTTACACTCAAGCTGCTATTTTTCTGGTTGAACATGGAACCGATCTTTATCAGATTGACAGGGCAATCACCAAATTCGGAATGCCAATGGGCCCATTCCGGTACTTTATTCATTAAAGAGCATGGTTATATCCCCCTTTAAAGAACCATTTTCAGCTGATTTTAGGCTCTTCTTTCAGTTCTAATCGTCTCATTAGAACAGGATTTAACAGTGAAATTTGTGATGCAGGTTGGTTGATTTGGTTGGTTTTGGTGTTGGAGTGGCCACTGGAATGCAATTTATTGAGAATTTTCCTGAGAGAACCTACAAATCAATGCTTATCCCACTTCTGCAAGAGGACAAGAGAACAGGTTATTTTGAGTTCCCTTGGTAACCTAGGAAGAGGATTCTAGTAATCAACTTTAGGGGAATATATTATCTTAATAATATTTAATAAAAATCTCATGTCTTAAATATTTCTTTTATCTGTTAAAAATAACAGGGGAAGCTTCTCGCAAAGGGTTCTATTTGTATGACGATAGGCGCAAAGCTAGCCCAGATCCTGATGTAAGGAAATTCATTGAGAAGGCGAGAAATATATCTGGTGCCACCATCGACCCTAAGGTGGTTTTCTCTGCACTTATAGTTTGATGCAGTACTAACATTTAATGACGAATCTAGATTTAAATTTAGAATCAGAAGGATTAAATAGCGAACTTATGATTACAAGTCTCTCTCTGTGGCTCATTTGTTTTGTGGAATTGGTTGTCAATGCAGCTTGCAAAACTTTCTGAGAAAGACATTGTGGAGATGATATTCTTCCCAGTAGTAAACGAGACCTGTCGAGTCTTTGCTGAAGGAATTGCTGTTCAAGCTGCAGACCTTGACATTGCTTCTGTTATGGGAATGGGATTTCCTTTTTACAGGTTTGTATTTTTCTTTTGGCTCATTTGAGGGGGTTTCCATCCAACATTTACACTTTTTGTTTAATTAATTCTTGATTTTGCATCAGGGGAGGTATTTTGTTCTGGGCTGATTCTCTTGGATCCAAATACATATATTCAAGATTGGATGAGTGGTCAAAGATGTATGGAGACTTCTTTAAGCCTTGTGCCTTCTTGGCTGAAAGAGCTGCCCAAGGTGCTTCACTGGTAAGATAACCAAAACTGCATTTTGTTATTAGAATTGGATAATAAGCAATATATAACTGTTTCCTGATTCTCTAGATGCATTTTGTAGCACTTTTGTCGACCCTAGTTTGGTTCATGGTACCATCTTTTGCAGTACCTGGTGCTGGGAGATTCTTACCTAGACCCGGTCTATGGACTCAACTTATCAAATTTTGTTAAATGGGAAAATGAGAGAAAAATTTGTTAGATCTTTCAAATATTTGATTGGTTGGGTCCTTAACATTTTTCATGAACCGGGTATAGGTAAGTATTTCCCATGCCGTGTCTGTAAATGGCACTCTTTCAGGACGCTTATTATAAAAAGCACTTGTTTGGTCCTTGAAAGCATTCTAATTTAAGGTTAATTACAATTATTCCTCGAGTTTAGGTCCAAATTATTGTTTTCTCTCTGAATTTTAAAAAATTAATGTTTCCGCTAAATATTTTGATTTCCTTGAACTGAAGATCCTCCCTAAGGTATTATTTAGTTAAATGAAATCCCCCGATAAGAGGGTATTCAGTTGAAGGAAACTAAAACGTTAAGAGGAAAACAGTGTTTTTCTTTTAAAATTAAGGGAGAAAAACAATAATTTTAATCTAAACTCGGGATGATAGTAATTAACCTTTAATTTATGTCAGACGAAAATGAAGCATTTACAACCTACCTTAAGAGGCATGGCTCTCTATAAGCTGTCCTCTGACTTTGATCAAGTGGCAATATATGTTCAGTGTTTAGTAGTTACAGTACATCTTGCTAACTGTATTAATGAACTTCTGAATCTAATTATGGTTTGTATCGTCCGGTTTCAGAGTGCTCCTGTGGAACAAACCAAATCCCGGTTGTGAGATATTTGATCTTCAGCCGTCTTCACGGATCCTGTTCTTTTTCCGTCTCCAATACCGTCTTGGATCGGGACCTTCCTTCTGCAGTGCGTGGGCAATACCCAGTAATAATGTAACACATAAGAAACTGCATACCATAATAAATGAGAGCCTAGATATTAAATAATATTTATAAATCGGAAAAGTTAAGTCGTTAGCAAGAGTTCGTTCTTAATAATTACTTGGTGCTTGTGACAATAAAAACATTTAATGCGGGATCGCTCCGTCTACAATCCAAGTCTCTGGATAGGCAAGTTTTGTTTGAATAAGTAGCTTACCATTGTGCTGAGTTGCTTTATCTAGCCAAATCAAGCTTAAGATGAGTCTGTAATCAGGTTTAAGCCATTATCTGAATTTGTCATTGAGATGGTGATACTAAGAATATCCGGGAGGAAGATATAAAATAAAATAAGAACATGCGATTCATGATCCGACCGACCCATTGTTAAATAATTATAAGTTGTTGAAACATCAAATGTTTTTGGGACCCAATTGCCATAGAAAATTATTTCATGTTTCGTTTCTGCTTTTTCCCTTGGATTCATCCTAAAGTTGGACAACTTGTACACAATTCACATAATATTTTAAGATCATCAATCACACAGAATCAGGAGTATTATTCTTTTTTAATTTTTTTTGACAACAAAAATATATTAGATATTAGCAGGGAATTTTCATTAATATGCAAGTACAGTTGCTTGATTAGACAAGAGAAGAGTATTTAAATTGTATATTTTCATGCCTAATATTTACCACTCAAGAAAGTTAAATTATCGTTTTAAGAATTTCAACTTTAACTACATTTATATGAATTTTTTTATTAGAAAAAAAAGAGGAGGGGGGCAAATCAAGAATTTTCAGATTTTAATAATGTATCTCTTATCATTAAATTAGATATACGGAAATGTTTGATATACGATTTCTTAATGACTCATGTTTTGTTCTATACTTCTGTTCTTTCTTTTCAAAATTTATTTATTTATTGGAGGTTTAATAGGTTGTATGCATTATAATTTTTTTTATATTTCATATTCACCATAGTAGAAGCAGCTAGTAATAGTCATGTGGATGCTTTTTTTATGTATAATCAGGGAAGAGTGAGCGCTTGTGGAAGGAATCGAACTCACGACCTAGCAAAATTACAGTTTGACAGTTATACAATTTGAACTATAATGCACTGGAAATTAATTTATTAATATGATAAATTTTCATCCAAATATATGAATATAGTTGTGGACATGTAAATTTAAGACAATGATTCTTAAAAAAAGGTCCATTTGCATTAAAAATATTCAAATTTTATCATTTTTTAGCTCTTTAAGTTCCAAGTTTTAAAGTTGCTAAATAATAGCTCTATTTTTCATTATTTGGTAAATTCAGGTCAAACGCTATAATCCAATGTTATTTTATTCATTATACAAGTACAACTGAATACGACATCGTTTGGGACCATAAATTGTTAAATAGTTAAGTTTAGGATATTATTTATTAACTTTCAAACATGGAGTTTAAAGCGTTAAAAAGATAAATTTTTGGTGCTATAATGTAAAAACCCCAAAAAGAAAATGTTGGGACTAAGAAAGGTACTTTTACAATCTTATTGGACTATATAATACTCCCTCCGTCCCACTTTAGAAGTCCCATTTGACTTTACACACAGATTAAGAAAACATTAATTATTCTTGTCTTTTCATGTTTTTTCATGTTTTGCCCCTATTAATGATAGTGGAATTTTTCATAGAGCTCTTTTAAGATAACTAAAATAAGGGTAAAATGGGGTATTCAATGGAAAAATATTCTAAAAATAGTAATGGGACTTTTTAAATGGGACATCCCAAAATAGAATATGGGACTTCTTAAACGGGACGGAGGGAGTATTTACTAATTAATTACTTTTCTCTTTTGAAATGCTAATTAATTACTTATTCAACACTCTGCAGTCTGCATTTCTCACATGTCCGAATTATATAATTCTCAAGTACCTTTCTGCCATCATTTTCTCATTAAATTACGAGTAAAACATAGTTATCTACGCAGCAGGTCATGGCTGCAAGAAACTTTAATTAGATTGCCATAAATAAATAACATATAAATTTTATATATATATATCAAGAGTAAAGGATAACAATTAAGAACAAACCAACGGATCATGAAGATCCATCCAACAAAGACTTAACTAATTTAATACAGATTTTTGTCATCGACATCTTTTATATCTAATTGGCATCCATATATGATCAGAAGAAAAATTGGTAACTATATGATTTTATCAACATATTAAATTTGTTAATTTGCATTTAAAAGAACAATTTGTATTATAAAGTTTTTTTATATAGACTATATTCATCATATTATCCGCCAATGACAGGAGCTAGGGTCCCTCCTCCCCCTCCAAAAGTTTTATAATTGTCTAATGTATAGAAAATTAATGAAAATTATGATTTGATATTTCCCAGCTTCTAAAAATTGTCTCCCCACATATAATACATATTACAATTTAATCCTTTTAATATATTAGTTCAAGCTCCATGACTGTCATCCGTGTACATAACTAATAATTTTATTATATATAATGTGATAATTCTAATTAGTTTAATTTAATTACTAATATTAGTAAAATAATATTAATTATAATAATATCATTATTCGTCTATTGTGTATTTGTGTACAAGATCTGCATGAATTATTCTCCATTTTGGCCAATATGGGCCTATTTTAGATGGTAAAACACCTTTAAATGTATCAAAAAATTGTGAGTTCGAATCACGTCTTCATAACTAACAGCTAACAGTTGAAATTTTAAAAAATCGATTGCCATCTTTGACAGAAAAACACTATCAAAGTGCTATTTAATTATGTTCAATATGTAGTACTCAAATCCATATAGACGACACCATTATGACGAAACACAGTGTAATCCACTAGTTTCAGCAAACAAAAAATATATAATTTTAATATCTAAGGTTAGTACAAACAAGGCACTCAACAATTAATGTTATTGGTCAAATCAAACTATATAATATCATCATTTAATAATTATATATCAATAAAATTTCCCCACCCTTTTATATAAATAGATTTCCGATTTATTGTTTTTGTTCAAGCTAGCATTATTATTTACTCCCTTCCCATTATTGTTTAAGCTTTGGGTACTGTTTGGTTTCTTTTCAAATATGGAAACCTTGATTTTTTCTGTCGGTGTAATAGGTGAAGTATATTTTATGATCTATTTTTAATTTTTCTGTATATATACATTTATATCTAAGTTCCCAATCAAAATATATTAAAGATAAATAAAACTATAACTTATTTTTCTTGGTTATTTTCTGGTTTCAGGCAATGTAATCTCAGTGCTCATGTTTCTTTCTCCAGTGTAAGTGATTAAGCTCTCTCTTGATAACTCTTTCCGATCTTTTGTCTATGTTGCACGGAAATAAAAATACTAAAACGGAAAACTTTGAAATATGAAATAGGTTATAAATTTTGAAGTTTTAAAGTTTTATAAGCGTTTTCGAAAACGAAACAAAACTCGGAATCTATGACTTGATAAGTTTCTGTGCGATATAGACTTATTATCGATGTTAAACGTATAGCTAGGTAATGCGATTCTTGTTTGCAGAGGAACATTTTGGAGAATAATAAAGAATAGATCAACAGAAGATTTTGAGAGTCTACCATACGTATGTACATTACTAAACGCAGCGTTGTGGACTTACTATGGAATTATAAAACCAGGAGCTTACCTTGTTGCTACTGTAAATTCCTTTGGTATCCTTACAGAAATTGTCTTTGTTACTATATTCCTTATTTACGCACCTCAAAAGACGAGGGTACGTATGACTTTTCCATTTTTTTCTTAAAATATTTATACATAATCAGTAGGTTAATAAAAATATGAAATTCTCAGGCGAAAACAGCGAGTCTGGTTGGGTTGTTGGACGTCGGATTTTTAGCGGCAGCGATTCTGATAACTTGGCTAGCTCTGGAAGGAGATGTTCGGATTGACGCGACGGGGTTCATGTGTGCCGGTCTTAATATTATTATGTATGGTTCGCCTCTAGCTGCTATGGTGAGTACGTTAAATTTGTTCAATCAACAAATTAAGCTCGAAAAAATGGTCAAGTCAGCTCGTGTCTCGAAATCAAATAAGTCATTTTTTAATTTTTTTGGTCAATTATTATGTTTCAGGATCAAATAAGTCATATTTGAAGTATACAGAATCATAAACTAGAAATTACTTGACCTAAATGCAGAGAGTTTAAGATTATAGACTATAAAATTAAAAAATAATTAAAAATCCCGAGATACGAGTTTGAGACTAGATAGATTTACTCATTTCAATTTTTCTGTATGTTGGCGAGTGCTTATACATTAAACATGATTGTTGTTGTAGACGGATTGGTTTAACACTGGTTTAATAATAGTATTTGTCAAGTGGACGAACAGTAGCTCACCAACTAAAGTTGACAATTTAAATATACCAACATAGAAAAAAAAATACCCTACTATTAAATACTTGGTCTCAGTTCTTCATTTTTTGAAAATTTGGCTGCTAAATGCATGATTGTCCTTGTAGACAGATTGGTCCTTGATGGGTCCTTCAAATTCGTGGTCTTGGCTTCTATGAGTGTATATATATATACTTAAATAAATATGTTTACATATAAACTTAATTAATTAAATTGGTTAAATTTTAATTGAATTTGTTCTAATAATTTCAGAAAACAGTGGTGACGACCAAGAGTGTGGAGTTTATGCCCTTCTTCCTTTCTTTCTTCTTTTTCTTGAATGGAGGAATTTGGACTTTCTATGCTGTTCTCACAAAGGACTATTTTCTCGGAGTAAGTTTATGTTTTTCTTTTATTCCTCTATTTTTTTTAATTGCTCATCTAAATAAATAGTGAATTAAAAATTAAATTCAAATTGCAAAAAAAATCTAGTTTGTCACTTATTTTTTCCAATCCATAATATTTGTTGCATTTGGCCATTTTACATAAAAAAATAATAAATATATTTTATTTATATGCTCTTTTACTAAATTAAATTGTCCATATTAATTACTAGTATTTTTTTATATTTAACTAATTTTTTTATTCTTTTTAAATTATTTATTATTTAGGACAAATTTAAAAAATAACAATAAATGCTCTTTTGATATTTTAAATATAATAAATACTCCCTCCGTCCCGTTTAAGAAGTCCCATATTCTATTTTGGGATGTCCCATTTAAAAAGTCCCATTACTATTTTTAGAATGTTTTTCCATTAAATATCCTATTTTACCCTTGTTTTAGTCACCTTAAAAGAACAATTTGAAAAATTCCACTATAATTAATAGGGGCAAAACATGAAAAAACATGAAAAGACAAGAATAATAAATGTTTATTTAATCTGTGTGTAAAAGCAAATGGGACTTCTTAAGTGGGACGGAGGGAGTATTATGTAATAAAAAAAATTAAATACGGTAAATATTATGTATTGGAGAGAGTATCAAACTATTGAGCATTAAAATAGATGGCCACGACAAAGACTTAAGAATGGATCTCTAGATTCTTCATCCAATTAAAGTACATGCATGACAATTATGTTATGCATGGGACCAGAATAAGTAACGGCCACTATAACATTTTTCTTAGCTTCATCTACACTATACAATCACCAGCTATCCTCTGATATTATTTTCTCAAGAATTAATCACTTGATTTAATTTGAGATGATAAGCATAAATCAGCATTGCTAGATGACATTGGCGACAGCATTATTTGTTTTGGCATTTAGAGAGTAATAATTAAGCAAGCCTATAAAATGAATGAGAAGCGTCTTTAAGTCTTAACGTACATTCAGGAGCGGACATAGGAAAAGTGTATGGTGGGCAGTTTACCATTTTATTATTTTAAATTTTTGAAAAATATATCATTAGTATAATTTTTCGATCTTAAAATTTATAGCACTGACCACCATAATATTTTTATATTATCCATCTTATAAATTTTCGGTACAATTTTTCCATCTTATAAAAAAAATTGAATCGCCACTGCATACATTTGCTATATATACACAATGACGGAGCTAGAGTTATTGTGTTAGGAAGGCAGAATCAAAATATACATTAAATATTTGGAAATAATTTTTGAAAGTTAGGGAGCCAAATTACGTACAATATGCAAAATATCTAGACAGTAGACACTAATATATTCAAACATTAAATTTGAGGGGCTAAGGCCCTCTCCTTCATTGGCAATACAATAATGTTTAAGCAGAAAATAGTGAGAAAACAACATATTACTATAATTTTTTTATAGATCGAAGGCCTAATAGGTTATGTAAAATGTGAACTACACAACAAAATGACTCATTCTTTTTATGATACATTACAGGCTAAACCCGTTTTGGATTCTTAAATTATACCGTTTTGATTTATCGTATCCCTCAACTTCAATTTAGCTTCTTTATGTTCTTAAATTTCATTTTTTGGTTCATTAGATTTTTATGTCCTTAAACGAATATTCATTTAAAGACCAAATGAATAAAAAAAAATGAAAGTTTAGGGACCCCATAAACGAAAAAAAAAAAAATTAGGGATCCAATGGACCAAAAATGAAACTTTAGGAATCTGAGGAAGTCATATAGAAATTGAGGGATCTAATAAATCAAAATCGTATATTTTAAGAACCCAAAAATAAATTTAGTCTACATTAAATGATAAAATCTTACATAACGAGATGAATGTGGTGGTCGAAGATTTGAATTTGACATGTTTATAACTTTTATAAAAAAGGAATACCGACAAGCACACTCTTCCATTAATAAAAACATTTTTTTCTAGTGCCTTCAGAATTGGTATTGCCCGCATAAGACATAATAGAATATCTTCAATATAATGCATTTAAACCATTCAAAAAAAGTTGCACAAACATATTTTGCAATAGAAATAATTTTTCTTGAGCATATATAATGATTTGTATTTGACGTAAACAAATTTTTTGTGGATAAAGGTGCCAAATGGGGCAGGATTTTGCCTTGGAATAGGACAACTATTGCTCTACGCAATTTACAGGAATGCAAAACCTTCCAAAAAAGTTAGTGATGGTGGCTTGGAAGAAGGATCGCAGCATGAGACCCTTATCTCATCATATCAGCCACACCACGAAATTGAAGCATGAAGAGCTACTGCTAGCCTCACAACAAAACATTGTTTTTATCTTTTGTTTAATTTGTTAATTACCACAGTTTGTATTTAATTGCCGGTCGGGAGAGCAAATTCATTCTGAAGCCTCTGTATTTTTATTATTTTATTTTTCTGATTTTTTAATGTTATGCATCTAGAGTTCTTATACTTAATTTATTTAAAAATAATTTAAAAATGAAAGAGAAACATGCACTACACTCACTGTAAAACATGCATAAGATCGAAATTGAAAAGATACGAGATAAATAAAAATTTAATAATATAAATATCATATAAATAAAAATTTAAAAGTATAAAGACCTATTGAATAAAAAATAGACCTAATGCCTTAAAAAGTCCGATTTTTTAGCCCCTTTTCAATCCTACACTGACGTTGAAAACTTATCAATTTTACCCAATTTCGCATTTTATTGTTTAAATTGTACCCAAATTTTTAAATTTTTGTCAATTTTTTTATTTAAACGATAAAATCAATCAATTAACTAAGTTTAATGATAAAATTAAATTCGTTTACATTCAAAAAGTACAAGTAAGTCCTTTATTATTAGAAACTAACAAAAAAACTCTAATTAAGTTAAAACTAGTTTAAATCAATTTAACTAAATTTAAATAAATTCTAAGATACAATTGAAATACAAAAATACGGAATCGGGTAAAATTGATCAGATTTCAATGTCAGGGTAGAATTGGAAAGAGATTAAAAGGTTGGAATTTTTTTTAAAATATTAGACCTAAAAAAAACTTAACTCATTAATTCAAATCCACTTTATCATTTTTCATGTGGTAATTGTAATAGAAATTGAATACACGTGTAATAATTCCGTCCAAAAAAAGACCTATTAAATCAAATCCGTAAAATACACGGACCTAATAAGTACAAAAATTTGAAAAGAGACCAAATAAATAAAAGGCTTAATGTTTTAAAAAAACTCTGATCTTTTATTCCCTTTTCAATCCTACCCTGACGTTACAAATCTGTCAATTTTATCCTATTTTGCATTTTTTTTTCATTTCAATTGTACCCTAAAGCATAAAATTGACCTTTTTTATTTGGCAAAAATTCTCTAAATTGACCCTTTTTGCATTACATTGACTTTTTATATTAAATTTACCATTTTTAAAAAAAAATTGAACTTTTGTCAAATAAATAAAGGTCAATTTTATATTTTAGGGTACAATTGAAATGAAAAAAATACAAAATGGGATAAAATTGACAATTTTTCAACGTCAAAGTAGGATTGATAAGGAGATGAAAGGTCGGGATTTTTTAAGACATTAAACTTAAATAAAATGATGAAAATAGAGAGACCTCAAACTAGATTTAGCCTATAATATAGTAATATATAGCGTGGTTATATAAAACAACCAATTAATATAAGCCATATTAAATAGTGATTAGTATATCTTACACAAAGACACATCTATCTATATCTATACTATATATAAAAGCACGGATGGGGGGGACAGGCAAATTTACTGAATAGTCCTTTTAAGTTTACTACTAAATAAAGGTTTTATAGTCATTAACTAATTAGTTATTTAATTATTCACTAGTGTAATTAAAGTCCTAATTAAAATAGGTAGTTAAATTATCTCCAATTTAGTTTTTAGTATGTAAACAATAACTAAATTGTCTCCAAATTAGTAGGAATTAGCTACAAATTTCTATCTTATTAGTTTTAAAGATATTATTAATAAAATTAAATTAATTATTTAATTATGGTTATTATAAAATCAAAAGAAGAATAAATTCAATATGGAAAAAAAAATTGATAACCGAATATATTATATTTACTTTTACAAAAATGCTTAACTAATTTAATATTATTTATAAATAAAAAAAATTGATTTAATTATAATAAATTTATTAATATGTTCATTGACGAATTACGTTACGAGCCACGTGCATAGCACGTAATGCGAAACTAGTCTAATTAAAATGTAACACGTAGAGGATAACTTATGAATGTGTACGTAAGGCAAAATAAGTTAGAGCTCTTCCTTTCAAAAAAAAAAAGTTAGAGCTCTTAAAAAAAATTTACATTTTAGATAAAATGAGTAATTAGCAACATCATTATTGCCAAATTATTTGTGGCCAGACCTGTTCATGGTTTAAGTTTAGATAATAATTATTTATTTGAAGTTCGGGTTTTGTTTAAATTCGAAAAAAAAACCCTGTTATTGTATGAACGATCTTTAATCTTTCGTTTTTTTTTTTAATTTTTCATGTAAATCCGAAAAATCAGAGACTGAACTTATATACTATATACATTTTTGAGCCAGACGTAGACTTATATATATATTGCTAAAGTCCGATCCGAAGCCGGCCGATGAACAGGCTCATTGGCCATTAATATAGATGGTGTTAAGATGCGGCTTTTGAAGGCCTAGACCGGTAGTCAAAGACAACCAGTATCGATCTAAAATTAATGGGTTAGTAATTTAGCTTTAGCTTACACCAGTGACTGAACACTAGCCCACCTGTTCTAACTTATGATCCATGGCCTTATACTGAACTGGCCTTCTTCTTTCATCCTCTTCCCTTCATAAAAAGTCTTACTTAATAATACTTTCATTTTATGAATTTAGTTTTTTAATATTTTGTAAATTTAATATTGTAATGTTATTCACTTTAATATTTTTATTTTGTTTATTTGAATTCTTTTTTAATTTATCAAACTTTATAAAAATAAGATAATATATATAATTTTAAATTTTTGTCTTTTTAGATCTGTCATTGTGGATGGAATTTTGTATAAATTTGTCAATGTTTTAACATATATACATGAATGATAAAACATTTTCATCTACTCTCGGCTCGATATACAATTTGGATTGATTATAGATTATCTATAATAATTTTATACACTATTAAGCTTTGGCATCAACTCATTGGTTAAGTTATTTTTACAAAATTTGAATTAGTAGCCTAATCAGCGAGGTCGTTGATTTCGGTTCAACTAGTTGGACAAAAATATATAGAAGTAAATTAATTTTGGAGACCAGTTCACGGCCCAACTATCGATTCAACTGTCAATTCAGTTTGATTGTCTTGCCAACCGGATTAACTGCCGGTTCAACTCGGTTTTAATTTCCCTTAAACACTCTACTACCCAGTTAATCTAAATTTAACTTTGAATTGACGGTCTTTAATTTTCCTTTCTCCACATCAATTTTTTACACACATCCTCATTAAATCCATGCACAGTCTCCACCTCCTAAATTGCTGTTTTAGGGCATAAAAAACACAAAAATGGGTCCAACGCCTATAATGGTGAATGGAATCATTAAGTGCTTATCTATCTACTTGTACTTGTTCTTTTGTGGGTCGATTACTATTATGAACCAAACATATTTATCAATCCTTCATTAATATCTACTCTATGTTTGATTTTGATTATCATTTCACCCGTGGAGCTTTGATTAAGTTATTTATTGTGTTTGGTTCAGGTACGGGTGTGCACTATGTTAAATTATTGAATAAACTGACCGAGTCAAACCGAAATTTTAATAGATCGAAAGATTTATGTAGCTCTAGCATACTTATGAAATTTTAATTTTTTTAAATTTGTGAGACGATGGACGTCTTATTTTATGCCAGGTCATCGAATTTTATTCCGAATCATACAGTTTTGATTGTTATATTTTTCAGCTAATAGAAATCTCTATTGATTTTCAAAAAAAAGATGTGGACATCTAATTGCAAGGGGTCCAATTCATGATATGCATTATTTAATTGCCCAATTATGCATAAATTGATAAGATCATGCTTCCTATATTCATGCTAACCTGTCCATGCAAATAAACAAATTATCTTAATTTTTTTCTTCTGGAAGTGACATTAAACATTATCAATTTAATACTTATTAGCTAGATCGTGCGTTTGTGCCCTAAAAGCTCGAATGGTCCCCTAGTAGCCCCTTCTATACCCCAAAATCATTTTGTCCTTTTCCCACTAATCTAACGTTTAGGGTCTTGATTGGCAAAGCTTAAGTTAGCTAACTGGCGCAAGAATAAGGGTGTACAGAAAGGTAATATAATCGAATAATTAAATTAAAATAATAAATTCAGTTCGGTTTAATTTGATATTTTTATGAATGAATATTAAAAGTTAGGAAAAGACAAGCCAACACTTAAAGAGCGAAAAAGGTTAAAGAGCGAGGCAAAAATAAAGAAAATCATTCCAAAAAAAATACAATCTATGTTTATAAATATAAAGATAATGTCATAAAAATTCATCAAATTTATACGTTTTTTCAATTTAATCGCATCTTTTAAAACTTATAATAAAAATATATTAACTTTCAATTTTTTCCAAATGGCAAAACGCTCACTTTAATTCTTGAGGTCGTACCGAAAGAATTAATAAGACCCGAAGGTCGAAATATGCTCACTTTGACCCCTGACGTTGTCCAAAATGGCTTATATCACACCAAAAAATTGACTTCGTCAGTTTTTCTGTCAAGTGATAACGTGTCATGTATGGAGAAAGTTCAAAAACATCCTTCATATTAAAAATACTTACCAATTTTATATTTATAATTTTTTTACCATTTTCATTCTCTTCTTCAATTAAATATCAATAATTAAAAAATAATTAAAATTAAAATATTTATTAAAATAATTAAAATACAATTAAATACTTCAAAACCTAATTAAACCCTTCAAAATCCAATTAAATAAATCGAAATTTAATTAAACTAATTAAAAATAAATTTAAACTTAATTAAATTAAATTAAATTAAAAATATAAACTTAAAAAATAAAAAAATAAAAACAACAAAAAAATTCACCAGAGAAGAGGAACGGGCGGATCCGTTCGTATTCTCCGTCTGTTCTTCCATAGATCTGTTGTTCTTCCTACAGGAAGAACAGCCGCTGTGGCTGTTCTTCCTTGAGGAAGAACAGCAACGGAGAACCGGTAAATTTTTTTTAGTTGAATTTTTTTTGCCGGATATCGAATTTTGAAGTGTTTAACTGGATTTTAAAGCGTTTAATTTTATTTCGAAATGTTTAATTGTGTTTTGATTGTTTTAATAACTATTTTAATTTTAAATATTTTTTAATTATTGATATTTAAATGAAAAAAGGGTGAAATTATTAAAAAATTGTAAGTATATAATTGGTAAGTATTTTAAACATTACGGATTTTTTTGAATATTTTTCCTACGTGCCACGTCATCACTTGACAAAAAAACTGACGGAGTTAAATTTTTGGTGTGATGTGAGCCGTTTTGGACAACATCAGGGGTCAAAGTGAGCCAACCTCGACCTTAAGGTCTTATTAATTCTTTCGGTCCGACCTCAAGGGTTAAAGTGAGCTTTTTGCCTTTTCAAATCTATACACGGTGCTGAGGTGCACTCATTCATTGATGTAATTTGAGAGGTGGAGGTTATTTTTAGCTAATGAGTGAATGCCACGTTAACACTGTGCATGGATTTGAAAAAAAAAAGAAGTTGATATATCTTTATGACAAATTTTAAAAGACATGATTACACTGAGAAAACGTGTAAAATTGATGGATTTTTATTACATTATCTTTAAATATAAGAATTTTTTTTCTTGTAATTAACATGAAAAGTTAGACATTAGATCAAAAATAAAAAATAGTTTCATGTAAGATTCACGATTTAGTCATAAAAAAAACAATTAATGTAATTATAGACGTTTTAATTGTAGATTTGTCTTGCAATCTTTAAAAATAAATTAAATAGCGGCTAATCTGAATCGTCCAAAAAAAATTAACCGGAAATTTAAATCACCAACGGAATCATTAAAAAATATCAATTCAAATATAGCTAAACCATCACAAAATTTGAATTAAACGGTCATTTATGATCTTAAAATTTGACTCTATGATCAAATAAGCCCTCAATGTTTTGAAAAAGGTTCAAATATGCCTCCAACGTCTTAAAAAGTGAACAATCAAACTCCAATTTCAACTTATAAATAAAAGATTGGGGGCTTGGTTGGCGAAATTGGGGGTCTGGTTGTTCATTTTCAAGACGTTAGGGGCATATTTGAACTTTTTCGAACGTTGAGGGCTTACTTGATTTTCCAGTCAAACTTTAGAAGTATAAATAACTCTTTTCCTTTGAATTAACTATTAAAATTTAATAAGAATGAATTCATAAAGAATCAGAATAGGTGATCATCTAGAATAATAAGATTTTTATTGAACCCAAGATGATATTAACCTTCCATATAAATATGAAACACATCAAAACAAACTAAAACTTCACCACAAAACAATCTATTAAGGAAACTATAAAAACTGTAAAATATGAATATACACCCCTAGGAGCAAACTGAAAAACTATACTGAATTGACTAGTTTTTGTGGGACTGAACTGAAAACTATACTGAATCAACCAGTTTCATTTAATTCCATTTAAATTTTTGTACATTTTATCAATTTAAGATCAGTGTCCAATTCAATTAGAAAAATAAAAATGTACACCCGTATACAATGACATGAAGACAATATAATGATATAAGTTCTTTGACAAAAAAAATATAATGATATAAGTTTTGACAATTAAGCTGTGCTCTTTCATATAATTATTTTGTGAACTTTTTTTTCTCTATACATGATCGAACATATTTTACAAAAGAAAGATCGTTGCTTTCTCTAGCATTTTTGTTAAGGGATTATTATAAATTTGGTTTGTGAACTTGTTTGAAAATAATAATTTAGTGTTACAAAAATTTATTACGATTTGATGTTTGAAATCTAATATAACTAGGTCGATATCCGCGCGTTGCGCGGACGATAATAAATATTTTTTTAATTTTTTAAGTAATTTTTTTTAATTTTCATTTTGCTATTTTAATTTATCTATAGTCTTATTTAATACAATAGTTTATAAATATTAAATATGAGTTAGAACTCTTCAAATTTCATATGGTAATAAATTCAATGTTGCAGATGATCAACATAGCCATGGAGATGCTTTTCTCAAGCATAATTTTTTTTATTTTAAGGCAGTGCATAAATATATTTTTTTCTTTCATCATAATTGAATCAATTTTAATTCACAAACTTTTTTTTCCTCTTTCATAACGCCAAGTTGTCTTATTTCGAAAGAGAGGGCATTACAAGAAATATTTTTGGCGAAAAAGCTAATGACTTCATCCAAAAAGTAAAGTCCTTATAAAAATTTATATATATTTACTAAAATGTGAGTCTCTGCTCGTATAATATCCACTGTTATATCAAAAGACATCATAACATTATGAAATCCACAATTTTTAATGTAAAATCCATATTAGGTGTTGTAAATAAAAACATAAAATGAAGCTAACTATAAAATACATTACATAAAAAACATTTCATATAAAGATTGCATTTACATATAAAAAAAACAAAAGGGAGAAGTTTGTGATTAGATAAAACCATCCACTTGAAATCTAATAGAGAATACAAATTACCTTAGAAAGAGATCTGCGATTGTAAATTAAAAACATCTTTATTGTCTTATATGTGTGGAAGAAGGTAATTAAAAATTGCTCTTTAGATCCATAATATTTATAGAGAGATTAAAATGTAGTTGTAGATTAATGACCAATGCAAAAGAATAAATGAAAGGAAAAACAAGAGTTTACTGTTATGTAAAGGAAGAGCAAGAGTTTACTGTTATGTAAAACTTTTGTTATTATTGAAAACTAATGAAAGAAAAATGAAAAGTTTATATGAATTAATGACCATTAAATAACATCTAATGGAAGTTCAAGAGGTATCCTCATAGGCTAGACATCAAAACTGAAAGAGTACACATGGCTTAAGAAGAGAAAGCCACTTGGAAAAATTGTGTTGATAAGTTTTTTAGAGCTCAGCTTTATAGTATAGTATAGATTATAATAATTTTTTTTTTAATAACAAGCTCGTTTATGTCCGTTTAGGCTCGGGAGCCTCACGAGTCTCAGTAATTAATACTCGAGTTCGGCTCGAGATGAAGCTCGAGTAGCACGAGCTTTTTTTAAGCCGATTTCGAGTAACTCACAAGTAGTCCAACTCGTTTACACTCCTAAAATTTACCAGTGGCGCATATATTGTTGGATTATTTCTATATAACATTTCAACTTTTATCATTTTTTTATAATTTAAGCACATTCTTTAAAATGTGGTATTTTATATTTCAATTTTTGATTTCTTGACATAAAATGTGCAACTTTTCATTTTTTGATATTTATAACTTGAATGTTTTATCTGATATCGTTTGCGTCATTCAGAAGAGCTAAAATTGTATCGTTTTTACGAACAAAGCGCCTAAATCGACACTGGACTATACGGCAATTTTTTAAAAAATAAATGTAATGTGGCGCCACATTTTGAATAATATATTTAAATCGTAAAAATTCAAAAAAATTGGGATTATTTTATATAAAAATAACCCGGTATTATTCTTGGAAATAATAAAATGGTGTCTAAATTTGTGATGAGATGTGAGCCATGGGATTGATAAAATTATTTATAAGTAAGCATTAGTGGCTAAGATGGTACGGTTGAGTAGTCTAATCTGATGCAAAGGATCAGCAAAGAAAGTGACCATCAAGAAAAATCCATGGATAGGGACTCTTCACTAAAACAATAAAATCCTCGTTCTCTATTAAAATCATTACCCATCTCTAACTCTTATCAAATATTTAAAGAATTAGTATATTATTTGCTGAATTAAAGTGGCTACTGATTTATAACTTTACACGTTCAATAAATTAAAAGGTTAATTTTATATAAAATTATTATTTTTATATATTTTTTATTTTAATTGTATTTTTTAAAAGGTGTCATATAGATTTACCATTTTCTTTTTATAAACGCATCACCAATACTGTTGCTATAATTGAGACTACTATAGACGTTTTTTTTTTCATACATAGTTTTGACAAAAAATTGTAAGTTTGTAACTAGATTTGGACAAAAAAAAAACTGTAATTTGATTTTAGGAATTACTATATTTTTGGTGTGTGAACTTTTTAAAAAATAACAAATTAATTTTTGAACAAAAATTTATCACGAATCGGTGTGTGAACTTGTTAGAAAATTATAAATTGGTGTTTTTAACAGGTCACCAACAAGTTACAGGTTACCCTAATATATTAAATAGACATTTTTTTATTTAGAAAAAGATTCAAAATAATCCTTTATTTTTATCCTATATACAAATTAGATATTTATGTTATTAATTGTAAAAAAAAAACCATTTTCATCACAAAATTAAACAATTAAATATTTTTTTATTTAATTTATATTACTAAAATTAAAAATATTCAATACGACCCAACATCGTTTACCGTTTCACGGATCCACCATTATCTGATTTACGGATACACCGCAAAAAATAAATAAAAAATTATTTTTTTCAATTTATAATAAAAATATTAAAAGCGGAATTACGAACCTTCCGAATTACAGATGGGTTCGAAATTTGGACCCACTAGACCCACCGGAGAAGGAGCTCTCAGCAGAGCTCCTTCTCCGATGGTGAGAATGAGCAGCTCCTTCTCATGAAGGAGCAAGCATCTCCTTCTCATGAAGGAGCAAGCTGCTCGTTCCTTCCTGTTTTGAGAAGGAGCAGCTACTCAGCGGCGCTCTTGCTCCTTCTCAAAGAAGAAGCGGGATGCTCCTTTTCTGGCGGGTCTTCGTGGGTATGAAATCGTAACCCCGTATTTTATTTTTTTTATTTAAAAAAAATTAAAAAAATTTAAAAATAATTAATTTTTTATTTAAGGTTTATTTGAACGTTTTTAAAGATGAAGGACTAAAACTGAAATAACTAAAAAATTTGAAAACTGGTTAAAGTTAGAAACTGGCAAATACACTGCTTCGTAATTATTCAACAAGTTGCAACACCAGTTTGATACAAAATAACGTTCAAACACCATATCGTCATTTTTTAAAAAGTTGAAACACTAAAAGTATGAACAAAAGGTCAACACGTCCCCTAAACTTGTGACACGGGGTTATTTAGCCCAATTTATACTTTGTTGAGCAACGAACCCCAAAACTTTTCAATTTTGGGTCAAATAACCCCATAATTATATTTTTAAAACGTATAAAATACAAATCGGAGGCGAGGGATGCAAAAAAGTAATTAAATATTTCCTTAATTGTTGCGATATAATTATTCTAAATATATTTTCTAAAATAAAAATATAAATTATCGGGTTATTTGACCCAAAAATGAAGAGTTTTGGGGTTAATTGCTCAAAAAAGTATAAATTAGATTAGATTACCCCGTATCATAAGTTTATGGAGCGTATTGACCCCTTCTTCCTAAAAGTATAGTAATCCTTAGATTTTATGGGAAATTCTTACTCAGATCTGGTCCATGAATTTTTCATGCACCTATCCAATAAAGTGTTAGAAAATCAAACACAATTTTCTATCTCTTCTCATTATTTTCTTTTTCTTCTCATTTTTCTAACACCTCATTGAATGAGTTCATGAATTTTTTATCGACCGGGTCTAAATAAGAACTTCACAAATTTTATATAGAAACAAAAAATGATGAAGATCTGCATCTGCAGTCTCCACGAATCCAACGGTTGATATCAGAGGATCAAGCATAAACCACTGGACAAGATCCACTGTTTTTTTTATGAAAAATAAATATTCTATGCAACTGTGCAAGTTTCTGAGCCCCTATCAACTCATGCCATGAAGTACGGATTCAACAATCTTTAAAAAGAATTTTTACTTTTTATAGAAATAATTCAGTTTATTACATACTCTACTGCATTCTATTTTAAAATGGTCCAAATACAATATTTAGAATTTCGAGGGACTAAAAAGAAATACTCCATCAAATACTTTAACAACTAAAGAATTGAGGACAAGATGACCTAATTTAGACTTGTTAATAGGCTGGGTCCGGGCTAGATATCGAGCTTTTTTTATGGCCTCTTTAGATAAATAGTAAAAAAAAAAATTATTAAAAATACTGCCTCAATTATTTTTTTTTTAGAAAATACAATCTGTACTTTTTTTTTGCAAAAATAACTTTTGTTATTCTCAAAAATATTTTTTTTAATCTCAGAAATATGATTTTGGTTACCCAGCGGTATACCAACACCGTTGGTTAACCAACAAAAAAACTATTTCAAATTCAAACCTCCATTTTTATTAAACTAGTTGAAAATTCTATTACAAACCCCTCCCCTTCATCACTGCAAGAGCAACCGTCAAATAAAACGTAAATCGTCTTTTTTAAAATTTAAAATTATTGATCCACCATTTGTTAACCAACATGGTTCTAAAAAAACAAGGTCATTGGTGTACCATTAATACACCATTGGTTAACTAGCAACAAACATAAAATTTAGCAACTATTTTTGTGATGGTAATCTGTTAAAATTTGTATTGTGTATTGTTGATGGTACATATGTTAAGTAAATAAAATTTGAACCAATTAAGAATAAAAATCATATAACAAGAATAAGCAAAGAAAAGAAAATTAGAAGCATAAGCATAAGCAAATAAATAAGAAGACATTGAAATGAAATCATAATAATTAAGCATGTGTTTGCTCTTTTATTAATACGTAGAGGGACATCAAAATTACATTAATTTATTAACCTTAATTTTGCCACAATCTGCCCCCAAGGATCAACGCAGCATTGGCACATGCATTTCTGGTCACATAGAGCTACAATAATTAATCCTGAAATTATTTTTCTGGCTAATAATCACCGACGGTCCTCGACTTTTACCCTAACCTTCCGTAAACCCCCCAATCTTTTAAAAGCTTTCTTAAACCCCCCAACCTTTGTGGCGGCGCCATTCACGACCCTTATAGACGAAACTACCCTTTTGGTTTTGGCGGCTGTCCTTTGTTTTGGAAAAAAACAAATAGTGGCGCCACATGTTAACTGACACGTCATTTAATGTCAAAACAAAATTGAAACACCCAAAATACCCTCTAAAAAATTAAACCAAATCAAATTTACTTAATCAAACCCAACCCACGGTCAATCCGCCCGCCAACCCGAACCACTCACCGCACCCGTCGCCGACCACCACCCGCCGCCCGCCGCCTACCCATCGGAATCTGCTCTTGGAGAGCAGATCTGAATCTGTTCTCCAAGAACAGATGTGCAGAAGACGAGCAACAGCTCGTCTTCTCAGAGAAGACGAGCTGCTGAGAAGACGACGAGCTTGGTCGTTTTCTCACCTGAGAAGATGACCGGAGGCGGGTTCGGTTGTGGCGGTTCGGTTTCGATAATTCAGTGGTTTGAATGGGTTGATTTGCTTTGATTTTTTATTTTTGTTTTAATTAAATTTTAATAGTTGTAAGGGTGTTTTGGGTTTTTCAATTTTATTTTAGATATTTTGCCACATGTCAGATGACACGTGGCGCCGTCTTTTTTTTTTTTTAGAATTGTAGCCGCCAAAAAAAGACGGCACTTAGGGGTATTTTCGTCCATAAGGACCGTGAATGAGCGCCGCCATAAAGGTTGGGGGGTTTAGGGAAGCTTTTGAAAGGTTGGGGGGTTTACGGAAGGTTAGGGTAAAAGTCGAGGACCGTCGGTGATTATTAGCCTATTTTTCTCTCCATTCTTATTTTACTCTGCAATAAAATTGTAAAACTATTGCTATGCTTTCACTCAAATTTTGAATTTTTTTTACACTTGCCTAGCTCATATATTTATACCAGTCTCCATGCACCATGATCAAATCGCCAATATATTATATTCTTATATACAATATCTTCCATTCCACATTAATGTGTATATATGTGGCAAAAACAAAATTTCTACCAGAAACTATTAACTATTGCCATATATATTAGGATTAACCATAAAAGAAATTACACCTTTTAGTCCATTTTCAGTCTCATCCCGACGTTGCAATTTTTTCCAATTCACCCAAATTCGCACCTTTATTAATTAATAACTTTAAATTATTTTTATTAATTAATAACTTTAAGTTATTTCTATTTTAATTCATTTTATCACATCTTACTATAATATTGGATTTTCAAATACTAAACTTTTTATTAAATATTTTATTTACAAAAAAATAGGAATACATAATGATTTTTTTACAAAAAATTTTCTTTAATTTAAAGTTATTTCTATAGAACTTATTAAATTAAGTATGTTTAAATTGAAAATAAAGCTACTAGTATTAAGATAATTTCTCAAAAAAAAAAACAAATTAAGATATTAATACCAAAGATATTAATTTTAAATCCTACAATAAATTTAAAAAATTAAATAACTTAAGTTTAAACCAGTATTTTAAAAACCGGATGGCTGAATCGGTATGGCCACCGGTTTTCAGTTCAACCGGTTTAATAAAATTTAGGGAAAAAAAATTATAACTATATGGGATAATACTCTTCCTCAAAATGTATCAATTTTATTTTTGAAAAGTATCAATTTTTATTAATAACAAAACATTTCAACTTAGCCAACGATTTGGCTTACCTTTTAAAGACAACAATAAAATATAGTATGTTAGAGATTTTAGAAGATAGAAAAAGAAATAATAAGCTAGTGATCTGATGTTTTGTTATTTTTTTGTTAAAAAGACGATGCAATAACAGTGGTAAATACCATAAATTTATTTATTTTTCTAATTTGATTTTATATATATATGGTAGCATATTACATTAATTTTGTGATTTTAGTTGAAATTTTTCTTCTTTTCATGTTTTATTTGGAAATAACCATTGATTCTCTTTTCAAAAAACAAAAAACATTGATTCACATCTTGTTTTGTAAGGTCACAACTTATTCATACATAACAATATATTAATTAAATGCTCGATCTTAGATTAAATTTATATCTTGACCATTTTAAAAATATTGTTGCTTTATTTTTGTTTTTAGAATGTGGAGAGATTCTTAGGTAGAATGAGTCTACCATGTTTTCCGTGAATTAACCTATCATATTATGACACGTCATTAAAATAGTGGCACTATTGTAATTTTATTTATTACTTATTTACACTTTTGAATAGTAATATTATGATAGTGCCATTATTTTAATAACGTGTCATAATATGATAGGTTTAGTCCACGGATGACGTGGTGGACTGAGTCTATCAAAGAATTTCTCTTAAAATGTGACCAAATTATAACAAATTTATTTGTTGCTTTATTTTTGTTTATGGAAGGCGATTAAATTATGGCAAATTTATTATGATAATTTAGAGAATAAATACTAGCCAACATAGAAAATATAAAAAGAAAGTGACATCACTGTTGAAAATTCGAATTTATTAATAGAACCGGCCGGTTCAACCGGTCTAATCCGGTTCTTCAGTTACCGGTTCAATCCGGTTTTAGCGGTCCATCCCGGTTGGATCAGATTTTCGATTTTAATAGGTTAATTGGACCGGACAAATAATCGGTTCCCAGTTAAACCGGTCGAATCGACCAGTCTGGTCCGGTTTTTAAAACAGTGGTTCAAACTATTAAATCTATGAGTATAAACTATTAATTTTTTAAAAATAGATTTTATTAATTATTATTTTTGATATTATTAGTAGACTAAATAGTATATAAACTTTAGGATGAGTAACATTAATCTTTTCTTAACAGATTTATGAAGTTTTTATATAACAAATAATGCAAATAGAAAATCTGTTACACCAATAGTAACAGAAAATAATTTAATATAAGAACTATAGGACACATGTATAATATTTTGTAATTTTCATTTGTTTACGAAGAAATATTTTGAAACAATAAATGAGGTTTAGCATAAGAAATGGTAGATTGGTATATTAGTCCAGTTCAACTATTTTACGAAAGTTTTCGGCGGTATTTTGTCATATTTGGGATCCAGAAATTTTGGAATGCTTAGCTCTTCGCGATGCAATAAATTGGGCTATCCTAAATGGCCGGAAGAATGTTATTTTTGAAGGTAATGCGAGCCAAATATCCTCAATGATAAACTCTAATTACTGTTATATAGCTGCTTTGCAGGGTATTTGTGATGACATTTGACATCTTCAATGTTCCTTCAATATGGCGATCTTTTGGTATATTCCAAGGCAAGCAAACGTGTTAGCACATCAATGGGCCATAAACTAAACCTTTTAATTTCTGTAAGCAACTCTAATTCTAAATTTTTGTTGCAATTGTTTTTTTATTTACCATTAATATAAAAAAAAATCACCTCTGTATAATACATATTTGTTATATTTGACCTTTCTAATTACTTTCTGTTTCAAATTTGCTTTTTGTTGCTTCAACCATTGAAATTAGAGAATGTATAATTAGCTTTTAACGTTAATTTTAATTTATTTAGATTAAAAGTTCAATTTGATTTTTTATTAATTTCGAAATTAGTACATAAATTTAATTTATAATTAAACTAGTTAAAAAATAGATAGAATGTGCAACGAAGAAAATAAAAATAGAACCACTTTAAAAAAATTAATTTATATATGTACCAAATTTTCAAATTTCTTTTACAATTAGTCGTTTATCAATATATGTTGAACAAATTACTCTAAAACTCCTCAAATTTGTTATAATTCGTATTTTGATACCTTTTGTTTGAAAATCAAATAATTTGGTACTTCATTTTCAATTTCATCAACAATTAGTAATTTATGTTAGTTCTGTTAATTATTTGGTATTCACTTTCACATGATTTGGTACCTCAATTTCAATTATGTTAACGATTTGATACCTTGCTTTCAATTACGTTAACAATTTGACACCTCATTTTCAAACGATCCGGTATGTCATATTTAATTATGTTGATGATTAAGAACCTATATTTAACAGAAGGCTGTAAAAGTTTACACGTTTTCTCAATTTAATCACGTTCTTTAAAATTTCTCATAAACATACACCAATTTTTATTTTTTCCCAAATTCATATACGGTGCTGATGTGTTACTCATTCATTGGTTAAAAATGACTTACACCTCAGCAAATTGTACTAATAAATGAGTGCACGTCAGCACCATGTATGAATTTGAGAAAAAATGAAAGTTGGTATATGTTTATGAGAAAATTTTAAAAAAGTGATTAAATTGAAAAAACACGTAAAATTAGTGAATTTTTATGACATTATCCTTAAAAATAATGCTAATTACATGGATGCTGCTAGTGGTTTAGGTGCAGAACATGTGGCATTAGATTTAAAAGATCAACAAATCTTGTTCATCAGAATTGATAGATTTCGGATGATATCCACAAAACATATGGGCTCTGACCGCCTAGTTTATCCCATCAATATGGTCTCATGGCTCCATTCTGCACTGTATCACAGGAAAACCGTTCCTAATTGCAAATTCAAAGGTCAAAATAGTTTTTTTGTCTAATATAGTATATTTTATGCAAGTTCTAGTTAAAAATCAGGGTAATTAATTTTAAGAACTGCCATACTTTGTTCTATATGCAGTTTGGTTATCAAATTTCAAAACTTATGAAATTATTTATCATAAAATATTTTAGTGACAGCGGCGAATGTTTTTAAGAAAATTCGATCAACTTATACATACATAACACCCAAATTTTACTCTAATATTTTAAATCTTAGAAAATAGAGAAGGTAACACAATAAATAAATGCAAAATATCACGTGTTTATGTGGATGGTGTGAAAGAGAGATTCTCGAATCTACCACATCATCCGTATAGTAAACCAATCACGTTATAACACCTCATTATAATGATAAATTGTAATATCATCATTCAAATCTGAGTACATTTGTTACACATTTATTACGATTTTGCTACCATTTTAATGAGGTGTTATAACATGATTGGTTTAGTCTACGGATGACGTGGTAGACTCGGCCTACCTAAAAATTTCTCGGTGCGGAAATAAGACGAATTTGAAACACAAACTGACTTTCCATAAATGTATATCATGGCCAAATTTAATTAAAAATTTGCTAGAGTCACTAAAAATATAGTATGATGAATAATTTGTGACGTTTAAAATTAGATAATCAAACTGAAAAAAAATAATACGATAACTCCATTAATCAATTATACTACAAATTACACAAGGTTTCGTGAGAAATAAATACTATCAAATTCCATGTCGATCCCTTATTTTTTATCTTCCTTAGAACAACTTTAATTGTTTTAAATATTGTATAAATGTACTATGATGCGTGTGTGTGTGTTGACTTGTTGACCAGCCTGGTTAAGAAAAGAACAAATATAGGTGAAGAATAAGAAGAAAGAAGGCAGAGAGACAACATATGAAACATCAAAATAGCAATTCACTTTGTGTCTCACATGTCTTGGAAACAAATGTGTCACTTATTATTAGGGTGCTTCACAAAAAACAATTATTTTTTGTATAAATAGATTAATATACTATTAATTTAAATAAAAAATATTTTATTTTATAAAACTAATTTATATTATATCTTATGTTTGTTTATATTTATATTTTAACAATTTATATTTAAAGATGTAGTTATTTATTATTTTAATAAATTTTATCATTGATAATTTAAAAATAATATTTTATTTTAATATAAAATTAATTTATACCATATCTTATGTTCGTTTATATTTATAATTTAACAATTTATGTTTATATTTAAATAGGTAGTTATTTATTATTTAAATAAATTTTACCATTGATAAGTTAAAAATAATATTTAAGCGAAGAATCCAATCACTTGACACTAAATATTCGGAATATAAACATCGTTTGATTGAGAGTAAATTGATTAAACAATTTTTTTTTAAAGTATAGCTTGGTTTATATATTTTAGTTTTTGAGTTTAGAGTTTAACTTCTCTCTGATTAATGAAACAATTTTTTTAATAAAATATAGGTTACTTATATTTCTCAAGTTAAAAGGATGATAGCATATCATAATATCCCCAAATTAACAATTAAGCTATTTTAAACAAATTATTGTCTTTAATACATAATATGTGAAAAATGAAAATCAACTTTTCCTATAAATATGAATACAAATTTTTCTTTATCACTTTTTAATAATTAACTGCTTGATTAATTAACTTTTCAAGAAGTGTCCAGTAACGAGCTAAGTGATGATATACTATATATATTTGAATTAAATAACATATTATTTGGCTATTTTTTAGAAAATATAAGAATTAACCCCTTTAAATTTTTAAAAAAATTATCAAGTAACAAAGAAAATAAAATAGGATGTGGTGCCTCCTTTGGCTTCCTGATAAAATTGCCCTTAAAGCTCTCAGACCCGTTAAGAGCGGTTGTCGACCCTTGCCCTCTTTGTTTCATCTCTTACTGACGTTATCTTCATTTAGAATCATATTTTTTTATTTATTGTTATATACCCTTTTCTATTTTTAATTATCCATTTAAATACATGTATTTTTTTATTAAATACATGTACTTTTTTGTTAAATACATTATTTTTTTAAAATTCTAGATGATTTATCATAATATCTTACACTAATTACTTTTATTAAATTTACTTCATTGAATAAAAAGTTTAATTTGTAAAGTTCTATTCTTTGATGATGAGCTTAATACAAGATAAAGTTATATTAATTTATATTTATAATTTACAATAAGAAAATATTTCTTAAACTTAGCTATTTATTTTAAAACAACAAGTAAATCAAAATTAAAGGAGTATTGTTTTATAACACAACATTATTTATTGTGAAAATAAAAGTTACTTTAATATTATGACATGTTTAATGCGTTACTATAAATATTTAAAAGCTTAGCCTCATGGCTAAGTCGCTCTTTACATGAGGTTGGGATCGATCACGATCACAATCTGTAATTTCGATTGATTTAAAAAGAGAATTAATGCCTAATAATAATAGTAAAAAAAATGTTCCCTAACCATATACTATCTAATAAGAAAAGTGATACTATAATAACGATTAGTATTATAAGAATATTATAAAAAATAAAATACAATTAAATAAGTCAACATTTTAATGTTATAAAATAATATCATGTGAAGTTATAATTAGGTGAATTTATAATATTTAAGTATAAAATAAATTTTATTATCCACAATTTTAGTCAATTTATTGAACAGAATAACTTTTTAATTTTCGGTTAGTTCATTATCATTTTTATAATTTATCCACGATTTATTTGGAATTGACCTAACGTAATATTATAAATTTACGTGTATAAAACATAATTCGTTTTCATGTACAACATCGTGCAGTGACTATTTATAAAATATAGTCCATTTTGTGCAATGTCTGTTTCAAACAAATCGTAGATATATTTAGCAAATATATGTTTGATATACAAACTCAAATTATATTATAAATAAACCAATTTTGTTTATTTTAAGTTAATATTTGCATCGGCCATTAAAAACTTAAATATAGTTCAGTCTGTTCAACCAATAAAATAAAAAATTAGCCATATATTCAATCCAATTAATATAATAAATTAAAAAAAAATCCAATCATATTGGATCAAAAAAATCAGATGAAAAAAAAAATTGAATCAATTGAACCGTACTTGACGGTTTAGCCTGATGGCTAAGCCTCTCATTGTACACGAGTTTGGGAGATAATTCGTACTCTCCGTGATCAGTGATTTCACCTGATTTATAAAAAAAATAAAAAAAATAATAATAATAACTAATTCATACTAACTCTTGCTAACAATTAACATAAATTAAATAACAAATCTGATAAAAAATAGTAAATCAGTGGTACCAGTGTTGGCCATGAACTATACAAGTTAGGTCTAAATATTTACATTTTTAGTAATTTACAGTTTTACTCAATCTATTTGACTGACAGTTGAATCGATTAAATTAAAGGCTACATTCATTTTAAGGTTCCTAAACTATACAATTTTGATTCAGCATATCCTCAATTTTTATTTGTCTTTTTCGAATCCTTAAACTTTCATTTTATGGTTCATCAGGTCCCTCAACTTCTATTTGGCTTCCTCAGATCCCTAAATTTTTATTTTTGGTTCATTAAGTCCTTAAAGGGAGACCCATTTAAGGACTTAATAAAGTAAAAAACAAAAGTTTAAGGACCTAATGAACCAAAAACGTATAATTCAAGGATTTGAGGAAGCTAAATAAAAGTTGAAGGACCTGATGAACAAAAAAATGAAAGTTTAGGAATTTGAGAAAGCCAAATAAAAATTTAGAGACCTAATGAACCAAAAACGTATAATTCAAGGATTTTAAAATAAATTTAGCCTAAATTAAAAACCGGTCTTCTTCCAATTCAGCCAATGGCTCGGTTATTAAGACACTGATTTACACTAAAACCGCAGTTAGTAGTGATGAAGTATTAAGTAGAGACAAGAAAAGAAAAGAAAAGATTAGGGTTTAGAACAGTGACGAAGCCAGCCTTAAAACTAAGGTAGGGCACACATTTAATTTAAAAAAAAATCAAACATCATATCATGATAATACAACAAAAAGTATGATTATTAATTTTTCAAGTGTAAAATGAATGGAAAATAAAAAAACGCATTATATAAAATTTATATTTAAAAGTTTAATTACCTTCAAACTATGGTCCGATTAATCGATACTAATTTTTTCAGATGGGCATACGAGAATTTAGAAAAAATATAATGAAAAATTTAGTTAAATTGTTGAGTTGCTAATGAACATTACATGTATTTATAGATATTAAATTTATTCTAATAAAATAAAAATTCAAATTACTGAGTTGTTAATGCATATTATGTACATTTATAAAAATTAAATTCGCCGTATTTAAAAAGAATTAGAAGAATTAAGAGCATGTTTTTGTATTAAAAAATGCTGAAATTTTAAAATTAAGTTTTAAACTTGAATGACTGTAACGTAAGAAAAAAATTCAAGATAATTTATACGATAATAAGAATTTGCTATTATTACACGTTATTAGAATTTTAAGCTAATTCAAATTCCAACACAAGCTTTGCTAGTATAAAATAGTGTTTACGAAGTTCAATGAATTGTTTTAGTAACAGATTAACCCAAATAATGAATTACATTGCATATTGTTGATTACTTCTATATTTTACAAAGTTAATTAGAAATCATAGAAAGTTAATGAACTTAGGTAATATATTTATTTAAGTGAGGTAGGGCTCAGGCCCTGCCTGGCCCTACCTTACCTCCGTCTCTGGTTTAGAATTACAAGTTTTTAATTATTGCAAAGCTGGTTTAAGTCAGAACTCCACGTGCTCCTGGGGACTCCCTCACCATTCCCATTATTTTTAACATTTTCTCTGCACACTCTGCGCTCTCTTTTCTTTGCACTTGCACCCATCTCTCTCTCTCAACACTCAACAATCAGCTGCCATGGACGGGATTATCAAAGGCGGCGTCGGCGGAGGCGGTGGTAGAATTGGTATCGGCGAAGACGACATAGGCGACGGCATGCAATGCAGTGACCACCCCTACAGAAATAACCCAGGTGGAATCTGTGCCTTTTGTCTTCAAGAAAAACTCGGAAAACTTGTTTCTTCTTCTTTTCCGTTACCTATTCGTGCTGCTGCTTCTTCGTCTTCTTCTCCTTCTTTTAGATCTGATACTGCTAATAGTAGTAGTAATAATAATAATATTCTCAGTTCCGTTGCGGGTAGTACTAGTGTTAACGGCGGCGCTTCTTCGTTTTCACTACCGGCTGCCACTTCAATGAAAGCTAGAAATAATGCCGGCGGGAATACTAATGGTAGCTATTATCAAGAATATTACACTAGAAAGTCTAGAATCCCGTTTCTTTTAGCTAAGAAGAAAAAGAAAGTCACCGGTGCATCGTCGTCGTCGTCTGATCGTGATAATATCGTTTTTAAACGGAGCAAATCTACTGCAACACCGGGAAGAAGACACCACCACCACCAACACAACCACCAGAATCACCATTTCTTGGATAACGACGGTGATGACGATTTAATCAGCCCAAGAAGAAGAGGCGGGGGTGGTTTCTGGTCATTTCTTTATCTTTACTCAACTTCAACCTCGAAACCTACTACTACTGCTACCAGAAAAACAGAACCACCACCAACAGCGGCGGCGCCGGCGATAACAAGAAATGGGTCCGTTATAAAGCCGAAAAAATCCGACATTGTTCTAGAGGAAGAAGACGACAGTCCGAACAGTTCTCAAGCAACGTCATCATTCGAAAGAAAAGTATCAAGATCCAGATCCGTCGGATGCGGCAGCCGCAGCTTTTCCGGCGACTTTTTCGAAAGAATATCAACCGGATTCGGCGACTGCACTCTCCGACGAGTCGAGTCACAAAGAGAAGGCAAACCAAAAGGATCCACGTCATCGAACGGAGCCATGAAAGAGAAAGTAAAATGCGGCGGAATTTTCGGTGGGTTTATGATAACTTCGTCATCTTCATCGTCTTCTTCGTCGTCGTATTGGCTTTCATCGACGGTCGAGCCGGCTGGGCCGTTGTCCCATGGTCGAACCAGAAGCTGGGGATGGGCTTTTGCGAGCCCAATGAGAGCTTTTAACAAACCTAATTCAAAAGATGGTAAGAGATCGGAGATTATTAGAGAAGGTTCTAGTAAAAATACTACCCCAGATTTGTCTGCTATTCCTTCATTGTTAGCAGTCAGAAATTAAAGCTTCAAAACACAAGTACATTTGGTCATGTTTATTTGCTTAATTACTTACTAATTATCTCTATGTTTATTATTGTTGGGTCTGTTAATTAGTGCTACACATGTATTTTTTGTTGTTAATGTTTCTTGAAAAGGACTGTTTTAAATGAAAACTCAGTTGAGTAGCCTTTGCTTCAAAATCTTTGACTGTATTTGGAGAAAATGAGTTGGATTTTTGTGTTGAATTTACATTCTTTAATTTCTTTGTAAGGTTATTTTTGCTAATTATTTGTATATGCTATGAGTCTATGAGTATGACAATGAAATTATGTTATTTCTTCTTGTATGCATAGCAGTGTTTTAAAAACCGAATTTGACGGAATGATAATTAGTGCATGATTCAATCAGTTTAATCATTATTTAAACCAATTAAATAATAAATAAATATACTATAAATAGTTCAATATAATAAAATTTAGATCTTTAGATTTTAAATACAAAACATAAAATTTTCCAAAGAAAATAATAAATTGATGAAATTTTATTTATTAAGTAAAGAATTAGATAGATTTTATAATTTTCATTGATTCATATAATTTTTCTCATGAAAAAAATTGATTTTGTTTTTTTATTTGGTTAATAGAGTTTGTATAGTTTAATTGGTTTAGTAATTTTTGTTAAAGGAATTATTGGAAGAATCGAACCGGGCTGAGTTTTGGTTTGTATTTGAATCGGCCGGTTTGGTTTGAATTCTTAAAAAAACTATTCATGGTTGCTAAGAGATCCCAGCAGTGGGGGACTAAGTTAGGATACTCACTATCACATGGGCACACATGTTTGGTAGTATAGGTCACATTGGAAGGCCATGTACCCTATTTCCCCCCCCCTACCCATTCTCTTATTGCCACGTTTCATTTATATTTATCTTTTTATTTTTGGACTGAAAAATCTTTAATTATCATTATTATGGAGATTTAGATGTTTTAATTGTCCATTTATTAGATCCATCTTTGAGGATGCAGACAATGAATTTTTTTGGCAGTTTGTGTTTGCCAGCTTCTTCAAGTACTGTGTAACAATTAAAAGAAACTATTCTTTAGCTACCTACCTGTACAGTTGTTTCAAGCAAAGACCATTTTTTTAGAAAAAAAAATTAGAATTAAGTTTTTGGTTTAACTGTTTAAGTGAAAAGATAAACAGTAGAATTTCCTTGTTTTGCATATTTATGTTGAAGATATGGTTTATGCTAGGATAAAGTCTATAGCTGCTAAGGAATCCAAAGGAATTTGAAAGGACTTGAATGTTTTTCTTTGCAACGTATAAAATTTGCAATTATAATAAAAAATAATATGTCACATTAGGGCCGAAACGAAAACGACCGAGCGTTTTGAAGTTTTCATACTAAGCTCGTTATATGAATGAATAGTTCGTATATGGATCGAGCTCGGTTTGAGTTTTGAATACCGAGTTCGAGTGCGATTTATTTAAATTTTATATTGTTTATGTTCAACTCGATTGGTTTTGGTTTCTATTCATTATTATTTGTTTAGAATGTTAAATGAATCATGCTCAAACTCGTTTATCTAGGTGCTAAACGATTCAAACTCAAACTCTACTCGTTGCAATTAAGCTCGTTTAGCATCTAAATAAACAAATGCAAACCAAACTCGATTTATTAATTAAAAATTATGTAGTCTCATTCAACGTTGTTTTACTTACACACGAGCCAACTCATGAGCTCGTAATGATCTCATATATGAGTCCATTCGTGAGTTTATATACGAATTGTTCATTAACATAAACGAGACTAACACCATTAACTAGTAAACAAGTTCGAGTTAGACTCTTATTGAGTTGAGCGGCTCGGTTTATGTACAATCCTACTTCCAAGCAAATATCAAAAATAAAAATCTGAAAAATAGACATATCTGCAATTACAAAAAGATAAGCAAAAAGGGTGCATAAAGGGTGATATTGATATTGAAGCAGAACATCAATAGAAGTGGGACCTTAAATCATGTACTTGTTTTTAAGCTTAGATTTTTCTCATTTGCTAAGGGTACCACATTACCAATAAAAAAATGTGAAAAGCTACTCAATTAGACTTTTTTACCCAAGTCATTGGGAAGGTTCAAAAGTTGCTTGCTTTCCTTAGTTTGTGCTATGAAGTCCAAATAGTTAATTTTTATGCCCCATTTAGTGAATTTCATTTTCACTTGGAAATAAGGGGAAATTTGACTCATGTGCTATGTAATTTTGCTATCAATACAAGGACCCATCATCTAAAAAAAGGAATATAAAATGGGGTCCCTATTTGAGTATTAATGTCTTGTAATAAAGTAAAAAACAAGATTGGCAATTATTGAGGGAAAATTCAAGATGATTTCTATATCTTCTTCCATTTCTCTTTTTATGACATTGGTAAAAATATAAAGTTGAATCATACAACTCTTTTTATTGCTAGTAAAGCTTATAATAATTGGGTATGACTTTGCTCTCTATTTCTTTTTCTTTTTAACTTTTTAAGAGTCTATTATTATTATTATGATTTCTTCAAGAAGATATTTCAAGATTCTCATCTTTTGATCCCAAATTTGGAATTGTTTTTTCACTTTAGTGTTACTTGTTCTAAAGTTGAATGATGTTCTTAGTAGCAACATAGTCCAAAGTAAAAGATGCGAGAAATGAATTTCCTTATTATTTTATTTTTGAAGCATTTTTCTTATTATTGAGTTTATTAGTTAATAATATTTAGACGAGGTGAGTTCGATCAAATGGTACTTCATTTAATAAGGGAAAGGGGGAGGTCCGCTTTGCTTAGGGACCTTTATAAGGCTGACCACTACATAAGCCTCTATAAAAATAAAAAATAAAATACTTTGATCTTCTTTAAAGAAAAAAAAAGGTAATAATGCCTAGAGATATGTAGGTCTATTTCCCCTCAAAATTAGTCTAGCTCTAAATTCACTTAAAAGTAATGGGCTACTGATCATCTATCAAATTTTAAGGATTCAAGTTTTTATTTTTGAGCCCATCCCATTTATGATTGATGGGTAGAAATTTGGACCCAATGACTTGTTTATTTCTTCTAGCCAATCATCATGATGTTCCCTGGTTGGGATTCATTTCAATTAATATAAGTTGAATTAAATGGATTCATGCTTTCTTCATTGTTTGCATTCAAGTAGGCTAACATTAATGTTAGTTGCAAATTTACCAAAAATAACTTCGGTATTTGACTTTTGATTCATAAACTAATTTATCTTTTGAATTTATTACTCACTCTTTTTTGTTTATTTTTTCATTATCACATAATTTAAAAAAATATAATTAGTAGATATACTGTATTGAAGATAATAAATTTTTCAAATGAGGTCAATTCTCACCAAAACTTTTAAAAATATAAATTTTAGCCAATCATTCATTTTTTTTTCAAAAAAATTACCAATATTTAGTTTGATTTGTTTCAATTATGATATATAAGTTTGCAATTTATTTTTTAATTTCGATGGGTATTTTTGAAATGAAAATAGATTAAATTTGATTAAAAATGAAAATGTTATAAAAAAAACTTAGTATTTAATTGAAAAATATAAATGATTGGCTAAAATGAAATGTATTAGTTGAAAATTAATTAAAATTGGTGTTTTTTAAAAGTTTTTGTTAAAATTGACCTCACCTGAAAAAGATTTGATATTTTCAAGGCATTAGGCCTAGCTACTATTTTATGAATTTTTATAAAAGAAATTAACTATTTTTGTAATAGAGATAAATATTAATTTATAGGTGCATATTAAATAATTAAGGACAAACAATAATAAAAAAATTAATTTAAAAGATTTTATTTATTTAAAATGGATTAAAAAAAGAGTAACCAACTCTATGGGGAAGGAACATAAAAAATAGATAATATGAAAATAAACTATTGTGCATGTTCTTCTTTAAGTAACTTATTTTTTGTTAATCACCATTTCTTTCTACATTTTTAATCTAGGTAACTACTTCTAATATCGTTGGATTCAATTAGTTTAATTTGAAAATTAAAACTCAAATTCGGTTTGATATTTCTTAAGAAAAAACTAATAAAACACAATTGAACCTCTTTAAATGAAATAAAAAAATTGAAAATTATTGAACCAATTAATATATAGGTTTAATCATTCAAAAATGTAATTTCTTTTGATATTTTTTGTTTATGGCCCTACGTTTTAAAATCCTCAATAATTTATTTTTTAATTTTCATTTTCAATTGTAGTTATTTATTGCTTAAATTAGAGTGAAAAAAGTTCAAACGTGCTTTTATATTACTTTAAATTATTACAATTTGTATTTTTATCATAAAAAATTCGAACATGACTATAATTGAAATTAAAAATTGAAGAACGAGATAAAATTGAGGATTTTAAAAGGTGAGATCATAAACAAAAAATAAAATTAAAAGGTGAGTATTTTTAGATAATTAAACCTGATAAATAGTGCAAATCATATACTAGTATGATCCATTAATTATTGAATTTACAACCGGTCATAAAAATTACTCCAAATTACCTTAACTAAATTAATACTTAATTACCTTAACTTAATTTGCAACTTAACTATATATCATATTCAGTCCATTAAATAAAAGTTGCAAGAAATTAATTTCCAATTACCTTTATTTCACAATAACAAGCCAGAAAATTCAAAATAAACATAATACAAATCTACCCTTGATAGAGAAAGCATTCAAAGGAAATACGATACAATACTAATTAACAGCAAACTGACCTTATTCATATAATAAAATGAAACAGAAATGGTCAAACTGATAATTAATTAATTAGTAATAAACAATCATTAATTAGCCGATAATCAAAATGGTGTCATATTCCGAGAAAGTTGAAGCCTCGAGGGATGATGTTTGTAACACTGAGAGCACCGGCGACTGTGTTTCCGACGAGCTGTAATGGTGACTGCAGAACTCCAAGTGATGGAAGATTAGGGTTACATGTAGATAACGGAGTGTCAACTTTGAGATTGCAGCCGTTTAAAACTGATGAAACCAGGAATTGAAGAGGATCTAACACAATTGAAAATATTCCAAATGCATTAGTTGTTGCACTTGCTATCATCCTGTTGTTTTGGCCGCATAGCAACTGTACGTTAGCATCTGCATGCATGTCAATAAAAATATGTCATCGCATTTTAGTAAATATAATACATAGTTGCATTTCATAATATATGGAGATCAACTTAATTATTGTTTCATATCTAATGATTTATAATAATAATAATAATAATAAACAACCATATGCAATGCAAGTATTTATCTTGCATGGAAGCTTATCAAATCTTGCATGGAGTATTTCATTTTCATTTCTAAAAAACCCGAAATTCTAAAGTTTTGTTTATTAAATATTTTTAGGGTCACATTTTATATATTGTCTTATATTTTGACAATTGAACTTTTATTTTGCCAACTACAACAAAAGGTCACTCAACAAATTATGTCCAATATTTAATTGTGGCATGGAATGCTATCTTAACGTGGTAAAATTGAGGGTATTCTATCAGCCATATAATCGCTTATTGGATGGAATTTACTGAATAATTTTCTGTTGGAAAAAATAAAAATATAATTACCAAAATACAATAAATTAAGTGTCGGTAACTATTTTTTAGCTGTAGTTCTTTAACTGTTAAAAAATATAATAGTATTGAATTTTAGTAGAAAAAATAAGCAAATGATTTTATAAATTCATAAGTACTATGACCCTTTTGACATGCATATTTTTTTTTTAAAAAAAAAATACAATATGATCCGTCGATTTGACAAGTTGTGACAATTATATCTAATTCTCAATTCAATTGATATCTTGAAATTTATAAAATCACGTAAGCTATACACGTCGGACCAAACATATTTTTGTATATAATAACTTCAATCACAAAATTAAAGAGTAAGAGAAAACTCACTGGGAAAAGCCGGGGTGGCTGTGCCATTGCCAATATTACCATTGAGAGTGCAAAAGAGAGTCCCTTGAATACGGATCAAACCAAGAAGACCACCAATGAGACCAAGCTGAGCTTCAGTGGCTGCCATGACACAGACCAAGACTAAAACGAAAATAAGTGTTTGTTTCGAAGCCATAATTAATGAGATTTAATGAGTATAGAAATAATTAGGTAGATATAATAAATGAAATTTGAGGTATTTATAGAAACTAAAATGAAACCAAGTTGCTGCAGCTATATATGACTTATAAATAAATACTTCCTTATTGTGAAGGCAAGTTAGAGTCATCTATACATTCTCGTGTCTAGAGAGTTCATTCTCTATCAATATCGAATTTAGGATGGTCTTAACCTACAAGCTATACCAACCCGCCCCACTACTTTCTAATTGCATGCCTTTTCTTTTGTACCTTCTGCAATATTACATTGCATGGAAGCTGGGGGTAAACGATCCGAGCCGAGCCCGAGTTATATTAAATTTGAATGTGTTATACAAATTTAAGTTTGAGTAGAAGATATTCGAGCTGATTGGGGTCGAGTTTGATTCGAGATCACTAAAAAATACAATTATAGTTGAGATTTATTCATAGGTTTAATCGGCCAAAATACATTACTTTTTTAATTTTTGTCCGTTTATAGTCCAAACTTTTAAAATTGCTACTTTTAGCTAGTTTCTCAAATTTCAATTGTAGTCATTTATTTAGAATAAAAAGGTTTAAATGCATACTGTTCCAATTCGCCTTTTTACCATAAGAAACATAAAGAGCATATTTAAACCTTTTTCCGCTCCAATTTAAACAAATGACTACAATTGAAACTAAAAATTAAAAAATGAACTAAATTAATGATTTCCAAAGTTCTAACCATAAATTTAAAAAGTTGAAAAGGTGGAACTTTTTTCAACGATTACATATATATAAAGTCGAACAGTCGTACAACTCAGATTTTTTTAATTAATTTTAAATAACTTGTGAATAGCTTACACCCAAATGAAAACTGGTATTATAAGCATGCTTGTCTTTTGTGTGAGCAAAAGGCCTTCCTGCTCCACAAAAAGGCTAAAATGGTTCTTTTCTTTGTTTTTATACAAATTGTCAAGCCTATATGAAGATTATTAGGCCTTCTCCCACTAAATTATTTCTATTGTATCATACATTGAGGAAGGGAAGTTCTAGTTGGTTGGTCCATAGCTCTATATGCCAATGGCATCTTTTAGATTTTATTCATCAAGTGTTCATCATTACTTCTGAAATAGGGCATTTAGAAAATATTGAGTAGATTGAGACATGTTTGGATCTTTTTTTTTTCCTATTACAAAGTGTGAACCGAATCTGAAACATGCATATCGATATATAGTTTTTCCACCACTTAAACTTAATTTTATTGTGCTATCATTCAACTTCAACGTATTTTAGAGCGTCAAAAAGAGTTGACGAATCGTGTTCGTGTCGATTAGCTCTATTAATATGATCGGTTCAAAACAGACACAATCTATTTACTTATTTTATTAATACGGGCATGATGTGATAACTAAATAAATCATATATGTCAATCAGCATAACCAATTAATCTAATGAATCAATTATGGATCATACAAACACAAATAATTTTATCTATTTATTATAAGCGAATTGAATATGAATTGTATACTAACACCACATGTTTAATCCATTTATTAATAAACCAAATATAGGATCATACCAACATGACATAATTGACTATATGTTGAATCAAGTTTAAACTACATCATAAACAGATTGTACGGGTTCTCGTATCAACTTGCAACACGAAGAGGGTTAATACATTGAGGGTTAACCTTACGGGTTTATGCCCCTAATGTTAACCCAAAGATGGTTAGCTCATTTATAACACAAAGAGGGTAAACCTTAATCCTCATCCATTACTTTTCTTTGTTAGACATCTTATTCGCATATCATGACAATTTTGATAGCCCTAGATAAACCTTTAATATAAATCCAAATATAATATTTCTACCACTTTAAACAAGGAACCCTTATTCTCAATCTTTTCGGTGCTTTGGGCTAAACTTTATACATAAAATAGATTGATGAATTAAAACTTTTCAACATTTGAATATAACAAAAAGAATTGGAATTAGGAAAGTAATATCATCAAACACCTATAGCTAATTACGTGCAAACGTCTAATTTTTGGAAGGAGCACAAAACTTATGTTAGACATCACAACAACATTTTTTGCCCTTAACCTTACCCAAAGGACTTTCATTCTAATTTCATGCTAAGCTCACCCATCTCTTCAAATTGAACCCATATATACATGTTACTGCAATGTCCATTTATATAAACATTAATGCATGGGTTCTTACTTAACTATGATCCAACCACAGATGCACCTTCTCTTCGATTCTTACCATTTCACTGTCTTATGTTGTGCAGTTCTACTGGTTCTATATCGTGCATACAGAAACCGAGTAGCAATTTGTTTGCTAGACTTTACTTGCTATCACCCACCGTATTCGAGTAGAGTACCCATGTCGCTTTTCCAAGAGCATATTCATCTCGATACCAGATTTCACCCCAGTAGTGTTGATTTCCAAATGAAGATACTCGAGAAATCAGGGTTCGGGGATGAAACATGTATTCCATATGCCTTTGCCGAAACACCTATACAAAACAAACTTTCTTCTGCCATAGATGAGGCAGAGTCTACAATTTTTTCAGTAGTGGCAGATCTACTCAGGAAAAATAACATCAACCCTAAAGCTATTGACATTCTCATATCTAATAGCAGCATGTTCGCGCCTACACCGTCTATTACTGCTATGGTTGTCAATAAATTCAACATGAGAAGCAATATCATGTGTTTTAACCTATCGGGCATGGGGTGCAGCGCGGGAATAGTGTCAGTTGGACTAGCTCGAGACCTATTGAGGGTACACCATAACTCTTTGGCTCTAATTGTAAGCACTGAAACGCTAAATCGAAATTGGTATACGGGTAAGGATACATCAATGCTGCTTACCAATTGTCTTTTCCGAACTGGGGGAGCAGCCGTACTAATGTCTAGCCGATCACAAGACAAGAAAAGGGCCAAATACGAGCTACAGCACCTTGTTCGGACAAACAAGGCACAAGATGACTGTTCTTATAACTGCGTCTTTCAAGACCTAGACTCTGAAAACAAAGTAGGAGTATCAATATCAAAGGACATACTACATGTCGCAGCAGCTGCATTAAAAGTAAACATTTCTACACTTGGACCTCTAGTTTTGCCATTCTCAGAGCTACTGAGGTATGTAATTTCTGTAACTCGCAGAAAAATACGAATACTGAAGACGAAAAGCTTCTACATACCAAAATTTAAACGAGCTTTTGAACATTTCTGCATACATGCTGGAGGAAAATCAGTCATTCAAGCAATTGAAAGGAACCTAGTGCTGGAAAAAGAAGATGTTGAACCATCTAAGATGACTCTCTACAGATACGGAAATACTTCATCATCATCTATATGGTATGAGCTATCCTACATAGAAGCAAAAGGGAGGATGAAAAAGGGAGATAGGGTGTGGCAAATTGCATTCGGGAGTGGGTTCAAGTGCAACAGTGCAGTGTGGAAATGCATTTACGACAACAGAGATGAGGCAGCAAGTGCATGGACCGCAGATGAAATTATCAAATATCCAGTAGAATTATCACATACTGCTAAATAAATTGATGCTAGTATAACTAATGATCAATCAGTTGCTAGAGTTATCCTAATTCTCAATTATGATTGGTAAAAAATCTGTAAGACAATTAACAACTAAGCAGTAAGTAATCGCATTTCACAATCATCACTTATTACTCAACGAAAACCTACAGAATTATGGGATTATCATATGCAATGCAAACAATCAAAAATCTCAATTCCGTAGCATAACCAAAGAAAGCTAGTAATAAGATTTTTCATAATTCCGTTGACAAAAATATTCTTAATGTTTCGAAAAATATAGTAACGAAACCCTAAAGCCTGACATAAACTGGAGATAAGGAGCAATACAAATTTACTCTTCATCTTCCCCTTCATTCTCAGCAATGTTAAAATATCGAAGCTCGTAAACATTACGATCCTTGTTAGACGCAATTACGCGAAGCCAATCCCTCACATTGTGCTTCTTCAAGTACTTCTTAGTCAAATACTTCAAATATCTACATTCATAATTATCATTTAATCAAACTCAAGCTTCTAAATAAATAAAAAGTGAACTAAATATAGATAAATCTATTACCGTTTGGAGAAGTTGGAGTCGGACGTGACGGTGAGTTTGAACTTCTCACGACTGACGGTGACGGAATCACCGAGAGCTCCGGCTTTGCCGCCGACTTTGATGCGCTCCTGGAGGAACTTTTCGAGAGAGGCGATGTCCATAATCTTATCCTCAACTGGTTTAGCGCAATCGATAGTGAAGGTTGCTCCCTTCTTCTTTCCCTTGGCTCCGCCGCCGCTGACTGCTCCGCCTTTGCTCATTTTTATAATTAATCACAGCCTCTAATCTGTCAAAACAAAACCAGAAAAAAAAAACAAATTAGAAGATGCAAAAGACGTTATAAACAAGACATGAAATGGATTATTTTCGTTTTTGTTTACCGGAAAAGGGAATAAACAGGGTTTTGGAGTGCCGCAGTGGGAAGAGGAAGAGAAGAAGTTAAAGCTCTAGCTAGGGTTTTATTGCTTGTAATAATCCTGAGCTTGTTTCGTGACGATGAATCAGTTTTAGACGGCCTAGCCCAAAGTTAACAGACTGGGCTTTTGTTGAGTTTTAAAAGCCCACGCGATCGCACTATGAACTTTTGAATAACTGTCACTTGAATTAATTTCAACTTGTGGATGAAATATATTTACATGGAGGAATTATCTGCTAATTGCCTGTTGCTTAACGTTATGGGGATAAATTGCTACCTAAATCTATAACATTTGGATCTCAGATTTTTAGATGACTTGAAAAATAAATTAAAGTTTTTTTAAAGTAGCTAACATAACATTATGAAATACATCAGTTTAATAAGTTTCCCAAAGTTGCATTCTAGATGGAATATTTCACAAAAATTACCAACGGGCTGTCACCATATTCACTGACACACTAGGTTCTGCCACAAGCATCTTGAACCATATTTTATCAATACAAATACGATCTACTCACTTGGAATTTGGTCGCAGACCAACTAAATCAGTTTCTCACTTCAGCCAATAGATATTGCCTTATCTGATATCAATATTCTGAGGCTTCAATTTTTTACTGGCAAAAATGAGTGCATGCAACTGGAAAATTTACGAGTCGCATTCCGTCTCAGCTGATAAGAAAACATTTCATCAGACATTCATTTGGTCGGTCGGTGGGAACCCATTTAATAGCATGAATGATCGATTAGAACCGCCTGATATCTTTAGGTGGCTTGAAATTGAGAGGATGAGTTTCCGGGGTTGCATTTTCATCCTCTCTCCACATTTTAATTGTCTTGTCAGCTTCACATGTTACGAGCCTTGAGCCGGTTAAGTCATATGAGATAGCATATATACCAGCTTCACTATCCAATGAGCCTGAACCAAAATAGACATCGTTATTTAGCTTCATTATCATTCCACAAAAGTAAAAAATAAATGAAAGACTGGCATGGGAAAGACTTACCAGGCTGCACAATTGTTTGGGTTTGCTGAAAATTATGACCGCTCTTCCAATCCCAGAACCATATACTACCATTATCACCTAAAATAATTCAACAATCATTAGAAACTCGAAACATACTCACAAGCCTTGACTGAAATGTTACTTTGCTCAACAGCCACTCATGAAACTGAACTAATTTTATGTCAAATTTATAAGGAAAAAAATTTAGCATTACCTCCTGTAGCTACTACACCATCCTCATTGACAGCCATTGCATTAATGATTGTCTTCTGCTGAGAGCTGATAAAATAAGAAAGTTGAAATGTCAAGTTCCTACGACTGTATGACAAATCAAGCTAGCATAAATGCATAATCACAATCAAGGATTTATGAAGAGTCCTAGCACTTTGTATTTGTGGCATAAAAAGCATTTGAACCAGCGAATAAGAATAACCAGGTGAAATCATATAGTTCCGCGGATGATATTATCACATATAAATATGATACCGCAGAATTGATTTCAATAGGCAACCTACTTACTCATGCATTAATGATGATAAACGAAATAGAGAAACTACAAACAATTACATCAAAACGAATGATAACTTCGCCAAACATACGTCTAATTCTCAGAATAAAGAAAATGATTTATACTTTATTTTATGAAGAAAATTGGAAGATATTTAAAGGTATTATTTGTAAGAACAGAGTATAGTGAAAACTTACAGCATGTTATGCAAGAATTCTCCTTTCGGAAGGTTGAATTTCTTGATGTTGTCAGCTGATGCAGAGGCAAAAGAATGCCTAAACAAAATAAAACAAAAGACAATAAGTAGACTAGATGGAAAAAGCAGAGAAATGCCCACATATAGCACTATAAGTCACAAAAAGTTTCATATGAATATGCAGAAACCTACTCAGAAGGATGCAATGCCATAGCTCGGACAGATTTCTTGTGGTGTGTCAGCGTTGACATAGTCTTGCCTGCAATACAAACAACAGATAAGATAGGAGGTTGCAAAAACAGAAACTGTAGTATAAATGAAATAAAAATATTCAAAAGAAAACCAGTTACCATTTCTAAGATCCCAGAACTTAATGGTTGTGTCATGTGATCCAGTGACAACTTGTGGATCCTGGAAACAGGGGGAAAAGATGCAACAATCTCACAAAAATTCTGTGCATCAAGAGAATGAAGGGATATACAGAAACAGGAAGGTAAAGAAAGATAAATGGTGAGAAAACTAGCTTACCGTTGGTCGAGTGAAAACTGAGCATACTGTATTATCATGCCCAGACAGTGCAAAAGCTTGAACTTTTGATCGAATATCCCAAACCTGAGAATGTAATTGAAATATTTACATTTCCAGTCCGACATAAGGCAAAGATTATTTTTTTAGTTAATAACTATAATCAATAGCATCGACCTGTGAGTACTATCCACAAAAGAGAACTCCATACCCGGCAAACAGAATCACGTCCACCGGTTAGCAAAAGATCAATTGTGGGATGAACAGCCAAGCAATAGACACCACTTAGATGACCATGATATGATCGGACAACCTAAACAGAAATATGGGTTTCACCAATCAGCCACAAGTCATACTTCATTTATACTGTTATTACTATTTGCCAATAATAAGCATGCTTAAATAGGTTGTCATGGATTGATGTTCTCACCTTATTCTGTTCAAGATCCCAGCATTTCACCTGCTTGTCATCGCCAGCAGAAAACATGTAGGTGTGTCTTTGGCTCACAGCCAGGCCTGCAAAGGGAAAAAGAATTTTGCCACATTATTATCTTAATAGCACAACTAATCAAAAATAGCAACTATTGATGCCAACAAAGATACCAACTAACCTCGTACTTGTTCGATGTGCCCAGTCAATGTGAGCTTTAACCTTCCACTTCCTATATCCCATATCTGGTCAACCAAAATTAATGGGAAAAAGACATCAGACATTCTGCGGGAAAATCAAACGTACTCTGTAGTCTAAATGATATGTTTCCAAAGGTTATGAATAAAAGAACTCAGATTGAGAAAAAAATTAATCTGGAATACTAGGGAGCAACTTTTCAAACATCTCGATAACAAAGCAACAAATTGTCTCCTCCAAGCTTGATCCATTCCCATGATAACCTAACTTTGATGGTCATCATTCTATGTAAAATGTCCTGTCATTTTATTTTTACAGCTATAGAAAAGAAAGTCAAACTAAGTGTTTGAAATTCATTAATTCCATCATATCTAGGTTCCAGAAATAGATTTTTTTTTTGAACATATCCAGAGATAGATATTGACTTCTTATAGTTATATCAGTTGAGGATTTGAACACATTTTCATCCACTTAGCAAAAGAAAATGAAACTAATATATAAAAATGGTGTCAGAGAGAGAAGATAGATGAATATGAAAAAAAAAATCATAAACACCATCCCAGTTTTTATAATGCCATATCCAGAATACTTTGAAAGAATTAAAGTTCATCAGTCAATACCTTGATTGTACGATCAGCAGAACCTGTACAAAACCATGTATTACTTGGATCAAACGCAATAGATCTTACCCATCCCAGATGGCCACTAATAACCTGTAGAACGAATTCAAAGATTTTAAAATAGAAACATTTTAATTGTTGAATATTACTGCATGAAAAGTCGAAAACAAACACTAAAAACAAAAACTGCCTACAGTTGTCCCCCCAACAAATAGCATTAAGAATGATTCACATACAAGCGGATCAACCAAAACAAGAAATTAAAAAGAAAGACAGCCACAAGGGAAGGCAGGCTAAAAATCTGATGATCGTAACAGAAGGGCAGTTGTGATAAACTAACTGATGCAGACTACTAACTTGTGAAGGCTACAGAACCGTTATGTTAAAAAAGCACATGCTAGAGATACAGCTTACCAAAACACCCATACATAGAGAACAAAGATGAAACAAAAACATTTACTAACTCTATTTAGCTAGAGACGACCCAGCACATTCATTCTGGAATCTACCGATCCAATAACAAAGTAACACCAATTATAAAATCCTTACCCTGTACTGCTTCCATGGTGCGTGCCAGACAGGACGTGGCCATTTGCTTGGTATTCTTTCCATTAAAGCTGATGTAGAATACCTAGAAGGTGAATTGCTAAATTTTCAAATCCAAAAAAATAAATCGCACAGGAAATGTCACTTTATAGACACACACAGCACCAGCCGTATAAACAAGAGAAGCAGGACACCCTTTCATATGATATTACATGCTCCCGAATTGCTTTATCATCTACAATAATTTCAATTTTATTTTTTTCTCATCGAAGGCATTACAAGCTTCAATTAACATCTCCAATTATGTTTTCACCATAAAACTGCAAAAGCTTTATAGACACAGCACCAGCTGTATATACAATAGAAGCTGGACACCTTTTCATATGATATTAATACATGCCCCCGAACTGCTTTAAGCATTACATCTACAATTATTTCAATTTTTTTTGTTTTCTCATCATTGGCATTACAAGCTACAATGAACATCTCCAATTATGTTTCCACCATAAAACAGCAAAACTTATCAATTTTAAACTTCCAGCAGATAAAACATGCAGAATAACATAATCACCACAGCAGCAAAGATCATAGAGATGGACATATTTGCCTAATCAAATATCACAACACTCAATAGAAAAATAAAAAATGCAAAAAGAAACCTTTCGGATGATTTAATGCCAGAAATCAAGGCAGTGCTTTTCCCCGGAGGACCAACGTCATTGCTGAAGACAACAAAGAAATAATTGCACCAATAAGAAATCTAATCAATGTTTGTGTAAAACAATTGAGGTAACAGAGATTACAGAAACATAACGGAAAAAGGAGATACGAAAAGGTTGAGCACTCACATTCCCTTTGATTGTGGAGTTGGACCAATCACCAATGCATTTGGAACCCCGCTCTTTTGCGGGTTCCTAGAATCATCTGGGCCTGCATGATTATCAAGTGAGGCATATTACATAAACAACCAGATACAATCATTTGGATCAACCTATAATAATCAGTCCAGCTATACTGAACATTACTTAAATTTGTCACATGTTCTATATCAGATGGGAGCATTCACAAGAATATTGTAATGAAAACATAATATAATCTTAATCCATTGCCTACTTGGAAATAGAGTCTTATTTGCATCAACTTTGGATACTAGATCCCGCATCCGACTTAATAACTTAACTATACTTTCAATAAATTAAAGTATGCAACATAAATCCAATCCAGGGGATATTCTGAAGTTAGTTTAGTTCTATCGTACTTTGACTATTGAATGGAAGTGCTTTTCATGAACCTAACAATGGTAAAACAGCGGTAAGTGGACAAAGTAACCATAGAATGCACCTCAAATTCAGTATTATTAACATAATCTTGCAAAATCTAATTCATGCACATCATCTAATCCAACAAATTCAACAAGAAGTACCTGTAAGAGCAAGAACATTAGAAGGCGCAGATGTTTGACTACCACCGTCACTTGCAGAAGAAGGAACTGCTCGCGGAATTTCAGTGGCGCTTTTCATTCCTTTATACTCCATATTTATCTGCATTGCAACAGCGATACATAACAACAAACAATAATCATAAATACATAATGCATTACCATGTTCAATCAAATGTCGATAATTAGCTAAAAAACATACCTAGAAAACCCAAGAAAGGAACGAATACAGAATTTCACTAACCTTGTGGTTCATTCGAATTTTTCTACTGCAGAAAAAAAAATGAAGCTCAAATTAGTTACAAATAATTGATGTAATTACAAAAATAATGAGAAGAATGAAAGATTGGAGTTTTATGGTAACCTTTCGGGATCGGGAGGAGCTGGCTGGCCGTGAAGTGGTGAAAACAGATCAAGACTTCTCTTTAGGGATTTGAGACTAAGTTTCTTGAGAGATTGTGGTTCGACCGGCTCCATCTCTGGTGTAAGAGTTGGCATCCTGATGGTGCTCTCTGCAAATTCTTGGTGTTAGGGTTTTTGAGGGGGAAAGGAAAAAAAAAGAGGGAAGGAAAGGAACTATCAATTAGTATTGGTAATTATTTTTTGGTAGAAGATATAAAATAATTCTTCAAGTTATTCATAAATAGTATATTTGTCCTTTTAGTTTGTTCTTGGTCAATTATACTCTCAATGTTTTTAATGAATAATGGTGCAAATAAACCCTCACATTTGTCAAAAACTATAAAAAAATAACCAAAAATGTGAGGGCAAAGTGTCAAAAAAGGGCTTCAGCGCTCCTTTTAAAAATTTAAAGAGTTTTTTTGCAACATCTAAAAACATTGAGGATTTAAATGGCCAAAATAAACTAAAATAGTTTAATAATTTTTTTAAAAAAATTGTATCTTTATCTTTATTTTTTAAAGCATAAGGTACAAAAAAATCACAAAGTTTTTTCAAAAGTATAGATCAGTCCTTAAAATTTTTTTAGGCACAAAATAATTCGGTATTTTTAAATTGTACAAAAAAGCCCTTATGTACATGACTTTGATTGACGCGGCAATAGAAAAAAGGTTCAAAAATACCCTTAATTTTTAAAATACTTAACAATTTTATATTTATAAATTTTATTTATATTATTTTGCCATTTTTTTCCTTTTCAATTAAAAAAAAGCAGAACTAAAACTAAAAAATATAATGAAATTGACAATTTTAAAAATTCAGAATATAAACAAATAAAGTAGAAAATGTGGTGTATTTTTAGATGATAAAGCTTAATAATAATAATAAGTGCTATTGATCTCTCAAAATTTATGTGAGCAAGTCAACATGCACGTCTATTTCATATATATCTACTCACTAATAATTTGTAACATATTAGGTTGATCTTCTACGTAATAAAAGCATCTTCTTGTTACAAAATTTGACAAATTTCACTTGCTCACTTAACTAATATCATTATAAAAAAACATATTTGGCATTTTCATTTATATACATCAATATTTCTTATATCTCTAATTGATTTTTTGCCTTGTGAACTTAACATATCAATCAAAACCCATGTCGAATTCCCATAGTACTTATCCATGCTTTGTACATACTTATTGATCATCCTCCTTCTTTCGATTCCTACTTCACACCACGATCGTAGAATTATCGGTGCTCGCGAGCTGACTCGTATGCGAGAATATTCAGACGCTCCACAACACTTGAATTTCTTAAGGTCTACAACTTTAAGGGGGAGGCAGAGGGTTATTTCATGTGCTAATGATGCCGAAGTGTGTTTGGATCGCGAGAAAAATCCGTGGGGCGGCACCACGTGTTGCTTTCGCAAGGTGTGCAGAGATACCCTGAGAGATTCCAGAAATTGTGGAGCTTGTGGCAAAACATGTGGGTTTGGATTTGTATGCTGTGATGGTAAATGTGTGGATATTCAGAATGATCCTAAACATTGTGGTGCTTGTTTTGAAGTGTGCCGTGCAGATCAAGGTAGGTGTTCTTTTGCAATGTGTAATTATGGTGGATGATTAACTGATTAATAAACTCTAATTGTTCGAATAATTGCTACTTATTTTGATATAAGATCATCGGATTAGGAGAGCAATCTCTCTGTTTACTTAAATTTGTTTTTTTTTCGTATTGTCATTTTCATTTTATCTATAACTTTATAAATTATTATTAAAAATATAGATTGATTTAATTTTACTTTAAATTTTTTTAATCGCACCGTGGAAGTTTTAACTGTCTATAATAACATGGAATTTATCGGGTTAGAACATTTGAGTAATTAATAACATCTTTATTTAAATACTGAGACTCGATAAATTGTTAGTTGATAATTTTTTTTATTTAGATTGGATTTCTCCTGTATTTTTCAAAGGATTTTCTATATTGATCTCTCGAGCTTGAATTTTATCCATTTATTATATACATAAATTCCACTTATCGAATAACTTAATTAAAAAAACTATACTTATTAGCTTAATTTACCAATCTGTTTTCACGTTTTAATTTAAATCAATTAAAGGAAAATATATGTGTATATACTACAGCATGTGATTGGGATCCGAATTTCTGTATGTATGTCCACTGATTTAGTCAGTCTGAGCTCATTGTCATTGTGTTTCCCGTTAAATTAACAAATTAGCATGTGGTAAACCATATTATAGATATCTCTTTTTGTTTTTATCCAACCTCGTTTAATTATCTAATATAATAGCTATAAAAAAAAAACTAATTTGATTAGTGCTATAAATTCATAATGTCCAGTAAAAAAATTTCCCCAATTTATATCCAGGAATGTTATTGATTCATCGGAACAGTATTTCGAAGAAATTTTGTATGTAAAATGATTATATAATCTTGAATTTTGAGAGGTTTGCAATTCCTTGTAGGCTCCCACATGTCTAGAAAGTTAGAACTTATAAGTCAATTAGAAAAGCGGCTTGATATCGCTTAAGTAAGGTCTCGGCTTCGAGTCCTTGTGAATGCAGAAAATTCTCACTGGCAGACTCACCCACCATTCCAGATGCGCGACGCGGATCGGATTCGGATTAATCTGGGCGAAACCTTGGAAACCGGATGGGCTTACCAAAACAAAAAAAAAAGCACTCGTTTCCTTTTGTTGACTAATGCCAGAAAATTATATCAAATAATGGTTTGTTGCACGGCTAACGCACAATTAATTTGTTGCATGAATGACATGCTGCAACGGTTGTGTGCAATAATTTTTTTCAAATGGTTTAGTTTATAATTACATAATTACGTTACTCATTTCCATTATGTTATAATTTTTGTATACCTTTTAATTTTATTAGAAAATAAAATCACATAGCGGAAAGGGTTACATGAGATTAAAAAAACTATTTACTTACACTTCACATCATTATTGGGAATAAAAATTTATGATTCATTTCGAATAAGCTTCTTTAATCTGAAAGTTATTTGTTATTGTGATTTTATAACATTTAACAACTATAATTATGTTTATTTAAAGGCCTAATAGTAAAAAAAACCCAAACCTTTATGACTTGTTGCAATTATATCCAAACCTTTTAATTTTTACAATAATATCCAAATTGTATTTTTTTATTGCAATAATATCCAATTTGCAATTTTGTAGCAATAATAGTCAAATTGATGGCTAAACTTGTTGTTTTCAATTAAGATATTAGACTATTATTATGTTTTGATATATAATAATATAGTAAAAGTCCCAAAAATGGCAAAAAAACTTAAAAAAATTCTCATAAAAGTGCAATTTGGATATTATTGCAACAAAATAATGCAATTTGGATATTATTGCAAAAATTAAAAGGTTTGGATATAATTACAACAAGTCGTAAAGATTTGATTTTTTTTGCCATTAACCCTTATTTAAAATAAACTTTCATTTTTGTTGAATTTATTTGAATTAAACTATATTATAATTTTATCTACAATTAATTTGGTTACCAAACAAAACCATAATCCTTCTCTAAGCATGAATTAGGAAAATACGTGTGAGATTTATATGCCTACCTTCTTCATAATCAGGTTCGTATATACACATTTATCCTCCACCTTCCATGCATCTTCCTCATAGCTTTTTCCATTTTACATGATTCTTGAAATTAAACCCCTATATTTGATTCTATTTACAAATTACCTCACAACTAACTTGTTTTACATTTGTTTAAAAAAACATGTTTTGCATAGAAATACCATATTCTTCAATCTTCATAGTTATGTGTAAAACATGTTTTGCATAGAAATACCATATTCTTCAATCTCCGATATAATTTATTGAGGTGGAAGCCAAAGAATGACTCCCACTTTAACAAATTACAATGGAAAATGACTTCTATCTCAACAAGTTATACCGAATTTGAAAACGATGTATTGATTTAACAGAAAATGAAAACTGATGTATAAATGTAACATTTTTTATAAATTGTGATTAAATTAAAAGAAACATGTAAAATTGACCAATTTTTACGATACTAACCCTTCAATACTAACCCTTCAACTTTGTGAAGTCTCCAAAGGGTAAAAAGAAAAGAACTACTATTTGATTCTTTTTACAATTAGAAAAACGCGCCTCAGCTCTTATTTTAAGACCTCTTCACTGGCCCCCATTTCCCATCTCATAATTTCGAATTTTTAACAAACCAATAACATATTCAAAATCAACACAAACCCTAAAAATGATAGACGACAGACAGTACCACCACCACCACCACTACAATCACGGCGGTCCACCGCACGGGATCATTCTCGCGGTGGTTGTATGCGTAGTAGTCTTAGTTCCGTTCATACTCGGCGACCAAGGTGAAGCCATAACCGAAGCCATTACAGAGCTTTTAAGTCCAGTTGGTCTTCTTCTTCTGCCCATTATTCTTCTGCTGGTCATTCAGTTTCTCTCGTCGGAGCGTGGCTCTTTTGTCTCCTCCGTCTTCTCCACCGGAGAACCGGACACTATTCACCGTGTTAGTGGCTCGCCGGTCGGTGTAGCTTTGTTTCTCGTACTGATCTTGTTTTTGCTTTATAATCGCATGTCTATCTTTGGTGGAGATGATGATTCAGGTGATTAAATGTAGTTAGTTATTGCATAGCTTGCATGGATCTGAGCTCTTGTTTAAATTCTCATTGTTTTTGTTTTTTCTTTTATTTTTCTGATTTTTGTGTATATATTTGAGTAAGCTTAATGCCCCTTTATAAAATCATGATTGAACAATGAGGCTACTTTTTCTTATTTTAAACAAATTAACTTTATTTACAAGAATGTATTAACTTTGTGAGATCTGGCGGTGGCTGAATAATAGGTACAGTAACCGAATTAACTACCAAACCAAACTAGAATTTTTATTTGGTTAGGTTTTTAGTCAATTTGATTTGATTATAGTTAAAAAAAATTGATTAATTCGATTCAATTTTCAGTCGGAAATCTCTAATGAAAAACTGAGTAAATTAACCGAATTATATACAGTAAGTATGATGTAATTTTCTACAGGATTTAATTATTATTTGTTTTCCAAAGAATTTTAAAGTAATGAACAATTAATACAATTTCTTAATCATTAATTTGATAATTCAATTAGCCGAATAATTGGATTGAACCAAAGGGCAAAAGAGACGCTTGTGGTAATGACTCCTCGACGGAACACATCCTGTTAGGGTTAGCCATTACAACTTGAATTTGTTTACTATAATAGTTTGATGAGCTCTTAATCTTAACAGTAGCTGGTAAATCAATGATCCCTTGTGAATGGGAGGAGTATTTGTTATTTTGTCATTAGCTAGTAGACGTATTCTTTAACTTTGATTCTGGAGTTAAGTGGTAGTGGTGCTAGCTTTGCAGTGTCACGTGAGCACGTGGGGCTCTCATGTAGCGCGTAATGCGTGTAGGGGTCCACAGTCAAAGGCCAAAAGTACTTTCCAACTCACTGCAATTGGTCCAATTTCTAAGTGAAAAACACATTGGAGTTGAACATTTAACTGAACTTTCGTATTGTTATTGCCGACACGCAATATGTGAATCTGCGACAAACTCACACAGACCTGTGCATGGTCTGAGTTTTTTTTTAATAATACAGGGGTTAAATACTTTTGAACTGAGATCATACAGCAGATACTCGATAAAAAGTTATTTTATTTTACAAAACAAATATTGAATTACAGCAGTTATCGAATTATAATGTTTTTACAAAATGGGTACTGACTCATACTTATATAACTTTTTTTGCCCATGTCTATAATCTAATAACCATTTTGTAGTTTCTAGATATGTTAAGGTTTAAAAAGAGAATACGAGCTATAGCTTGAGTTGAATACTTAACTATTAGTATAATTTTTGTTTTAATTTAATTTTAAATTAGTTTATACTTATATGTGGATTGTGGAGTGACTTAATTAAACTTTATTTCTTTCATTGGAACCTCCTATGATATTAATTTGACCTAGAAAATGGACAAGTTAAAAGAGCTAATTGATAAAAAAATTAATTAAATATTAATTAACCAAGGCTTATAAATTTAAAAGACAAAATGATATTTAAGTTCCCATTAGATTTGCTTTTCTACAAATTTATTTAAAATTTAAATAAAGTTCTATATATGTTCAATAATACTTCAATATAAGTTTTAATTTATAAGAATTTAAATTAAGTAAAAGAAATCTGACCCGGATTCGAACCAGATTTAGATTTGCTAATTTTAAAATTTAGATCTGGTTTAATCCAGGCCGTCCAATTATCAGAACTGGGCACATGTGACATGGTAATTTTAGATAACATAAAATAATTAATTTGCCAATTTCTCGACAGTCAATGCAAATGCACATTAGGGATTATATGTAAATTTGAATGAGATGTGATTAAGAATATTGGTTTACCACAATATAGGAACCGAACCGAACAGAAAGTACGAGGTCAATGATGCAAACCTAAAGATGCAACTTGGTATCGAGGCAACAACCATATTAAGTACGAAACTTGATAGAACTACAATTAATCCAAGGTTCAACGAAATGACCTCCATGATAGTTTGATTCAAGGCATGAACTAACAATTTCATCCACTGAATCTTCATCTTCATCCTCAAGTGCACACATTCACCGAGCCATATACAAACTGCGCATATTTATGATACCTGAACTGCTGTTGGCGGCATGATGGGGATGTTGTTGGCCCCAAAGCTATATACCTAGGCTCACTTTGCAGATGGTTCATGGCAAAAAATCCCTTCATGAAGCTAAATGATAAACTAAATCTTTAGAACTCCAATCCACACCATCTGGCTTGTAGCCAGTCCACGATATCCTGGCTAGGCTCATCAACAAACATATATAAAAGAAGCTTCCCTATCCCCACTGTGTTCCCTATTCCGCCAAAATCACAACTATAAAGAAATCAGCCAAGTGGTAAACCGACATAAATGGTTGTAAATTCTGTATGTTATAATACAATACTACTACTACATTGTATTGCAACCAACCAGATCTAACACATGCAAAAACCATGACTCTAGAATATCAAACAGCCCGTAAATCTGACCGAGATCTTTAATCATTAATTGACTTTTAATAGTTGATCAGGAATGTACTACATGCATAAGAAAACACATCAGTCTGGAGAACACCGTACAGATTGATATCAACAGAACGAGAGATTTTTACAATTCATTCAGTCTGAAGCTTTCAATAGCTTTGCATAGCCGACATTACATGTAATCAAGCAAACACCATATTAACAACCGTCTCTACAGGCTCAAACACACACAAACTAACAGAAACCCCAACTGATGACAATGCAATTAATATATGTAAAGTTTCTGCGAGATTAAACAGGAAAGCATCTTGATAATGGGTAGCAGTAGCACTGGAAAAAAATGGGTTCAAAACAATATAGGAGGAAGAAGTCTAAATCAAACACAAAATGAACAGGAAGATTATCTACCAAAGAGAAGACAGGTTCATAACGGCATAGATATATGTATAAACAAACCAACATAATTTACTATAATTTCAAGGAACAAGTAAATGGCGCAATTACCTGGCTGGCCCTCATGCTAACCCGAGATCACGTAGCCTATCACAGTGAGGAGTAGGCATATGCTTGTTCCAGTGTCGTCTCTGCATTTCCATCTGACAATGACGCCAAAGTACATTTCTATAATCCTTGATCACAGTGTCCTCAATGTTGGCTCGTTCAGTACTTCCAATAGGATAGTTTTCGTCAAAAGCTGATGATTTAACAAAAAATTCTACACCATGTTTCTCAGTTGTTTGGGGAATCTGATGGGAATAATTCTTATGCAGCGAATAAACAGGCTCCGAAAATGGCAGATAAGCAAGTAAGAAAATCAACAAGAAAGGCACTATCTGTAAAAGAAGAAGCAAATTCGAACCTCCTCCATTAAACACCTCTCGCTGATGATCACGCTCACCAGTTGCTCTAGTCCTATAAACATGATGTGCCCTAAACATTTCAGTCTGACCAAAAAATGACCTAAATATCACATCCGGATCAAAATCATCATCATAGAAATCATGCACATTTCTTCTCCTCCTTGCCCGCCTAACATTATGCTGCTGGTTATACTCGAATTCATCAACTAAACCACTTTGATCATACTCCCTCCTCGAACTATCCTCACTCAAACACTTAAACGCCTTGCAGACTTTCTTGAACGCGTCCTCAGATCCCGGCGCCTTGTTCTTATCAGGGTGAACTTTCAACGACAATTTCCGATAAGCCTTCCTAATCTCCTCAACAGAACAACTCTTTTCAACACCAAGAACAGCATAATAATCCTTATTCCTATTAACTCGCCTAATCAATTCCACGTGTTCTTCCGTATAATTCCGCTCACCTTTCATACCACCGTCAATTTTACCGCGACTAGACTTGTTCTCATCGGCATTACCACCGACAACACATTTTTCAGGAAAAGATTGATTCGAGTTCGACCCCGAAAAACCGAGGTTCTCACAAGCAGTTAAAAGATCATCAACGGATAAATCGCGGTTTAAACGTTGAGCAATCTTAATAAATTTTAATGCTTTCTCTTTATTTCTTGATGCAATTGCTTGTTCAGCAATTCCAATGCATCTTACAGCTTCATCCTTGTTACCATCCATAATAATGCTTCTAATTTTATTTTGTTTTGGGGAGATTAAACCCCTTGAATTTATCACTAAATATGCAGATTTTACAAGTGGGAAAATTAATTTTAATTCAAAGACCTAAATTATCTCAGTAACAATGACAGATCAAAACTGAAATGATTAACACAAAAATTGAAGGAAAAATTGCGATGGATTTGATCAAAGATTTTACCTGATTTACCACAGCCAAGGGAAAAAGTACTGAGATGGAAATTTAAGTACAGAGAGATACCGGAGATGGATTTGAGCTGAGGGAGGATGAGAACCCGAAGTGGACGGTCGGGTTGGGTTGGGTTGTGTAATTGTGTTGAATCCGGTGTTGGATTATCAAATGGAAATTTGCCACGTCTAATAATGACGTGTTAGGTATAAATATTCGTCAAAATGCATAAAGGTTTAGATTTTGGCGAAATGCTTTCTTATGCCCTTGAACTTTAATGTGTTCATCATTTACACATATTAACTTTAATAATGATCATATACAGTCCTAGAATTTCAATAGGGTTACATGCAAATTCATACACCAAATTTAACTTAATCTGCAATTACAACAAAATTTTTAAACCTGACAATATCGGTAATGAAAATTGCACTTTTGGTAAATCGATATATCGATTATAATCCGGGACAATTTTGCTGAGTTGGTAGTCGGCATTGTCACGTAGGCTGAGAAGTTGAAAAATAAACGGTGTTTTGATTTTCCAAAAAATAAAAGTTGATGCCTGTTTTTGCTAAAATTTTAAAGTTAGTGTTGTAATTGCAAATTACACTAAAATTCGTGATTTCATTTGCAAACGTGTCAAAATACGTGACAAATACTGGAATTTATTGTGTCAGTATACATGTTTTTTCCGGCTTCCAACTCAGTAAATTTGTCCCGGAAAATAATCGGTGTATCAATTTGCCAAAAATACAAATTTTATTACCGACATTTTCAAATTTTTAAATTTATGTTATAATTGTAAATTAGGTTAAAGTTGGTGTATGAATTTGCATTAAACTCTTTCGATTAACAATAGAATTGGGTAGTCAATCTATTATTTTACCTTTTTTGTATAAATATATTTTAAAAAGCTAATTATTTTATTCAGAATATTTATATATTGTGTTTTCTTTATTTTTCTTTTAAAAAGGCATAAAAAGGGAATATATTCCTGTCTAGGAAAAGAGCAAATTCCCTACAAGCCCAAGTCGCAGCATCCAACTAGGAAAAAATGCGGGGGACATATCAGGTATTAAACAAACAATTATGTCCTTTTTCGTAATTAAACCGATCCGTGAAGTACCAGTGGCCTTAGCAAAACCCTCGCTTATAAATTCACATCGTCCTCAACGAACGAAACCCTCTCTCGCTCTCTCTGCTCTGCGCTGTATACTGCTCCTGCTTGATTTTTCTTCTACTTCAGCACAACAACATGTTGGTTTATCAGGATTTATTCACCGGTAACTTTAATCTGCTAAAAAAATTGTTCATAGAATTTAATTTGTGTTTCAGGATTTCTTATTTGATTTATGATTAGATCTTGATTTGGTTTCTTGGGCTGCGGAAATGTTCTGTTAGATGTTGGATATTATGCTTTTGTTGCTCTCTTGTATGTGAAGATCTAAGCTTTTTGGACTTGATTTATTAGAATTTTGATTAATTGGTTCCTCTGTTTGTCACATCTTTTTTTAACTTTGTGAACTTTAGAGCTAGCTAATTATTTTTGAATGTTTGTAAAAGGGAATTAGTAGCGATTAACAGTTACTTGTTGCTTCTGTTTTAGCATGTTTGTAAAAGGGAATTAGTAGCGATCAATAGTTACTTGTTGCTTCTGTTTTAGCATATTTTAGATTAGATACTGAAACTCAAAGTTCATTGAATTATTAATGTAAGGGTGCTGATTAAATGGGTGTTAATGTGCTTTTAGGTGATGAGCTTCTCTCGGACTCATTCCCTTATAAGGAAATTGAGAATGGAATTCTGTGGGAAGTAGAGGGGAAGGTAATATTTTTGTTTTGTTTTTGGTAAATTCAGATTTTTGAGAAGTTATTTATAGTCTAATAGATGTCTGAAGCTAGTTTTTTAATTGTTGCTGTTGTTTTTGTGTGTTTTAGTGGGTTGTTCAAGGTGCCGTTGATGTTAACATTGGTGCCAATCCATCTGCTGAGGGTGGAGGTGAAGATGAGGGTGTCGATGACCAAGCTGTTAAAGTTGTGGACATCGTTGACACATTTAGACTCCAGGTGAGTTCGTTGTTTGTGGTATTGATTTGATATGAACTATTAGTGCCTTTAGTTTAAAAAAAAGGATATAAGGCTGAAACTTGAAAAATTCTTGTAGGAGCAACCTCCTTTTGACAAGAAGCAGTTTATTGGATATATAAAGAAGTTCATTAAGGAAGTGACAGCCAAGCTGGATGCGGAAAAACAAGAGCATTTTAAGAAAAACATTGAGGGAGCAACCAAGTTCCTTCTCTCAAAGATCAAAGACTTCCAATTGTGAGTATATTTTAGCGAGTGCATTTTAGCTTCTATATTTGTTGATCTTTTTGTTTTTTTATGGAATCGATTATGTTTCTTCCTGTATAGTAATATTTATATATTTGGTTGTGCTGTGCAGTTTTGTCGGGGAGAGCATTTGTTGATTTTTTTGTTTTTTTACGGAATCGATTATGTTTCTTCCTGTATAGTAATATTTATATATTTTGTTGTGCTGTGCAGTTTTGTCGGGGAGAGCATGTCTGATAATGGATCTCTAGTCCTTGCTTACTACAGGGAAGGTTCTGCTGACCCAACATTTTTGTACTTCGCCCATGCTTTGAAGGAGGTCAAGTGCTAAGAAGGGAGAGGATAGCTGACTTCGAAGTGGAAGTTCTACTGTAGCTCTAGTTTTATTTATCTATTTATCTTTGTATGTGGTTTTCTATCTTTATTTCATGTCATGATTTTAGTATTCTTGTGGTTGAAAAGGCTTTTTTATTTATTTGGTTGTTACCATTTGTTTGACAAATAATCTTTTATTGAGGAGTGTACTCTAAATGCGAAGTGATAGGACACTGTTATCTAATGTCTTGGGCAATTTATATGACGTGAAAGTTATGGGTTTCGACTTCTCTGAGTTCACGTCTTGTCTCGAACCTCGATTTGCTTTGCTGCCTCTTTAAATCTGTTATTTGTGCGATAGTTACAGATCATGGGCATAGATGCATAGTTTTTTTTGGTGTTACTAGTCTGTTTTTTATCACTCCGTTATGACGATTGGGATTGAAATCTGCACATTCATGCCCATGTGTGTACTAGTGATACATGATAGATAGGATAGAGTATGGGTAGTTCTTTGCAGAGTCATCAATCAGGGAAGATTGGCCCATGTTTTAGGAACTTGGAAGCAAAGATTTATCTAGAGCCTCTGTTATAGGGCTTGATTTCTTCTCTTAGTAATGAACTAATGATGATAAAAGCAACCAAATGATGGATGTTTTTGATTTCTTACTTGATTAGGCTTGGCTGTAATGATGTTGCAAGAAAATTCTGCACCATCATAAAAACTTAAAAAGGATTAATTTTTCATGTAGTGTATTATGATTTCTTTGGAAGTCAAATTTTTTTATCCTGGTTTTTAACACCACTCAAACAAATTCCTGTATCCAATTCTCCTTTAGTTTTACTTAGTCTAACCGTTTTTTCTACGTGAAAGCCGACTTAAAGATTGAATGTCGACATATGCTATGATTAAATTAGTTGGTGTTGCTGTCCTTTGATTTTTGATTTTATATTCCTTTCTCCTTCATTGTAGTATTTAAATTTAAATTTCTGATTTAAATATTCTCAAGTTATACTTCTGATTCTTAATAATTGTCAAACTCTTAATTTTTTTTAATTTCAAAGTACTTGTCCATTATCAATTTCAATAACTATTTGTTATCAAATAATTTATTGTTTGTTAGAAAAAATTTATTGTTGTCCTTTAAATTGATTAGTGTAGTAAAGAGAGTATTTTATTATACTATATATATACATAGGGGTAGTGGCCAAAATGAGAGAAAAACTAAAAAGATAGTATATAACATGGAGGAACGGAACCCCCGCAATATCATTATTGACAAACTTAGAAATGTTAGCAAGCATATTATTATGGATATGCTGGTCGAAGGACTGAGGAAACACAAATCTGTTTATGTAACGATTTTGTTCTCTGTGAATATGTTGAACACATGCCAATCTCGTCTCGACAATCCTTTAAATTTTTTTGATACTAAGATATCTTAGTGTACCAAAAGTTCCATTTTATTAATTGAATTTTAATATTTATCAAACTTTTCTCTTATTCATTTTCACATCTCCATCATATTAAACTCGTTGCTCTTTTCAAATAAAAAATTTCCAGATCCTTAAAGTTTTTCATTATTTAAAGGAATTATAATTAATATGGAATAGAAATTACCTGGTAACTTATAAGTAGTAAAACCGTGTGAGAAATTTTATAAAAATGACAATACAGTTATGATCATTTTTATTAGATGAATAGTTTCCAACTCTTCTAACTTAACGTAACCATCTTTTAAAATTAAAGTAGTTGTAAATTTTAATCTTTAATGTTTTTTTTATTTTTTGATTTGTAAAATATAAATAATCAAATATGTTATTTTTTCTTATAATGTTGTATGTTTGTAATTAATAATTATTTAAAACTAAAAGTATATAACTAAAAGAACTTACATAGCATCTTTTATATTTTAATTAAATTGAATTTTTATTTATAATTTAATAATATGAAATGGAATTATTTATATTCATTGTATTTTTATAAATGTGTATATGTATAAAATCCAGTTATAATTTTGGTTCTTAGGTTTAATACGGTTTTAGACAATTTTCAATCTGAATATCTATCTAAAATTTAGAATTTTACCAATCAAATTTTTGTTACAATTAAGTTCAGATTGGAATATTTTTAGTTTTATTTTCAGCTTGACTTTGGATTTTTTAAGGATTCGAGCACATTCCTACTTATTTTTTCTTTTCTTTTGTCAAAAACTTATTTTTTGATAATTAGAGGGTGGGGGGGGCGTTTGTGGGTGAAGTCGATCTCACGATCTAATAGATTGCTACCGAGTGCCTATACCGTTTGAGCTATAGCTCATTGGTTTTTTTGTCAAAAGACTTATGTGTTCTTTAACCTTAATATTAAGGGCATATAATATATGATTTCCCGTTGATTAAATTCAAAAGTTGAGCATAATTAAGTAAAGGAAAGCCAACCTAGGATTAGAAGATGTAGAAGAGAATGTACTCACAATCACCTAAAACAAGGTGGGTATGCATAACTAGAAAGGAAAGCAACAAATAAGTACTATTTTTTTTCCTGATTATGTCTAAAGCTATCATTAAACTTTAATTATCTTAAAAAAAACTTTAATTCAAAAAATTGCATTATTAATTGCAGTTAGATCGCAACCTCATATACTTTATGTTAAAGCAAAATTATTTTTATTTAGATTTTGTAATAAACAATAAAATAAAAAAGAAGTGTAGTGCAAGATTTGATAGGTTAGACCATTTTGGCAGTTTGATGAAATCCACCGGCCATCATCATATATATATTCCCCCCTTCTCCCATACGGTCCCACTAGCACCCGAGCAACACATTCTTTATAGCCCTATTTGCAAATGTAAAAACCATGATATATTATAATTAAATTTAATATAATTTTATAGATTTTTTTCAAGCGAAAATTACATCGACATGCCATTAGTTATTTACGGCTATTATTTACAATCTACAATTATCTTATCGGTTGCGTTATGTATCGCTTAACAAGTCACGTTATCTTGGCAAATGATGCTGCCTCTGACGTCGTAATCTTGCGTCTTGTTTTTGCAGTCTTTCATCAGTATTTTAAGTGTATATAGCCTTCATCTTTGATAATCCATAATTTTTTATTTTTGTGTCCACAATGGAACTCAAGCTCAAGACCTGAAGCGCTTTGAACCTCACTTCTTACCATTTGAGTTGGAAACCATTGGTAAATTTAATTTCAAAGGTTACAAATTATTGCAACTTCTTTACTACTCGCTCAGTTTTCAATCGATTCCTTACGCAATTCCAACCCATCTCAAATTTTTCCCCTAAGCATGTGTAGGTAACTAAAAATTCTCTGCATAAATAATTTCGAAAAAGAAAAAGTAATATTAATTTTACTGTGATATAATATAATATAAAATAATATAATATTTATAAAAATATAAAAATTATATTGATTATACTACAATTATGATATTATTTTTTTGTTTAAATTAAATGTACCAAATTTAAATTTTTATTTTAATTATAGTGAAAAGCAAAATTTGATTTTTAAAATTAATTTATTCTATATATGGGAGATTGAAAATCAAAATTAAAAAAAAATCAATTTATATTTTTAGTCCATTTGTCAAATATATCATAATATTTAAATATTATTATTTTGATTTATAATCTTTTCAGTTTTTTTAATATATCCACGATTCGTTTGAGCTGTCATGATATAATATTGCGTGTTTATATGTATAAATTTTTGAATATTTAGCATATATAACATCGTGTCGCATTAGCTTTGAAAAAGTCGTGGATATATTCAGTATAGATCGAAAAAATGATAGACCAAATTGATAAATCTAATAGTTAGTAGTATATTATTCAAACATGCTCAATTTGTTGTTAGATACATTTATTTTGAAATTTCAATGATTTAAGTTAATTATTAAGGCGCTTCATAAAAAAAAAAATTGTAGTGAAGCAGCCCATTTTAGAAAAAAATAAATGAAAATATTTAAGAAAAAAATAAATGAAAAAAATAAAATTAATTATATAAATAATAATAATATTGTAATTTTAGAGGTTCATAAGATTGAATTTGACAGAAAAACATAATTTCATAAATACAAGTATATATTTTTAATTTTATGTAACTTTTCAAAAAAAAAAAATATTAAATAACATTGGTCAAGTATTATCAATTTAAAAATTAATTATATTACACATCTGTTCCAAATATAGCTAATTAATCATTTCTCAATTGCTTTGGCAAAAAAAAAAATCAATTTCTCAATTTGTAATATTATTACGATTTATATAATTCTGAAAGTTTTGTTCATTTCTTTCTTTCACTGCTCTTACATTTATCATTTCTCCATTTCTCTGTAAAATAAAAAAATTAAAACAAAACAAATTTCTCCTTCTCTCCTTCCTTCCCATTCCACATAGATGTTAGGGTTTCTGGTTATTTCAACAGTTTCAGATCTTATTATATTTTAACCGCGATTGGATCTCGATCATTTTCATCTGGTTCGTTGATTTCATTCTATTTACTATCAATGCGGTTGTTAATTTATCCTTAAATTCATGATCATTTTGTTTTTCTAATGCAGAGATTTGTTTGATTTTAAGCTTTGGCGGTTTCTCGAGGAATTTGTGTTCTATGTTCTACTCCGGATTCGAATTTTCTCCTCCTTGTAAGTCTTTTTAATTTTGATTTTGTTGCGTTTTATATTTTAATTCAATGTATAATTTGTGATTCTATTGTTTGTGTGTGTGAAGGTGTGTTGAATTAGATCTTGTAAATTGGCTCCGCTTAAGCGATCCCAGCGCCACATGGGCGGTGGCCAGATGCATCAGCAGACCAATGCTGCTGCGGCGACCTCTTTATATGATCCTGCCGCGGCGGGTGGTGTGTCCTCGCAGCATAATGCTGGAGGAGGAGTTCCCACTACCGATGCCGGTGATGCGGTGATGGCTCGCTGGCTTCAGTCTGCCGGTTTGCAGCATCTGGCCTCTCCGTTGGCGTCTACTACCGGCATTGATAATCGCCACCTGCCTAATCTCTTAATGCAGGTATTGTATTATTGCATATTGTTAATATCATTGGATTTATGTTAGCTTCTATTTTGTTTCAATGTGTTTGGTTGGTATGCTTTTATGTGTATTTTTAAGTAGATGCTATTATTTGGAATAGAATGTTGTTGATATATTGAAGTTGATACACGTAAATAAAATGTTTTTAAAATTTGTTTCCGATACATCCATGTTTTCAGTTGGATTATTGTATAGAGTAAGTATCTAAGAGCTTTGAGTTTCGGTGTGGATTATTTGTTTAAAACCATATTTTTTGCCTGGAACTTAAGTTTTGACAATTAGTTGTAAGTTTCCATGTAAATTTGCTTGAGTTAGGTTTGGTTTTCTTTAGAATTTGAGAAACATACATTTTGTTATACATTTCTAATAGGGTTATGGAGCACAATCTGCTGAAGAGAAGCAGAGGCTTTTCAAGCTAATGAGAAACCTCAATTTCAATGGGGAATCAGCTTCTGAAACTTACACATCAACTGCACAAACTTCAGCTGGTATGGCAGCATCAGATAGTTTTTATTCTCCAGAGTTTAGGGGTGATTTTGGTGCTGGCCTTTTGGATCTTCATGCTATGGATGATACAGAGCTTCTATCTGAGGTATGGTGTTTTTACAGAGCGCCCTTTCTCTAATTAGGAGTGTTAATCACCTTCTTCTTATTTGCCTTTGTCTCATTTATTATCTCAGTTAGTGGTTAGCAAATGTGGGTTGCTATAAGATTTTTTATGATGCCAGAACAAGGTAATAGAAGGGAAAAGTTTAGCCGTTGTCTGAATGAGTGAATGGCTGCTCATTAGCGTGGTTGCCTGGCTTTTGCTTTTGAACTAAAATGTATTGTATTTTAGCATCCTTTGTGGTTCATTTTTATTTAAGATCCCCCTTCCTCCTTCACGAATTTGGGGTGTTCATAACTGTCTCGATTAATTATGTTATTTGGATTTCGGTTACTGACTTCAAATTTCAATGCTGGTGACCCGATTAGTCCAAGAAATTTTGTTCTGGTCTTTCTTTCCTTTTGCTGCTGTCCCGCCATTTTTACTAAATTGGTTATAAATGTAATAACTTATTACTCTTGCGATACATTCTTTTGAATGTTTGCTTGCAATTAGATTTATGTTAATGCACAGGTAATTTCATTCCTTCTTGCTTGCATACAAGGCCCTTTTGTTAATACCTTTTATCTATGCTAATGGATTGGTGTTCTGGTATTTTTGCAGCATGTCATGTCAGAGCCTTTTGAGCAATCACCCTTCATGCCTGGTGGTTCAAAAGGATTTGACAATGATTTCAATGTGACTAGTGATAGACAGCAAAGAGGGCAAAATGATCCTGACTCATCTGTTGCCTTCACTAATGACAAAGATATCAGTACGAGGGAAAATAATGTGGCTAAAATTAAAGTCGTGGTATGTTGGTTATATGAACTGTTCCCACTCACATGTGCATCTGCTTTAGGTGTCATGTAACCAAGTTGTTGATGCTCACACTCAAATGCAATATGTTTTACTGTTAAACATCTGGTTAAGTATTCAGGTCACTAGATAGTAGATATAATATGCTTGTTTTTTTTTTTTTATTTCTGGTCTCTTTTTCAAGTCTCAGCTGTTTTCATACATTTACTTCTAGTTTATCAACTTGTTTGCTACTTTTAGAAATTAAGAAAAGCTGCTAATACCAATGAGCTATCGCTCAAATGGTATAAGTGCTGTGGAACAAATTGCTAGATCGTGAGTACAAATCCTCCTAAAAACGCTCTCCTTTTTAATTATATAAAAAAAAAAGCTGCTAGTTTCCTATGGGATCTATTTTATGAACCAAGAAATGTGCAGTTTACAGAGGAGATGTTGTGTGTTAAGACTTGAGAAATAAATTTGTTATGGTGTTTGGAGAATTGTAAATGTAGAATGATTCTGGATTAGGAAATTTGAAACATGAATTTTGACTTTAAATGGATGGATGACACATTCATTGGATCAAATTATGAGCATATGTATTTTTAAATTTTCATAATGTATCAGCTCAAGCTAACCTATCTATTTTTATATCCTTTTCTCCCAATTTGAAACTCTTTTTTTGTATTATCTTCTGAAAGCTTGTATTATTTGTTGTCACAGGTACGGAAAAGACCATTGAACAAGAAGGAGACTTCCCGAAAGGAGGATGATATTGTTACTGTATTGGAGAATTCTGTAACTTTGCATGAGCCAAAGTTAAAGGTGTGTATTGCTATAGGACAAATTTTTTATTCCTTTGAATTTGTTCGGAAGATAGAGACTTCTTGATTGATTCTAGCTTGGTAGAGCATTTTCTTCTCTTTCTTCATGAAAACTAATGTCTCTTTCTGATGGGGGCAGGTAGACTTGACCGCCTTTGTTGAGAAGCATGAATTTTGTTTTGATGCTGTTCTGGATCAGCATGTCACCAATGACGAGGTAACTTGTAATGCTTTGTAATTGAGATAAAGATCATCCTTGCTGGCAGGCCAGAATAAATGCTAAGGCTGTTTACTTCCAATTAGGAATTAAGCTTCTTATTGTATTCAATAACATGGATTCAACTATCTTCAGTTTATCGGTTAGAAAAAATTGATTGTTTTATGTGCTTGAACAGGTTTATCGTAATACTGTGGAGCCAATTATCCCCACCATTTTCCAAAGAACTAAAGCTACATGTTTCGCATATGGTCAAACAGGTATATATCATCATGCTTAGTGTCTTGTGTGCTCATCATGTTTTCATATTATCAACGTTCATAGAGGAGCTTGGTACAGTTAAAGAGGGAAAAATAGGTTTTTAGATAAAAGTCACTTGTTCATAAAGTACATCAATATCTAGTACTAATAAGTGCTAGAGGTGTTAATTTAAGAGGGAAGAATAGGTTTTAAGATAAAAGGCACTTGTACTGGATTTCCTCAGCCTCTTGTCCATTTCTCTTTTTTTCTCCTGTTGAGTTGGATTAGGTAGTATGCAGATTCTCCTTGATATATTATGTCCTTACTATTTTATTTTATTTGTATTTGTGTTGCCTTTTGTGAAGCTAATTGTGGTCTAAATGATGTTGGGGATGAATAAAAGAACTGACAACACTTCTATTTTAGGTAGTGGTAAAACATTCACCATGCAACCATTGCCATTGAGAGCTGCTGAAGATCTGGTTAGATGGTTGCATCAGCCGGTTTATCGTAATCAGAGATTTAAACTGTGGCTTAGTTTTTTTGAAATATACGGGGGGAAACTTTATGATCTTCTCAGTGAAAGAAAGTAAGTATTTCACATTGGTCCAGTAGTTCATTTAATTCTTTATAGTAATCTAATAGTCCCAAGATGGAGTAATTTGGTTATTCGGAAAATAACTGAAAAATGTGCTGCTCATATTATGTAGAGATGCATTTATTCTATCTGCATGGCCATTGTTCATGAAAAGTTAATCATAGATCAATAGTACACTGGTAGCTAAATTACTTTTTTGTTCTGAGACAGGAAGCTTTGCATGAGAGAAGATGGGCGGCAACAAGTTTGCATTGTTGGACTGCAAGAGTTTGAAGTTTCTGATGTACAAATTGTTAAGGAATTCATTGAGAGGGGAAATGCTGCAAGAAGTACAGGATCTACCGGTGCCAATGAGGAATCATCAAGGTCGCATGCTATCTTACAGCTTGCAGTTAAGAAGCACAGTGAGGTTAAAGATACCAGGAGGAATAATAACGATGTAAATGAATCAAAAAGTGGAAAAATGGTTGGAAAAATTTCTTTTATAGATCTTGCTGGTAGTGAACGAGGTGCAGATACCACTGATAATGACCGACAAACTAGGTATTGCTTTTGCACTAAAATATTGTAACATTTCTTGTAATAACACTGATTTTTTATGTGATATTTGTATTTTTCTGTTACGCCCAACCCAACTTAAATGACCCTTACAATTTTGATAATCATGGAATTGGATTTTATCCTGAAAGATCACCATATATGATATGTTGTTAATTCAAGAAACCTGGCTTGTGATTTGCCTGGGTTTCCTTGTACTTTCCCTACTTGTTTTGCCTGCATCTCATTCATTATGTCATAAGCTAAAATCTATAAAAAGGTTAGGTGACATTTGTGTTGATTGCCAAGTCATTGGTAAAATTCTTAGAGGGGTCCACTTGGATGAGAAATCTGTATTGAATGTTTGAAATTGTGAAAAATGGTTGGTTGACATCAGTATTTGAATAGATGCCTCTCTGATGCTGTTAAATTAATGCAATCACCACTTAAATGTGGATCCAAACCGTCCTTGGTTCTCCGAACTAAATTAACTGGCGACCACAAGGCTAATATGCGGTATTCGGTGCTCTTTAATGCATATTTCTAGGTCATGTCTTGGGTTTGATTATGAAACAAATATTTGTTTCTCATTGCCTGTTAATAGATTCCAGTTTTGATTGAATAATTTATTGCTTGTTAGGTGCCAGGGAGCTAGTACTATCAGCTAAACATGTAGTAATTGGCTCTCTATTTGGCACTGCTTTGTGGCTCCTCATTTACTTCTGAAATGAATATATGGTTTTGCAGTTGCTGATGCCGCTTTTCCATTCATTTTAGGATTGAAGGTGCGGAAATTAACAAGAGCCTGTTGGCCCTTAAGGAATGTATTCGTGCTCTGGACAATGACCAGATTCATATACCATTTCGTGGGAGCAAACTTACAGAAGTACTCCGTGATTCCTTTGTTGGCAACTCTAGGACAGTGATGATTTCTTGCATTTCTCCAAATGCGGGTTCGTGCGAACATACACTCAATACTTTGAGATATGCTGATAGGTACATATTTTACTCATCCGAGTAATTATCAGTGTAACCACTGATCTGGTGGTCTGTTGTCTTTATACTTGACTAAAATGTTTTTTGCATATTATCAAACGGACAGGGTTAAAAGTCTTTCAAAAGGCGGTAATCCAAGAAAGGATCAGATTGTAAATTCATTACCTCCAACTACTAAAGATGTGTCATTAATACCATCACTGCCAGCTGCTTCCGATGTAGATGATGCTTATGAGCAAGTAGAAACTAAAGCTGGGGATACAGGTAGAAGGGCTGTAGAGAGAGAAACTTTTGCCTACAACCCGGCTACTGATTATGACAGACAGCCACATAGTTCTACTTCAAGTTACCCTATAAATGGGCGAGAAGAACGTGGGTCTTCCGGCTCAGCAGATAGAGAGAGGTTTGAAATAAACAATTCATATGGGGGCTCCACAAGTCAAAAAGTCTATCCATCAGTCTCCCAAAACTCGGTTGATGCAGAAGAGAAGGTGCAAAAGGTATCACCAACTCGTAGAAAAGGAGTTAGGGAAGAAAAACCAGAGAAGTTGGGTAATTGGTTGAAGAAAGAGAGCAGTGGATCTGATGTTTCCTCCTCAAACTCTAGGCAGCAGAATATGGGAAACTATACCTCAAATAATACCATGTTGAGAAAATATGAACCACTTCCAGATGGGAATATCAATGCGATACTTGAGGTTGGTGATATACATGAGGTGCTCATGGTCAATAGATAAGTGGATGTTTTATGCTTTATTTATCTGTTTCACTGGTTATTTCTAGGAAGAGGAGGCCCTAATCGCTGCTCATAGAAAAGAAATCGAGGATACAATGGAGATTGTTCGTGAGGTAAGCTGAGATTATTAATATTTTATGGATTGCCAATTCTAGTTGAGTATTCCACTTTAATTGACATTTTAGATTAATTTTTTTTGTTCAAATACATTTGACGTTTCCGATAAGCAATGCCTTTAAATTACCCCTTTTCTCTATCATACCCCTATTTATTATACGCTACTTTTGGAAATATACAAAGCTAAAAAATGATTGGCGGAGTTATTATAAGGATAGTATAGTATTTTATACATATATTAATTACATTTCTTAATTTATACGCACAATTCTAAAACGTCAATTAAAGTGGAATGGAGATAGTAGTATTTTGGGGGGTTTATGTCAATTGACTTCATGAATGTTGTCTCTGCATAATATTGTTTGTACTTTGGCATTTGAATATGTAATTACTTTCATGATGGTTTTGAATTGAAGAAGATTTTTTTTCCTGGTTCCGAAGATGGAATGTATATATCCTGATCTTTTGTGCGTTTTCGTTGGCAGGAAATGAAACTGTTGGCAGAAGTAGACCAACCAGGTAGTCTCATCGACAACTATGTGACTCAGTTGAGCTTTGTACTCTCGCGCAAGGCTGCAGGTCTGGTTAGTCTACAAGCTCGTCTTGCAAGGTTTCAGCATCGACTAAAAGAACAAGAAATACTTAGTCGGAAAAGAGTTCCTCGATAATTGTGTATGATGAGGTCTCGTCTTGTACTTTTGGTCTCTCGTCTACGTTTAGTTAATTTGATGTAATTGGTTAATCTTGTGGGAATTGATTGTCTATTCAACCCTGTATATTTTCACTTACAAGTGTTTATTTTCTTATTCTTGCAGTTTCAAGATGGGAGATGTTTTTTGGTTTATTGAGACTGCATACCAAATATGTCAAGTGCAAATGTTGTTTCTGAGTGGTGAGGGTTCGGATTCGTTACGAGCAATGGTTTTGTTAAATGTATCATTCTAATTCTGATGTGGCTTTTCTGATTTACGGGTTTATGGTCTAAAGTAGTTGTTAAAAGACGAATAGAAACAATTTTCTGCCCAAGGAAAGAGAAGAAAATACAAAATGTGAATTATATACTTTCATGAATTTATACTTATACTTCGCACCAAGTTATTTCAGGATTAATTCTTGATGCTATAATTAAGGATGTAAATGAGCCCTAGCTAGAGTTATGCCTAGCTCAAACTTGGAGCTTAAATTTTTAAACTCAAGCTAAGTCGATGTTGAAGCTTAATTCAAATTTAATAAAAACTAAAAAAAATTTTTTTTTTAATAAATCATATTTGATACATTTAATATCTTTTGCTATAAAATATGAAATTCAAACAATACGTATCTAAATTTAGAGATATAAGAAATCAATATAGTAAAAGAATATGAATTACTAGCTTCACAAACCTCTTTAATATTTACTTGAGAGCTTACCTTACACTTTTTTTGAGTTAGTTCTCAAATAACTTGCGAGTCCTGGTTATAATGTATAAAAATAAATGAGATCTAATATTTTCTTTGGTTAGTTATACCAAAATATAAATATTTTGGCTGTTTAATTCTCAAACATTAAAATTTGATCATTAGACTCTAAGAAAATGCAGCAATCTTGGAGGTCAGTGAAATGGAGAAAGAAAAAGCAAACATTCTATGTTACAAATTACAAACGCAACTCGCAATAATAAAGTGCAAGCACCAGCCATCAGCCGGCGGCTTGTTTACTATTGAATTCTTCACCACTCATCAATTATGAACATAATTAAATCAATTAAATAGACCAAAAATGCCTTGTAACCACAACATATTTGACAAAGGCTGAAAGATCCTACATTCACAAGTATATGTAATCATCTGATTAATACAGCACATCTGCTATTATTAGCAGAATTGCTGAAACAAAATGAATGTAGCGCATTGAGCACCATCCACATCTCTGACTAGTAAGCTCCCAATCTCAATCTCTCTTTAGCTGTACCGATCAGTAAGCTCTTAATCTCATAATCTCTTTAGCTGCATCCACTTCTCCAATCAGTCAGCTTTCAGTCTCAATACCTCTTTAGCTGTTCGCATCCGAAAATAGGGCATATGCTCCTAAAAATAATAGGAAAAAAAACAGGGGCTTTAGAGTGATGATTGATGAAATAAACCATCAATCAAGAAAAAAGAGATTCTGAAAAATGATGCATCGGTTCTTAGAACAATGAATCTGCAGTTTACTGCGCAAAAGAATTTTCAGGTACCGGATCAGAAGCATGATACATTTGCATTACAACAAATATGACATGCAGTCATTACAACATTATGCCAGGATGCTCCCATTAGAACTTTGACATAATCAACATTTAATCAGCATGGCAAACAGTCTATTCATCGGATAACCATCAAAACAAGCTCCCTCATTCCAACAAGCATAAAGAGGAAGATGGACACAAGGTAGCACGAACATGGTGAAACAGGACACTTGGACACGGACACGGCAAACCGGTGTTATTTTAAGGTTTCCTATGTTAAAAATGAAGTTTTGTGTCCGAAACGCCAAGTTTCCGGAACAGGAAATGATGATTAAATGAAATGTCCGTGACATTAGCAGAGAGTAATGTTCTTACATCACATATTTGCATGTGCTTAGGCGTAGAGTATGGTTTCATCATAACTACGAGTTTAGGTAGATGGATATTATCCTTTTTGATATATCATGTTTACAGATTTAAGTAACTGTGATAAAAGGCTTCAAATTAATGACCTAATACCAATGCTTAACAAACAAAGACCTATAAAAAGAATGTTTTAGTACCTGGCCAAAACAAAGACCTACGTCTCTGCTATAAAAATCTGCATATTTGATCATGAATACACCGCAATCATACCTGTTAATAAAATATAATATGGTATCAAATCGAGGAATTTTTTTATCATACAGATCTGAAATAGACGCAAGAATACATACCCATTCTCCTGTTCAGGAAGATCTTCAACAAATTCACGTTCCCAATTACTTACATCAATTTCCTTTTTACTCTTGTCCTTCACTTCCTCGACATAATATTTAGCCTGGCACACATCATTAATTAACATCAGCCATGATCTGGAGCAGCATATGAGTAAACCCCATTTATGCTATATTCTACTTTCTGTACACTTTTTTCTTATTTTCCTATACTTTTAGGATGAAATTTTGCACCTTTATGTTGCACATCAATAGGTAAAACAACAAACTCATGCAAACTCCCAAATTTCAAAGTTCAAACCCGCACCACTCATAGATATGGAAATTTAATTGTTTTGCGTCTTCCCAACCCTTTTCATGAGCTGACTTGCAGCTGAATGTAACAAGACCTTGAACTATGTACAAAGGGCTACATAACTAGTATTGGTATCCTTCGGTCGGCTACATTGCTACGTACACATTTTGGAAAATAGAAATGACTAATGTAATAGATATTTGAATCAACATCGCTTTTTATACAAATCAAAGAGACCAGCACTATGTTAGCTGCATCTCCCCGACAAACGAAATCTAAAGCAACACTAGGATTCATACCAGAGCTTCCAGCACTTTGAAGTCCCTTCCTTTGAGCGAATCAAGATATTGGAATTTCTGATCCTTCTTATTGATAACTGCCAAACACCAGTGGACCTCTCTATGAACAGGAACAAATATCTGAACAAAATGGCAAAAATTCATCCAAGGATAAGTGTCACTTAGACACAACAACAACAACAAATTGCGAGGAGTGAAGTTAATGTGCATAATTTTACTTTATCACAATCCATCAAAAAGTATCCCAACTTCCTTTCTGTGGTCCATCTTCTGACAGCTTTATAGTTCCCGTTCAGTAACTGCACAATACATTAACTTCAGATTAAAAACAGAAAATAATCAACTAATCAAGATATGAATACTGTTACGTATTTAATTCAAAATAAAACAGTGCCTAGATTAGTAGTCACGTGCAGGGGAAAGGAAGAAAAGAGACATAGAAATTAGTGTATTTAGTTGTAACTACATTAATATCAACGAGAAATTATAAGAACACAACCAAGAAAATAATTACAAGAAATGGTGAACAAGTTTAAAGGGCGACAGATTAAAGGAACAGGGCATGCCAACTCCGCCTGTACAAAACCAAAGATTCTAAGACGCCCATTAACGATTTGTATGCACAAGTCTGAGATGAGAAATGGCAATTAGCAACTTGCACCAACCTTTTTGTAGAAAAATGTGTTGAAGAAATGGCATTTAAGAAACCTTTGTGGTTCCCGCATTTCTCTTTCTTTCAACAACTCTAGGTACACGTTGATCACCTCATCATTCAACCATGCCCCTGGTGCAAGGCAATGCAAAAGTTCCCCCGTGATGTCAATATTCGAATTCTTGTGAGTAGCCAGAGTCTTCCTCCTGTAGAAAAATTAATTATTGTTACCTACTGAGAACATATTGGCACTGCACTATAGAAAGCTTAAAATTAATGGAGCATGCATACCTATAATTAGCTGTAAATGCACGTTTAACCTCAGTCTCTTCCTCCTTTGTAAGAGGTATAAAGGGCTCCTTGGGAATCTCCTATAAATCGATTACGTCTTAATAAAAACAACATAAGCTAGCTCAATAACAGAACTGAAAAAACAAGATAAAACCAGAAAAATACCTGCAGTTTCTCTTCCGGTTTCTTCAGGGGCCGAAGCAACTGGTATAAGCTCCGCCTTTTCTCATTCAATTCAATCTCAAAATCCAAGGCTTGCAATTTTGGATTCCTTCTCTCAGCATTCTCTAACAATTTCTTATAAGCCTCAACACTAGATACATCCAATTCACCATTCAATACCAAATACTCCAATTCTCTCCCCGCATTTCGTAATCCCAAAATCCCATCATTAGTAACCACTGATCTCTCCTCCAAAATTTTCACATCATTATCATCCACCTTATTCTTATTTCCCCCCAAATCCCCATCTTCCCCTTCTTCAATACTAGAATCCTCAGACACTAAAACCGCCTTTTCGCGCCTATCAAATCCGTTATCAACAGCCCCAATTACGGGCTTATACGTAGCCAAATACCGAAAAGCACCAACTGCACTTCTCTTAGCAGAATCAAGCTTCTTACTCAAGAAATTACCCATATCATCACCACCAAAAGATTGTCTCCTATCCGCTGAATCGATATCGTTTGCCCTAGACAACGATGACAACCCAAATTTAACTATTCTACAAGGCGCATGAACTTCTCTACGAAACTTTGACTTATTTCTAGGCTCCGGGTACCTTGAAATTCTAGAGACCGTACTGTTTGATGAGCCTAGGGTTTGGTTTGAAATTTGTTGCATGTAAGATAATTTAGGTTTTTTTGAAATATGAAAATCGGGTGAATTTGAAAACGGATCTCGCTTACTGTTGCTCGTTAAAGCTCCCATTCTATCGAAAATCTAAATAAGTTACAAACCCTAGAAATTTAAAATCCATTTACGAAGAACAGCATTGCATTTGAAAAATCTTGTCGATAAATTCGTTTGAATTTTGAAGACTAATAAACATAAACCCTAGACGAAAAAAACAGAAAATAAAAAAGAAAGTAAATTATTTGATTGCGAAATTGGAGGATTAAAGAATGGCGAGAGAGGAGAATTTAAAAACTCAAATTCAGAAGAAATTTTTTTGTGTTGATTTGCTTTTAGATTTTTTTTTTCTTTTCGCGGCACTATAAAATGCGAAATTTGATTACTGTTGTGCATTAATCTCATATAACCAAGCGAAGTTAATTATGTAAACTTCAAAAGATTAAAAAGAAAGAGCAAAAACTACTATGACACCCCTCCTATTTTGACATAATTTAT